>NC_058519.1:301573136-302921636 GCF_904849725.1 Hordeum vulgare subsp. vulgare
AAAAAGAAATATATATTAACATGAAAGCATGATGCAAAATGGACGTATCAACTCCCCCAAGCTTAGACCTCGCTTGTCCTCAAGCGAAAACCAAGTTCCATAAACATGTCCACATGTTTGGGGACGAAGGTGTCGATAAAACATAATACGGACATGAGGGCATCATGAACACACATAGGACAGCAATACATCATAAAGATTCTTATGGGAAAGTAACAATTCCTTCACAAAGCAAAGCATGAAGCAAAAACCTTACCGAGAAGTAACCAACAATAGTCCAAAGTCATTGAGGCAATTGAAATTTATCACAACATCAGAAAGAGTCAAATAAGAGCATGTAAGGCAAACCCACATACTCAATCATCTCTTTTGTTTTCCACAATTGTTACAACTCACGTAGTACTCATGGTGTCAAAGTTTCAGCTGGACATAGAGGAAGATAGGGGCTTATAGTTTTGCCTCCAAACGGTTTACCTCAAGGGTAAAGTAAACAATAATAAAGCATGAGTACTCAACTCCAAGTTGATATATGAATATAGATTTTTCCCAAACATGTGACAGTAGCCAAGACAAAGGCAAAAAATGGAATTGGTGAAGATCACCATGACTCTTACAAGGGTAAAAAGTAAAGGTACAAGATAGGCCCTTCGCAGAGGGAAGCAGAGGTTGTCATGCACTTTTGAGGTTTCGATGTGTGTCCTCTTAGTGCGGAGGAACGTCACTTTATATTGCCTCCTGGGATAAAGAACTTTATTATGCAGCCTGTCGCTTTTATGTCTTCATCACCACAGGTTCGTACAAAGCTTATTTTCCACAGACTAATAGATCATACATATTAGAGAGCAATTTTTCTTGCTTGCACCGATGACAACTTACTTGAAGGATCTTATTCAATCCATAGGTAGGTATGGTGGACTCTCATGGCAAAACTGGTTGGAGGTTTATGGATGCACAAGTAGTATCTCTACTTGGTGCGGGAGTTTTGGCTAATATGAGGTGGAAGCAATCGTCACATGCTAAGGGATCTCTAATCATATAACATTGTTTGGAACCAAGCAAACACAATTCATTATGTTGTCTTCCTTGTCCAAAATCTACTCCTAGGCATGTAATAGTTTGGTGACTGCTCACAATTGTAAAAAGTGTCTAAGATGATATATTTGTATGTGAACCTCTCTTTCCTTATTACTTCTTATTAATTGCAACAATGACTGAGGCCTATGTTGATTTATTCTCAACAAGTTTCAATCATTATACGTGTCATAAGTGAAGTTATCACTTTCCATAAGATCGTCTCATGATCTTTCATGCTATCGTTCTTTTCATACTCTTTTCTCATGGCACAAAGCAAAGCCCTTGGCTAAGACACTCTTTATTATATAGCTCGTAAGCATGAATACATCGGGGGAGAGACAATAGCAAAAGACTCAAACTAAAAACTAAAGACTTATTCCTCTAAAAGAAGATATAAAAACTGAAAAGGAAAGAACTAGAACACAGGTAAAACCAAAAGATATAAAGGTGATATGATACCAGGGAAACTCCCCCCAAGCTTGGTAGAAGCCAAGGGGATTTCCCATACCAATGCTTAGTTGTCTTCCTTTGGTGGTGATGGTGGTGTTGTTGTCGCCTTTGATTCCAAGAGAGCTATCAATCCTTGATTTATACCTTTTAGATCTGTGACATGGTTTTCCAGCAAAACAACTTCACGAGAAAGAGATATATTGCGAGCATGAGTTGTTTCGCAAAACCTCAAGAGTTCAATCAAGGATGGAGACAACACGTGGAGGAAGGGTTGGAGAAAATCTACTCCTTCAACGTCTTCAATGTTGAACATAGGTTGAACTTCCTCCCTAGCTTGGGTTTTCTCCTTAATTAGCTTGGTCCCTTGCTTCCGTGACTTCTACCCTTTTCAGATCAGCATCTACTTCCTCATGAACTTGGTGAAGATCATCCTACCCAACAGATTCCTGAGACATCTTTGCTCTAAATCTACGGAGACAACAAGCTTGAAACGAAAACACAGGAAAACTACGCGATACGGAGATCAAAACCTTCGGGCAACTATATATTGATTTTTTCTGGGCCAGAATGAGTCCTCCGCAAGAAAACGGAGTCCGTGAGGCATACGAGGTGCCCACAAGCTTGCCCACCGCCACCAGGGGGGTGGTGGCGGAGTGGGCCCTTGTGGCTGCCTCGTTTGCTCTCCGGACTGCTTTTTATTTTTCTTATTTTCCAAAAATTCGAAATCGGAAGAAATTTCCTATTGGAAAAGTATCGGAGTCCAATTTCTTGCTGAAACAGATACATCTTCGTTTTCAAGGTCTGAAACAGGCTAATTAACATCCCTTATGTACTCCTCTGGAGTTATGACATTGATGATATTGGTCTCAACATTTATGGGATTACTAGAGATGTAATGTTTGATTCTTTTCCCATTTACCACTCTAGGAAAATTTCCTTCCGTTTTATTGATTTTGATGGCACTGGAACGATATACTTCCGTGACAACATAAGGACCTTCCCATTTAGAGAGAAGCTTGCCTGCAAAGAATCTCAAACGAGAATTGTATTGCAAGACGTAATCACCTACATGGAGCTCTCGTTTCTGTATTCATTTGTCCTGCCATCTCTTAACCTTTTCCTTGAACAACCTGGCATTCTCGTATGCCTGGGCTCTCCATTCATCTAACGAGCTGATATCAAACAACCGCTTCTCACCGGCAAGTTTGAAATCAAAGTTGAGCTCTTTGATTGCCCAATAAGCTTTGTGTTCTAGCTCGAGAGGTAAATGACAGGCCTTACCGTAAACCATTTTATACGGTGACATGCCCATGGGATTCTTATAAGCAGTCCAATAAGCCCATAGTGCATTGTCAAGTTTGCTAGCCCAGTTCTTTCAAGATCTATTGACGGTCTTTTGTAGGATCAACTTGATCTCCCTATTACTCAACTCAACTTGGCCACTTGACTGAGGATGATATGGAGATGCAACTCTATGGTTGACATCATACTTAGCTAGCATCTTGCGGACAACACCATGAATGAAGTGTGAACCGCCATAAGTCATCAAGTATCTAGGGACTCCAAATCTTGGGAATATGACTTATTTAAGCATCTTAATAGAGGTGTGGTGATCAGCATTTTTACTGGGGATAGCTTCAACCCACTTAGTAACATAATCCACAGCAACTAAGATGTGAGTGTACCCATTGGAACTCGGGAAGGGTCCCATATAATCAAAGCACCAGACATCAAATGGTTCAATGACAAGTGAATAATTCATAGGCATCTCATGACGCTTACTGGTGTTCCCTATCCTTTGGCATTCGTCACAAGACAAGACAAACTTACGGGCATCCTTGAAGAGAGTGGGCCAATAGAAACCTGATTGCAATACCTTATGGGCAGTTGTATCTCCAGCGTGGTGTCATCCGTAGGCTTCGGAATGACACTTCTGCAGGATCTGTCCCTGTCCATGTTCAGGCACACAACGTCTAATAACACCATCTACTCCTTCCTTATAAAGGTGAGGATCATCCCAAAAGTAGTGTCTCAAATCAAAGAAGAATTTCTCCTTTTGTTGATAGGTGAAACTGGGTGGTATGTATTTGGCTACGATATAGTTTGCATAATCAGCATACCTCGGTGCACTAAGTGAAGTGCGAATGACATTTAGTTGCTCATCAGGAAAGCTGTCATCAATTGGTAGTGGGTCATCAAGGATGTTCTCTAGCCTAGACAAGTGATCAGCTACAGGGTTATCAACACCCTTTCGGTCAATAACGTGCAAATCAAATTCCTGTAGCAGGAGAACCCATCTGATCAGCCTAGGCTTAGCGTCCTTCTTCTGCATAAGGTACTTAATAGCAGCATGATCAGAGTGAATAGTGACTTTGGAGTCAACTATGTAAGATCTGAACTTTTCACATGCAAACACGACTACTAAAAATTCCTTCTTCGTAGTGGCATAGTTTCTTTGGGCACTGTCTAGAGTTTTACTAGCATAGTGAGTGATATTCAACTTCTTGTCAACTCTTTGTCCTAGAACAGGACCAACAGCATAATCACTAGCGTCACACATGATTTCAAAGGGCAAGTTCCAGTTAGGTGGTTGAACAATAGGTGCGGTTATCAAAACCTTCTTTAGTATTTCGAAGGCTTCCTCACAATCCTCATCAAAAACAAAAGGAACATCCTTCTGCAAGAGGTTGGTAAGAGGCCTAGAAATCTTAGAGAAGTCTTTAATGAACCTTCTATAGAAACCAGCATGACCTAGGAAACTTCGTATACCTCTGATATCTGTGGGGCAAGGCATTTTCTCAATTGCATCAACCTTAGCCTTATCAACTTCAATGCCTCTTTCAGAGATTTTGTGTCCTAAGACGATACCTTCATTAACCATAAAGTGGCACTTCGCATATCTGTAAGACTCGATCAAGGTTGCTGAGGCAATCATCAAAGGAAGACCCGTAAACCGAGAAGTCATCGATGAAAACCTCGATAATCTTCTCACAAAAGTCAGAGAATATAGCCATCATACATCTTTGGAAGGTGGCAGGTGCATTACATAAGCCAAAAGGCATACGTCTATAGGCAAAGGTACCGAAAGGGCAGGTGAAAGTGGTTTTCTCTTGATCAGATTGTGCAACAAGTTTTTGCGAGAAACCTGAATTACCGTCTAGAAAGTAGAAGTGTGTGTGTTTTGATAGCCTTTCTAGCATTTGGTCGATGAACGGCAAAGGATAATGATATTTCCTGGTTGCCTTGTTCAGTTTCTGGAAGACTATCACCATTCTATAGCTGGTAATAATCCTTTGTGGGGTTAGTTCATCCTTATCATTAGGAACGACGGTGATACCTCCCTTCTTAGGTACGCAATGTACTGGACTTACCCAATCACTATGAGCAACAGGATAAATGATTCCTGCTTCCAGAAGCTTTAATATTTCTTTTCTAATGACCTCTTTCATCTTAGGATTTAATCTCCTTTGATGATCAGCAACTGGTTTAAAGTCAGGATCGGTTTCAGTCTTGTGCTGACATAGTGTAGGACTAATACCCTTAAGATCATCAAGAGTATATCCAATAGCAGTGCGGTGCTTCCTCAGAGTTTTTAGTAACTTCTTCTCTTCGCGCTTTGAGAGGAGAGAACTAATAATGACAGGATATATGTCCTTCTCATCAAGATAGGCATACTTAAGAGTATCAGGCAACTGTTTAATCTCGAACACGGGATCACCCTTTGGTGGGGGAGTATCCCCAAGCAGTTCAACACGCAGATTATTCTTGAGAATAGGATGTTGTTCTAAGGCAATTCTATCTATCTCATCTCTCTCCTCCATAAGCATATCATTTTCATGCTCAAGCAGATATTGCTCTAAAGGGTCCGTAGGAGGTACGGCAATATAGGCAAGAGCAATGATTTCATCTCTACCGGATGACTCTCTTTCATGGGTTTGTCTTCCAAACTTGGAGAAGTTAAATTCATGAGACACACCCTCGAAACTTACTGTGACAGTCCGCTTAATGCAATCAATGTGAGCATTGACAGTGTTGAGAAAGGGTCTACCTAATATGATGGGACAAAAGCTATCTTGTGCAGTACGAAGGACGAGGAAATCAGTAGGATACTTCGCCTTACCATGCAGGACTTCTACGTCTCTCACAATTCCCAGAGGGCAGATAGTGTCTCTATTAGCTAGCGTTATAGTGACATCAGTGGGTTCTAACTCAGCAGGTGCAATCTCATCTTTGATTTCATCATATAGAGAACGGGGTATTGCACTAACACTAGCTCCCATATCACATAAACCATGGTATCAGTGATCTCCTATCTTAACAGAAACAACGGGCAGGCGAACTACAGGTACGTGTTTGTCTTTCGCGTGAGGTTTAGCAATTCCAGCGGAGTCCTCACATAATTTGATAACATGCACGTGTATGTCTTCGGCTAAGAGATCTTTGATAATAGCAACACTACGTTCAACTCTAATCTCCTCAGGGGGTGCAAGTGGTCTAATGTAACCCCTACGTATCACAGTTGGAGCTTTAGAATAATCCTTTATCCTAGCAGGGTATGCTGGTTTCTCAGTGTAAGCACAAGGAACAACAGGATCACTAAAAGCTATGATTTTCTCCTCAACTATATTGGTTTTGGCTATGTTGCTTTCTACAGGAGCATGATATTTAAACCACTTCTCTTTGGGAAGATCAACATGAGCAGCAAAAGATTCACATCGAGAAGCTACTATCTCAGAGTCAAGTCCATACTTAGCGCTAAAATCTCTAGAAGTGTTTGTCTCAACAAAAGATTTAACGCAATCAAACTGGAAATTCATACCTGAGTCCTTACCCTCCTCCAGCTCCCAATCTTCAGAGTTGCGTTTGATTCTTTTCAATAAATTCCACTTGTGATCAATATCCTTCTTCATAAAAGAACCGGTACAAGAAGTGTCAAGCATGGTACGATCTTCATGAGAAAGCCGAGCATAAAATTTTTGAGTGATGATTTCTCTCGAGAGCTCAAGATTCGGGCATGAATATAGCATTGATTTAAGCCTCCCCCAAGCTTGATCTATGCTTTACCTATCACGAGGCGAAAAGTTATAAATAAAGTTCCGATCACGATGTACTAAATGCATAGGATAGAACTTTTGATGAAATTCCAATTTCAACCGATTGTAGCCCCATGATCCAGCATCATCACATAGCCTATACCATGTCAACGCCTTATTCTTCAAAGATAAAAGGAAAGACTTTCTTCTTTACCTCATCCTCGGGCAAACCTACAAGCTTAAATAAACCACAAACTTCATGTACATAGATTAGATGAAAGTCTGGATGTGAAGATCCATCTCTTGTAAAAGGATTAGCCAGCAGTTTCTCAAGCATACCCAAAGGAATTTCATAAAAGATATTTTCAGTGGGTACCTCAGGTTGAGGAGCAACTCCTCTTCCTTCCGTTCGTGGTGAAGATAACCCGAACAAACTCCTCAAAGGAAGAGTTTCGATAGTGACAAGTGACAATAAATTTCAGTACAGTATAAAAATGTTTCCTTACCAATTTCCACTTACCAAAGGCGCTTCACTCCCCGGCAACGGCGCCAGAAAAGAGTCTTGATGACCCATAAGTATAGGGGATCAATCGCAGTCCTTTCGATAAGTAAGAGTGTCGAACCCAACGAGGAGCAGAAGGCTGTGATAAACGGATTTCAGCAAGGTAATAACTGCAAGCACTGAAAGTCGCGGTAACAGGTGATTGTGTAGCGAGGTGAAACGTAGCAAGCAAAGAGTAACAAGTAACAAGTAGTAGCAACGGTGTAGCAAGTGGCCCAATCCCTTTTGTAGCAAGGGACAAGCCTGAACAAAGTCTTATAGGAGGAAAAACGCTCTCGAGGACACACGGGAATTTCTGTCATGCTAGTTTCATCGTGTTCATATGATTCACGTTCGTTACTTTGATAGTTTGATATGTGGCTGGACCGGCGCTTGGGTACTGCACTTACTTGGACAAGCATCCCACTTATGATAACCTCTCTCGCAAGCATCCGCCACTACAAAAGAAGCATTAAGACAAAGTCTAACCATAGCATTAAACTAGTGGATCCAAATCAGCCCCTCACGAAGCAAGGCATAGACTGGCGTTTATGCTTCTGTCACTCCAGCAACCCATCATCTACTTAGTACTCCCCAATGCCTTCCTCTAGGCCCCAATATGGTGAAGTGTTATGTAGTCGACGTTCACATAACACCACTAGAGGAAAAAAAACAGACAACATTTCAAAATACCGAACGAATATCAAATTCACATAACTATTATCAGCATGACTTATCCCATGTCCTCAGGAACAAAAGTAACTTTGAACAAGACATAATCATAATCATGACCAGAGGTGTAATGAATAGCATCAAGGATATGAACATAAACTCTTCCACCAAATAATCCAACTAGCATCAACTACAAAGAGTAATCAACACTACTAGCAACCTTACAAGTACCAATTGGAGTCGCGAGACAAAGATTGATTACAAGAGATGAACTAGGGATTGGAGAGGAGATGGTGCTGATGAAGGTGTTGATGAAGATGCCTCCCCTCCGACGAGAGGAGTGTTGGTGATGACGATGGAGATGATTTCCCCCTCTGGGAGGGAAGTTTCCCCGGCAGGATCGTGCTACAGGAGCTCTAGATTGGATCTGCTCAAGTTCCGCCTCGTGGCGGCGGCGAAACCACGAAAAAGCTCCCTCTTGATTTTTTTCCACACCAGGACGCTTCATATAGCAAAAGAGGGGGGCTAGTGGGCCTTCAGGCAGCCCACAAGCTTGCCCACCGCCACCAGGGGGGTGGTGGCCGAGTGGGGGCTTGTGGGGCCCTGGTGGCCCCCCTCCGGTAGTTCTTTCGCCCAGTATTTTTAATATATTCCAAAAAAAATCCACGTAAATTTTCAGGGCATTTGGAGATGTGCAGAATAGTGGACTAGGATTTGCTCCATTTCCAGTCCAGAATTCCAATTGCCTGAATTCTACCTCTTCAAATAATCCTTGCAAAATAAGAGAGAAAAGGCATAAATATGGTACCACAAGTAATATAACAGCCCAAAAAGCAATAAATATCAACATGAAAGCATGATGCAAAATGGACGTATGAGACAACAACGACAACAACAACAAAAACAATGAAGACGAACACGACGACGACGACAACAACAACAACCACGACGACGACGACAACGACGATGACTAAGATGACGACGACGACAACGATGATAACAAAGACAATGACGAGAACAACGATAACAATGACAACAAGGACAACAACAACAACAACCACAAGAGTGACAAATACGACAGCAACGACAACAACAACAACAACAACAACAACAACAACGAAGACGACAATGACGACGACAACAAAAATGAAGATGACGATGGCGATGACGGCGACGACGACGACGACAACAACAACGACGAGGACGAGGACGACGACGAGGAGGACGACGACGACGACGAGGACGACGAAAACGACGATGACGAAGATAACAATGACGATGGCCAGGAAGACGACAACGACAGACACAACAACAACAACAACAACAACAACAACAACAACAACAACAACAACAACAACGACAACAATGACGATGGCCAGGAAGACGACAACGACAGACACAACAACAACAACAACAACAACAACAACAACAACAACAACAACGACAACAATGACGAAAACAACGACAATGATGAGAACAAGGATAACAACGACAACAACAACAACAACAACAACAACAACAACAACAACAACAACAACAACAACAACGACCACAATAACAACAACGACAAAAGCGATAGCAACGACAATAACAACAACAACAACAACAACAACAACAACAACAACAACCACAACAAAGACGACGATGATGATGACGACAACAACAACCACAACAAAGACGACGATGATGATGACGACAACAACAACACCAACAACAATAACAACAAAAACAACAACAAACAACAACAACAACAACAACAACAACAAGGACGATGATGACAACGACGACGACGACAACGACGACAACAACGACAATGATGAGAACAACGACAAACAATGATATCAACAACAACAACGACAACAACGACAACGACAACAAGATCAAAAATAACTAAGACGGCGATGAAGACAACAACAAGAAAAATAACAACAACGACGACGACAACGACAACAACAACAACAAGGACTACCACGACAACGACAATGACAAAAAAAACAACAATGACAACAACAACAACAACAACAACAAAAACAACAACAACAACAACAACAACAACGTAGACGACGACGAGGACAACAACAACAACAACAACAACAACAACGAAGACGACGACAACAACAACAACGACAAATACAACAACAACAACATCAACAACAATAAGAACAACAACACCAAAAAGAACAATAAGAACAACAACAATGAAGACAACATCGCCAACAACGAGAACAATGACATCAACGACAACAACCGCAACAATGACATCAACGACAACAACAACAACAAAAACAACAAAGACGACAATCATGTCTACTATGCAACCTTCTCCTTGTAGACGTTGTTGGGCCTCCAAGTGCAGAGGTTTGTAGGACAGTAGCAATTTTCCCTCAAGTGGGTGACCTAAGGTTTCTCAACCCGCGGGAGGCGTATGATGAAGATGGTCTCTCTCAAGCAACCCTGCAACCAAATAACAAAGAGTCTCTTGTGTCCCCAACACACCCAATACAATGGTAAGTTGTATAGGTGCACTAGCTCGGTGAAGAGATGGTGATACAAGTGCAATATGGATGGTAGATATAGGTTTTTGTAATCTGAAATTACAAAAACATCAAGGTAACTAAATATTTAATTCGGACATATTGAGTTCGGACATGGAGCCTTTGCTGCCTTTATATCATTATATATTGAATCAATGCACACCACGCTATATTTTCTGCTGTACCTTTTAGTATATCCATATGACATTGGTTTAATTACAAATATTATATTTTTGTAAAAAGGCTGGGTGCATCCTAGATGCAGAGGCCGGAAGTGATTCTTCGGTTATCTAAAATATCTTCTTATACTTCAGATGCGGTTATACTTCAACCCCTCGACTGTGAAGATGCTAAGCAACCTGAAGGTACTCATTTTTATGTATTACCATGTTCTCGAGCTTAGCCATGTAGTGTCTGCAAATACGTGCCTCCATATGTTTGGAAAAATGCAAAATTGTTAATATCATACTCGTTTCTATGCAATCCAGGTACTTGTCATAGCTGTACTCCTAAAGTTTATAATGCGATGAAGTTTTGAGCAACATATTCAGCAAATTCTGCATTGGAAATCCATGTCTTTCGGAATCATGCTGGTCCTCGATCATTTCCGACACTTTTGACCTTTGAGCAGCATATGCAGTGGGATAGAACGATCTGAACAAGCCTGGTAGGTATCCAAAGAACAAACAATGAAATTGAACACATTTTCTGGATGGGGTCAAAGATCTATAGGCTGGGATTACTATTGTCACTGCCCTACAGATTTGGGTTGTATCGTTGTGTATTATATTTGCTATGGAGCTATGTATGTATGGATGTTATGGAACTATATGTATATATGGATGCTATGGAATTTTGGATGTATGGATGCTATGGAATTTTGATATATGGATCATGAAATTTGTTATGCAACTTTGCATATATGTTATGTGTTGTGGATCAGTAAAACTATTGGGCACATATTATGTATTATATATTTGATATATATATATGTTATGTGTTGTTGAATTTGTGGTTTTGAAACAAAACATATATATGCCAGAATACCAGATACTAATGGAGCACCATGGGCTATACTAATGGCGCACTTCCTGGTGCGCCATTAGTATATATGCCCTGGGAGGCATACTAATGGAGCACCATGGGCTATACTAATGGCACACTGCCTGGTGTGCCATTAGTATACCAGATACTAATGGCGCATCATGAGCTATACTAATGGCGCACTGCCTGGTGCGCCATTAGTATATCAGATACTAATGGCGCAACATGAGCTATACTAATGGCGCACTGCCTGGTGCGTCATTAGTATAACAGATACTAATGGCGCACCCGTGGTGCGCCATTACTAAAAAATTCTAACGGCGTGATGCTAGTGGCGCACATGTAGTGCGCCATTAGTAGCCAAAACAGGTGCGCCACTAGCAGGCCTTTTCCTAGTAGTGTGAAAGTGAGCACGAACAGTCTTGCAATGCGTGGAAACAAGGCCTAGGGTTTAAACTTTCACTAGTGAAGTTCTCTCAACAATGATAACATAATTGGATCGTATAACTAGCCTTCAACATGCAACAAAGAGTCACTCCAAAGTCACTAATAGCGGAGAACAAACGAAGAGATTATTGTCAGGTACGAAACCACCACAAAGTTATTCTTTCTGATCGATCTATTCAAGAGTCCGTAGTAAAATAACACGAAGCTATTCTTTCCGTTCGATCCATCGTAGAGTTTGTACTAGAATAACACCTTAAGACACACATCAACCAAGACCCTAATGTCACCTAGATACTCCATTGTTACCTCAAGTATCCGTGGGCATGATTATACGATATGCATCACACAATCTCAGAATCATCTATTCAACCAACACATAGAACTTCAAAGAGTGCCCCAAAGTTTCTACCGGTGAGTCAAAACGTGTGCCAACCCGTATCCATAGGTTCCCGATGTCACAAAACCCGCAAGTTGATCACCAAAACATACATCAAGTACTCACATGAATATCTCATTGTCACCACAGATTGAGACGTGCACGACATACATCAAGTGTTCTTAAAGACTCGATCCGATAAGATAACTTCAAAGGGGAAACTCAATTCATTACAAGAAGGGAGAGGGGAAAGAACATCATAAGATCCAACACATAGCTACTGGTACATACCCTCAGCCCCGAGGGAGAACTACTCCCTCCTGGTCATGGAAATCGCCGGGATGATGAAGAAGGCCACTCGAGTTGGAATCCCCCTCCGGCAGGGTGCCGGAACGGGCTCCCAATTGGTTTTTGGTGGCTAGAGAGGCTTGCGGCGGCGGAACTCCTGATCTAGGTTTCTTTTTGGGGTTTTTTGTATTTATAGGAATTTATGGCAGTGGAATTACGTCGGTTGGGCCCACGAGGAGGTCACAAGCCTGGTAGGTGCGGCCTAGGGGGGTGGGGCGCCTCCTGGGCTTGTGACTCCCTCGTGGCTCTTCTGGCCTTCTTCCAAAGCTTCAGGGGTCTCTTTTGGTGCAAAAACAATCATCGCGGAAGTTTTATTCCATTTGGACTCCATGTGAAAAGGGTCAAAAACACGGAAATAAATAATAAAAAATACAACAACAATTGATGCCAAGAAGAGGGTCAATATCCAGCCCTTTGAAATGCAAATAAATCAAATTGGAGGCTAGTACTAACCAAGCATTGCTCCGAGCATCATAAGATGAGAAAAAGTAAATTACTTGTGTAGTCAGCTAAATAATCAATGTTACTCATGTAGTTGGCTGATGATAGAATACCAGGTTGCTTTCACCTAAAGAATGAAGAATGTTATGAATAAGGTTACTCATGCAGTAAGAGAACCACACATAGTGATAAAGAAATAGTTGAATTAAATATATGACAACATTAAACTGGTCACGCTAGCCTTCATCAGGTGCATTTGTTAGAGGCCGGTCTAGCCACAACCTCTACAACGAAGTCTTGAAGTACTCCAAGAATCTGTACTAATTCAACCACAACTAATTCATTCTCTCCACAGACCATAACTAGATGCTCCGATAAATATAAGTAATACAAAAAAAAATAAGTTTTATAGTCGAGATAATGCTGCTTTGCCTTTATGTTCCGACCAGTTTCAGACAATGGAACTACCAGTCATAAGAGGTGCAAGAAAACAGAAGAACAAGGAGAAGATGATACAACCATATTTTGGAGAGAAAAAAAATGTTCTGGAACATCTACCATAGAAGCACTAGCAAAACGTGATGCTAATCGGATGGTGACTAGGAACGGTACAGCAGTACTAGATGGATCATAAACAACTTTTGTGCAGCACTATTCTATCCTTACGCGTGACGCACACACTGCCATTAACTAATCCAGTCCAGACTCCAGTATTTCGAGCATCTAGGCTTCACGGAAATGCAGATTGAACATCTATCATCTGGAAGGTAGCACGAAAAGTTTCATAACGTGAAAATAGCAGGTAAGAGGGCTAGATGGGTCATGTTAAAACTGCTCAAAATCTTTATTCAATGGTGCTGAACCGGTAACTATTTCCATGGTTACTGCTCTACTGCTCTGACACAAAGTGAAACATTCATGCATCTACGATGGATGCAGGATTTGACAATCTGTCGTATGATGGTTTTGCCTTTCATACGCTTGGTTATTGATGACACTCGTCTATCACCGTAGGACAAAGTAGCTGCATACAGGATGAGATTCTCTTTTGTGAAGGTGGTCGGCAAGCAACATATGTAGATGGTATTGAAACCAACCACTTCACCCACCATCCCAATCATCGCAATAGCAGCAGCCGAGCAGAGCAATCTTCTTCTTCCATCCCTCCCTCATCGATGGCCAAGATCCAGCCCTCGCGGAGACCAAGGCGGCGGGGAGCTTGGATGGACCGAATCTGGGATGCTCCTGCAAATTAGGAGAGGGGATTGTAAGTTAAGGGGAGAAGAAGAAATCCAGTAGGAGAGGAGATGAAAGCGGGCCGGACCTGGATAGCGTCGGGGTAGTGGTGGAGCTGCGTCCTCCATGGCGTCCTGCAGTGCGAGCATACTAAAAATTTATCCCATGGCATTGGAGGCGGGGAGAGATGGATATGGATGGAGGGATCGACGATGCAGGGCTAGGTGAGATCCGCAGTTGGCTGCACGCAGGGCATGGCCGCCGGATCTCGCCGGAATAAGGTGAGCGGCGGCGGCGGCGGCTAACCTAGGGTGCGGGAGACGAGAGAGGAGACGTGGGTATTGGGGAGAGTGTGATGGAAGGAGATAGGGTCTGGGTAGTTGGATGCGTGTGGGGATTTTCCTTTTTCTTTCTCATTTTTTTTCTTCTTTTTTATGGATAGATGGTTGGATGGATGTGGGATGGAGAGATGGGTGGATGGACGCCACGTCATTGATCAGAATGACAACTAATTCCACCAACCAAAATAGAGCACATGTAATTAGTATTTTCCTTTTGTTTTTCTTCTAATTTTCTATATGAAAAATTCAAAAAAATGAACTTTTATACTACATAGGGGTGCATATTCTAATGTCAAACAATGTTTTAAGAAATGAACTTTTATACTACACAGGGGTGCATATTCTAATGTCAAACAATGTTTTAAAAGGGAGTTTTCATTTCCATTGCATGAAAATTTTGTTTTTCATTTTTGTGGTCTTGTCGATATCTATACATTCTGACTTGTCAACGTACTTATACTTTGTGGCCTTGTCGATACCTATACAAGACACGTAGGTGAAATTGTCGAGTTGTTTGTCCAGTCACCTCTAGTTAAGCCTATGACCTTCTTAATTTTGCCATGGAGGACCTACAATACGGGCATAAATAGAGCTACACATGCCAGTGACCATTTTGTGCAATGGAATTATGACCTTCTTGATAGATATGGTAAAAACATTCTATGGTTTGGACCCTCTTAGAGACCTCATGACCTTTTTGTACATTTTAGTCATAGATTTATGACCAATAAAATCACCGTCATTATTTTTTGTCATAAACGAGCTTATTTCTTGTAGTGATGGTTCTTTCTCATCAACAGTTCACTCAATGGGTGCACTCAAAATTGTAGATACTCAAGTTAGTTGACCACATGGAAAAGTCAAATAATAAACATAGTCCTCTAAAATAGGTGATGTGATCAAAGTAATGTGAAGCTCATCACAGGGTACATTGGAATTGACAAGGCATTCATCATACTCATGTGGAGGTGGAAGATCAGTACCTTTGTCATTACCTCTTATGATCAACTTAGATGATGTAGGCACTCTCGATGGTGACGTGTCACATGATGAAGGTGATGTAGCCCTCACTAAAATTGATTTGGTTGTCATAGTATGCCTAGTAGTTGAAGGAACAATTCTATCAATTCTTGTTATGGGAACCTTGACCTCATTCTCCTTGAGGACAACATGTTGTTTAATTTCATGTTCAGCTTTGTAGGCAACACGAAACAAACCATTCGTAGGATAAAACGTTTCATGAATTAGTATCTCCTCAATATCATGGTTTAATCCTCCCCAAAATCTATCCATAAAATCTTCTGCTTTTTCGTCTAAAGAGAAATGCAACAAGGTCGTTTGTAAATCATCATAATATTTCATCACGGTTTCATTACGTTGTTTTAAATGTTGAAACTTTTCATGAATATAATAAGCAGGGATGAATGTTTTTCCCATGGAAAGTTTCAAATCGTTCCAAATAGTAGGTATATAATCAGGGTGTAACCAACAATATTCGCTCCACCAAACTGAAGCATAACCAGTGAAAGAACGAACTATCACCTTAACTTTCTTATGTTCAGCAAAATTATGGGAAGCAAATGTATTATTTACTTCAAACTCACATTTAATATATAAAGCAGGTCTAAAACCACCTTTAAATGGTGGTATAGAAACAATAACGTGATCATGTGCATTTGGATATCTTTTCACCTCTCATAATGGTTGTTATGGCGTAAATTATTCCTATGCCTATAATAGACCTTATGTTGAGCACATTGTGCATGATTCCTATCCCATGAAGTAGATGCTTGTTATCTAGTAACACATATTAGCATCACTACCTCACATTTTCATGCTTGTTCTCATGATGCTTTAGATTGTGCTCAATTTATATGCTTACATGCCATGACACAATCTCTTGTCACACCAAATGGTATGCATGATGACAACACTTGTTTGGTGAATAACCAGTTGAATGCCTGGTTTTGCACTAATGCTAACCACATTTCTTTTTCGAAGTGTTTGTTGTACTTGCTCCTTTTTAACGAATTACAAGATGGTGTGACATTGGAGAGTGCCCTTTTCGAGCTTTTAGAGGATGAGTGCTTGGTGATCATCCACTTTTACACAGTGACGCCATCTCATTCCCATGGTGATTTGGACTTTGATCCAAGGAAGGATCTTTCTCAAGGGGGTTGGATGATGCGGAGCATCCTACAAACATCACCATGAAAAAAGTTCATTTTGCAAGTTACACGTGCGACATCTACTCCATATACATAAAGGTGAACACGTGTTCACTTGACCTGATAGATGCGAGGGTCTCGATCTTTCAATGATATTATAACTATCTATTTGGTGGAGACGACTTTGATGTTCCATCTTCGTCCTTCATCCACAGCGACGGAAAATAGATGGTTGAGCGATGGCGTCTGGCGATGAGATGAGCGACTTATGCCACCATACTTAGAGTGTGAGTGCCTTCACCACTGGCTCAATATAAGAAAATGCCCAATTCCCATGTGAGGACAGTCACAACCCCACGACTTGAGTGAGATAATTGTCTCCACCATATATGAGTTTGAGTGCACCTACCTTGAGGGTGGGTGTTAGCCACTACATAGGGATATTGAGGTAGTTGATAGGGCAAGTGAGAGCATTTCAATTTCTAACAACTTAACCTCTAACTCTATTTTGTCTTCTCCTTTGGTGCTAGGTACCATTTACGATAAATTGTTGACCCTTGACGACTTCTCCTTTCCTTTGGACAAGACGATGGCCATGGTGGAATATGATGCACACCCCCAACACACGGCGCCATCATGAGGAAGATTACCACAGGTTGGTCTTTGCCACCTCACCTGCACCAAATGAGTGGAATTTAAAAGGTAATATAGGTGAAGGTGATTCTCTTGTCCCACTAGTGGACACTGTGTCACACCCTTTTTCACTACCACTTTTTCTGTAATTCAAAAATCTGAGTTTATTAAAACTTTTTAACACATTGTAGCACATCATCACATCATCTCGGAAATAGCTAATAATCAGTATAGTCATTACCACCATTACTATTTAGTACATTGTAGCACATCATCACATTAACACATTGTAGCACATCATCACATTGTAGCACATAATAACACATTGTATCCTAGGACATACTCCTCTACTTAGGTAGAATATCATAAAACAAGATAGGCCATGACTCTCCATTATGGAGAATGGAGATCATCTTGTCTCCAATTCTTGGCCTATGCACAATGTTGCTTCCAAGTAGCTCTCTAGGATAGACCATACATTTTTTCCAATCTTTGATCGTCATTACTTCATCGGTTTTAGAAATCCGATATGGACAGGAGTAAATCAGAAACCTAGGCTCACCTGGCCGTGCTGGTCGTATCATCATAACATCAACACGACCTCTTGGTAACATCAGATGAGGCACACAATCTTTCGGGATTTTCTATTGAAAAACATAGTATTAGCTTTCCCAAAATCTCTAACATTCCATAAAAGACCTTTCATGGAGAAATTTGATTTCCACGTAAAAAGCCACAAATATTTTCTGTTTGTAATTATATTTATCCAGTTACCATCAGGCAGTCAGCTGGGGTTCATCCATAAAAAAACATCAATATAACCAAGCAAGGCAACATCAGGATTTCATTAGAAAAACAACCAACTCCCTAAGCTAATTCATGTGCAACAAAATATCTTTCTTCTTCTTCTCTGTTTCAAAAAGATTACTTCTCTAATTCACGGGGCTATGATAGTAATTTACTAGGGGCAACATTACTGTTGAATAAGGGAAACATTTCATTGAATCACACACAAACATTTTTTTGAATCAGCACGTTACTCCTTTTGTTTTCTATAGGCAGTTTTTCTTTGTGATTTTTTCAAGCAATCAGGAATAGACAAAAAAATTATACTTGTATGGTTTTGTAGGCAATCAGATTTGGGAAAAGTTGAGAGAAGTAGGCAACAACGCACCTGCATGATTTGTCTTCCTTTTGTGTAGTAGGTAAGTAGTAGCATTTTTCTAGTTGTGTGTCCAAAATGTAGGAACTATGGTTGATCTTACAACATCTTCTATGTACAACCCCTGTTATTGTCTAAGTTCCATTTTTGATTTAAATGTAGACAAATCATAATTGGAAAACTAAGGGGCAGTGCATCTTCTCTTCCATCTTCCCCCATCCGCACCGGCTAGGCCACGGGGACACAAACTCGCCTCACCCGACGACATAGGTCGCCCCTCGAGCCGTGCCAAGTCAACCAACACACTCGTCGCCTCGGGCACCGGATATGGGGAACGAAGGAGGCGTGAAGGAAGGGAGGGGGCGAACCTCACGGCCGGAGGAGGAGAGCGCGGCGGAGGCGGAGGGGGAGGCGGCGGCCTTGTCATCTCCCATCATCGGGGGTTCCTGACGGCGGTGGGGAGAGGCAGGGAGCGGCCCGGGAGGGCGCGGTGCGAGGCGGACGGTGGCGCAGCGGCGAGGGGGAGGAGGGGGTTTAGTCCGTGGTGGCTGGAGGGAGGCGGCCGGAGGGCCAGCCGGCGGCGGCAGGTGCGGTGGGAGGCACCGGGCGCGGGGGGCTCGTGCGAGGGTGTTTCGCTGGATGGGATCGGGAGGAGCCACGAGGGGAGGGGAGAGGTGACGAGACTCTTTTTTCGACTTATGGTTATCAATGGGGCACCACCTGAGAATGCGTCATTGGTAACTAGGGTTACTAATGGTGCACCTGGTAAGAATGCGCCATTAGTAGTTTTAAAAAAAAACTGAAAAAAATTGTTAGTACTGGCGCACCGTGGATGTGGTGCGCCATTACTAGTTAAAACTAGTAATGGCGCACTTCCCCTGGTGCGCCACTGATATGTCTAGGAAAGGGTGTGGGGCCAGGACAAAGATAGTAAAGGCGCACCACACACAAGGTGCGCAATTAGTAATATGGACAATAATGGTGCACCTGTATCTGGTGCGCCACTGCTATATAGAAGTAGCGCACCACATACATGGTGCGCCATTAATGTCCATATTAGCTATAGCCCTTTTTCTAGTAGTGTCTCCCCTATAAATGTGTAGCTCCGCTCACCTCTATGCATGCACATGAGAGAGGAGTCATGTACTATACCATCCTCGAATGGTACAAGTTGACACATGTAAAGGAGAAGATTCACATTTATATGCATGAATTAGATGTAGCACATGTCAGTTGACAAGGAAATTCTTGCCATGGTGATGTCTGTAGGATACTCCGCATCATCCCCTCCCAATTAGGAAAGATCTATTCTCGTATTAGAAATCGCATCACCATGGAAATGGTAGACATGGATGAGCTAGTAGGTAGATGGAGTGGAAGTCATGGTTCAATCAAAGTACTCCAAGATGTCTCCATGATGGTGGACATGCAAAAAGAGAAAACACATGGTACACTTAGAAATACATCCGTTAGCTGACACAAGGTATCCATCAATTAAGCACGAGTTCATCCGACAAGAATGTTCGTGGCAAGTATCATGAAGCTTGATAGAATAAAAGTGAGTGACTTATAAAGCATTTATGTGACCAAGTTCATTGTGCACGAATGGAAATCTTCTACCATTATGTAGCATGAGGTCATAGAGAGAAGATTTATGAAAAGCATGAACATAGCAAATATGGCTCAAAATGATCGTGTTATCATGCAATTGATGTTGGATAAAATGATCATCATGTATAAGTAATCCATCAAGGTAGATCACAACAAATTGGTTAAGGAAGTGCACAAGCTCATATATCAAGTATGATATGGAAAGACAAGAAGCATGAAGCCTATCAAAATATGAGTCAATCCATTCGTAATGAGCAAATTTGTTGTTCAAACAATGTTTCCATTTAGCATGTTGGACAACAAATGTGAAAGTGTTATTGCAAGTTTCCAAATGCATCGAGAAGTACCCCAAGTCTAATCGTATCCATAAGATATGGTGCTTCTCCATCCATGAGATATATCATGTAAATGACATGGAGGAAACAACATTGGAAATGTGGTCCATTCAAGTAATGTTATTAATGCATCTACAATTAACACACATACGTGATGTAACATCCTTCTTCAGCACAAGAATAATAGTAACACCACAAAGACTAAGGGATTCATGTATATAACCTTTGTCGAGTAGCTCCTGTACTTGACGCATAATCTCCTTCATATCCTCTGGATTGGTATGGTTTGGCGCACGGTTCGGAAGCAATGGACCGGGAATTAAGTTAGTTTCATGCTCAATCCCTCTAAAAGGTGGTAATCCCGATGGAGCGTCTTGTGGAAATATGTCAGCAAACTCCCGCAAGATGTTAGTGGCAGTAAGAGGAAAAGAGGGAGGGACATCCTCAAATGAATATAATACCTCTTTGCACAGAACTTCATAGAAAAAAATCAAGATTAGTAATATCAGATTTAGTATCAAGTACACATCCACTCTTCAATTTTATTTCAGATGCAATGATAGATGATGGTTTACGATACTTATTGTGTTGTTCAAATTCCTTTGCCAAAAACTGATTTTCACTCTTATCTAGGACTTGTTTTGCTTTGCTAGCTCTAGCAATGTCATCTTTCATAATATGTTTCGGAGACACATGAAGCAAAGTTATATTTTGATGAATAAGAGTATACTGATTTGTCCGACCATGGTGTACAATTTGTTTTAAGAAATTGCCATGGTTTACCAAGTAAAATAGAGCATGCTTGCATAGCTACCACATCACAATCAACATAATCAGAATATCTAGCAATGGTATAATGCACACGAATAGTACGTGTTACCTTTACCTTGCCACTGTTGTTGAACCATTGGATGTAATAAGGATGAGGATGTGTTATTGTGGTGAGAGACAGCTTCTCCACCATCTCCATGCTAGCCAAGTTGTGGCAACTCCCTCCATTGGTGATGACGCGAACATAACGTTCCATCACAACTCCCTTTGTATGGAAAAAATTGTGCCTCTGATTTTGCTCAACCTGTGTTACCTGCACACTCAAAACACGTTGAGAAACTAAACTTTCATGCGTGTCAGCATAGTCAGCAGCCATGTGTTCTGTCTCTTGTTCAGTATCATCGACACCCTGTTCTTCACTTGCATAATCACTAGTGGAATCATATCCACCATCCTTAGTAACAATGATCACACACTTGGATGGGAAGTCTCTCACATAGTGACCTCCACCCTGGCAACAATGAGATATAACCTCATGTGTTTGCCTTGTCGATGCAATCGATGAAGAAGAGCTGAGTGCAGGACCGAAAGGTGTGGTCTTGGCAGAAGGTCGAGAAGCTGCCTGTATCCTGCTAACTCTATTGGAGCTGGTGGCTAAAGTAGGCGGTGCCATAGCAAGACGTGTGGAAGAAGACGAGGATATGGCATCGATGATGAAGTGCAACTTGCAGAAAAATTAGTTCTGGCCAATGCATGTCGATCGTGCACTTCACGTTCATCTTTACAAGCAATATGGAATAAACGAGTGATAGTGTTATATTCCTTATACAGTAAAATAGTTTAAATATCTCTATTTAAACCACCTATAAAACATGTAAGCATAGCTTCATTATCCTCAACAATACCAAACCTAATCATGCCAGTTTGTAATTCCTGATAACATTCTTCTACAAAAATCTTGTTTGTCTCAAACGCTACAATTTTTAAAGTAATTCACATTGATAATATGGTGGAACCCAACGAGTACACACATCATTTTTCAAAGGAGACCAAGTAGTTGGAATATTAGCAGTATGTATTGTACAATGTTTGGATCACAAAAGACAAGTGAAACTAGTGAATGAACAAACAACAACAACAATATGTCCATCCTGATGAAATTGTAAGCATGTAAAACATTGTTCTATTTCTAACACCCAAGTAATATATATATATATAGGAACATATCTACCATCAAATGTATGAATATTTAATTTAAGTTTAGGGAGATGGTCATGATCCCATACCTAAGGGGGTGGTGCGGTCCTACCATTGCGACTGGGTCCATGTGGACGACCCGATGCTTGTAGTCGTGGTTGTTGCTCCGGGTGCTGATTTGCAGCAACCTCTCCCTAATCATCATAGTCACAATCATAATCCGCATTCTACTCAACACCAGTTGCAGCATCAACCACAGATGCTGCAGCAGTAGCAATGACACCAAAATTCTGGCCTTGGTCGAGAGGCACACGTTGTGCTCGTCCCATGAAATTCGGGTGTTGTTGTTGTTGTTGTTATTGGAGAGGGACGTTAGCTGCAACAGGTGGTCGTAGACATGCAAGCACCTCATTTAATTTAGAATCAAGCTTGGCGTGGGCCGTCTTCTTGAAACCATCTATCTTGTCCATGGCCTCTCCTAGGCTTGTCATGAAGCCTTGTACCTGGTCAGCCATCATTTGCTGAAATTTATCATGGAGCTCCTTGTTGTTCATGCACTCCAGTTGATCTTATTAGCTTGTGATTATGGCATGGCTAGCAGCAATAGGAATGCACAAGAATATGAACCTGTGGACTACTAGAAAGTGGTGGTGGTGGTGGTGGTGCGTCACAAATTCGTCAACAAAATCTCAACTTCTTACCATTTATTACCCAGCAGCAGGCGGTGATCCACAACGGTTGTAGTCAAAACTTTCAAAGCTTGGATAAAGCAATTGCCAGATGTTTTCAAACACAAAAAGTACATGTATGTGGAGCTGGGAAGGCTTATAATATGGTAGCAAAAAGGATCATCAATAATTAGTTCAGAGATGCAAAGTTGAAAAGACGCTCAACGACGATACCATGCTGGTCCTAGGCTCTACAGTACTAGAGACCTGAGCCTAGAACACCAACAAAATCTTGACGGTACATCTAACGAAAGGAAGAACACATTCTGATATTATTCTCTTTATGTTGGCGCTCTTTTTTTGTCACAACATCACTATAAGGGCGAGTGTCTCAAAACTCTTCTCACTGTCTGAAACCAGGATAGGCAAAAGCGGGAAACTGCTTATTTTTTTATAAAATCAACTATCTCAAAATGCTCTACTGCACCTAAATATAGGAAAGCCAATATTTTTGACTGTTTTGATTTTTTTTCTATAAATCCGACTATCTCAAAATGCGAGCTCAAAATGCTCTATTGCACCTTAATCGAGGCAAAGTTGTCCCCATCTTTCGATCAAATGTGACTATCGTTTTCAGTGGATTAGGCTTTGACGATCCAACGACGATCGCGTGAGGACGTCACGCCTTAGCAATCACTAAATCAACTCCGTGAGGTTATTGACCACACTCGAGCACGATCAACCTGACCACGAGCTCTATTTCCTGCATGCAAACGAAGAACAAGTAAGAAACTGCAATTGCAATCTGGATATTGCATTTATAAAAGGAAAGCTTTATTGATAAAAGTGGGGTTCTATGACATCTTGGTCTGGTCGTAGAACATAAATTAAAGATGCGAAGTTGCATCCATGGAATTTCGTGTCCCTTTGGAGGAGGGGTCTGAACACAACCCTAATTCTGTTTCCCCACATATACGAACTCTAAAAACAGCCTATAAAGTGATATTTCTATATTATATGGGCTTGACCCAAAAATAAGGTATGGACGAAATTTATGAAGTGAAATCTTGTATATTTCGTCCAAGCATTCGTGCTCTCCCTATGGTGTCTTCAAAGTGCGAAAATCACCACTGGAATCTACATTGTTCTTTCCCGCATGCACTCCTTCCCCTCCATGCTTGATCTCGCACCAATGGCCATCCTTCCTGTCCATGCTGGGTTCTTCATTCGTAAGTAAAACAAAAGTATCTAATTTAGGCAACATCATATGTTCATGAACGTTAGAAGGATTTAAAAGAAACAGAAGTACTCATAATTCAATAGGCGTGTGCAAGCTCTAGTAATTGGTCTAGAATT
Organism: Hordeum vulgare subsp. vulgare; assembly: GCF_904849725.1. Lineage (NCBI taxonomy): Eukaryota > Viridiplantae > Streptophyta > Magnoliopsida > Poales > Poaceae > Hordeum > Hordeum vulgare. The sequence continues at coordinate 301,597,575 of NC_058519.1, forward strand.
TATAGCAGCAGGGGGTATGGGTGTAACAATGGAATAAATATCCTCATAATCCTCCCCTTCTTGAAATGAAGTGTTCCTCGATGGAAAATCATCATCCTAACCCAAATAAGGTTTCAAATCCATAATATTAAAAGTCGGACTAACCACAAACTCTCGAGGCGGTTCAAGTTATATGTATTATTATTTATTTTATGTAACACCTTAAAAGGACCATCAGCACGTGTAATTAGCTTTGACTTGCACAAATCAAGAAATCCATACTTACACAAATGTAACCAAGCAAGATCTCCACGTGCAAAGACAACATGTTTTCTACCCTTATCTCCAACAAGTTTGTAATTAGCGTTCATATGTTCAATGTTTTCCTTAGTTAGCTCATGCATTTTTAAAATCAATTTAGCACGTTGTTTAGCATCAAAATAAACATCCTCCAAATTTGGAAGAGGCAACAAACTAATAGGTGCACGTGGTATGAAATAATACCCAATTTGAAAAGGGCACATCTAAGTAGTAGAATTCAATTAGCAATCATAAGAAAATTCAATACGAGGAAGGCATTCTTGCCACATTTTCAAGTTATTCTTCATAGCCCTAAGATTAGTAGACAATAATCTATTGACTACTTAAGTTTGTCCATCAGTTTGGGGGTGACATGTAGTACTAAAATGCAGTTTAGTCATCAATTTAGACCATAAACATCTCCAAAAGTGGCTAAGATATTTAGCATCACAATCTAGAACAATTGTATTTCGCACACAATGCAAGCGAATAATTCCACAGCAGAACAAATCGGCAACATTATCAGCATCATCACTTTTATGACATGGTATAAAGTGTCACATTTTTGAAAATCTATCCACGGCAACAAACATGCTATCCCTCCCCTTCCTTGTTTGAGGTAAACCTAAAACAAACTCCATAAATATATCCTCCCAAGGAACATTAGGTACATGCAAACGCATATATAAACTAGGAGGACTGAGTCGTGACCTAGCTTTTTGACATGTAGTGTCGCGAGCAACAAAATGCTCAACATCCCGTCTCATCTTTGGGAAAAATAAATATGTGTAAAGGATGTATTCCGTCTTCTTTATGCCAAAGTGTTCAATTAATCCTCCTGCATGCGTATCCTGCAACAACCAAAGACGAACAGAGCAATCTGGAATGCATAGCTTGTTAGCACGTAACATAAATCCATCATTAATTCCAAACTTGTTCCATGTTCTCCCATCTATACAATTCTACAACACATCTTTAAATTCAACATCATGCACATATTAATATTTGATGGTATCCAAACCAAATATTTTAAAGTCAAGTTGTGAAATCATAGAATAACGACGAGACAATGCATCAACAATAACATTTTCCTTACCATTCTTGTGTTTAATAGCATATGGGAAAGTCCCAATGAATTCAACCCATTTAGCATGTCTACGGTCCATTTTTGCTTGCCTTTTATGATCAGAATGTATGAAAATTTCTTTGGGACATAAACAATGTTGCCATGTTTCCAAAGTACGAACAAGAGCATATAACTCCTTATCATAAGTAGAATAATTCACACTAGGCCCACTCAATTTCTTAGAGAAGTGTGCAACATGTTTAACATCTTGTAATAACACACCTCCTAATCCAATTACACTAGCATCATGTTCAAGCTGGAAAGTCTTACTAAAATCAAGAAGTTAGAGTAAAGGAGCATGTGTTTCTTTTTGTGAAGTATCCCAAGCAAAAGGCAAGGTGTAGTAATGGTGCTGAAATCTCCCACAAAATACCTATAGAAACCATTGACGCCAAGAAAACTTCTCACTTGTGTGACCTTTTTGGGCTGCGGACAACTATGAGTAGATTCAATCTTGGGTGTATAAATTTCCATTCCCTACGGAGTAACAACATATCCAAGAAAATATACTCGGTCGGTGCAAAAGGTGCACTTGCCAAGGTTACCAAACAAACGTGTATCGCGTAGAGCAATAAAAACTGCATGCAAATGTTCCTGGTGTTCCTGGAATGAAAATAATACCTTTAGGGACACATATGCATAGCAAAAAGATTTAATTAAATCCAGATACGTAATATCAGATTTAGTAGCAAGGAAACATCCACTATTCAACTTTATTTCACATGCAACACCAGATGATGGCTTATTAGTCTTATTGTATTTCTCAAATTCCTTTGCCACAATCTGATTTGCACTCTTATTTTGCTTTATTAGCTTTAGCCATGTAATCTTTCGTGATATGTTGAGAATACATAAGAGGCAAAGTTATATTTTTATCCTTATGAAAAAGACTATACTGATTGGTCCTACCGTGGTGTACAATTTTTTATCGAATTGCCATGGTCTACCATGTAAAATGGAGCATGCTTCCATGGGTACCACATCCCAATCAACATAATCAGAATATGTAGCAATGCTAAAATGCACACGAACAGTACGTGTTACCTTAACCTTACCACTTTTGTTAAACCATTGGATGTAATAAGGATCAGGATGTGGCCTAGTGGTGAGTGACAGCTTCTCGACCATCTGCATGCTAGCCAAGTTGTTGCAACTCTCTCCATAGACGATGATGCAAATGCAACGTTCCTTTACAACTCCCTTTGTATGGAGAAAATTATGCCTTCGATTTTTCTCAGCCTGTGTTACGTGCACACTCAAAACACGTTGACGAACTAAACTTTCAACATGTCGGTGTAGTCAGCAGCCATGTATTGTATCTCTTATTTCGTATCATCTGCATCATGTTCTTCACTTGCAATATAAAAGAGAATCTCATCATCATAATCACTAGCAGAGTCATATCCACCATCCTTAGTAACAATCATCACATGCTTGGACGTGCAGTCTCTCGCATAGTGACCACAACCTTCGCAACGACGACATATAACCTCATGTGTTCGCCGTGTGGATGCAATGGATGACGAAGATATCTATGAAGGCCCAAAAGGTGTGCTCTTGGTAGAGGGTGGGTGGGCCAGGGTCCTGTTTCCTAGTATCTCGGTTGGAGTTGGTGGCTGTACTAGGAAGTGATGCATCAGGATGTTTGGAAGTAGATGTGGTTTGTGGCTTTCATTCACAAAGGCAAGGGTCCTGATCTTTTGATGAGATGATAACTATGGATTTGGTGGAGACGACTTTCATGATCTGATTACAAGTGTGCACGACGTTGCACCTTAGCAATCGCTAAACCAATCTCCAGGAGGTTATTGACCACGCGAGAGCATGATCAACCTGACCCCAAAGTTCTATTCCTGCAAGCAATCCAAGAACAAGCAAGAATACGATAAAGCAATCTGAATATTACAAATGTAGATGATGTATTGATAAAGGATCTAAAATCAGTTTTGGTATGGTCCTTGGACAGAGACAAAGTACACGAAGTTGAAGTGGATAACTTATAACTAAACAAATACCAAGCAAAAAGCTACTAGATTGATAGTCGAACTTGGATTCAATTTCACTGTCAGATTGTTTAGTCAATATCTCCATTTTCTGGACGAATTTGAAGGTGAATCCAGTGGGGTTGCAACGTGCATGAAATCTACTTTCCAACAAAAAGTATCGCCCAATTCAGAGTCGGATGCACAAGTTGTTGGTGTTCTGAGACATGTATAACTATGCAATCCGAATCTGAGTCCAGAACTTGAGAGACATGAACTCTATCTTCTCTTGGACTATAAGTGGTGTGAGAGAACATTTTGAACAACAACTAAACTTCTCTTTTTCCCTTATCTTCAAATGTGTATTCTATAAGTGTGTGATAGTTCTGCAATTTGGCATGAAACAGAAAGAGGTGAAGTATCTTTGTTCTGTATAACATAAATAAATTGTTGCGTAACTTTTATCAAAAATTACCTCAAATAATACGTAGATGCAATATTTTTTATCATATCCAAGGTAGGCATGTCCTCATCATCCTCCCCTTCTTGAACAAAAAGTCGTCCTTGACACTGCGCAATCTGAAATGTGGCTAACAAAAGAGACAAGGTGTACATGTTGTATATGTATATGTCATCCATTTTTTACTTTCCTTGCTTTTTGCACATATGGAACATGTATGTCAGACTAACTTTATATTTTATGGAATATAAAGCTAAAATATTATCACAACAAGTAGAAGGCATGAAAATATTGCCACTTGATTTGCACATATAACTGAAATCCTTTTTGATATCAAAAGATTGACAATATTAATCATTAAATCATCCCAAAATTGGTAAATAAACCTGAATTGTTTCAAATTAACATGCTACAATATGCTTAAATAAGGAAACACGCAAGATGCATTTGACATCGAATCATCACCAAGATTGGAGGTCACATCAAAATGATTAAACAAGGCATAATTATTTTTAAACATATTTGATCCAAATGTGATTTATTTCCTGATTCACACGATTCTTTCTCATCAACAATTAATTCAATGGGTGCACTCAAAATTGTTGATATTTTAGTTATTTAATCACATGTCAAAATCAAACCATGAACACACTCCTCTAAAATAAGTGGTCTCATCAAAGAAATGAGTAGCTCATCATAGGGTACATTTGAATTGACAAGGCATTCATCATACTCATGTGGAGGTGGAAAATCAGTAAATTTATCATTACCTCTTATGGTCAACTCAAGTGATGTAGGCACTCTCAATGGTGACGTGTCACATGGTGAAGGTGATGTAGCCCTCAGAACAATTGATGAGATTGTCATAGTATGCCTAGTTGTTGAAGGAACATAGTATCAACTCTTAGAATGTGTACCTTCCCCTTGTTCCCATTGAAGGTAACAAATTTGTTATTCCCTTCTTCCTGGTATCTCGGTTGGCATTGGTGGCTAAAGTAGGCGGTGCTGCAGCAAGACGCATGGACCTAGATGTGGTACGTGTCATCCATCATGAAGTGCGACCTATAGAGAAATTAGTTCTGGCCAATGCATGTCGATCCTGCACTTCACGTTCAGCTTTGCAAGCAAGATGGAATAAACGAGTGATAGTGTTATACTCCTTATACTCGAAACTAGTCTGAATATCTTTGTTTAATCCACCCAAAGAACATGCAAGTATAGCGTCGTTATCCTCAACAATACCACATCTAATCATGGCAGTTTATAGTTCCTGATAATACTCTTCTATCAATTTTTTTCCTTATCTTAAACACTGCATTTTTGAAGTAATTCGTGTTGATAATATGGTGGAACCAACGAGTATGTGCAGCGGGTTAAAAACTAGTCAAAGTAGTTGGGATATTAGCATGATGTATTCTAGAATGTTCAGACCACCAAACACACGAAAACTAGTGAATGCACAAATAGCAGCAGCAACATGTCTATCCTCAGGAGATTGTAAGCATGTAAAATGTTGTTCTGTTTCTGACTCCCAAGTAAGATATATATATACGGAAAATATCTACCGTCGATCATCGGAATAATCAATTTAAGTTTAGGGAGATGGTCATGATCTTATTCCTGAGGGGGTAGTGCAGCCCTACCATTGCGATTGTATCCATGCGCATGACACCGTGCTTATCGTGGTGGTTGTCCCTAGTGCTGATTTGGAGCAGCCCTTCCCTCATCATCTTAATCACTATCATAATCCTCATGCTACTCAACAACAGTAGCAGAAGTAGCCACGGAAGCCGCAACAGTAGCATTACTATCTACGACACCAAAATTCTAGCCTTGGTCGAGGGGAACGCGTGTTGTTGATGTTGTTGTTGTTGGAGAGGAATGGTAGCTTCAACTGCTGGTGGTAGACAGGAAAGCACCTTACTGAACTTGGCGCCCAATTTGGTGTCGAATGTCTTCTGCAAACCATCTAACTTCTCCATGACCTCTCCAAGGCTGGTCACAAAGTCTTGTACCTCGTCAGCCATCATTTGCTAAACTATATCTTGGAGCTCCTTGTTGGTCTGCCTCTCATAGTCGATCTCGTCGTCTGGTGATCCTGACATGGTTAGCAGCAATATGAACACTGAAGGATATGAACCTATGGACTACTAGGAAGTGGTGGTGGTTTGCCACAAATTTGTCAAGTAATTCTTTGATGAAAAGGTAACTACCGATTTGGTGGTGACGAATTTGACAATCATACTATAAACGTGCAAGATATTGCGCCTGAACAATTGCTAACCCAATGTCCAGGATGTTACTGACAATGCCAGCAGCACAATCAGACTGACCACGAAGGTCTACTCTTGCATGCAATCGAAGAACAAGCAAGGTATGCTCAAGAAATCTAAATATTGCAAATATATATGAAGTATTGATAATGTTGGGGATCCGAAAGCGGTCTTGCGGATCCGAAAGTGGTCGTTGGACACAAACTAATTACATGAAGTTGCAATGGCTAACTTTTAAATAAATAAATCCCAATCAAAAAAGCTTCTAGATTGATCTACATATATAGGAACAAGTCGTGAAGTCTAAGGAGGTGTTAGGATGTCGAAAGGTAGCCTAAAACTAACCCTAGGTCATACAAAGCCCGTGGGCCCAAGTGGAGTTGATACAATACCTTTGGACTTAATGTTTGACTCAGATTATGTTGTAGTCTGAGAGTGTTTCAACAATATCTCCATGCTCGAGATCAATTTGAAGGTGAAACGAATTGGTTTGGCAAGTACATGAAATCTACTATCCAACAAAAAAGAATAACCCAACTCGGAGCCCGGATAAAAAGCTCATGGCATTTTGAGATAGGTATGTTTGTGTAGTCCGAATCTGAGTCCAGAATGTGAGAGACTCAGACTCCATTTCTAATGAGCTAAAAGTGACATGATAGAATTTCTTGAACAACACCTAAACGTCTCTTTTTCTCATATCTTCATACGTAGATTTTACAAGTGTGGGATAGTTCTATAATTGGGCATGAAATAAAAAGAGGTGATGTAGTTTTGTTCTGTATAGCATAAATAAATTATTGCATAACTTTTATTAGAAATCACCTCAAATAAATACGCATATAAAATATTTATGATCATATGAAAAGTAGACATGTCCTCGCCATCCTCCCCTTCTTGAAAAAAGCTGTCATCAGCGTTGCTTAATCAGAAATGTGGCTAACAAAAGAGTCAAGGTGTACATGTTCTATATGTATATGTCATCCATTTTTTTACTTCCATTGGGTTTTACACATATGACACGTGTAGACATGAGTAACTTTCTTACGGAATATAAATCCACAATATTATCACAAGAAGTGGAATGCTTGAAACTTTTGCAATTCAGTTTGCAGATATAAGTGAAGTCCTTATTCTTATCAAAAGATTGACAATGTTCAACATTAAACCATCCCAACATTCATAAATAAACTTGAATTATTTGAAATTTACATGCTACCACATGCTTAAATAAGCAAACTTGCAACAGGTAATTTGATAAAGAATCATCACAAATACTAGAGGGCATATTAGTATGGTTAAATAGTGACAGAATTATTTTCAAACATATTTGATAAAAAAATCATTTCCTGTTTCACATGGTTCTTTCTCATCAACAGTTAACTCAATGGGTGAACTCAAAATTGTAGATATTGAAGTTAGTTGATCACATGGAAAAGTCAAATAATGAACATAGTCCTCTAAAATAGGTGATGTCATCAAAGTAATGTGTAGCTCATCACATGGTATATTGGAATTGACAAGGCATTTTTCATACTCATGTGGAGGTGGAAGATCAGTACCTTTGTCATTACCTCTTATGATCAACTCAGATCATGTAGGCACTCTCGATGGTGACGTGTCACATGATGTAGCCCTCACAAAAATTGATGTGGTTGTCATAGTATGCCTAGTAGTTGAAGGAACAACTCTATAAATTCATGGAATGTGAACCTTGACCTCATTCTCCTTGAGGTCAACATGTTGTTTAATTTCATGTTCAACTTTGTAGGAAACATGAAACAAACCTTTCGTAGGATAAAAAATTTCATGAATTATTATCTCCTTAATATCATGGTTTAATACTCCCCATAATCTATCAATAAAATCTTCTGCTTTTTCTTCTAAAGATAAATGCAACAAGGTCGTTTGTAAATCATCATAATATTTCATCACGGTATCACTACCTTGTTTTAAATATTGAAACTTTTTTTGAGTATAATAAGCTGGGATGAATGTTTTTCCCATGGAAAGTTTCAAATCATTCCTGGTAGTAGGTATATAATCACGGTGTAACCGACAATATTCGCTCCACAAAACTGAAGCATAACGAGTGAAAGAACCAACTATCACCTTAACTTTCTTATGTTCAGCAAAATTATGGGAAACAAATGTATCATTTACTTCAAACTCCCATTTAATACATAAAGCAGGTCTAAAACGACCATTAAATGGTGGTATGTAAACAGTAACGTGATCATGTGCATTTGGATATCTTTGCAACTCTCGTAATGGTTGTTATGGTGTAAATGATTCCTGTGCCTACAATACACCTTCCCTTGAGCACATTGTGCATGATTGCTATCCCATGAAGTAGATGCTTGTTATCTAGTAACACATATTAGAATCTCTACCTCACATTTTCATGCGTGTTCCCATGATGCTTTAGATTGTGCTCAATTTATATGCTTACATGCCATGACACAATCTCTTGTCACACCAAATGTTATGCATGATGACAACACTTGTTTGGTGAATAACCACTTGAATGCTTGGCTTTGCACTAATGCTAACCACATTTGTTTTTCCAAGTGTTTGTTGTACTTGCTCCTTTTCAACGAATTACAAGATGGTGTGACATTGGAGAGTGCCCTTTTCGAGCTTTTAGATGATGAGTACTTGGTGATCATCCATTTCTACAAAGTGACGCCATCTCATTCCCATGGTGATTTGTATTTTTATCCAAGGAAGGATCTTTCTCAAGGGGGATGGGATGATGCAGTGCATCTACGAGCATCACCATGAAAAAAAGTTCATTTGGCAAGTTACACGTGCGACATCTAGTCCACATACATAAATGTGAATAGGTGTTCACTTGACCTAATAGATGCGAGGGTCCCAATCTTTCAATGATATGATAACTATCAATTTGGGGGGGACGACTTTGAAGGTCCGACTACAAACATGCACGACGTTGCGCCTTAGGGTTAATTCATCCTATCTGAAGCAATCTGAGCCTTTTGCAATTTTCTGTTCGGAGTTTTGCTTTGTTGAATTTGCGGTTCAATGATCGTGTCGAGTTACTGGTCTTAGCATCTATTCTTTTAGAGTTTTGAGTTGTGTTCACTGGTTATCACACCGCCGCCGCACCATCTTTATTGTTGCCATATACCACCACCACACCAAATATATCCCCGCTGGCATCTACCACCTCCACACCAGATACATCAACTTTGCCATATACCACCATCGCATATCTACCACCGATTTGAGTTATATATACCACCACATATCTGCCATCCCGCCAATCCGAGTCCACCTCCATAACAGATTCACCACGAGTTCATATTTATGACCCCTACATACATCCGCCACGAATTTTTTCCTTGTCTTAAATGCTGCAATTTTTCAAGTAATTCACGTTCATAATATGGTGGATCCCAACTAATTATGGTTTGGCAAGTGTGGGCATGCGACATTTATGTAAAAAGGCTTCAACCTGATAAGCTCGAACCCAAGGTGGAGAAGTGCATATTCATAGGTTACGCTAAGGAAACAAATGGGTACATGTTCTATCTCACATAAGAAGGCTAGGTCTTTGTTGCCAAGAATGGATCCATTTTAGAGAAGGAGTTTCTCTTGAAAGAATTGAGCGGGACGAAGGTAGAACTTGTGATGCGGAGCATATTACGGTCATCACCATGAAAAGAGTCAGTTTCTCAAGTGACTCGTGCCACATCTACTCCACATACATAAAGGTGAATCATCTCCTTTACACGTGCTTAGTTGACCCCTTCGTGGATGTTATACTACTTCACACTCCTATGAAGTGCATGCATAGTTATTGTAGGAGCTTCACGGATGACGAGGAGAAGTGTTAGCACCTATGTATGACTACACCGTACATGAGGGAAGTCTGGAAGCGGAGACGGAAGAAGAAAGACTCAAGAATTTTGAGGAAGAACCGGTACCCACGCGACCCCGTGCGCATCGGCTATCAGGATCCCACGCGCAGAGCCTCATCGGATACTCTATCGATATCCCGCGCGCACAGGCTCCAGTTACTCTGTGAACACGGGGCTGCGTGCGTGAAGTTGTTGGGTTTTCCCCATGTATTCCCATTTTGTCCCTACTTACTCTTTCATTGCCTTGGGTCTATATATACTCCTCCACCTCCTCTTTCTATGATTAGCAAAGTGATAGCTCATTCATACATAAACTTTGCTCCTTCCTCTACTTCTTATAGGGAGACCGAGACCTCCATCGGAGAAAATCCCTAGAAGATGTCAAGGCCACTTTTGAGGGAAGATCCATCTTGTAGAAGGCCCATCTCTCCTATAGATTTGGATGAACCATACAGTTATCATTATTTCCATTGTTGTTCTTGGATATTGATGCACCTCATGTATTGCTTGTGATTTAAGGAGTACTTGGTGTGGATCATGTCCACTAGAGTGTTTCCCCTTTGATTTCTCCATGTTTTCCACATGTGTTCTTTGTGTTCCTCCTTGAATCCACCTCCAATTCGTGAACATCAGGCCACCCTCGAGTTTGCCCCATATCAATTTGGTATCATGAGCCATGTTGCCATGAATTTATAGCCCTACCCCCATGTTCTAGCCATCGGTACGAATTTTTATCCCTAATTTCAAAAATTACCCGCAAAAAGAGCCCAATTTTTGTCGTGTGATTTATTGTTCTTGTGAGTTTTTGTTGATTTTCATCCATGGATCTAGTGTTTAGAAATTGCATCTAGCCCCCTTGGCGCCTCCTTGCCCTAATTCCCCCTTTTCCCTTCAATTTTGGCTTTGAAAACATGAATTTTTGCCCCATATTAAGTTTTCGAGCCCCATATCACGATCTAGATTTGTCGGGCCCAACATCCAGACCGCCGGAAGGACATCCGGCTCCTGGAGATCCAAAACAGACGGCTTTGGATAGGAGTGCCCTTTTAATTTGGCCTAGCCCCACAATGTACGACCCTTATTGATTTCAACCTTCCGCGTATCACCGTTTCGGCCATAACTCATTCATGTGAACTTTGATTTGGGCCTTCTTTAGATTGTTTTTATCTATTGATATCCACCATAAGAAACAATTATTTCCACCATGAATTTACAAACAATATTTTTCAAATTTTGGCAAGTTTGCGTAGGATCTCCACCATATCATTCGCATTACCACCATAGACTTCCGTAACCTAACCCATTTTTGTTACCATTCGATTTGTGGTTTCTTGAGTTGTGATTTGAGTCTCCTAAGGTGTTTAGGCTACTTAGGGACGGGTAATTCTTAATCATACCCTGGTGACTTGTATCAGTCCATCATCTACATCGACCATCAACCATTGACATCGACGATGACCATCCATCCGTTGAAACCATCTTCAACTAGAAGCAAGGCTGGTTACCCCCCAACTTTGTGAAAGGTTAAGTGTGACGAAGGTATCCATTCTGTCACAAGCTTTTCCTTCCTTGACATTAGACCTCGATATCCCCACCATCTTGGTGAATACCTTCATACCTATCTAGACTAGCTATCTGGGTATTACCGGGCTTCGTTAAAACTTGCGCACCATAGTGATATGATATCATATTGTTGCATCATTTGAAATATTATATTGTGCATTTGATTACTCCCTTTGATATATTGTAGTATTTCATATATTTGGTGGAGGCTCACTAAGGATAGTGGCACGGAAGATAAGAGCAAAAAAAGACAAAACAACTTCTAAGGAAGAAACCAAGATCATAAGCTTATAAGCAAAGAGTTGAGCATGAAAAGAGATACTTGTGCATGCGGATACATGGAATAGGAAACATTTTGCTTGGATAAATAGGATTGGTGCCAAGTGTTGAATGATGCCCAAATGTAAAATCAAGCTAGCTTCTCTCCTTGTGTTTATGAAACACGAGCTTAGTCTTTGTTAGGCAATTGTATTGCTCATCCCTGTAGTTGCACAAGACCGATTATCCAACCGTGTGTGTTTCTCCATTGTCTTCCTCTATATTTGTGATCACTTGCTTTGCATTCTGAGTCCTTTGGATTTATTTTTTACATTTACAATATCTTGGACTTCATTTTGCTGGATTTCTGTGCCACTAACCATTTGTGTAGGTTCTGAGGATTGGACAAGGTTTTTCACAAAGTGCACTATTTTCCTTGCATACATTGTGGTTTGTTAAGATCCATATACAACTTTGGAGAAAGGTAAATTTGGTATGTTCATTACATCTCATTCTCACACCTTCTTGAATACTTCTATGGATAGGGATGGCACATCTACTTTGGTCTATACCAACGACGACGAGTTTGATGCCATGAAGTACATCATCGATGCCAAGATGGAAGCTCAAATGGAGGAGCTCCACGTCTTCATCAACACCAGCATGATGTTTTCCTCATCTTGGAGAAAACTCTCAAGTGCACATGCTTCCGAGCTACGATCTGAGGCAAGGTTTCGTCGACATCGACACCATCAAAGACATGAAAAATAACGACACCAACATCAAGGCATCCAAAAACGACCAAGCGTGAAGGTCATGAGATCGACACCAACCACTACTTGAAAACTTCACCACCTAAATTGGCTTCTTTGTCAAGCGACTTCAAGGAATCTCCGCCTTTGGATATAAAGCATCTTCTCCAACTAGCACCTCAAGATAAATTCCCCAAGCTCAAGTCTGCGACTTCCACGAGCTACTATGACTTCGACATCGACTTCGATATTCGATGCGAAGGGACAAATGAACCCAAAGAGTACCTTGAGTGGGAGGGCAGAATGAAAACCTACCTCAAGCTAATTTAGTTCTCTTCGGAAGATCATGTGAAGTGCACCACAACGAAATTTCTCGACAATGCAATGACATGGTGGCTTCTCACACCTTCGAAGAGGAAAGTTATGTAGAGAGAGTTAGTGCCTTCTACATACAAAGAACATCTTAACACCAATTCGAGACCACCATACTAGGATTGAAGTCCCTCGACGAGCACTTCATGAATATGAAGAAAGCCTTGTGACGAGCTAGAGTGAACGATCCCGTTTGGATGAACTTCCACTTTGTGATGGTATCGAACAACTACATCGCCAAGACTATCTTAATCAATACCTACAAGTCTCTTAATGACCTCTACATTGGTGCTCTCAAGGTGATACAAGAACTCAAGAAGGCCAAGACTTCTCCAAACCGAGCATACTTCTCAATAACCAAGATCCACGACTACGTGCATGAGGATGGTACCACCAAGATGTCCAATTCTGACGATTTCCAAGGCTATGCGCCGAAGTTTGACTTCATCATCATTCCTCTTTGTGGCATTGACGATGTTGAGTCTACCAAGACTCTTTTTGAAGACGGTGCAGCAAGGACTATGACTATGGAGACACTCAAGGAACATGCTTTGGAGGCGAGCGCCAAGGTGGTGAGAGAGGATGATGTTTCCATATTTGGAGGCGAGAGTGAGATGATCGAGCATGGTATTTTCCCTTCGGTCATGGAGGCGAGTGATGATGTTCCATCTTCATCCTTCATCAACGGCGACGACAAATAGATGGTTGATCATGTAATTTTGCCTTCGACCACGGCGGCGTCTGGCGATGAGATGAGCGACTTATGCCACCATACTTAGAGTGAGAGTGCCTTCACCACTAGCCCAATATAATAAAATGCCCAATTCCCATGTGAGTAGAGTCACAACCCCACCACTTGAGTCAGATAAGTGTCTCCACCATATATAAGTTTGAGTGCACCTACCTTGAGGGTGGGTGTTAGCCACTACATAAGGATAGTGAGGTAGTTGATAGGGCAAGTGAGGGCATTTCAATTTCTAACAACTTAACCTCTAACTCTATTTTGTCTTCTCCTTTGGTGCTAGGTACCATTTACGACGAAGTGATGACCCTTGACGACTTCGCCTTTCCTTTGGACAAGACAATGGCCATGGTGGAATATGATGCACACCCCCCACACACTGTTCCATCACGAGGAAGATTACCATAGGTTGGTCTTTGCCACCACACCTGCACCACATGAGTGGAATTTAAAAGGTAATATAAGTGAAGGTGATTCTCTTGTCCCACTAGTGGACACCGTGTCGCACCATGTTTTCACTACCACTTTTTCTGTAATTCAAATATCTGAGTTTATTAAAACTTTTTCAAAACTAATGTTGTGAGTGCCATGATTGTCATTGTATGCTTGTATGCTTGATCATGAGATATTAAAAACCACATTTCTCATTACTTAATTATTTTCAAAACACATTTTATTATTTCTGGTTAAAGCAAAACCCTGCTTTGGGTTGCACTACAAGTCCTTGATGGCAAGGAGTGTTCTTACCCAAAGTTGGTGATATGGTTCTAGCACCATTTTAGAGCACCAAAACCATATTATAATTATTTTATGAATTATTTTTCTAATTTAATTGCATGTCCATTACTGAGGCCAGAAATGGTATTCCTATATGGAAAAATACTTCTCTGCCTTAGAAAAATATAAGAAAAATTGGAGATGATCAGAAGGACATATATTTTCCATACATAAGATTTTCAACCCCTATTTATATTATTATTATTAGTTGAGTAAAACCCTGAGAACCCCTTCTGTCCGTTTTAACCTTTTGAAATATTTGCAAAAGAATTATTCTCAATAAATTCTTCGAAAATTCCAATGGTATACCTAAGCCATATTTGGTGTCCATATAAAATTTCACCTTGATCCAAGATGATTAAAGGCACCAAAATAGTTGCAAAACCCCTTCTGTCCAGATTGAAGTTAGAGCAATTGTACATAGCAAAGTTTGTCCAATGGAGTTGAAACTTTGCACGAGTGCCTAATACCTCAAATGAGGGCTCCGGGCCAAAAGTGGGATTGGTGGGGCTTAATTTGCCCACACTCTCTTTGGAAGGAACATATCTGGTCATTTGGTGAGGTTTTCAAGTTTACAAAGCTAAACTTGTCCAATGGAGCTCAAACTTAGTGAAGCCCCTTGTTTTAGCACCAAACCCAATCTTGTTAAGTTGCAGAGCCAGTGGTGGGGTGCAACCACCCCAAACCACTGTCGAGCACCTTCTGACAGATGGGTAAAACCCATCCTAACCTTAGCTAAAACCCAACCCTTTCTCCAAAACTCTCAGATTAGGTGGCTAGCATCAAGGCCAAGCCCCAGTCAACTGCCCCCTCTCTGGTTCAAAGTAGAAATGCCAAAAAACACAATCTAAGCTTCAGCTCAAGGCTGACACCACCTGTTTTCCTTGTCCCCCTTGACCAGCCGAAGCTCCCACGGGTCTCCAACGGCTAGGCATCTCCCAGCTAGTTCCGAGGACACGCTAGAAACGTCCAAGGCACCCTAGAGTGCGCCAGCATGCCGTGGCATGCCAAAGCTGTGCTCTAGGCGTGCTACAGAGAGCCACCGAGGTGGGGGCGACGCTCTCGGCCAGTTCCAGCCTCCCCGATGTTTCCATCCTCTCCCCCGACAACCCCTCTGCATCAGGCGACCATCGGGGCCCCTTTTCTCCAGCGCTAAGAGCTGGTGCCACGTGTGCCCGTGCGCACCAGAACCAGCCAGAGATGCGTGGCCACGGTAGGTCGCCTCTCCTGTCTACCTCCCTCGTAGTGAGTCTTGGGAGTCCAAAACCACATCCTGAGACAGTGGTTTCGAACCCAGCCACTTTCTGCACCCCCATGCGCGCCACGGTGAATCACCGGTGCTTCCGAGTCGACTCACCGTCACGGTCCTATTTATAGCCTCTCCCCTTGCTCCAGCACCCCTCATTCCTCATCGCAGCAACCTCAATCACCTTCCTAGCCTCCTCTTTGAGCAAGCAGAGCCCCGGTACTCGAGATCGACCAAGGCCCCTCGGAGCTCCGGTCGATCTCTGGCTACACGTCAGCTCTCGCATCCCTCTGCCCACCAAACCACTCCCGTGACCTCATGAAGCTTTCCCCCCTCTTCCCCGAGCAAATCCGTGCCCGTAGCTACCACTTCCACCTTCGCCCGAAACCCCTCCGCCGCAGCTACGTCGTCGCCAATGAACCTGAGCCCTTCCGCTGTCATCTCGACCATCATCAGGTAGGTGACGACGAGTCGGACCCATTCCCGTCGTCGTTAGGGCCCGAGGACGTCGGTAGCCACGCCGGCGTGCTCCTCCTCCTCTCTGGCTAGAGGTAGGAGACGAACCCGACAGGTGTGCCCCAGCTGTTGGTGGCCCATATCTCTCTCCCTCGCTACCCGCAGCCACTGACCGTAGGTGCCCACGCGTCAGGTTAAAGCCTGACGACGTGCGCGCGTTGGCTGGATAGTTGGCTGTTCATTGGGCCGGCCCAGTCCCAGGCCAAGCCAGGCCAGGGTCTGTAGCCTTTTTCTTTTTGGTTTTAAACCTGAGTTTAAATGATTTTTATAAAAATATTTAACCAGTGTAAAAATATAATTTGCCACTGTTATTCTTCTAAAAATGTGTAGTATTTAACAGAACCATTGGTTGAATTTTTCAGCAACTATTTTGTTTTATAATAATAAAAAGGATTAAATTTGAATAGTTTTGCGTCTGCTAAGTTGATTTTAAAAATATTCTTTCTCTAAAACCACAAGAAAATATTTTTAAAATAACAACCTGGATTTATGAGAAATAACCAACATATTTTAAAATGACTTTGTGATTTGTTTTGGAGTCATCTACTTATTATTTTTATCT
This sequence comes from Hordeum vulgare subsp. vulgare, assembly GCF_904849725.1. NCBI lineage: Eukaryota > Viridiplantae > Streptophyta > Magnoliopsida > Poales > Poaceae > Hordeum > Hordeum vulgare. Next base: position 301,614,364 of record NC_058519.1, read on the forward strand.
TTATACGACGATAGAAAACCCGTGTGACGAAGGAGTCGGAGCAGAAGACCTTGAAGACCCCGTATACCTAGCTGACCAAGGCAAGCATCCCTTTGACCATGTCTGAGCATATGTTAGAATGCATGCTAGTGTAGCAAATATTTCTGTTGCATATGATCATAAGTGTCGGTAAATCATTGAAGTGATGTTACCGAAGGCTACTTCGGAGCACTTGCATTTTGAGTATGATCCCACCACCTATGAGGGTCACACTAACATCAAGTTGACAAGTAAAGCTAGAATATCAGTAGCATGAGCATATTGTTGGCATAAAACCAAGGTTATGAAAACCCCGTCGGGTGCCACTAATGCCCGAGGGTGATGATGAGTTAGGTGGCCACTTTTGGTGAAGTGGTGCACCAGGTATTTTGAGTGAGTATGGTTTCGGAAATGGGAATAGATTTATGATGTGTCGACCATCCCAACCTTACATGTACGACCATGATACCCCTTTATGGGATGGGGCTTTGTTGATTACTCTTGTCGGTGCTAGCAAAGAGCCACATTACTTGTGGTGGGAGTGATGTGTGGTCACTCTCGTGATGGGGTCGTGCCAGGTAGGGCGACTATGCCATTTTTATTTGTTCCAGGCACACCGTTGGTCCCCTCATGGTTGATACTATCCAGAGTCGGTGCTCGTAAGATGTACAACATGTGGGCTGGGTACAAATCGAGTGGACCTCTTTGACTAGTATCGTCAGGGGAAATGCATTGATCGGGTACTTACCTCGGGTACGTTATATACCGCAAGTCGTGGATGACACGAAAGTTTCCCGGATCTCGTGGGTCCAACGTACTACCTCCGCAGAGTGTAAAACTATTCGTATAGCCGTGTCCACGATCAAGGACAGTTGGGTAATCCTACTTAAACTACGTCCAGTCGTTTCCGCATAAACCAAGTGTGTGTGAGTGTGTGGTAAATGGAGTTAATATGAAAGAGTGATATGACCAAGTTTGGTGACTTGGCATATAGGGTGAACCCAGAGTTTTCCGCCCTCGAAAGATATATTGATATATGTAACCCGTTCTTCAAATAACTTTTAGCTTATGTTCAACATCCATGATCATGTTTATTACAAACAAGTTGTTGTCTACCAAGATGCATATTATTGTTATCCTTCACTTGCATTGTTCATCTCTTGGGTTGTTTGCAAGTACATTCAAAATTACTCATTGGCTTGACACTGGTTATATTATTGACCAGACATGGAAGGACCGGAGTTTGTGAAGAGTACGTCTTTGGAGACGCCCTTGCGAACTAGGACGCTTCCTAGTCAAAATGCTTGTTGGTGTAGGCTGATGGCATGGGCACCCGCTTAGCCCTAAGTTTTCCGCTACTAGTTGTATCCGTTTGACTCGCCTTAGAGGCCCTAGCTTGTGAACTTGACCATTCGGTCACGTGATGTAATAATTCGGTATTTGGATGTAAGACTCTTAATATTCAGTATTTGTGTGTTTGGTGAGCATTCATCTCTCGGATCACTGAGCGCGTTCATTCGGCGATCTCGACTCATAAGTCGGGGTCCCCACACACTGATTGCTTGCATGATGATGATCCATCTGTTGACATGCTTCTTGATTATGTGACTTCCTCATGTGATGAACTACCCATTTACGATGATTTTTACGATTATCACATGGAGTATATTAGTTGTGATGCCACGTTGCATAGAATATCATGTGAGAACTCTCCTGGTCACATCATGTTTGATAATTTGCTTCACTTGGCATATGCTATGAGTCACCGATATTACATCCTTGTAAGCTCATCATAGTAACTATACATATGCTATTGGATTAACCCAATTTGCATACTCCCGCTGTCTCAAAATAAGTGTCTCAAGTTTGTACTAACTGTAGTACAAAGTTATACTAGACTTGAGTATATGACAAGCCCATGGTTATTGGCATCACTACTAGAAACAGAGAATTTTCCATCACTGCATTCACGGCGGTCTACTAGCGAACAACAAAGAAGGGACTTTGCCATCAGCTTCCCAATAGCGCACGGAAAAGAAAGGACTCATGGCAAATATATGTTTTAGCATCAGTACATTCTTTGCCGTCCTCTAGCGACATCTAAAAAGGAGGCAAATGGAGACATTTTAAACTAATGGCTTGGTCAAAAAGAAACCTGAAGGTCCCCTCTCTCTTTGCCGTCTTCCCCCTCTCACTTGGCCGTCTACCCTAACGAAAGGAAGATGGCAAAGCGAGGGGTTATCCCCCCATTGTGCCTAACCCCCCCCCACCCTGCCCTCACCTCCTCATCCTCGTCCTATTCCTGCCCGACCCTCCGCCCTGACGACTCCTCCTCTTCCTCCCCCACCCTCTCCCAACCCTTGAAAGCCTCCTCCTCCTCCTTTTCCCGCCGCCGTCGCCGCCGCCCTCACTTCCTCTTGACCATAGTCGCCGCCACCTCTTCTTGCCCGACCCGTCGCCCTGTGGCTTCGGCGCCCCCTGCCCCAGTGCCCCCAGGCACGCCGCCGCCCCCGCCGCCCCCTCCTCTGGTGAGTTTTTTCTCTGTTTTTATCTAATTGCTATTGTTAATTAGGTTAGTGGTAGGTTATGCTAGAAAAGAACTAATCAGGTTAGGGCTAGGTTAGTCATAATTAGTATAAGAAGAAGAAAGATGGAATAAAAGAAAAGAAGAAGAAGTAGAAGAAGAGGAAAAAGGAAAAGAAGGAAAAAGAAGAAGAAGAAGAGGAAAACAAGAAAAGAAGAAGAAGAAAAAGAGAAGGAGAGGAGGAGAAGAGGAAAGAGGAAATGAAAGACGAAGAACAAGAACAACAACAACAACAAGAAAAGGAAGAACAAGAAGAACAACAAAAACAAGAAGAAGAACAAGAAGAAGAAGAAGAAGAGGAACAAGAAGAAGAAGAACAAGAAGAAGAAGAGCAGGTGGAGGAGGAGGAAGAGGAGAAGAAGAAGAAGAAGAAGAGGAGGAGGAGGAAGAGGAAGAAGAAGAAGAAGAAGAAGAAGAAGAAGAAGAAGAAGAAGAAGAAGAAGAAGAAGAAGAAGAAGAAGAAGAAGAAGAAGAAAAAGAAGAAGAACAACAACAAGAAGAAGAAGAAGGAAAAGAAAAAGTGGAGAAGAGGGGAAGAACAGGAAAAAGGAAAAGAAGGAAGAAAAAGAAGAAGAAGAAGAAAAGAATGAGAAGCAAAGAAGAAGAAGAAGAAGAAGAAGAAGAAGAAAAAGAAAAATAGAAGAAGAGGAGAAAGAAGAAGAAAAACATGATAAGAAAAGACGAAGAAGAAGAGGAACAAGAAGAAGAAGAAGAACATAACAAAACTAAGAAGAAGAAGAAATAGAGGAGAAGAATGATAAAATAGAAGTGGAAAAGTAGTTTTTATAGAGAGATTTTTTATTGGGATTGAATATTCGTGTTCATCGGGTGATTTGAATGTGCAGTTGTTTCGTTTCTGCGAGGGTCTGGTGTTCAACGACCGCCCCGTGCATTTGATGAGCTCCCCTGCATTCGTGGGTGAGCAAAAATGACAGTCCTCCTTCCACCTTCGTTTGCTTTGTTTCGGTCTTCGTGCCAATGATATTTGCTATCTATAGGTAGAGTTAATCATAAGTATGCATGACCAGTAAGCACCTCCTGTTCGAAAGGGTTATAATTATAAATATGCATGCATTTATATATTTATATAACCGTTATCCCTGGATAGCCGAGTATCTGTAGAGTGGGTTATTTTTTCCATCCTCGGCTCCAGATCCTATGTAGAATTTGGCAGTGCCTCCCTGTTGTTCTTCGAGTGCACATCATCATTGTTTAATGCCGAGAATAGCTAGGAGGTGTTGCTGAAATTTTGCATGGGATTCAGAGCAGAGCATGGCAAAACGTACCTAACTTACACATACTCGGGTGGGATTAGAACCTATCTTTACCTATTAGCGTGTAAGTTGCATGGACTTAATAAAATTGATAAACTTGATTTACTGATGAATATATGTGTTGAGTTATATATATATATATATATATATTTTTTGTTTAGTAGCCAAGCAAGATGAGTGATCCTGCATGGATATACACTCGTCACACTAGTCAGAAAGAGATAAGCAATGAATGGTTAATGAACACGAAGGGGTTTGTAAAAGTTGCATCAGCAAATGGCCAGACTAAAACCTAGTGCCCCTGTTGTAAGTGTGACAACTTTTCACAAATGTGAGAGGATGAAATAGGTATACACCTGAAAAAGAGGGTTTTTACGTCTGATTATACGTTGTTGACATTTCATGGTGAGTCTACCCAACGTACCAGAGCTGAGGTGGTCCGTCGTTGCACCGACGAGCATGGTGCCGGGATCGAAGACATGGCACAAGACTTTGATGATGATTGGGATTCGGACGATAAGATCGAGAAATCTGCAAAGGCCTTCTATAAAATGTTAGTGTCTTGAAAAAGTCATCTCCATGAGCTCATTGAGCTTTGTCAGCTGGATGCCATTGCAAAAGTAATGGCTCTGAAGGCTGAATTCATGTTTGGCAGAGAATACTACGACGCGATGAAGACACTATTTGGATGCTTTCTACCCAAAGTCCATGTCATGCCTGCGAACATGTACCAGTCGGACAAAATACTCCGTGTACTTAAGATGCCCTATGGAGAAGATAGATGCTTGGGAGAAAGGATGTGTCTTATTTAGGCTTGATTATCTGCACTTGAACTATTGTTCCGTTTACAAGTCTTCCAGGTCTATTGTGGTAGACGATGGTATGGGTGAGAAGAGGCAGACCAAAATCCTAGTTAATGTTCTTCGGTATATGCCAATCGTACAAATACATCAACGTCTTTTCATGGTAGAAGAGATGGCCAGACAGATGACACGACACAAATTGGGCAAAAGAACCGAACTAGATGCAGATGGGAATTAGATGTTGGTACACACATCGGATGCTTTTGCGTGGAAGCACTTCAATGCATTACACCCGAATAAAGCGGCATATCCAAGGCATCCTCGAGTCTGCATCGTCATGGATGGGTTCAATCCATTTTGTATGATAGCAACCCAATACCATTGTTGGCATGTATTTGTCATTACACTCAATATCCCCCCGGATAGATTATACGAAAAAGGAACATATTCCTAATGTTGATAATTCCAGGGCCCAACTATCCGGGGAAGAATATTAATGGGTATATGCAGCCGCTTAAGGATGAATTGTAAGAAGCTCGTGATAAAGGGTTCAAGACATTCGAAGCCGCTAGAAAAGAAAACTTCAAAATGCATGTCTGGTAAATGTACTTGATGCATGACTTGACAACGTATGCACTATTCGCTGGCTGGTGTGTGCATGAAAGGTTCCCATGCCCCACATGCAAGGTAGCTCTTCAATTTCATTGGCTACAGGCAGTCAGAACTATTGTTTCTTCAACATGCATAGACAGTTCGTGCATCCTCGCCATGAGTTCAGAAAAGACAAGAAGAAGTTCATCAACGTACAGTCGTCAAAAACTCTTTACCACCTACGTTGATAGGCCAACATATACTGGATCAGTTAAACACTCGCGAGCCTAATACAGAGCATCAAGGGTATTTCAAGGGGTATAATTCAGAACATGCTTGGACACACAAGACATGCTTGTGTGATTTGCCTTACTTCAAACACCTCCTTGTTCCACAAAACATCGACATGATGCACACTAAAAACAATATGAGAGAGGCCATTTTTGGTACATTGTTCGTCATAGAAGGGAAGTCAAAGGATAATCCTAAGGCTAGAGTCGATCGGCAGACTCTGTGTGATAGACCATTACAAAACATGCTATAATCGGAAGGAAAGCAGAATTGGTCGAACCCAAAGGCCTTGTTCAATCTAAAAAGGGGAGCTATGAGGGAAATTATCTTGTGGGTGAAAATGCAGTTGATGTTCCCTGATGCGTAAGAAGTGAATCTAAAGAGGGTAGCGGATCTTGAAAATTTTAAAATATTTGGTCTCAAGAGTCATGATTGGAACATATGGCTTGAGCGGGTAATGCCGGTGATGTTGTGTACCTTTATTCCTCGGGATGAATGGCTATTACTGGCAAAGCTGGGCTATTTCTTTCGCATTCTTTGTGCAAAAGAACTATCGCCTCGTGTTGTAGATGACATGGAGGAGTTGGCTGTAGAGTTGGTGTGCTAGTTATAGAAGATATTTCCATCGGGCTTTGTTAATCCAATGCAACTTTTGATTCTACACCTCCTGATCGAGGCAAGATTGGGGGGGGGTGCAAAATCGTTGGTGCTTTGCAACTGAGAGGATGCATAAGACGCTTCGAGAAAAATGTAAAAATTAACATAGAATTGAAGCATCGATGGTCGAGGCATTCATTACTTAGCAGGTGGCAAACTTCATGACAGCACACTATGAAGCCAGAAATCGTCATTTTTATAATCCGAAGACACGGTAAAATGCCGGCGACCCTAAAAAGGTGGATCCAACCTCAGCCTATTCAAAGGGAAGCCCACACCAGCCAGTGCTTCTAAACCAATAGCGTTGGATGTCGAAGAATGGCGAGCCATTTCGTTGTATATCTTCAACAACCTAACAACAATGTGTCTATACTTCGAGTAAGTTCTTGGTACATTGTTTTGCAATTTCTAATTCCTTTGAACTGCTCTTATTCCCGGATATTTGATAAAGTTGATACATCCCCAAATTATTGGATTAATACATCACCAAATGCTTGCACTCGGTGATCACAAGCTTTTGGGCAATTTCTCCTTTACACAATTAAAAATAACAATAGCTACTTATTGTACTAATAAGTGTTATCTTGTTTGATTGCAGGCCTTTAATAGGTGTGAGGACGGATACGAGGAGGCCACAGAAAAGGTTATCGATATCGAGTGTAGACACATATTACAAAATTCGGCATGAGGCTAGGACACATGTTGTTCAAGACTACTAAACCACGCGTAGTATTAAGAAGGTCAAGCCTCGTGGCACGGAAAATTTGTGAAGAAGGAGCAGTACATAAAGGTAATTACCTATTCTTAAGGCCTTCTACTTAGTTTACTTGATTTAATTCATAGGCGTAGCACTCAAATTTCTCTTTTCTAACTTAGGTGCTCCCGAGATGGTTTGCAAATAAGATGGATTGTTGGGAGGCGTTGGGTGCACATACCACTGGCAAGCCGTCCCTGATAACGCGAAGGACCAGCATTCGTAAATGGTTGGTTTTCCACACCATCAAGGTAGCGCAAACTTTTTTCAGTTCGGGCGAAACTGGGTATGTGGTTTACTTCATGATTCATGCAATTAATTCTTCATGCTCTTCAGTAATATATTGTACCTCTCTTTTAAGAAACACCCAATAACACGAAGGTGTTAGAGGTGTAGGACCTCCATGCGATGGCCCATACTGCCTTGTACAAGAAGGCCAAGGCATTCTTTGGGTCAGACCTCAATCATCCAGAAAAGTTCACCAAAATCATCTCCCACCACAAGCTCATGAGGTACAATGAGCAGGGGAAGGCAAGGAAAGGGGGGGACTTTAACCTAAGCCGGCAACCTATTGATCCAGAGCAGGTAATGATAGCTAGTGGCGGGAGGCCCCATGGCTCGATAGCCATTATAGATACAATGATGTATTGTCCTCTCACTCTCCCGGAGATCAAGGCGGGCCAAACGAGCTCCTGTCCTCAGATAAGATCTCGTCCACGGCCAGTCGATCTCGCCATCGAGGTCAGTTTTACGGACTCAGGTATATTTCCTCCATTACATTGGGTGTGTGGCTATCTGATTATAATGCGAATGAATAATGGTGTTGCTGGCTGCTCTTCTAAAAGAGAGAGTGAAAACCCATGTGCTTTTGGAGGAGAGGGACCGGGTGGTGGCGGAGAAGTAACTAGCCAAGGAGGAGAAGACAACTTGGTTGTTGCGGAAGGAGAGGGCACAGAATGAGGTGGCTCACCGGGGCATGTACGAACTCCTCGTGGTAAGTATCTTGTGCATATCAGCCAAATCATGAATGTAAATGTTCATTTCATTACTCTAATATGACTGACACGTCAAAAACAAATGTGCAGTCTATGTGTGAGAAGACAGGTCAGACCCTTTTGCCGATGCGAGTCATTACTACGGCGGGGACAATGAGTTTCATTTGAATGGTCATTAGTTACTAGTCTTAACATTTGAGTGTCGCCATGCTAACGGGACATTAAAAATTATTTGTGGTGCAACATAACTCCCGAGCCACATCGCACACCCCTTCTCCGGGTGAAACCGGCCCTAGCAACCCTGGTGCTTCACCTTCATGACGATGATGATGGTATGCTTTCTTATTATTTTTCTTCTATCTCTTCCTCTTCATCTTCATCTTCTTCATCTTCTTCTTCTTCTTCTAGTCTTCTTATTCTTCTTATTCTTCTTATTCTTCTACTCTTCTTCTTCCTCTTCTTCTATTCTTCTTCTTCTTCTTCTTCTTCTTCTTGTTCTAAGTTTCTTAATCCCATTTTGCACATTTGATTCACTTCGCGGAAGCTCGCATGATGGACTGCTAGTGTTTAGTTTTTTATTTGTATTCATGAACAATGTGAAGTTGTTCTTGGATGAACAATGTGAAATTATGTGTATTGGTTTTGTTAATAGCCTATGTGTTCTCTTGTTTAATAACTCTCTTGTGTTGGATATTACATAGTACTTGTTGGATTACATGGCCTATATTAGTTCTTGAAACTATATATATCATATATGTATTTGGAAAATGCAGGGAATAATATAAATTAAATTTAAAAGAGGTAATACAGGTACTTTACGGTCTGCCAACCGATGGCAAAGGCCTTTGTCGTCTGCCAGCTCATGGCAAAGGTACCATGTGGCACCTACCTGTGCAACCTGGGAGCACCTGGTATGACCCATTTGGTGGCACTGACGTCAGCTAGCGGTCGGTCGATAACAAAGAGCTAATAGGTAGACGACAAAGGTGGAGTTACACTACGACAAAGGTGGAGGCATGAGTGACGTGCAGCCACAGAAATACTTACGTCAACGGGCAGACGGGAAAGGCATAAGTTCTTTGCCGTCAGCTGGCGGACGACAAAGGGTGTCGTTCGCCACCTACCAGGCCCAACAACTATGCTTTGTTGTCTATCACCTTTGTCGTCCGCTATGGTTTTGCAGATGACAAAGAAGTTGATTATCGTGACTTACGGTGTTGGAAGTGGGGCCGTCAACCAGCGGACGACACAAGTGTTTGCCGTCCGTGACCTTGAACTTTGTTGTTGCTAAGGCACACGCAAAGAAGTAGATTCCTGTAGTGCATTTGCTTTTCTTATGATCATATTTACATGCTCCCTTTGCATCATTTGCGCAATTTCTGACATGCACCAATCATTGTTTTGTATGTTGTCCATATTGTCCATACTATGCAACCGCTATTGCACATGAGGAGACCCACATAGTTTTGTCATAAATACTAGGATATTTTTATCCATCCTATACATTGCATGATCTCACTAATTGTGTGCACCATATGATCCCCATGCTCAATTTGTGTCCCCGTCGTGTTATACATAACAACTATTCCTACATCATGGATGACACGTTCATATACAATGCCTATAATTTCTCTCAGCATTGTTTACCTTGTGATAACTCTCACGTGTACATACACATCATTGTGTATGATGTGTACACTTACCACACACACACTTTGTTTTGCGTGTCACCTTTGATAGAGGCAAAGTCGTCCCTATATTTTGATGACATGTGACTATCGTTTATGGTGGATTAGAGTTTGGCAATCCGACTACAAACCTGTGAGGATGTGGCACCATAGAAATCACTAAACCAACTCCGAGAGGTACCTGACCATGCCGGAGCACGATCAACTTTAGCACGAGTGTGTGTTTCCTACGCGCAAATGAATAACAAGCAAGAAACTAAACTTGTAATCTGGATATTGCAAATATAGGAGGAAAGTTTTATTGATGAAAGTGGGGTTCTATGATGTCTTGATCTGGTCATAGAACACAAACGAAGGATGTGAAGTTGCAGCAATGGCAAACATGTAATCTAAACAAAAACCAAGTCTAAACGGTGCCTTAATGGGTGTATATATGAGGGAGTAGAGGGGAATTTCGCGACCCCTTGGAGAAGGGGCCCGAAACCAACCCTTACTCATTTTCCCCACACATACAGACTATAAAAACAGCTTATAATGTGGTATTTTAGAATTACATGGGCCTTGCCCAAAAATAAGGTGACGCAAAACCTTTAATAGCCTATGGATGATAATTATGAAGTGGCATCTTGTATATTTCATCCAAGCCTTCAAGCTCTCCTTATGGTTGCTTCAAAGTACAAAAATGACCACCAAAAACTTCGTCGTTCTTTACCGCATGCGCACCTTATTCTCCATGCTTGATCCTGCTCCAATGGCCACCCTTCTTGTCCATTCTAGGTTTGTCATTCATAAGAAAAACAAAAGTATCTAATTTAGGCAGCATCATATGTTCATGAACATTTGAAGGATTTCCAAGAAATGAAAGTACCTGGTAATTCAACTCGCGTGCGCGAGCTCTAGTAATTAGTCCAGTATGGATAATAGCAGGGGGTTGTTGGTTTAAAATGGTATTGATGTCCTCATCATCCTCCCCTTCTTGAAATGAAGTCGTCCTAGAACGTAGTTCATCTTCCTCACCCAAATAGGGCTTCCAATCTGAAATATTAAAAGTGGGACTAACCACAAACATCGCATAGAGCTCAAGTTTATATGCATTATCATTTATTTTCAGTAACACCTGAAAAGGACCATCAACATGTGGCATTAGCTTTGACTTGCCCAAATCAGGAAATCCATCCGTACACAAATGCGACCAAACAAGTTCTTTAGGTGCAAAGACAACATGATTTCCGCCCTTATCTCCAGCAAGTTTTTATTTTGAATTCATATGCTCAATGTTTTCCTTAGTTACCTAATCCAGTTTTTATATCAATTCAACATGTTGTTTAGCATCAAAATTGACCTTCTCTAAAAAGGAAAGATGCAACAAATCAACAAGTGCACGAGGTATAAAACCATACACGATTTCAAAAGGCCACATCTTAGTAGTAGAATGCAATGAACGATTATAATAAAATTCAATATCAGGAAAGCGTTCTTCCCACATTTTCAAGCTATTTTTCAAAACAGCCCTAAGCATAGTAGATAATTATCAATTGACTGCTTTTGTTTGTCCATCAGTTTGGGGGTGACATGTAGTACTCAAAAGCAATTTTGTCCCCAACCTAGCCCATAAACATCTCCAAAAGTGTCCAATAAATTTAGCATCATGATATGAAACAATTGTATTTGGCAGACCATGAAAGCGAATAATTTCGCAAAAAAACAAATCAGCAACATTAGTAGCATCGTCACTTATATGACATTGTAGAAAGTGTGACATGTTTGAAAACCTATCCATGCCAACAAATACACTATACCTCCCCTTCTTTGTTCATGGTAAACATAAGAAAAGTCCATAGATATATCCTCCCAAGGAACACTAGGTACATGCAAAGGCATATATAAACCATGCGAACTGAGTCGTGTCTTAGCTTTTTGACATGTAGTGCAGCGAGCACCAAAACACTCAACATCCCGTCTCATCTTTGGCCAAAAGAAATGTGTAGCAAGTACGTACTTCGTCTTCTTTACGCCAAAGTGTCCCATTAATCCGCCTCCATCCGCCTCCTACAACAACAAAAGATGAATAGAGCTAGCTGGAATGCATCGCTTGTTAGCATGGAACAGAAATCCATCATTAATGACAAAGTTGTTCCTTGTTCTCACTTCTTTATAATTTTGCAACACATATTTAAATTGAACATCATGCACATATTGATCTTTGATGGTATCCAAACAAAATATTTTTGAAGTAAAGTTGTGAAAGCATAGTATAACAACGAGACAATGGATGAGCAATAACATTTTCTTTACCCTTCTTGTGCTTTATGACATCAGGGAAATTCTCAGTGAAATCAACCCATTTAATATGTCTATAGTTCAGTTCTGCTTGAGTTCCAATATGTTTCAAAGATTCATGATCAAAATGTATAATAAATTCTTTGGGCCATAAATAATGTTGCCATGTTTCCAATAGCATGTAATTCCTTATCAAAAGTAGAATAATTCAGACTAGGCCCACCCAAATTTTTAGAAAATTATGCAATAGGTTTATCATCTTGTAATAACACACCTCCTAATCACGAAGTCTAATTAAAATCAGGAAGTTGTAGTAAATGAGCATGTGTTCACTTATCTTTCAATACCATGAAGGCGTATTCTTATGCGGTACCCTGAGAAATAGGCACATAATTCTTTGTAACTCATTGAGAGATGCAACAATGGTGATGAAATATCTTAGAAAATGCCTATAGAAACCAACTAGGCGAAGGAAACTCCTCACGTGTGTGACCGTTTTGGGCTGCGGCCACCTCTCAATAGCTTCAATCTTGGCCTTATCAACTTCTATTCCATGTAGAGTAAGAACGTAGCTACGAAAAGATACTCTATCGGTGCAAAAGTTGCACTTCCCAAGGTTACCAAACAAAGGCGCATCACGTAGAGCAATAAAAACAAAACTTAAATGTTCCAAGTGTTCCTCCAAGGATACACTATAAATCAGTATATCATCAAAATAGGCCACCACAAATTTTCCAATGGAAGAACATAAAACCTCCTTCATTAACATCATGAAAGTACCAGGTGCATTTGTTAACCCAAAAGGCATGACTAACCACTCATATAATCCCAACTTAGTTATAAATGTTGATTTCCATTCAGCTCCCAATTTCATATGAATTACAAGGTATGTGTTGGTGATATACCCCATGGGTGTACTCACCCAGCAGGTAATCTTCCTAGGATCTCACTTGGGTTGAGGTTCTTAAACACGAAGGACCAGGATGTGGCTCGGAGAAGACGTCGGCTCATGAGGAAAGACATGAAGATTCTCCCTCGCTGAAGTCGGTAGGAGAAGAAATATGTCCCGGGTTGTGTTATGACCCGGACTCTGTTGTAATCTCAGGGCATCCACCTATATATAAAGAGGAGCTCCTCAGATAGAAAGAATAAGTTAGAAAACACTCGAGAGCTAGGTAGCAATTCTGCACCCTTATAATCGAGATCATCATCAATTAACAGCGAAAGTAGGACCTAGGATCTTACCTCCATCGGAGGAGCCGAACCTGGGGAAACTCGCGTATCTGGGTTCCGATCAACCATGTTCAAGTCGCCACCTAGTTGGGATGGCATCACACCTAAGTCCTTTCACGAGGATATCTTCCGTCACAAAACCACGATAGTTGGTGCCCACCATGGGGCACAATGGTGTTGACTTCTAGAAGGGAGCTCTCCCAGGTATCGAAGGATACATGATCGGAGAGATGACCAAGAGTCAACATGGTAAGCTCTACATCGATGACTTAGACTGGGGTCACGAGGCCAGCTCAATCGAGTATGGGTATCGGGTCCCGTTCAACAAGATCCACTTGTTCAACGGCAAGATCGGCACCTCAAGACCTGAGTGTGACATCAGCATCGACATCGTCGCAGCCCGCTTGGCGCAAGAAGTATGGCTGTATTCAGTCCGGGTGGATACATGCCTTCGTGGGCTTTACTCAGGAGGTCGAGCTCACGGATAACTTAGTTATTAGTCGGGATACTTTCGTTAACTATGATGGTGAATCCTTGGTTGGAGACACCGAGTCGATCTGTCCAGTTTTTGATGGCGGGATTGGGGGCTGCCCCGGTGATTTGGAGTTCTCTTAGCTGCCATGCCAAGTTGCTTTTTATATGGCACGAACTACAACGGCTCACAATTCCACCACAGCAGGAGCAACCAACGACCCTAACGGGTTGGCACAAGCCTCAGGGGTCGTCGGGTCAAGCAATACCTTGGCTCAGGCTATGGAGGAGATGACCAAACTCCTAGAGGCACTAGTCCCCAGGAAAATCGAGAGGAGCATAAAATAAATTTGACGAAACTGCATGCACAAATTGAAAAAATTCGGGAAGAGAGTGATGTTGAGAATACTCGTAAGGGAGAGTTGTAGGCCCATATCTATAGTGAGGCTGAACAATTGAAGGCAGAATCCTGGCAACTGGGTCTTCATCGAGATGCCTCGAAAATAGTTCATCAAAGGAGGCATGAGAGCGAGCATCGCTAATCTTGAGCTGACATGCCTTTTCGAAACTCCGCAGCACACCCAGGTACTCGACAACATCGAGAGAGTAAATCTCATCACCCAGTTCAGCAATGGTAGAAGGATCAACCGCCGACGGCTCAATCGCCGCCTGAGCGATAGCATATGCCAGCGGGTCATTTTTTCAAACCCAGTGGATAACATGCTGACAGTGACTTGCAATCTCTAAGCACTTCCGATCATAGGAAACACCCCAATTGAATTCTAAGCCTAGAATACCATCGAGATGCAAAAAACTGCGATCGCCCAAGAGGCGCAATATCCTTACAGTCATGAGCGGGTTCACTCTACACCTTACGAAAGTTGTAGTAAGAGCCGGCATGATTCACAAGCAGTGTCATGCAGTGTTCAAAAAAAACACCATACAATTCACAAGACCGTCCTATGGTTTCAGATGCCCAAGCAATTGTGAACGTGGCTCCTGCCTTAGGGGAAGCAGAGGTGGCAGCAGCGGTGGGTCAGGTACCACCTTATGCAACCCGACATGTCTCCTCAACGAAAGGTCTAAGTAGCAGAACATTTAGAGTTTCCTTACCTTACTCCATCTCTTCACAGTGGTTGTATGCACAAAGATTTTAAGGGTCCGTGCAAGGTTCCTAATTACACGGCTGATCTCGATCCGATGGCATGGATCAAAAGTTATGAGTTAGCTATGTACATGCTCGACATTAGCGATGTCGTATGTGCTAAATATTTTACCATGATGTTGCAAGGGTCGGCTCGCACGTGGTTGAAAAACCTACCCCCAATTCTATAAACTCCTAGGCAGAATTGAAGGAACGTTTCATCAAGAATTTACAAGGCACTTGTAAGCATCCAATGACGATAGTTAATTTATGGCACTGCATTCAACGGACAGATGAATCTGCTCACCATTGGACTCGTACAGTCGCGAAGATGATTCACTCATTGGACAGTATCACGGCTGCCCAAGCTGTTTTGATTTTGGACAAAAACTGCCACTTCCAACCACTTGTTGAGAAGCTTGGATGCCTCAAGCGAAAGGTTCAAGATATCAGAGATCTCATGGATATTCTTACTAGATATGCCGATTCGGATAACACAAAAGATCATATTTCAAATAATGATAAATCTAGCAAAGGGAAGAAGCATGAAAATAGCAAGGGGCATTATCAACACAATACTGGACATAAGGGAAACCAAAACAAACAGGGCATTGGCGAAAAACACACGCATCCTGATGACAGGTCTAATTTTGTTGCTAACATCAACACTCGTTTCAGAAATCACGGACGAAACAACTATTCTGGCAGATCTTATAGTGGGAACAAGCCGCCCAATTATGAGGAAGCACTTAAAGGCCCTTATCCCAAGCATTCTTTCCAGATAAGCTGGCTACTCATAGATGGGAGAATTTCAATTTCATGCAGGTGTTCCGAACCAAGCCTTTCAATATTTTTAAGGAGGCAATAGCGAAAGAAATCTTGTTATCCAGGTGGTTCTACAGCAAACTCATCTAGGGGTTTCGTGCATCCTTGCTCTCATAGGTCTGGCGGCTCGGGCGCTAGTTATCGACACTACGGCAATAATGACGATGGGAAGCAACGCACGGGACAAGGAAATCAATAGTGTAACAAAAAAGTTGGTTTTCATAGCAAGCCTAAGAAGTTAAACAATGGAGAATATCACATATTCACCACTAGTACATGCCGACGGGAGTGCAAGGTCAAACAAAGGCCATCAATATGGTCGAGCCAGCGACCCCCAGGTATTTGAACTGGTCTGAATACCCAATCACGTGGAGGAGAGAGGATCATCCCCCTCAGGTAGATAATCCGGGTGGCCTTGCTCTATTAGTGGCTCCACGAGTTGGTGGTTATACTCTCAACACGGCTCTCATGGACGGAGGAAGTAGTATCAACATTTTATACTATGATACTTTCTAGCGCATGAATTTTTCTGAGGATAAGTTACACCCATCCTCCATAGGCCTTCATGGAATATTACCTGGTAAATTAGCTTACCCAATTGGCCGGATCAAGCTTGGAGTTTCTTTGGGCTCAGAATTGAACTACAGATGTGAATCTCTAGTATTTTAAGTGGTCAAAATTAAAAGTCTGTATCACGGGCATTTAGGGTGACCGGGTTATGCTCGATTTATGATGCGTCCATACTATATCTACCTCAAGTGTAAAATGTCATGGAAGAACGGTACCATCACTATGGATGGAACTCGAAAGATAGCTGAGGAATGTGAGGAAGGAGATGCGGCGTATGCCTAGTCAGCCTGCGCAACGGAAGAGTGGAAATTTTACACACCAATGTCAACCTGGCACAAATGACTTCTAGTGTCTAGTACTCAACTTTATTATAATAGACAATGCTGGGCCTCCAAGCGTAGAGTTTTGTACGAGAGTTGAAATTTTCCATGAAGTGGATGACCTAAGGTTTACCAATCCGTCTGAGGTGTAGGATGAATATTGTCTCTCTCAAACAACCCTGCAATCAATACAAAAAATCGCTTGTGTCCCCAACAAAACCAATACAATGGAAAATTGTATAGGTGCAATAGCTCGTAGATGAGATGATGATACAACTGTAGTATGGAGAGTAGATATAAGTTTTTGTAATCTGAAAATATAAAAACAACAGGGTAACAAGTGTAACATAGCGAGCAAATTGTATAGGTGCACTAGTTCCGCGAAGAGATGGTGATACAAGTGTATTATGGATAGTAGATATAGGTTTTTTTAATATGAATATATGTAAAAAATCAAGGCAACAAGGGTAAAAGAGCGAGAAAAATGTCGTATAAATTCTTGGTAATAAGGCCTAGGGTTCATACTTTCACTAGTGCAATCTCTCAACAATGCTAACAAAGTAGAATCATATGATCATCCCTCAAAGTGCAACAAACAATCACTCCAAAGTTCCTATCTAGCGGAGAACAATAAGATGAAATTGATGTAGGTAGTAGAACCACCTCAAAGCTATTCTATCTAATCGATCTTTTGAGTTATTCCTATAAGTGTCACAAACAACCCTATAGTTCGTACTAGAATAACACCCATGATACATATCAATCAACCCTAATGTCACCTAGATACTCGAATGTAACCTCAAGAATACGTGGGTAAATTATGCGACATGCATCAAACAATTTCAGATCTATCACATTCAATCCAACACAAAGAACTTCAAGGAGCACGACATGATTACTATTAACATAGTATGAAAACATGCAATCAACCCCTATGCACAGATCCCCAAGGTCACCGGAATCCGCAAGTTGATGCCTTAACATATATCATGTGAATCACATGAATACCCCAATGTCACTTGGGTATCCACATGAAAGACATACATCAAGTGTTCTCGAACCGGAATATCCAAACCAACATAACGAGACCATAAAGTGAAAGATTCAATTCATCACAACAATAGCAAGGGACAAACACCATAGGATCCAACTATGTTCACAAAGCCCGTAATACATCAAGATCGTGACATCTGAACAACATGAGAGAGAGATTAAACACATAGCTACTCGTACCTCTCCCCCAAGGGTGAACTTCCCCCTCCTTGTCATGGCCTCCGTTGGGAAGATGAAGATGGACACCAGAGATAATTTCACCTCTTTGGCAGGGTACTGGAACGACTCCAGATTGGTTTTTCATAGATAAAGATATTTGCAGCATTGTGATGAATTGTATTGGCCTCCGTTGGGAAGTGGAAGTTATCTTTTTTACTTGAGGGGTTTCTCGTATATATGGCATTTCTAGCGTTGGAATCACGCCAAAGAGAGGTATGTGGGCTTCACAAGCTATTAGGGCGTGGCCTAGGCGGGCGCTCCCTATTAGCTTGTGCCCCACAGATGGATTCCCTTCGGTGGTTCATCGCTCTAATATTGCTTATTTCCTCCAAAAAATGGTCCGAGAACTTTCATTTTCCGCACAAAAACAACACCAAGGTAATTCAACTGAAAACAGTGTCGGTCCGAGTTACTAAATAAATAATTTAAAATACATCAAAACCATATAAAAGTACTATAAACACAGGCAACATAGCATGAATACTTCATAAATTATCGATACATTGGAGACACATGAGCATCCGCAAAGTTAATTCCTACTGGTCCTCGAGTAGCCAAATAATAAACGAAATGATTTATGACGTGTGAATGATAGCATAGTACATAAGTTTGATCAATGATAATTCCAATCACTTTTTCTAACATCATAACAAGAAAAGTGTTTTATAAAAATCATTATCATCGAGTAGCAATCAATTTACATGCCCTGGTGCAAGCAATGCATTCTCTTGAAACTCAACATCATATATTGTTAGTCATCATACAATTTCAATACACCATCAAGTCTAAGTAAGAGCTCCATAGAATCAATTATCATATAGTCGTCTATGATTGCTAATACTCAAAGAATATTTTTAGAACAAACAACATCCATCGAACACAGATAAAAATAGGGGCTTAAAGTTTCGCCTCCCAACATACTTATCATAAAGATAAATGTAAATAATATGGATCGTAATCAAATATATTTGAGTGGATATATATGTTTGGATCTTGCCCCACCACATGGTTCTTGCCCATTAATAGATTTAGGTTTGAATAAGAAGTAGACTCAACATGAAAAGTATGTGACATGAAAGTAAATATATTGTACGTTGTACTAAAGTTTGGGCCTTTAGTACCCCATACTTGTGCATGGGCAATTGTAGCCACACCCACGGCAAGGCTTGTCGGGGGACAGCTGAAGGCAAAAATGACGATGTCAAGAACACGTTCAAGTCAACAACTAGAAGATTGAAGACCAAAGGCTCGGATCCCGACAAGATCCTTCCTGGGGTAGCCAGCGGAGCCCCGGCAAGACGTGCACCCGGCAAGACACTACCAACCTGCCACCGCGCCAGCACAATGCGAGTTGTCGTTCTTCCTGGATACGTGTCGATCGTGTCCGGAGCGGTGCCGATGGGGCGGGGCCCTATCTCGTGTCACAGAGGGTCAGAGCTGCCTGACGAAGGCCTTTTATGCGTCTGTCTTAAGGCGTCGGTAAACACTATAATAGTTGTACACCCCGCACGTGCACTGTAAAACTGTGCACCATGTGTGTGCACTATTCGCCACTATTGGTGACCCCTATGACATATAAAAGGAGGCCCAAGGCATAGCGATAAAAGGATCTAGTCTTTAGACTCTCAGACTCTAGGGGTTTTAGACTCTCGGTGTAGCTGCTATACAACGCTCCTGGAGTGAGAGCCCAAGAACACACATAATACACCTAAAGCAGGAGTAGGGTTTTACGCTTCCGAGCGGCCCAAACCTGGGTAAAAACTCCCCTCACGCTGGTTGTTGGTTCTGCTCTTGGTGCTTCCCCCTCTCCCCGCCCAACCGTAGAGGGATCCACGTGGTCCCATAGGTGTTTTTTCCCGACTTCTTTGGAGCGCCGGGTAGGGGGAAGATGTTGCGCTAACCTAATCTAGCAATCAACGCGACAATTTCTTCATCATATTGATCGCCATGGGTCCCAAGAAGAGAAGTGCAATGATGTCTGATCCACCTGCATCTAGAATGCCTATGATTGCACAGACGAGCGATTGTATGGACGTGGGCGGAGGAGGCAGAGGTCATGAGCCTCCACGACATTCTGGTGATCCAAGCCAGGCGAGCGTTGTCGTTCACAGCCACAACAACAGCCCGCGTGCCGGTGGGTCTAAGGACGGAGTTGCACGGCCTACGGGCGGTGTGGCGAACTCCAAAAACGGAAAGGCGCCTTCCAAGGCACTCATGTGGGCGCATACGCCACGGCCTTCCTAGGTCGCACACGACAAGCAGCGCCGCAACGCCAGCGGTTCCAAGCATCCCCAAGGGAGGACCCCTGAGCATCACTCTCGAGATGCGCAAGGCCAACATTCACGCCAAGAAGCTGATGCAAGCGGTGTGCAATCAAGGGACCGTGATGGAGCTCCTTCTAACACAGTTAGGAGTAAGAGCATCTCACGTTCCTCACACCTCTCACCGCAGCCTACACCGGCGGAAGCGTTTGCACGAGCACAGATGCTACTGGACTTTCCTTGTGTGGCGGAGAAGCTCAAAGAATGGAGTGCTACCATTCAGAGCCTCATCGATGTTTCTAATGGCGATGTGCCACAGCAGCTGGAGCCTTCGAAACGGCAGTCCACACCACGTGATAATGGCGAGAATGTTGGATGCGGTACGACCACGATACACTCTCTTCGACGGCAGCGGCAGCGGTCGCTGACCCGACGGATCATCGTCTCTGACGATTTGACAGCGTCATCTAACCGACAAACCTGCCGCGATCTGCGTCAAGTTCTTCAAGAATGACACAAAGAAGATGCCCAGACCACTGATTCATCTCCAACGTATCTATAATTTTTTATGGTTCCATGCTATTATCTTGTCAAACTTTGGATGTTTTGTATGCCTTCTATATCTTTTTGGGGACTAACTTATTAACTCAGTGCCATGTGCTAGTTCCTGTTTTTCCCATGTTTTTGACCCTTTTCAGAGGAGAATATTAAACGGAGTCCAAACGGAATAAAACCTCCGAAAAGATTTTTTCCAGAACAGAAGATACGCAAGGAGCTTGAGAACCAATGCACAGGGCACCAGGGGAGGCCACAAGCCCCCTAGCCGCTGCCTAGGTGGGCCGTGCCTAGCAGGCTTGTGCCCCCCCTGTGGCTCCTCTGCCATAATTCGTCCGCCTATAAATCCCCAAAAAATCTGAAACCACGGGAGAGAGCCACGAGAATACTTTTCCGCCGCCGCAAGCTTCTGTCTCTGCAAGATCCCATCTGGAGCACGTCCTGGTGCCTTGCCGGAGGGGGGATTCCGACACGGAGGGCTTCTTCATCAACACCATTGCCTCTCCAATGATGCGTGAGTATTTCATCATAGACCTTCGGGTCCATAGCTAGTAGCTAGATGGCTTCTTCTCTCTCTTGGATCTTCAATACGAAGTTCTCCATGATCTTCATGGAGATCTATCCGATGTAATCTTCCTTTGCGGTGTGTTTGACTAGTTCTCCATGAATTGTGGATTTATGATTAGATTATCTATGAATCTTATTTGAGTTTCTTCTGATCTCTTTTATGCATGATTTTATGTCCTTGTAATTCTCTTCGAGTTGTGGGTTTTGTTTGGCCAACTTGATCTATGATTCTTGCAATGGGAGAAGTGCTTGGTTTTGGGTTCATACGGTGCGGTGACCTCACCCAGTGACAGAAGGGGTAGTGAGGCACGCATCGTCTTGTTGTCATCAAGGGTAAAAAGATGGGGTCTATATCTATTGCATGAATTTATCCCTCTACATCATGTCATCTTGCTTAAGGCGTTACTCTGTTTGTCATGAACTCAATACACTAGATGCATGCTGGATAGCGGTCGATGTGTGGAGTAATAGTAGTAGATGCAGAAAGTATCGGTCTACTGTCTCAGACGTGATGCCTATATGTATGATCATTGCCTTAGATATCGTCATGACTTTGCGCGGTTCTATCAATTGCTCGACGGTAATTCGTTCACCCACCGTAATATTTGCTATCATGAGAGAAGCCTCTAGTGAAAACTATGGCCCCCGGGTCTACTTCACATCATATTTTCAGCCCTACACTTTTACTTTGTTTCACTTTCCGCCTTCAGATCTCACCTTGCAATCAATCATGAAGGGATTGACAACCCCTTTTGTAGCGTTGGGTGCAAGTTTGCTGTTTTTGTGCATGTACGAGGGAGACTTGGCTTGATACTCCTACTGGATTGATACCTTTGTTCTCAAACAGAGGGAAATACTTACTGCTACTGTGCTGCATCACCCTTTCCTCTTCAAGGGAAAAACCAACGCAAGCTCAAGAGGTAGTAAGAAGAATTTGTGGCACCGTTGCCGGGGAGCATCAAGTGAAGCTTATCAAAGTAACAGTCGCAAACTCATCTCTTGCATTTACTTTTTTGCCTCTAATTTTCCTCCCCCCCACCTCTGAAAAACATAAATTTACAAAAATATTTGCCTTTTTCATTCGCCCTTTTCTTTCGCTTGCTTTCTGTTCGCTTGTGTGCTTGTCTGCTTGCTGAAGTCACCATGATTGAAAACTCCAAACTTTGTGACTTCTTGAATACTAATAATAATGATTTTATTTGTACTCCGATTGCTCCCTCCACTAGTGCGGAATCATATGAAATCAATGCTGCTTTGCTGAATCTTGTTATGAAAGAGCAATTCTCCGACCTTCCTAGTGAAGATGCTGCATCCCATCTTAATATCTTCATTGAGTTATGCGATATGCAAAAGAACAAAGATATGGATAATGATGTGATTAAATTGAAGCTATTTCCGTTCTCATTGCGAGATCGAGCAAAAACTTGGTTTTCATCTTTGCCCAAAAATTGTATTAATTCTTGGAACAAGTGCAAAGATGCTTATATATCCAAGTATTTTCCACCGGCTAAGATTATCTCTCTCCGTAATGATATCATGAATTTTAAGCAACTAGATCATGAACATGTTGCACAATCTTGGGAGAGAATGGAATTGATGATTAGAAATTTTCCCACTCATGGCTTGAGTCTTTGGATGATGATACAAATCTTCTATGCTGGTTTGAATTTTGCTTCTAGAAATATCTTGGACTCCGCCTCCGGTGGAACTTTCATGGAAATCACATTAGGAGAAGCCACAAAACTCCTAGACAATATCATGACAAACTATTCTCAGTGGCACACTGAAAGGTCACCTACTAGTAAAAAAGTAAAGGCTATAGAAGAAATTAACTCGTTGAGTGCTAAGATGGATGAGTTAATGAAATTGTTTGCAAGTAAAGGTGCTCGTTTATATCCAAATTATATGCCCTTGTATTCCTTGATTGAGAGTAGCAATGAAAGCTTGGATGTTAATTTTGTTGGTAGGAATAATTTTGGCAACAACAATTCTTTTAGAGGAAACTATATCCCTAGGCCTTTTCCTAGTAATCCCTATAATAACTTTGGAAACTCCTACAACAATGCACATGGAAATTACAATAAATTACCCTCTCATCTAGAGAGTAATATTAATGAGTTTATCAACTCGCAAAAGATTTTCAATGCGTCCATAGAAGAAAAACTACTCAAAATTGATGATTTGGCTAGGAGTGTTGATAGAATGTCTCTTGATGTTGATGCTTTAAAAGTTAGATGTGCTCCTCCCAAGATCAATATGGATGAAACTTTGAAATATATGCGTGTTTCCATGAATGAGAGTAAAGGAACAACCACCAAAATTCATGCTAGACATGAATGGCTTAAAAAGGCGTGTTCTCATGATGAGTATCACGAAGATCTTAAAGTGCTTGGTGTGAGTCCCATTGATTCCTTGTTTTCTAGTGTCAAACCTAACGATGATGGGGCTGGATATGAATCCACTTTGGTTGAAAAGCGCCGCAATTATTCGGAGTCCATCTATCTTGATGCTCAAAGCATTGAAAGTGGAGTAGAGGATATCAAAACTTTAAGTAGTAATGAAACTACTACTTTGGATTTCAACGAATTCAATTATGATAGTTGCTCTTTGATTGAATGTATTTCCTTGATGCAATCCATGCTGACTCTCCACATGCTTATAGCCAAAACAAGGCCTTTACCGATCATATCGTCGATGCTATGATGATATCTCTTGAAGAGAAACTTGAATTGGAACTTTCTATTCCTAGAAAACTTCATGATGAGTGGGAACCTACTATCAAAATCAAGATCAAAAACTATGAATGCAATGCTTTGTGTGATTTGGGCGGTAGTGTTTCCGCGATTCCAAAGTCTTTATGTGATGTTCTAGGCTTCAATGAGATTGATGAGTGCTATCTTAATTTGCATCTTGAGGATTCTACTGTTAAGAAACTTGTGGGAAGGATCAATGATGTTCTTATTATTGCAAATAGGAACTATGTACCCGTGGATTTCATTGTGCTTGATATTGATTGCAATCCTACATGTCCTATCATTCTTGGTAGACCTTTCCTAAGGACTATTGGTGCTGTCATCAATATGAAGGAAGGGAATACTAGATTTCAATTTCCATTAAAGAAGGGCATGGAACATTTTCCTAGAAAGAAAATAAGATTGCCTTAGGAGTCCATGATGAGGGCTACTTATAGTTTGAGTACCAAAGACGACGATACGTGATTCTATCGCCTTATGCATAGCTAAGGGCGTTAAACCAAAGAACTTGTTGGGAGGCAACCCAATGAACTTATCTTTGCTTTTTGCTTTATATTTTGTTGCTTCCACACCATCATAATTATGTTATGATTGTGTTTTTTGTGTTTGAGCCAAGTAAAACCTTTATGACTAGTTTTGGTGATAGTTGTTTGATCTTGCTAGAAAAAGACAGAAAACTCTCGGTCACGAAATTATTTTTTATTTTTATCCAAAAAGAGCTTTTGAATTGATTCTTTTTTCTGCTGGTTGATATGCCAATTTCCCAATTTTTCGTAATTGTTCAGAATTTTTGAGATACCAGAAGTATACGAAGTATACAGATTTCTACAGACTGGTCTGTTTTTGACAGATTCTGTTTTTTGTTGTGTTGATTGCTTATTTTGATGAAATTATGGATAGTATCGGGGGGGGGGGGGGGTACTAGCCATGGAAAAGTGAGAATACAGTAATCTAACACTAATATAAATAGAAATCAAGTTTACAGTACCTAAAGAGGTGGTAGTTTGTTTTCTTGTGCTAATGATATCACGAGTTTTTGTTTAAGTTTTGGGTGATGTTCTCTTGGACAAAGGGATAAAGAGTGGAAAGAGCTCAAGCTTGGGGATGCCCAAGGCATCCCAAGCCAAATTCAAGGACACCAAAAAGCCTGAACTTGGGGTTGCCCCGGGAAGGCATCCCCTCTTTCTTCTTCAATCCATCGGTAACATTACTTGGAGCTATATTTTTATTCACCACATGATATGTGTTTTGCTTGGAGCGTCGTGTATTATAGGACTCTTTTCTTTTCGTTGTGTCATAATCATCCTTGGTGCACACCTTTTGAGAGAGACATGCACTCATCGTGAATTTGCTAGAATACTCATTGTGCTTCGCTTATATCTTTTGAGTTAGGCAATTTAGCTCACATGTGCTTCACTTATATCTTTTGAGCTAGATAACTTTGCTCTAAGTGCTTTACTTAGATCTTTTAGAGCACGATAGTGTCATATTTTGGATAAATAAGAACTCTCGATCTTCACTTATATCTTTTTGAGAGTGCTCTCTCTGAGTAACTCGGTAGTTGCCTTGTGCTATGAAAGTAGTCCTAAAGATGATAGGCGTCCAAAGAGGATACAATAAAACTTCCATATCCATGTGCATTGATTAGTAAATAGAAGTTTGATTCCTCTCAATTAGTTTTGATACATGGATTTGGTAATATTAAGAGTCATACTTGTGTTGAAGTTAGTGATTCCCGTAACATGCACGTATGGTGAACCGCTATGTTAGGAAGTCGGAGCATAATTGATTTATTGATTGTCATCCTTTGTGTTGCGGTCGGGATCGCACGATGGTTAACACCTACCAACCCTTCCCCTTGGAGTATGCGTTTAGCACTTTGTTTATATTACTAATAAAAACTTCCGCAATATGTATGTGAGTTCTTCATGACTAATGTGAGTCCATGGTATAGATGCACTTTCACCTTCCACCATTGCTAGCCTCTCTAGTGCCGCACAGCTTTCGCCGGTACACAAAGCCACCATAGACCTTCCTCAAAACAGCCACCATACCTACCTATCATGGCCTTTTCATAGCCATTCCGAGATTTATTGCAATGCAACTCCCACCGTTCTGTCTCATGACTTGTGCCGTCACTTACATATTGCCATTGCATGATCATAAGATAGCTAGCGAGATGTTTCAACGTCATACGCCAAGCTAGATTGTTGCACATCCCGGTACACTACCGGAGCATTTCCTATAGAGTCGTCCTTGTTCCAAGCATTGAGCTGTGAGTAAATGAAAGTGTGATAATCATCATTATTAGAGCATTGTCCCATGTGAGGAAATAAAAAAACAAGAGGCCAAAGTTGCCCACACAAAAAAAATATGGAAAGAGGCCGAAGAGCCCAATCAAAAAAAGAGAGAAGGGACAATTCTACTATCTTTTTCCACACTTGTGCTTCATAATAGCACCATGTTCTTCATGATTGAGACTCTCTTGTTTTTTCACCACCATATACTAGTGGGAATCTTCATTATGTAACATGTATTGTATATTCCAATGATGGGCTTCCTCAAAATTTCCCTAGGTCTTCGTGAGCAAGCAATTGGATGCACACCCACTAGTTCTCCTTTTGAGCTTTCACATACTTATAGCTCTAAGTGCATCCATTGCATGGTAATCCCTACTCTTTCACATTGATATCTATCTATGGGCATCTCCATAGCCCTTTGATACGCCGAGTCAATATGACCATCTCCTCCTTTTTGCCTCACAACCTCCACCACACTCTATTCCACCTATAGTGCTTCATCCATGGCTCACGCTCATGTATTATATCGTGGTTTTGTCACGGCAGATGTCCTCGTGAAAGGACTTAGTACTGGTGCCATCGCACCTTGGTGGCGACTCAAAGGGGTTAAGCGGGAGAGACACGGCGATTTACCCAGGTTCGGCCCCACGTGAGGAGGTAAAGGCCTACGTCCTGCTTTGGTTTGTATTGATGTGGTTTCGATTACAAGGAGGGCGTAACTCGCCGGACCTAGCACTCGATGATTCTAACCTCTCTTTCCTCTCCTGGGACTCGCCTTTATATACAGGTCAAACCCCTAGGGTTTACAAGGATACTTTCCTTCCTACCAATCGTGACCCCCGTGGTCTCTAAGTCGCCATCTTCCGAAGCTTGGAGACCTTCTAGGAATCATAAACCGTCATACGACCTTGATCCGGCCAGGAGAAGGCCCAAATAACTACTTGGGTGAATCGCCTAATGAATAACCCGGCCCAACTAGGGCGGGTCATTCACAGGTAATATCCCCAACATTAGGCCCCAAATTGACTTGAACTTCCTTTTCATGCCAATACGCCCGCTCAGTTGAAGGCGATTCATTCCTCAGTTTTCTTCATATGTCAGAAATTGTAACCCGCCATCGGGCACCAAAAATTCTTTAAGTCGCCAAACCATTTCTTGTTGGCCTCTTCTTATCCCTCGATTTTTGGGAAGACTGACACAATCCCAACGGATCTTAGCGCATCGTTATCCCGAAATCTTCGGCGCGCATTTATAGCGAATCTTTTTATTCCCCGGCGGTTCCCGCTCACAGCGCCTCGACTCCAGCGCCGGCTCTGATAAATAGACGGGGGGGGGGGGGACAGGACTGGTGCTTCCCACCTACCAGTCTCGTCAACCTCCTCCCCATCACTGCAGCGAGAAAATCTCATCGCCTCCCGAGGTCTCCGCCGCCGACCGTGCTTTCCGCCTTCACGCGAGAAGCTTCGGCGCCGCCCCTAGGCCCTCGCCGTCGTCCAGCTTCGCGCCGCGGCCGATCTGTCCGCCGCCGTTGACCACTGCATCATCGTCGACCATCTCGCCGTTCGCCACGAACTCCGTCGCCACTGAAGACCTCGTCGCTCGATGGAACCTCCGTGCTTCTCCAACAACCTTCGTCGCTGTCGGCCTCTTTCGTCCGAATGCATTAGGTTAGGCTTCCGCCCATTTTTAGGAATAGATCCAATCCCTGCTGGAAGCTCGAGCCACTGCCAAGTTCTTGATATTCCTTGCGAGCAGACGTCGCCTAGCCTGAACCGATTAGCATGAACGTCGATGAGATAGCCAATGTTTTGAATACCTTTATTTATCCATCTTTACTTGTGAATCTTTAGAATAGTGTTCCATCAAGCAAGGGGCGTCATCTTGCCCTGGTAATAAATTGCTGCATCCAGTCATTTTTCTCAAGTTTTTTTATCTACCTGATAGATCCATCATTTACCTACTGTTTGCGGAAAGCTGTTTGTAGTCTTCACACTTTGATATTTCGAACGAACGTCTCCATCATCTCTAGAGCGCTGCTCTTGTGAATAGCCACACTCCGTATGTCGCCATAGTAAACCAACTCGGCCTTTTAATATGGCGGGTCAAGTCCTTCCCTTAGTCTGCGGAAAAAGTACTTGGCGAGTTAAATGAACTTATTTCACCCCTTACAGTAGATGTTCGAGGCATGTAAGTTCACACCTTCTTTGTAGCATGGGCGCCGTCTTCAAAAGTGACTGGCTTCCTACCAAGGTTGACGATACCATACTAGCTGATTATGTGAAAACGGGCAACTTGGACCCTCAGAATGTTATTGGCTGGCGCACCGGGTTTGGAGAGGATCTACCTAACCCCAAAGAAGGGGAAATAGTCGTTTTTGTTGAACACCTGGAGCGAGGTTTTAAGTTGCCCGGATCGAAGTTTCTTAGAGATGCCATGGCTTTCATGAACGTCCGCCTCCAGGATTTGGGACCCAATTCCATAAGTAACTTATGCCAATTCCAAGTTTTCTGTGAGGCTTATCTGCGGATTGAGCCCTACGTTCCTTTATTCTGGCACTTTTTCCATCTGAATCGCCAAACAGAATTCCACAACGACCCAGCCTGGAACTCGGCGGCGTCAATGTCCAACGCTGCAGGGATAGCCCGTTTCCCTCACTCGCCATGCCCAGGCATCCCAAAGGTTGGGGCGAGTCTTGGTTCTACTGTCAAGAGACTTCTCCTGCAGGCGAAAACAAGCTTCTGGGCTACAGGACAACTCGCCTTCGAACCAAGTTCGAGCTTCCAGACAAGCTCACTGATGAAGAAGAATCGGAATTCATCCCAATACTGTCCGAAGTAAGATCCTTGACAAACAACGACCTCACTAGGGTTGACCTAATTCGCTGCTGGGTTGAATGGCGTATCCTCCCTCTGAGTCGCCGGGACGGTCTAATGTGCGAATTTGATGGCACCTTGGATCATCCTCAATGTTATTTCCATACGGCTTTAACAGAAAAGGACATTGTTACCATTATCAAGAAGCTGACTCGCGAGCCTGCGGGAAAATGCGGCCAAATCGGCCTCAAGCCTTTCTGCGAAATTAACCCGGCGCCCAAGGTGAACAAATCTAACCCGCCTTTGGTCTTTACTCCTTATGCCTCATTTGTATTGTGGTTTTTGTAACATATGCTATTTCAGAATGGCGATAAGTTCTGGTCCAAGAAGCCCAAAAGGCCAGCCATGAAAAATGTTATGCCGCCCTCAAAGAAAACCAAGGGTAAGGGCAAAGCTGTTGCGGCTGAGCCATCCGAAGTCGATGAATCTCAAGTCGGCGATGCACTTTCGGAGGTAGAAATTCATCCTCTTTTCACTCTCCATCCACTACTGTTAATCTTTGTATTTATATCTTTCCCTTTTCTTGTAATAGAACGGAGACAACGAAAGCCAGGAGGACTTTGTTGAGGTAATTTCTGTTTCCTCCGATTCATCTCCTTCTCCACCTAAGCCGGCCAGGCGAGTTTGTGGGAAGTTCCATTCTCACACCCAAATGCTTATTTGGACCCAAATTTCCAACTGAAGAAAGCACATCATACTTCGAATTGGAAGACGCGAAGTCATTCCGGTGATCTGGTGTCCGGCTTACCAGCAACGAACAAGAGGAAACCAAATGAGGTATTTTAAGAATAACAATTCTTCATGTCTTTTTGAATCACGCCTGTAACCCGCCTATACTGTTGACGTATAATTCTTGCAGAACTCTCCTCCTACATCTGGCGACTCAGTGATGTCGACACTTCCACCAATGATTCGAGTTCCAGGGTAAGTCTTTTGATAATCTTGCTTTGAATCCTGAGGGTAATGAACTTTCAGTTCCTTAATGTGCTTCTCCCTTCTTTTAGGGCACAGGCCAAGAAAAGGAAAACCAGCGGGTCAACTCCTGTCTCAACTTCAGAACCCATCAAAGAATCAGCGCCGATCCAGGACAACCCGGACCAAGCCAAGCCTGAAAATCCAATGGATCTTCCTGACTCGCCCAAGGAAACAATGGATGCCCCTAAGCCGCCAAGTCCATTGACGACAACAGAAGACCCAGATGTTGTGGTTATTACTGGTACCGGTTTCTCTAAGCCGGCGGCAACGGTTTTGTCAAAGCATGTGGCATCCTCCTCTCAAGCCATTCCTGAATTTGGACTCTCCAAGGCTAAGCTTTCTGAGTATGAAAATCTGGAGTTCAAGGAACTCTGCTCTGGTTTTTCAAGTCGCCTGGAGGCGAGCTATGAGATGGAGAAAAGCCTGCTGCGAATGTTAAAAAACAAACATGAGGTAAATTTGTTATATTGTATAATTCACATTAACCCCCAAGGGCCGGGTCATCAGTAAAAAGATGAGCCGGGTCTTAAAAAACTGAGAAAAACTTTGCGACCAGTAACCCCCAAGGGCCGGGTCATCAGTAAAAAGATGAGCCGGGTCTTGAAAAATTTAGAAAAACTTGGCGATCAGTAACCCCAAGGGCCGGGTCATCGGTAAAAGGATGAGCCAGGTCTTGAAAATTTTAGAAAAACTTTGCGACCAGTAACCCTCAAGGGCCGGGTCATCAGTAAAAGGATGAGCCGGGTCTTGATATTGTATAATTTCATCTGAAAAGAAAAAATATACATTAGCCCCCAAGTGTCAGGGATATTGCTTGCAATAGTTCTGAGACTTGCCCTTGTTTTGTACTTTCAACTGGAAACTCTTGCTCAGACTGAATCGGCGCTTGGCGATTTAAAGAAAAACTTATCTGGTCAGCAAGACGCCCGAGCTAAGTCGGAGGAGAAATATCAATTAGCCTTGGCTGAGCTGGAGAAACTCAAAGCCGAGTTGAAAAGAGCTCAAGCTAACCAAGATGCCGCCATAAAAAGAGCAGAGAAGGCTGAAGCCAGGCTGGCCACTGTGCAACAGGAATTGTCCGGCTTGAAGCGTCATATCTCCAACATGACGCAAGCCGTCTTCGGTAAGCTTACTTAAACTTTTGATCTCCTCTTATTTTTTATAAATAATTCTTATCCTAAGTCGTTGATCATCATGACCCCTTACTCAGGTCCGAGAGCCGCCAACCTTCAAGAAGACTGCGTGCTGATCCTGAAGTCGATTTACACGCTGACACAACAACTGTACACCGGCAGTGTCTTGACTATTAAAGCTATGACAGGTGCCAAAGAACCTATAACTTCCATAAAGAAGGTGCTTGGCTGCCTATCCACACTTCCCCCTCAGATTGGCGAGCTAACTCGGTCAGCCGCCCGAAAGGGTGTTCTGACTGCCCTGAGTCGCTGCTTGGCGTATGCTCCAGAGATCAACCCGGAAGAGGTTGCAGTAGGCTTTCCTCAGCTTAAAGACGATGGGTCAGAATTCGTTTAAGAGGACTATCAACGTGTTGTCAAGGACTCCCGGCTGGCAGCGACCCAACTTGCAGCAAGTCTTGATTTATCAAAGTATCACGCGGCTTATGATAGCAAAAACAAGAAGGTCAACCCGCCAACCTTTGTGACGACCTGTTTAACTCCTCGGCGACCCAAGAACCCTTTTGACTTGGAAGCAGACCTGGCATCAATCCTAACTTATGAAGATGACTTCGCAGCTCTGGCTAAGTGCAACTGGGTACTGGGCGACTTGCAAATCGAAGTCGGCCAAAGCTCACGACAGAATGATCCTAAGGCGCCAGCAGAATAAACCTTATTGATTTTGGCCTAAGAGCCATGTAATAGGTCTTTTTTCATAAGTCGGTACTGTTTTGGTGATACCCTTTGCAAGAATTTTTATGTCGCCCTTAAGGTAATTTTGAAATATTTGAGACTCCTTTAAGATGCTTAACTCGCCATGGATGAAGTAATTCTGATCATCAACCTGACTTAGGCTTTGAAAACAGCATATGTGAAACCAAGTAAGTGATAACAAATATTTCCCAGAGGGATCAGAAAGAAAGGTAAAAAAACCCTCAAAGCTATGCCATTAAATAAAAGCAGCAATTTCGTCGGCTCATAAGGTCGCGACAGGATGAGGCGAGTCAGAAAACTCAAGCACACACCCTAAATGCAGGTTTCGTCGGCTCATAAGGTCGCGACAGGATGAGGCGAGTTAGAAAGCTCGTGCACACACCCTAAATGCAGGTTTCGTCGGCTC
This sequence comes from Hordeum vulgare subsp. vulgare, assembly GCF_904849725.1. Taxonomy (NCBI): domain Eukaryota; kingdom Viridiplantae; phylum Streptophyta; class Magnoliopsida; order Poales; family Poaceae; genus Hordeum; species Hordeum vulgare. The sequence continues at coordinate 301,646,710 of NC_058519.1, forward strand.
ATAAGGTCGCGACAGGATGAGGCGAGTCAGAAAGCTCGTGCACACACCCTAAATGCAAGTTTCGTCGGATCATAAGGTCGCGACAGGATGAGGCGAGTCAGAAAGCTCGTGCACACACCCTAAATGTAGGTTTCGTCGGCTCATAAGGTCGCGACAAGATGAGGCGAGTCAGAAAGCTCGTGCACAGACCCTAAATGCAGGTTTCGTCGGCTCATAAGGTCGCGACAGGATGAGGCGAGTCAGAAAGCTCGAGCACACACCCTAAATGCAGGTTTCGTCGGCCCATAAGGTCGCGACAGGATGAGGCGAGTCAGAAAGCTCGTGTACAGACCCTAAATGCAGGTTTCGTCGGCTCATAAGGCCGCGACAGGATGAGGCGAGTCAGAAAGCTCGTGCACACACCCTAAATGCAAGTTTCGTTGGCTCGTAAGGTCGCGACAGGATGAGGCGAGTTAGAAAGCTCGTGCACACACCCTAAATGCAGGTTTCGTCGGCTCATAAGGTCGCGACAGGATGAGGCGAGTCAGAAAGCTCGAGCACACACCCTAAATGCATGATTCTGCCGTCTCATAAGGTCGCGACAGGATGAGGCGAGTCAGAAAGCTCGTGCACACACCCTAAATGCAGGTTTCGTCGGCTCATAAGGTCGCGACAGGATGAGACGAGTCAGAAAGCTCGAGCACACACCCTAAATGCATGATTCTGCCGGCTCATAAGGCCGCAACAGGATGACACAATTGCTTTTTAATGAAGAACCCCCCAAGCCAGGGAGTATTTGTAACTTTATTACTTCATAATGAAACTGAAAAACTTACAAAATGTAGATCTTAAGAGCTCAAGTGTAATAAGGCCGCAGGTGGGCAATATTCCAGGGGCGAGTTGACTCAGCCTCCGTTGTTGGCCGGTTGGGCCGGAGATCCACCAAATAATAAGAGCCATTGCGGAGGTTCTTGCTGACGACGAACGGCCCTTCCCAAGGTGGTGACAACTTGTGCATGGCTGCACGATCTTGTATCAACCGAAGAACTAAGTCGCCTTCCTGAAAGGTCCGACTTTTAACCCGGCGGTTGTGATAACACCGCAGATCCTGCTGGTAGATGGCTGAACGCGCCGCAGCCAGGTCACGTGCCTCCTCCAAGGCGTCCAAAGAGTTTTGACGCGCCAGCTCATTGTCTTGCTCCACATACGTGGTGACTCTGAATGAGTCATGTCTTATGTCAGTAGGGAGAACAGCCTCTGCTCCGTAAACCAAAAAGAAAGGGGTGAAACCCGTGGATCGGTTCGGGGTGGTCCGAATACTCCACAACACTGAAGGTAGTTCTTCAACCCAACACCCTGGGGTTTTTTTCCAGGGGAACCATGAGTCGGGGTTTAATCCCTCGCAACACCTCCTGATTCGCCCGCTCTGCCTGCCCATTAGATTGTGGTGAGCGACTGCAGAAACGTCAAGCCAGATATGTTCTCGACGACAAAACTCCTGCATCGCCCCTTGGGACAAGTTAGTACCATTATCAGTAATGATACTGTGGGGATATCCAAACCGGAAAATCAACTTCTTCAAGAATTTGACCGTTGTTTCCGCATCACAAGTTCCAATAGGTTCCGCCTCAACCCACTTGGTGAACTTGTCAACCGCCACCAGCAGATGGGTCTTCTTGTTAGAGGACATTTTAAAGGGGCCAACCATGTCCAGCCCCCAGACCGCAAAAGGCCAAGTGATGGGGATCATTCTTAATTCTTGAGCCGGCACATGAGCCTGCCGCCCATAACGCTGGCACCCTTCGCACCGACGAACTATATCTTCTGCATCTGCATGAGCCGTCAGCCAAAAGAAACCATGACGGAAAGCCTTTGATACCAAAGAACGTGACCCGGCGTGATGCCCACAGTCTCCAGAATGAATGTCATTTAAGATTATGCATCCTTCTTCGGAGGAAACACATCGCTGAAAAACTCCAGAGGCGCTCCTCTTGTATAACTCGCCATTGATGATGACCATGGATTTGCTGCCCCGAACGATTTGACGAGCCAAAACTTCATCTGCCGGTAACTCGCCCGGAGCGAGATAAGCCAGATAAGGAAGAACCCAATCCGGCGTGACATGAAGAGCTGCCACAAGCTGAGACTCAGGATCTAGTATTGCTAATTCCTCCTCCGATGGTAAAATCACGGATGGTTCATGTAAGATATCCAGAAAAACATTAGGAGGAACCGGTTTTCTCTGGGAGCCAAGTCGTGAGAGGGCGTCTGCTGCCTCGTTGAGGCGCCGATCAATATGATCCACCTGATAACCATGAAAATGACCCGCCACATGAGACAGAGCTCGCCTTTAAGCCGCCATCATGGGGTCTCGAGAATCCCAGGTACCCGAAACCTGCTGTGCCACCAAATCAGAGTCGCCAAAGCATCTGACTCGTGTTAGATTCATATCCTTAGCGAGTCGCAAACCGTGAAGCAGAGCTTCGTATTCCGCCGCATTGTTAGTGCACGGAAACATGAGTCGGAGAATGTAACAGAACTTATATCCTTGAGGGGATACCAACACCACTCCAGCCCCCGAGCCCTCCAGCTGCCTAGACCCATCAAAATAAATGGTCTAGTAAGTGAGATCAGGCCGCTCTTCCGGAGCCTGAAACTCCATCCAGTCATTGACGAAATCAACTAAGGCCTGGGACTTAATGGTTGTGCGGGGAGTATACTGTATGTGATGGGGCCCAAGTTCTATTGCCCACTTGGCGATTCGTCCTGTTGCCTCCCAATTCTGGATGATGTCCCCAAGGGGGGCAGAGCTAACCACTGTGATAGGGTGTTCTTGGAAATAATGCTTAAGTTTTCGACTCGCCATAAACACCCCATATACCAATTTCTGCCAATGTGGGTACCGCTGCTTGGAAAGAGTTAGCACCTCGCTGATAAAATATACCGGACGTTGCACTGGGTATTCCTTCCCTTCCTCTTTTCTCTCAACGACAACCACCACACTTACTGCTTTGGAATTTGCCGCGATATACAGAAGCATGGGCTCCCTTTCAGTTGGGGCAGCCAGGACCGGCGGGTTAACCAATTGGCGTTTCATGGCTTCGAGCGCCTCGTCTGCCTCATTTGTCCAAACAAACCGATCGGATTTCCTCAATAACTGATAAAGAGGGATCGCCTTCTCCCCCAGGCGACTCACAAAACGACTTAGGGCCACAATGCGACCCGCCAGTCGTTGAACTTGATTAACGTTCGCCGGCTTTCCAAGGGATGTAACCGCTTCGATCTTGTCCGGGTTAGCTTCAATGCCGCGCTCCGATACCAGGAAACCCAGTAACTTCCCTGCAGGTACACCAAAAACACACTTGGTGGGATTTAGCTTCATCTGATATACCCGTAGATTACCGAACGTTTCTTTGAGATCCTCCAGTAGCGTCTCCCCCTGGCGGGTCTTGATCACAATATCGTCGACATAGGCATGGACCTTGTGACCAATTTGGTTACAGAGGCAATTTTGGTTGCAGCGTTGATAAGTCGCCCCCGCACTCTTGAGTCCAAAGGGCATGGACACATAACAAAAGGCCCCAAAGGGGGTTATAAAGGCTGTCTTCTCTTGATCCTCCACGGCCATCTTGATTTGATGATATCCTGAATAGGCGTCCAGAAAGCACAATCGTTGGCATCCCGCAACCGAGTCAATGATTTGGTCGATGCGGGGAAGAGCGAAGGGATCTTTTAGACAAGCTTTGTTAAGGTCTGTGTAGTCGATACACATACGAAAAGTACCATTCTTCTTGAGTACCAAAACCGGGTTAGCCAGCCATTTGGGGTGAAAAACTTCCACGATGAACCCGGCGGCTAAAAGGCGGGCGACTTCTTCCCCAATCGCCTTGCGTCGCTCCTCGTTTAATCTGCGAAGGTACTGCTGGATGGGTTTGCTCTTTGGGTCAACATTAAGATGGTGTTCAGCGAATCTTCTCGGCACACCAGGCATGTCAGAAGGTTTCCATGCAAAGATGTCCCGATTCTCACGGATGAATTCGATGAGCGCGTTTTCCTATTTGGGGTCCATACCCGTCCCAATGGTGAACTGCTTGGATGAATTGCCAGGCACGAAATCGATTGTCTTAGTGTCATCCGTTGGTTTGAACTTGAGGGGCGACTCAGAATATGTAGTCGGCTTCTTTAGGGGCGAGATATCCGCCGGGTCAACATTGGCCCGATGGTGTTTGAGCTCTTCCGCAGCACAAGCGACTTCCGCATAAGCTGCGTCCCCTTCTTCACATTCCTTTGCAATCCTTCTATCTCCATCAACCATGACGGGTCCTTTGGGACCAGGCATTTTGAGCTTGAGGTAGACATAGCACGGGCGAGCCATGAAGCGTGCGTAAGGTGGCCGCCCAAACAATGCATGGTAGGGGCTTTTCAATATGACCACCTCGAAGATCAGTGACTCCGACCTATAGTTCTGCGCAGTTCCAAACGCCACTGTGAGCCTGACCCGGCCTATGGGGTAAGCCGACTTGCCTGGGACAATCCCGTGGAAAACCGTGGTTGAAGGCATCAAGTCTTTTTCAAAGAGATTCATCCTGTGGAAAGTGTCAAAGTATAGGATATTGATGCTGCTGCCACCATCCATTAGCACCTTTGATAGGGTGTAACCCCCAACTTGGGGAGCCACGACCAACGCCAGATCGCCCGGGTTATCAACTCTCGGCGGGTGATCCTCCCTGCTCCACGTTATGGTCTGCTCAGACCAATGGAGGTATCTGGGAATCGCCGGTTCAGATACACTGTACGCCCGGTGACTCACCTTCTTATCACGCCTGCACGCATTAGTGGTGAAAACATGATACTGCCCATTACTTAACTGTTTGGGGTTGCTGCGAAAGCCCCCATTATCGTCCTGACCCTGCGGAGCCCCTTGTGGGGGTGGCTGCTGGAAAGCTCCTGGCGGGTTATACCGCCGCTGGTGGTGCACCGGGTACTGGCCGCCGCCTGGCTGCGGGCCTCCTTGAGCCCCTGTTCGGGAAAACCGCCGAAAGGGTTCTGTCTTTGGTTGGGTGCGGCAAATTGCTCCTGGCGCTGGTCCGGGTTATCGTTTTGACTCTTCTTGATCGCCTCCGCCCGAAACTCTCGCATCACGAAGCAGTTTTCCCAAGAGTGAGTCGCCCGACCGTCTGCCGTGGCGTGGTGCGGGCAAGGGCCTTTGAGTAGCTCTTCATAGTTACGCGACCTCTTTCCGCTGAACCCCCAATTCTTCTTCTTGCCGTTGTTGGCATTGGTATTGGCAACTAAGTCCGAGGGCTCCTCCTGCGGTCTCCGCTTGCCATTGGTCCCTTGATTGTGATGATTACGCCCCTGGAAACGGGTAAGATTTTTGGATGACTCGCCCTTATTAGGCGAATTACTCTTACCATCCTCACCAAGATCTTTGGTATCATCGGCCTCAGCATATCTAGTGAGGGTGTCCATCAGTTCGCCCATGTCTTGGACCTTTCGATTGAGACGCCCCAATTTTTGCACCAGGGGTTCGTAATGGCAATTATGCTCGAGGATGAGCACAGCTTGAGCCGCCGTAATGCCATCTGACGAATGGATAATTTCTGCAACCCGCCGTGACCAACGGTGGGCCGACTCGTCCGGGCGCTGAACGCAGTGCTATAGATCGACGATCATCATCGGACATTTGCAGGTTACTCGGAAGTTTTTGATGAAACGTTCTTTTAACTCGGCCCAGGACTGGATGGAATTGGGAGGTAAGTTTTTCAACCAAATGCGTGCTGACCCCTCGAGCATCATTGTGAAGTATCTGGCGCAAACCGCCTTGTTCACGTCGAGCATGTCCATGGCGATTTCATAACTCTCGATACATGACGTCGGCTCGAGGTCCGGGGTATAATTAGGCACTTTCCTTGGTCCCTTGAAGTCTTTGGGCATCTTTTGATTACGTAGGGCGGGGGACAAGCATGGTACCCCAACTCTCCCTTCGCCCCCACCGAGGAGGGCCGGGGCGTCTTGGGTGTTCGGGAGATCCCGGCCCGGCGGGTTCCGTTCAGGCGGGTTGTCCTGTGGGACGTGTCGCGGCCCGCTGTTTACGGCGGGCTGGTCCTCTGGCCGGCTCCTCGTTTAACTTGCCTGAGGGGTGGAATGCAACCTCTCGAGGCTATGTGAGAACTGGGCATTTTGAACCACCGCCGTCTTCAGCATTTCGATGGCATTCCTTGCTTCTATCTCGGCCGGGGTGTTGCCGGGCATCAGAAGAGATCCCAGATGGCGAGTTGCGGCAAGCACATTATCAACCGGGTTGGAAAAGTGGCCTTGAGGCGTCCGGAATCGGGGAATATGATCTTCAACTGGCTGAGCCGGCGGGTTAGGCGGGCGGCCCGATCCTCCCCCCACGGCGGCTCCTGCCCCAGGGGTTGGTGGCATATCGAACAGGCGGGTCGGATTGATATAATGAGGCAGGCGACCCTGGTGTCTCCTCTGCTTGACGGCATCGGACGCGCGCTGCTGTCTCTCGAGCCGCCAGCTGTCGGTGTTTAAACGCATCCTTTCGGCCATAATTTGAGCTTGCCGAGTCTCGATCCTGGCGGACTCTATCTCGGCGTCCCGATGAGCTTTTGCCACTGCTTCTCGGAGTTTCGCCAGTTCAGTGTTTATCTCCTCCTGATTTTCTGGTGTGAGGGGAGTCGCCATTAGCCTTGTAATCTCCGCCGCTAAGTCCACCAGGACTGCGGCTGGGCTCCTGGACGTCTCGCCGGTTCCACCGCCTCCGGTAGGGTTTTGCGTGGACTGAGTCGCCCCTGCCATGTAGACGGTGATCTGGCAGCGGGTTCGGTCAAGGACTTCAGGGTCCATGGCCAGCGATAGGCCCCCAAGACAATCCCCATGCAGAGACCGGATTGAATCTGAGTCGCCCATAGATGATTCGTCATTAGAGTTGACCGGTGTAGTTTCCTGAGTCGCCCATCGTTCTGGCTCCTCCGAACCCTGCGTGAACCCCACAAAGACCGGGCGAGTCCGATTTGGCGTTATTACTGGGCGGACGTACCTGGCCGGCTCGACGATGTCGGTGGAGGTGTCCGGCTCACGCGTGGATGATCCAATCATGCCGATGAAGATGTTTATCTTGCCGAAGGGGACCCTGTAACTAGATTCAATCGAATCCGCTTCAGGTCCCCATCGCTGGTTATCGATGTAGGTTATCCCGGGGCGGCTCCGAGTCATGAGCCCCGTCGCATAAGTCCCAAACCCTGGTAGGGCTCCCTTTGAGAACTCAACTCCACCGTGCGTAGGCCCCACCGTGCGCGCCAAGTGTCGTGGTTTTGTCACGGCAGATGTCCTCGTGAAAGGACTTAGTAATGGAGCCATCGCACCTTGGTGGCGACTCAAAGGGGTTAAGCGGGAGAGACACGGCGATTTACCCAGGTTTGGCCCCTCGTGAGGAGGTAAAGGCCTACATCCTCCTTTGGTTTGTATTGATGTGGTTTCGATTACAAGGAGGGCGTAACTCGCCGGACCTAGCACTTGATGATTCTAACCTCTCTTTTCTCCCCTGGGACTCGCCTTTATATACAGGTCGAACCCCTAGGGTTTACAAGGATACTTTCCTTCCTACCAATCGTGATCCCCGTGGTCTCTAAGTCGCCATCTTCCAAAGCTTGGAGACCTTCGAGGAATCATAAACCGTCATACGACGTTGATCCGGCCAGGACAAGGCCCAAATAACTGCTTGGGTGAATCGCCTAATGAATAACCCGGCCCAACTAGGGCGGGTCATTCACAGGTAATATCCCCAACATATTGCATGAGAGTTGAAAAAGGTTTGAGAAAGTAAGAGTGCGAAAACAATTACTTGGCCAATACCGGGGTTGTGCATGATTTAAATTCGTTGTGTGGGGATGATGGAGCATAGCTAAACTATATGATTTTATAGGGATAACTTTCTTTGGCCTTGTTATTTCGAAAGTTCATGATTACCTTTCTAGTTTGCTTGAAGTATTATTGTTTTCATGTCAATAGCAAACTATTGTTTTGAATCTTACGAATCTGAACATTCGTGTCACACGAAAGAAGTTACAAAGGACAAATATGCTAGGTAGCATTCCACATCAAAAAGTCAGTCTTTATCACTTCCCTACTCGAGGACGAGCAGGAGTTAAGCTTGGGGATGCTTGATACGTCTCCAGCGCATCTATAATTTTCGATCGTGCCATGCTATTATCTTGTTAAACTTTGGATGTTTTTTATGCTTTTTATATCTTCTTTGGGACTAACATATTAACTCATTGCCAAGTGACAGTTCCTGTTTTTTCTGTGTTTTTGACCCTTTTCAGAGGAGAATATTAAATGGATTCCAAATGTAATAAAACCTCCGAAAATATTTTTCCCGAAACAGAATATACGCAAGGAGCTTGAGAACCAATGCAGAGGGCTCCAGGGGAGGCCACAAGCCCCCTAGCCGCGTCCTGGGGGCCCGCGCCTAGCAGGCTTGTGGCCCCCCCCTATGGCTCCTCTGCCCTACTTATTCCGCCTATAAATCCGTGAAAAATATGAAACCATGGGAGAGAGCCACGAAAATACTTTTTCGCTGCCGCAAGCTTCTGTCTCCGCAAGATCCCATCTGGGGCATGTTCTGGTGCCCTGCCGGAGGGGGGATTCGGACACGGAGGGCTTCTTCATCAACACCATTGCCTCTCCGATGATGCGTGAGTAGTTCACCATAGACCTTCGGGTCCATAGCTAGTAGCTAGATGGCTTCTTCTCTCTCTTGGATCTTCAATATAAAGTTCTCCATGATCTTCATGGAGATCTATCCGATGTAATGTTCTTTTGCGGTGTGTTTGTCGAGATCCGATGAATTGTGGATTTATGATCAGATTATCTATGAATCTTATTTGAGTTTCTTCTGATCTCTTTTATGCATGATTTCATATCCTTGTAATTATCTTCGAGTTGCGGGTTTTGTTTGGCCAACTTGATCTATGATTCTTGCAATGGGAGAAGTGCTTGGTTTTGAGTTCATACCGTGTGGTGACCTCACCCAGTGACAGAAGGGGTAGCGAGGCACGCATCATGTTGTTTCCATCAATGGTAAAAAGATGGGGTTTATATCTATGGCATGAATTTATCCCTCTACATCATGTCATCTTGCTTAAGGCGTTACTCTATTTTTCATGAACTCAATACACTAGATCCTTGCCGGATAGCGGTCGATGTGTTGAGTAATAGTAGTAGATGCAGAAAGTATCGGTCTACTTGTCTCAGACGTGATGCCTATATGTATGATCATTGCCTTAGATATCGTCATGACTTTGCGCGGTTCTATAAATTGCTCAACAGTTATTCGTTCACCCACCGTAATATTTGCTATCATGAGAGAAGCCTCTAGTGAAAACTATGGCCCCCGGGTCTACTTCACATCTACTACTTGAGTACCAAAACCGGGTTAGCCAGCCATTTGGGGTGAAAAACTTCCACGATGAACCCGGCGGCTAAAAGGCGGGCGACTTCTTCCCCAATCGCCTTGCGTCGCTCCTCGTTTAATCTGCGAAGGTACTGCTGGATGGGTTTGCTCTTTGGGTCAACATTAAGATGGTGTTCAGCGAATCTTCTCGGCACACCAGGCATGTCAGAAGGTTTCCATGCAAAGATGTCCCGATTCTCACGGATGAATTCGATGAGCGCGTTTTCCTATTTGGGGTCCATACCCGTCCCAATGGTGAACTGCTTGGATGAATTGCCAGGCACGAAATCGATTGTCTTAGTGTCATCCGTTGGTTTGAACTTGAGGGGCGACTCAGAATATGTAGTCGGCTTCTTTAGGGGCGAGATATCCGCCGGGTCAACATTGGCCCGATGGTGTTTGAGCTCTTCCGCAGCACAAGCGACTTCCGCATAAGCTGCGTCCCCTTCTTCACATTCCTTTGCAATCCTTCTATCTCCATCAACCATGACGGGTCCTTTGGGACCAGGCATTTTGAGCTTGAGGTAGACATAGCACGGGCGAGCCATGAAGCGTGCGTAAGGTGGCCGCCCAAACAATGCATGGTAGGGGCTTTTCAATATGACCACCTCGAAGATCAGTGACTCCGACCTATAGTTCTGCGCAGTTCCAAACGCCACTGTGAGCCTGACCCGGCCTATGGGGTAAGCCGACTTGCCTGGGACAATCCCGTGGAAAACCGTGGTTGAAGGCATCAAGTCTTTTTCAAAGAGATTCATCCTGTGGAAAGTGTCAAAGTATAGGATATTGATGTTGCTGCCACCATCCATTAGCACCTTTGATAGGGTGTAACCCCCAACTTGGGGAGCCACGACCAACGCCAGATCGCCCGGGTTATCAACTCTCGGCGGGTGATCCTCCCTGCTCCACGTTATGGTCTGCTCAGACCAATGGAGGTATCTGGGAATCGCCGGTTCAGATACACTGTACGCCCGGTGACTCACCTTCTTATCACGCCTGCACGCATTAGTGGTGAAAACATGATACTGCCCATTACTTAACTGTTTGGGGTTGCTGCGAAAGCCCCCATTATCGTCCTGACCCTGCGGAGCCCCTCTGGGGGTGGCTGCTGGAAAGCTCCTGGCGGGTTATACCGCCGCTGGTGGTGCACCGGGTACTGGACGCCGCCTGGCTGCGGGCCTCATTGAGCCCCCTGTTCGGGAAAACCGCCGAAAGGGTTCTGTCTTTGGTTGGGTGCAGCTAATTGCTCCTGGCGCTGGTCTGGGTCATCGTTTTGACTCTTCTTGATCGCCTCCGCCCGAAACTCTCGCATCACGAAGTAGTTTTCCCAAGAGTGAGTCGCCGGACCGTCTGTCGTGGCGTGGTGCGGGCAAGGGCCTTTGAGTAGCTCTTCATAGTTACGCGGCCGCTTTCTGCTGAACCCCCGATTCTTCTTCTTGCCGTTGTTGGCGTTGGTATTGGCAACTAAGTCCGAGGGCTCCTCCTGCGGTCTCCGCTTGCCATTGATCCCTTGATTGTGACGATTACGCCCCTGGAAACGGGTATGATTTTTTGGATGACTCGCCTTCTTAGGCGAATTAGTCTTACCATCCTCACGAAGATCTTTGGTATCATCGGCCTCAGCATATCTAGTGAGGGTGTCCATCAGTTCGCCCATGTCTTGGACCTTTCGTTTGAGTCGCCCCAATTTTTGCACCAAGGGTTCGTAATGGAAATTATGCTCGAGGATGAGCACAGCTTGAGCCGCCATAATGCCATCTCACGAATGGATAATTTCTGCAACCCGCCGTGACCAATGGTGGGCTGACTCGTCCGGGCGCTGAACGCAGTGTTGTTGATCGACGATCGTCATCGGACGTTTGCAGGTTCCTCGGAAGTTTTTGATGAAACGTTCTTTTAACTCGGCCCAGGACTGGATGGAATTGGGAGGTAAGTTTTTCAACCAAGTGCGTGCTGACCCCTCGAGCATCATTGTGAAGTATCTGGCGCAAACCGCCTCGTTCACGTCGAGCATATCCATGGCGATTTCATAACTCTCGATCCATGACGTCGGCTCGAGGTCCGGGGTATAATTAGGCACTTTCCTTGGTCCCTTGAAGTCTTTGGGCATCTTTTCATTACTTAGGGCGGGGGACAAGCATGGTACCCCAACTCGCCCTCCGCCCCCGACGAGGAGGGCCGGGGCGTCTTGGTTGTTCGGGAGATCCCGGCCCGGTGGGTTCCGTTCAAGCGGGTTGTCCTGTGGGACGTGTCGCGGCCCGCTATTTACGGCGGGCTGTTCCTCTGGCCGGCTCCTGGTATAACTTGCCTGAGGGGTGGAATGCAACCTCTCGAGGCTATGTGAGAACCGGGCGTTTTGAACCACCGCCGTCTTCAGCATTTCGATGGCATTCCTTGCTTCTATCTCGGCCGGGGTGTTGCCGTGAACCGGAAGAGATTCCAGATGGTGAGTTGCGGCAAGCACATTATCCACCGGGTTGGAATAGTGGCCTTGAGGCGTCCGGAATTGGGGAATATGATCTTCAACTGGCTGAGCCGGCGGGTTAGGCGGGCGGCCCGATCCTCCCCCCAGGGCGGCTCCCGCCCCAGGGGTTCGTGGCGTATCGAACAGGCGGGTCGGATTGATATCATGAGGCAGGCGACCCTGGTGTCTCCGCTGATTGACGGCGTCGGACGCGCGCTACTATCTCTCGAGCCGCCAGTTGTCGGTGTTTAAACGCATCCTTTCGGCCGTAATTTGAGCTTGCCGAGTCTCGATCCTGGCGGACTCTATCTCGGCGTCCCGATGAGCTTTTGCCACTGCTTCTCGGAGTTTCGCCAGTTCCATGTTTATCTCCTCCTGGTTTTCTGGTGTGAGGGGAGTCGCCATTAGCCTTGTGATCTCCGCCGCTAAGTCCACCAGGACTGCGGCTGGGCTCCTGGATGTCTCGCCGGTTCCATCGCCTCCGGTAGGGTTTTGCACGGACTGATTCGCCCCTGCCATGTAGACGGCGATCTGGCGGCGGGTTCGGTCAAGGACATCAGGGTCCATGGCCAGCGATAGGCCCCCAAGACAATCCCCATGCAGAGACCGGATTGAATCTGAGTCGCCCATAGATGATTCGTCATTAGAGTTGACCGGTGCAGTTTCCTGAGTCGCCGATCATTCTGGCTCCTCCGAACCCTGCGTGAACCCCACAAAGACCGGGCGAGTCAGATTTGGCGTTATTACTGGGCGGACGTACCTGGCCGGCTTGACGATGTCGGTGGAGGTGTCCGTCTCAGGCGTGGATGATCCAATCATGCCGATGAAGATGTTGATCTTGCCGAAGGGGACCCTATAACTAGATTCAATCAAATCCGCTTCAGGTCCCCATCGCTTGTTGTCGATGTAGGTTATCCCGCGGCGGCTCCGAGTCATGAGCCACGTCGCGTAGCTCCCAAACCCTGGTAGGGCTCCCTTTGAGAACTCAACTCCACCGTGCGTAGGCCCCACGGTGGGCGCCAACTGTCATGGTTTTATCACGGCAGATGTCCTCGTGAAAGGACTTAGTACTGGAGCCATCGCACCTTGGTGGCGACTCAAAGGGGTTAAGCGGGAGAGACACGACGATTTACCCAGGTTCGGCCCCTCGTGAGGAGGTAAAGGCCTACGTCCTGCTTTGGTTTGTATTGATGTGGTTTCGATTACAAGGAGGGCGTAACTCGCCGGACCTAGCACTCGATGATTCTAACCTCTCTTTCCTCCCCTAGGACTCGCCTTTATATACAGGTCGAACCCCTAGGGTTTACAAGGATACTTTCCTTCCTACCAATCGTGACCCCCGTGGTCTCTAAGTCGCCATCTTCCGAAGCTTGGAGACCTTCCAGGAATCATAAACCGTCATACGACCTTGATCCGGCCAGGACAAGGCCCAAATAACTGCTTGGGTGAATCGCCTAATGAATAACCCGGCCCAACTAGGGCGGGTCATTCACAGGTAATATCCCCAACATATTGCGTGAGAGTTGAAAAAGGTTTGAGAAAGTAAGAGTGCGAAAACAATTACTTGGCCAATACCGGGGTTGTGCATGATTTAAATTCGTTGTGTGGGGATGATGGAGCATAGCCAGACTATATGATTTTGTAGGGATAACTTTATTTGGCCTTGTTATTTCGAAGGTTCATGATTACCTTTCTAGTTTGCTTGAAGTATTATTGTTTTCATGTCAATAGCAAACTATTGTTTTGAATCTTATGAATCTGAACATTCGTGTCACACGAAAGAAGTTACAAAGGACAAATATGCTAGGTAGCATTCCACATCAAAAAGTCAGTCTTTATCACTTGCCTACTCGTGGACGAGCAAGAGTTAAGCTTGGGGATGCTTGATACGTCTCCAGCGCATCTATAATTTTCGATGGTTCCATGCTATTATCTTGTCAAACTTTGGATGTTTTGTATGCCTTTTATATCTTCTTTGGGACTAACTTATTAACTCAGTGCCAAGTGGCAGTTCCTGTTTTTTCCCTGTTTTTGACCCTTTTCAGAGGAGAATATTAAATGGAGTCCAAATGTAATAAAACCTCCGAAAATATTTTTTCCAGAACATAATATACGGAAGGAGCTTGAGAACCAATGCAGAGGGCTCCAAGGGAGGCCACAAGCCCCCTAGCCGCGTCCTCGGGGCCCGCGCCTAGCAGGCTTGTGGCCCCCCCTATGGTTCCTCTGCCCTACTTCTTCCGCCTATAAATCCGTGAAAAATATGAAACCATGGGAGAGAGCCACGAAAATACTTTTCCGCTGCCGCAAGCTTCTGTCTCCGCAAGATCCCATCTGGGGCATGTTCTGGTGCCCTGCCGGAGGGGGGATTTGGACACGGAGGGCTTCTTCATCAACACCATTGCCTCTCCGATGATGCGTGAGTAGTTCACCATAGACCTTCGGGTCCATAGCTAGTAGCTAGATGGCTTCTTCTCTCTCTTGGATCTTCAATACAAAGTTCTCCATGATCTTCATGGAGATCTATCCGATGTAATGTTCTTTTGCGGTGTGTTTGTCGAGATCCGATGAATTGTGAATTTATGATCAGATTATCTATGAATCTTATTTGAGTTTCTTCTGATCTCTTTTATGCATGATTTCATATCCTTGTAATTCTCTTCGAGTTGCGGGTTTTGTTTGGCCAACTTGATCTATGATTCTTGCAATGGGAGAAGTGCTTGGTTTTGAGTTCATACCGTGCGGTGACCTCACCCAGTGACAGAAGGGGTAGCGAGGCACGCATCATGTTGTTGCCATCAATGGTAAAAAGATGGGTTTATATCTATGGCATGAATTTATCCCTCTACATCATGTCATCTTGCTTAAGGCGTTACTCTATTTGTCATGAACTCAATACACTAGATCCATGCCGGATAGCGGTCGATGTGTTGAGTAATAGTAGTAGATGCAGAAAGTATCGGTCTACTTGTCTCAGACGTGATGCCTATATGTATGATCATTGCCTTAGATATCGTCATGACTTTGCGCGGTTCTATAAATTGCTCAACAGTTATTCGTTCACCCACCGTAATATTTACTATCATGAGAGAAGCCTCTAGTGAAAACTATGGCCCCCGGGTCTACTTCACATCATATTTTCAGCCCTACACTTTTACTTTGTTTCACTTTCTGCCTTTAGATCTCACCTTGCAATCAAGCGTGAAGGGATAGACAACCCCTTTGTAGCGTTGGGTGCAAGTTTGTTGTTTTTGTGCAGGTACGGTGGAGACTTGGCTTGATACTCATACTGGATTGATACCTTGGTTATCAAACTACGGGAAATACTTACTGCTACTGTGCTGCATCACGCTTTCTTGTTCAAGGGGAAAACCAATGCAAGCTCAAGAGGTAGCAACCACCATTAAGAGGCAGCGGGAAACATGCCATCATTCTGAAAAGCGTGTAGGGCCCACTATCGACGAGCCTGCACCAGGGTATTGATGGCCCACAAGTATTGGGGATCAATCATAGTCCTTTCGCTAAGTAAGAGTGTCGAACCCAACGAGGAGCAGAAGGATCCGACAAGTGGTTTTTAGCAAGGTAAAATCTGCATGCACTGAAATTGTTGGTAATAAGTGATTGTGCGGTGAGATGATTCGTACCAAGCAACAATTAACAAAAGTAGCAACGGTGCAACAAAGTGGCCCAATCCCTTTTGTAGCAAGGTACAAGCCTGGACAAAGTCTTATAGGAGGAAAAACGCTCCCGAGGACACACTGGAATTTCTGTCATGCTAGTTTTCATCATGTTCATATGATTCGCGTTCGTTACTTTAATAGTTTGATATGTGGGCGGACCGGCGCTTGGGTACTGCCCTTACTTGGACAAGCATCCCACTCATGATTAACCCCTCTCGCAAGCATCCTCAACTACGAAAGATGAATTAATACAAAGTCTAACCATAACATTAAACTAATGGATCCAAATTAGCCCCTTACGAAGCAACACATAAACTAGGGTTTAAGCTTCTGTTAATCTAGCAACCCATCATCTACTTACTACTTCCCAATGCCTTCCTCTAGGCCCAAATAATGGTGAAGTGTTATGTAGTCGACGTTCACATAACACCACTAGAGGAAAAACAACATACAACATATCAAATTATCAAACGAATACCAAATTCACATGACTACTATTAGCATGACTTATCCCATGTCCTCAGGAACAAAAGTAACTACTCACAAAGCATAATCATATTCATGACCAGAGAGGTAATGAGTAGCATCAAGGATCTGAACATAAACTATTCCACAAAATAATCCAACTAGCATCAACTACAAAGAGTAATCAACACTAGTAGCAACCTTACAAGTACCAATCGGAGTCGCGAGACGGAGATTGGTTACAAGAGATGAACTAGGGTTTGGAGATGAGATGGTGCTGATGAAAATGTTGATGGTGACGAGTCCCCTCCGCTGAGAGGGGTGTTGGTTATGACGATGGCGACGATTTCCCCCTCCAGGAGGGAAGTTTCCCCGGCAGGATCGTCCTGCCGAATCTCTAGATTGGTTCTGCTCAAGTTCCGCCTCGTGGCAGCGGCGAAACCACAAAAAAGCTCCTCCCTGATTTTTTCCTGAATGAAACCCTGCATATAGCAAAAGAGGGGGGCAAGTGGGCCTGCAGGGTGCCCACAAGCCCTCATGGCGCAGCCTGGGGTGGTCGTGCCGTGCAGGCTTGTGGCCACCTGCACACCCCCCTCTGGCACTTCTTCGGCCCAGTATTTTTGATAAATCGGGAAAAAAATGCTCGTTGATTTTTACGGCGTTTGGAGTTGCGCAGAATAGGTATCTCAAACTTGCTCCACTTTCAGGCCAGAATTCCAGTTTCCGGTATTCTCCCTCTTCATGTAAACCTTGCAAAATAAGAGAGAAAAGGCATAAGAATTGTACCGTGAAGTGAAATAACAGCCGAAGAAGCGATAAATATCGACATGAAAACATGATGCAAAATGGACGTATCAACTCCCCCAAGCTTAGACCTTGCTTGTCCTCAAGCGAAAGCCTAGCTCAATAAATATATCCACATGTTTAGGGAGAGAGGTGTTGACAAAACAAGATACAAACATGCATGCATCATGATCAAGCTTAGAAGAGCAATACCAACATATAATCTCTCATGCTAAAGTGATACTTCCTTCACAAAGTAAAGCATGGATCAAGAACCTTACCGGGAAGTAACAACTGATAACCGTTAGTCATTGAAGCAATTGCAATTTATCACAACATTAGAAAGAGTCAAATAAGAGCTTGTAAAGCAAATCCACATACTCAATCATTCTTTTGTTCTCTACCATTGCTACAACTCACGTGGTACTCATGAGATCAAAGTTTCAGCTGGACACTTAGAAAGATAGGGCCTTATAGTTTTGCCTCCCAACTGCTTACCTCAAGGGTAATGTCAACAATAATAATTCATGAATTCCCACCTCCAAGTTGACATATGAATATAGATCTTTGCCAAGCATATGACGGTAGCCAAGATAAAGGCGAGACAGGGAATTGGTGAAGATCACCATGACTCTTTCAAGGGCAAAAAGTAAAGGTACAAGATATGCCCTTTGCAGAGGGAAGCAGAGGTTTGGAGGCGTGTCCTCTTAGTGCGGAGGAACGTCACTTTATATTGGCCCCTGTGGTAAAAGAACTTTATTATGCAGTCTGTCGCTTTTATGTCTTCCTCATCACAGGTTTGTACAAAGCTTATTTTCCGCACACTAATAGATCATACATATTAGAGAGAAATGTTTTATTGCTTGCACCGATGACAACTTACTTGAGGGATCTTATTCAATCCATAAGTTGGTATGGTGGACTCACAAGGCAAAACTGGGTTGATGGTTTATGGATGCACAAGTAGTATCTCTACTTAGTGCGGGAGTTTTGGCTAATGTGAGAGCAATCATCACATGCTAAGGGATCTCTAATCATATAAAATTGTTCGGAGCCAAGCAAACACAATTCATTATGTTGTCTTCCTTGTCCAACATCTACTTCTAGGCATGCAATAGTTTAGTGAGTGTCAAAGATGATATATTTATATGTGAACCTCTCCTTCTTTATCACTTCCTATTAATTGCAACCATGACCAAGGTCTAGGTTTCCCTACCTTCGACAAGTTTCAATCCTCATTCTTTTTATATGTGAAGCCGTCACTTCCCAAAAGATCATTACATGATCTTTCATGCTTTTGTTCTATTCTCACTCTTTTGATCATGGCAAGAGGAAAATCCCTTCAACTAAGACACTCTTTATTATATGGCTCAGATCTCGAATACATTGGGGGTGACACAAAGCAAAACTCAAGACTAAAACACTAAGACTTTTAAATCTACTAGAGAAAGAGAAAACTGAAAAAGAAAACTAAAACAAAGGTAAAGGAAAAAGATGTGATGGTGATACGATACCGGGGCAACTCCCCCAAGCTTGGCACAAGCCAAGGGGATTGCCCAAACCCATTCTCAGTTGTCTTCCTTTAGTGGTGATGGCGGAGGAGTCTTTGCAATCTTAGACTCCAAGAGGGACATTAATCTTTGATTTATACCTTGGAGATCTGCGATAGAAAACAGGCTCGAAACGAAAAACATAGGAAATCTGTGTGATGTAAGGGTTAGACCAAACGGAAGTCTATATAAAGCTTTTTTCAGACCAGAAGGAGTACCCCACACGAAAACGGAGTCCGGGAGGCGCATGAGGTGGCCACAAGCCCTCACGGCGCGGCCAGGGGGTGGGCCCGCGCCGTGCAGGCTTGTCGCCTCCTCGCGAACTTTCCGGACTACTTCCAATTTTTGTATTTTTTTTCAAATATTCCAAAACAAAGAAAATTTCCCACTGCAAAAGTTTTGGACTCTGTTTTCTTACCGAATCACATACCTCTTCGTTTTCGGTGTCTGAAACAGACTGATAAATATCCCTTAGGTATTCTTCCGGAGTTATGGTATTGATGATATTTCTTTCAACATTTATGGGAGTACCTTATATATAATGCTTGATTCTCTGCCCATTTACAACTCTCGGACAATTACCTTCCGTGTTGTTGATCTTGATAGCACCGAAACGATATACTTCCTCAACAACATAGGGACCTTCCCATTTAGAGAGAAGCTTGCCTACAAAGAATCTTAAACGAGAGTTATATAGCAAGACATAATCACCTACATTGAACTCACGCTTTTGTATCCTCTTATCATGCCACCTCTTAACCCTCTCTTTGAACAGCTTGGCATTCTCATATGCCTGAGTTCTCCACTCATCAAGCGAGCTAATATCAAACAACCACTTCTCACCGGCAAGTTTGAAATCAAAGTTGACCTCTTTAATTGCCCAATAAGCTTTATGCTCTAGCTCAAGAGGTAAATGACATGCTTTACCGCACACCATTTTGTACGAAGACATGCCCATGTGATTCTTATAGGTAGTTCTATAAGCCCACAGTGCATCATCGAGCTTCTTAGACCAATTCTTTCTAGACCTGTTGACAGTCTTTTGCAGAATCAGTTTAATCTCTCTATTGCTTAGCTCTACTTGACCACTGGACTGAGGGTGATAGGGAGACGAATTCTATGGTTGACATCCTACTTAGCAATCGTTTTATGGAAAGCACCATGAATGAACTGTGAACCACCGTCATTCATTAGATATCTAGGGACTCCAAATCTAGGGAAGATAACTTCTTTCAGCATCTTGATAGAGGTGTTGTGATCAGCACTACTAGTGGGGATAGCTTCTACCCACTTAGTGACGTAATCAACAACAACTAGATGTGAGTATACCCATTGGATTTTGGAAAAGGTCCCATATAATCAAAGCCCCAAACATCAAATGGTTCAATGACAAGTGAATAGTTCATAGGCATTTCCTAACGTTTGCTAATATTACCTATTCTTTGACATTCGTCACAAGACAAGACAAACTTACGGGCATCCTTGAGGAGAGTGGGCCAATAGAAACCTGATTGCAATACCTAGTGTGGAGTTCTATCTCCCGCATGGTGTCCTTCGTAGGCCTCGGAGTGACACTTCTGTAGGATCTGTCCCTCTTCATGTTCAGGTACACAACGTGTAATAACACCATCTACTCATTCCTTATAAAGGTGAGGATCATCCCAAAAGTAGTGTCTCAAGTCAAAGAAGAATTTCTTCTTTTAATGGTACGTGGAACTAGGTGGTATATATTTGGCAACAATATAGTTTGCATAATCAGCATACCACGGTGGACTACATGAAGCATTGATGACACTCAATTGCTCATCGGGAAAGCTACCATCAATAGGTTGTGGGTCATCAAGAACGTTCTCCAACCTAGACAAGTCATCTGCTATGGGGTTATCAGCACCCTTTCTATCCACAACGTGCAAATCAAACTCTTGTAGCAAGAGAACCCATCTGATAAGTCTAGGTTTAGCATCCTTCTTCTCCACGAGGAACTTAATAGCAGCGTGATCAGTGTGAACAGTGACTTTGGAATCAACTATGTAAGACCTGAAATTTTCACATGCAAACACGACTGCTAAAAATTCCTTCTACGTAGTAGCATAGTTTCTCTGGGCACTGTCTATAGTTTTATTAGCGTAATGAATAACATTCAACTTCTTATCAACTCTTTGCCCTAGAACAGCACCAACAGCATAATCACTAGCATCACACATGATTTCAGAAGGCAAGTTCCAATCAGTTGGTTGAACAATAGGTGCACTTATCAAAGACCTCTTAAGTATTTCGAAGGCTTCCTCACAATCATCGTCAAAGACAAAAGGAATATCCTTTTGCAAGAGATTGGTAAGAGGCCTAGAAATCTTAGAGAAGTCTTTAATGAACCTTCTATAGAAACCAGCATGACCAAGGAAACTTCTTATACCTTTGATATCTGTGGGATATGGCATTTTCTCGATTGCATCAACCTTAGCCTTATCGACTTCAATACCTCTTTCAGAAATTTTATGTCCTAAGACGATGCCTTCATTAACCATAAAGTTCCACTTCTCCCAATTCAAGACAAGATTGGTGTCTTTACATCTCTGTAAGACTCGATCAACGTTGCTGAGGCAATCATCAAAGGAAGACCCGTAAACGGAGAAGTCATCCATGAAAACCTCGACAATATTTTCACAAAATTCAGAGAATATAGCCATCATACATCTATGAAAGGTGGGAGGTGCATTACATAAGCCAAAAGGCATACGTCTATAAGCAAGGGCACCGAAAGGGCAGGTGAAAGTGGTTTTCTCCTGATCAGACTGTGCAACTGGTATTTGGGAGAAACTGGAATAACCCTCTAGAAAGCAGAAGTGTGTGTGTTTAGACAACCTTTCTGGCATTTGGTCGATAAAAGGTAAAGGGTAATGATCTTTCCTAGTGGCTTTATTCAATTTCCTAAAATCGATCACCATCCTATAGCCTGTAATAATCCTTTGTGGGATCAATTCATCCTTATCATTAGGGACAACGGTAATGCCTCCCTTCTTAGGGACGCAATGCACCGGACTCACCCAATCTCTATGAGCAACATGATAGATAATACCAGCTTCCAGGAGCTTTATTATTTCTTTTCTTACTACCTCTTTCATCTTAGGATTTAATCTCCTTTGATGATCAGCAACTGGTTTGAAAGCAGGATCGGTTTTAATGTTGTGCTCGCATGGAGTTGGACTAACGCCCTTAAGATCATCAAGAGTATATCCAATAGCAGCACGATGCTTCCTCAGAGTTTTTAGTAGCTTCTTTTCTTCATGCTCCGAGAGGCTAGCACTAATAATAATAGGATATATCTCCTTTTCATCAAGATAGGCATACTTAAGAGTATCAGGCAACTGTTTAAGCTCAAACATAGGATCACCCTTTGGTGGGGGTGGATCCCCAAGCATTTCAACAGGCAAGTTATTCTTAAGGATAGGATATTGTTCTAAGACAACTCTATCTATCTCATCCCTTTCATCCATATGCATATCATTTTCATGCACAAGCAAGTATTGCTCTAAGGGATCAGTAGGAGGCACGGCAATAGAAGCTAAGGCAATAGTTTAATCCCTACTAGGCAACTCCTTTTCATGAGGTTGTCTACCAAACTTAGAGAAATTGAACTCATGTGACACACCTTCAAAGCCAACAGTGACAGTTTGCTTCTCACAATCAATATGAGCATTGACAGTATTGAGAAAAGGTCTACCAAATATGATGGGACAAAAGCTATCTTGTGCGGTAGTAAGAACGAGGAAATCAGCATGATATTTTGTTTTACCACATAAGACTTCAACATCCCTAACAATTCCCACAGGGCAGATAGTATCTCTATTGGCAAGCTGAATAGTGACATCAATAGGCTCTATCTCAATAGGTGCAATCTCATCTTTGATTTCATCGTATAAGGATTGAGGTATTACACTAACACTAGCACCCACGTCACATAAACCATAATAACAATGATCTCCTATCTTAACAGAAACCACAAGCATGCCAACAATAGGCCTATGTTTGTCTCTAGCGTGAGGTTAAGCAATTCTAGCAGCATCTTCAGATAAGTGAATATTATGTCCCTCAACTTCTTCAGACAGAAGATCTTTGATAATAGCAATGCTAGGTTCAACTCTAATTTTCTCAGGGGGTGGAGGTGTTCTAATATAGCCTCTACGTATCACAGTTGAAGATTTAGAATGATCCTTTATCCTAACAGGGAAAGGTGGTTTCATAATGTAAGCACTGGGAACCACAGGATCATTATAGGCAATGACTTTCTCTTCAACTGGAGTGGGCTTAACTACATTGACTTCTAAAGGAGGATGATATTTAAACCACTTCTATTTGGGGAGATCAATCTGAGCAGCAAAAGATTCACACAACGAAGCTACCATCTCAGAGTCAAGCCCATACTTAGCGCTAAAGTCACTAAAGGTATTTGTCTCAACAAAGGATTTAACGCAATCAAATGTGAAATTCATACCTGACTCCTTACCTTCTTCAAGCTCCCAATCTTCAGAGTTGCGTTTAATCTCTCCAATAAATTCCATTTGAAGTCAATCTCTCTTCATAAAAGAACCGGTACAAGAAGTGTCAAGCATGGTGCGATCATCATGAGAAAGCCGAGCATAGAGGTTCAGAATGATAATTTCTCTCGAGAGCTCATGCTTGGGGCATGAATATAACATTGATTTAAGCCTCCCCCAAGCTTGAGCGATGCTTTCTCTATCACGAGGCCAAAAGTTATAAATATAATTCCGATCACGATGTACTAAATGCATAGGATAAAACTTTTGATGAAATTCCAATTTCAACCGATTGTAGTCCCATGATCCAGTATCATCATATAGCCTATACCATGTCAACTCCTTATCCTTCAAAGATAAAGGAAAGACCTTCTTCTTGACCTCATCCTCGGGCACACGTGCAAGCTTAAATACACCACAAACCTCATCTACATAGATTAGATGCAAATCTGGATGTGATGTTCCGTCTCCTGTAAAAGGATTAGCCAGCAGTTTCTCAAGCATACCCGAAGGAAATTCAAAGCAAATATTTTCAGTAGGTGCAGTAGGTTGAGGAGCAGCTATTTGTGCTTCCGTTCGAGATGAAGTTACCCCGAACAAGCCCCTCAAAGGATTAGTATCCATAGTGACAAGTGACAATAAATTTCAGCACACTATATGAATGTTTCCTTACCAAGTTCCACTTACCAATGGCGCTTCACTCCCCGGCAACGGCGCCAGAAAAGAGTCTTGATGACCCACAAGTATAAGGGATCAATCGTAGTACTTTCAATAAGTAAGTGTGTCGAACCCAACGAGGAGCAGAAGGATCTGACAAGTGGTTTTCAGCAAGGTAAAATCTGCACGCACTTAAATTGTCGGTAACAACTGATTGTGTGGTGAGATGATTCATAGCAAGCAACAAGTAACAAAAGTAGCAACATTGCAGCAAAGTGGCCCAATCCCTTTTGTAGCAAGGGACAAGCCTGGATAAAGTCTTGTAGGAGGAAAAACGCTCCCGAGGACACACGGGAATTTCTTTCATGCTAGTTTTCATCATGTTCATATGATTCACGTTCGTTACTTTGATAGTTTGATATGTGGGTGGACCGGAGCTTGGGTACTGCCCTTACTTGGACAATCATCCCACTTATGATTAACCCCTGTCGCAAGCATCTGCAACTACGAAATAAGAATTAAGACAAAGTCTAAGCATAGCATTAAACTAATGGATCCAAGTCAACCCCTTACGAAGCAACGCATAAACTAGGGTTTAAGCTTCTGTCACTCTAGCAACCCATCATATACTTACTACTTCCCAATGACCTTCTCTAGGTCCAAATAATGGTGAAGTGTTATGTAGTCGACGTTCACATAACACCACTAGTGGAAAAACAACATACTACATATCAAATTATCGAACGAATACCAAATTCACATGACTACTATTAGCATGGCTTATCGCATGTCCTCAGGAACAAAAGTAACTACTCACAAAGCATAATCATATTAATGACCAGAGAGGTAATGAGTAGCATCAAGGATCTGAACATAAACTCTTCCACCAAATAATCCAACTAGCATCAACTACAAAGAGTAATAAACAATACTAGCAACCTTACAAGTACCAATCGGAGTAGCGAGACGGAGATTGGTTACAAGAGATGAACTAGGGTGTGGAGATGAGATGGTGCTGATGAAGATGTTGATGGTGACGAGTCCCCTCCGATGAGAGGAGTGTTGGTGATGACGATGGAGATGATTTCCCCCTCCTGGAGGGAAGTTTCCCCGGCACGATCGTCATGCCGGAGCTCTAGATTGGTTCTGCTCAAGTTCCGCCTCGTGGCGGCGACGAAACCACGAAAAAGATCCTCCCTGGTTTTTTCCTGGACGAAACCCTTCATATAGCAAAAGAGGGGGGCAAGTGGGCCTGCAGGGTGCCCACAAGCCCTCATGGCGCGGCCTCGGGGGTGGCCACGCCGTGCAAGCTTGTGGCCACCTGCACGCCCCCCTCTGGCACTTTTTCGGCCCAGTATTTTTGATAAATCGGGAAAAAATCCTCGTTGATTTTTATGGCATTTTTAGTTGCGCAAAATAGGTATCTCAAAGTTGCTCCACTTTCAGGCCAGAATTCCAGTTGCCGGTATTCTCCCTCTTCATGTAAACCTTGCAAAATAAGAGAGAAAAGGCATCAGAATTGTACCGTGAAGTGAAATAACAGCCAAAGAAGCGATAAATATCAACATGAAAACATGATGCAAAATGGACGTATCAGGTATCTTGGCGACCTACCATACAAGGTGGGTTGTCCAGCATTTACTCGTGAGCTGCGGCGAGTCCAGTGGCCCAGTTCCCGAATGTTCAAACCAGAGGTCCGGAGAAATACGACGGCAAGACTCACCCGTCAGAGTTCCTGAGCATCTACACCATTGCGGTGCTGGAAGCGAGGGCTCGCGATCACAAGATACTCGCCAACTACGTCCTGTTGGTGCTTAATCCCAATGTCAGGTCGTGGTTGATGCACCTACTGAAGAATTTGATTTCTTCTTGGGCAGATTTGTGCCATGATTTCATTGGCGCCTTCACCGGTGACCATCGAGCTCCAGGCCAAGAAAGTGACTTGCACCTCATCCCCCAGAAAGAGGGAGAGACCCTTCGCAAGTACATACAGAGATTCAGCCACATACAACACAACATTTTAGACATTCATCATGCCACTGTTATCAACGTGTTCCACGAGAACGTGCGCAATTGCAAGATGCGGGAAGAGCTGGCGATTACCGAAGTCAGGGATGTCACCGAGCTCTATGTCTGGCTGATAAATGTGCTTACGCTGAAGAAGGGAGGAGGCTCCCCGGTGAAGATACCGACTCAGAAATCAGTTTTGATGATGTAGACACTGACGCCCCGACAAAGAAAGGCCGACGACGAAACAAGAAACGCAAGGGCAAGGCCGTCTTTGCAGTCGAGGGATCCGACAACGTCGACACCGCCAAGAAGGCCAAGGCTGACGCCCCCAGCAAGGACGTTGCCGGATGCTCCCCCTGTCAGTCCTTGGTTGCTTCCAACAAGCTAGTGGGCTCCGACAAATAGTATTGCAAGATCGATCGCACCAAGGGCCATGATCTCCAAAACTACTGGCAAGTTGAGCAGCTTGACGGGAAGCATAAAACTGAGTATGAAAGGTGGGACAAGGAGTAGGCCTAGGACGGTGCTAAGGGGTCCAACAAGAAATGCGATGGTCGAGGGGGTTGCCGCGGCATGGCCAAGCAACAGAAGGAGAGGCCCGCCAGAGGCCACGACAAGGAGGAGGGAGTTGAGGATGATGGTAGCTAGGAGGACGACGAGTCTAGTGACCACGAATTCCAGAAGGTTACAGACATGATGTGCATTGACGGGGGCGCCTAGTTGCATTCTTCCCACCGCCATCTTAAACAGTGGGCGCATGAAGTGAATGAGCAGTTCCATTGGTCGGTGCCCGCAAATCATTGAAATGGTCCCACACGCCTATAATTTTCGACGCTGAGGATCTTCCTGATTGCACAACTGCGGTCGAGTGTTTGCCTTTGTTGGTTTCTCCAACGATCCGCAACCTCAAGGTGACAAAAATGTTAGTTGATGGTGGGGCCGGTTTGAACTTGACCTCACCTGATGTGATCAAGAGGCTGCAAATTCCTGATGAGAATCTGGAGGGGGTCAATCCAGGGAGGAGCCAGCCGAAGGGATAGATTACGCTACCAGTAACATTTGGTAGCGACCTAAACAATAGAACGGAGACAGTCGTCTTCAATGTCGCCAAGATTCCATTGCCATATAATGGGATCCTTGGCCACCCAGCGCTGGCCAAGTTCATGGCGACATCGCATTACACATACAATACGTTGAAGATGCCCGGGCCGATGAGCGTCATCACCATCAACTCTGACAAGAAGGATGCGCTCATCTGCACCAACGAGCTTACCGGGAGACAGTTGTAGTGCCTGCCGCCTAGGCACCCGCTCCTTCCGCTGAAGCTTCCGAGGGGAAGAAGACAGGCAAGAACACCTCTTGCACGCATTCCGGCAATAGAACCTCCTTGGAGTGATGCGCTATTGTTGACGATGTGCCAAAGAGATTCACTACCAAGACCAAGAAGGTGCCCGCTCATTTTTGGTGATGATGTTAACGTTCACGGGAGTGCTCTTCACGTCGGGTATAGATATGGTGGTGAAATACTTTTTTTCTCTTATGATGTCCTTGGCCCATCTGACACGGAACATCGTCGCATCGTGCATTCCAGCATAGTCAAGCTCCCAGATCTCTTCCACCCTTCCATAGAATCTTGCAGTTGTGCCATTGGCGTCGGTCACGCATTGAATTGTCACCCCGGAGTTCTGGTAATCATTGTCCATGTCTTTGGCCTCTGTGTAGAACGTGTACCCATTGATATCGTAGGACTAATAGGTCGTGAGCTTGAGCGCAGGGCCATGTGCTGAGGCATGTATGAGAAATCCGTCCGAACTGCTCTCTTCCGGGGGATTTTCAAGAACTTGCTCTTTGAACCAACGCAAGAAAGTAGTGTTGTGCTCTACAGTAACTTCGTCGTCCGTCTTCAGCATCCCCTTATCATGGTACTTCTTTGCGATGCTTTCTTTGTGTTGTGCCACATAA
The DNA here is from genome assembly GCF_904849725.1 of Hordeum vulgare subsp. vulgare. NCBI lineage: Eukaryota > Viridiplantae > Streptophyta > Magnoliopsida > Poales > Poaceae > Hordeum > Hordeum vulgare. Next base: position 301,674,258 of record NC_058519.1, read on the forward strand.
TCATCTACCACATCTAGGTGTTCTAGCACTACTAAGTTTTCCCTGTCAAAGTCGTTTCGTCGATCCGAGTAGTCCACGTGCAATTCCCTCCGGTCGTTGTTGTGACCATCTCCTTTGAGCTTCCCATCGTGCTTCTTGACGGGAAAACCAACAACAAGGTCTCCGACGCTTATATAATTCTCGCAAAAGGAGACGCACTCATGCGTCAGATACCCCTGGACGATGCTCCCTTCGGGACGGGACTTGTTACGAACGAATCCTTTGATGACCCCATTCATCCTCTTCAACGGCATCATGCTATGAAGGAATGTCGGGCCGAGGTCGATGATGTCGTCCACGATGTGGACACACAGATGCACCAGGACGTCAAAGAACGCGGGCGGGAAGTACATCTCAAGCTCACATAGTATGACAACGCTCTCTTCCTTTAGCCTTCGGAGCTGCTTCGCACTTATGGACTTTCGAGAGATAATGTCGAACAAGTTGCAGAGACCAATAAGCGTGTCATGGACGTGCTTGCCCATTATCCCTCTAATGGCAACCTGAAGTATCTGCGTCATCATCACGTGACAGTCATGAGACTTCATCCCGCTGAAACTTTTCTTCTTGGGGTCTAGAAATCTTCTTATATTCCCACAGTAACCGGAACTGACTTTGATTCCCATAAGGCACCTGATGAATTGATCGATCTCCTTCGGACTTAAGGTGAAGCAAGAAGGGCGGCCATAATTCTCCTCCTTCTTGTTGTCTTTCCTACCCCTTACCCCCTCCTCTGTCTCGGTCTTTGTCTCGTCCATCAACTTTTTACGGTGGATGTTATTCCTAATCTTCAAATCTTCCAAGTCTTTCCTTGCCTTCGACCCATCCTTAATCTTCTCTGGCATGTTCATTAGTGTGTCAAGAAAGCTCTCGACGACATTTTTCGTGATATGCATTTGATCAAGGCAATTAGGCATGTCGTGATTGGGACAGTACTCCAAGTCCCAGAAAACAGACCTCGTTTGCCATACCTTCAGTAGCGGCTCTAGCTCCTTTTTGATCTTTCCCTGCACGGGGCATTGTTACCAGTTTGTCAATAGCTCGTCCACTTTGAATTGATCTCCACGCTTTCTCCAAGGGTCATCCTTCTCGAGCCATCTACGATGCCCCATGTACATGATTTTTCCACACCCGCCATTTTTCGTTAACGTAAGCTGCTGAGACGTTGTATCATCAATGCACCTCCGCAATATCTGTGGCACACCTGGCCTGAGGTGTACCCGTAATCGAGATAATCGTGCACCATCGTCATCAGCGTGGCTCTCATATGGAAATACTCTCCTTTGCTGGCGTCCCTTTTCCATGGCGGTGATTTCCCTAACGTGTCGATCTCCTCCCGCAGAAGCCCCATATACAGGTTAATACTATTTCCTGGTTGTTTCGACCCTTCAATCAACATGCATATGTGTATGTACTTTGTCTTCACGCACTTCAATGGGGGGAGGTTGTACATCCATACAAACACGGGCCATGTGCTGTGGTTGGTGTTCTGGTTTCCAAACGGATTCATGCCATTGTTACTCGCACAAAGCACGATGTCCCTTGGATCTTATTTAGCAAATCCATATACGATGTTGAATGCCCTCCACTGGCTACCATCTACGACGTGTCTCAGCCTCGGATCATCTCCATCGTCAGGCTTCTTCCTCTCCGCGTGCCAGCGCATGAGCTTTGCTTCCTTAGGATCTACGAAATACCACTGCTGACGGTGAGTGATCGGAAAGTACCATACAACTTTCTGAGGAGCTTTCTTTCCTGCCTTCTTGTATCGAGAATCATTGCACACTGGACAGTTGGTTTTTTCCGCATGCTCCCCCTGATAAATGATGCAATCGTTGATCCATGCGTCGTACCTAATGTGCGGCAAATCAAAAGGGAAAACGATTTTCTTGGCCTCCTAGACAATACTAGGACACAGGTACCCCGCAGGAAGAACGTTATTATGTAGATACTTCAAATGCTCATCGAGGCTTTTGTCTGTCCATTTGTTTTTGGCCTTCATCTTTAGAAGTTCGACCGTGAAACTCAAGTGGGCCACCTCGGTATCACAACCGTCATACAATGGAGTCCTTGAGTCCACTTCAAGTTGAGTTAGCTTGGCCTCCTCTCTAGAAGCAGCTCTCTCGCTAGTCGTACTCTTGCGAAGGAGGTCTTGAACCTGAGGGTATTGCACGACTGCACTTAGTAGCGTCAAAGACTACGGCGTAACCACCGCCTCTTCTCTGCCATGTCCGGAATCTTCTCCGCCGCCGTCATTTCCGGACTCTTCCCCGCCGCCATGTTCGGCACCATCGTCTTCGTGTCGACCAGTCATCTCTTCGTCTAGCCCCATGTCGTTATTCCCTGCCATTTGGACGTCCTCATCATCATCATCTTCTTCACTTATCCACCGAGTATAGCCATCCATGAAACCATTCTTCAGCAGGTGCGCCTTCAAAGTGTCACGATCAAAAGGGTCCAAAAGGACTCCTTCCTTGTATCTTGCACACTGACATCTATTCCTAGTCCAATTATTTGCATGCATGTCCATCACCGCGGATTGCATGTACCACTCCACCTTACATCCACTTACCTTCATGACCGACTGCACGGTATAACAAGCAAAAGGGTTATGAAATGAATAATGCACGCATGACATTGCCTAAAAATAGGACATATTGAGTTTCCTCGTAATTCACCGAAACGGAAATAAATCGACATTTCGGCAAAACATAAGCAACTCGATCGGAGGGCATGTCACACTCGCACAAATCTCTCCATATATATATCCCCAACACACATATTCTCATTCACACACATATTCCCATTCTTTAAATGAACAACTTTTTTACTCACCTATATATCTCCCGAGAGAGACCGATCGAGAGAGATGATGAGAGAGACCGATCGAAAGAACACGTGTGGATGGCTAAATAGCTAGCTAGATCTAGTTGTTGGCGAGGAGAGGTTAATCTAGCTATCTAACTAATGGAGAGGGAGTTATGGTGGAGGGGGGAATTAATATAATGCGGAGAGGAAGAGAGGTAGGACAAAGAGAGATGTGAGAGAAGCCATTTATGAAGGAGAGTTATGGTGGAGGGGGTCATAAATGTGGAGAGAAGAGAGGTAGGAGGAAGAGGGAAGAAGAGCAACAATGGTGTGGAGAATGTGGAGAGGGGGGATAGAGGTCAAAGTGAGGGAGAGGAGGAGGAGGGGCTAAAAAGGTGGCAGCCACCAATAGAAGTAGCGCTGGATACTAGAGAGCACTGGTGCTATGCTATTAGTAGTAGCGATGCATACGAGAGAGCGCTACTACTAAGTGGGGCCAACTAGGAGTAGCGGTGCTGCAAAACAAAGCGCTACCGCTAAACACTTAGCAGTAGCGCTGGGTTTTGGGCAACGCTACTACTACAGCTGCCGTCGGTGGTATCGTCTGGTCCCACATAGTAGTAGCGTGTTTTTAATAAGAAGCGCTACTCCTAAGGTGTTAGTAGTAGCGCTTCACTCGATCAGCGCTACTGCTTATTAGCAGCAGTGTTTTCTTTTTTCCAGCGCTACTACTAAGGTCCTGCCTATAAGGTTTTTTCTAGTAGTCCAAGGAGGATGGTACGGGAGGAACTTTCACTATAAGTTCCACCCTTGACGACAAATAAGAAAGTGCGCTCATTGCCTTCCTGCTGACGAATCTCGATTTGTTTGCTTGACAACCATCTGATATCCCCGGTGTTCCCAGGAAGGTAATCGAGCACCATCTTGTTGTCTGTCCTCAGGAGAGGCCAAGCAGAAGGTCAGGAAGCAAGCCTTGGAGCGGCAAGAATTTATCGTCGAGGAAATCAAGAAGTTGGAAGCAGTGGGTTTAGTTAGAGTAGTGACCCACCCAACATGGTTGGCTAATCCAGTTGTAGTGCGCATGGCAAATGGAAAATGGAGATTGTGTATCGACTTTACATATGTCAATAAAGCATGTTCAATGGATCCATTCCTCTTACCACGCGTCGATCAGATTGTGGACTCCACTGCCGGCTGTGATCTGCTGTCGATCCTTGACACCTACTCAGGGTATCATCAGATCTTCATGGCCAAGGAAGACCAAGAGAAAACTACATTCATCACTCCACGTGGCACGTACTGCTTCGTACATGTGCCTATCGGGTTGAAAAATGTTGGCTCAACATTTGCAAGAGCGATCCAGATTGGTTTTCAGCCAAAGCTACATAGAAATATGGAAACTTATATGGATGACATAATGGTCAAAACCAAGGACAAAGCAAAGCTCATACAAGACCTAGAAGAGACATTTGAGAATCTGCACAAGATCAATTTGAAGCTCAGTCCTGAAAAGTGAGTGTTTGGTGTCCCGTCCGGCAAGCTTCTCGGGTTCTTTGTCTCTTGGTATGGGATTGAGGCGAATCCCGACGAGATAAAGGCAATTAAGCAGATTGAGGCGCCAAAACGCGTTAAAGATGTGCGTCGCCTTGTCGGTTGCATTGCTTCCCTAAGTAGGTTCAACTCCAAATCTGTTGAGAGCACCCTGCTCTTTTTCAAAATCTTGAAAAAGGCTGGTCCAATGAAGTGGACCCAGGAGGCGGAGGCATCGCTGCAAGATTTGAAGAGGTACCTTGCCGCTCCGCCAACACTAGTCCCGCCTAAATCGCAAGAGCAATTGTTGCTATACTTGGCAGCAACAAATAATTTGGTTAGTGCTGCATTGGTGGTGCAGAGAGAAGACGATGACGAAGCAGCGGCAAGGGTAGCTCAGTCAAGCCCAAGACCGTCCACCGGCATGCCAGGATTTTCCCCGGCAGAGTCAAATGAAGCAATGCATATGAAGAAGGTGGTGCAGTGCCCAGTTTATTTTGTCATCTCCCTTTTGCAGGGGGCTGGGTCAAGATACTCTAGCATGCAAAAGATGCTCCTCAGCCTGCTTATGGCCTCGAGGAATTTGTGCCATTATTTCCAAGCACATGAGATCATCTTCGTCAATCGCTTTCCGTTGCAACGGGTTTTACGAAATCGAGATGCGACTGTCAGGATTGTGAAATGGGCGTTGGAACAATCAAGCTTTGGTCTCTGGTTTGAAAGCACGTCAACTATTCAGAGCACAACCTTGGCGGAGTTCATTGCACAGCCTTGACTGGACCACGACACCGGACGAAGTGATTCAAGAAACGACTCTCCTCGATAAAGAAACGAGTAAAGAATGGATTATGTATTTTTATGGAGCTTTCTCGTTGCAAGGCTGCGGTGCTGGTGTGCTTATTGCCGCACCCACTAGAGAGCACCTCAAATAAGTAATCCAGATGTGTCTTCCCCAGGAGAAGTAGACAAACAACACTTCAGAGTTCGAAGGGATGCTTGCCGGTCTCAGGATCACGGCAGACCTCGGAATCAACTTGTCGTCCGGCGTGTGAACCAAGATTACGAGAGCTAGTTGATGGAAGCTTACATGGATGAAATGAGGAAGTTGGAGGAGTGTTTTGATGGTCGGCAAACACAACATGTTCCTCGCGCAGAAAATAGCATTGCCGATGAACTGTCAAAGCATGGAGCCCTCAAGTTACCTGTGGAACCATGGACTTTTGTGGTCCGACTGACTCAACCATCTGTGGCACCACCGGCAAGGCCAGATAAGAGAAGGAAGCTGAATTCCGGCTAGTACTTTCCTACAGAGCTACCAGAAGCTGCCAGCAAGGAAGTTGACGGGAACAACACCAAGCCTGCCAGGGAGCAACAGGCTCCGGCAGGACCCCAAGTCCTTGTCGTAGAGACAAACGCTCCCGAAGAAGAAGACATGCCTTTAGTACCTGCCGTCGATCCTTAGGCTCCAGCATGGGCACAACACATTGTTCAGTTCCTCCAAATAGGAGAGATCCACGAAGAACAGGAAGAAGTAGAGAAAGTAGCCCGTCGGTCCAATATGTACCAGTTTGTGGACTATGCCCTTTACAGAAAGAGATCGAACGGTGTGAAATTGAAGTGCTTTCCTCGGGAAGATGGACTAGAGCTATTGGCAGAGAGACATGGAGGCATGTGTGGCTCCCACATAGGGTCGAGGGCTCTTGTTGGCAAGGCATTCCGGCAAGGTTTCTTTTGGCCCACCGCCCTCTAGGATGCAACTCCACTAGTAACCAATTGTGAAGTGTGCGAGTTCCATTCAAAGAAATAGCATCAACGATCCCAAGATCTTCACACAATCCCTCTCTCCTGGCCATTTTCAATCTGGTGGCTCAACATTTTGGTCCATTTGCCCCACGCTGCCAGGGGCTTGGGGCTTTGAGTACTTGTACGTTACGATCGACAAGTTCTCACAGTGGACGGAAATAGAACAAGTGAGGAAGGTGATGGCACAATTAGCCGTCAAGTTCTTCAATGGACTAGTTTCCACTTTGGTGTTCCATAGAGGATCATCATTCACAATGGCACGTAGTTCAAGAGTCGTGCCTTCATGCAGTACCTCTAAGACCTTGGCGGCAAGATCTGCTTCGCTTCCGTTGCTCACCCAAGGAGCAAGGGCAAATGCTGAAGTGCCGCGAGGCCTCAAGACAACAACTTTCGAGAAGCTACACAAGTCTGGAAGACGCTGGATTGATGAGCTATCGGCGGTTCTTTGGTCAATCAGAACGACACCAAATCAAGCCACCAGCCAGACACCCTTCTCTCTAGTGTACGGGGCGGAGCCATTTCTCCCCACATAATTCATATAAGGGTCACCTTGAGTGCTCACCTATGATGAGTTTGAGCAAGAGTAGTTGTGGCAAGATGTCGCTACTCTCCTTGAGGAAGATCGTCTTCAGGCTGCTGTGTGAGCTGCATGCTACCAGCAAGCCTTGCACAGCTACCATAGCCACAAGGTCCAAGCCCGAATTCTTGAGGAAGGGGACCATGTTTTTCGAATCGTCCACTCGGCCAAGAATTACAACAAGTTGACGCCGAAGTGGGAAGGCCCTTATCGGGTAGTACGAGTCACCGGGCCTTGAGCATTCTGTCTGGAGACCGAAGATGGCATTCCAGTGAGCAACTCCTGGAATATCGAGCATCTACATAAGTTCTATCCAGAAGGCGTAGTAGCCGGGTCTCCCGGAAGCCACTTTTTCTACAAGTCTTGCTGGTAAGGCATGTAATCCTTTGTACAAAGCCAGGCACAGACCTTGTGCCTAGTTGAAAAAATTAAGCATTTCACAATTCTTGTTGATTTTCATGTTTATTTATATGCATGTTTGTGTGAGATTTCGTGGTACACCTATTTCCAGCAAGTACTAACGAACCGCTAAGGTTCCATATCCCTATTTTCTCTTGTTTCTTTTTATCAAAGGATAGAAGGTTCCCTCACGTACAAGTTTCCTGGGGGTATGATGGTATGAACACCAATAGGAGATGTTCAGGCGATGTTCTGTTCAACAAAAAGAAGTACATCAACGGAAAGCTAAGTTGCAAAAACTCTGAGTAAATTTTCAACTACAAAGTTATTTTACTTGGACGATTTCGACTTTTGTATGGAAAACATGCACGCGAAGGAACCTTGTCTTGATCGGTTGCACCCTCACTTTGTTTTGAGCCTTGTCAACAACTCAAGTGGCTGCACTGAGAGAGCCAAGGTATCTTGCCGGTAGCGACACCTCCAGCAGGCTGCTAAGGATCCGTTCCTCGAAGCGCTCACTTCAGGACTAGGTGCACCGGCAAGCTTCCAATAGAGTGTAGGCCACATACCATATAGGAAGAAATCAAACAAGGGGGATTGCATACATCCATTCAAAACACAGCCAAGTATATTACAGTGATAGTTGCCGCAATTCTAACTTAAGTTAAAAACTATCTTTTACATGGAATCGCAGCGGCAGAAAGAAGTGGAGCGGCTAGTCCCTCCGCTGGCCTTCAACCCTCTTTACTTGGCTCACCTTGTCAAGAATGGGCGTGACCAGCTCCTTGAGCACCTTGAGATCCACGTCCTTCGGCAAGCATTCAAGCACGTAGGTGAGGTTGATACTGGAGTTCTTGGGCACCACTTTGGTGACCACCTTGAGGAGGATGGCTGACAAAGCTTGCGGGATTCATTGGCCAGACGGGTTGCTTGGCCAGAGTGGAGCTGCTCCAGGGAATCAATCAAGCTATCAAATAACAGATTTAATCTAGCGCTCGGAGATGTCCCTTCGATAGAAGAATAACCATAGTTGTATAGGACAATGATGGACAGCTGTGTCGTAAGCCCTCCCTCGACATCGGCAAGGCGTTTGGTCAAGATCTTGACGCCTCCCACATAGTCGTCGTGGTAAGAGGAGGCACTCTCGAACAGAGCCTTCTCATCCTAGAGATCTTTGGTCAAGACCCTTTCACGAGCCTTGCTGCTCTCGTGGGTCTCCTCAAATCTGGCCAGCTTCAGCTTCAGATCGGCGATAGAGGCATTGGCGGAGTCGAGTTGTATGGTCTTGTCAGATATGGCGGTCTGCATTGCCGCCAAGCTAAAGAGAGTATTCTCTCTTTTGTCCTTGAGCATCGAGATTTCCTTGCCGATACCTTCGAGACCCATCTCCAGCCTCTGCACCTTGTCGGCAAGCTCGTCCTTGGTGGCCTCTGCAGCTACAGCGACATCGATGGCTTCCTTCAGCTTGTCGGCATGGTCTGTGGGCTGAGCCTCAAGGATTTCCTCATGCTTCAGCTCCAGCTCACGAGTCCGCAATGCGAAAAGTCTCTCCACTTCTTCATCCTTGCAGCGAAGCTTGTCGACGAGCGCCTTCTCGCGGGCGGCAAGATCCTCTTCGTGAGCATCAAGCCCGACGCGAAGCTGCGTTAGGCTGGCTTCCTCTACTGCATCCCGTTGCGAGGCCTCCTCTTACGCCTCATGGATGTTAGACTGCTTCAAGGGGAGCTCGTTACAATCTTCGTTCAGTTGTTCCCAACCACATTGCGGCTCCTGAAGGGCTTCGGCGAACCAGGCTTGTGTTTCCTCGACACGCTTTTGGAAATCCACCTCAGCTGCTTCAACGACCGCTGCCCTAGATTCCAAATTTTCTTTCTGGGCACGGTGGAGCGCCTCGAGCTAATGCAAGGTGTCGCTCATATTTTGGAGGAGCCGTTCGTCGTTGGATTTGCTATCGCCAGCTCTTGGTTCGCCAACGATATTGAGCCCGGCAGCAGTGGTGATCTTATCATCAAAGGTTTACCCTTCGATGAGCTCCCTAGCACTTGCTGCTCCTAGCATGTTGGTGAACACATTCTCGCCAGCTTCGAGGTATCTGCTGGGAGAGGGAGCTTCAGAAGGTGTCGGTTAATCCTCAACATCCACACCAACGGCAAACGAGGGCTCTGTGTCCAGCATAGCGCCTGGTGCTCCTACGATAGGAATGTCGTCAGTACGATGGTTGGGCTCCTTGTCGGCCCTCTTCGTGGATCCCTTGGTGGTCTCCTCTTGTGCATCCTTGGCGGCCTCATCAGCGGCAACGCTGTCGGCCTTGGCGGTAACATCCTTGGTGATCTCCTCGATGAAGGCATCAACATCCATGTGTTCCATCAGAGGGGGATCTGAAAACCAAAACAAGGGGAACAAGATGAGACCAAGATAGAAGTTCAAGAAGACAGAAAAGTCATAAAAGAAGAATAGCAAGAACTCTTGGGTAAACGGGTTACTTGCGCCATGTTGTTGAGAGGCTGCTGCTCCTTTCCCGGCAACATCAGTTGCCATGTAGGACTGCAGGCCCGTGCTCTTGCTGCGTCATCCTCGACGAGGATGGGTTCATTCGCGGAATCCCTTGCTAGAGATCCATCTCTGGGCGGCGTGGTTGATGGAGGTGCCGCATCAGGGGCAGCCTCTGATGGCTCTCCTTGCCACCGATCTTCTCTTACAAATCAGGCGATGTCAGCGACGAAGATAACCGTCCCAATACTCGCCAGTGGGAAATGCGTAATGGACCCACGCTAGGGGCTGCATTGAGTTATTTGTCTAGGGCTGAGCTCCAGGCTGATGGAAGTTGTCGCTGGCGCATCTGTGGTGCTCGCCGGAGGCTCATCGCCCATCGAGGTATTCGCCTTTTTTGCCATCCTCTGCGCCAATGTTTCCGTATCCTTGTTGAGATAGCCCTAAGCAAGATAAGCAAACTAATAAATTCCGGAAATTTGGAAGTTAAAAGACGCGACGGGGCTCTAACTCTTATTCCTCTAAGCTGAAGGTGAAGAGGTCGTAGTTGACTTCCGCCACAGTGTCCATGTGAGGAGGTGGAGGAGTGGCCCTGAGAAGGTTGGTTGCGGCAGAGGGGGAGATTGCTGCAAAGGGGTGCCGGAGGTGGCTTTCCGGAGAACACGCTTCTTCTTGGGAGCGGGGGGCTCCTTGTGCGGCCGCTCCTCGGCTATATCTTCGGTAGAAGGACCCCCGACAGGTGCGAAACTATGCTCCCCGGCAACCTCATCTTGCCCGGTAGGTGTTCCCCCCGACATCGTTTACTCTTCGCTGGATTCTGTCGGCAGTTTTAGAATGGGGGGTATCTAGACTTGCCTTCCTGCGGCCCAGGGCTGGACCACTTCATCAACCGAACTGACAGTCCCGGCACCACTCAAGACAAGGCCCTCGCGAGGAGCCGAACCTCACGAGGAGGAGCAGCATCAAGACCCACAGGGGGCCTCCTCAGGACCCCTCCGGAGCAGCGGATATTCCGAGGCGAGGATAGGCCCCAGGAGTCAAAGATGATGCAGAAGAAGGGCATGCGAGTAGCAGACAGCGGGGCGGTGCAGTTTCCCCTTTAGTGTAAAGGGGCAAGGACGTACCAGGGGTTCCCAAGGCATCTCCAAAAGATTTCCATTCTGGTGCAACAAGACCATGGCCGCCCGCCAGCAGGACGGACGTCATCCCTGAACCAGCCCCTGCAGCGCTGGCAGCCACTTTGCAGGCGAAGACTACTTTTGGACAGGGGAAGCATGTTCCCTTGTCCCCCTTTGAAATTGGCCAATGTGGGATCCCTTCCCGCCGAAACAATAAGGGAAGAGGATCGGGGCCGCCACTATCTATAGAGAGTAGGTTACTTCGTAGAGGGGGATATAATCCATTCACTCATCCACAAGCAACACAGAAAGGCCATCCAGCCTCCGGAGGATCTCGAACACTGTACTTGTTCATCCACCAACCTCGATGAGAGGCAATCCACCAAAGCAGGACTAGGGTATTACTCTTGTGAGTGGCCCAAACCTGGTTAAACTGCTGTGTTCTGTGTCTTCTTCACCATCGAGTGAGTTATTTGCCTTGTCTATCGAGTAGCGACCTAGGTGAGGTGATTCCGAGAGAGATCTTCGTACATGCCCCTGAGTTCAAATTAGGATTTTTCGGAGCCCGAAATTGGACATTTGGAATCCCAGGTAGGGGGCGTGTCGGGGTGTCCTCCGAGCTTCACCTTCCCTAAGCCCGCTGCTCCGATGACCGTCACCCAACAAGCTTCTTAGCGGCTCATCGATGTGGCTTCTAACCGTCATACCACAACGGCCGCAACGTGTACCGGCGTTGTGGTACCAGGTGGCTCGTACCAGGTCGTCAACATCACCTACATCGTAGCAACAACCCGCGCCACCCAAGCACCCGGTGGCTGGACGGCGCCACCGGCATCCACGACGCGCCGCGCCAACTTGGGGGACCACAGCGCGCACGATGCGTTGCCGATGGCTGATTTGTCCATTTGGCATCATCCTTTTATATTGATATTTATCGCATTATTAGTTGTTATTACACATTATGATACAATATTTATGACTTTTCTCTCTTATTTTATAAGGTTTACATGAAGAGGGAGAATGCCGGCAGCTCGAATTCTAGGCTAAAAAAGGAGCAAGTTTGAGATGCGTATTATGCACAACTCCATAAGCCATGAAAATCAGCGAGGAATTATTTTGGAATGTATAAAAAGTACTGGGCGAATGAAATACTGGAGGGGAGCCACCAGGAGGTCACGAGCCTGCCAGGCGTGCCCCACCCCGTGGGCGCGCCTGGGGGCTCGTGGGCCCCCTGTTACCCCTCCGGCTCCCATCTTCTGCTATATAGAGGGTTTCGTCCCAGAAAAAATCAAGAGAGAGCTTTGGGGATGAAACGCCGCCGCCACATGGCGGAACTTGAGCATAACCAATCTAGAGCTCCGGCAGGGCCGTCCTGCCGGGGAAACTTCCCTCCCAGAGGGGGAAATCGTCGCCATCGTCATCACCAACACTCCTCTAATCGGAGGGGACTCATCTCCATCAACATCTTCATCAACACCATCTCATCTACAAACCCTAGTTCATCTCTTGTACCCAATCTCCGTCTCGCGACTCCGGTCGGTACTTGTAAGGTTCCTAGTAGTGTTAATCACTCCTTGTAGTTGATGCTAGTTGGTTTACTCGGTGGAAGATCATATGTTCAGATCCTTAATTCTATTCAATACCTCTCTGATCATGAACATAATTCTTCATTGTGAGTAGTTACGTTTGTTCCTGAGGACATGGGATAAGTCTTGCTATAAGTAGTCATGTGAATTTGGTATTCGTTAGATATTTTGATGCGTTGTATGTTGTCTTTCCTCTAGTGGTGTTATGTGAACGTCGACTACATGACACTTCACCATTATTTGGGCCTAGAGGAAGGCATTGGGAAGTAATAAGTAGATGATGGGTTGCTAGAGTGACAGAAGCTTAAACCCTAGTTTATGCGTTGCTTCGCAAGGGGCTGATTTCGATCCACCAGTTTAATGCTATGGTTAGACTTGTCTTAATTCTTCTTTCGTAGTTGCGGATGCTTGCAAGAGGGGTTAATCATAAGTGGGATATTTGTCCAAGTAAGTACAGCACCCAAGCACCGGTCCACCCACATATCAAACTATCAAAGTAGCGAACGCAAATCATAGGAACATGATGAAAACTAGCTTGACAGAAATTCCCATGTGTCCTCGGGAGCGCTTTACCTTATATAAGAGTTCGTCCAGGCTTGTCCCTTGATACAAAAGGGATTGGTCCATCTTGCTGCACCTTTTTTACTATTGTTACTTGCTACCCATTACGAATTATCTTATTACACAACTATCTGTTACCGGTAATTTCAGTGCCTGCACAGAATACCTTGCTCAAAACCACTTGTCATTTCCTTCTGCTCCTCGTTGGGTTCGACACTCTTACTTACCGAAAGGACTATGATAGATCCCCTACACTTATGGGTCATCAAGACTTTTTTTCTGGCGCCGCTGCCGGGGTGTGAAGCGCCTTTGGTGAGTGGAATTTGGTAAGGAAACATTTATATAGCAGGCTGAAATTTATTATCACTTATCACTATGGAAACTAATACTTTGAGGGGCTTGTTCGGGGTATCTTCACCTCGACCGGAAGCACAAAGAATTTCTCCTAAACCTACTGCACCTACTGAAAATATTCATTATGAAATTCCGTTGGGTATGCTAGAGAAACTGTTGGCTAATCCTTTTACAGGAGATGGAACATCACATCCCGACTTGCATCCAATCTATGTAGATGAAGTTTGTGGTTTATTTAAGCTTGCAGGTTTGCCCGAGGATGAGGTCAAGAGGAAGGTCTTTCCCTTATCTTTGAGGGATAAAGCATTGACATGGTATAGGCTATGTGATGACAGTGGATCATGGAACCACAACCGATTGAAATTGGAATTTCATCAAAAGTTTTATCCTATGCATTAGGTACATCGTGATCGGAATTATATCTATAATGTTTGGCCTCGTGATAGAGAATGTATAACTCAAGCTTGGGGGAGTCTTAAGTCAATGTTATATTCATGCCCCAACCATGAGCTCTCAAGAGAAAATATTATTCAGAACTTCTATGCTCGGCTTTCTCATGATAACCGCACCATGCTTGACACTTCTTGTACCGGTTCTTTTATGAAGAGAGATATTGACTTCAAATGGGCTTTATTGGAAACAATTAAACGCAACTCTGAAGATTGGGAGTTTGATGAAGGTAAGGAGTCAGGTATGAATCTTAAGTTCGATTACGTTAAATCCTTCGTTGAAACAAATACTTTTCGTGATTTTAGCGCTAAACATGGACTTGACTCTGTGATAGTAGATTCATTATGTGAATCATTTGCTGCTCATATTAATCTCCCTAAGGAGAAGTGGTTTAAATATCATTCTCCCATAGAAGTCAATGTAGTTAAACCCAATCCATTGGAAGAGAAAGTTATTGCTTATAATGGTTCTATTGTTCCTAGTGCTTACATTGTGAAACCACCTTTCCCTGTTAGAATAAAGGATCATGCTAAAGCTTCAACTGTGATACGTAAGGGCTACATTAGAACACCTACACCCCCTGAGCAAATTAAAGTTCAACCTAGTATTGCTATTATTAAAGATCTCTTGGCCGATAATGTTGATGGGCATGTTATTCAATTCTATGAAGCTGCTGCTAGAATTGCTAAACCTCATGCTAGAGACAAACATAAACCTGTTGTTGGCATGCCTGTTGTTTCTGTTAAGATAGGAGATCATTGTTATCATGGTTTATGTGACATGGGTGCTAGTGTTAGTGCAATACCTCAATCTTTATATAATGAAATTAAAAATGAGATCGCACCCGTCGAGATGGAATTTATTGATGTTACTATTAAACTTGCTAATAGAGATACTATCTGCCCTCTGGGAATTGTTAGAGATGTTGAAGTCTTGTGTGGTATAACTAAGTATCCTACTGATTTTGTCATTCTTTCTACCACACAAGATATCTTTTGTCCCATCATATTTGGTAGACCTTTCCTCAATACCGTTAATGCTCAGATTGATTGTGACAAACAAACTGTTACCGTTGGCTTTGAAGGTGTGTCACATGAATTTAATTTTTCTATGTTTGGTAGACAACCTCATGAAAAATAATTGTCTAGTAAGGATGAAATTATTGCTCTTGCTTCTATTGCTATGCCTGCTACTTACCCTTTGGAGCAATACATGCTTGAACATGAAAATGATATGCATATGGATGAAAGGAATGAGATAGATAGAGTTATATATCTTTGAACAATGTCCTATCCTTAAGAATAATTTGCATGTTGAATTACTTGGTGATCCACCTCCTCCAAAGGGTGATCCTGTGTTTGAGCTCAAACAATTACCTGATACTCTTAAGTATGCTTATCTTGATGAAAAAAATATATATCATGTTATTATTAGTGCTAACCTTTTAGAGCACGAAGAAAATAAATTATTGATAACTCTGAGGAAGCACCGTGCTGCTATTGGATATACTCTTAATGATCTTAAGGGCATTAGACCCACTCTATGCCAGCATAAAATTAAAACTGATCCTGATTCCAAACCAGTTGCCGATCATCAACGAAGATTAAATCCTAAGATGAAAGAGGTGGTAAGAAAATAAATACTAAAGCTCCTGGAAGAAGGTATTATTTATCCTGTTGCTCATAGTGATTGGGTAAGTCCGGTGCATTGTGTCCCTAAGAAGGGAGGCATTACCGTTATCCCTAATGATAAAGATGAATTGATCCCACAAAGAATTGTTACTGGCTATAGGATGGTAATTGATCATTGGAAATTAAATAAAGCTACTAAGAAAGATCATTAACCTTTACCCTTTATTGATCAAATGCTAGAAAGATTGTCTAAACATACACTCTTTTGCTTTCTAGGTGGTTATTCTGGTTTCTCCCAAATACGTGTTGCACAATCTGATCAGGAGAAAACCACTTTTACTTGCCCTTTCGGTACCTTTGCTTATAGACATATACCTTTTGGTTTATGTAATGCACATGCTACCTTTCAAAGATGTATGATGGCTATATTCTCTGACTTTTGTGAAAAGATTGATGAGGTTTTCATGGATGATTTCTCTGTTTACGGATTATCTTTTGATGATCTTGAGCAACCTTGATCGAGTTTTGCACAGATGTAAAGATACTAACCTTGTCTTGAAGTGGGATAAGTGCCACTTTATGGTTAATGAAGACATTGTCTTAGGACATAGAATTTCTGAAAGAGGTATTGAAGTCGATAAGGCTAAAGTTGATGCGATCGAGAAAATGCCATGCCCTACAGACATTAAAGGTATAAGAAGTTTCCTTGGTCATCCTGGTTTCTATACAACGTTTATTAAAGACTTCTCTAAGATTTCTAGGCCTCTCACCAATCTCTTGCAAAAAGATATTCCATTTCTTTTTGATGATGATTGTGAAGAAGCATTTGAAATACTTAAGAAGGCCTTGATAACTGCACCTATTGTTCAACCTCCTGATTGGAACCTACCTTTTGAAATTATGTGTGATGCTAGTGATTATGCTGTTGGTGTTGTTCTAGGACAAAGAGTTGATAAGAAATTAAATGTTATTCATTATGCTAGTAAAACTCTAGACAGTGCCCAAAGAAACTATGCTACTAAAAAAGAATTTTTAGCACTTGTGTTTGCATGTGATAAGTTCAGATCTCGTATTGTTGATTCCAAAGTTACTATTCACACTAATCATGCTCCTATTAAATATCTCATGGAAAAGAAAGATGCTAAACCTAGACTTATTAGATGGGTTATCTTACTACAAGAATTTGATTTGCATATTGTTGATAGAAAGGGTGGAGAAAACCCCGTAGCAGATAACTTGTCTAGGTTAGAGAATGTTCTTGATGACCCACGACCTATTGATGATAGCTTTCCTGATGAACAATTGAATGTCATCAATGCTTCACGTAGTACACCATGGTATGCTGATTATGCTAATTATATTGTTGCTAAATATATACCATCTAGTTTCACATACCAACAAAAGAGTAAGTTCTTTTATGTTTTGAGACATTACTTTTGGGATGATCCTCACCTTTATAGAGAAGGAGTAGGTGGTGTTATTAGATGTTGTGTACCTGAGCATGAAAAGGGATAGATCCTACAGAAGTGTCACTCCGAGGCTTACGGAGGACACCATGCGGGAAATAGAACTGCACACAAGGTATTGCAATCCGGTTTTTATTGGCCTACTCTCTTCAAGGATGCTCGTAAGTTTGTCTTGTGTTGTGATGAATGTCAAAGAATAGGTAATATCAGTAAACGTCGGGAAATGCCTATGAATTATTCACTTGTTATTGAACCATTTGATGTTTGGGGTGTTGATTATATGGGACCTTTTCCAAAGTCCAACGGGTATACTCATATTCTAGTTGTTGTTGATTACGTTACTAAGTTGGTAGAAGCTATTCCAACTAGTAGTGCTGATCATAAAACCTCTATTAAGATGCTTAAAGAAGTTATTTTTCCTAGATTTGGAGTCGCTAGATATTTAATGACTAATGGTGGTTCACATTTTATTCATGGTGCTTTCCGTAAAATGCTTGCTAAGTATGATGTCAACCATAGAATTGCATCTCCTTATCAACCTCAGTCTAGTGGTCAAGTAGAGTTAAGTAATAGAGAAATTAAATTAATTTTGCAAAAGACTATTAATAGGTCTAGAAAGAATTGGTCTAAGAAACTTTATGATGCATTGTGGGCTTATAGAACTGCTTATAAGAATCCCATGGGCATGTCCCCGTATAAAATGGTTTACGCTAAAGCATGTAATTTACCTCTTGAGCTAGAGCATAAGGCTTATTGGGCAATCAAAGAGCTCAACTTTGATTTCAAACTTGCTGGTGAGAAGATGTTATTTGATATTAGCTCACTTGGTGAATGAAGAACTCAGGCGTATGAAAATGCCAAATTGTTGAAAAAAAAGTTAAGAGGTGCCATGATAAAAGGATACAAAAACGTGGGTTCAATGTAGGTGATTATGTCTTTCTATACAATTCTCGTTAAAAAAATTTGCAGGCAAGGTTCTCTCTAAATGGGAAGGTCCTTACAATGTAGAAGAAGTGTACCGTTCTGGTGCCATCAAAATCAACAACGCGGAAAGCACTTTTCCAAGAGTTGTGAACGGGCAAAGAATCAAGCAGTATATCTGAGGTACCCCCATAAATGTAAAAAACAATATAATTAATACCGTAACCCCGGAGGAGTACATAAGAGATGTTTACGAGCCCGATTCAGACTCTGAAAACAAAGAAGTATGTGATACAGTAAGTAAACCGACTCCAAAACTTTCCCAATAGCAATTTTCTCCGTTTTGGAATATTTAGAAACATAAAAAAAATTAAAGAAGTCTGGAAAGCACACGAGGAAGCGACGAGCCTGCCAGGCGCGCCCTACCCCCTGGGCGTGCCTGGGGGCTCGTGAGCACCTCTTATGCCTCCCGAACTCCTTTTTCTTGTGAAATACTCCTTATACTCAGTAAAAATTCATTATATAATCTTCCCAAAGGTCTGACCCTCGTTTCACGAAAATATCCTCTGTTTCGTTTCGAGCTACTGTGCAG
This sequence comes from Hordeum vulgare subsp. vulgare, assembly GCF_904849725.1. Taxonomy (NCBI): domain Eukaryota; kingdom Viridiplantae; phylum Streptophyta; class Magnoliopsida; order Poales; family Poaceae; genus Hordeum; species Hordeum vulgare. The sequence continues at coordinate 301,692,583 of NC_058519.1, forward strand.
ACATATCCAGATCGCTATGACGTCCCCAAAGGCCTCGAAGGACAAGTTCTTCGAGAAGTTTATCAATCCCTACATCACGGAGGTGCTGCAACACCCTCAATCTATCGAGATGCATAAGGGGGTGCTGCACATCTGTGATGTTGAGGGGCCCAAGAGGACCGAAAGCATAGAGGCGAGGCTCGAAGCAATGGAGCATCAAGTCTTCAAGTGCCAAGGGATGGTGGAACGTGGACTCAACGCCAACTAAATGATGATCACAGAGTTCCCCAACAAGCACAAGATGGATGCCAAGGACATCGGGGAGCAGCTCTTCAAGTTCTATGACAGAATCGATCATCTCCAAGCCCAGATCTACGACCTGCAAAACCACTATGAGTATGAGTATAGATTTAAAGCAATGCGGTTGGCTCCAGATTCTCGATCATCTTTCCATGATGGAGAACCTATGCCTTGGAAGACGGAGAATCAACCCCAGACTCCAACAACTCCAACACCATCACCTCCGAAGGAAGACAATTAAACACGGATATGGGCACTCCCCTTGGCTTGGGTGTGTTGCCCCGGTATCGTATCACCATCACATCTTTTGACTTTACCTTTATCTTAGTTCGATCCTTTTTTGTAATATCTTTATCTAGTAGAATAAAGTTATTAGTATGATCTAGGCTTGAGTTTTGCTTTATGTTACCCCCAATGTAATCGAGTTCGTCAGTTATATAATAAGGAGTGTTTTAGTTAAGGTCCTTGCTTCATGCCATGATCTAAAGAAAAGAATAATAAAAGAACAAAAGCATGAAATATCATGTGATGATCTTATGGGAAGTGATGGCTTCACATATAAAAGGAATGTTGATTGAAACTTGTTGTGGGTGGACAAATGTAGACCTTGGTCATTGTTGCAATTAATAGTAAGTAATAAAGAAAGAGAGGTTCACATATAAATATATCATCTTTGACACCGTCTATGATTGTGAACACTCATTAAACTATTACATGCTAAGAAGTAGATGTTGGACAACGAAGACAACATAATGAATTATGTTTGCTTGGTTCCGAACAATGTTATATGACTAGAGATCTCTTAGCATGTGACGCTTGCTTCCACCTCATATCAGCCAAAACTTCCGCACTAAGTAGAGATACTACTTGTGCATCCATAAACCCTCAACCCAGTTTTTCAATGAGAGTCCACTATACCTACCTATGGATTGAATAAGATCCCTCAAGTAAGTTGACATCGGTGCAAGCAATAAAAAAATTGCTCCCTAAATATGTATGATCTATTAGTGCGTGGAAAATAAGCTTTTTACGAACCTGTGATGTGGAAGACATAAAAGCGACAGACTGCATAATAAAGTTATTTATCACACGAGGCAATATAACGTGACGTTCCTTCACACTAAGTGATCACACATCCAAACCTCAAAAGGGCATGTCAACCACTGATTCCCTCTGCGAAGGGCCTATCTTGTACCTTTACTTTTTATCTTTAAAAGAGTCATGGTGATCGACACCAATTCCTTATTTCGCCATTATCTTGGACAGCATCATGTGCTAGGGAAAGATCTAAATTCATATATCAACTTGGAAGTAAGTAATCATGAATTATTATTGTTGACATTACCCTTGAGGTAAATAGTTGGGAGGCGAAACTATTAGCCCCTATCTTTCTCTGTGTCCAACTGAAACTTTGATCTCATGAGTACTGTGTGAGTTTTATTCATTGTAGAAGACTAAAAGATGATTGAGTATGTGGATTTGCTTTACAAGCTCTTATTTGACTCTTTCCGATGTTATGATAAATTGCAACTGCCTCAATGACTAAAGACTATTAGTTGTTAATTCTCAATAAGGTTCTTGATCCATACTTTACATTGTGAAGGAATTGTCACTTTAGCATAAGAGATTATATGACGATATTGCTATTCTAAATATGATCATGATGCCTGCATGTCCGTATTTTATTTTATCGACACCTCTATCTCTAAACATGTGGCCATATTTATTGATCTCGGCTTCCGCTTGAGGACAAGCGAGGTCTAAGATTGGGGGAGTTTATACGTCCATTTTGCATCATGCTTTTTTATGGATATTTATCGCATTATGGGCTATTATTACACATTACGGTAAAATACTTATGCCTTTTCTCTCTTATTTTACAAGGTTTACATGAAGAGGGAGAATGCCAGCTGCTGGAATTCTGGGCTAAAAAAGGACCAAGTTTGAGATACCTATTCTGCACAACTCCAAAAGCTTTGAAAATTAGTGAGGAATTATTTTCGAATATCTAAAAAATACTGGGCGGAAGGAATATTGGAGGTGAGCCACCTGGAGGTCACAAGCCTGCCAGGCGCGCCCCAACACCTTGGGAGTGCCTGGGGGTCTCGTGGACCCCCTGTTACCTCTCCGGCTCCCATCTTCTGTTGTATAGAGGGTTTCGTCCCAGAAAATATCATGGTAGAGCTTTAGGGAAGAAACGCCGCCGCCACGAGGCGGAACTTGAGCATAACCAATCTAGAGCTCCGGCAGGGCCGTCCTGCCGGGGAGTCTTCCCTCCCGGAGGGAGAAATCGTCTCCATCGTCAACACCAACACTCCTCACATCAGAGGGGACTCATCTCCATCAACATCTTCATCAGCACCATCTCATCTCCAAACCTTAGTTCATCTCTTGTACCCAATCTCCGTCTCGCGACTGCGATTGGTACTTGTAAGGTTGCTAGTAGTGTTAATTACTCCTTGTAGTTGATGCTAGTTGGTTTACTCGGTGGAAAATCATATGTGCAGATCCTTAATGATATTCAATACCTCTCTGAACATGAACATAATTATGCTTTGTGAGTAGTTACGTTTGTTCGTGAGGACATGGGATAAGTCTTGCTATAAGTAGTCATGTGAATTTGGTATTCGTTCAATATTTTGATGCGTTGTATGTTGTCTTTCCTCTAGTGGTGTTATGTGAATGTCGACTACATGACACTTCACCATTATTTGGGCCCACTGGAAGGCATTGGGAAGTAATAAGTAGATTATGGGTTGCTAGAGTGACAAAAGCTTAAACCCTAGTTTATGCGTTGCTTCGCAAGGGGCTGATTTGGATCCACCAGTTTAATGCTACTGTTAGACCTTGTCTTAATTCTTCTTTCGTAGTTGCGGATGCTTGCAAGATGGGTTAATCATAAGTGGCATGTTTGTCCAAGTAAGGAAAGCACCCAAGCACCGGTCCACCCACATATCAAACTATCAAAGTAGCGAACGTGAATCATATGAACATGATGAAAACTAGCTTGACAGAAATTCCCATGTGTCCTCTGGAGCGCTTTACCTTATATAAGAGTTCGTCCAGGCTTGTCCCTTGCTACAAAAGGGATTGGCCATCTTGCTGCACCTTTGTTAATATTATTACTTGCTACCCGTTACGATTATCACACAACTATCTGTTACCGATAATTTCGGTGCCTGCACAGAATACCTTGCTGAAAACCACTTGTCATTTCCTTCTGCTCCTCGTTGGGTTCGACACTTATCGAAAGGACTATGATAGATCCCCTTCACTTGTGGGTCATCAATGGCGAGCTAGATGCTCCTCCAACGACCGATGCAAGGGGGCTCCGACGCTTGGGCAGACCGCATTATGGAGCTGATCTCCATCACCGGAAGGCCATCCGACCCCACTCTTCTTCAAGGCCGCAGGCGCCGGGGCCCCTCCTATGCGGGGCGGAGAGAGGCGCATCTCATGCTACCCTCCTCCTCCTCCAGGTTCCGGCGACCGGCCTCGAGGCGCAACATGAGAGCGACCACCAGGGCCACGGAGAGAACGGCAGGGCATTCAATGCGCACACCGGTGCGCATCACCAAGACCACGTCGGTCCCCGACAACCCGGGGTGGTCATGTGGGAGTGCTCCCACAGGCACAACATTCAAGCGATGGAAGCAGGCGGCGCTGGCGGACTGTAGCAAAGGAGACACGCTAGTGCACCAAGGGGGGAGTGTGCAGTAACAAAAGAAAGCTACTTCGTGCAGAGACCCATCGCAAGAAGACCTTTCAGCAACGCGACCCCCCCCCCCCCCCGCCACTAAGAGGGACTGCTACCGTTGCGCTCCTGAACGGCTTTGGAGGTCGATCGAACGCCTACTTGGAGCCATATGTATGAAACTACGTGATACCACCTGACTCTCCTATCGAGGAAGAACGTCATGCACCCACCCCAGGTGCCAGTCCTCCCCGGGTGTGGCGAGTTCTCTGGGGTTCCTCCTTGAGCCGGCCCGCACGGTCCACGTTGGTGGAGCGCTAGGCCCAAGAGGCGCGGGCAGCAAGGCGCCCCCATGCCGTGGGGCATGGTGCTTGCCGTCGTCCTCACGGAGAAACCACGAAGAACCCAATCCCAGGCGTCAGGAGGACGAGTCAGATACGGCGATGGGACACAAGTGGAGCGGGTCACCCGCGGCCACCTCGGTACTGGCATGGCCGCCGGGGGCGGGGCCTCGCGAGGCGGCCCTCAGACGCGAAGAAGGCAATAGAGGTAATTTTTGGGCTCACTACTCTAGGGAGTGTCTGCTGACCGCGGGAACATCAAGTGCTCAGGGCACATCTCTGCCCATCGTATCATTTACTCATGCTTCCTTGACTTTTGTTGCATGCATACGGTGACCTGACCTCCTACCTTGCTTGTATCTTGGGGCGATCTACCCCCCCCCCCCCCGCTCAGGGGCTCCGACCGGTGCGCGTTACCTCACCGCGGGAATTGCGGAAGTCCCGCGGCTTCTAAGGGCCACGACCACCAAGATGAAATGGGGGCCACTTGAGTGTCAAAAGGGAGCTCGTGAGCATCAAGCCTCAGATGCCTTACCGGTCATAAGTCCATGTGCCACCCTTGATGCCGTCCACGGACATTCGGTCATTATGACGGGTGCCAAGGCTTGACACCGTAGCTGCGTCCTCTTGTTCGGTCGTATGAAACGATGGTTGGGAAATGTGCGGGACTGGGTCTTAGAAACGTAGAGCCGCTCGAACATCAAAGGAGTCTCGTGAGCATCATGCCTTAGGAGCCTTACCGGTCACAAAGCCACTTGGCCACCCTAGTGCTGTCCAGGCACATTCGGTCGGTATCAGGGGAGTCAGGACTTTGCCCCGTGAGGCGCCTCACGGTGGTTGGGAAATGTGCGAGACTGGGACCTCTTGTCGTAGAGCAATGGAAAAGCCCTCAACCGGCCTCAGGAGAACGAGCGGGCAGGACCTGCATCAACCCGTCACACCTCTGCATCGTCCTTCAATTCTTCCGGAACCTACATCATCTCGTGACACTCTCACGTAATAATGAGCCGATGTTGTATATGCCCAGGGCCCCCCGAGGACGCAGAAGGGGTCCATCCCACGCCTAGTGGAAGCCCTATGCTCGACGCTGGGGAGAAGATGGCGGCAATCAATACAGTCCGCCAATGAATTCCGGAATCACGCGCCTATGCCTCGGGGGTAGGGACATGGGCGAGGCCAAAGCGTCCTCGCGACCTCCCAGATACACCCCCACCGTGACACTCTCTCGTAATAACGAGCCGAGGCTGTGTACGCCCAGGGCCCCGCGAGGACACGGAAGGGGTCCATCCCATGCCTTGTGGTAGCCCTACGCTCCACGCTGGGGAGAAGACGGAGGCAATAAACTTAGTCCACCAATGACTATGCTCGCAACTCACAAGAAATCAACGTAGTCCACAAGTGACTATGCCAGCGTAGGTGTCGGACGCGGCATTTGTTTTCTTTTTTGTGGATCTTCAACTATCCCCTCCTAGACTCAAATTTGTCGATTTCAAAGTTGATGTTTGAAAAACAAATGGGGGGAACTTTCTCTTGCGCTATTTTGTTTCGCCGGCTTTTTCTGGATGACATTCCCTGAGGAGCTGGACGCTCCACACGGCCCCTAGGCACCAAGGAGCATGAAAGCAAGGATTTGCCATGCTAGGGGCAAACTCTTTCAGCGATCGACCCCCACTGGGGGGCTCGGATCGGAGAACGATACCACCACAAACAGTCTCGGGAGGCCTCAAGGCGCCCCGGGGCGATGACCAAAGGGACGGGATGAGGAATCGCTCGAGCGCCAAGTTGGGCTCCTGAGCATAGAGCCTGAGGAGCCTTGCCGGTCATGACCGGGGCCTGCAGACATATGTTGGCAATATGCCCCAGAGGCAATAATAAAATGGTTATTATCGTATTTCCTTGTTCATGATAATCGTCTATTGTGCATGCTATAATTGTATTAACAGGAAACAGTAATACATGTGTGAATAAATAGATCACAATGTGTCCCTAACAATCCTCTAGTTGGCTAGATCGTTAGTCAATAGATGATCATGGTTTCCTGGTCATGGGCATTAGATGTCATTGATAACGGGATCACATCATTGGGAGAATGATGTGATGGACAAGACCCAATCCTAAGCGTAGCACTAGATCGTATTGTTCGTATGCTAAAGCTTTTCTAATGTCAAGTGTCTTTTCCTTCGGATACCTCTGAACGTGTCTGTTGGGTTGGTACGAATCGAGATCGGGATTTTTCACTCCTTGTGATGGAGAGGTATCTCTGGGCCCACTCGGTAGAACATCATTATGAGCTCAATGTGACTAAAGGGGTTAGTCACACGATGACGTGCTTCGGAACAAGTAAAGATACTTACCGGTACCAAGATGGAACAAGGTATAGGTATACCGACGATCGAATCTCGGGCAAGTTCTATACCGACAAACAAAGGGAATTGTATACGGGATTGATTGAATCCTTGATATCGTGGTTCATCCGATGAGATCATCGTGGAGCAAGTGGGAGCCACCATGGGTATCCAGACCCCGCTGATGGTTATTGACCGGAGAGGTGTCTCGGTCATGTCTGCCTGTCTCCCGAACCCGTAGGGTCTACACGGTTGAGGTTCGATGACGCTAGGGTTATAGGGAATTGTTATACGAGGTTATAGAAATTTGTTCGGAGTCCCGGATGAGATCCCGGACGTGACGAGGAGCTCCGGAATGGTCTGGAGGTAAAGATTGATATATAGGACAGATGGTTTCGTACACTGGAAGTGTTTCGGGTGTCACCGATAACGTACCAGGACCACCGGAGGTGGCCCCGGGGGTCCACCGGAAGGGGGCAACCACCCCGGGAGGCTAGATGGGCCAAGTGCGGGAGGGAACCAGCCACTAGGTGGGCTGGTGCGCCCCCCACACTCAGCGCAAGGCGCAGGAAGTGGATAGGGGGGAAACCCTAGGCGCTGGTGGGCCTAAGGCCCACCTAGGGGTGCGCCACACCTCCCCCTTGCCCTGGCCGCCGCACCTCCCATATGGGGTGCTGCCGCACCACCTAGGGTGGGATCCCTAGGGGTGGCACCCCCCTCCCCTCCTCCTATATATAGTGGGCACTTTTGGGCTTTTGGAGACACAGTTTTCCCTCTCCCTCTGCGCAGCCCTGCTCTTCTTTCTCCTCCTCTCTACCGGTGCTTGGCGAAGCCCTGCCGGGAGACCTCGTCTCTCCATCGACACCACGCCGTCGTGCTATCGGAGATCTTACCCAATCTCTCCCTCCTCCTTACTGAATCAAGGTGCGGGAGACATCACGGGGCTGCACGTGTGTTGAACGCGGAGGTGCCGTGGTTCGGCACTAGATCGGAATCACACCGCGATCTGAATCGCCGCGAGTACGACTCCATCAACCGCGTTATAGCAAAGCTTCCTCTTAGCAATCTTCAAAGGTATGAAGATGCGCTCACCCCTCTCTCGTTGCTGGTCTCTCCATAGGAAGATCTGAATATGCGTAGGAATTTTTTTGAATTTATGCTACGTTACCCAACGGTGGCATCCGAGCTAGGTTTTCTATCCGTAGATTCTATGCACGAGTAGAACACAAAAGGTTGTGGGCGATGATTTGTCAATTGCTTGCCGCTACTAGTCTTATTCTTTTCCAGCGGTACTGTGGAATGAAGCGGCCCGTACCGACATTACATGTATGCTTACGTGAGACTGGTTCCACCGACATACATGCACACCGTGCATAAAGGTGGCTAGCGGGTGTCTGTCTCTCCTACTCTAGTTGGATTGGATTTGATGAAAAGGGTCCTTATGAAGGGTAAATAGCTTTCGCATATCATCGTTGTGGCTGTCACATACGTAAGAAGGCGATCTTGCTAGAATCCCAAATCAGCCACGTAAAACTTGCAACAACAATTAGAGGACGTCTAACTTGTTTTTGCAGGGTTTGACATGTGATGTGATATGGCCAAAGTTGTGATGTTGCATGTATGATGTATGAGATGATCATGTTATTGTAATAGGTTTCACGACTTGCATGTCGATGAGTATGACAACCGGCAGGAGCCATCGGAGTTGTCTTAATTTATTGTATGAGATGCAACGCCATGTGCTTACTACTTTTACTTCATTGCTAACAGTTAGCTATAGTAGTAGTGATAGTAGTAGTTGGCGTGACGACTTCACGGAGACACGTTGATGGAGATCATGATGATGGAGATCATGGTGTCACGCCGGTGACGATGATGATCATGCGATGGCTGAAGATGGAGATCAAAAGAGAAAAGATGATAATGGCCATATCATGTCACTATATGATTGCATTGTGATATTTATCATGTTTTCATCTTATTGCTTAGAACGACGGTAGCATAATAAGATGATCCGTCTTAAAATTTTGAGAACGTATTCCCCTAAGTGTGCACCATTGCGAAGGATCGTTGTCTCGAAGCACCACGTGATGATCGGGTGTGATAGATTCTAACGGTCGCATACAACGGGTGTAAGACAGATTTACACACGCGAAACACCTAGGTTGACTCGACGATCTTAGCATGTACAGACATGACCTCGAATACAAGAGACTGAAAGGTCGAACATGAAGTTGCTCACCATGCTGACTAGTCCGTCTCACGTGATGATCGGACACGGGTTAGTCAACATGGATCATGTATCACTTAGATGACTAGAGGGATGTCAATTTAAGTGGGAGTTCATACTTAATTTGATTAAATGAACTTAATTGTCGTGAACTTAGTCTAAAAGTTGCCTTTATAAATATTGTAGATGGCCAACGTCAACCTCAATTTCAACGCATTCCTAGAGAAAAACAAGCTGAAAGATGATGGTAGCAACTATGCGGACTGGGTTCGCAACTTGAAGCTCATCCTTGAAGCAGCTAAAAAGGCTTATGTCCTTGGTGCACCGCTAGGTGACCCTCCCGCTCCCGCAGCAGCCCAGGACATTCTGAACGTCTGGCAAACGCGGAGTGATGACTACTCTCTGGTTAGGTGTGGCATGTTATATAGTTTGGAAATGGGGCTCCAAAGGCGTTTTGAGCAACACGGTGCAAATGAGATGTTCCAAGAGCTGAAGCTAGTTTTTCAAGATCATGCCCGTGTCGAGAGATATGAAGTCTCCGACAAGTTCTTTAGCTGTAAGATGGAGGAGAACATTTCTGTTAGTGAGCACATACTCAAAATGTCTGGGTTACACCGTCGTCTGACTTCACTTGGAGTCGAACTTCCGGATGATGCTATAATTGACAGAATGCTCCAGTCTCTCCCACCAAGCTACAAAGGTTTTGTGCTGAACTACACCATGCAAGGGATGGAGAAACCATTCCCGAGTTGTACTTGATGCTCAAGTCTGCATAAGTAGAAATCAAGAAAGAGCATCAAGTGTTGATGGTCAACAAGACCACTAGTTTCAAGAAGGGAAAGTGTAAGAAGAACTTCAAGAAAGAAGGCAAAGAGTTTTCCGCGCCCGGTAAGCCAGATACCGGGAAGAAGAAAAAGAATGGACCCAAGCCTAAGACTGAGTGCTTCTATTGCAAGGGAAAAGGCCACTTGAAGCGGAACTGAACCAAATACTTAGCGGACAAGAAGGCCGGCAACGTTAAAGGTATATGTGATATACATGTTACGGATGTGTACCATACCAGTGCTCGTAGTAGCTCCTGGGTATTTGATACCGGTACTGTTGCTCACAATAGCAACTCAAAGCAGGAACTGCAGAATAAGCGGAGACTGGCCAAGGACGAGGTGACCATGCGCGTCGGGAATGGCTCCAAGGTCGAGGTCATCGCCGTCGGCACTCTACCTCTACATCTACCGTCGGGATTTGTTTTAAACCTTAATAATTGTTATTCAGTACCAACTTTGAGCATGAATATTGTATGAGGGTCTTGCTTAATGCGAGACGGCTACTCATTTAAGTCAGAGAATAATGGTTGTTCTATTTATATGAGTGGTACGTTTTATGGTCATGCTCCGCTGGTGAATGGTTTATTCTTGATGAATCTCGATCGTGATGTTACGCATATTCATAGTGTGAGTACCAAAAGATGTAAAGTTGATAATGATAGTCCCACATACTTGTGGCATTGCCGCTTTGGTCATATCGGTGTTAAGCGCATGAAGAAGCTCCATACTGATGGACTATTAGAGTCTCTTGACTTTGAATCATTAGACACATGCGAACCGTGCCTCATGGGCAAGATGATTAAGACTCCATTCTCAGGAATAATGGAGAGAGCAACCGACTTATCGAAAATAATACATACTGATGTGTGTGGTCCAATGAACGTTGAAGCTCGCGGTGGCTATCGTTATGTTCTCACTCTCACCGATGATTTGAGTAGGTATGGGTATATCTACTTGAAGAAGCACAAATCTGAGACGTTTGAAAAGTTCAAGGAATTTCAGAGTGAGGTCGAGAATCAACGTGACAGAAAAATTAAGTGTCTACGATCTGATCGTGGAGGAGAATATTTGAGTCACGAATTTGGCACACACCTAAGGAAGTGTGGAATCGTTTCACAACTGACGCCAGCTGGCACACCGCAACGCAACGGAGTGTCTGAACGTCGTAATCGCACTTTATTAGATATGGTACGATCTATGATGTCTCTTACCGACTTACCCCTATCATTTTGGGGATATGCATTAGAAACTGCAGCATTCACTTTAAATAGGACACCGTCTAAATCCGTTGAGAGGACACCGTATGAACTATGGTTTGGCAAGAAACCTAAGTTGTCGTTTCTTAAAGTTTGGGGCTGCGATGCTTATGTAAAGAAACTTCAACCAGAAAAGCTCGAACCCAAAGCGGAGAAATGCGTATTCATAGGATACCCGAAGGAAACTATTGGGTATACCTTCTATCTTAGATCCGAAGGTAAAACCTTTGTTGCCAAGAACGGATCCTTTCTGGGGAAAGAGTTTCTCTCGAACGAAGTAAGTGGGAGGAAGATAGAACTTGATGAGGTAATTACACCCCCTCTCGAACAGGATAGTAGCGCAGCATGGGAAGTTGTTCCTGTGGCGCCTACACCAACTGAAGAGGAAGTTAATGATAATGATCATGAAGCTTTGGATCAAGTTACTACTGAACCTCGAAGGTCCACAAGGGTATGCTCAGCACCAGAGTGGTACGGAAACCCTGTAATGGAAATTATGTTGTTAGACAACGGTGATCCTTCGAACTATGAAGAAGCGATGGCGGTCCCGGATTCCAACAAATGGCTTGAAGCTGGGCCCACTTTCGATGCACCCGTGCCAGGATATCCTGGCGGCCTGCCTTACGAGGTGGGTTGTCCAGCGTTTACTCATGAGCTGCGAGGAGTCTAGTGGACCAGTTCCCGCATGTTCAAGCCAGAGATACCGGAAAAGTTCGACGGCAAGACCCATCCGTCAGAGATCCTGAGCATCTACACCATTGTGGTGCATGCTGCCTGGGGCCGCAACGACAAGATATTAACCAACTACTTCCCGTTAGTCCTAAAGCCCAATGTCAGGTCGTGGTTGATGCATTTGCCCAAGGACTACATTTCTTCTTGGGCAGACCTGTGCCATGACTTCATTGGCGCCTTCACTCGTGGCCATCGAGCTCCTGGCAGGAGAGTGACCTCCACCTCATCCCTCGGAAGGAAGGCAAAACCTTGCGCAAGTACATCCAAAGTTTCAACCGCATTCAGCACAACATCCCAGATGTCCACCCTGCCAAAGTTATCTGTGCGTTCCACCAGAACGTGCGTAAGTGTGCTTCGGCTATGAACCATATCAAGGATGTCGCCGTGCTCTATGCTCTGGCCGACAAGTGTGTGCGAGCTGAAGAAGAGCGAAGGCTTCTCGACGAGGAGGCTAGCGTGGAGACCAACTTTGAAGAAGAGGGCGCCGCCACACCGGCAAAGAAAATCTGACGCGAGAAGCGCAAGAGCAAGGACGTGTTTGCTGCCAAGGGGTCAGGCAACCCCGACACCACCAACAAGGCCAAGGCTCATGCCCCTACCAAGGACGTTGCCTGGTGCGATCCCTGCCAGGCCTTCGCGACAGCCAACAAGCCGGAGGGCTCCGACAAACAATACTGCAAGATCCATCGCACCAAAGGGCACGACCTCCAGAACTGCCGGCAAGTTGAGAAGCTTGTCGAGAAGCAGAAAGCTGAATATGAGAAGCGAGAGAAGGAGAAGGCCAAGGAGGGTGCTGAGGGGTCCGGAAAGAAGTGTGGCGGCTGTCGCGATAAAGACAAACAAAAGAAGGAGAAGCCTGCCTGCGGCTACGACAAGGGAGAGGAGGAGGAGGATGATGGTAGCCAGGAGGACAATGGGTCAACGACCAGGAGTTCCAGAAGGATACACAGACGATGTACGTTGACGGGGGTGCTTTGCTAGATTCTTCACACAGCCGCCTTAAAAAGTGGACACGTGAAGTGAATGCAGCAGAGCCGTTTGTCGATCCCCGCAAGCCGCTAAAGTGGTCCCACATGCCCATCATCTTTGACACTATGGATCACCCTGATCACACAACTGCGGTCGGGTGTTCGCCGTTGTTAGTTTCTCAAACAATCCACAACCTCAAGGTGACGAAGATGTTGGTTGACAGTGGCGCCAACATGAACATGGTCACGCCTGACGTGATCAAGAGGTTGCAGATCCGTGATGAAGCTCTTGAAGAAACCAACACGTTTCAAGGGATCGGTCCCGGGAAGATCCAGCAGAAAGGGAAGGTTACGCTGCGGGTAACATTCAACAGCGACATGAACTGTAGGACGGAGAAGGTCATCTTCTATGTTGCTGAAATTCCATTGGGATACAATGGGATTCTTGGCCGCCAACGCTGGCCAAGTTTATGGCGGCATCACACTACGCCTACAACACGTTGAAGATGCCCGGGCGGATGAGCGTCATCGTCACTAACTCCGACAAGAAGGATGCGCCCATCTACACCAACCAGCTCTATAGGCAAGCCGTTATGGCGCCTCTCGCCAAGGCATTTGCTCGTGCCCCTCGAGCTGGGGGGGGGGGGGGGGGGGAAGACCGCAAAGAAGGCCTCTAGCATGCCCTCCGACAAACGCATCTCCTTAGAATGCTGCGTAGCCATTAACGATTTGCGGGAGAGCTCCAACGTCAGGAGCAAGAAGTCCAAGGTAGCTCCACCGGAGACAAAGAAAGTGCCCTCCAAGGAGGATGGCACGGGGGGAACTTTCACCATAAGTTTCACCCTGGACAGCAAATAGAAAGTGCGCTCATTGCCTTCCCGTGGGCGAATCTTGATGTGGTTGCGTGGCAACCATCTTATATCCCTGGAGTTCCCAGGAAGGTGATTGACTACCACCTCGTCGTCTTCCCTCATGCGTGGCCCGTCAAGCAGAAGGTCAGGCAACAAGCTTTCGAGCTGCAAGAGTTCATTGCCGAGGAGATCAAGAAGCTAGAGGTAGCAGGCTTGGTTAGAGGAGTCATCCATCCTACATGGTTGGCCAATCCAGTTGTAGTGCGCAAGGCAAATGGGAAGTGGAGGCTATGTATCGACTTTACTGATATCAATAAAGCCTGTCCAAAAGACCATTTTCCCTTGCAACGCATCGACTAGATTATAGACTCCACTGCCGGCTGTGACCTATTGTTTTCTCTTGATGCCTTTTTAGGATATCATCAGATGTTCATGGCCACGGAGGACGACGAAAAGGCTGCATTCATCACACCCTGTGGAACATACTACTTTGTACGCATGCCTTTTGGGTTGAAGAATGCCGGTTCAACATTTGCAAGAGCAATCCATATCGGTTTTGAGCCACCGCTCCATAGAAATATGGATGCTTACATGGATGACATAGTGGTCAAGACCAAGGAGAAAGAAACACTCATACAGGATCTGGAGGAGACGTTAGCCAACCTGCGCAAGATCAACTTGAAGCTCAACAACGAGAAGTGCGTGTTTGGCATCCGATGTGGCAAGCTTCTCGGGTCCTTTGTGTCTCAGCGTGGGATTGAGGCAAACCCCAAGAAGATCAAAGCTATTGACCAGATTGATGCACCCAAGCGCGTCAAGGATGTCTGTCTCCTTGCCGGCTGCGTTGCTGCTCTAGGAAGGTTCACATCAAAGTTTGCTGAGTGCGCCCTTCCCTTTTTAAAAATCTTGAAGAAGGTAGGTCCCACGAAGTGGACTCCGGAAGCGAAGGGAATGCTGCAAGACTTGAAGAGCTACCTCTCCTCTTCGCCAACACTTGTCGTACCTAAGCCACAAGAGCCATTGCTGCTATACTTGGCGGCAACCAATCAAGTGGTTTGTGCTGTCTTGGTGGCGCAGAGAGAACATAGGGAAGAGGCAGCGGCAGCGGCAAGGATGAGTCTGCTCCGCCAAGTGAAACAATACAGAAGAAGAAGATGGTGCAGCGCGCAGTTTAGGTTGTCAGCTCCATGCTGCAGGGGCTAGATCAAGGTATTCTGGCATGCAGAAGTTGCTTTTCGACATCCTCATAGCCTCGAGGAAGATGCGCCATTACTTCCAAGCACACGAGATCACCATCGTCACCCGTTTTCTGCTGCAACGGATTTTGCGGAACCCAGAAGCAACCGACAGGATCGTGAAGTGGGCCATGGAGCTATCAAGATTTGATATCAGATTTGGGAGCACTGCTACCATACAGAGCAGAGCCTTGGCAGAGTTTATTGCAGAATGGACCTAGACGACAGACGACGAAATTCGAGAAACGGCTCTCCCCGGCAAGGAAATGAATCAAGAGTGGATCATGTACATTGATGGAGCTTTCTCACTAAAAGGTGCTGGTGCCGGCGTACTACTTGTCGCACCCACCAGATAGCACCTAAATTACGTAATCCAGATGCTCTTCCCTTAGGAGAAGTCGACAAACAACACTGCAGAGTACGAAGGGCTCCTTGCCGGTCTCAGGATCGTGACAAACCTCAGAATCAAGAAGATCATCGTCAAAGGCGCTTCATAGCTTGTTGTCTGGCAAGTTAACAAAGAGTAGCAGATCCCATTGACGGAAGCCTATGTTGATGAAGTTAGGAAGACGGAGGAATGCTTTGACGGTCTGCAAACACAACACGTCCCACGTGCCGAAAATACCATTGTCGACGACCTATCAAAGCGTGCTGCCCTCAAGTTACATGTGGAACCAGGAACTTTTGTGCTCCGACTGACTCAGCCATCCGTAGCACCACCAACAAGGCCAGACAAGAGAAGGAAGCTGAACTCCGGAAAGTACTTCACTGCGGAGCTATCGGCAGCCGTTGATAAGAGTCGGGACGGCAAGGAAGTTGCCGGGGATAGCGCCAAGCCTACCGGGGAGCAGGAGGCTCCGGCAGGATCTCAGGTCCTCGCCTTAGAGACAAATACTCCCCCGGCTTAGGACATGCCTTTAGTCCTTGTCGTGGAGCCTCAGGCTCCGGCATGGGTGCAACACATAGTCCAGTTTCTCCAAACAAGAGAACTCCCCGAAGTGCAAGAAGAAGCAGAAAAAGTAGCTCGTCAAGCCAACATGTACCAGTTTGTGGATTACATCTTGTACATAAGAAGGCCGACGGCGTGAAATTGAAGTGCATTCCTCGCGAAGAAGGACTGGAGCTGTTGGCAGAGATACATGGAGGCATATGTCGCTCCCACATAGGGTCAAGAACTCTTGTCGACAAGGCATTCCGGCAAGGTTTCTTTTGGCCTAAATCCCTCCAGGATGCAACGCCACTAGTAACCAAGTGTGAAGCGTGCCATTTCCATTCAAAGAAAGCACATCAACCAGCCCAAGCGCTCCTTACATTCCCTCTCGCTTGGACATTTTCGGTCTGGGGCTCGATATTCTCGGCCACTTTCGCGCCCTGTCGGGGCCTTTGAATATTTGTATGTTGCAATCGACAAGTTCACAAAGTGGCCGGAAGTGGAACCAGTGAGGAATCCGACATCGCAGTCAGCCGTCAAGTTCTTCAAGAGGCTAGTTTGCCGCTTTGGTTTTCCAAACAGGATCATCACCAACAACGGCACACAGTTCACGAGTCGCGCCTTCATGCAGTACGTCCAAAACCTTGGCAGCAAGATCTATTTTGCTTATGTTGCTCATCCCAGGAGCAACGGCCAAGCGAAAAGGGCAAATTTTGAAGTGCTGTGAGGCCTCAAGACAAGGACTTTCGACAAGATGCACAAGTGCGGTAGAGGCTAGATTGATGAGCTTTTGGCGCTTCTTTGGTCACTCAGAATGACACCAAATCGAGCCACCGGCCAGACACCCTTCTCCCTAGTCTATGGGGCGGAGGCAGTTCTCCCCGCAAAACACATATACGGATCACCTCGAGTGCTTGCTTATGATGAGCTTGAGAAAGTGCAGCTGCGGCAAGATGATGCAACGCTCCTTGAGGAGGGTCATCTTTAGGCAGGTGTGAGAGTTGCTCGCTACCAGCAAGCCTTGCGCCGCTACCATAGCCGCAAGGTTCAAGCCAGAAGTCTTGATGTATGCTACCTTCTTCTTCGACATGTTTAGTCGGTCAAGAATTCAAAAAAGTTAACGGCAAAGTGGAAAGGCCCTTATCGGGTAGTTCGATTCACCAGGCCTAGCGTAGTCCACCTGGAGACCAAGAATGGCATTCCGGTGAGCAATTATTGGAACATCGAACATCTTCGTAAGTTCTAACCATAAGTTGCGGTTGCAGGGGGCCCCTTGCAACGACCTTTTATACAAGTCTGGCCGGCAAGGCAGGTAATGCGTTGTACAAAGCCAGGTGTAGACCCTGTGCACGGTGCAATAAGGCTTAGCGTATGACAATTCTTGTCAATCACAATGTCTATTTATGTGCATGTTCCTCAAAGTTTTGTGTTACGCTTATTTCCCAGCAGGGAGTAACGGACCGCCAAGGTTCCATGCCTCTATTTATCTTCTTTGTTTTTCTTAAAGGATAGAAGGTTTCCTTGCATAAAAATTTCCCCGGGGGTGGGGATGTGGACACCGCCACGCGATTAGCAGTATCTGTTCAAACGGAATTGAGTGCAGCAGCGAAAAGCTAAGTTTAAAATACTTTGAGTAAAATTTGAACTATGAAGTTACTTTCCTTAGATGACTTCGACTTTTGTATTGAAAACCTGCGCGCGAAGGAACATTGCCACGATCAGTTGAGACCTTACTTTGTTTCAAGTCCGCTCAACGACTTAAGTGGCCGCGCTGATTGTGCCAAGATTCCTCACTATTAGCTACATCTCCAGCAGGCTACTCAGGACCTGTTCCTTGGAGGGCTCGCGGTAAGGCTGTACGCAACGACAAGGTTGATTGCGCCAAGGTACCTTGCCGGCAGAAGGACCTCCAGCAGGCTGCTAATGACCCGTCCTCAAAGCACTCGTGATAGGGCTGTGCGCATCGGCATGTTTCCAACACATCGTAGGGTGTATACCATATGGAAAGAAATCAAACAAGGGAGATAACATTCATTAATCCAAAACGGAACAAGTTATTTTACATAGTTGTTTGCTGCAATCCTAACTAGAGATAACATTGTATTTTACATGGATACCGCGACAACAAAAGAAAAGCGGAGGCCCTAATCCCTCCGCTGGCCTTCGACCCTCTTGACTTGGCTCACCTTGTCAACGATGGGCATGACCAGATCCTCAAGCACCTTGAGGTCAACGTCATTCGCCAAGTGCTCGAACAGATTGGAGAGGTTGATGCCGGGTTTCTTGTGCACCACCTTGGTGAGCACCTTGAGGAGGACAACCTAGCAGATCTTGCGGGACACATCGGCAAGGCGGGTTGCTTCGCAAGCCTGGAGCTGCAACAGAGCCTTGATCAAACTATCAAAGAACAGAGTGATCCTGGCACTCTGGGACGTACTTGCATCAGAAAAATACTGGAATCTAGGAAAGCCCATGATGAACAATTGCGTCGTGAGCCTTCCCGCAACGTTGGCAAGGCATTCCGTCAAAGTCTACACACCACCCACGTAGTTGCCATGAGCAGCGGAAGCACCCTCGAGCTTGGACTTCTCGTCTTCGAGGTCCTTGGTCAAGGCCCTCTCGCGGTCCTTGCCGCTCTCAAGGGCCTCCTCCAAGGTAGCTAGCTTTCGCTTCAGATCGGCAAGAGCGGCTTTGGAGGCGGCGAGCTGGGTGGTCTTGTTGGAGACGACAGCTTGCATCTCCACTAGACTAGAGAGAGTTTTCTCCCTCTCTGTCCCGACCAGTTAGATCTCCTTGCCAAGTCCTTCGAGATCTAGCTCCAGCCTTGCCACCTTACAGGCGAGCTAACTCCTAGCGGCCTCTGTAGCAGCGACATCATTGGTGGCGGCTTTCAGCCTGACGGCGTGGTGTGTGGTCTGAGCGGCAAGAGCATCCTTATGCTTCCGCTCCAGCTCCTGGGTCTGCTGCGCAACGAGCCTCTCAACTTCTCCGTGCTTACGACGAAGATCGCCTGGGAGCGGCCCCTCGCGGGTGACAAGGTATTCTTCTTGAGCGTCCAGCACGACGCGGAGCTACGTCAGGCGGGCCTCCTCAGCAGCAGCCTGATTCGAGGCCTCTTCCTGCGTGTGCTCCATGTCAGACTGCTTCAGGAGGAGCTCATCGCTCTCCTCGTTCGGCCGCACCCGGCTAGCCTGCAGCTCCTCATGGGCTTTGAAGAACCAAGCCTTGGTCTCCTAGAAGCGCTTCCCAAAGCTTGCTTCCGCTGCATCGACGACTGCTTGCCGGGAGTCCAGCTTCTCCTTGCGGGCCAAGTGAAGCGTCTGGGGCTGGCGAAAGTTGTCGCCCATGGCCTGAAGGAGCCGCTCTTCCTTAGACCCGCTACTGCTAGCTCTTGAGTCGTCGTCAACCTTGAGCCCAGAAGCGGTGGTAATCTCATCATCCAAGGTCTCCCCTTCGACAGGCTCCCTGGTGCAGATCGTCCCCGGCTTGCTGACGAATTGGTCCTGGCCAACTTTTAGGTACTTGGGTAGAGAGGGAAGCTTGGGTGTTGGCGGTTGATCCTCCACATCATCTCTCTCGGAAACCGATGGCTCAGTGGTTGGCGTAGTGCCTGGCGCTCCTGCGGCAGGAAAGCCATCAGTACGACCACTGGGCTCCTCGTCGACCCTCCCCCCAGCGTGCTTGGTGGCCTCCTCCTGGACAGCCTTAGCGGCCTCGCCAACGGTAACCTTGTCGGCCTCGGCAACAGAACTCTTGGTGATCTCCTCGATAACGAAGTCGACGTCCATGTCCTCCATCAGATGTGAATCTAAGAGCCAGAAGAGGGAGAACAAGATAAGAACAAGATAGAAATTCAAGAAGACTAAAAAGATGAAGATAAAACAACACGTCCTCTCAGGCAAGCGGATTACCTATGCCAAGCTGCTAGGAGCTGGTAACTACTTCCCCGACACCGTTGCTTGTCGGTGTGGTGCTGCCGGCCGCTACGCCCGTCGGATCATCCTCGGCAAAGATGGCCTCGTCAACAGTGACATTTGCCGAAGATCCATCCCTGGGTGGCTTGGTTGATGGAGGCGGCACGTCAGGGGAAGCCTCCTGTCGGTGCACTAAACATTGAGTCCCAAGAGCCCCAGACTTGTGCATGGGCACGAAGAGCCCCTTCCGCCAGGGCATGGTAGAACCCAGTCATGATGCAACCCCCAAGATTATCAAGGCCTCGACAAGCCCGCCTTGCTGGGAAGATGACCAAGGCCATGCCCATTACGTGGGCGTGACGAACTCACCAAGTACAAGATCCCAGCATGCTCCCTTGCCGGGATGACGACTGAAACCCCTGGCAAGATCCCTTGCTGGGATGAAGACTCAAGACCCCGGGAAGCTCCTTGCCGAGATGACGGGTCTGGCCACTAGAGGGCAGCCGCCCTTGCCACAGTGCCACCGTCACCCAAGTGCCAGTGCATTCTGCATGCGCCAGCGCAGCGTCCATGTGTCGAAACACCTGGATACATGTCTTCACCAACACATCACTGACAAGGCCAAGACGTGAATTGAATGCACCTTACAGCGGTAGATGGATAAGCACTGCCCTAGGTTCACTGTAACTCCTCGTAAACCTACCACCGAGCACTGTAGGTGACCCATTTGCCAATAAAAGGAGGCCCTTAGCTCATTTCACCAACGGTTATCCGTTTTGGACATCGACCCATAAGACGATCATCAATGGTCACTATAACAATCAACAACAAAATGCTTAATACAACCAGACAAGCAGGACATCGGGTTTTACACGTAAGCGGCCCGAACCTGGGTAAAAAGGCTTGCCGGGTATTGATTGTTAGCTCTTCTCTTCACGTCATCCTTTCCCCGCCCTTCGATCACAAGGGTTTCACGTTGATTCCCATAGGTGTCGACCTCGCATCGCCGACATCGTCGGCGCGCTAGGTAGGGGGTGCGGAGTTGTGCGCGAATCAGAGCAAACTCACCACCAGATTCTTCGAAGTTTGGGCGCTCCGCCGCGGTTCCCCCGGAAACTGGGTACCGCGGCGGACGCTCTGTTCTGCTACAGCTTCCCAAGGCCCGCGCGAGCGCAAGGCACGGAGGCGGAGGCTCCAAAGGCGGCACCGTCAGGCCGATGCGTCGTTCGGGGCCAACGTGCAACTGTCGAGTGCATACCTCGGAGCTTCATAGAGACCTCGGTGCATACTCCGGCGGATGCACCTCTGCAGAGTGATGCATAGTCATTGAGGATGCGCCAAATGGTCCCGAAGCCTCGGCGCGCACTCCAGCATAAGTGTTGTGCCCCTGAGAGGGTCGTATCGTCGCCCAACATGCGCTCGGGGGCTCCGCAAGCATAGCCTAACAAGAGAAAAGTAAAGGGGTTACACCCTGGACAGCTTTTTCTCCAAACGACGGTCGCGGACTGTCGGGAAGAAGTCTTTGCCGGAGAAAAAGCTGTCGGGAGCTTGCTGAGGACTCCTACGCCCCAACAAAATATTCAAGCGCCCTGCGACCACAGCATGAGCAGATAAGTTCTAAGTTTGAGATTCAGATCGGAAGTAGATAGATTCTCTGTTTTTCCCTTAAAAGTTTTCAATCTTTGTGTGTGGAGTCTGCGCATACTGGGACCTTTCCAAAGATAAGTGCACCTTGTCTTTGTTTCGAACGCGTTCAAACGAGCTGAACGGACACAGAGCGCCTTCGAACTGTTTTGAATATTATCAACAGAGCAAGCAGCTATGTAGCGCCTGATTTCGTCTCAAGCTCCGCTTGGCGATTTTTATGGTTGCATTGAACGCGGCAAGGAGCCTTGCCGGTAGTTGCCGGCAAGCTCCCAGAAAATGCAAAGACAAATCATACAAAGAATGGAATCGGAGAAAGGGAAAACAGTTTTTTCATTCATTTGTTTGGGATAGTCTCAAACTTATTACATGGATGATATGATCTACTCTAACCTAGAACTATTGTCCTTGGCGAGGAATTACGCTCGCCGGAATGGAGTTCCAGAAGACATGGAGCGGCCCTCCGTGCGATCCTGGCTGGTTCCTCCGGGACCAGCACTGCGTGTGGGAGGGAGCGAGCGACGGACTGACGGTGATGGTACGGCTGGCAATTAGTCCGAGGACAGGTCCTCTTATGCGGACCATGTGTGCAGGGGGCCTGACCCGCTTCCACTGTCATCACCATCCGTCCCTGCCTCGTCACTCCCATGTGAGGAAGGGCTTTCAGTCTCGGTCGAGCTCTGTTCGGAGCAGCCGAGACGCGCACTTGAGCTCCCATATAGGTTAATGGAGAGCATGTTATCCGCTATACTCTTGAAGCGGAGAACGTGCCTATCCCAGAGGCTGTGGGCGCGGTCGAAGCTTTTCCACCCGCAACCAAGGAACAGGGTCCGAGGCCTAGTACGCTCTGCAACCACCGGCATGGCACAATTGTTGCAGACACGCATGCAAAGCCACAGGGTCAAGGACCCCTGTCCTTCTGTTGCCTCAACGAAGACACCGGGGATTCGGAGGCGGGACCAGATGGGTCCTCATAACTGGATGAGGAACTCCAGTGGGTCCCTACCAACGTGGACCACCACAAGAGCAAGCCTCGGGGAAGGCGGAGGCGCTGGATTAGCGCTCCGCCTCCCCCCGGCCTCGACCTCTACGACGGTCGCGACCCCTCGCCCTTCCCTCGCCCCAGAAGTTGTGGCATGATCCGAACAAGATCCTCTCGCCGCCCTTGTGGACGATGGTGGCCGACCCCGTCCCCTAACCATGGTTAGGGGCGAGTGCCACCTACAGACAGAAGAAGACTATGAAGACCAAGACTGAGGAGTTGGTGGATTCAGAAGGATGTGGGTGAACAAAACCCCTCGCAAACCCTCCCAATTTATAGGACGGGGCGCGGGGGCTAGCCTCACTTGCTCCAGAAGCCACCACCCCTCTCGCCCAATCGCTCATGCTCACGGGCGAACAAGACAGGACCTGCTGCACCAATGCACGAACGGGCGGGCCCAACCACTGTTGCGCCTTTTAAGGCCATGTCTGCCACCTGTCCATCCATAACTACGCATGCCACACGCGTGGCAGAGGCGTTTCAGGAAGTGGAAAGGCCACTGCACGCACGACCCCCCACTTCGCTCGTGCAATGCGCGACGTGGGGAAAAGCAACCGCCAGTGGATCCAGCCACGAAGCCCATGCACCTCTTTGGTCCTGGCCCAACAACGCTTCACATGTGTGTGTGGCTGAGGCCCCGGGGCTCCTGTCGGTGCACTGAAGACTGGGGTCCCTAGTGCCCCAGACATGTGCACGGGCGCGAAGAGCCCCTACTGGCAGGGCATGGCAGGACCCAGTCAAGATGCAATCCCCAAGATTATCAAGGCCTCGGCAAGCCCGCCTTGCCGGGAAGATGATCAAGTCCACGCCAATTTGGTGGGCATGATGAACTCACCAAGTACATGACCCCGGCAAGCTCCCTTGCCGAGATGACGACTGAAGCCCCCGGCAAGCTCCCTTGAGTTGACGAAGACTCAAGGCCCCATCAAGCTCCTTGTCGGGATGACGGGCCTGGGCACTAGAGGGCAACCGCCCTTGCCACAGTGCCACTGCCACCAAGTGCTAGCGCATTCCGCATGCGCCAGCGCAGCATCCACGTGTCGAAACACCTGGATACGTGTGTTCGACGCACATCGCTGACAAGGACAAGACGTGCATTGAATGCACCTAACAGTGGTAGATGGATAAGCACCGCCCTAGGTTCACTGTAACTCCTCGTGAACCTACCACCAAGCTTTGTAGGTGACCCCTTTGCCTATAAAAGGAGGCCCTTAGCTCATTTCACCAAGGGTTAAAATTTTTGGACATCGACCCATAAGACGGTCATCAACGGTCACTATAACAATCAACAATAAAATTCTTAATACAACCACACAAGCATGACATAGGTTTTTACACGTAAGCGGGCCTAACCTAGGTAAAAAGGCTTGCTGGGTGCTGATATTAGCTCTGCTCTTCACATCATCCTCTCCCCGCCGTACGATCACAAGGTTTCACGTTGATTCCCATAGGTGTTGACCTCGCATCCCTGACACCCCCAATGGCTCGTCTTGCTTCCGCTCCTCACCTGCAAGCCTAGTGATGTTAGTAGTGAAGATAATTGTCCTAGCGCTCGTCATTGGGAAATGGCTAGAGGAGCACAATGAGGGCTACGCTGGGGATTGCATCGCGGGCTGATCTTCGGGATGGTCGGTGTAACGACCTAACCTCGAAGGATTTGAGTCTCTGTGCTTTACTGTGCTAGTCCCTGGATCGACTCGCTAGCACACACAGTATAGATGAAAACCCGAATAGCAAGTGCATCATTTATAATAACGTATGATCCATAATTTATAAAATATAACAATCTGCATAGCACTTAGCTAGCTTTATTCTAATAAACAGCGGAAAAGTAGCAGAATAATAACGATGAGTCCCATCATAGCCCACTGGCGATGTTGAGTGAAGACTCGCGACCCTAACAGTACCTTACTCCTCGTCTGAATATCCTGCAACATGATACGTTGCAGCCATATAGGTCAATACTTTGAATGTATTGGCAAGTTACACAAGAAAAGTAATATAACAGACCTACATGTATATGCATAGTATAAGAAAAGAAAGGCTGACGGTTATTTTGCAGAAAGCTGATTTTATCCTCATAGCTACCTAATAGTCAAGTTTTAATTTGTTTGCTACAATAACTTATATGTGGTTGAATTGGCATCTCCAACTCCAACCTATTACCATTATTAAGTTTCCCGTCAAGTTTTATTAAGTGAGTGATCTGTCAAGATCATCCAACAACTGTAATGGCCTAGCTGCTCAAAATTGTCCATAACCGGGGACACGGCTAATCATGATTAGTTTATACACCATGCAGAGGTTTGCACACTGTACCTACTAGACCCAACCTGAAGATTGAGACGAAGTCTTTCAGAAGCAGTCACCTCCACCCAACGGCAAGCCGGTACACCTATTCATATCTACATCTGCTAGCTTTGCCCAGGCAAGGTTCGCACAACCTACTCAACTAAGCTAGAGCCAATATAGCTAGTGGTTGCGCACGGAAGCTACTAGTCACTAAGTGTGTCTGATCTTTTTGAACCTGGGCGGCATTCCACATACATTCAGAGGGTAGAAACCATGATGTTCTTGAAACCACCCAGCAATACCATATCCGCCCAGAGGTGTATTATATCCTGAATTACTACTCAAATTTATTTTGTAGTAATCCTCACATAATATCAATGAATACAGGAACCAATCCCCGTCTACATAGCATAGCAAAACTACAATTACCACGATCTTCAATGACGAGGGAATATAGCTCAATAGCATAGCAAATAAGAATCTTCCTATACATGCATAATTCTCATAGGATGGTATAATACTACATGCATAGAAAAATAATAGGTAAAGGATGATCAACATGTAACTTGCCTTGATTCTGATTCAGAAGGTCACACTCCTGACAATAGCTGCGTCGCACTCCGCACAATCTACACGTTACAAACAATCACACCAATCAATCATCACAAACACATAACACCAAATAAAACCATCGGCAATAAAACAACTTGTTTAAAACCAAAGCATAAATAGCATGGCAGCAGGTATAAAATCATCTACATGCTGATACGATGACAACACAAAAAGAATCAACTAAATCAGATTTACGGTTTGCAAAATATGGCCTCCGGTAGGTTTAAAATAATCTGTTTTAACAAAAAAATTAATTTTCGTAAAACTGAAAACTACTGGTTCTAACATGTTCTACTCATCAATACAAGATCACAGGAAAAAGAATTTCCTGAATCGGAGTTACGAGTAAAAAGATAAACGCGTTTCAAAATTATACCGAGAATCTGACAAAGCTAAAAACAGATTTTATTTCGTCCTGAAGCTGTTCATCGTGGTTTGATGAATCCGCTTGTGCGTGCGTTCTCACCACGAACAGCGGGGAAAAACAGAACCGTCTTGGTGTGGCTCCTCCGATGGTGCTCCGGTGGCGGTCGAACGGACTCCCTTGACGGCGGCTCCGCGAACTCCGACGAACACAGATGAGCTCCGGCAACACGGGCGAACTCCGACGTGACGAAGTGCTGCTGCAGGGTGCTTCGGTGATGGTCGAAATTGGAGCAGCAAGAGGTTAGGGTTGTGGAGAAAACGAATCTGAGCCGGGGGCTAGGTTTCCTGAAACTATATGTTCGCGAAGAGAAGATATGGCTCGGTTTCGGTTTGAGAATCGTTCCCTGTGGCACTCGGTTTGTCCTGGAAGTCTC
Source organism: Hordeum vulgare subsp. vulgare (assembly GCF_904849725.1). NCBI lineage: Eukaryota > Viridiplantae > Streptophyta > Magnoliopsida > Poales > Poaceae > Hordeum > Hordeum vulgare. Next base: position 301,718,573 of record NC_058519.1, read on the forward strand.
GGGCGAGGGGACTCCTAGCCAGGCTGGGACTCGGTCCCTGGGAGAGGGAACTGCTCGTGAGGCACACGGCCTCGTGGCATGCTGGCTGGCTGCCCGGTCAACGCTAGCTGGGGCTGGCTCGTGGGATGCATGCGGTGCTGGTTGGGCTGAGCCTTTGGCTCGGCCTGGCCAGCTAGTTTTTTTTAATAAAAGCACGAAAAAGTATTAAATTAATATATATATATATTTAAAGAAAACAAACAGAGAAAAAAAAATAATGATATACGTACAAAAATATATACATACATATATATATATAAAGTACGCATATAGTAATATATATATACATATAGGAATATATATATATATTAAAATGCTAATATATACATACATATATTGATATAACATAAATCCCCTATTAAATAATAAAGGAACCTAGTTCCACCTAATGCAAGCTTTTGAAAATAGTTTTAATGCAATAGGACGAACAACGATCTTTTAAAAACTCAACTAAAAATAATTTCAGAGATTATAAAATTTGCAAAACCAAATCGGACAACTTCAAATAACATTTTAACATCATGAACTTTTTACTTCACACGGGAGAAGTCATATTATCTCCACTCAAATAAATTGCCCGAAGTTGCAAAATGAATAAAAATTTTAGAAGAGCAACTAATGCATAGAAAAATATGAGATGCATTTGAATGATTTATTAACATCCGAATTTAAGAAAATTGGGATGTTACAAACCTACCCCCCTTAAGATGAATCTCGCCCTCGAGATTCGGGTTGGCTAGCAAATAGGTGTGGGTAGTCCTGCTTGAGATCCTCCTCTCGTTCCCAAGTAGCCTCTTCTTCCGTATGATGATCCCACTGAACTTTGCATAATCTGATTGCCTTGGTGCGAGTAACTCTATGAATCTTAACAGGCTTCTCCTCTGAAAACACATCTGGATAATCCTTCACAACTGGCACCTCTTCCAGGCTACCCCCCTTAAGAGAGTTCACCTGCATCCTCTTATGCTGGTACTTACATACATATTTGATTCTCTTCCCTCCTGGTGCACTGAGAGAGATAGATCGACTAGCACAATCGATAACTCCTTCATATAATTGTAACCAGTCCATACCCAAAATAATATCCAGACCTTGTGACTTCACTATGATCAAATATGTAGGAAACTCATGCTTCCCAATAGACAAGTTTAACCCATGACAACCAACACCTGCTATCATCTCAGCTCCTGGGGAACTCACTCTAATAGGCATACTAAGGGTTTTGGTTGGCAAGAATAGATGAGTAATAGATAGAATAGGTCTAAAGGAATATATATATTCTACCCATATGCATATTATGATCAAGGTAATATATATGAGGCAACAAAACATCATAAAAAATAACACAAACAAGCATAACAATAATCAAACATATCTATATATATAGTCGAATAATTCCAACAAGATCCTAATTTAACAACAAGCAAAATAACAATCAAGCAAGCAACCTAGTATCGTCATGCCACAAAGCGGGCATAAACAGATACGCTAACACGTTAATAGCGCAAATAAAACAAGATAAGCGGTGGTCTCAGCACTAGTTCCTACTTAAGCAGGTCAAGATACTAGAGTGGTTGTCTAATGAAAGAGTAAGATGTAGACAAAGTGTATAGAATAAATTTAGACTCCTATGGCTTTTCTAATCCATTTTCTATGGTCACGACCTACAGTCAACGCATTGCTCTGATGCCATCTGCAACGACCAAACTTCGAAGGATTTGAGTCTCTGTGCTTTACTGTGCTAGTCCCTCGATTGACTCGCTAGCACACACAGTATAGATGAAAACCAGAATAACAAGTGCATCATTTATAACGTATGATCCAGAATTTATAAAATATAACAATCTGCATGCACTTAGCTAGCTTTATTCTAATAAACAGCGGAAAAGTAGCAGAATAATAACGATGAGTCCCATCATAGCCCACTAGCGACGTTGAGTGAAGACTCGCGACCCTAACGGTACCTTACTGCTCGTCTGAATATCCTGCAACATGATACGTTGCAGCCATATAGGTCAATACTTTGAATGTATTGGCAAGTTACACAAGAAAAGTAATATAACAGACCTACATGTATATGCATAGTATAAGAAAAGAAAGGCTGACGGTTATTTTGCAGAAAGCTGATTTTATCCTCATAGCTACCTAATAGTCAAGTTTTAATTTGTTTGCTACAATAACTTATATGTGGTTGAATTGGCATCTCCAACTCCAACCTATTACCATTATTAAGTTTCCCGTCAAGTTTTATTAAGTGAGTCATCTGTCAAGATCATCCAACAACTGTAATGGCCTAGCTGCTAAAAATTGTCCATAACCGGGAACACGGCTAATCATGATTAGTTTATACACTCTGCAGAGGTTTGCACACTGTACCCACTAGACCCAACCTGAAGATTGAGACGAAGTCTTTCAGAAGCAGTCACCTCCACCCAACGGCAAGCCGGTACACCTATTCATATCTACATCTGCTAGCTTTGCCCAGGCAAGGTTCCCACAACCTACTCAACTAAGCTAGAGCCCATATAGCTAGTGGTTGCGCACGGAAGCTACTAGTCACTAAGTCTGTCTGATCTTTTTGAACCTGGGCGGCATTCCACTTCCATTCAGAGGGTAGAAACCATGATGTTCTTGAAACCACCCAGCAATACCATATCCGCCCAAAGGTGTATTATATCCTGAATTACTACTCAAATTTATTTTGTAGTAATCCTCACATAATATCAATGAATACAGGAACCAATCCCCGTCTACATAGCATAGCAAAACTACAATTACCACGATCTTCAATGACGAGGGAATATAGCTCAATAACATAGCAAATAAGAATCTTCCTATACATGCATAATTCTCATAGGGTGGTATAATACTACATGCATAGAAAAATAATAGGTAAAGGATGATCAACATGTAACTTGCCTTGATTTTGATTCAGAAGGTCACACTCCTGACAATCACACCAATCAATCATCACGTAGGTTGCGTCGCACTCCGCACAATCTACACGTTACAAACAATCACACCAATCAATCATCACAAACACGTAACACCAAATAAAACCATCGGCAATAAAACAACTTGTTTAAAACCAAAGCAAAGATAGCATGGCAGCAGGTATAAAATCATCTACATGCTGATACGATGACAACACAAAAAGAATCAACTAAATCAGATTTACGGTTTGCAAAATATGGCCTCCGGTAGGTTTAAAATAATCTGTTTTAACAAACAAATTAATTTTCGTAAAACTGAAAACTACTGGTTCTAACATGTTCTACTCATCAATACAAGATCACAGGAAAAAGAATTTCCTGAATCGGAGTTACGAGTAAAAAGATAAACGCGTTTCAAAATTATACCGAGAATCTGACAAAGCTAAAAACAGATTTTATTTCGTCCTGAAGCTGTTCATCGGGGTTTGATGAATCCGCTCGTGCGTGCGTTCTCACCACGAACAGCCGGGAAAAATGGAACCGTCTCGGTGTGGCTCCTCCGATGGTGCTCCGGTGGCAGTCGAACGGACTCCCGTGACGGCGGCTCCGCGAACTCCGACGAACACAGATGAGCTCCGGCAACACGGGCGAACTCCGACGTGACGAAGTGCTGCTGCAGGGTGCTTCGGTGATGGTCGAAATTGGAGCAGCAAGAGGTTAGGGTTGTGGAGAAAACGAATCTGAGCCGGGGGCTAGGTTTCCTGAAACTATATGTTCGCGAAGAGAAGATATGGCTCGGTTTCGGTTTGAGAATCGTTCCCTGTGGCACTCGGTTTGTCCTGGAGGTTTCGGGCGAGGAGACTCCTGGCCAGGGTGGGACTCGGTCCCTGGGAGAGGGAACTGCTCGTGAGGCACAGGGCCTCGTGGCATGCTGGCTGGCTGGCCGGTCAACGCTAGCTGGGGCTGGCTCGTGGGATGCATGCGGTGCTGGCTGGGTTGAGCCTTTGGCTCGGCCTGGCCAGCTAGTTTTTTTAATAAAAGCACGAAAAAGTATTAAATTAATATATATATATATATATATATATATATATATATTTAAAGAAAACAAACAGAGAAAAAATAATAATGATATACGTACAAAAATATATACATATAAAAAAATGTACGCATATAGTAATATATATATATATATACATATAGGTATATATATATTAAAATGCTAATATATACATACATATATAGATATAACATAAATCCCCTATTAAATAATAAAGGAACCTAGTTCCACCTAATGCAAGCTTTTGAAAATAGTTTTAATGCAATAGGACGAACAACGATCTTTTAAAAACTCAACTAAAAATAATTTCAGAGATTATAAAATTTGCAAAACCAAATCGGACAACTTCAAATAACATTTTAACATCATGAACTTTTTATTTCACACGGGAGAAGTCATATTATCTCCACTCAAATAAATTGCCCGAAGTTGCAAAATGAATAAATTTTTTAGAAGAGCAACTAATGCATAGAAAATATGAGATGCATATGGATGATTTATTAACATCCGAATTTAAGAAAATTGGGATGTTACAGTGGGGGGTAGCCTCTCGCGCACCTAAGGTGCTTGCAGGAGGCTCTTCGCCCGCCGAGATCTTTGCCTTCTTCGAAGACTTCCGCACCAATGGATCCAGATCCCTGCAAAGACAAGCAGACGCAAGATGAGCAAATCAAACAAAATCGATGTTGCAGAAATTAAAGGATGCGGCAGGGCCCTGACTGCTCTTCTTCTTCCGAGTCGAAGCCAAAAATGTCGAATTCGACCTCTGCCACGGTGCTCACGGGAGGAGGTGGAGGGGTAGACCTACGACTCTTGGCTGCGGCAAGCGGAGGAGTTCACTAGCTGTGGCGCCGGCGTCAGCCTTCCTGAGAACACGCTTCCTCTTGGGGGTCGGGGGATCCTCGAGCGGCTCCTCATCGGTTGTATCCTCGGCAGAGGGGTCCCCGGTGGCAGCACCAGTGTGCTTCCTCGTAGAAGGGCCCCCAACAGTAACCCCGATGTGCTCCTCGGCAACCTCCTCTGGAACGGCGAGCGTTTCCTCCGTTACCGTCCCGTCTTTACTGGACTCCCCCATGAAACTGACGCTGTCGGTCGCCACGGCAAGTGCCGCCTGTTCGACCCTATTGGTGATATATGCCACTTCCTCATTAAGGGTGGAGCGGTAGACGTGCACCTCTTCCCGGATGGCGATCTCCGTCAGGTTGTCAAAGAACTGCACCGCCTGCTCTGCATTCGGCTCAGCCCAAGTTGGGTCGAGGACGTGGGCATTGCACGCCGGCATTATGGAAATGATCAAGCACACGGTGGAGTTGTTGCACACAGGGACTACCCCTACCGCCAACTTGAACTTCCCCTCGGTCTTGAACAACTTCTAGCAGATGCTTGCGTGCTGGAGGAACGTCAGATTACGTTCAGCCCAAGGCGCAGCCTCATGTTGTCCGCCGCATTCTTGTAGTCCGTCTGCACACGGGCGATGCGCCGGGAAGAAAATCTGCAGCCACCATCTCGATCGTGAGCCCGACAGCCCTGATTTGCACGATCCTGGTGGTGGCAATTGAGAGCTTCCCGTATTCAGGATCGAGGTCACGCCATCCCTTGTCGCGCGATATCTTGGCTGTCCGGGGCATGCAGAAATCCTGGGGGATCATCCTCCAGAAGCCAGCACCACCTCCTGTGCCACTCCTCCCACTTCTCGTGGAAGGTTCCATCTATGTAAGCCTCCTTGGTCCCTGTCCTGGGGATCCAAGAAAGCAAACCGGAAAGGGCATCTCTCTTTTGGATGCAGGGGGTGAAGTAGTGGCGGAAGAGGGCGACGCTGGGCGTGATTCCGAAAAGATCTCGTAGAGATGTACGAACACGACCATATAAGTCACCGCATTCGGCGTGAAATCTAAGAGCCGGAGGTTATATGAGTACATGATCTCTATGAAGAAGTCGGAGTAGGGAGGATAGAGGCCGCAGTAAAAGTAATCTGGGAAGAAATGGAATATGTTGGGCTCAAGATCAATAGAACCTAGGGGCATGCGGGCAGCATGATGCGCCTTAGTCTACCTCACTCACATGAGCAGGTACCGGTCTATCAGGGTCCCCACGTCCAACCCTGGGGGGAATATAACAAGCTCCTTCTGCATCTTCGCCAGATCGCCCCCCGTGACGACGCTCTTCCCCTTGCTTGGCTTCGGTGCCATGGGCACAAGGGAGGAGGGGCGGAGGCCGGAGGAGGCGGATGATTGGAGGCGGCAGAAAGGTGGAGCAACTCTGCTTCACGCTGAGAGCAGAGAGGCGACGAGAGTTTAGAGACTGGAAAAGAGCAAGGAGTAATGGGCAAATGCCCTTGCGGTTCCCCTTTTATGTGGAGGATGCAGGACCGCACCTTGGCAAGCCCTGAAACTTCCCCTGCATGTGCACGGGCATTTCGGCCACTCCGCCCACGTCCCACACGTCGCGCATTCAACGAGTGTCATGGGGAGGCAGGGGCGTAGTAACGATAAAATCGCCACCCGCACATCTCGACCACAACTGCCCGTGCACTGGTTGGCTTTATCACAACAACGCCTCGCACTTGTGTCTAGCCTAGGCTCGGGGGCTCCTGTCGGTGCACCAACTTTTGGGTCTTTACTGCCCCTTACTTGTGCACGGGCAGTTGCTACCACACCCATGTCAATGCTTGCCTGGAGGCTGGAGAAGACCAACACGAACACATCCCAGGCTAGAAGATTGGAGATCGAAGCCAGAACCCCCGGCAAGATCCTTGCAGGGGGGAGGCTAGCGAAGCCCCGGCAAGGAGAGAAGCCCCGACGCAACCCACCCCCGTCGAGGTCCTAGTTCACCTCTGTGCCAGCGCAGCGACCAGCTGCTCCCCTCCACTTGATATGTGTCGATCCGCCAGGATACGTGTCGAGCGATGTTTGGGGGTGAACAATGCCGAGGGCACACGTCCGGGTTCCATGCCTGGAACACCTGGCGAAGCATTTATTGTGTGTGTCATTAGACGCCGATAGCACTGTACGTAGTCTTACACCACATGAGTGCACTGTTTCACTTTGCTCCCCAGGGGTGTCCTGTGCTGCCACTGTTGGTGACCCCTTTGACCTATAAAAGGAGGTCGAGGGCATGCACTTAATGATAGAAAACACTTAGTCATCCCGCAGCTAGCTACCCCTGAAACTGGCATAGCTTCCCACGCACAACCTCTAGGGTTTTAAAGCCTTAGTACGCAGCAGTGGTGCATAGAACGACGCTCTTCTAGCTTGAACTCTAGAACTCACCCAGTATAGACAAAGCAGGAGTAGGGCATTACGCTTCCGAGTGGCCCGAACCTGGGTAAATATCCCCCACGTCTGCCTGTTAGCTCTCCTCTTGGTGCAATTCTCTCCCCCGCTGAACCGTAAAGGGGTCCTCGGATCCCATAGTTGTGTTGTGCATTCGTTGCCCAAACACCGAGACACTCTCCGGTCAATATCTAATAGCGGGACCTGGATGCCCATGTTGGACCCTACATATTCTACGAAGATATGTTACTTGCCCGATATTCGATCGTTGGTATCTCTATACCTATTCCAATCTTGCGACTGGGAAGTCTCTTTACTCGCTCCGTAATACAAGATCCCATGGATAACTCTTAGGTACACTACTTGCGAGGCTTGTTTGTGATGTTGTATTACCGAGTGGGCCCCGAGATACCTCTACGTCATACGGAGTGACAAATCCGAGTCTGAATCCATGCTAACTCAACAAACACCTTCGGAGATACCTTTAGAGCACCTTTATAGGCACCCAGATACATTGCGATGTTTGATACACACAAGGTATTCCTCCGGTGTCAGTGAGTTACATGATCTCATGGTCATAGGAACGTATACTTGACATGCAGAAAACAATAGCAACAAAATAACACGATCACATACTACGTTTATAGTTTGGGTCTTGTCCATCACATCATTCTCCTAATGAGGTGAACCCGTTATCAACTGACAACACTTTGGTCATGGCCATGAAACATTAACCATCTTTGATCAAGGAGCTAGTCAAGTAGAGGCTCACTAGGAACATTGTTTTGTCTATAAATCCACACATGCATTTGTGAATCCATTTAATACAATTATAGCATGGATAATTAACGATTATCTTGAAACATGAAATATAATAATAACTATTTTTATTACCTCTAGGGCATATTTCCAACATGATCATCATTTAAGGATTTCACATTAAGCATTTTCATAAATTCTTCCTCTAGCAATTGAGCACAATCTGTCGAACTATCATTTTCATGAAAGACATTATAGAGATGAAACAAATGAGGCAATCTAAATTCCATTTTTTGTAGTTTTATTTTATGAAACCAAACTAGTGAAAAACAGGAAACTAAAATATTTAATTACAAGATCTAAAGTTATACATTGAAGCACTCAGCTCCCCGACAACGGTGCCAGAAAATAGCTTGATGTATACTATACAACTTTATGGTTTTAGACTATGTTCAGCCTCCATGAGTAGTTTTGTAGGAGAGTAGCAATTTCCTCTCAAGTGAATGATCTAAGATTTATCAATCTATGTGAGGTGTAGGATGAAGTTGGTCTCTATCAAACAACTCTGCCATCAAATACAAAAAATCTCTTGTTTCCCCAACACACCCAATACAATGGCAAATTGTATAGGTGCACTAGTTCCGCGAAGAGATGGTGATACAAGTGTAGTATGGATAGTAGATATAGGTTTTTGTAATATGAATATATATATATATATATATACTAAAGCAAGTCAACAAGGGTACAAGAGCGAGAAAAATGTCGTATAAATTCTTGGTAATAAGGCCTAGGGTTCATACTATCACTAATGCAATCTCTCAACAATGCTAACATAGCAGAATCATATGATCATGCCTTAACGTGAAAAAACAAATCACTCTAAAGTTTTTATCTAGCACCAACTCTGGACCGTGTGATCCATGCAAGGGCCAACGGTGTGACCGGAACACGTAAAAATGCCATAGTCGACCTACCTGGTACGACCTCGTCATGAGAGTAACCATATCACTCCCGCCACTAGTAATGTGAGCTCTTTATTAGCACCGATCAAAGTAATCAACAAAGCCCCGTCCCATAAAGGCGTATCGTGGTCGCACATGTAAGGTTGGGATGGTCGACACATCATAAATCTAATTCCATTTTTGAAACCCATCAACACCATCACCCTCGGCATTAGTCGCACCCGACGGGTTTTTTGTAAAACCTTTGATATCATCTTTGTGTTACCATCATCATGCATATGCTCATCCTATGCATAGCACTACTACTGCTTGTCAACTTTTATTAGCGTGACAGTGATAGATGGTAGGGTCATGCTCAATGCAATTGCTCCAGAGGAGCTACCGGAAACACCCTACCCAGGGGTTACCGACTAACTCATGATCATATGCATCGGAATAAAGTATTCAACATGGCATGCATAAAAATGTCATCTCACACATGGTCAAAGGGTTGCATGCCTTTGCTCACATAAGCCCTTGGGTCTTCGAGGTCTTCCGGTCCAACTCCGAGTAATCCATCCACTCCGGCAACTATTATCGGAAACAATAACCGTAAGCAAGGCAGCAAGCAGAAACGAAAGTGCTATATAAATAGGAGTTTTATTTGTCTTGGACCTCTCTGGTCATAAGAAAAATACCTGAAGCTTTCTCTAGGAGATTTGGACCATCAGGGATTTTTGAATGGACGAAAGGAGGAATAGGTGATCATTTATGAACCCTACAGAAAAAATTCAGCTAAAAATGTGTGGAGGCACTCATTTAACGGAGCATGATTTTAGAAACAATTAGGAGGTTGTTTCACTAGATTTGGAGTGGATATGAATATTCTAGGTATTTTCTAACGTTGGATAAATAGCAAAAAGGAGCTATTTATTTAATGCAACACAAACATGCTAGCCAAAAATGTTGACTAATGCTTCAAAAATAGTGCATGATATTAGAAGACTTTGGAAATTGGAATCACTCCATTTGGAGTTGATTTGAATCCCCTAGGATTTTTGTAAGGTGGTGTTTCAAATATTCAAATGGGCATATGAATATTAACCCCACACAAAAGTCTTTTGGGAAAATGTAAAATGCTCATATCTGGATAGATCTTGAATTTAGGAACCTGTAGAAATTTGAATCATCAGATTTGGAGCTCAAATGAATTAGATGTGGATTTTAGAAGTTTCTATTGAAAATAAAAAGAGAATTTTTTTTACCGGATAGGCTAAATTGCGCCCAAAGGCGTTGGGAAGGATGTGGGCCGACCCATTGGCTCGGCCTGGCGAGAGAACATGCCATGCCGAAGGCGCGCTGTGCTGAATACGTTTGTCAGGCTTAACGGGGTGGGGCCGACTGGCTCGGTCGCCGACTGGTGGGCCCGCTTGTCAGGCTTGTCTTCTACCTCCCGCCTGATTAGGGAAAATGGAGGAGGCAGGGCTGACGCTCGCCGTCGCCAGCCCTGGTGGCTCCGGCCACTCCTGTCAACCCCCTGGCACACGCGCTCTTGGGGAAGGGGCCACACCGCCCTAGGGCCTGTCCTCGTCAAGGGAAAGAAGGACACGTTCGGGGCTCTAGCCATTGAGGCCGGTCGAGGGGAGGGCCCTCCGGCCGCCGGAAGGAGGGAAGGGAGCGCGGGGGAAGATGATGCACAAGCTCCGGGAGGCCCTAGTGACCTTAGGGGGAGAAGAGGGGCTCGGGGCTTGCCATTTTGACAGGAGCCGACGACCATTGCAACGGCCATTGCCGTCACTGCATAGGAGGAAAGGGCGAGTACGGAGCTCGGGGAGGCGATTAGGAGGAAGAGAGAGCGAAGGGAAGCAAGAATTGGCTCGGGGGAGGCCTCAAATGGAGGGGCGGCCAAGAAGGTCGTCGGATGCTCTAGTGTGCGCGCCGGGCATGGCTGCCACGCATGCCAGGAGGAGTTTGGAAGCGAGCTGGCATCGAGGAGGGGCGTGGACGGTCAAGAGGGCCTTTGCGGCGCGCTCGGATACGTAGTTGTGGCCTGACCCGAGACGAAGGGCAAAGCCAACGTGGAGAGCGCCAGTTTTGCAGGCCTCGGAGGTGGCCACCACGGTCACACCTACCCACGGTGGCCTTAAGACTAGTCAAAGATGTCCTACACGCAAGGCACTTATGCAGGAAGCTGACTCAGGAGTTTGGTTGCACATGGGGCTTATTTTTATTGGTTTTGACTGTAGTTTAGTTTGCAACAGCAATCTTATGGCTATCACTGAGGGTACTTAATGGTGGGATCTCGGGATCAAACTTTGTCTAGTATAGCTGGCTATGCAAGGACTACAAGATTCCCAACTTTCAGCTCAGGAGGATGAGTTTAGCTAGTAGTTGTAGTTCAAGGCTAAAATTCTGCTAGAAATCATGTTTCAGATGTGCTGCTCATTTTTCCAACATGAGCATGCCATATCTTGGTTTGAAATGATTCATTATCATGCTAGGCGATCTCTGGAAAGAGTTGTGTGCTTTAGCTTAAGTAGAAGTATAGCAAGAGGGGTAAAACAGTGCTACGAAGGTAAAAATGAGGGTTAGATAGACGGAGTCACCCCGAATAATTGAGAAGTGGTCATGGCAAGGTTACTGGATGTAAAAGGGGACTAGGTGAAGCTCTCGTAAAAATTTAAGCTCAAGGTAAATAGTGGAAGAGGCCAAAGCAGGAACTTTAGTAAATAGACAGAAGGTGTTTGTTGGATGTTAGGGCTAGCAGATGGATTCGAATTGATATGAAACTTAACAGTATCACATAATAGATGAAAATAGGCTTAGACAACAAACATGGGATTTGATGGAAAAAGTTTCCAATGTCGACTTGATAAACCCATGAAATGGGCAGAAATGCCTTGCTGCTTATGAAACCATGCAAATCAATTCCCACAAATCCACAACTTGGTGTGGGGTCATTATTTGAGCATTGAAGCATGCCCAAAAAGTTTGGGAATAATTGGAGAAACTTTATAATGTAAATTTTCCAAAGTTAGAAATCAATAGAGAACGTTCCGAGGGGTTTGGGACAAGTTCTTCTATTCTCCTTGATGCACCACTTGGTGTGGATGCATTATTGGAGTATGAGAACATGTCCACCAAATTTCATCCCAATTGGAGACACTTGGGAATGTAGAGTTGCTCAAATTTGGATCTGGACAGATAGGGTTCCAGAATAATTAGATGAATCAAATCAAGTTAGATTGAGATGAAACTTGGCAAGATAATAACGTATATCATGTGTGACAAGATAGAATTTTACTAGAATTTATTGAGAATATTTCTTATAGAAATATTTTAAAATCTTGAAATAGGAAGGATGAGTTTTGAAGGGCATTGCCTAATATTTTGAACATGGCCATGTGTTGAAACTCTTATATATGAAATATATATATCCACTCAGTTTCCCTAAATTTTCTCAAATATTTTTAAGGCAAAAAAAATAACTTTCCTTCATAAGGGACCATTTATGTCCTCAGAAAAAGGTATTTAAATAAAATAAGTTTTAAAATAATACTCGTATGGTTTTGTGAAACCATTTTGAAAATGGTATTTAAATAAAATATTTGGTGCAAAAGAACTTCCCTAATTTGAGGACCTGTAGTACAAATCCCAACTCACAGGTTTTTGAAAGCTTAAATTAAATAAAAGCTTTTTGGTCGAAATAGTATTTGGTAAAAATAGTTTCTGGTCCTATACAAATGGCATGATCATAAGGCAAGGATTTTGGGTCAAGGAGATGATTCTTGAGAGTAGCACGAATATTGGATTCAAACACAAGCTATAGGCAAACAAGCAACCATCACATAGGTGGATCAATTAATTTTAGTTGGTCTTAATTTTTTACATAAGATAATTCAGTCAGGAGAGGTAAAACATAGGGTGTTACTACTACCTATTAGCTTGTGCCATATAGGTGGATCCCCTGTAGTGGTTCTTCGCACCAATATCGCTTATTTCCTCTAAAAAAAATATAACAACCTGATGTTGCAACAAGGTCAACCACTTCTCCATGAGGAACTTTCGAAGCTGAACCTTCACATTGTTGCTCAAGGATTCCTTTCTACCTTTGTGGAGAAACCTACTCTTAGGGATCAAATCATAGCTTGAAAAAAGCATAATAAGGGTGTATCCTCGATCAAGGAGAATATCGTTAGCGGAAATGCTAAATATTTCTCTATGGGTGATCAAGGTGTTGTGTTCTTTCAGAACCGTTTGGTGGTTCCTAAGAGCCAATATCTGTGACAGTTGATCCTTAATGAGGCTCATGAATCCCCTCTCATGATTCATCCTGGTAGTAGCAAGATGTATCAGGACCTACGCCATAGGTTCTGGTGGACTACGATGAAGAGAGAAATTGTTGAGTTCATTGCAAACTGCGATGTTTGTCGTCGAGTTAAAGCAGAACCTCAAACGCATGCTGACACCCCTCAACCTTTAGCCATTCCTGAATGGAATTGGGATAACGTTGGTATGGATTTCATCACCGGATTTCCCTGGACTGAAAAAGGGAATAATGCTATCTTTGTGGTCATTGACCGTCTTTCGAAAGTGGCTCATTTTCTTCTTGTTCGAGATAGTATAACAACTAGTCAGCTAGCGGAGTTATATATTTCCCGAATAGTGTCTCTTCATCGTGTTCCTTTGGAGATTAACTCAGACCGTGGAAGTATTTTTACTTCTCGTTTCTAGGAAAGATTCCAAAATGACATGGGGACTCATCTCTCATTTAGCACTCCTTTCCATCCCCAATCATGTAGTTAAGTCGAACGAGTAAATCCAATTTCGGAAAATATGCTTAGAGATTGTGTTATATCTTTCGGTATGAATTAGGACAAATGTCTTGCGTTCACCACATTTGCTTATAACAATAGTTATCAATAAAGCTTGGGCAAAGCTCCTTTTGAAGTTCTCTATGGACGAAGGTGTCGAACACCTCTTAGTTGGTCAGAAACCGGAGAGAGGCAACTCTTTCGTCCGGATATGATTCAGGAGGCAAAAGAGCAAGTTCTCATTATTCGTGAAAAGTTGAAAACAGCCCAATCTCGTCAAAAGAACCAATATGATCGCGATCACAAGGCTGTGAACTTTGAAGTTGACCAGAAGGCTTACCTTCGGGTTACACCTGTGGAGGGTACCCATCGATTCGGTATGAAAGGCAAATTGCCCCTCATTACATTGGTCTATTTCATATTCTTGCCAAATGAGGAGAGGTTGCTTACCAATTGGAACTTCCTCCACACCTTTCCAAGGTCCATGATGTTTTCCACGTCTCGCAACTCAGGCATTGCTTCTCGGATCCTATCCGTGAAGTGGACTACGAAACGCTTGATCTCCAGGATAACCTTTCATATCGAGAACACCTTGTTCGTATTCTTGATCAAGTTGACCGTACCACTAGACGTCGAAACCTGCAGTTTCTCAAGGTTCAGTGGTCAAATCATTCTGAAAAATAAGCAACCTGGGAAAGGGAGGACCTCCTCCGACTAGAGTACCCCGCGCTCATCCCGACGACTCCTAGATCTCGGGACAAGATTCTTTGGGTGGGGGTGAGTTGTCACATCTGTAGTTTTCCTTTGCTTTGGGTCTAGCTAGTGTGTGCATCATGTTTACATTTTGCTAATTTTAAATGGGGATTAAGAAAACCCTAGAACCTCACCCTAATTAAAACAATTCAGAAAGGAGTGATTTTCAACTAACCCATGTCTTCTAAATGTTGGCAACAACATATCAGCGGTGAACTATATTTATAAAACAATTTGGCAATTTTAAATAATCCAGAGAAGCCACTGAAACTGTCAAAATACATAATTATAAATATATTAGTTAACTCAAAAATGTTGAAATTTCATGTCGAGTTTGGAAATATTCCAAATATACCGCATCTTTATTTTCACGATTTTTGGTTCAAGTTTTGTGCCCAAACAAAATTAAAGCATATAACAGAAATAGGAAACACAACAAAATAGAAATAAAATAAAAGGGAAAACCTACCTGGGCCACTTACCTGTAGTGGAGGCCGAGCCCACCGAGCCCCTGTTGTCTTCCTCCTTCCGACTAGCAGGGGAGGAGTTGTCCACCCCTCGTCGTGCTTCACGCACACAACTGCTTGCCTGCCTAGCCTCCCCATCGCGCTTATTGTATTTCGTGCTCCGCAAAACCCTAAAGATTCGAACTCACGGGCGTGTATGAACATCTCTCACTGGCTGGCCTCACCTAGCTCGCTACTTGCTGATAATGGCAAGGAAGTCACTCGATGGTGAGGAAGACACAAAACACGACCGTTTACACAGGTTTGGGCCGCTTATAAGCGTAATACCCTACTCCTGCTTTGGTGGATTGCCTCACTTGGAGATGGGTGGATGAACTAGTATAGTGCTCGGCAGCCTCTCGAGGCTGGGTGGCTTTATGTGGTGCTAGTGGGCCAATGAATGTCCTCCCCTCTACGAAGCTACCTATCCTCTATATATAATGACGGCCCCGGTCCTCTTCCCTTATAGCTTCGGCGGGAATGATCCCACAATGGCAAATTTTGCAGGGGAACACATGAACATGCTCCCCTGCCCAAAGGTAGTCTTCGCCTGCAAAGTGGCTGCCACGCTGCAAGGACGGGCCCAGGGATGATGTCTGTCCTGCTGGCGGGCGGCGACAACCTTGTTTCACCAGAAAGGAAACCTTTGGAAAATGCTTTAGGAGCTCCGGTACGTCCTTGCCCCCTTTGCTCTAAAGGTGCAACTGCACTGCCCTACTGTCTACTGCTCGTCCGTCCTTCCTCTGCATCATCCTTGACTCCTGAGGCCGAGCGTCGCCTCAGAATATCCGCCGCTCTGCACGGTTCCTAAGGAGGCCCCCTACGGGTCCCGATGCTATTCCTCCTCGCGAGGCATGTCCCCTCGCAAGGGACTTGTCTTGGGGGGTGTCGGGCCCGTTCGTTTGCTCGATGAAGTGGGCTATTACTGGGCCACAAGCAGGCATGCCTGGTATCAGCGATGCTAGGTCGACACCAATGGGGATCAACGTGATACCCTTTTGATCGTTGGGAGGTAAAAGCAACGTCAAGAGCAGACCTAACGATCAACACATGACAAGCCTTTTTACCCAGGTTCGGGCCGCTTACACATAAAACCCTACCTCCTGCTCGTCTGATCGTATTCAGCGTTCTTTTGTTGTTCGTTACAGTGGAGATCATTGTCTTCTTGGTCAATTCCAGAGAGTCTAACCCCTTGTGAATGAGCTAAGGGCCTCCTTTTATAGGCAAAGGGGTCACCTACAGTGCTTGATGGTAAGTTCACGAGATGTTACAGTGAACCTACAGCGGCGCTTATCTATCTACCGCTGTGAGGTCTATTAAATGCACGTCTTTTCCATGTCAGCTATGTGCTGGTGAAGCCATGTGTCCAGGTGTTTCGACACCTGGATGCCCCACTGGTGCATGCGGAATGCGCTGGAACTCGGGCGGCGGTGGCATTGTGGGAAGGGCGGTTGCCCTCTAGTGCCTTGCCACATCATCACGGCAAGGGTGCTTGGCGGGGCCTTGGTGCTTTGTCCCGGCAAGGAAGCTTGCCGAGGGCTTCGGCTGTCCTCCCGGCGATGGAGGCTTGTTGGGGCCTTGCTCTAGGTGCGTTTATCACGTCCATCATACAGATGTGGCCTTGGGTGTCTTCCCCGCAAGGCACGCTTGCCGGGGCCTTGAATACCTTGGGGGTGCTTCTTGTCTGGATTCCGCCGCGCCCTACCGTCAGGGGCTCTTCGCGCCTGTGCCCAAGTCTGGGGCACTAGACACCCCAGTGTTTAGTGCACTGACAAGAGCCCCCGAGCCTGGGCCACTCACGCAAGCGGAGCATTGTTGGGCCAGTCCCAAAGAGGTGTATGGGCCTTTGCGGCTGGATTTTCTGGTGGTTGCCTTTTCCCATGTTGCACATTGATTGTGTGGAGTGGGGAGTGTGCGTGCAGTGATCGAGGTGGCAGCGTACGTGCGTACCCGTTGGTGGAGCAGGGAAAGGGTGGACCCGCGTCCCCATAAGAAGGGGAAATACGAGCCCTCCTAGCCCACTGTTCCCTGTCCTTTTCCAATCTCAAACGCCGCCGCCGTCGCCACCTTCTACTAGAGCTTCCTCATGCCTCCCTTTCCTCCCTGCGGTTCCGCCTCGGGCGACAGCGTCCATCTTCCGCCGTCACCATGGCGCCGAAGACCTTCGGTGGAAAAGGCGCTATTTCGGAGAAGGAGTTGGCGAGGCTGCAAAAGAAGCACGCCGTCTTCCCCAAAGGCCTGGACATGGCCACCTTGAAGAGCCGCTATCACATCATGTGGGCGGCCAAGACGAAGGCGCAACCGGCTACGGAGGTGCTTCCTGGGACGGGAAGCGGGGGGCCGGACCAGTTCCCCTTCTTTACCGACTATTTCGTTTGCGGGATTTGCCCGCCATTTTCGGAGTTCTTCCTCAACCTTGTGCACACTTACGGCTTCCGCCTCCTCGACTTTACGCTGAATGAAGTGACGTGTATGTCCATTTTTGTGCACCTCTGTGAGAACTTCGTTGGGAACATCTCAACACAGCTCTCTTCCGCCACTACTTCGCTCCTCGGATCCAGGGCAAGGAGGCCGTTTCGGGCTCCATCGCGTGGGTCCCAAGGGCTGGGACGAGTGGCGAGGGAAGTGGTGCTGGATTCGCCAGGTGGGATATGCGCCCTGCTTCGAGCCTAGGACCTCCAGAATCAGGACCCGGGGAGAGGGCTGGAGCGACCTGTCCCCTGACGATGATAAGTTGTCCATTGCCACCACCAGGATCCTGCGCCTCAGGACCGCGGGGTTGACGATGGAGATGGTCGCCGATGACTTCCTCCGCAGGCGCATTGCCCCCTCTAGTACACGGGAGGGAGGGAGGCTTCGTCCTTCGCGACTCTGGCGGATGTCACGCGGCTGTGTCCGGGGGTGGACAACAATCTGACGGTCATGGAGCTCGGGTACTTCTGCCAGAAGCTGTTCAGTTCCGAGGTGAAGATCCGGCTGCCGAATGGGGTCCTCCCGTTCTGCAACAGCTCAGCCCTGAGCAGCCTCGCGGTGATGATGCCGGATTGCAATGCCCATGGCCTTCTTTGACTGGTTGTGGGAGGCCCCGACCAGGAAGAGAAAGGCCTCGTCCGCGACACCATCATCGCAGAGGAGGCACACATCGTCCGCCGGAAGGAGGAGCATACCCTTGCCGTTGGGGCTGGGTGTGCGGGCTCCCACGGTAGGGAAGCGACTGGCGAAGATGCGCCACCACAAGCGGGGCTTGCTGGGGGTTCTGGTGGTTCGGCCGCCAGGGCCTGACCAGAAGAACGCGCGTCTGCCGCCGAGACGCGGGAGAGGCAGGAGGGGACGGAGGAGAGCTAGGCGCGTCGAAAGCCCAAGCGAGTGCTCCGTCGCGTCAGCTCGAACATCCTGCTCCGTCAGCCCGTCAAACGTTCGAGGGTGGTGTACCCTTCAACGGATG
Organism: Hordeum vulgare subsp. vulgare; assembly: GCF_904849725.1. Taxonomy (NCBI): domain Eukaryota; kingdom Viridiplantae; phylum Streptophyta; class Magnoliopsida; order Poales; family Poaceae; genus Hordeum; species Hordeum vulgare. Next base: position 301,737,092 of record NC_058519.1, read on the forward strand.
CCGGGGTGGAGTTGGATTATGATATCGCGATCTTGAGCTCGGAGTAGGAGGACGATGAGTAAGAGTTTGATCCTCCAAACACCCCTCACTCTCGCTTGCCTGGTGTTTGCTTCTCTCTTTTTGTTGACTTGTTGTCGCTGCTCGGTTGCAGGGACACTCAGACGCTGGCCCAGAGGTCGGTGAAGAGGGCAAGGGCGTCAGCTGCCGACGAGCCGTTGGAAGGGGCGGACGTACCAGCAGGAGGAGTGCCTCCGGCAAGCCCCAAGCGCACGACCGAGGGTGATCCTTCAGAGGATTTCAACACGTCAGCTGGCAAGGGGCCCCCGACAGACGCCATGGAACCAAGCTGCAATAGTCCCTTGGCGGACGCTCTGGAAGCTTCGTTGGCGCCTGCGGCCACTCTTGTGCCCAACCCCCGGCAAAAACCCCAGCGTGCATCGCTTGAACTTGTGGTGCATGAGGTCGAGCCCCCGGCAACGAACGTTGCCGGTGAGGAGGCAACTACCATCCACCGGCAGGAGGACGGTGACTGCCTATCCGGAAGCATCCTCTTCTTTTCCTGCCCCTCAGAACCCTCTCGTGTGTAGGAGATGGACGTCGATGCCGTGGTTAAGGATGTCGCCCGTGAAGCGTTGGTTGAGGCCTCCGACGCCATGGCGAGCGGGGCCGCCCACGAGGAGCGGGAGCAGGAGCAGAATCTCCAGGAGGCTGCAGAGGGGCCTGTTAAGGGCCCGGGGGCGCGCGACGACGATAGTCCGCCAGCCGGGGCGGGGAGACCGCCAAGGGTGAAGAACCCCACTACACCCGCGATGAGGTAGGCGGCGATCAGGCCCCCATTTTCGAGGACATCCCGGGAAGCGCGTACCGACGCGCCGGTGAGGGGATGTTCGTCGTCCCGCTAGGGGCGGAGCGATCGAGGGCCTTGGTGGAAGGGGAGAACGTCGATGTGGAGGTCTCCGCCGACATTGGCCCCGACGCCCCGGTGAGGCTGGAGGCTGGCGGTGGAAAACTCAGCGAGGAGCAACTCTTCCTCTCCATGAGAGACCATGTCACCCAGCTCAAAACCTTGTACCGCGTCAGGAGGGAGAAGTTGGACTCCCGAGAGGAAGTCATCAAGGTGGCGGAGGAGGCGTTTGAGAAGCATTTTGAAGAAACGCTGGCTCATTTCGACGAGGCCTAAAAGGCGCTGTAGGCCGAGCGCGAGAAACTGAAGGCCGAGGATCAAGCGCTCAGCCTTCGGTCGGACGACGTCCGGAAGGAGGAGGAGGAGGAGTCTCGACGCATAACCGCAGCCGACGAGGCCCGCCTCACCAACATCCGAATCGGCCTGGAAGATCATGAGATGGAGCTGGGCACCCGTGAGCAGGCGCTCAGCGAGGGGCTCCGAGCCAAGGGCGAGGAGGTCGAGAAACTGGTGGCGCAGCGCACTTAGGAGATGACGGATCAGTTTAAGAGTGACCTCAGCGCCCAGGCCTCGGAGTACGCCATCAAGCTCCAGGAGATCATCGACCGAGCGTCCGCTGCCCAAGTCACCAAGGATGGGCTCACCGGGATGATGATGGAGCTCGCGGAAGACCTCGATAGGCTCCGCGACATGGTATCGGTGCTTTGTTCTGCGAGGGACAAGGCCTTCGCCAGCTTGGAGGAGGTTGAGGCCGCTGCGGCTGAAAAGGCCACCCAGTTCGAAGTGCCAATGCCTCCCTGGACGCCCTCCGGGCCAAGTTGACCTCTGTGGAAGAGGCACTGAAGGAGGGAGTGGCCCGGGAGGAGGATCTAGCTCGGAAGCTCCAGTTCTCGGCGGAACAACTTGACGCCACCTCCGTCGACCATAGCAAGTACGTGAAGGTTGTCAAGCTGTGGACGGAACGCCTTGCTAACGCCATATCTGCCATCGCCGACCAGCTGGCCACAATGGATCTTAAAGGTCCCGGCTACGCTTCTTCTCCGGAGGCTCCTCCGAGTGTCAACTTGGCCTTGTTTTTCGAGAGTCTAACCGACGCCCTGAAGCGTATCCAGACCGAAGAGACGACGCAGATGGCGGGCGAGGCCCGGAGGTTATGACGGAACGTCCTCCTCAAGGTGCTTACCAAGCTGGCGTATAGGAACCCTGATTTGAATATCTCCATGGTACGTCTGCCAAAGGAACTGAACCCCAACCCCTTCAAACAGAAGGTCATGTCTATCGTCGACATGATAGACAAGGTTAAAAGGGTGCAAGGTCCATGTCGGGACAAGCCTCCGTGCCTTTGGTTATTGTAATCTATGCTTTGAAGATAATCTTTGTTGTTTGTAATATACTCAGCACTCCCTTTGGGAGAGTAGCGATGCCTGTCCTCTATCGCCTCCTTCCCTATTTCCTGTGATACTTTGTCGGGGGCCTTCATCGCCGGCAGGATATTTTACTCCCTTCCGACCCTCGCCGTGGGCTGCCGAGCATGCTTTTTACAAAAGAGGTTTGCTGGACAACCTACCTTGATTGTTCAGCGCGCTTCGAGGCGTCCTTCGAGAGACTAGTGACAGCGATCCCCAACGCACAGGTTTTTTCATTTGAGAGAAAGTGAGGGTGTTTTAGAGAAGAGAGGAGTGTACTCACTCAATCGGCTTACCCAACAACTTACTCAAATTGTCCGCAACTTTTTTCCCGGTTGTGTTTACTTCTTTCGGCTTTGAGTGGATTATCTTGGCTCTTGTCGCTGTTGTGTGCGTCCCCACTATCTTCCGTGGGCGTTCCCACTATCTTGCTCCCCCAGCATACTTGTGCACAGCGGTTGTACCTGTCTTTCAAAGGAAAGAATAGAGGAAAAATATCTGCCGGGGCTATGGTCCCCTTGTTAGCTCATGCGTTTCACAAAGTCATAGATGCATGCATGTTTTCTATCATGAGGATCTATATGTTGATGCGGAACGCTATGCTTTATTTGACTGCGCTCAGGGTCTTCGCCTGGCTTTGTACACAGGATTACATGCAGCTTCGGCAAGACTTGTACAAAAGGTGGTTGCCAGGTGGCCCCGCAACCTCTCCCTATGGGTAGAACTTTCGATGATGCTCTATGTTCCACGAGTTTCTCACTGGTAAGCGATCTTCGGTCTCCAGGCGACAGCGTCGGGCTTGGTGACTCGCACTACCCGATATGGGCCTTCCCACTTCGGCATCAACTTGTTGGTATTCTTGGCCGACTGAATGTGCCTACGAACAAGGTCGACTTGCACGAAACTTCTAGCTATTACATTGCGGGTATGATAGTGACGCAAGGCTTGCTGGTAGCAAGAGGCTCACACAACCGCGTGAATCCGGGTCTCCTCGAGGAGCACAACATCATCTGGACGCAATTGCTCTTGCTCTAGCTCATCATAAGCGAGCACTCGAGGTGACCCATAAGCGAGTTTCGTGGGAAGAACTGCTCCTACCCCGTAGACCAGGAGAAGGGTGTCTGGCCGCTGGCTCGATTTGGCATCCTTCTGATCGACCAAAGAACCGCCAGCAGTTCATCAATCTAGTTCCTTCAATGTTCGCGCAGCCTGTCGAAAGTTCTAGTCTTGAGCCCGCACAGTACCTCGGCATTTTCCCTTTCGGCTTGACCGTTTCTCCTTGGGTGAGCGACGGAAGCGAAGCATATTTGTCGGTGATGACCCGGTCTGGGACGCCGGAGCGACAGACTTTTCCCTTGAAGAACTTGACAGCTGACTGGGCTGTTACCCTTCTTGACGGCTCCACTTCTGGCCACTTTGTGAACTTGTTGATTGCGACATACAAGTAGTCAAAGCCGCCAGCGGCGCGGGAGAAGGGCCCAAGGATATCGAGCCCCCAGACCGAGAATGGCCATGAGAGAGGGATTGTTTGGCGAGCTTGCGCTGGCTGATGAAGCTTTCTTGAATGGAACTGGCACGCTTCACACTTGGTTACTAGTGCAGTTGCATCCTGGAGGGCTGTGGGCCAGAAGAAACCTTGCCGGAACGCCTTGCCGGCAAGGGCCCTCGACCCTATGTGTGATCAACAAATTCCTCCGTGAATTTCGGCCAACAGCTCCAGTCCTTCATCCTGGGGGATGCACTTTAGCTTCACGCCGTTCAGCCACCTCTTGTAGAGGGCATTGTCCATGAATTGGTACATGCTTGACTGGCGAGTTATCTTTTCTGCTTCTTCGGGTTCTTCAGGCAATTCCCCAGTTTGGAGGTATCGGCCTATGTACTGCGCCCACGCCGGAACGAGTGGCTCGATGGCGAGGAGCAACCGCATGTCTTCTGCCGGGGTGGGATGTCCCCTGGCAGGCTCTGCTCCTGGTCTGGCAACTTCTTCTACGGAAATATCCTTGCCGGGGTTCCCTGGTAGGTCTACTGGGAGGTACTTGACGGAGTTGAGCTTCTTCCTGTTGTCTGGCTTGGTTGATGGTGCCACGGAGGGTTGAGTCAGCCGTAGCACAAAAGTCCCTGGTTGCACAGGAAGTTTAAGTGTTGCACGCTTTGACAGTTCATCTGCGATGGTGTTTTCAGCACGGGGTACGTGCTCCATCTGTAGACCGTCAAAGCGTTCGTCCAACTTTCTCAGTTCCTCTACATAGGCTTCCATCAATGGGCTTTGATAATCCTTGTTGACTTGTCGGATGACTAGTTGGGACTCACCTCTGATGACGAGCTTTCGAATCCCAAGATCTGTCGCGATTCTGAGCCCGGCAAGCATCCCTTCATATTTTGTGGTGCTGTTGGTTGACTTCTCTCAGGGGAAGTACATTTGGATCACGTACTTGAGATGCTCCCCGGTGGGCACGACCAGCAGCACGCTAGCCCCAGCGCTGTGGAGGAAGAACGCTCCATCAAAGTACATGACCCACTCTTGAGTTGATTCCTTCCCCTGGAGGGTTCATTCTGGTATTTCTTCGTCTGGCCTTGGTGTCCATTATGCAATGAACTCCACTAGAGCCCTTCTCTGTATGGTCGAAGCGCTCTCGAACTTGAGGCCGAAGCTGGACAGTTCCAACGCCCACTCTACTATCCTGCCGGTCATGTCAGGGTTTCGCAGAACCCTCTGAAGCAGGAAGGGAGTGACGACGGTGATCTCATGTGCTTGGAAGTAGTGGCGCAGCTTCCTTAAGGCCACGAGGAGGCCAAAAAGAAATTTGTGCACCCTGAAATATCTTGTTCTAGCCCCTTGTACGAGGGAGCTGATGAAATAGACCGGGCGTTGCACAAACTTCTTCTTTTGCATCGGTCCGTTGGTTGGCGAGGACTTCTCTCAGTCGTCCTCGGCCGCAAGGGGGAGCTCTTTCTTGCCACCATGAGCATCCTCGTCGGGTGACGTTGCCTTTGTCGGGGCTTCGTCGCCTTCTTCCCTCTGCGCCACCAAGGCAGCACTGACCACCTGGTTGTTTGCCATTAGATACAAGAGCAGTAGCTCTTGGGGTCTAGGGGCGACCAACACGGGGGCGGAGGAGAGGTATTCCTTCAAGTATTGCAGTGCCACTTCCGCCTCAGCAGTCCACTTCATCGGTCCTGCCTTCTTCAGGCTTTTGAAGACAGGCAGGGCGCGTTAAGCGGATTTGGAGATGAATTGGCTCAGGGCAGCTACACATCCGGCTAGGCGCCGCACGTCCTTGACGCGCTTTGGTGCCTCAATCTATTCTATGGCATTGATCTTGTCGGGATTGGCTTCGATCCCACGATGGGACACGAAGAACCCAAGAAGCTTGCCAGACGGGACGCCGCAGATGCATTTCTCGAGGTTGAGCTTGAGGTTGATTTTGCGCAGATTGGCAAATGTTTCTTCTAGGTCTGGCACAAGTGTGGACCTGTCCTTGGTTTTGACCACTATGTCATCCATATAAGCTTCCAGATTTCTATGGAGTTGGGGTTCAAAACCGATTTGGATCACCCTTGCGAAAGGCAAGCCGGCATTCTTCAACCCAAAGGGCATCCACACAAAGCAGTACGTGCCACACGGGGTGATAAACACGGTCTTCTCGTCATCCTCCTCGGCCATGTAGATCTGGTGATAACCGGAGTAGGTATCGAGGAAGGACAGGAGGTCGCAGCCGGCAGTGGAGTCAACAATCTGGTCAATGTGTGGCAAGGGGAAAGGATCTTTGGGACATGCTTTATTGACGTCGGTGAAGTCAATACAAAGCCGCCATATTCCACTTGCCTTGTGCAGGACGACTGGATTGGCCAGCTAGTGGGATGGATGACCCCCCTTACCAGGCCGGCCGCTTCCAGCTTCTTGATTTCTTCGTCAATGAACTCTTGTCGCTCCAGGGCCTGCTTCCTCTCCTTCTGCTTGACCAGCCTCGCATATGGACATACGGTAAGGTGGTGCTCAATCACCTCCCTGGGAACGCCAGGAATATCTGACGGCTGCCAGGCAAACACATCAAGATTTTCCCGCTGGAAGGCGATAAGCACGCTTTCCTATTTGTTGTCGAGGGTGGAACTGATGGTGAAAGTTCCACCCGAGCTGTCTTCCTTTGCTGGCACTTTCTTGGTCTTAGGCGGGGCGGCCCTGGAACTTTTTCTTCGCATGCTGGGCTTTCAGGTATATCTCTGCCGGTAGGACAACACTATAATGAGGCGCATTTTCCCGGGTCGACGTGGGAAGCTCCCTTGTTGTCCTTCTTCTCTCCTGGGGTCCTTGCCGCGGGCGATACGGAAGGGACCTTGGTGACGGACACCGCCACGGTCTCCCGGTAGAAGCAGTTCATGCATCAGAGTGTGTCCATTTTGTCGGCGCGGACGACGATGACACCGACCGGGCGAGGCATCTTCAAGGTACTGTAGGCGTAGCGCGAGGGCGCCATGAATTTAGCCAATGCCGGACGCCCTAGGATCCCATTGTACGCGAACGGGTTGTCTGTGACGTCGAAGAAAACCTTCTCTGTCGAGTAGTTCTGGTCGCTGCCGAAAGCAACCGTCAACGTGATCTTTCCCTTGGGTTGGATCTTCCCGGGATTGATCCCTTGGAACGCGCCTTTGTCCTCAAGGTCTTCATTGGGGATTTGCAGCTTCTGGATTACATCAGGGGAAACGAGATTCAGGCCGGCCCCTCTGTCTACCAACATTTTCGTTACTTTGAGATTTCGGTTTGTCGGTGACACCAACAACAGCAAGCACCTGACAGCGGTGACGCGGTCTGGGTGGTCCTCAGAGTCGAAAATGATTGGTGTCTGCGACCATCTCACGGGCTTGCGGGTGCCGATGGAGGGCTCTGCCGTAATCACTTCACGTGCCCACTTCTTGAGCTGGCGGTGGGAAGAATGCAACAAGGCACCTCCTTCAAGGCACATCATGTATGTTGCCCTCTAGAATTCATGGTCGCTCGAGTTGTCATCGAGGCAGTCTTCGTCATCATCTTCTCGTGTCTTCTCTCGTGGTTGTGCGGGCCTTGCTTTCTTGCCCTTGAACTTGCCAGGGCGGGTCCCTTGGGAGCCCTTCTTCCCGCCTGACCCTTCGCCACCTTGCTGGGCCTTCTCTTTTTCTGGCCTTTGGTATTCGGCTCGCTGCCTGTCGGCAAGCTGTTTGAATTGCCTACAGTGATGGAGGTCGTGGCCTTTGGTGCGGTGGATCTTGCAGTATTGGGCGCCAGAGCCCTCCTATTTATCGGCGGCCGCCAAGGCCTGGCAGGAGCCGCACCCGGCGGTATCCTTACCGGAGGCCTCGGCTTCCGCTTACTTGGCGGAGTCGGCGTCGCGGGTCGCCTCGACGGCAAACATGGTTTTGTCGTTCCGCTTCTTGTTACGTTGTTTTCCCCTGTTGGAGGGGACGTCAGCGTCTTTGTCTTTGGAGTTGGTTCAACGCGGGCATTCTCGCCGAGGAGCCCCCTTCCATCTTCCGCACGTGCTGTGGGGACCCCGACTTATGATTCGAGATCGCCGGATGAACGTGCTCAGTGATCCAAGAGATCAATGCTCACCGAACACACAGAAACTTAATATTAAGAGTCTTACATCCAAGTACCGAATTATTACATCACGTGGCCGAATGGTCAAGTTCACAAGGTAGGGCCTATAAGGCCAAATCACACTGATATAACTAGTAGCGGAAATATTAGGGCTAAGGAGGTACCCATGCCATCAGCCTACACCAATAGGCATTCTGACTGGGAAGCGTCCTAGTTCGTAGGGGCGTCTCCGGAGACGTACTCATCTCCAAACTCCGGTCCTTACATGTCTGGTCAATAATATAACCAGTGGCAAGCCAATGAGTACTTTTGAATGTACTCGCAAATAGCCCGTGATATGAACAATGCAAGTGAAGGATAACAATAACATGCTTCTTTGGTGGATATCTACTTGGCGGTAAATAAACATGATCATTGGTATGCATCATAGGAAACTACTTTTGAAGAACAGATTACAGATATCAATATATCTGTCAAGGGCTGAACCAACCGGTGCACCCTATATGCCAAGTCACCAAACTTGGTCATATCAACGGTTTAATAAAACACCATTTACCACATACTCAAACACACTTGGCTTAGGCGGAAACGACTGGACGTAGTTTAAGCAGGATTACCCAACTGTCCTTGACCGTGGAGACGGCTATTAGAATAGTTTTACACTCTGCAGAGATAGTACGCTGGACCCACGAGATACAGGAAACTTCCGTGTCATCCATGACTCGCGGTATATAACATACCCGAGGTAAGTACACGATCAATGCCTTTCCCTTGACGATACTAGACAAAGAGGTCCACTTGTTTGGTACCCAGCCCACATGTTCTACGTCTTACGAGCACCGACTCTGGACAGTGTCTACCATGCGGGGACGAACGGTGTGCCTGGAACACGTAAAAACGACATAGTCGCCCTACCTGGCATGACCCCATAACGAGAGTGACCACACATCACTCCTGCTACTAGTAATGTTGCTCTTGGCTAGCACCGACCAGGGTAATCAACACAGCCCTGTCCCATAAAGGGGTAACGTGGTCGTACATGTAAGGTTGGGACGGTCGACACATCATAAATCTAATCCTATTTCCGAAACCATACACACACAAATACCCGGTGCACCACTTCACCAAAAGTGGCCACCTAACTCATGATCACCCTCGGGCATTAGTGGCACCCGACGGGGTTTTCATAAACCTTTGATTAAAACGAACAACATGCTCATGCTAATATTACTCTAACTTTACTTGTCAACATGATATTAGCATGACCCTCATAGGTGGTAGGTTCAATCTCAATGCATGTGCTCTAGAGGAGCCATCGGTAACATCACTTCAATGAAGTACAAGCACTTATGATCATATGCAACAAAAACATTTGCTAACCTAACATGCATCATAACATATGCTCACACATGGTCAAAGGGCTGCTTGCCTTGGTCAGCTCGGTATCCGGGGTCTTCGAGGTCTTCCGCTCCGACTCCTTCGTCACATGGGCTTTCTATCGTCGTATAAATGTAAAATAATAAGTAGCTCACTCTCAAACAAATCACAAAGTCATTTTAAAAATGTTGGTTATTTCTGATAAATCTAGGATGTTATTTTAAAAATATTTGCTTCTGTTTCTAATGAAGGAATATTTTTAAAATCAACTCCACAAAAGCAAAACTAATCCAAATTAACCCTTTTTATTATTATAAAACAAAATATTTGCTGCAAAATTCCGACCAATGGTTCTATTAAATACTAAACATTTTTAGAAGAATATCAGTGGAAAATTCTTATTTTTACATTGGTTAAATCTTTTTATAAAAATCTTTGAAAAACTAGTTTTTAAATAAAAGAAAAAGGTCTACTACCCCTCGCCTGGCTTGGCCTGGGACTGGGCCGGCCCAAAGGCCAGCCAACTAGCCTGCCCAGGCGCACGCTCCGTCAGGTTTTAATCTGACGCGCGGGCCCTTGCGGTCATTGGCTGCGGGCAGGGAGGGAGTGAGAGGTGGGCCACCAACATGTGGGGCACACTTGTCGGGGTCGTCTCCTACCTCTTGCCAGAGAGTAGGAGTCGCACGCCGGTGTGGCTACCGACGTCCTTGGGCCCCAACGAAGACGGAACTGGGTCTGGCTCGACGTCACCTACCTGATGGTGGTCGAGACAACGGCGGAGAGGTTCGGGTTCACCTGCTACGAGGAAGCCGTGAGGGAGGAGTTTCGGGCGAAGGTGGAGGGGTGCAGAGAGGATCTGGGGTCGAAACCACGGTCTTAGGACGTGGTTTTGGACTGCCAGAACCTACTACGGGGAAGGGAGAGAGTGGGGAGACGAGCATCCGTGGCCGCGCATCCCTGGCTGGTTCTGGTCCGCGCGGTCACGCATCACACCAGCTCTTAGTGCGCGAGAGGAAGGGCCCGATGTTCGCCTGGTGCATAGGGGTTGTCGGGGAAGAGGTTGGACACCTCGGGGTAGGCTGGAACTGGCCGAGAGTGTCGCCCCCACCTTGGTGTTCTCTGTAGCGCGCCCAGAGTATATTTTTGGCATGCCACGACATGCTGGTGTGCTCCGGGGTGCTTTGGACGTTCCTAGCATGTCCTGGGCACAAGCTGGGATGAGGCTAGTCGTTGAAGTCCCGTGGGACCTTCGGCTGTTCAAGGGAGTCAAGAGAAACAGGTGCTATCAGCCTTGAGCTGAAGCTTAGAATGGGGATTTTGTCATTTGTAGTTTGCACGAGAGAGGGGTTGTGCATTGATATTGGCCACCTAATCTGAGAGTTTGGGGCAAAGGGTTGGGGTTTAGCTAAGGTTAGAGGGGCTTTTACCCATCTGTCGGAAGGTGCTCGATAGTGGTTTGGGGTGGTTGCACCCCACCAGTAGTTCTGCAACTTAACAGGATTGGGTTTGGTGCTAAAACATGGGGTTTCACCAAGTTTGAGCTCCATTGGACAAGTTTAGCTTTGTAAACTTCAAAACTTCACCATTTGACCAGATCTGTTCCTTCCAAAGAGAGTGTGGGCAAATTAAGTCCCACAAATCCCATTTTTGGCGTGGAACCCTCATTTGAGGTATTAGGCACTCCTGCAAAGTTTCAACTCCATTGGACAAACTTTGCTATGTACAGTTGCTCTAATTCCAATCTGGACATAAGGGGTTTTTGCAGTTATTTGGTGTCCTTAATCACCTAAGATAAAGGAGCAAATTTATGTGGACACCAAATATGGCTAAGGGATACCATTGGAAATTTCTAGGATTTTATTGAGAATATTTCCTTTGGAAATATATCAAAAGGTCAAAACAGACAAAAATGGTTTTCAGGGTTTTACTTAAATAATATTAATATAAATAGGGGTTAAAAATCTTATGTATGGAAAATATATGTCCTTCTGATTTTTCTAAGGCGGAATAGTAGTTTTCCATATAGGATTAGCATTTCTCGCCTCAGAAATGGACACGCAAATAAATTAGAAAAATAATTCACAAAATAATTATTTTGTCGTTTTGGTGCACAAAAATGGTGCTAGAATCAGATCACCAACTTTGGGTGAGAACACTCCTTGCCATCAAGGGCATGTAGTGCAACTCAAAGCATGGTTTTTTACTTTAACCAGAAATAAGAAAAGGGTTTTGAAAATAATTTGATCTTGAGAAAGGTTGTTTTTCTCATCACATGATCAAGCATACAAGCATACAATGACAATCATGGCACTCACAACATAAGTTTGACAAAGTTTTCATCAACTCTGATTTTTGAATTACAGAAAAAGTGTAGTGAAAACAGGGTGTGACACGTGCGCACCTATCCGCCAGAGTGTAGAGCTCGGCGACATCGCGGACTTTGTTCATCCCCAGCTCTTCGCGCATCTTCCGATTGCGCACGTTCTGGTGGAACGCGCTGATGACGGCAGCTGGGTGGACTTCCGGGATGTTGTGTTGGATGCGGCTGAACCTCTGGATGTACTTGCACAGTGGTTCACCCTCCTTCTGGGTGATGATGTGCAGGTCGCTTTCCTGACGAGGAGCTCCGTGGCCGCCAGTAAAGGCGCCAACGAAGTCCTGACAAAATTCCTTCCAGGAGGAAATGGAGTTCCTCGGGAGGTGCATCAACCACGACGCGACGTTGGGCTTGAGCACCAACGGCAAGTAGTTGGCCAGTATCTTCCCGTCTCGTCCCCCGGCTGCCTACCTCGTAACATGGATGGGTCCTACCATCGTGCTTTTCCGGGATCTCCGGTTTGAAAGTACTGGAGGTGGGCCACTGGATGCGCCATAATTCGTGGGAATGATGGGCAGCCTACCTCATAAGGTAGGTCGCCAGGGTACCCTGAAACCGGTGCGCCAACGGCGGTCCCAGCGTGTATATCTGATTGACGGCACGTTTCGCGCCACCGCTCGATGAGGGTGCGGGGGTCTTCCTTGCGTCGCTCGCGGAGAATGTCCTGCTGATCGCGGTGCTGGCGAGGGTCTGCACACCCAATCGAGTCGTCAAAGACAATGACCTGTTCCCGTCGCCGCGGAGGAGAGTGCACTTTGGCGATGGGAGCCGCCATCTTCTCGGCATGGTCCCGAGCGTGGTTGCTCGAGGGCCGTTTCGACGTCCCTGCCTGCCGCGGCTGGTCTCCATCGGCGACTGCGAGGAGGCTCTGAATGGTGGCCACTCCACTCCCTTTGCTTGTCCGCTGGAGGAGGGAAATCGAGGAGCAGCTGAGCCTGCTTTAGTGCTTCTGCCGGTGGGGGGGGGCGAGATATGCAAAGACCTCAGGGGGCTCTCACTTCTAACCGTGTTAGAAGGAGCTCCCTGTTGGTCAAGGGGTATCTCGTCATCCCGCACCATAGCAGAGCGGGTACGCCTACTCGGCGTACCTCGAGAAAGGGGTCCAAGGGTCCCCTAAGGTGGGGGTGGATCGCCACCCTCCTGGGGCGATTCGTCCCGTGTGGCCTGAGAAGGCCATGATGTGTGGGTGCGCGCGGGCGTTTTGAGAGGCGCCGGCACATCCTTGGACATGGGTGCGTTGTCGACTGGTCGCGCGGCTGTGTCCTTCGACATACCAGGGAAGGATGATCGCCGTTGGCGCGGGCGACTCCACTCGCGTGGGTTTGCTCTCCTGAATACTGCGGAAGCTCGGGGCCTCCGCCTTCTTGTCGTGCGCCCGCACCCTCTCCTGCCCCCACCGGGGCCGGAGGACTGGGTACGGGAGTGGAGGTCGCCGGAGCGCCCCTCCTCTTGGGGGCCATGGCGACGAAGAAGAGGTGGTGCGTTGAAGGTTAGGTCAGATTAACGCAATCTTCGCCCCTACCTACCGCGCCAAAGATGTCGGCGATGCTAGGTCGACACCTATGGGGATCAACATGATACCCTTGTGATCGTTACGTGAGAGTGTCATGGTGGGGGTGTATCAGGGAGGTCGCGAGGACGCTTTGGGCTCGCGAGTGTCACTACCCCCGAGGCATTAGGCGCCTCACTCCGGAAGTCATTGGTGGACTATGTTGATTACCTCCGTCTTCTCCCGAGCGCGGAGCTAGGGATTCCACTAGGCATGGGATGGACCCCTCCGCGTCCTTAGGGGGCCCTGGGCGTATACAGCCTCGGCTCGTTATTACGTGAGAGTGTCACGGTGGGGGTGTATTTGGGCGGTCGCAAGGACACTATGGCCTCGCGAGTGTCCCTACCCCCGAGTCTTTGGTGGACTGAGTTGATTGCATTTGGGTCATTGGCAAACCTCACTGACTTCTTCTTCTTCGTGAGTGAGGCAGGGTACTTGCTGCCTCGGGAGGCATGCAAGGATAAGCTTCTACTTAAGCCCGCAAGCACGGGGGTGTGGGGGGGGGCGATTGCCGAAAAATAGAAGCAAGTTAGAATGTTAGGGTTCGAAATGGGTGAGGTAGAAACAACTAAAGGATGCGTAAATGGATGTAGCGGTTGGGGAGTGCCCTGAGCTCCTGGATGCCGCATGGCCCTGGGGGCGCCCTCGCACACGGTGAGCCAAAAAGTTACCTCGCGGCAGCCAACAAAAAGTCACCTGGCGGCCATGCCGCTGAAGTGGCGAAAGCGCCGTCATCGCCCGATCTCCTGCCTCCATGGTCGCGACCCTCACGGGTCCGCCCTCTCCTGAGGCTCGGGGCCTTCACTCGGCCCGAGCATGTCCTCCTCTTCCTCTCCATGGCCCAGCAGGAAAGGCATAAGCATGGCCCGCTAGAGCCGCCGGTATGTGGCAGCCGCTTTCCCCAGCCCGAAGGCCATGAGGGAGCCGTTGCCTAGGCATACCCACCAATGGTCAATTAGCGCAGGCCAGGAGGGGCCTTGAGCCATGGTGCGAATGCGGGGCCGGTCGACTGTCCGACGACGGGGACTACGATTGGTGGTGTAGGGCAGTCCCCGGCTCGCACGGCCTAGGCCTCTCGAAGTTCTCGGATTGCTCTGATGATGGACCCTTGGGAGCTGGGGGAACAAGCGCCGGAGCCCGCCCTCGAGTTGTGCTCGAGCGCCACCCTCCCCTTAGTGGTCAGGCCCGGAACCTCCCCGCTGGAAGCCCCGAGCCCTGACCCAAAGGGGCGCCGAGCGCGCCTTCCTATGTGATGGGAGGCATGGCCCCGTCCCCCGGCATGGAACCCAAAGCCCAAGGACGCTCCGTGGGGAGACGATCCTTCTTCTTGTGTGGGTCTTCGCGAGGCCACTCATCTTCTTCATCGTCCGAGCGCTCCGCTGCCGCTACACGGTAGGCACGCTTGAGTGTACAGACGGCATCTTTCTTGTTGCATGTGATGGTGATGATGTCGCCGCTCCCTGCATCTTGAGGACGTTGTAGCCATGATGCGTCGCTGCCATCAAGTTGGCGAGATCCGCATACCCAAGGATCGCATTGTACGGTAGGGGGGTGTGCGTGACGTCCAAGACGATGATCTCAGTGTGGTAGTTCTTCTGCTCGCCGAAGGTAACTGGCAGATGCACATGCCCGATGGGCATGGTGGACCCCTCCGTGACTCCTGAGAAGGGCTTGGTCAGCATGAGGTGTTCGTACGGCAGCTGGAGATTCTCGAAGGTCTCGATCGAGAGGACGTTGAGCCCAGCTCCACTATCGATAAGGGTCTTGGTGACGAGGACGTTGCTAATGGTCGGGGTGCAAATCATTTGGAGTTTGCCGGCCATGAACGAACACCTGAGCTGGTCACTTGGGTCGAAGGTTATGGTAGTATGGGACCAATTGAGGGGGGCATCGTTTCAGGCCTCGGTAGGGCGGCATTCAGCTCCCGTGCAAACTGCTTGAAGGCACTGTCGGAGGCGGGTGTTTGGGCGCTGCCCAGGATGGAGGCCACCGCCCTGACCTCCTAGAAGCCCCAGCCCCATCGTCCTGCCTGTCTTCGTTCCTCATTCTGTGTGGCGGAGGCAGCGGCAGCCCAGCCTCACGAGGGCGAGCCTCACGAAGCTCACCGCGTCGTTGCCTCTCCTTTGGGGTGTCGCGCAGCGGTCGTCCCGAGTCTGGTCGCGCCAGCGGTCCTCTTGAGGCTGGCTGCGCCAACGGCCTTCATGAGGCTATTGACGCAACCCCTGACGCGGCTCCCGGTCATCCTAGCGGCCTCCACTGCGGCCACCGCCGCGCACGGGGCCTCTATCGACCCGTCTGGGGCGCCTGCTGAAGTGTTTGGCACGAACCAGGCGGAGCCCTTGGTACTCGGTTGTATCATGGCCGCTGGTGTCGTGGAATATGCATGTTGGCCCCCCTCCTAATGGACTCTCTCCCCTCGGCCGTACTTCGCCTCAGGCTCGGCTGTGAGCACAACATGAGCCTTGCGCTTCAGCTCCTTGCCCTTGGCCTTTTTCTCATCTGGTTCTGCCGCCTGAGGCCTGAGGAGTGACATGCGACCTTCTTCAGCCCAGGCGCACTTGTTTGCCAGGTTAAACATCTCTAGTGTGGTGCTCATTTCATCACTCATGGTGAGCTCCCTCTTCATCTTGAGGTCGTTGACTCCGTCGAAGAAGGCTGACATGACGGCCTCATCCGACGCCTTGGGGATCTTGAGGCGCATGACTGTGAAGCCATGTATGAACTTATGCAGGGTCTCCCCCTCCCGCTGCTTGATGCGCTGTAGGTTGTTCACGGTGGGGGCGCGATCGCGAGTACCCTAGAAGTTGGCGACGAAGTGTTCGCGTAGGCTATCCCAAGAGGTGATGGACGCCTTTTGGAGCTTGAGGAGCCAAGAGAACGTGCCGCCCTTGAGCGCCATGGGGAACCAGCACGCCATGATCTTGTCGCCTCCTCTTACCGCCCTGATGCTCAGTGTGTAGAGTTGCAGGAATTCGGCCGGATCCAGGGTGCCGTCGTCGCACGGGGGCAGGTCGGGCTTGAACTTGCAGGGGCACGCAGTTGGGCAGAGCTCATGGGCGATGGCGAGGCACCCCTCCGGTCTAACGGGTGTAGTGCGCGCGGGGGCGACCTGGTCCTGTTGCTCCAACAGGTCTGCTTCTGGCGGGGGGCGCTCGCGGTCCGAGACTTGCAACGCCGGGAGCGCACGCGCGTCGGGGCATGGTCAAGGAACCACCTGACAGCTCACTTCGTCTCCTGGCCTCGCCCTGGGCTCTCAAGGTCAGTCGTGGGGACGCGCTTCCTGCTTGTGCTGGGGACGCACATTACGCCGCGGTGGTGGGGTGGCGCATCTTGCTCCTCGTCGTTTGCTTGGACGGTTGCGGTCGAAACGAACAGGAGAGCGCTGTGTAGTCGCCGGAGGCGGCAATGAGCTCCTCTATGCGCTGGAGATGGTCATTGTGGCGGTCTGGGGTGGGCCGGTAGCGGAGCATCTCCGTGGCCATGGCAAGCGCGCGCCGGCCGTGTGGCACCTTCGATCGGGCGTGCGAGGCCGACCCAGAAGCCCGAACGAGCGACAGAGTGGCGGTGCGGCCGTTGGGGTGCTCGGTTGCCGGCTGGGAGGAACCTTGTTGTTCTTGAGCATCGGGGCCCATGGCGATATTCGCCATAGGCGATGGTGACCGGCGCGGGCCTGCGGGGCCTCCGGGCGCCGTCTGAGCGACGCGGGTGGCGCGGCGTTCGGCGCGAGCCCGGCGAGCGTCAGCCATCGGACTGGCAAGGCTTGGTGAAGGTAGAGCTTGGAGAAAACCTGGACACGCCCCCTACCTAGCGCGCCAAATGTTGAATTTCGAGCTCCGCAAAACCATAAAGGTTCGAACTCAGGTAAGTGTACGAAGATCTCTCACTGGCTTGCCTCACCTAGCTCGATAATTGCTGACAATGGCAAGGAACTCACTCGATGTTGAGGAAGACATAAAACACGGCCATTTACCCAAGTTCGGGCCGCTAAGAAGCGTAATACCCTACTCCTGCTTTGTGGATTGCCTCACTTGAAGGTGGGTGGATGAACTAGTACAGTGCTCGGGAGCCTCTGGTGGCTGGGTGGGTTTGTGTGGTGCTAGTGGGTGAATGAGTATCCTCCCCTCTACGAAGCAACCTACCCTCTATATATAGTGACGGCCCCGGTCCTCTTCCCTTATAGTTTCGGCGGGAAGGGATCCCACAACAGCCTATTTTGAAGGGGAACAAGGGAACATGTTCCCCTGCCCAAAGGTGGTATTCGCCTGCAATGTGGCCGCCCGCGCTGCAGGGATGGGCCCGGGGAGGACGTTTGTCCTGCTGGTGGGTGGCGACGGCCTTGCTGCACCAGAAAGGAAACCTTTGGAAGATGCTTTGGGAGCCCTCGTACGTCCTTGCCCCCTTTGCACTTAAGGGGAAACTATAGCGCCCTACTGCCTATTGCTCGCCCGTCCTTCCTATGTGTTATCCATGACTCCTCAGGCTGAGCCTCGCCTCGGAATATCCACCGCTCCAAAGGGGTCCTCAGGAGTCCCACCTACGGGTCTCGATGATGTTCCTCCTCGCGTGGCTTGGCCCCTTGCGAAGGCCTTGTCTTGGTGGGTGACGGGCTCGTTGGTTTTCTCGATGAAGTGGGCCACCTTTAGGCCACACACAGGCAGGTTTGGGTACCCCCATTCCCATAACGTCGACGTCACTAGCGAGGTGGATAGACATGGGAGGAGGTGCTGGATCCATTCCCCCCTCGCCATTCAATCCCATTCTGGTTCTCCTCCCCTCTGTGTTTCTCCATGGTCGTACCTCATCATAGGTCGCCGCAGTAGCTGGAGCAGTTCCCGAGCCCCCTTGACTAGCCGAGAAGCTCCGCCATGACCTGCAGTTGCTCCTCGTCGAGTCACGCGACGCGAGGAGCTCCCCATTGCTAGAACACCGTCGTCTTCCTCCTTCAGACCGTCACTGATGTTGGCCGTCTATTGGTCGTCACCGAGCCTACTTCCAACGGCTTCAGTCTCGCCATGACCTACTAAATCCATTCCCCTTCTCTCCCCTTCCGATAGCTCATTGTAGTTGCCGATTGCAGAGTGGACCAAACAGCTCCGTCGCGCGAGCTCAACGCCGATTATGCTCCGGTGATCCTCAAGTCCACCCAAGGCCACCGCTGAGCTTGTGAGGTCCCATAGATGTTGTAGGTACCTAGAAGCTTCCCGTTTGCTTGCTGTGGCAACGAGCCCGAGCTCGCCCGAGCTCATGCAGTGGCCAAGCTCACCGCCGGCAATGCTCCGGGCCACCCCAACCCATGGGGTTCGCCCCATTAGAATCGCGCGTGAGTGTTCAATCTGTAACTGCCTTCCGCATTCTAAATGGTCTCCGAAGTAGGAATCCCGACCCTCTCCACCGTCGCTAGTGCCACCGGCGGCTCAACGCTAGTGAGCCGACCTAGTTTGACCACGGGGTTTGACTCCTAGATCACTAAGAGGTGGGGCAAGCCCCTGACTAACTGGAGGTTAGATTATTTATAATTAATTCATTTAATTATCTCTAAACACTCAGTGGCGAGTGCGCCTAACCCCATTAATTAGGTGTAGAGTTTAATTTTAACCCTCTTTATATCAGAGCCATTGACATGTGAACCCCACATGTCATGTTTGACCTGCAGCGGTCCGTATGACGTGCTGATGTAGTGCTGATGCAATGGTGATGCAATACTTCCTTTTCTGTTTTAAATAAAATTCCCGAAATAGTTCAAAACTTGTAAAATTCATAGAAAATAATATGTAACTTAGATTGAAATAATTTATATATGAAAATTTATCAGAAAAATCCAAGGAATCCATTGGGTAATATTATCTTGAATGCTAGAACAAGTTATAACTGAGAATTAGGTCAAATCAATTAAAGGTATTTCAAAATACCTTATTTGAAGTGGAATTTGAATCTTTGATTCAAACCAGCTTCAACCAGTCTATTAATAGATGCATTAGTTCATCCAACATATTCGTTTTATTCCATGATCATGCATCGTATTGTTGCACTTGCCGTGTATAGATTGATATCTATTTCATTTGCGGTAGGCTTTGCTTCGCAGGATACTGAGGAGTATCAAACTGAAGGAGTGTATCCCTCCGCCGATCGACCAGGCAAGCACCCCTTTTGAGCATTTTGATAAAATCCCACGTCCTCGCTCCTGCTCTCATTTAATGCATTTGGACACATTGTTTCAAATGCTTTTGCTTCGGTAGCTGAAACCATTCCTTTGCATGACCTGTCATTGTCACACCAAATAGCTAAACCATGCAACCTCGCATACGCGGTAGTTGCCTCAGCCATGATGTGCTTTACTCTGCTATGCTTGCTATGCTTAAAGTTGTGTCAGGCCTGTTTCATCTAGATGTTGAATTGGAGTGAATGAATGTGTTATGGTGACAAAAGGTTAAGTGTTGAACCTGATTTGGTAAAGGTACCGATGAGAGGCTGTGTAGGAGTACATGGCAGGTTGTCTCATTGGCGCCGTTCTTAGGAACTGAGTTCGACGTATGTGAGCCAAGACTAGCTACTACCACATGTTGGGCCCTGAAATATGACCCCACTCAGCTTATTAATCGCTTAGTACTCCGTCCAGGACTTGCAAGTAGTTTCTCGTGTTTGTATTTATGCTGGGGACCATGAATAGCGCTGATCTTAGAGGTGGGATATGACACGGTAGGCAGTGGCACGGTGTACCAAGTGGCACCCGGATGGTGGGCTTGGGAACCCTGCGCACATCGTTTGACACCGTATCAGAAACTTCGGCCGGACTTCCATGCGGGTTTAGTCTCATATAGCCGATAAACCTGGACTAGGTGTTAGCGTGGTTAATGGTCGTGACTGACTCCTTCGCTGGGCTTCCGATTGAAGGTTGTCGAGGTGGGTGAAGTGCACATGGCGATAAGTGGCGAAAGCGTGTGTAAAGAAGTACACCCCTGCAGGGTTATGATCTACTCGAATAGTCGCGTCCTCGGATATGGACTACTTGGAAACATATGTTGTTCATAGATAACTTTAATGGCTACTCATAAAAGTATAAATACAAGTGTGAGTACCATGGATGGCATTCTCGTAGGGAGACGAGAAAGGATCCATGGTAGTGTATTGTTGTGAAGATAGTGGACTTGTGTACGACTTCTCAATACTTGTAGTCATAGCACAGGTTAGCCAAGATTCAAAGTTGGCTTGCCGCATGAAACCACACAACCCCCTAGTTGATACATGAGCATGAGTAGATAGATTTGATTTTAAGTCTTGCTCAGTACTTTCGTACTCATGTTTTCTCAATAAATGTTGCAGAAGATACACACAAACCATATGGTGGGTTCTACCTAGATGTTGACAATGACGAGTAGCTGGTGTCCCATCTACGACCTCGCCCCTTGGAAGGGAACTGTAGATAGTCAGGCCTTATGCCTTTTACCTTTCATCTGTGTGTACTTAGACTACTTTAATGCTTCCGCATGGCTTGTATGACTTTGTGTGTATGACTTGAGTGTTGGGTCATGTGACCCCTATCTATATGAACTTATTATGCAAGACTCTTCTGAGTCTTCTAAATAAATGTTGTCATGTTGTATGGTTATGTTGTGATGGCATTGTTGTATCTATGCATATTAGATACGTCATGCGTACGTTTGATGTGTTATGCTATGTATGGGGTTCGACTCCTAGTTGTGCACCTTAAGTAGTACTCTTTACAGAGAAATGCCCCTTTGTGATTCCACTGAGCCTTGCTAGCTCGCTATTGCTCCGGACACATTGGTTGCCCGGCATGTATCCTTGTTTGCTGTTGTGTATGTCCCTTTTGGGAAATGTCTCGCAGTGTAATGAAGTCCTTATAGCTTGCTACGAATCGTCTACACACGCTGATGACCGACACCTACTTTGTTGGGTTATGTATGCATGTCTCTGTACGGATGTGCCACCGGGGTTTATAACTAATTACGTCGACCCGGGTTCTTTGACATTGGAATGCTAGCGACACAATTGCGTACATGAGTCAAAAGAAGCAAACGGTCTCGACTAAGGTAAGGTGGCAGTCGTGGGGTTAACTTTGCGTGAGACCGCAATGTGATGTGATGTGTCACACGCTCGATTCCTATGGCTTAGGATCGTGGTCTCGACAATCATGGAGCTCCTTATTGGTCATGCCCTCCCAGTTGACCTATGAAACTACACACTATTAGGATATCATGGTGCTGGTGTGTCACAAACAGGTCAAGCAAATGTCAACTTCTTACCAGTTCTTACATTGCAGCAGGCGTTGGTCGACAACCATTGCAGTCAAAACTTTCAAAGCTTGGATAGAGCAATTGCGAGGTGGTGCAAAACACATGACATAGATGTATGTGGATCTGGGAAGGCTTATAATGTGGTAGCAAAAAGGGTCAGCAAGAATCCGTTCAGAGGTATGGATTTGAAAATACGCTCAACGACGGTACGATACTGGTCGTAGGTTAGAACGTACTAGGGACGCGAGCGTAGGGCACTTAAAAATCTCACGACGCTACACGTAATCAAGGTAAGGGCACACTCTCAATTGTTTTCTCTCAAAAAATCACTATAATAGTGTGTCTCAAAATTATTTCTAAGGTCTAAAAAGAGTATAGGCACGAAATATTTTTTGATTATTTTTTTGCCGCCCAATGCAAAAACTCGAAACTGCTCAAAACAATTTTGTAAAATAGAGGATCTCAACACGCTCGAGTATACCTCAAAATATGATAGCCAATTTCTTTAGGATCCGTTTTAAAAAATTGGGCCTCAATAAAGGGTGGCCACTGAACTCAGGCAAGGAAACACAAAACTGGAAACAAAAGTATATCGAACTTAGGAATTCGGATTAGAGGCGGATATCGGGTGGTGATATATGGAAGTGGAGATGATGATGGTGGGTGATGATATATGACAACGATAACGATGATGGTGGGCGGTGATATAAGGCAGGGATGATGATGGTGGTGGGTGGTGATATATGGCAGCAGTGACTATGATGGTGGGTGATGGTATATGGCAGCGCTGATGGTGGTGGTGGGTGATGGTACATGGCATTGGTGATGATGGTGATTGGTGGTAGCGAAGTCGAAGATGGTTCAGTGGCGGTGTGATAACTTGTGAACAAAACTCAAAACTCTAAACCGTAGACCCTAAGACAAACAACATGACAAGACAATGTAACCGGAAAATCAACAAAGCAAAACACCAAACAAAAAATTGCAAAATCCTCACATTGGTTCGTATATGATGAACTAACCCTAATATGTTTTGAGCTTTTTCGTGGACTGTAGTAGGAAGAACAAATGCAATCTAAACTACGAAAAACTAGAAATTATCATCGAGCAACGTGGAAATCTGATACGAATTGCTAAATGCGAAGTTCTCCCTATCTTTTTATGATATGTTACTATCGTTTATGGGGGGTAGACTTTGAATATCCAACTACGAACGTGTGAGGATGTCACACCTTAGAAATCACTAAACCATATCCAAGAGGTTATTAACCACGTCGGAGCACGATCAACCTGGCTAAGAGGGTATGTTTCCTACACGCAAATAAATAACAAGCAAGAAACTAAGATTGAAGTCTGGATATTGCGAATATAAGAGGAAAGCTTCATTGATGGAAGTGGGGTTTTTTGACGTCTTGGTCTACTCGTAGAACACAAATGAAGGACATGAACTTGCAGCTACGACGACCTTGTTATATAAACAAAACACAAGTCTAAAAGGAGCCCTAAGGGCTGTATATATGGGGGAGTAGAGGGGAATTTCATGACCCCTTGGAGGAGGGGTCCGAAACGAACCATAACTTCGTTTCTCCACACATACAAACTCTACAAACAGCCTAGAATGTGGTATTTCAAATTAGATGGGCCAAGTCCAAGAAGAGGTACGCAATACCTATAATAGCCTATGGACGAAATTTATGAAGGGGCATCTTGTATATTTCTTCCAATCCTTCATACCCTCCTTATGGCGGCATCAAAGTCAGAAAATCACCATTGGACGCTCTATTGTTCTTTCCCATGTGCGCATCTTCCCTTCTATGCTTGATCCCGCTCCAATGGCAATCCTTCTTGTCGATGTTGTGTCCTTAATTCGTAAGTAAAACAAAAGTATCTAATTTGGGAAGCATCATAGTTTCATGAACATTAGAAGGATTTCCAAGAAACAAAAGTACCTAGTAATTCATTTGGCATGCGCGAGCTCTAGTAATTGGTCCAATATGCATATCAGTAGGGGTTGTGGGTGCAAAAATGCTTTTGAAGTCCTCATCATCCTTATTGTGTAGGTACACAAGATTCCTTGTCAACCTCGCAAGCGCACGAGTTGATGAAAAGAGCTATAGAGAGCAACGAAGATGTGTGCCACCATGGAGTGCCTGCCTCCACCCACCTACTTTGCACAAAGAAGTCACACATTTCTTCTACATGGCCCTCACATGCTTATTGGTTATTGTCCATTATATATCTTTTGCCCATATTCACATGTATACTTTGGATCATATACTCATTTCTATGCCCTTCCAATGCATTTGTGACACATGCCTTGCATCTCACACGACACTTGATTCTCGTAATTGTATGTGTCTTTGCAAGGTTGGTGGAGAGATTACTTACTATTTCCATGTTTGCTTGATGACCCATGACTATGATGATGCATTTGATCATGTTTTGTTTCACGATATGTCATGGGAATTATTTATTCCTATCATTTTCCCACATGACATGATTGCTCTGATTTCCTCTAGTATGTTGCATCTTCGCACTACTAGTTTGCATGGCATAATCATTGTGCTTGCTCATGTTGCATCAGCGAAGATTAGTACTTCCTCATTTCATGCGATTGACGAAAACCAATATCAATGCTATGAATTTTGCTAATGAGATAGCCCCCATAGCTTTCTATCATGATATTGGATCTTTTGACATCTTTCATGCGAAGCATTATTTCCCTCCTTCTTTGCACCATATACCTAGTGCCATGAATATTGCCATTGTTGGAACTATTATTCATGCACTTTTGCTTCTAATTGTTATGCACATACATTATGTTCTTTGTTGGGTGTATGTGTAGGATAATTCGACTACATGTCAACTTCCACTTCACGTGAGTTGACCATTCAAGCTTTTGAGAGTTAGCCATGCTACACCGACGTGTTTACATATCGCACTTGCTTGTGTTTCGGCATTGTGAAGGACGCACAAGATCAAGCTTTTGAGGTGATATCCTTCTTGATCATGGAATTGTGCATCATCCTACTTGTGTTGCTCTTACCATGACACATATTGTCATCGTATACCATGTATTTGCACACGTGATAGAGATATTACTTCCACTCATGATTGCTACATTGCCATGCCTCATGGCATATATGTCTTGTGAGTTGCATCCAACTTGTGGATTAATTGATCCTATCATATGTTTGGTTGCAACAATACCATTTACTCACATGTGTTATGCCCGATAGTTTGCTACATGCTGACTTGATTGCCTCACACATGATGACCAATTGCTCTTTATATTGTGTTGAGTGCCACAGTATCTTCACTACACCATATGCACATTATGCTTGGATTGCTTTGCACTTTTGATTGCACCATGTGTGTTTAGGCACTTCATTTTATTCGGTGTTGTGAACGATTCCTATGCCTATCATAGACCTTCTCTTGATTGCTTTGTGTGTGCGTGCTATGAACTTGAGGTAGATTCTTGTTCTATTGTCACACATTTTAGCATCCCTACCTCACCTTTGCGTACTTGTTCCCATGATTACATTTCTTGCGCTCAATTAATATGCTTGCATTCCATGACACAACCCCTTGTTAGACAGTATGTTATGCAAAATGGTGACACTTGTTTGGTGAGTAACCGCTTGAATGCTTGGTTTGGCCCTAATGCTAACCAAATTTGTTTTTCCAAGTGTTTGTTGTAGTTTATCATTTTGAAGTAATTACAAGATGGTGAGACATTGGATAGTTCCCTTCTCGAGCTTCTACCTCGTGAGAGTTAGGTGATCGTCCACTTCTACACAGCGACTCCATCTCCTTTCGATGGTGATTTGTATTTTGATCTGAGCACGGATCTTTCCCAAGGGGAGCGGATGATGCGGAACATCCTATAGACATGACCATAACAAGAGTCCATTTTGCAAGTGATATGTGCCACATCTACTCAGGAAGAATTAAGGTGAATCGACTCCTTTACACGTGCTTACTTGACCCGTTCGAGGACTGTATACTACTTGACACTCCCCTCTTTTGCATGTATAGGTATTGTCGGAGCTTCACGGATGACGAGGAGGAGTGCCAGCACCTATGCACCAGCAGACCATCTATGAGGGAAGCTAGGAAGTGGAGACCGAGGAAGATGGAGTCTATAAGCTGGAGGAAGAACTAACGCCCACGCAACCCACTGCACATGGGCTAGCAGGACTCAGTGCACACAACCTCATCAGAGACTCTGTGTATACCGCATACCCATGGGCTCCACATTCCCCTTGTACACGGGGCTGCCTGCGTGAAGTTGTTGGGTTTTCCCATGTATTCCTATTTTCCCCTAGTTACCCCGTCATTACCTTGGACCTATATATACTCCTCCACCTCCTCATTTTTAGGGTTAGCAAAGTGATAGCTCATTCATAGATGAGCTTTGCTGCTTCCTCTACTTGTCCTATGGAGACTGAGTGATGAGGACACCAATACCATTGTTACACCCATAGCTCCTACTGCTATATATACTGGACCAATTACTAGATATCGCACATGACAATTGAATTACCAGGTACTTTATTTTCTTGGAAATCCATCTAATGTTCATCAACCTACGATGCATACTAAGTTAGGTACATTTGTTTTATGAATGAAGGACCTAGAATGGACAAGACGGATGGCCATTGGAGCGGGATCAAGCCTGGAGAAGATGGTGTGCACGCGGGAAAGCACGACGGAGTTTCTAGTGGTGATTTTTACACTTTGAAGCCACCATAAGGAGAGCATGGAGGCTTGGACGAAATATACAAGATGCCACTTTGTAAATTTCCTCCATAGGCTGGGTGCTGCATCACCATATTTTTCGGCCAGGCCCATGTAGTTTCGAAATACTAAATTATAGGCTATTTCTAGAGTCCATATGTGTGGGGAAACCGAGTTAGGGTTGTTTTTCGACCCTCCCCCAAGGGGTCACAAAACCCCCCCTCTACTCCTCCATATATATAGCCCTTAGGGCACAGTTTAGACGGGGGTTTTGTTTAGATTATATGTTCGCCATAGTTGCAACTTTGCATCCTTCGTTTGTGTTCTACGAGCAAACAAAGATGTCACATAAGCCCACTTCATCAAAAAGCTTTGCTCTTACATTCGCAATATATAGATTACAATTTTATTTTCTTGCTTGTTCTTCATTGGCGTGTTGGAGACAGACCTTCGTGGTGAGGTTGATCATGCTCCAGCATGGTCAATAACCTCCCGGGGTTAGTTTAGAGACCGCTAAGGCACCGTGTTCTCCCACATTCATAGTTGGATAGTCAAAGTGCACTTCACCATAAACGATAGCCACCATCTCATTGAAAGACAGAGATAACTTTGCCTCTATCAATTGGTATCAGAATTCTAGGTTGCTTGGCGAGAATTTCTAGTTTTCCATAGTTTAGTTCGCATTTGTTCTTCCTATCTATAGTCCATGAAAAATCCCTACAAAAAAGTTAGGGTTAGATCCTCATATCTGAAATAATCCAAGCCTTTGCAATTTTCTGTTCGGTGTTGCTTTCTTGAATTTGTGGTTGCGTCGTCGTGTCAACTTGCTAGTCTTAGGGCCTAGTCCTTTAGAGTTTCAAGTTATATTCATAAGTTTTCACACTACCATACCCACCATCAACATCAGCACCGCTGCCATACCTACCATCATCAGCACCGCTACCATATCCAGCATCATCATTACTATCGCCATCCCCACCATCATCAGCAGGACCGCTGCCATAACCACCATCATCTTCAGCACTGCTACCATACCCATCATCATCATCACCGCTTCCATATATCACCACTAGATATCCGCCATCGATCCGAGTCCATCACATATTAGGTTTGTCTTCGATTTCTAACTCTTTTCAGTTTCATGTTTCCTTGCCTAAGTAGATTTCAAAAAAATCGGTGCGTGAATTTTTGTCCTATCGTGTTTTTAAGCTCTGCAGAGCGTTTTGAGACACTTTCCACCATAGTGATTTTTTGTCACAAGTTTAGCTCGTCACAACCCCGAATCGTTCCAGAAAATTAAAAAGAATTAGTCAAAATTGTGCTTTGCCTGTCTTGTTTATACGCCTGGGAAAGTGCTAAAAAAGGAGGCAGCAAAAAAGTGCTAAAAAGGAGGCACGAAAAAAAGTGGAAAAAAAATCAGGGTGTGCTATTTCCTTGAATACGCGTCGCGTCATGATTGTTGTTGTTCTACGATCACCTGTCTAGTATAGTCTAGCCTAGGACCAACACGGTACCATCGTTGAGTTTTCTTCGTCTTTGCATCTCCAATCTGATTATAGCTGACATTTTTGGAACCACATTATAAGCCATCCTAGCTACACATATTACTACTTCGTGTGTTTGACACCACATGTCAATCGCTTTATCCAAGCTTTAAGTGATTTAACTACATCGGTTGCCGATCACCGCGTGCTACTGGGTAAGAACCATAAGAAGTTGAGATTTGCTTTATGGATTGGTGGCACACCACCATCACCATATCCTAGAGGTCTCTAGGTTCATATTCTTGTGTGTTCTTATTGTTGCTGACCATGCCTATATGATAAGTTGATGAGAACAACTAGGAGGGCATGACCAACCAGGAGATCCATGATAAATTTCAGCAAATAATGGCTAACCACGTACAAGACATTTGACACCAAGATAGATGCCAAGTTCAATGAGGTTCTTGACCATCTACCACGAGTAGGTTGAGCTACCGTCCCTCTCCAAAAACACCAAAAATAAGAACAACAAGGCCTGAATTTCGTGGGATGAGCGCCACATGTCCCTATCGACCAAGATCATAATTCTAGTGTCATTGCTATCGCTGCTTCTGTTGCAGTTTCCGTGGCTGCTGATGATACCGACGTTTTGCAGAATTAGAATTATGATGGTGATTTTGATGATGACAGAGAGGTTGCTCCAAATCTACACCAGGGAAACCACCACCACAAGCACTAGATCATCCACATGGATACAGTTGCAATGATAGGGTGACTGCACCCCCTCAGGTACGGGATCATGACAATCTCCCTAAACTTAAATTGAATATTATGACATTTGATGGTAGATATGTTCTTGATATATATCTTACGTGGGAATTAGAAACAGAACAACGTTTTACATGCTTACAATTTCTTGAGGATAGTCGTGTTTCTACTACTGTTTATGGTTTCACTAGTTCTTCTTGTGTTTTTTGGTCTAGACGTTGAAGAATACATCATGCTAATATCCGAACTACTTTGGCAGCTTGGAAAACTGCTATGTGTTCTCATTCGATTCCACCATATTATCAGGAATTACAAACTGACATGATTATATGTGGAATTGTTGAGGTTGATGAAGCTCTGCTTGCACGTTTTATGGGTTGATGAAATAAAGATATTTAGATTATTTCAGAGTGTAACGAGTATAAGACAATCACTTATTTATTTCATCTTGCTTGAAAAGATGAACATGAAGGGCAGGATCGACATCCATTGGCCAGAAATAGTTTTTCTACATGTTGCACTTCATCATGGACTCCGCGTACCTCAGCTACGTCCACATGTCCCGGTGTAGCACCAAATACTTCATCCATCAACTCCAACCGAGATACCAGGAAACATGCCATTGTCCCACCCTCTGCCAAGAGAACACCTTTCGGACCTGCACAAAGCTCTTATTCATCCATGGTATGCACAGGGCGAACACATGATGTTATATGTCGTCGTTGCGAGGGTGGAGGTTACTATGCAAGAGACTTCCCATCCAAGTGTGTGATGATTTTTACTGGGGATAGTGGATATGATTGCATTAGTGCTTATGATGACGCCACTATGGGTCTTATTACAAATGAAGAATAGGGTGTAGATTATACTGAATGAGAGACAATATACATGGCTGCTGACTACGCTGACAAGTATGAAAGTTTGGTTCCTTAACATGTTTAAAGTGTGAAAGTAACAGAGGCTGAGAAAAACCAGAGATATAACTTCTGAAGGGAGTTGTAAAGGAGTTGCAACAAATTGGCTAACATGGAGATGGTGGTTAAGCTGTCTCTCAACACCATACCACATGATCGTCCTTATTGCATCCAATGGTTCGACAACAGTGGCAAGGCTAATGTTACACGTGTTGTTCATGTGCATTTCAGCATTCCTACGTATTGTGATTATATTGATTGTGATGTGGTACCCATGTAAGAATGCTCTCCTTTACTTGGTAGACCATGAAAATTTTATAAAAATTACGTACACCATGGTAAGACAAATTAGTATATTCTTGATCACAAGCATCAAAATGTAACTTTGCTTCCTATGTCTTCAAAACGTATTATGAAATATGACATTGCTAGATCTAGCAAAGAAAAACATGAGCTAAATAAGAGTGGAAATAGATTGTGGAAAAGGACTTTGAGCAACACAATAAGCCTATTAAGCCATTCTCTAGTGTTGCATCCGAAATAAAATTGAAGAGTGTATGTTTACTTGCTACTAAATCTGATATTATTGATCTTGATTTTACTACATCTGTTTGCTATGCATTGGTGTGTAAATATTTTTATTAATTCGAGGACATGCCTCCCTCTTTGCGTCCTGTTGTCACTAACATTTTGTGGAGTTCACTGACATCTTTCCACAAGACGTGCATCGCTACCCATCCGTGTGCCATACCGTACCAATCCAGAGGAGACGAAGGAGTTATGTGTCAAGTACAAAAGCTGCTCAACAAAGGTTATATATGCGAACCTATTAATCCTTGTGTTTTTCCTATCATTCTATTGCCAAAAAAGGATGATACATCACATATGTGTGTTGATTGTAGAGGCATTCAAAATATTACTATTCATTATCATCATCCTATTCCTAGGCTATATGATATGCTTATTGAAACAAGTGGCTCTCCAATTTTCTACAAATTTCATTTGTGTAGTGGATACCATCAAATTCGTATGAAATTGGGAGGTAAATGAAAAACAACATTTAAAACTATGTTAGGATTATATGATTGGTTAGTCATCCCTTTTGGGTTAACTAATGCACCTAGTAATTTTGTGAGATTGATGAATGAGGTTTTACGTGCTTTCATTGGAGGATTTGGGGTAGTCCATTTTGCTGATATACTGATTTATAGTAGATCCTTGGACGATCATTTGAAACATTTACCGGTTGTTTTTATTGCTCTAGTTGATGCATGTTTATTTGGTAACCTTGCGAAGTGCACCTTTGGCATTGATCGAGTATCTTTTATTTGCTATGTTGTTACTCCATAGGAATTGAAGTTGATAAAGCCAACATTGAAACTATTGAGAGTTGGCCGCAACCCAAAACGGTCACACAAGCGAAGACTTTTATTGGACTCGCTGGTTCCTATAGGCATTTTGTGAGAGAATTCAGCACCATTGCTTCAGATCTCCATGATATTACGAAGAAGGATGTGCCTTTTGCTTGGGGTGCCGTGTAGGAAGAAGAATTCACAGTATTGAAAGATAAGTTAACACATGCTCATTTACTCCAACTTCCTTATTTTAGAAAGACTTTCAATCTTGAAGGTGATTCTAGTGGAATTGGATTAGGAGGTGTGTTATTACAAGATGATAAACCTATTTTATACCTTTTTGAAAAATTTAGTGGGACTAGTTTGAATAATTCTACTTATGATAAGGAATTGTATACTCTTGTTCGGCCTTTGGAAACATGGCAACATTATTTATTGTAACATCCCAAAATTTTAAATTTGGTATGTTAATAGGATCATTCTTTGTCATCTTGATTTCTATGCGTGTTTGAATTTTCTGGATATTCTATTCATTATGCAACTCAGGGCAATTTATATTGGAGTGGAGATAACATGACTTCTCCCCATTCAAATAAAGAATTCATAATGTTTAGAATATTATTTGAAGTCACCTTATATGGTTTTGCAAATTTCATAATCTCCGAAATCATTTTAGTTGATTTTTCAATTCTCGTTGTGTTGCCTTTTGCATAAATCTATTTTAAAATTTTGCAATAGGTGGAACTAGTGTTTCTTTAGAATATACTAGTTGGATATTTTCTGTTTTTTTGGTATTTCGAGATATTCTTTTTTGGTATTTATTTATCTAGGAAAAATATGTATATACATATATATATATTTCGTGGCTGTTTTCTAAAAAAAATGAAGCCGGCTAAGCAAGATGGCTTGGCTCAGAGCCAACCGAGCTAGCGCTAGGGTACACAGGACCGAGAGTGCCCCAGCGTTTCTCCCCATCGTTAACAGCCAGCCCTCCTAGAGTTGACCAAGGCTAGGACACCCAGCTCGCTAGCGCAGCCAGGTGCTCCCATCGAACCAGGGGATGGACTCCTTTGCAGCCAGCTCACCCCATCACTCTTGTAGCCATCGCTAGGTGCCCCGAGCCCCATAGCTCCCGTACGCCAGCCTGCATGTGGCCTAGCTCGCCCGAGCGAGAGCCAGCCCAGGAGCCAGCGCACGAGCAACCATCGCCCAGGATCAATCCCAGCGCTCCACGAGACCGAGCGCTCGAGGCCAGCTCCCACCAGCCTCGTTTTATTCCACCCTGATCCAGTTTTCAGCCATACTCAGACCGAGCAGGACTCCTCCTCGCGAGGGTAAAGCCCAAGGAACGAGCCCTGGACCCAATTTCCCCCTGTCAACGAAGCCCCCTGCTCCTGATTCGCCCCAGTGCAGCCTCGAGTTCGCCGATCCCCTGCAGCAGCAAGAGTACGAGTCGTCTTCGCCGGAGCCGTCGTTCGTCAGAGAGTCACCGGAGAAGCACCACCGGAGGCACCACGTGGGAACCAACCCGTTTTTCACTGTTGTTCGTGGTAAGCACGTGCACGTGATCCGGTTCAGCCAATCCGCGAATTGCTACAGTACCAGTATTAAATCAATTTTAAGCTGTTTTTAGATCGGTCAGATTCTCGGTAAGATTTTGAAACCTGTTTATCTTTTTACTCGTAACTCCGAATCAGGAAATTCTTTTTCCTGTGATCTCGTAATGATGAGAAGAACATGATAGAACTAATATTTTTCAGGTTTGTGATATTTGAAAATTTAGTTTGATCAGATTTGATTTAAACCTACCGAAGGCCATATTTTGCAAACCGTTCGTCTAATTTAATTAATTCTTTTGCTTTGTGCTACCACTATCATGTAGATAATAAATATCTACTCATATGTTTCTGTCAATTGAGTTTTAATTGAATTCTTTGTTGTTCACTTTATTTTGATGTTATGTGAGTACGGTTTATTTATCGATGCCTTCGTCGAATATATATAGATCGTCCGGAGTGTGGAGCGGATCAGAATTAAGCATTAGAGTACTTCAACACCGTTCAAGGCAAGTTTGCACTTTTGATTATGCTCATCCTATATGTATGCTTTGCATTGTTATGATATGTTATGTGTTTGGTGTGATTCTTATATTGCTTGTCGCCATATGTGTGTCCTAGATTGCATTGTTTAATTGTGTGCTTTGATATGCTATGGTAGACGTGGACTCGTACCGACTGTATTATGAAGTAGTGAGTGGTTATAGCTGTAGGCTCGGCCTTTTGCTCGAGTGAATGCGTCTGTGGCTGAGCGCTCTATTGTCCATAGAGAATGCGCCATGACTGAGCGCACTTGAGTTGTCGGGACTTAAATCAGGTGAATGCATTGATGGCTGAGCGCTTTGCAGTCCCCATTGAATGCGTCATCGCCTGAGCGCACTTGATACATCTTGAAGATCTTTGTCATCTCACCGTAGGTTTGTGAGTTCTGTCTTGCGGGTTTAAATTGGTTGTGTCGTGTGAGACCTTGATAAGTTCATGGAGGTAGGTGAAGTGAGCTTTATGCTGAACCAACTTGACTGTTTTGTTTGTCATACATTGCTTATATGTGTAGGTTTGCATTATCATTATGTGTGAATTGCCAATACATTCAATGTATTGACCCTTGTTGCTGCAACTTATCATGTTGCAGGATATTCAGATGATCAGTGAGATACAGTAGGGTCGCGAGTCTTCACTCAACCTTTTCGACGGTGGGCTATGATGGGACTCATCGTTATTATTTCTGCTACCTTTCCGCTGCCATTAATTATTAGAGCTAGCTAAGTGCTATGTAGATTGTTATACTTTGTAAATTCTGGATCATACGTTGTAAGAAATGATGCACTTGCTATTCTGGTATTCATCTATAATGTGTGTGCTAGCGAGTCGATCCAGGGACTAGCACAGTTAAGCACAGAGACTAAAATCCTTCGAGGTTTGGTCGTTACACATGGTATCAGAGCAATGCGTTGACTGTAGGTCGTTGCCCTAGAAAATGGAATCGAAAAGCCATAGGATTGAAAATTTATTCTATAAACCTTGTCTGCATCTTACTCTTTAATTAGATAACCACTCTAGTATCTTGACCAGCTTAAGTAGGAACTAGTGCTGAGACCACCACTTATCTTTGTTTTTGTTGCGATATTAACGTGTTAGCGTATCCGATTATGCCCGCTTTATGGCATGACGATACTAGGTTGCTTGCTTGATTGTTATTTTGCGTGTTTGTTAAATTAGGATCTTGTCGGGATTATTCGACTATATATATAGATATGCTTGATTGTTGTTATGTTTGTTGTTGTTATTTGATAGTGTGATTTGTTTGATTTAGAGTTTGATGCTAGCATATGGGTAGTGTTTTTCCCCTTAGGCCTAAATCTATCTTGATCTCATCTATGCTTACCCATCTTTAACCTTGCTAGCCAACTCAAATCTCGAGGACGAGATTCATTTTAAGGGGGGTAGATTTGTAACATCCCAAATTTTTAGATTTGGTATGTTAATAGGATCATTCTTTGCCATCTTGATTTCTATGCGTGTTTGAATTTTCTGGATATTCTATTCATTATGCAACTCAGGGCAATTTATATTGGAGTGGAGATAACATGACTTCTCCCCATTCAAATAAAGAATTCATAATGTTTAGAATATTATTTGAAGTCGCCTTATATGGTTTTTC
Source organism: Hordeum vulgare subsp. vulgare (assembly GCF_904849725.1). Lineage (NCBI taxonomy): Eukaryota > Viridiplantae > Streptophyta > Magnoliopsida > Poales > Poaceae > Hordeum > Hordeum vulgare. Next base: position 301,771,516 of record NC_058519.1, read on the forward strand.
AAATTTCATAATCTCCGAAATCATTTTTAGTTGATTTTTCAATTGTCGTTGTGTAGCCTTTTGCATAAAATCTATTTTAAAAATTTTCAATAGTTGGAACTAGTGTTTCTTTAGAATATACTAGTTGGATATTTTCTGTTTTTTTAGTATTTCGAGATATTCTTTTTTGGTATTTATTTATCTAGGAAAAATATGTATATATATATATATATTTCGTGGCTGTTTTCTAAAAAAAATGAAGCCGGCTAAGCAAGATGGCTTGGCTCAGAGCCAACCGAGCTAGCGCTAGCGTACACAGGACCGAGAGTGCCCCAGCGCTGCTCCCCATCGTTAGCAGCCAGCCCTCCTAGAGTTGACCAAGGCCAGGACACCCAGCTCGCTAGCACAGCCAGGTGCTCCCATCGAACCAGGGGCAGGACTCCTTTGCAGCCAGCTCACCCCATCGCTCCTATAGCCATCGCCAGGTGCCCCGAGCCCCAGAGCTCCCGTACGCCAGCCTGCATGTGGCCCAGCTCGCCCGAGCGAGAGCCAGCCAAGGAGCCAGCGCACGAGCAACCATCGCCCAGGTTCCATCCCAGCGCTCCACGAGACCGAGCGCTCGAGGCCAGCTCCCACCAGCCTCGTTTTATTCCACCCCGATCCGGTTTCAGCCATACTCAGACCGAGCAGGACTCCTCCCCACGAGGGTAAAGCCCCAGGAACCAGCCCTGGACCCAATTTCCCCCTGTCAACGAATCCCCCTGCTCCTGATTCGCCCCAGTGCAGCCTCGAGTTCGCCGATCCCCTGCAGCAGTAGGAGTACGAGTCGTCTTCGACGGAGCCGCCGTTCGTCAGAGAGTCACCGGAGAACCACCACCGGAGGTACCACGTGGGAACCAACACTTTTTTCACTGTTGTTCGTGGTAAGCACGTGCACGTGATCCGGTTCAGCCAATCCGCGAATTGCTACAGTACCAGTATTAATTCTATTTTAAGCTGTTTTTAGATCAGTGAGATTCTCGGTAAGATTTTGAAACCTGTTTATCTTTTTACTCGTAACTCTGAATCAGGAAATTCTTTTTCCTATGATCTCGTAATGATGAGAAGAACATGATAGAACTAATAGTTTTCAGGTTTGTGATATTTGGAAATTTTGTTTGATCAGATCTGATTTAAACCTACCGAAGGCCATATTTTGCAAACCGTTCGTCTAATTTAATTAATTCTTTTGCTTTGTGCTACCACTATCATGTAGATAATAAATATCTACTCATATGTTTCTGTCAATTGAGTTTTAATTGAATTCTTTGTTGTTCACTTTATTTTGATGTTATGTGAGTACGGTTTATTTATCGATGGCTTCGTCGAATATATATAGATTGTCCGGAGTGGAGCGGATCAGAATTAAGCGTTAGAGTACTTCAACACCGTTCAAGGCAAGTTTGCACTTTTGATTATGCTCATCCTATATGTATGCTTTGCATTGTTATGATATGTTATGTGTTTGGTGTCATTCTTATATTGCTTGTCGCCATATGTGTGTCCTGGATTGCATTGTTTAATTGTGTGCTTGGATATGCTATGGTAAAGGTGGACTCGTACCGACTGTTTTATGAAGTAGTGAGTGGTTATAGCTGTAGGCTCGGGGATTTTTCTCGAGTGAATGCGTCTATGGTTGAGCGCTCTATTGTCCCTAGAGAATGCGCCATGACAGAGCGCACTTGAGTTGTCGGGACTTAAATCAGGTGAATGCGTTGATGGCTGAGCGCTTTGGAGTCCCCATTGAATGCGTCATCGACTGAGCGCACTTGATACATCTTCAAGATCTTTGTCATCTCACCGTAGGTTTATGAGTTCTCTCTTGCAGGTTTAAATTGGTTGTGTCGTGTGAGACCTTGATAAGTTCATGGAGGTAGGTGAAGTTAGCTTTATGCCGAACCAACTTGTCTGTTTTGTTTGTCATATATTGCTTATATGTGTAGGTTTGCATTATCATTATGTGTGAATTGCCAATACATTCAATCTATTGACCCTTGTGGCTGCAACTTATCATGTTGCAGGATATTCAGATGATCAGTGAGATATAGTAGGGTCGTGAGTCTTCACTCAACCTTTTCGCCGGTGGGTTATGATGGGACTCATCGTTATTATTTCTGCTACCTTTCCGCTGCCATTAATTATTAGAGCTAGCTAAGTGTTATGTAGATTGTTATACTTTGTAAATTCTGGATCATACGTTGTAATAAATGATGCACTTGCTATTCTGGTATTCATCTATACTGTGTGTGCTACCGAGTCGATCCAGGGACTAGCACAGTTAAGCACACAGACTCAAATCCTTCGAGGTTTGGTCGTTACATTTATGGCCCAAATAATTTGTTATACATTGTGATCATGAATATTTGAAACATGTTCAAACTCAAGCTAAACTGAACCATAGATATACTAAATGGCTTGAATTCATCGAGACTTTACATTGTGTCATTAAACACAAGGAGAGTAAAGAAAATGTTACTGCCGATACATTGTTTCATCGTTTTACTATGCTTTAACAACTTGACTTTAAAATACTTGGTTTGGTGACCATGAAAGATCAATATGTGCATGATGTTGAATTTAAAGATGTGTTGCAGAATTTTAAAGAAGGGAGATCATGGAACACGTTCATCATGAATGATTGATTTATGCATCGTGCTAACCAGCTATGCATTCCACCTAGCTCCGTTTGTCTTTTGTTGTTGCAGGAGGTGCATCGAGGAGGATTAATGGGACACTTTTGCGTGAATAATAAGGAGGGCGTACTTGCTACATACTTATTTTGGCCAAAGATGAGACGGAATATTCAGCGTTTTGTTGCTCGCTGCACTACATGTCAAAAAGCTAACTCATGACTCAATCCTCACGGTTTATATATGCCCTTGCCTGTACTAACTATTGTTTGGGAGGATATAATTATGGAACTTTTAAGTTTTACCTCGAACAAAGAAAGGGGGGATAGCATATTTGTTGTCGTGGATATATTTTCCAAAATGGCACACTTTTTATACCATGTCATAAAATTTTGATGTTGTTCATTTATTCTTTCGTGAAATTATTCGCTTGCATGTTGTGCCAGATACAATTGTTTCGGATCGTGATGCTAAATTTCTTAGCCACATTTGGAAATGTTTATGGGTTAAGTTGGGGACTAAACTTCTTTATAGTACTACATGTCACCCAAAACTGATGGACAAACTAAAGTACTCAATAGATCATTGTCTACTAAGCTCAGGGATGTTTTGAAGACTAACTTGAAAATGTGGGAAGAATGCTTGCCTCATATTATGTTTGCTTATAAGCGTTCATTGCATTCTACTACTAAGATATGCCCTTTTGAAACGATATTAAAAATGGACGAGGTAACTAAGGAAAACGTTGAGCATATGAATGCAAAATACAAACTTGCTGGAGATAAGGGTAGAAACAATGTTATGTTTGCGCGTGGAGATCTTGTTTGATTGCGTTTGTGTAAGGATAGATTTGCTGATTTGTGCAAGCCAAAGCTAATGCCACTTGTTGATGGTCCTTTCATTGTGTTAGATAAAATAAATCATAATGCATATAAATTTGAGTAGCCTGTAGATTTTAAGCCTTATTTGGGTGAGGAAGATGGGCTTCCAACGAAGATGACTTCATTTCAATATGGGCAGGATGATGACGACCTCAATACCATTGTTACGTCCACAAAACCTAGTGCTATACATATTGGACCAATTACTAGAGCTCGCGCACGCCAATCGAATTACCAAGTACTTCCAATTCTTGTAAATGCCTCTAGTGTTCATGAACATATGATGCTGCCAAAATTAGATACTGTTTTTTTTATTATGAATGATGGACCTAACATGGACAAGAAGTATGGCCATTGGAGCACAATGAAACATGGAGAAGAGCATGCGGAAAAGAACAACTGGGTTTCTAGTGGTGATTTGCGCACTTGAAAGCCACCATAAGGAAAGCATGAAGGCTTAGATGAAATATACAATACACCACTTCCTAAATTTTGTCCATAAGCTACTATATGTGCTGCATCACCTTATTTTTGGGCCAGGCCCATATGATTTCTAATTATTACAATATAGGCTTTTTTAGAGTCCATATGTGTGAGGAAGCCGAGTTAGGGTTGTTTTCGGACCCCTCCTTAAAGGGGTCATGAAAATCCCCCTCTATTCCCCCATATATACAACCCTTAGGGAAGGGGTGTTGTTTAGATTACAAGTTTGTCATAAGTGCAACTTCGCGTCCTTGGTTTGTGTTCTACGGCCAGACCAAGATGTCACAAAACCCCACTTCATCAATAAAGCTTTCTCTTATATTTGCATTATCCATATTGCAATTTGGGCTTCTTGCTTGTTCTTCCTTGGCGTGTCGGAAACAGACCTTTCCCGGTTAGGTTGATAGTGCTCCGACGTGGTAAATAACCTCTTGGAGTTGGTTTAGCGATTGTTCAGGTGCGACGTCCTCATACGTTTGTAGTCGGGTCGTCAAAGTCTACTCAGCCATAAACGATAGCCGCCATCTCAACGAATGACAAGGACAACTTCGCCTCTATCACTGAGGTCTCCACCGGAGAATATCCTTAGAGGCTATCAAGGCCCCTTTAGAGGGAAGATCCATCTCGGAATCAAGGCCCATCTCTCGTATAGATTTGGATGAACTACCCATGTATCTTTATTTCCATTGTTGTTCTTCGATCTTTATGCACCTCATGCATTACTTGTGATTTGAGGAGTACTTGGTGTGCATCTTGCCCAATAGAGTGTTTCCCCTTTGATTTCTCCTTATTTTGCCCTCATGTTCTTCATGTTCCCCCTAGAATCAACCTCCAATTCTCGAAGATCAGGCCACCCTCGGGACTGGCCTGCATCAACTTGATGAGGTTATTGAACCGTCACTTAAATTAGAGAGTAGCACGACAAAGAAATATGGTTTTGGGACGCCTACACAAATTGAAGACGAAGCTAATGATGATGATCATTAAGCTTGAGATCAAGTCACTACTAAACCTTGTAGGCCGACAAGGACACATACAGCCCCGAGTGGTAAGGTGATCTTGTCTTGGAAGTCATGTAGTTAGACAACGATCAGCCTACAAACTACGATGAAGCGATGATGGTCCCGGATTCTCAAAAATGGCTAAGACCATTGTATGCGAGATAGGATCCATGTATGAAAAATAAGTATGTAATTTGGTAGACTTTCCCGATGACCGATAGGGAATTATGTACAAATGGATCTTGAAGAGGAAGACATCCGCTGATGGTAATGTCACCATTTATAAAGATTGACTTGTCACAAAGAGGATTCCAACAAGTTCAAGGAATTGACTACAATGAGACTTTCTCACCTGTAGCGACCCCTAAGTCTGTTCGGATTGTGTTAGTAGTTGTTGCATTTTACGGAAAGGTTCTTTGTGATACAACCAGAATTTTTGTTCGGATCATGTTAGTAGTTGATAAAAGGCATGCAAGCTCCATCGATCCTTCTATGGACCTGTGCAAGCATCTTGGAGTTGGAATATAAGCTTTGATGAGACGATCAAAGCTTATGCGTTTATACAAAGTTTATGAACAAACTTGTATTTACAAGAAAGTGAGTGGGAGCACAATATCATTTTTGATAAGTATATGTGGATGATATTTTTTGATTGGAAATGATGTAGGATTTTTGGGAATCATGAAGGGTTGTTTCGAAGGAGTTTTTCAACGGAAAACCTGGGTAAAGATGCTTACATATTGGGCATTAATATCTATAGAGATAGATGAAGATGCCTAATAAAACTTTCATAGAGAACATGCCTTACCAAGATTTTGAAGGAGTTCAAAATGGATGAGTCAAAGAAGGGGTTCTTTCCTTTATTGTATGATGTGAAGTTGAGTAATATTCAAAGCTCGACCATGACAAAAGAAAGAAAAAGTACAAAGGTCGTCCCCTATGCCTCAGCCATGGGCTCACTATTGTATGCCATGTTGTTCATCGGATGTAATGTGTGTCTTGTCATGAGTCTGGCAAGGGGGTACAATAGTGATGCGGGATTGGATTACTCGCTAACATTCAAAATTATCCTTAGGGACCTAAATAGGACAAAGAAAATGTTAGTCGGTTATGGAGGTGATAATGAATTCGTAGTAAAGGGTCACACCGATGCAAGCTTTGACACCAATCCAGAGGATTCAAATTAGCAAACCAAATACGTATAGTGTAGCAGCCATTTCAAATAGCTACATATGGAGAGTGATAGAAGCATCTACAGTATGCCATAAGGATTTGTAAAGTACACACAGATCTGAATGATAGAGACCCGTTGACTAAAATCTCTCTCATGAGCAAAACATGATCAAACCCCAAAACTCATTGTGTGTTAATCACATGGCGATGTGAACAAGATTACTAACTCTAGTGCAAGTGTGAGACTATTGGAGATATTCCCTAGAGGAAATAATAAAGTTGTCATTATGATATATTCCTGTTCATGATCAAGATTTATTATCCGTGCTATAATTGCATTGACCTAAAACTTAAATAGATGTGTTGATATATAAACACCACCATGTCTCTAGTTAGACTCTACTAGACTAGCTTTTTGATCAAAGATGGTTAAGGTTTCCTAATGTCGGTACACTAGAGACTAGGGTTCCTTGTGCCCCAGACTTGTGCACGGGCATCAGCAACGCCCCCGACAGAAGTGTACCGGGAAGAATAGCAGGAAGGCAGTCCAAGACCACGTCCTTCCCACTTCTCCAGGGGCGTGAAGTACAAGGGCTCCAGACACAAGGCCCCGGTAAGCCCTCCTTCCCGGGAAGATTCCCAAGGCCCCGACAAGCCTGCTTCGCCGGGAAGACTACCAGAAGAATAGCAATACCCCGGCAAGCTTCCCTTGCTAGGAAGGCTCGCACAGACTGGCGAGGCCCTTGGCAAGCCCTCCTTGCCGGGGAAAGTGTTCAAGGCCCCGGGAAAGCCTTCCTTGCCGGCGAGGTTACCAAGTCACCAGACGGAGGCTCCAGGCCAGCAAGCCCATGTTCGCTCGCCACGTGTACTCACCAGTTTCTACCACAATACGACCGCTCCAGCACATCCCTCGTGTGCCAGCGCAAGGCCGAGGTGTCGATTCACCTGGGTACGTGTTGCAACCATCTTGCAACAGGTCAGGGGTCAGACAAGGCATTTACTGCCCCTGACACCTCTGAAGAAGTAGAGCGGTGAACACTATTCACTGTACATCCCGTGAGCACACTGTTGGTGACCCCTTTTCCTATAAAAGGAGGCCCAAAGCTCATTCTTAGGGGTCGGACTTTTTGTGCATCAGAGAGTCCCTAATCACCTACTAAGTTACTGTAGCAAAACCACCCTACAGAAAGCACACAATAAAAACTAAGAAGGAGTAGGGTTTTACGCGCCAAGTGGCCCGAACCTGGGTAACGAGGACCTTGCCGGTGTTGGTCGCGAGTTGCGCTCTCGACACCATACCTCTCTCTCCCCGCCAAACGATCAAGGGGCTCATCGAGTTTCCCATAGGTGTTGGTTTTCCCCGACATTGAACATAGACATCAGTCGTAATTTGATAAGGTGATCACATCGTTAGGAGAAGGATGTAATGGGAAAGACTCAACCGTATGCATAGCATTTGATCGAATCACTTAGTTTGTTGCTATTGCATACTTCATGCCAAGTATGTGTTCCTAAGACCATGAGATCATGCAACTCCCTAAAACCAGAGGAATGCCTTGTGTGCAAGAAACGTCACTTCGTTACTGGGTGGTCTCAAAGGTGATCTACAAATATCTCCAAGTGTTTTTGTTGGGTTGGCATGGATCATAACTGGTGTTTGTCACTCCGTATGACATCACAAGCTATGTCACTCCGTATGACATCACAAGTAGCTTGCAAGCAATGCGAGTAAGGGGTTAGTCAGGGGTTATTGTATTGTGGAACGATTAAAGAGACATGTCGGTAATGATATTCAACCACGTATGGAGATACTAACGATCGAATCTCGAGGAAGTAACATACCACTTGACAAAGGGAATTGCATACATGATTTACTGAATCCTTTACATCATGGTTTCACCTTTAAATATGTTTGTGGAATATGTAGGAACTAATAGAGTCATCCATGTCCTACTATTGGTTATTGACCGGAGAAGTGTTTGGGACCCGATAAAATTGGTAACCGATCAATTGATCAGAACTAATAGGGTCATCCATCTTCGCAAGGTTATATGTACAAATTGATAGGTTTCATCTCATAAAAAAATGGGACCCCCGCCTTTATCAAAAGGTACCTTTTTTCATTTTTCTCGGGAAGAATTTTTAGTTATCCCTAGATTAGATTAATTTGTCTTACCTATTGATAAAGGTGGAGGTCCCGATCTTTCGATGAGATGTTAACTATCAATTTGGTGCAGACAACTTTGACGATTTGATTATGAACACGCACGATATTGCGCCTTATGAATCGTTAGAACAATCTCTGGGAGTTTAATAACAATTTTGGAATCGTGATCAGCCTCACCACGAAAGACTATTCTGGAAAAAAAATCAAAGAACTAGAAAGAATATGATAAAACCTATCTAAAATTGCAAATATGTATGAAGTATTGATAAGGGTGGGTATACGAAAGTGGTCTTGGTCTAGTCATTGGATACAACCAAAGTCCACAAACTTGCAATGGCTAACTTATAATTAAACGAATACCATGGAAAACGGTACTAGATGTATCTACTTATATATGAGCAAGGGGTGGAGGCCAAGGAGGTGGAAAACATCCCAAGGCATACTAAAACTAATCCTAGTCCGTACAAGGACCATGGCCCCAATTGGAGGTGATGCAACACATTTGGACTTGTAACTTAACTAGGATTCCGCTTCACGTCAAATTTCTTCATCAATATGTCCATGCTCCGAAAGGATTTGAAGGTGAATCTAGTTTGATTGGAAAGTACATGAACTCTAGTTTTCAACAAAAAAATAATCACCCAATTCGGACTCGGTATGCAAGAGTTTTGGACGTTTTAAGATAGGTATGTTTGTGTAATCCGAATCTTAGCCCAGAACATGAGAGACTTGGACACTATGTTCTGTTGGGCTAAATGGGAGGTGAGAGAACTTCTTGAACAACAATAACGTTTCTCTTTTCCTTATCTTTATATGTGGATTGTACAAGTGTCCGGTAGTTCTGCAATTAGGCATGAAACTCCTCAAATGACCATATCCAATGTGGCCAAGTCGTCATCATCCTTTCCTTCTTGAATAGAAAAGCATCATCGGCGTTGCTTAATATGAATTGTGGCTACCAAAAGAGACAAAGTGTACATGATGTATATGTATATATCATCCATTTTTTACTTCCCTTGGTTTTTGCACATGCGACACTTCTATACATGAGTAATTTTCATATATTGTTAAATATAAAGCCAAAAGATTGCAACTTTCGCACGAAGTAGAAGGCATGCAAACATTGCAACTTAGTTTTCACGTATAAGAGAAGCCCTTATTCATATCAAAATATTGACAATGTTCATCATTAAACCGTCCCAACATAGGTAAATAAACTTTAACTACTTTACATTTACATGCTACAAGATTCTTAAAAAAGAAAACACGCAACAGGTCATTTGACATAGAATCATCACCAAGATTGTCGGTCATAATAAAATTATTAATCATATTTGATCCAAATGTGATTTATTCACTGATTGACATGGTTCTTCCTCATCGACAAATTCAACGGATTCACTCAAAATTGTTGGTACTTCAGTTGTTTGATCACATGAAACATTCATAACAGGAACATGATTCTCCAAAATAGGTGTTGTGCGCAAATCAACAGGTAACTCAACAAATGATAGTCATCATTCTCATGTGAAGTTATTGCATCAATACTTTTATTATTACCTTGACACAATGACTCAGGTGTTGTAGCTATAGACAATGATAATGTTCCATAGACTTTAGGAGATATCGCACTCACAATCTCAGGTGTGGCCTCTCTAGCAGGTGCATCGGTGGACGATACAACCAATGGTGGTGAGCATGAAATGGAATAGCAGTTGTCGTAATCTCCCAACGCATCTTCCTGCATTTGTCTCTCAAAGCTACAAGTATGAACATACATACCAACAATGCAACATGGAATATAATGGAATTTTAAACAAATGTCATCGTTGAAACCATGGATTTTTTATTCTTAGTTTCATGCTCTGATTCACCTATGTCACAATGATCCATACAAGATTTGAACTCTTGGTAGCCAGCAATAACATTGTTACTACGTTGTTTTAATTGTTCTAATTTAATAAGCAATTAACAACGATAGTAAGCACAAACATATTGATGTCTTCTTATAGCTTTCATATCTTTCCAAGTTTTGGGTTGATTAACAATGTTTTTCTTACCATACGTACTCGACGAAACGGAAGCAAAACCGGTAAATTCTTGAGTGACACCTTGTACTCTCTTAAGTTCAGAAAAATCATAGTGGCGAAAACCTTGTTCTATCTATCTCAAGCTCCCAATCAAGATACATAGCATGATTAAATCAACCCTAAAACGAGGTAGAGAGATAACAAGGTCATATGCTTGTGTGTGTAGTTGCACCTCTCGAGATGGTGAAGATGTGTCTGTCGTCCTAGAACTTCCAACTCCAAAACCAGTGGTAATTAGTAGAAAAAAGAAACAAAAATCCGAGAATAATGTTCCTATAAAGTACTAGGATGTGGTGGTAAAGTGCTCATAGTAGAGCAAATATCAATGCCTTACATATTCTTACCATGTAGTAGGTGGCGACCGGCAACCGACGGTGTCAATATCTCCGAAGATTGGGTACACGGTTTAGAAATATGTGGAGCTTGGAGCACTTAATATGGGGTAGAAAAACATTAGAAATAATAAATTTGTACATGCAATTTTGAATAACCGCTCAATGATGGTACTATGTTGGTCCTAGGACAGATCGTACTAGAGATGCAAGCCTAGAACACTAACGGAGTCACGTCAAAGCACAAATAGCAGCAAAAGATGATATGAACTACCTCCGGATAGCAAAATATAAGTGAAGATCACAATGACTAAAATTTCTATTTTTAGTTTCTCATCAAAATATAAGTGAAGGATATACCAAAACTCTATTAACAACTTTCCACTAGAAAATATTATGCCAAAATTTCTATTTTTTCTCTCACTTTTTTATATAGTTTTTCTGTCACTTTTTTTGGCTTTTACTTGGGAAAAAGGTAAGAGAAACAAATCTAATCTAGGGAAAACTGGAAATTCTCAATGAGAAACGTGAAAATTTGATGAGATAGTAACTATCGATTTGGTGCAGGCGACTTTGACGATGCGACTACAAACGTGCATGTCGGTGTACTAAAATATAGGGGCTTTAGTACCCATACTTCTAGACACGCAGCCACGGCCCCCAGACTGGCAAGATCCTGTCGGCCAACGCCAATATTTGCACAACAACAAGTGAAGACCAGAAACAAGGCCACGACAAGACACCTTGCCGGGAGGAGGAAATCCAGATAGCATCCACGCCCGACAAGACCCATCCAAATATCCGCCGCTCCACATCATGAGGCTGATTGTCAGCATTAGTGACATGCCGAGTAGGTAGGCGGTTAGGTGGGTCTAGAAAGAGGCATGTAGTAAATTTAATGACATCCTTCCAATGGCGTGTGAAGCAAATAGAAGGTAGCCAAGCGAATGCCATGGAAGGAGAGGCAAATATTGCCAGGGAACGTCGCCAGCATGCCACCTCACGGCACATTTAATGCATGTGTCTCAGTCCGTCAGTGTTATGTATTTGCCACTGTTGCTTGTGCCATTAGTTTTGGCAGTTAGCTTGTGGACTATTATCCCACGAAAAGACTGATTTACTCACTATGGTACCCCTTGAACTATAAAAGGAGGTCCAAGGCTACATTTAGAAGGGTTGACACTCTATTCATTCCACGCGCATAGCTCCTGCCCTCGAGCATCCTTGCCGGGTGAGCACAACTGAATTGTAATCATCCACATAATCCACCAAAACACAAGAAGTAGAGTTTTACACTTCTGAGCATCTCGAACATGTCTTAACCCCTATGCACGCAGCTATCGGTAATTTTCTTTGTGTGCCCGTAGGACCACAACAAAAGGAACATTGCCCATCCCATAGATCGCTGAACCTCAACATATTTGGCACGACAGGTAGGGGTATTTGGTGCGCAAATCTTCTACAATATTGTATGTCTTCTCCAAGATCTTCATCAAGTTCCCGTGACACCGAAGAAGGCCAGAGGAATATCAGTAGTCATTCAGTCATCGTCCAAGTTGACCATGTCGGACGCTACTAGCAATGGAGGTAGGGACGAGCGTCGCGCACTCCACGCACGAGAGTGCAGCAGCAATACTGTTCGGAGCTGTGTGAACTGCAACCTGAACCCAACCATTGTGATGTCCCAGTACGCACAAGTGAGTTCTGAAGGCGGCACTGCGGCGGCGACGACGGCGACCATCACGGTGAATGCCACGCCTAACGTTGCGACACGTACGACGATGCCTCCACCGCATGCTTCACAAGATTACTGCAACCAATGCCCAGGGGGAGGCGACCGCGGACGGAGTGCAGACAAGACCCCTGCACACCAATCTCAGGGTGCGCAAAGCCAACATCGTAAACAACCCCCTAGTGAGAGTGGATAGTGCACTCCATTCCCAAAACCAAGGGTGAAGCCCTAGCACAGGCCCAGCTGATGCTGAACTTCCCGCCAGTGGCAAAAACATGGAAGAATGAAGGGAGACCATCCAGAGTGTGTTGAGCTTCACGGGCCATGACCGGGGATACGTGGCAGAAGCTTGACACGCACGTTAGGCGGTCTCGACGTGTCCTACAACCAGACGCAGTGCAGGCGGAGCACCTATGCTGCAGTCGCACCTAGAACAACAACCTACCCGCAGGACGTGCAGTACAGGGTGTCCTCCGCATCGATGGACCCGCAGCAGAAGATGGATCAGCGTCAGGTCTTGAAGGATAGGCACAAGGAGGACGCGTGCACCACTATCGTGGGGCGATACGAAACACATCACCAATCGGACAGTAACGCCGATCCAGTCGTCCTCAAACCAGCGCCGGGAGCACCTGAGAGCCTACCTTACAAGGTTGGTTTCCCGACGTTCACCCGCGAGCTGCGGAAGTCCACTGGCCTTCTAGGAGAGCCTTCAAGATGGAGCCGTCGGACAAGTACGATGGCAAGATCAACCCTTATGAGTTCCTTGCCATCTACACCATAGCGGTGCAAACTGCCGGGGGACTTGAAGAGAAAGTTCTCACCAACTACTTCCCATTGTCGCTCAAGCCCAACGCGAGTAGTTGCCGGAGGGGTATATTTCTTCCTGGGCGGATCTGTGCAACCAATTCGTTGGTGCCTATCACAGGGATCACATGCTCTCGGGGCAGCCTAGTGATTTGCATGTGATTCCTTAGAGGGACGGGTAGATCCTCCGCAAGTATATCCATGGATTTAGCCGTGTACATAATGTGTACTACACAACTTTATTTTTGTACACTATGTTGGGCCTCCAAGCCTATAGTTTTATAGGATAGTAGCAATTTTCCCACAACTGGATAACCTAAGGTTTATCAATCCGTGGGAGGTGTACAATGAAGACGGTCTATCTCAAACAACACTGCAAACAAATACAAAAAATCTCTTGTGTCCACAACACACCTAGTACAATGGAAAATTGTATAGGTGCACTAGTTCGGCGAAGAGATGGTGATACAAGTGTAGTATGGATAGTACGTATAGCTTTTTCTAATCTGAAAATATAAAAACAGCAAGGTAGCAAGTGTAAAACATCAAGCGAAACATTGTATCAATCATTGGTAATAAGGCATAGGGTTTATACTTTCACTAGTGCAATCTCTCAACAATGCTAACATAATAGAATCATATGATCATACCTCAACATGGAATGAAGAATCACTCCAAAGTTCCTATCTAGCGGAGAACAATAAGATGAAATTGGTGTACGTAGTAGAACCACCTCAAAATTATTCTTTCTGGTCAATCTTTTGATCTACTCATATAAGTGTCACAAACAACCCTAGAGTTTGTACTAGAATAACACCCAGGATACATATCAATCAATCCTAATGTCACCTAGATACTCCAATATCACCTCATGTATCCCTAGGTAAATTATGCGACATGCATAAAACAATTTCAGAACTATTATATTCAAACCAACACAAAGAACTTCAAGGAGCACCCCAAGATCTCTGTCGCAGAACATAGTATAAAAACCTGCTATCAAGCCCTATGCATAGATCACAAAGGTCACGAGAATCCGCAAGTTGATGCCATAGATCACCAAGATCACTTGAATACTCCAATGTCATTATGGGTCTAAGTGCATACAAGACATACATCAAGTGTTCTCAAACCAAAAATACAATCAGACACAATGAGATCTTAAAGGGAAATATTCAATTCATCACAACAAGGTAGCAAGGGAATAACATCATATAATACAACTAGATTAACAAGGCCCATGATACATGAAGATTGTGCCATCTCAATAACACGAGAGAGAGAGAGAGAGGGATTGAATACATAGCTATTAGTACATACCCTCAGCTGTGAGGGTGAACTACTCCCTCGTAATCATGGCCTCCCCGGGATGATGAAGATGGACACCAAAGATGACTTCCCCTCTCCTACACGTACTGGAAAGACTCCAGTTTGTCGTTGATACAAAAAGTTGCAGCACCAGAGCAGAAGTTCTCACCTTATTTCTAGGGTTTCTGGTATATACAGAATTTTTGAGCAATGGAATCACGTCAAACGGAGCCATGTGGGCCACAAAAGATATTAGCGCATGGACTGGGGGGAGGGTGCTTTGTTGGCTCGTGTCCCATAGGTGGCTCCCCTTGGGTGTTTCTCTGACTAGCAAAGTTTTCATAGAAATCATAATTACTGAGTAGCAACTAATTCACATGTCATGGCTCAAACACTGCATTCTCTTGAAACCCAACATCATATGTTATTAGTCATCATACAATTTCAATGCATCATAAAGTCTATGTAGGAGATGCACATACTAAATTATCAGATAATCTTCTATGATTTCTAATACGCAAATAATATTTTAGAACAAATAACATCCATCGAACATAGAGAAACATATGGCTTCATGTTTTGCCTCCCAAGATATTTATCATAAAGAAAGTTGTCAACAATAATCACTTGTGATGATATACATTTGAGTGGAGATATATGTTTGGATCTTGACCCACCACAATGTGTTTGCCAACTCATAGACCGAAGTTGGAATAAGAAGTTGAATCAACATGAAAAGTAAGTAACATGAAAGTAATTAGATTGTCCCTTCACATAGGAAGGCTGAGATTTGCGGAGGAGCAAGAGCTCATTGTTTTAAAATAGACATGAATATGTAATTTTGGGTGGTGTGCCTTTCATGTCATATGTCACAATAGAGTTTTCAATATCGTCCATGCTAATCACCTTATTCGTTGTTCCCAAATAAAATTGAAGATTTACTCCCTTCCACCATTCAAACACATTCCATGGCTAGCCGTATCCACGGGTGCCCTCCAAACAATCAGCTTTATAGGTTGATTTCTTGTTTATTTATTTTTTATATTATGCAAGAATGGGCATCCTTTTTACCAGCCTCTCTCAGACAATGACAAGCGAATAAACACTCATCTTGAGAATAACTCGCTTAGCATGGAAGTTAATGACCGCCCCGTCGTTCCATGAGTGGTGCTAGCACACGAAATGGATGTTTATTTGAATGTTTAGACGTGGCACATGAAAATTTACTTGGAATGCCAGTGAAATACCATATATCGGTAGGTATGGTGGACTCTCATGGAGGAAACTTGGTTCAAGGATTTGGATGCACAAGTAGTATCTCTACTAAGTATGAAACTTTTGTCTGGCAAAAGATTATAATCAAGCACCACATATTAGAGGATCCAAAACAATAAAACTTCTATGCAAATATACTCGAACAAATCCATTGCGTTGTCTTCTTTGTCCAACTTCAATTATTTGATCAAGGTTGAAAACAATTAATGGGTACTCACAATCATAAAGAAATTCAAGATAATATATTTATAGATGAAAGTTCCCTTTCTTATACTAATCACTCATGAATTGCTCATATGACCAATACAATGCTTGTAAAAATTCAGTATATTTTACTTTCTAAACCAAATGTGAAACTACTACAAAGAGTTGAACCGTATGGGATTTTCATTGATACAGAGAGTTGCAGCGATGGAGTAGAACTTCTCTCTTTATTTCTGGGGTTTCTGGTATACATAGGATTTTTGAGCATTGGAACCACGTAAAATGGATCCACGTGGCCCCCCAAGCCATTACGACACGACCTGGGGGGAGCCCTGTTGTCTTGTGGCCCGCAGGTGGCACCCTCCGGTGGTTCTTCATTAACATACTTCTTATTTCCTCCGGAAAAAATTATAAAAAAAGTTTTGGGTGATTTTGAAAACTTTCATTGTCTACACAAAAACAACTCCATGGTTGTTCTGCTGAAAACAGCTTTAGTCCTGATAAATTCTAAATAAATCAGATAAATGCATGAAAACCATATAATAGTATTGTAAACATAGGCAAACATGGCATGAATACTTCATAAATTATAGATACATTGGAGACATATCAATAGGCCACAACATCCGAGACATCCACCCAGCCACGGTGATCGTCGCAATTGCCGGTTAGGCGAGGAGATGAGTACCAACAAGATACGACAAGTCACCAAGCTTTACGCTTTGGCTAACAAATGTGCATGGGCTGAAGAAGGTAGAAGGCTTCTCGGGGAGGACATCAACGCGGAAGTCGACTCTTTGATGACGAGAACACATCTTCCTCCAAGGGAAAGGGCTGAAAGCACAATAAGAAGCTCAAGGGCAAGGCAATCAAGGCTGTCGAAGGCGCGAACAACCCCACTACCGACAAGGAGGCCATGTCCGAGCTGTTCGGTAAGGATGTTGATGCTGCTCCAGAGACAAGGAGGTCGAGGAAGGGGGAAGACTAGCAGGCCATACAACAAGATTCACCTCACCAAAGGCCATGACATCACTAAGTGTCGCCAAGTAGACCAACTTTCTGAGAACCAGAACAAAGAGTACGAAAGGCGCAAGAAGGAGAAGACCCTTGGCAACCACCACGACAACGCCAAGCAGCAGAAGGAGAAACATGCTCGAGTCCGCCACAAGAAATATGATGATGAAGAAGTAGATGATGATGTGGATGAAGAAGGATCTGACGGACATGAATTACACAAGGTTGTGGATGCTATGTGCATCGATGGAGGCACATCTTTGCCCTCCTCCCACAAACAGCTCAAACAGTGGGCTCATGAAGTCAATGCGACAGAACCAACGGTAGAGGCAACGAAACCCCTCAAATGGTCCAACACTCCCATCATCTTTGATGCTGAGGATCACCCCGACCGCACCACTGTCGTCGGGTGTGTGCCATTGTTGGTCTCGCCAACAATTCGCATCCTCAAGGTGACAAAGATGTTGGTCGACAGTGTTGCTGGTTCAAGAAATGGAACTCGCCTGACGTGATCAAGCAGATGCAGATTCAAGAAATGGATCTCAAGCCGACACGGTCCCTCCAGGGGTTCAACCCTGGGAAACTCCATCCCAATGGGAAGATAAATCTTCTGGTGACGTTTTGCAATGAGAACAACTTCATGATGGAAAGGGTCACCTTTGACATTGCCAAGATGTCCCTGCCATGCAACATGATCTTGGGGCGACCAACACTTGCGAAGTTCATGGTTGCGTCCCATCATGCCTACAACACGATCAAAATGCCAGGGTCGATGAGCATCATGTCTATCCACGCTGAAATACTGGACGCGGTCCTCTGCCTCTACATTTTGTACTGGGAGGCCGTTGCAGCGTCTGTTGATAAGGCACTCGCTCCTGCCGGGGAAACTATTGGGGGGAAGAGGAAGACCAAGAAATCTGGCAAGGACGCTGATGACGACTTTGGGAAGAGTGCCCTAGGGTGCTACACACCCATTGAGGATTCGCCTGAGACTTCAGCTGCCAGGACCAAAAAGAACAAATTGAACATTGATGATTACTACACAATGTTATTCTTGTAGACATTGTTTGGCCTCGCAGTGCAGTGTTTTGTAGGTGAAAAACAAATTTACCTCAAGTGGATGACCTAAGGCTTATCAATCTATGTGAGGTGTAGGGTGAAGATGGTCTCTCTCAAACAACCCTGCAATCAAATACAAGAAATCAAATACAAATTTATTGGGTGTGCCCAATAGACCGAGTACAGTGGAAAACTTTATTTTGTGCACTGGTTCAACGAAGAGATGGTGATACAAGTGTGGTATGGATAGTAGATATAGGTTTTTGTTATCTGAAAATATAAAATCAACAAAGTATCGAATAGTTAACAACGAGCAAAAAGTTGTATAAATTCTTGGAAATTAGTCCTAGGGTTCATACTTTCAGTAGTGCAATCACTCAACAATGCTAAAATAGTAGGATCATGGCTCAACGTGCAACAGAGAGTCACTCCAAAGTTCATAAGTAGCGGATAACATAAGATGAAATTGGTGTAGGTTGTAGAACCACCTCCAAGTGATTCTTTTGGATCAATCTTTTGAGGTACTCCTGTCAGTGTCAAAAACAACCCAAGAGTTCATACTAGAATAACACCCAAGATACATATCAATCAACCCTAATGTCACCTAAATAGTGTCACCTCAAGTATCCCTTAGCTAATTATACGACATGCATCAAACAATTTCAGATTCATCATATTCATCCAACACAAATAACTTCAAAGAGTACCCAAGATTACAATCGGAGAATGTAGTATGAAGACGTGTAAGCAACCCCTATGCATAGATCCTCAAGGTAACCGGAATCCAAAAGTTCATGCCATAACAAATATCAAGTGAATCAATAGAATACCCTGTTTCCACCATGGCTATCCACATGCAAGACATACATCAGGTGTTCTCAAATCCAATATTCAATCCAACATAACAAGATCTCAAAGGGAAAGATTCAATTCATCACAACAATAGAAAGGTAAGAACACCATATGATCCAACTATATTAACAAAGCCCGTGATACATCAACATAGTGCCATCTTAAGAACACGAGAGGAAGAGAGAGAGAGAGCGATTGAACACATAGTGACTGGTACATACCGTCATCCTCGAGGATGAACTACTCCCTCCTCGTTGTGGCCTCTGCCGAGATGATGAAGATGGCCACTTGAGATGATTTCCCCCCTCCGACAGGGTACTCGAAAGTCTCCAGATATGTTTTTCATTGATATAGAGAGTTGTTGAGGCGGAGCATGAGTTCATTGTTTATTTTTTAGGGTTTCTACATATATAGGAATTTTTGGCGTTGGAATCATGCAAAACGGAACCACGTGGGCCCCATAAGCCATAAAGGCACGACCAGGCGTGTGAACATGACCCGTTGGCTTGTGGCCCAACACAGGGTCGCCTCTGGTGGTTCTTTGCTATACTATTGCTCATATGTTACAGAAAAAATCATCAAAAAGTTTTGGGCTATTCCGAGAACTTTCATATGCTGCACAAAAAATAACACCACGGTTATTTTTGCACAAAATACCGCCAGTCCAGATTAGTTCGAAATAAATTACAAAAAATGCATCAAAGCAATATAAAAATAACACCACGGTTAAACATTGGTGTATATGGTATGAATACATCATAAATTATCGATACATTGGAGACGTATCAGCATGTCCAAGCTTAATTCCTACTCGTCCTCGAGTAGGTAAACGATAAAAGAAATAATTTATGAAGTGTGAATGCTATCAGAGTATATAAGTTTGGTCACTTCTAATTCCAATGACTTTTTTGTAGCGACCCGACTCAAGACGAGTCAAGCCTCTATGTTTCTGTGCCATCCCTGGATCAGTATGCTGGCACACACAGTACATCAATGTATATATCAAAGTGCAATCACATGTAAATAGCGTAAAACTAATATATACCTTAAATATGTTAGTGGAAGCAGTCAAGGGAGTGGAGTCCCAATAAACACCAACGGCAAGTTGAGTGTAGACCGTAACCCTGAATCGTACTCTTACTCGTCGAAGAAAATATCTGCAACATAAGACGTTGCAGCCGTGTAGGTCAGCATATTGAATATGACGGCAAGTCACATAAGAGAGGGGTGAAAAGTAATCATCTATACTATATGCATATATGGCAGGTGGGGCTATAAGTTTATAGCGAAAAGCAAGTTTTCTCCTACATCAAGAGAGGGCTAAAAGCAAAATGTTACTATGCTGTTGGTTGTTAATGAGATGGTTCCGCCAACCAGTTCTCATACCCAAGTTATCAATATTACCCTCATCAAGTATTTATAATGGTGTTGAGAATTTCAGATAACTTCAGTTCCTTCGGCTCAAGTTGTCCATGACCGTGGACACGGCTAATCGATTAGGTTTGAGTACTCTGCAGAGTTTTGCACACGTTCCCCACAAGATTTGATCGCCTCCGTGTATGTCCTCGCACTTCACGGTGTTTGAAGACCGGATGATCAAAACATGGTCTTTCAACGGGTCCCTCTGAATCCCTGTCGGTGCCCATCCAATCCTACTGTTCTTCTACATCTGCTAGCACCGCCTGTCCAGAGTCGCCGCGTTGTCCAACCAAGCCAGAGCTCATATTGACTTGTGGATATGCAGGTAAGCCTTGGGTCTTGAAAATATCCGTCCGTCTCTTTGAGCCTGGGTGAAGCTTTCCGCAGGATGTCATGGCCGTCCCCAGCATCCCGGGTCATCCACTGGTTTCTCCAGGGAGCCGATCAACCGTCCTTCACCCAGAGTTGCATTGCGTCCGAGGTCTTGAAAATCTTGTCTTAACCGGTCTTGATTATTTAATCAACCTCGCATTACTCGTGTTATGCACTCAACCGAAATCCCGTCTACTCAAGCATAGCAATATGAAATTTGTCGTCCCGGGGCCTAGTATCGGGGTTATTGTGTGCCTACCACATGATACTACAACCTATACTAAAATTTCCAAGTACCTAAGCAGCATGCAATTTGGGCATAGGATGGTAGAACTACGAGGCATAAAACATAGGTGATTGTATGATCAAAGTGACTTGCCTGGTGATGTTGACGAAGAAGAATTTCACGAGAAATAACTTGATAGACTACTCCTCACTCTCCGATGAAATCTATATAACAAACATATCATTCACATAAGCACTCATACTACCAATCATTCTAGCAATCAAAACAAAAGAGGGAGCGAATAGGAATCCGAAAGAAACTTCAAATAAGACTAGGGAGTCTTCTACTACATCAAACACTAAACAGTTTTTGTCCAACAGAAAATAATAACAAGGAACTAAGATATAAATTTAACTAAGATAAAATAGAGTATTTTTCACAAATCTTTTTTGAAAGTATTTCCAAACGGGATTTGAAACAATGGAGAAGCAATTGCAAGTTATTAGAGAACTAGAATTGATTTCATGATAACATATAAGAATAAATAAAATAAAATTTTGTTGTTGTTGAAAAGTTACTGGTAAATATCAGAAAACAAAATATAGCTTGTCACAATTACAAAAAAAACAAATTAAGAACAATTAATACAAAAGAAATAGCAAGAAAACAAAAAAGATTAAAACAGAATCTGTTTTGCTAAAAACCCTAAGTAAAAATATTTAAAAAACATGGAAACTTAGACTACTGAAAGATATGATCAATAGGAAGCAGCAGCAAAAAGAATCAAATTAAAAGCTATTTTTAAACTCCCGGAATAAGCAAAACAAGCATTAATTCAAATCTGATTTAACTCAATTTTTATAAAACCAAACATAGGCAAATTATAAATCTGCCGAAACTACATAAAATTTGTGATCCAATGCAAAAGGAATCACCTAATTCGGAGGTATATACTAATAGATATGAATTTTCTAAGATTGCAATTTTCTGAAAAAACTGCAATACGGGATTTCGTGAATCTCACCATGGGTGACAAAGAGGAAGAACTCCGGCGAGGTAGCTGCTCCGGCGAGGTGGGGAGGTCGCCGGCGGGGTGGGGAACCGGCGGATGAGGGGTGGGGTGCGCAGGGGTGTGGTGCAGCGAGGGTAGGGGCCATGGGGAGGTCGGCAGGGAGCTCCTGGACTCGACCGGGGTAGGGTTACTCCGGCGAGGTGGCCGGCGGCTAGAGGCGATGAGGGTGGCGTCTCTTTGGGAAAATGGAACGAGGACGCCGGGTGGGTTCTTATAGGGGGCTCGGGAGGAGCTGGGATGGAAGGGAGAGGGAGATCGGGAAGGTAGCGACCCAACTCAAGACGAGTCAAGCCTGTGTGTTTCTGTGCCATCCCTTGATCAGTATGCTGGCACACACAGTACATCAATGTATATATCAAAGTGCAATCACATGTAAATAGCGTAAAACTGATATATACCTTAAATATCTCAGCGAAAGCAGTCAAGGGAGTGGAGTCCCAATAAACAGCAAGGGCAAGTTGAGTGTAGACCGTAACCCTGAATCGTACTCTTACTCGTCGAAGAAAAATATCTGCAACATAAGACGTTGCAGCCGTGTAGGTCAGCATATTGAATATGCCGGCAAGTCACATAAGAGAGGGGTGAAAAGTAATCATCTATACTATATGCATATATGGTAGGTGGGGCTATAAGTTTTTAGCGAAAAGCAAGTTTTCTCCTACATCAAGAGAGGGCTAAAAGCAAAATGTTACTACATTGTTGGTTGTTAACGAGATGGTTCCACCAACCAATTCTCGTACCCATGTTGTCAATAATACCCACATCAATATTGTTATTTGTGCTGAGAATTTCAGATAACTTCAGTTCCTTTGGCTCAAGTTGTCCATGACCATGGACACGGCTAAGGAAGGTCCTGTGCACGTGAGGAAGGAGATAGAGGAAGAAGAACATCTTGTTGGGCCAGTTTTCGGAAAGGTCTTAATGGGCCACCGTTTATTTCCATTTAAACACAATTTCTTTCCTTTTTCAAAACTAGGAAACTAAAACGATAAAAGGGAAATCAAATCAATTCGGAATATAGAGTTTCTGTATACTAAAATTATCAGAAAAATAAAATCTAAATGATGGGCATTTTTCCACGGCCAAAATAAAAACATAAAAAAATGTTTTTTCCAAAAAATCCCTAAAAGCATTATTTCTTTTTGCAAATTTTTTCTCAAATAAATCTTGGGTTTCATAGCTCAAATATTTCAAAGAATATCCCCGGGTTTTGGAGGGTCATGTTTCTCCTCTCTTTTTCTTGCTTGACAAGATATGGTTCCGGCATTCCGTGAGTGTGGAAGAAACAAAATGCAAAGCAAAATCGAAAGGAATTCCAATGCCACCTTGATTTAAATTCTTTATAGTTGAAGAATTCATGCTATCTCCTCTCGCTGATTTTTTAAAAAAGATGAATTTGAATTCACAGGAAAAAGGGGAAAGTCATTTTATTCCCTCTCATTCAAAAGTTTTGAAAAGTTTCAAATTTCACTCAAGTTTCAATCACTCAAGCAAACAAACAAACAATCTTATAATTTTATTAACATTCCAAAATTTGGGATGTTACAAACCTACCACACTTAAAATGAATCTCGTCCTCGAGATTCGAAGAGGCTAGAAAGAAAGGTTAGGGTTTGGGGGTCTTCTAACAAATCCAACTTCCGGCAAAGTGGGATGCTACCACACTTAAAATGTTTTAACGATCCTCTGGGGTTTTGGCAACTGACTTCTCAGAGTCTTCATATCTTCTGTTATATTCATAACATTCTCCATCAAAACGAGGGTTCCTCTGTTGATATAAGCTTCTTCCGTTACTGGGTCTTCTTAACTGACAGTCTCGTGGTCAATTCTAAATAACCTATCGACGATTCTCATGGTGGTCTACCATTTGTGGTTATCCTGCAGAGAGAGGGGTCGTGGTTTCATCCTCACCGTAAAATTTCTTACGCGTGACAACAGGTGCCATGTACATGGGCTTTCAGTATACCATTCTAAGGCTTAAACAAAAGCTTCAAAGAACGTCGTCTCTCACTATGGGTAAGTCTCTCAGATTTACCATTCCAAATAGCAAGAGAATGATAATAGTAAGTCGTCATGGTGGCCAAGCCATGTCGCACTGAAATCATTACCTTGTATAAGGCTTAGTGAATCTCGTATTCTAACACTTGGGCATCCTCACAAGCGTTGCAGAATTTCTCTTGTCCACGAACGGAGTTCGGATAATCCATTGGTTCTGCAAGCTGAACAAAACATCTATCGCATCTTCACAACTCTCTGGCTTTCGTATATTCCTAAGAAAACGTTTGCTGATCCATCATAGCTTCTTCCATAAATCATATTCATTTCATAATCAATCCTTTATTACATCCTTGCTTTCTTCAAAATTCTAACTCAAAAGTAATTTATTACAAATGCTGCCATCCACATTGTTCGGTATGGTCAAACATTTCTGCCAACTTTATTCATCCGTCTCTCTTGGAGGTACTTTAGTTCCACTCAAACTTTCCGAGGTGCTCCTTGAAATCATCCATCTTTTGCTTCACCATGGTGGTCATGAGCTTCATCTCCATCATCTCCGCACGTGCCTCACTCAGGTATTCCTGGGTATGACGGAGTCTTGCTTCAAGTATTTCTCCAATCTGACGTATGGCTTCCATGACAGCTTCACGAACAGCATCAAAGAAGGTTGCTCGTGGTACATCTGAAATGAAAAAGTATTGCCCCATAGTCTTTGGACAAACTCCTTTCACATGATGGAGGTGTACTTCCACATACTAAAGTTCTACTCCACTTTCCATGAATGGGTAGCCTTTGTAGACTCATATCCTTCAAGATGAATGTGCTTCATCATGTCCTTCAGGATATTCGGGTAATCATGATCACTGGTCAGGGTCATGATCGTTTCTGGGCCCTTGAGGAATGACTCGTAGAGAGTTGTCATCTGCAGGTGTCAGTAAATAGGTACTCAGAGGAATGTATATGTCTCCTTAGTTATGGTACATTCCTACTCAGTGGATCCTGTGGGTTTACCGATTACTACCACACTTAAAATGAATTATACTCATGTCTGCATAGACCATATTTTCTCATATCCTCATAATGTTCAGAGATCTTTGTTCGATGAGAAACAACGCATACAGTTTCAACATATGCAATCATGAGACAATAAATTCCATTTATTCATGATGTTATTACAATCTCAGGGACTTCTGTTACAAAAAAAATTCACTCCATGATCTCATGAAAAACAAGAGTGCTTCAGATTACACTTATTGCCATAATCAAAACTTAACTACTCCATTCTAGCTTTCTTCCTTTGCGGACAATCGCTAGCAAAATGTCCTGCTTCCTTGCAACGAAAGCAAATGAGTTCTGACAAGTCTCGAGGCTTCTTAGCTTTTGCTTTTGCTCCTTGGATTTCCGGCTTCCTTCCTGAGCACATGTATTTGTGGTGGCCAAATTCCATACACTTGTAACATCTGACATGACTCAGGTCTATATCTGCAGAGATTGGGCTCCTCCGAGGGTACTTTTTCTTCTTTCCAGACTCCTTTATTTTGGCCAGTTCTATTTCAAATGGATAAAACTCCACTTTTTCTGTCGGGAAGCTTCCCAGATACTCTTGGCTTCTCTTCGTGCAATCCTGTGAATAGTGTCCTTCTTCTCCACATGAGTAGCATGCATTGGAAAAAAATCTGGTCAGACCTTGTCCATCAGGGTTTTCAATATTTTCGTTCATCACCGGTTCTTCTAGAATCTTCTTCTTAAGGGTTTCCTTCACTGCATCTTTCTGCTGCTTGACAACTTGTTGCACCTTGGGGTAAATGTGACACTGAGCTGGGTAGTGGGTGGTTCCTTCACAAAGGAAACAAGTCACCTGACTACTTGGGCACTCCTCAACTGGGTGATTTTCTTCACAATGGGTGCATCCATCCTTGTGTTCTTCCTGTGTGTGTCCTATTTCTCCACAGATCTTGCATGCACAAGTCTTCTCCTTCGGATTATCATAGCACTTCCGAATGAGACGGGATCTTAACAGGGTGTTCTTAAATTCGTCCCAGGTTTCTGCTCCACTAAATCCTTGTATGGCATGGTGCATTTTCCACCAGGTTGCAGCACTTTGGGTAAAGTACTGGAGAGCATGTTCCACTTCATACTTCCTTGAGATCAAGTTGCTCCCGAAGTGGTTCTCCATGTTCTGAATCCATATTTCAGCTTCCAGTTGGGTCATTGGTCCAGAGACTACAAGTCCAGCTTCATACTCCATCTTGTAGGGTTGAGGTTTTGGGGATGAGACGATTAAGAGAGGGAGATACACACAATACACACAATATTTTTGAGAATAGGTTTTTGTTGTGGCCGTCGGGAAACACACACCAATGACGGCTCACAAATCATCGTAACTAACGTGGGTATATAATTGGGGTTTGGACTTCTAATAAACATTGGAACCTTTCGGGGTCTTCGAGTTCTTCGGGTCTTGAGAGTCTTCAATTGGTGTAGCTTCAACTGCATGATGAAATCCTCTTTACTTTGAAGTGGGAGTCGGTT
The DNA here is from genome assembly GCF_904849725.1 of Hordeum vulgare subsp. vulgare. Classification (NCBI taxonomy): domain Eukaryota; kingdom Viridiplantae; phylum Streptophyta; class Magnoliopsida; order Poales; family Poaceae; genus Hordeum; species Hordeum vulgare. Next base: position 301,798,161 of record NC_058519.1, read on the forward strand.
GGTCCTTCACGTGGTCAAAGGGGAAAGGGCGTTGTCTAACTATTTGAGGTGAGAGAACGTTTGATGAAATTAGAAGAGATGAGAAGTAAAAGGTGTTCTTGAGAATAAGATTTTTGAGAGATCCTATCCTAAGAAGTTTCCAGTTTCTAGGGTCACGTCCTACAGTCAACATGTGCTCTGATACCATTTCTGTAGCGACCCGACTCAAGACGAGTCAAGCCTCTGTGTTTCTGTGCCATCCCTGGATTAGTATGCTGGCACACACAGTACATCAATGTATATATCAAAGTGCAATCACATGTAAATAGCCTAAAACTGATATATACCTTAAATATCTCAGCGGAAGCAGTCAAGGGAGTGGAGTCCCAATAAACACCAACGGCAAGTTGAGTGTAGACCGTAACCCTGAATCGTACTCTTACTCGTTGAAGAAAAATATCTACAACATAAGACGTTGCAGCCGTGTAGGTCAGCATATTGAATATGCCGGCAAGTCACATAAGAGAGGGGTGAAAAGTAATCATCTGTACTATATGCATATATGGTAGGTGGGGCTATAAGTTTTTAGCGAAAAGCAAGTTTTCTCCTACATCAAGAGAGGGCTAAAAGCAAAATGTTACTACATTGTTGGTTGTCAACGAGATGGTTCCACCAACCAATTCTCGTACCCATGTTGTCAATAATACCCACATCAATATTGTTATTTGTGTTGAGAATTTCAGATAACTTCAGTTCCTTTGGCTCAAGTTGTCCATGTCCGTGGACACGGCTAAGGAAGGTCCTGTGCACGTGAGGAAGGAGATAGAGGAAGAAGAAGATCCTGTTGGGTCAGTTTTTGGAAAGGTCTTAATGGGCCACCGTTTATTTCCATTTAAACACGATTTATTTCCTTTTTCAAAACTAGGAAACTAAAACGATAAAAGGGAAATCAAATCAATTCGGAATATAGAGTTTCTATATACTAAAATTATCAGAAAAATAAAATCTAAATGATGGGCATTTTTCCACGGCCAAAATAAAACCTTAAAAAAAATGTTTTTCCAAAAAAATCCCTAAAAGCATTATTTATTTTTGCAAATATTTTCTCAAATAAATCTTGGGTTTCATAGCTCAAATATTTCAAAGAGTATCCCCGGGTTTTGGAGGGTCATGTTTCTCCTCTCTTTTTCTTGCTTGACAAGATATGGTTCCGGCATTCCGTGAGTGTGGAAGAAACAAAATGCAAAGCAAAATCGAAAGGAATTCCAATGCCACCTTGATTCAAATTCTTTATAGTTGAAGAAGTCATGCTATCTCCTCTCGCTGATTTTTAAAAAAAGATGAATTTGAATTCACAGGAAAAAGGGGAAAGTCATTTTATTCCCTCTCATTCAAAAGTTTTGAAATGTTTCAAATTTCACTCAAGTTTCAATCACTCAAGCAAACAAACAAACAATCTTATAATTTTATTAACATTCCAAAATTTGGGATGTTACATTTTTCTAGCAACATAACCAACAATGTTTTCTCATACAACTTATCAAGATAGAGTATCAATTAGTTCGCATGTCATGTTCAAACATTGCATACTCTTGAATCTTAACAACCTAGGCTCTTAGTCATTTTACAATTTCAATGCATCATCTAGTCTAAGTAAGTGTTCAACATACTCAATTATCATATAGTGTGCTATCATTGCTAATACACAAGGCATATTTTGAGAACAAATAACACCCATCGAATATAGAGAAAGATAGGGGCTTAAAGTTTTGCCTCCCAACATACTTGTCATAAAGATAATTATCAACAATAATGAATCATGATAATATACTTTTAGCTGGATATATATGTTTGGATCTTTCCCAACCATAGGGTGCTTTCTTACTAATAGATTGTGGTTGGAATAAGAAGTTCATTCAACATTACAAGTAAGTAACAAGAAAGGAAGTAGATTGTCCCTTCACACTTGGAAGTAGGGATTTTTCACAAATGCTAGAGCTTATTGTTTTAAAGGTGGCACATAAAACGGATGTTTATTTGAATGTTTAGAGCTGGGACATGAAAATTTACTTGTAATGGAAGCGAAATACCATATATAGGTAGGTATGGTGGACTCTCATGGAAGATACTTGGCTCAATGATTTGGATGCACAAGTAGTATCTATACTATGTATGAAAGTTTGGCTGGCAAAAGGTTCTAAACAAACACCAAATGCTGGAGGATCCATAACAATATAAATTCTATGCAAGTATACCCAAACAAAACCATTAAGTTGTTTTGCTTGCCCAACTTCAACCATTTGATCAAGGTTGAAAATAATTAATGGGTATTCACGATCATAAAAGGTGTCCAAGATAACATATTTGTATGTGCAACTTCTATTTCTTATACTAATCACTAATGAATTTCTTGTATGAACAATATATGATTGGCAAAGTTCAATAGATTTTACTTTACAAACCAAATGTGAAACAACTACTAAGGACATTGATGATTTCAGATTTGTGATATTTCATTGATTCACAATTTACTCTTAGGATATACGTGAAACACAAGAGTAACCATAAAAGTACTCTCAAAATTTATAAGTGAAGAGCAATGAGTAGTCAAATAATTAAGTATCTATGTGAGGACTCCCTCTCAATAGAGATTTTCAGATCTGTGAATTTTATTTAAAGATCAAACTAAAAAAAACACCCCAATAATAGCACATATCATGTGGACAAATTAAAATTTACGATTAACATAGGCCAACCGATGTTTGTTGACAAAGAGAGGTGGGATTCGTCGCATCCCCAAGCTTAGATGCTTGAGACTTCTTGCAATATTTACATGAGGTGCCTTGGGAATCCCAAAGCTTGAGCATTTGTATCTCTTTCAAACCTCTCATATCCCGGTTTCACCTGTCTCCAAAACTTCATCCACACAAAACTTAAAAAGAACTCGTGAGATAGGTTAGTAAATGTTGCTAATAAAGAGGAATATTGATTAATGTGGGTATCCAAACCAGTGTTGGTGTGGTCGTTGGACACAAACGAAGTACATGAAGTTAACTATACAAATCCCGAGGAAAGGGGTGGCTGCCAAGGAGGTGGGAGGACATCCCAAGGCAGCCTAAAACTAACCCTAGGTCGTACAATGCCCATGGGCCCAAGTGCAGGTGATGCAATACCTTTGGACTTATAGTTTGACTTGGATTCTTCTATGACGGCAGATTATTTTGTCAATATCTCCACATTCCTGACGAATTTTAAGGTGCATCCAAGTGAGATGGAAATCACATGAAATCTATTTTCGAACAAAAAAAATCACCCAATTCATAGTCCATATATAAAAGTTCTTAGCGTTTTGAGATAGGTATGTGTCTGCAGTCCGAATCTGAGTCCAGAATGTGAAAGACTTGGACTCTATCTTCTTTCTGGCTAAAAGTGACATGAGAGAACTTTTGAACAACACCTAAACGTCTATTTTCCCCTATATCCGTATGTGGATAGTACAAGTGTACGATAGTTCTCAAATAAATACGCATATGAAATATTTTTGATCATATCCGAGGTGGCCTTGTCCTCATCATCCACCCCTTCTAGAAAAGACAGGCGTCCTCGATGTTGCTTAATCTGAAATGTGGCAAAGAAATAGAGAAGGTGTACATGTTGTATATTTATATGTTATCCATTTTTACTTTCCTTCATTTTTGCACATATGACACATGTATACATGAGTAACTTTTATATGTTATGAAATATAAAGCCAGAATATGATCACACAAAGTAGAAGGCCTGAAAATATTGCAACTCCGTTTGCAGAATATGATCACACGTGAGTAACTTTTGAGAATGTTTATCATTGAACCATCCCAACGTTGGTAACTAAACTTGAATTGTTTCAAAATCACATTCTACATGTCATTTCACACGGAATCATCTCCAAGATTGTAGGTCATATCAAAACGATTAAACACTGGCATAATTATTTTAAAACATATTTGATCCAAATTTCATTTATTTTCCAATTCACATAGTTCTTTCTCGCCAATAGTTTATCCAATGGGTGCACTCAATTTTTTTGATATTGTAGTTATTTGATCACATGGCAAAGTCAAATCATGAACACGGTCCTCTAAAATAGGTCGTGTGATCAAAGTAATGGGTATCTCATCACGGGTACATTGGAATTGATAAGGCATTCACCATACTCATGTGGAGATGGGAGATTAATACCTTTATCATTACGTGTCATGATCAACTCAGATGATGTAGGCAGCCTTGTTGGTGATGTGTCACATGGTGAAGGTGATTTATCCCTCCAAACAAATTATATGTTTTTCATAGTACGCCTAGTAGTGTAATGAACAAACATATCAACTCTTGGAATGTGCACCTTGCGATCGTTCTCTTTGTGGGCAACACGTTGTTTTATTTCCTGTTCACTTCTGCAAGAAAGACAAAACAAGAGATCCGTAGGATAACATTTTTCATGAATTAGTATCTCCTTAATATCACTATTTAATCCTTCTCAAAATTTGTCAATAAAATATTTTCACTTTCTTCTAATAAGGAATGCAACAAGGTCGTTTCTTGGTCATCATAATATTTTCTTATAGTGTCACTACCTTGTTTTAAATGGTCTAACTTTTAATCATGTCACGAGTAAAGTAAGGAGGAACGAATGTGTGTCGCATGGATAGTTTCAAATCATCCCAAGTAGTAGGTATATGATCAGGGTGTAACCAACAATATTCGCTCCACCAAACTAAAGCATAACGAGTGAAAGAACCAACTTTGACATTAACTTTGTTATGTTTATCAAAATTATGGGAATCAAATAAGTCATTTGTTTCAAACTCCCATTTAATACATAAACTGGTCTAAAACGGCCATTAAATGGTTGTAGAGAGACATTAACCTGATCATGTGCATTTGAATCACTTTGCACCTCTTGTAACTTTTGTTGTGGTGGCATGTCTGCCATGATCGAAGAATCCCATGAAGTGGTAACTATGGATCCTGGCATTACAAGTAGAAACAAGAATCAAAAATCCAAGATCATTATTCCCATGAAGTACTGGGATGTGGTGGTAAAATGCTCATAGTAAATAAAGTATCAGTGTCTAACAAATTCTTATGATGCAGCATGTGGTGACCAGTAACTGACTGTGTCAAAACTACGAAGATTGAGCAAAGAGATTACGAGGTGAATGTATGTATACACGATGTAGAAATATGTGGAGCTTGGAAGGCTTCATATATTGTAGAATAAGATTAGAAATAATCAATTCAACGATGGAATGTTGAATGAACGCTCAAGGATGGTACTGTGATGGTCCTAGGCTAGACCGTACTAGAGTTGCGATCCTAGAACACTAATTGATGATGACATGACTACCTTGGACATGACTACCTTGCATATTATTCCAACTAGTATTTCGAGAAGTAGTTGTGATGGTAGTTTGTTTGGGTATTACTTGCTGCCTCTTCTGCCAAGCGATCAGCCTGTAGTGCAACATTGTACTCCCGCACTTCATTCTCAAGAACGTAGTATCTCTCGCGAGCTTGGAAATTGTCTCCAAGGAAGTCGGTGAAGCCGGTGTTGTGAATGAAATGATCAAATTCCTCCTTGATACATGCTTTAAGTATGAACACTTCGCCTGGCCATCGGCAGGATTCGGCGTTACCCATGACCATCTGACTGGCCCGAGGCTCAATGAAATCTTGTCGTATCGAGCCCTCACTCGATGATTCACCGAAGTATGCTTTCTCAACGAATTCCTCCTCAAGAAACTCATGTCATTAAGCACAAATTTTAAGGAATAACTTCCTCAAAGCAGTTTAAAAAATGAGTTTCCTAGAAAAGAGGTCAAAAATTTCAGTTTCTGCAAGAAGAACATGGGAGAGGGAGAGCTAGGAAGTTCTTTCTCGGGGTAGAGGATGATGTGAGCTAAAGGGATAAGGAGTGGTCCCTATGGGTCCCACAAGTCATTAGGGCACGACCAGGTGGTGCCCTATTGGCTTGTGGCCCACAGTTGTGTCTCCGAGCTATTATTTTATGCCAATTTTTTTTTATTCCAAAAAAATCATGTTAAAATTATACGACATTATGAGACCTTTTTGTTTTGACTCATTTTCTATGGTACGGAAAACTGAGAAAACATATTAATCATGGATTTTTGATTTTATTTAACTAAGAGAATAGAAAATAAACTTCGGGTACAAAGAGTCACGAGTACTCGATTCATCAACCACGTGTCTTTCAAAAAGGATCCATTAATAAGGTTGATTAAGTCTTATTAACAATTGCTTTCGATAAACATGAAAACAAAGAAGTTTTGTATATCACTTGGTTACTTCAATGGGATTTTCATATTACACAAAATAAAATTATATTACTTCTTTTTCTTGGCAGTAGGTAGAGGAATAGTAAAATGTCTATTGATGACCTTGGGAATAGGCTCAATGACATTAATATTGTTAAGGAAAGTTTTCTACTTTTAAAAATGCATCGTATGTTGCTTGCCATTAATATGAAAAGTGACCTTGCTTTTGTTGCAAACAATAACATCCCCTCTAGCATTTAGGACGGGACTCTCCAGGATGATCGACATATTTTCGTCCTCACGCATATGAAGAATAACAAAGTCTGTTAAGATAGTAATATTTGCAACTATAAGGGGGACATCCTCGCAAAGTACAATAGTTAAATAAGTAGATTTATCGGCCATTTGCAAAGATATCTTAGTGGGTGTAAGCATATCATATTCAAGTCTTTTGTATAGGGAGGAAGGCTTAACACTAACGTCTGCTCCTAAATCTTATAAATGAGTTTTAACATAAGTTCTTTTAATAGAGCAAGGTATGTGGGTATACCAGGATCTCACAACTTCTTAGGTATTCCACCATAAAAAGTAATTAGCAAGCCTAGTAGCAAATTCAGTATCGGGTATCTTCTTGTATTGGTAATAATATCCTTCATGTATTTAGCATATGGAGGCATTTCAATATATCAGTGAGGCGAGTGCACAAAAAGACGGGTCTAATGATTTCAGCAAAGCATTCAAAATCTTCGTCGTCCATACTTTGAGAAGTCTTTTATGGGAATGTCCTAGGATTTTGAACCCATGGTTCTCTTCCCTTCCATGTTTTCTAGCAACAAAGTCTCTCTTCTCGTAATGTTTATTTTTCGGAGGTGAGTTATCAAGACCCTCAACAGGTTCTATTTGAACATCATCATTAGGTTTCGTCATACTACGTTGTGGATCTTCTACATGAACATCATTATTATCATTATCACTATAATTTAGTTCATGTTCACTAACATATTGTATGTCAACATCAGAAATAGAAACATCATCATGTTTCTGAGAAGTTTTCTCAATATCTGGGTCACCAAGGGCATGCAGAGTCCTATCATTTTTATTTTTATTTTTCTTCTTAGTGGGACTATGTTTATCATCGTTAATTCTTTGAAAATCCTATTCTATTCATGTAGGATGACCTTAAGGAAAAAGGGGTTCCTGAGTCATTCTACCTCCTCTAGTTATTACTCCAACAGCATGATCATTAATATTATTCATCATAGCAAACAAATCATTTTGTGACTTAACTACTAGATCTTGTTGGGTGTGAACCACACAAGCATGCTTACCTAGAGCTTTCACATCATCAGAAATTCTGAACATCAGGTCACTTAAGTGGTCTATCATCATGGCACTATTATTAAATTGATCCTCAACATATTTATTGAAGTGTTCTTGTTTCACAATGTAATTATCAAATTCATCAATGCATTGATCAGGAGTCATAGCATAAGGTATATCATTTTTAGTAATGGAAGGGGGAGAATTTACCTCTACAACCCGTGTCGGGGTATCAAGTCCATGTATTTCTTCAATCGGTGGTAATTTCTTGAAATCCTCAATTTTAATACATTCCCTTTCATAGATCTTTTTGCTTCTTTCATATCCTCAGGGCTAAGGAACAGAATGCCTCTCTTCTTTTGAGTTGGTTCCTGTGATGGTTTAGGGACGTTCCGATCATAGGCATTTGCAATATATTATTTAATTGTGCAACAGTTCTTTCCCTGAAAACACAACCAGAAAAAATGTCAACGAAATCCCTAGAAGCATCAGTTAGTCCCTTATAAAAGATACCAAGAATTTCATTCTTCTCAAGGGGACAATCAGGCAAAGCTCCAAGTAGCTGGAGAAGCCTTCCCCAAGCTTGTGGGAGATTCTCTTCTTCAACTTGCACAAAGTTAAATATTTCTTGTAAAGCAGCTCGTGTCTTATGAGAAGGAAAATATTTTTTATAGAAGTACTAAAGCATATTCTAGGGACTAAGCATGCAACCAGGAGCAAGCGAAAGAAACTATTCCTTGGTTCTCCGTGGAGCGAAAAGGAAAAAATCTTAAGGATATACTAGTAGCGCATCTTTTCATCATTGGTGAATAAAGAAGCAATATCATTCAGTTTCATAATCTATTCGATCACAGTTTCCTTTTCAAAACCATGAAAAGGATTAGACTCTATTACATCAATTAATTCAGGGTCTACATTAAATTCATAATCCTTATCAATGACAAATATAGGATAAGTAGCAAATTTAGGATCATGTTTCATTTTCTCCATCATAGAAGTTTCTTTTAGTTGCATAGTCACTTTTTCAAATCCTCTCTATCTTCGCAAGCAAGGAAGTCTCTACCTGCCTCACCAACAATAACATAACCTTCAGGTACATAAGGAAATTCGTATCTATTAGGAGGACGGGGTGTAATAGGTGATTCAAAATCTTCATCAGTTTCACCACTATCAAGTTCACTAGCTCTAGCAATATGAGCGTCAAGTAATTCACTCAGTGGCAAAGTTTGAGTTTCAACATGTGTAGTAATAGTATCTTGATTAATTTCATAAGTAGCATCGTTGAGTTCACGCGACATATCGGAACGATCAACACGTGGTGGTGTAATAAGCTCATTCAAAACAGTAGGTGAATCAAAAGCAGAGCTAGATGGCAGTTCCTTACCTCCTCGTGCGAGAGGGGATGATCTGAGTTCGATTATATTTCATAATATTCATAGTGGTAACTCGATATCTTCTTGTCAACACAATATATAAATCTATGCTCCCTGGAAATGGCACTATAAAAAGGTCTTGATAACGTACAAGTATAGTGGATCGCGAGAGTCTTCACGGGTAGTATTTCACCCTAATTTATTGATTCGACACAAGGGGAGCCAAAGAATATTTATTGGCTGTAACACTTCAGTTGTTAGTTCAAATGGACCTAAGATATCTCTCTTGATGTAGGATTTACTAGCACAGCAAATGGTAGTAGTAACAGTAACAATGTTAGCAGTAATTTTGTAATAGTAGTAAAACTAGCAATTGAGTAGTAGGTGTGACAGCAGCAGCAACAGTAGTAACTTAGAAAGATTCAGTATATGTAAAGCGTAGGCATGCGAGTCAGTAATGGATAATGATTTAGATGAAGTTGATCATGTAATAGTTACAAACTACGGTGACACAGAACTATCTCCAATTCATCAACATAATGTAGGCATTTATTCCGTATATAGTCATATGTGCTTGCTGTAAGAACTTTCATGACATCTTTTTGACCTACCCTCCCGTGGCAGCGGGGTCCTATTGGAAACTAAGGGATATTAATGCCTCCTTTTAGTAGAGAACCGGAACAAACCATTCACATATGGTGAATACTTGAACTCCTCAAACTATGACAATAACCGGAACTGAGGAAAGTTATTTTTATTGCCTTAAAAATATTCGAGAAAATTTAGGGAAACTAAGTGGATATACATATTTCATATATAAGAGTTTCAACACATGGTCATGTTCAAAATATTAGGCAAAACCCTTCAAAACCCTTCATGCCTATTTCAAGCTTTTTAGATATTTATATAAGAAATATTGTCAATATATCCAAGTAATATTCTATGATGTCACACATGATATATGTGATTATCTTCTCAAGTTTCATCTCAATCTAACTTGATTTGATTCACCTAATTATTCTAAAACCATATCTGTCCAGACCCAAATTTGAGCAACCCTACATTGCCAAGTGTCTCCAATTGTGCTCAAATTTGGTGGACATATTTTGATACTCCAATAATGCATCCACCCCAAGTGGTGCATCAAGGAGAATAGAAGAACTTGTCCCAAACCCCTCAAAACCTTCTTTGTTGATTTATAACTTTAGGAAACTTTATCATCATAAAGTTTCTCCAATTGATCCCAAACTTTTTGGGCATGCTTTAATTCTAAAATAATGCCCCCACACCAAGTTGTGGATTTGTGGGAATTGATTTGCATGGTTTCATACGCAGAAAGGCATTTCTGCCAATTTCCTGGGTTTTTCAAGTCTACATTGGAAAATTTGTCCACCAAATACCAAATTTGGTGTCCAAGCTTATTTTCATCTGTTATGTGATCCTGTTAAGTTTCATAGGAAATGGAGTGCATTTGCAAGCCCTAACATCCATCAAACACCTTCTGTCTATTTGCAAAAGTTGCTGCTTTGGACCCTTCCACTATTTCCCTTGAGATTAAATTTTTACCACATCTCTCTCTCCAGTCCCCCATTACCTCCAGTAACCTTGCCATGGCCTCTGGTCAATTATTGGAGGGTGACTCCATGTATCCACCTCTCATTTTTACGTTGGCAGCACTGTTTTATCCCTCTTGCTATACTTGTGCTTAAGCTAAAGCCCCCACCTATTTCCAGAGATCCCCTAGCATGCCAATGCATCACTTCAAACCAAGATATGACATGCTCATGTAGGAAAAATGAGCATCCCTTCTGCTTAAACTTGATTTCTGGCAGAATTGTAGCCTCACACTACAACTACTAGCTAAACTCATCCCCCTGAGATGGAACTTTGCAGAACTGTAGTCCTTCCATGCCTAAGACTACTAGGCATGGTTTCATCCCATTACCTCTCCAGTAAGTGCCCTCATTTTTAGCCTTAAGTTTCCTGCTTCAAACTACACTGCAGTCAAAACCAACTCAAACCAGATCCACAAGAGACCAAACTCCTCAATCACACCTCAGCAAGCATGCCCCACACCCCACACACCTTTGACTGGTCATAAGGGCCCTGTAGACACACGTGGCCGTGGTGACCACCTCCCTGGTAGGCAGAAACGGTGCTCTGCACCTTGTCCTCTTGCTACAGCTGGGGTCCAACAAGGGTAACGTGTCCCATAGCACCACAGGGCCTCCCTTGACCGTCAAACGCCGCTCCCCAATGCTGGCTAGCCTCCAAATGCCCCAACGATGCGTGTATCCCCCATGCCATAGAGCACCCGAGTGCTCCCGAGATTCCCCTCGGTCGCCCCTCCACTTAGAGCCTTTCCCCTAGCCTCTACTGCCTCATACCTCTTTCCCTCACTCCCTGTAACTCCCCCAAGCTCCCCCTTCTCCCTCTCGGCCTCTCCAGTCATGGCAGCGGTCGAAGCAGTCTGGCAGCCTCCTTCAAAATTTGCTCGCCCCCGATCCCCTCCTCTCTTGCTAGCACCTGCCGTGGCACTATAGCACCACCGCAAGCTGCTTCCTCCGCCATTTCTCCCTCCTCAACAGCCAGTGCGCCACTCTCGTGGCCTTCCTCAGCCTCCTCCGCCTTGTCCAATGGCTCGCTTTCTCTCAGTCTCCCTGTCTCAGATCCACCCAGGTGGGCGCGGGGAATCTCCCAGAGCCGCCGGTGGCCGGAGCACCGCCGGAGGCATGGCTAGAGCCGCCTGAGCAAGTTCCTGCATCGGCTAGCCCTGCCTCCCCTTCTCCCTCTCTGATCGAGCGGGATGAGGAAGATGAGCCTGACCAGCGAGGCCTGCCTGCCAGCGACCAAGCGGTCGGGCCCACCCCTGATAAGTGGCTGGGCCCGTCGGTGTGTGTGTTTTCCCCGCGTGGGAGACATACTCAGGATAGTACGCATCATGCGTGGCCTCTCCGTTCGCCAGGCCGAGCCATTGGGCCGGCCCAGTTCCTCCCTAGCGCCCTGAGCGCAGTTTATCTCTCTGGTATAGCTCGCCCCTTTACCCTTTTCTTTTATCAGAAACTTGTAAAATCCATCAAAAATTCATTGTGGCTCCAAATCTAATGCTTCAAGTTTCTGCATGTTTCTAAAATCATGGGCTATCCAGATTTGTGCATTGCACATTTTTCCAAGAATAGTCTCTGTTGTGTATTATTCAAATTCGAAATCAGGATATTTCAAACCCCACCTTCGGTAATTCCTAGAAAGCACAAATCAACTCCAAATGCAGTGATTCCAATTTCCGGAGACATACTAAATCATTCCCTAATTTCCTAGCCTAGGTGAATATTTTTCTCTGCCTTGTTTCTCTTACATTAAATAAATACTTCCTATTCCTATTTATTCCATATTGTAAAATCCCTAGAATATTTATACCAACTCCAAATAGAGTGAAACAACTTCCTAAATGTTTCTAAAATAAGGATTTGTCAAATGAGTGCCTCCAGTCATTTTTAGCACAATGTTTTCTATAGGCTTCTTAAATGATATCCTATTCCTCCTTTCGTCCATTCAAAAATACCTGATGGTCCAAATCTCCTAGAGCAAGCTTCACGGATTTTTCTTATGACGAGAGAGGACCAAGAAAAAAACTCCTATTTATATAGCACTTGTGTTTCTGCTTGCTGTGTGGCTTATTGTGATAGTTTCCGACGATAGTTGACGGAGTAGACTGAGTACTCGGAGTTGGACCGGAAGACCTCGAAGACCCCGAGGACTTATGTGAGCAAAGGCAAGTATCCCTTTGACCATGTCTAAGAAAACATTTTTATTCATGACATGTTAGTTACTTTATTCCGATCCATGTAGCCAGGATTAATCAGTAGACCCCTGTATGGTGATACCGGTGGCTCGTACGAAGCACTTGCATTGAGCATGACCTTACATCACACCCTGTTTTTCACCACAAGTATTTTATGTTGCAAAAATCAGAGCTTGTTAAAACTTTTTCAAATAATGTTGTGAATGCAATGTCAACCCTTGTTTGAGTGAATGCTGGCTTGTTTGCTGACTCAAACCCATGCAAAACTTATTATTTTGCTCTCTTCAAAAACCCTTTTTCCTTTTGTATCAAGATAACCTTCATCATGTTGGGATACACTACTAGCTCTTCAAGCCAAGTGGCACTTCCAACCAAAGTTGGTGATCTGATCCACAAATTATTTTCATTCATTAAAAACATTAATTGGTGATTTAAAATACTATTTTCCTATTTTATATTTATGTTTGTTTCTAAGGCCAGGAATGACATTCCCACAAGGAAAATTACTTTCCTGTCTTAGAAATTCTGAGTAAATTCATGGAAGCTCAGAAGGACATATGTTTTCCATATATAAGATTTTAAACCCTATTTTATATTAATATTATTTGAGTAAAACCCTGAAAACCATTTCTGTCAGTTTTAGCTTTTTGAGATGTTTCCAAAGCAAATTATCTCAGTAAATTTCCATAAAATTACAGGAGCCCTCCCAAGCCATATTAGGTCCTCACAAAAAATCTCACCTTGATCCAAGGTGGGTAAGTGCACCTAATGAGCCCAAAACCCTCTTTGTCCAGAGAAGAGTTGGAACAACTCTACATTGCAAAGTTTCTCCAATGGAGCTGAAACTTTGCACAGGTGTTTGAGACCCCAAATGAGGACTCCACACCAAAGATGGGATTTGTGAGACTCTGATTGGCCACACTTCCTTTGTAAAGGACAGTACTGGTCATTTTGAGGCATTTTCAAGTTTACAAAGCCAAACTGGTTCAATGGAGCTCAAATTTGGTGAAACCCCATGTTTTTACCCCAAGACCAAACCTGTTAAGTTTCACTTCCAGTGGTGGAGTGGAAGCACCCCAAGTCACTCTCGAACACCTACTGACAGGAAGGTAAAAACCCTCCTAGCCACTGTTTTACCCAATGGCAAGGCCCCAAACTTGGTGGGTAAGAGCCCCAGAACACCCTGAGCACCCAATCAATCAGCCCCTCCCCAACTCCAAGCACAAGTGACAAGAACTTCAATTTGAGCCGCAGGGCAGTACTGGCAACACTAGTGTTCCTTGCTCCCTTGACCAGCTCGAGCTCCCACTAGCACACAACGGCTGGCACACTCCCAGCAACACTCAGGATATTGAGGACACGTCCCAAGTGCCCTAGAGCGAGCCAACATGCCGTGTCATGCCAAAACTGCGCTCTGGGCGCGCTGCAGAGAGCCTCCAGCAAGGGGACGATGTGCCGGCCAGTCCCAACCTCCCCAGTAATGTCCAAACGCTCTCCCGACAACCATTCAGTGCAAAGCTACCCCTAGGGACCCTCTCCCCTCGCGCAAGAGCTCAGGCGACGCGTGCCCGTGCGCGCCCGACGCGGCCGAGCATGCACGGTCGCTGCGGCTCGACCCCACTAGCTTTCCCTCTGCGGCGATGCACCAGGAGGTCCTAAACCACGTCCCAAACCCGTGGTTTCGCGGCCAGCACCTCACTGTGCTCGCACGCGCACCGCGGTGAGTCACCGGCGTGCCCGAGTCGGCTCACCGTCGCTGGCCTATAAATAGGTCCCCCCGGCACCCCAGCACCCTCCTAGCAGCTTCAGCACAACTACTATACACCCCCTAGCCACCCAATCGAGCTCGCAGAGCCCCGGTGCTCGAGATCGACCGAGGCCCCTCCGCCTCGGAGCTCTGGTCGATCTCCGGCTACACGTCGGCTCCTGCGCTGCCCGACCTCCCATTGCATTCCCCTTGACGCCAGGACAATTTCCCCCAGCTTGCCCAAGCGAATCCGTGCCCCTAGCCACTAGTTCAACGCCGACCCGAAATCCTTCCGCCACGATCACCTCGTCGCCGGCGACCCAAACCACCTCCGGTGACGTCCCGACCACGAGCAGGTAGGTGGAGGAACGAGGGACCCGTTCCCGCTCCTAGATTGGCCTGAGGACAACAGCAGCCTCGCCGGCGTTCGTCTCCACCTCTCTGGCCGGAGGTAGGAGAAGGACCCGACAGGTGGAGGCCACCTGTCGGTGTCCTGGGGCAGCCAGCGCGCGCAGCCGCTGACGCTGACCCGAGGGGCCCGCAGGTCAGGTTTGAACCTGGCCCGCGCGCGTCTGGTGGCCAGGCCTGCTGGCTCGGCCGGCTGGATCTTTTTCCCCTGGCCTTTTTATTTTTATTTTTACCCTACAACTTAAATGATTTTTATAAAAAGATTTAGCCAGTAGAAAAATATGATTCTTCAACCAACAATTTTCCAAAAATGTGTAGTAATTGATTCTATAGAGTTTGACATTTATCAAAAACAGAAACTATTTTGGTATAATAAAATGATATTAAAAGAATTTGTTTGCTTCTGTTTGCTTTCAAATAAATATGCTTAGCTAATAAAAACCATAGGAAACATTTTCCAAAATAATAAACTGAATTTATTCAAACTTTGCAACATTTTTAAAAGCACCTTGTGATCTGTTTTGGTGTGAGCTATTATTTATTTATTCCTTTCTCGACGGTAGAGTTACCGAGTGACGGAGGATCCGGAGCGGAAGACCTCGAAGACCTCGGATACCTACCTGACCAAGGCAAGCAGCCCTTTGACCATGACTTGAGAACAAACATTGTTGCATGCTAGTTGGTACTTTCCCGTAGCATGTGATCACGATGCTGGTTCATCATTGTGGTGATGGTACCGAAGGCTTCTTCGAAGCACTTGCATGATAGTAATGTTATTCATATGGCTCCTCGGAGCACAAGCATGATGAGCTTGACCCTACCATCTATTAGGATCATGCTACTGTCATGTTGACTAGTAGAGTAAGATCATTGCACTGAGCTTGACCCTACCCCTAGAGGGTCATATTATTACCATGTTGACAAGTAAAGATAGAAGCATATTATCAAGCATGACGATGAGTTAAATAAAGAGTTTATGAAAACCCCGTCGGGTGCCACTAATGCCCGAGGGTGATGATGAGTTGGTGATCACTTTTGGTGAAGTGATGCACCGGTGTTTTTGTGTGAGTATGGTTTCGGAAATGGGATTAGATTTATGATGTATCGACCGTCCCAACCTTACCAGTACGACCACGATACCCCTTTATGGGACGGGGCTTTGTTGATTACTCTGGTCGGTACTAGAAAAGAGCCACATTACTAGTGGCGGGAGTGATCGGTGTCACTCTCGTGATGGGGTCGTGCCAGGTAGGACGACTATGCCATTATTATGAGTTCCACGCACACCGTTGGTCCCTGCATGGTTGATACTGTCCCGAGTCGGTGCTCGTAAGACGTACAACATGTGGGCTGGGTACCAATCGAGTGGACCTCTTTGTCTAGTATCGTCACGGGAAAGATGATGATCGGGTACTTACCTCGGGTATATGTGATATACCACGAGTCGTGGATGATACGGAAGTTTCCTGTTTCTCGTGGGTCCAGCGTACTACCTCTGCAGAGTGTCAAACTATTCGAATAGTCGTGTCCACGGTCAAGGACAGTTGGGTGGTGCTGCTTAAACTACGTCCAGCGTTTCCGCATAAACCAAAAGTGTGTGTGTGTGGTGTTAAAAAGGTGTTGTTATGATAATCACAATAATATGATCAAGTTCGGTGACTTGACATATAGGGTAAACCCGGATGGTTTAGCCCTCATTAAAACATTGAGGTTATGACAAGTCCGATGACTTTGCATATAGTGTGAACCCGGTGTGTTCAGCCCTTGGGTCAGATATGTCGATATGTGTAACCTGTTCTTAAAGAGTAATTCTTTAACTTGTTGCATATACCTGACCATTCCACCAAATTGCTTTCCACCAAAGATATATCTTACAGTTATTCTTTGCTATAAATGTTCATATCATGGGCAGTTTGCGAGTACATTCAAAGTACTCATGGGCTTGCCACTTGTTATATTATTGACCAGACATGGAAGAACCGGAGTTTGGCGACAAGTACGCCGTCGGAGTCGAACCTGCGATCTAGGACGCTTCCAAGTCAGAATGCCTGTCGGTGTAGGCTTGATCGCATGGGCACCGCTTAGCCCTTTCGAGTTTCCGCTACTCGATGTATCCGTTTAATTTGGCTTTAGGCCTTGCTCTCGAACCCGACCTTCTGGTCGTTTGATGTAATAATTTCGGTACTTGGAAGTAAGACTCTATATTCAGTATATGTGTTCAGTGAACATTGATCCTTGGGGTCACTGGGCACGGCGATCTCGACTTGCTAGTCGGGGTCCCCACACCTTACCATCTATGAGGGTTAGGCTGATAACAGTTGACAAGTAGTAGTAGTGCTATGCATAGGATGAGCATATGTGTTATGATGGTAACATAGAGTTGATATGAAAAGTTTTACGAAAACCTCGTTGGGTGCCACTAATGCCCGAGGGTGATGGTGTTGAGCTGGATGACCACTTGAGAAATAAGTGTTGTACCAGAAAGGTTTTGTGTGAGTGGTTTCAGAAATGGGATTAGATTTATCATGTGTCGACCATCCCAACCATACATGTGCGACCAGGATACCCCTTTATGGGACGGGACTTTGTTGATTACTTTGGTCGGTGCTAGCAAAGATCCCGCATTACTAGTGCCGGGAGTGATATGTTCACTCTCGTGACGGGGTCGTACCAGGTAGGTCGACTATGCGATTTTTACGTGTTCCGGGCACACCGTTGGTCCCTGCATGGATGATACGGTCCAGAGTTGGTGCTTGTAAGACGTACATCATATCGGCTGGGTACCAATCGAGTGGACTCTTTGTCTAGTGTCGTTAGGGGAAAGCCAATGATCGGGTACTTACCTCGGGTATGTTATATACCGAGAGTCATGGATGACACGGAAGTTTCCCAGATCTCGTGGGTACATCGTACAACCTCCGCAGAGTGTCAAACTATTCGAATAGCCATGTCCATGGTCAAGGACAGTTGGGAGGTGCTTCTTAAACTACGTCTAGTCATTTCCTCATAAACTAGGTGTGTGTGTGTGGTTGAGAAAGACGATATTGTCAAGTCCGGTGACTTGGCATATTGGGTGAACCTGAGGTGTTCAGCCCTGAGCAGATATGTTGATATTTGTAACCTGTTCTTATGATTACCATCTACCTTATGATGCATGAGTATACCTACACTTGACCATGTTACTGCATTTAAAGAAAAACCTACTTTCCGCAAATGCTGCATTCTTAAGCTAGTTCATGTTCCTTTATTACCTTGTTCCAAATCATGGGTTGTTTGCGAGTACATTCAAAGTACTCATTTTCTTGCCACTGGTTATTTCATTTACCAGGTATGAGAGAACAGGAAATGGTGAAGAGTAACTTGGTGACGTTCCTGTGAGCTAGGACGCTTCTCAGTCATAATGCATGTAGGTTAAGGCTAAGGGCATGGGTTCATGCTTTCGACCAATATCCCTGTTATTGGTCAAATTTGGTGTGTTGGCCTTCAAGGCACTATATATGTAAGACTTGACCGCAATGGACATTTATTGTATCAAACGGTATGTGTCGATATAAGACAATTCTTATTCAGTTTATGTGTGTTCGTGAGCATTGATCTCTAGGATCACTCGGCACGTTCATTCGATGATCTTGATTCATAAGTTGGGGTCCCCACAATATGGGGGAATAGAGGGGGGATTTCGTGACACTTAGTGGTGAAGTTGTTTGTGTCTTTCAATGGGACGTGACTATAGTTTATGGTGGAGTAGACTTTGACGGTCCGACTATGAACGTGTGAGGTCGTCACACCTTACCAATCGCTAAACCAACTCCGAGAGGTTATTGATCATGTCGGAGAATGATCAACCTAGCCACAAGGGTATCTTTTCTACACGCAAACAAAGAACAACCTAGAAAATTAAGTTACAATCAGGATATTCAAATATAAGAGGATATCTTTATTGATGAAAGTGGCGTTCTCTGACGTCTTGGTGTGGTCGTACGGCACAAATGAAGGATGCGAAGGTGCAACTATGGCGAACGTGTAATTTAAACAAAACGCAAGTCCGAACGACATCCAAAGTTATGTATATATGTGGGAATAGAGGGGAATGTCATGACGCCTTGGAGGAGGGGTCCGAAACCAACCCTAACTCAATTTCCCCACATATACAGACTATAAAGACAACCTATAAAGTGGTATTTCGAAATTATATGGGCCTGGTCCAAAAATAAGATAACGCAACACCTATAATAGCGTGTGCACAAATTAATAAAGTGACATCTTGCATATTTCATCCAAGCCTTCATGCTCTCCTTTGGGTTGCTTCAAAGTGCGAAAATCGCCACTAGAAACTCGGTTGTTCTTTCCTGCGTGCAAACCTTGTTCTCGATACTTGATCGTTCTCCAGTGGCCATCCTTCTTGTCCATGCTAGGTCCTTCATTTATAAGTAAAACAAAAGTATCTAATTTAGGCAGCATCGTGTGCTCGTGAACATCAGACAGATTTCCAAGAATCAAAGTAACTGGCAATTGAATTGGTGTGCGCGAGCCCTAGTAATTGGTCCAGTATGTATAACAACACGAGCTGGGGGTGTAACAATGGTATTGATGTCATCATCATACTCCCCTTCTTGCAATGAAGTCGTCCTCAACGGAAGCTCATCTACCTCACCCAAATAAGGCTTCAAATCTGGAATGTGAAAAGCGGGACTAACTCCAAACTCTTCACGCAACTGAAGTTTATATACATTATCTTTTATTTTATCTAACACCTTAAAAGGAGCATCAACACGTGGCTTTAGCTTTGACTTGCACAAATCAGGAAATCTATCCTTACGCAACCAAACAAGATCCCCAGGTGAAAAGACAACATGTTTTCTACCCTTACCTCCAGAAAGTTTCTATTCAGGAGTCATACGCTCAGTGTTTTCCTTAATTACCTCATGCATTATTAATATCAATTCAGCACGTTGCTTAGCATCAAAATTAACCTTCTACGAATATGGAAGAGGCAACAAATCAATAGGTGCATGAGGTATGAATCCATATACAATTTCAAAAGGACACATCTTAGTTGTAGAATGCAGTAACCGATTATTAGAAAATTTGATATGAGGCAAGAATCTTCGCACATTTACCGATTATTCTTCAAAACACATCTAAGCATAGTAGACAATGTTCTATTGACAACTTCAGTTTTTCCATCAGTTTGAGGATGACAAGTAGTACTAAAAGGGAATTTCGTCCCCAACTTAGCCCATAAACATCTCCAAAAATGGCTAAGAAATATAGTATCACGATCTGAACCAATTGTATTTGGCACATGCAAGTGAATAATTTTACGACAGAACAAAGGAGGATCATCAACAGCATCATCACTTTTATGACATGGTATAAAGTATGCCATTTTCGAAAATCTATACACGACAACAAATACACTATCCCTCCCCTTATTTGTTCAAGGTAAACCTAAAACAAAGTACATAGATATATCCCCCATGTAATACTATATATCTAAACGCAAAGGCATATATAAACCATGAGGATTGATTCGTGACTTAACTTTTTGCCATGTAGTGCAGCGAGCAACAAAAAGTTCAACATCCTATCTCATACTTGGCCAAAATGAATGTGTAGCATGTATGTCCTCCGTCTTATTCACACCAAAGTGTCCCATTAACCCTCCTCCATGCACCTCCTGCAACAAGAAAAGACAAACGGAGCTATCTCGAATGCATATCTTGTTAGCACATAACACAAATCCATCATTAATGACGAACTTGTTTCATGTTCTCCCTTATTTACACTTCTGCAACACATCTTTAAATTCATTATCCTGCACGTATTGATCGTTGCTGGTCTCTAAACCACATATTATAAAGTCAAGTTGTGAAAGCATAGTGTAACAACGAGACAATGCATCACCAATAATATTTTCTTTACCCTTATTGTGTTTAATGACATAAGGGAAAGTCTCAATGAATGCAACCCATTTACATGTCTCCGGTTCAATTTTTCTTGATATTTAATATGTTCCAAAGATTCATGGTCACAACCTATAAGAAATTCTTTGGGCCATAAATTATGTTGCCCTGTCTCCATAGTCTGAAAAAGAGCATATAATACCTTATCATAAGTAGAATAATTCAGACTAGGCCCACTCAATTTCTCAGAAAAGTATGCAATACCTGTACCATCTTGTATTAACACACCACCTAATCCAATTCCAATAGCATCACATTCAAGCTTGAATGTCTTATTAAAATCAGGAAGTTGGAGTAAAGCAGCATGTGCCAATCACTCACAAAACGCTGATATCTCTCAATGGTGCTGAAATCTCTCACAAAATGCCTATAGAATCCAGCGATGCCAACAAAGCTCCTCACTTGTGTGACTATTTTGGGTTGTGGCAAACTCTCAATAGCTTCAATCTTGGCTTTATCAACTTAAATTCCCTATGGAGTAACAATAGAGCCAAGAAAAGATACTCGGTCAGTTCAAAAGGTACACTTCCAACGTTACCAAACAAACGTGCACCACGTAGATAAAAAAAACCATGTAAATGTTCCATGTGTGCCTCCAAAGATCTGCTATGAATAAATATATCATCAAAATAGACTACCACAAATCGTCGAATGAAAGCACGTAAAATCTCATTCATTAATCTCATGAAAGTGTTAGGTGCATTAGTTAACCCAAAAGGCATGACTAACCAATGATACAATCCAAACATAGTTTTAAATGTTGTTTCCCATTCAACTCCCAATTTCATACGGATTTGTTGGTATCCACTAGGAAAATCAACTTTGGAGAAAATTGTAGAGCTACTTAATTCATCAAGCATATCATCTAGCCTAGGAATAGGATGTCCATAACGAATAGTAATATTCTTAAAGCCTCTACAATCAACACACATACGAGATGTACCATCCTTCTTTGGCACTAGAATAATAGGAACAACTCAAGGACTAAGGATTCGTGTATATAACATTTATCAAGTAGCTCGTGTACTTGGCGCATAATCTACTTCCTCTCCTTTGGATTGGTATTGTATGGCGCACGGTTGGGTAGTGATGCACAAGGATTAAGTCAATCTGATTCTCAATCCCTCTAATAGCTAGTAATCCCGGTGGTATGTCTTGTGGAAAGACGTCAACGAACTCCTACAATATGTTCGTGACAACAGGAGGCAAAGGGGGAGGCACGTCCACGAGTGAAATTAATACCTCTTTGGACACAAAAGCATAGTAAACAGATGTAGTAAAATCCAAATGAATATATCAGATTTAGTGGCAAGTAAACATCCACTCTTCAATTCCATTTCACTTGCAACACTAGATGATGGTTTATTAGGCTTATTGTGTTTCTCAAATTCCCGTGCCACAATCTGATTTTTGCTCTTAGGTTTGTCCTGTTTTGTTTTAATAGATCTAACAATGTCATATTTCATAATATTTTAGGATACATAGGAAGAAAAGTTATATTTTTATCCTTATGAACAAGAGCATACTCATTTGCCCTACCATGGTGTACAGATTTTTTTATCAAATTGCCATGGTCTGCCAAGTAAAACATATCATTATTGCATGGGTACCACATCACCATCAACATAATCGGAATAAGTAGCAATGCTAAAATGCATCTGAACAATACGTGTTACCTTAACCTTGCCACTTTTGTTGAACCATTGGATGTAATAAGGATAAGGATGTGGTGTGGTGGTGAGAGACAACTTCTCCACCGTCTGCATGCTAGCCAAGTTGTGGCAACTCCCTCCATCGATGATGACGCGAACAACATGTTCCTTCACAACTCTCTATACATGCAATAAATTGTGCCTTCGGTTTTGCTCATCTTGTGTTCCCTGCACACTGAAAACACGTTAACCAACTAAACTTTCACACCTGTCGGCGTAGTCAGCAACATGTATTGTGTCTCTTGTTCAGTATCATCTACCCCCATGTTCTTCACTTGCAATAAGAGCGATATTCTCCTCACCATAATCACTAGAGGAATCATATCCACCATACTTAGTAACAATTGTCACGTGCTTGGATGGGCAGTCTCTCGCATAGTGACCTCCACCCTTGCAACGATGACATATAACCTCCCGTGTTAGCCCTATTGATGCCATGTATGAAGAAGAGCTCTGTGTAGGAATGGCTGGACCTGGTGGCTGAAGTTGGCGGTGCTGCAGCAGGATGTGTGGACACAGATAAGTTTCTAGCATCCATGATGAAGTGCAACCTGCAGAAAAATTAGTTATGGCCATTGGTTGTGGATCCAACACTTCACATTCACCTTTGCATGCAAGATGGAACAAATGAGTGATAGTGTTATACACCTTAAAATCTAAAATAGTCTGCATATCTCTACTTAATCCATACATAAAATGTGTAAGCACAGCTGCATTGCCCTCAACAATACCGCATCTAATCATGCCTGTTTGTAATTCCTGATAATATTCTTCTATGGACTATTCGCATTGTCTTAAATGCTTCAATTTTTTAGGCAATTTACATTAATAAAATGATGGAACCCAACGAGTACGCATACTAGTTTTCAAAGCACCTCAAGTAGTTAGAATATTAGCATGATGTATTCTACAATGTTTAGACCACCAAACACAAGCAAAACTAGTGAATGCACAAACAGTAGCAGCAACACGTCTATCCTCAGGAATTTGTAAGCATGTAAAATGATCTTGTGTTTCTAACTCCCAACTAAGATATATATTAGGAATATATCTACCATCATACGTCAGAATACTCAATGCAAGTTTAGGGAGATGGTCATCACCCCGTACTTGAGGGGGTGGTGCAGCCCTATCTTGCCATTGTATCCACGTGGACGACCAGGTGCTTGTGTTGGTGGTTTCCCCTAGTGCTGACTTGGAGAACCTCTCGCTCATCATATTAATAACCATCATAATCCTCACGTTGCTCAATGATAGTAGCAGCATCAGCCACAAAAGGTGCTGAAGTAGCAGCAGTAGAAACGACACCAAAATTCTGGCCTCGGTCGAGAGGCACACATTGCGCTCATCCCACAAAATCCGGGCGTTATTGTTGTTGGATAGGGACGGTACATGCACCTGGTGGTGGTAGATGGGGATGCACCTCATTGAACTTGGCGTCAAGGTTGATGTCAAATTTTTTCTACAAACCATCTAGCTTCTCATGGCCTCTCCAAGGCTGGTCACGAAGTATTGTACCTGGTCAGTCAAAATTTCCTGAAATTTATCATGGAGCTCCATGTTGGTCATCATTTCTAGTTGATCTCGTCAACTTGTCATCCTAGCATAGTTAGCAGCAATAGGAACACAAAAGAATATGAACATATAGACTACTAGCAAATGGTGGTGGCGGTTCTTACCTAGTAGCACACGGGGATCGACAACCATTATAGTCAAACCTTCCAAAGTGGGTAAAGCGATTGCTAGGTGGTGTCGAACACATGAAGTTGATATATGTGGATCTTGGAAGGCTTATTATATGGTAGTAAAAAAGGTCAGGAATAATCAATTCAGAGATGCAAAGTTGAACAGATTTTGAACGACTGTATCGTGCTAGTCCTAGCCTAGACCGTGCTAGAGACGCGAGCCTAGAACACTAATAAAATCATATCACTACACGTAAACAAGCAGGAGCACACTCTGGATTTTATTTTTTGCTCTTTTTTGACTTTTTTTGCTTTTTTGCTAAGCAACAATATTTTTTAAGAAGTCGAATTTTATTTTTGAAACAGAACTATTTCTGTACTACGGCCAACACGAAAGTTATGAGTCCAACTTGATCATGACATGTAGTATGGCATGATCTAGAAATCAACAATAAAGTAGAAAATATTGTACTCAGACTAGGATGAGTAGCGGATATGAATCTGGTGGAATTCAGACTAGTGGCGGATACACAGACTGGTTGCGAATATGTGATGGAGGTGGACACGGATTGGCGTGGTAGCAGATATGTGGTGGTATATGTGCACTCAGATTGGTGGTAGATATTCAGTGGTGGTATATGGGAGTGCTGATGTATCGGGTGTGGTGGTGGTATATGACAGCGGTGATGTATGTGGTTATTCGAAATATGCCATAGAGGCAATAATAAATTGGTCATTATATTTCCTTGTTCATGATAATCGTTTATTATCCATGCTAGAATTTTATTGATTGGAAACTCAAATACATGTGTGGATACATAGACATCACACTGTCCCTAGCGATCCTCTAGTTGACTAGCTCGTTGATCAAAGATTGTCAAGGTTTACTGACCATAGACAAGTGTTGTCACTTGATGACGGGATCACATCCTTAGGAGAATGATGTGATGGACAAGACCCAAACTATGAACATAGCATATGATCATGTTAGTTTATTGCTACTATTTTCTGCATGTGAATGTATCTGTTCCCATGACCATGAGATCTTGAAACTCCTGGACACCAGAGGAATACCTTGTGTGTTATCAAAGGTCGCAACATAACTGGGTGACTATAAAGCTGCCCTACAGGTATCTCCAAAGGTGATTGTTGGGTTGGCATGGATCAAGACTGGGATTTGTCATTCCGTCTGACGAATAGGTATCTCGGGGCCCACTCGGTAATACAACATCACAATAAGCCATCCAAACAATGTGAATAAGGAGTTAGTCACGGGATCTTGTATTGCAGAACGAGTAAAGCGTCTTGCCAGTAATGAGATAGAACTAGGTGTAGAGATACCGACGATCGAATCTTGGGCAAGTAACACACCGAAAGGTGAAGGGAATAGCATACGGGATTAACTGAATCCTTGACATAGACATTCAAACGATAGAGATCTTCGTAGAATATGTAGGAGCCAATATGGACATCCAGGTCCCGCCATTGGTTATTGACCAGGGAGTGTCTCAGGTCATGTCTGCATTGTTCTCGAACCCACAGGGTCTGCACACTTAAGGTTCGGTGACGTTTCGGTATAGTTGAGTTATAGGTGTTGGTAACCAAAAGTTGTTCAGAGTCCCGAATGAGACCTCGGACGTCACGAGGGGATCCGTAATGGTCCGTAGACAAAGATTGATATATAGGAACTCCTGTTTTGGTCACCGGAAAAGTTTCGGGCTCATCGGCAGTGTACCGGGAGTGCCGGGAGTGTACTGGGGACCATCGCGGGTGGGGGGGTGTCACGCCCCGAGGGGCCTTATCAGCTGTGGGAGGATACAAACCAGCCCCTAGTGGGCTTACATAAGCTCCCACTAAGGCCCATGAGGTTCGAGAGGCAAAAAATCCAAAGGTGGAAAGGGTTTCCAAGTGGAAAGGAGGAATCCTACTCCTAGTAGGACTGGAGTAGGACTCCTCCACCTCCTATTTCGGCCAAACTTTGAGGGTTTGAGGCTGGCTCCTCGCCTCCCCCCTCCTATATATACTAGAGCTATTGCGGGTTTTTGAGTCACATAAAAACAACCATGTGCTGCCCTCTCTCTAGAATTGTTTCTCCTCTAGTCTAGTTTCAGCGGTGCTTAGGCGAAGCCCTGCTAGAATATCTCCACCACCACCACCACCACCATGCCGCCGTGCTGGAGAATTCATCTACCTCTTCACCCCTCTTGCTGGATCAAGAAGGCGGAGATCGTCATCGAGCTTTCCGTGTGCTGACCGCGGAGGTGTCGTCCGTTCGGCACTAGATAGGGATGGATCATGATGGGATCGCGGGATGGATTGTGATGAGATCATGGAACGAGCTGCGATTTGGATCACGAAGATGTTCCACTACATCAAACGCGTTATATACGCTTCCACTTAGCGATCTACAAGGGTATGTAGATTCACTCTCCCCTCTCGTAGATTATCATCACCATGGATAGGTATTGCTTGTGCGTAGGAAAATTTTGTTTCCCATGCTACGTTCCCCAACAGTGGCATCATGAGCTAGGTTCATGCGTAGATGATCTGTCGAGTAGAACACAAACGAGTTTGTGGCATTTATGTTCAATTTGCTGCCCTACTTAGTCTTTTCTTGATTCAGCGGTATTGTCGGATTGAAGCGGCCCATACCAACTTTACTCGTACGCTTATGAGAGACTGGTTTCATCGACTGAAATGCAACTTGTTGCATAAAGATGACTGGCGGGTGTCAGTTTCTCTAACTTTAGTTGTATCAGATTTGACTGAGGCGGTCCTTGGAGAAGGTTAAATAGCAATTTGCATATCACCGTTGTGGCTTTGCATAAGTAAGATGCGATCATACTAGATACCCATAGAAGCCACGTAAAACATGCAACAACAAATTAGAGGATGTCCAACTTGTTTTTCTAGGGTATGCATGTGATGTGATATGGCCAAAGACATGATGTGATATATTGGATGTATGAGATGATCATGTTGTAATAGTTAAATGTCGACTTGCATGTCGATGCTACGGCAACCGCCAGGAGCCATAGGGTTGTCTTTAAACTAATGTTTGTGCTTGCAGATGCATGTACTATATAGCTAGGAAGTAGCTTTAGTAGTAATAGCATAGATAGCACGAAAAACTCGATGGCGGCACAATGATGGAGATCATGATGATGGACATCATGGTGTGGCGTCGGTGACGATGCAGACCATGCCGGTGCTTTGGTGATGGAGATCAAGAAGCACAAGATCATGGCCATATCGTGTCACTTATGATTTGCATGTGATGTTAATCCTTTTATGCACCTTATTTTTCATAGAACGATGGTAGCATTATATGGTGATCCCTCACTAAAATTTCAAGATAAAATTGCGTTCTCCCCGACTTTGCACCATTATGACAGTTCTTCGTTTCGAGACACCACGTGATGATCGGGTATGATATACTCAACGTTCACATACAACGGGTGCAAAACAGTTGCACACGCGAAACACTCGGGTTAAACTTGAGGAGCCTAGCATATATAGAAATGTCCTCGGAACACAAGAGACCGAAAGGTCGAGCATGAATCATATAGTTGATATGATCAACATGGAGATGTTCACCATTGAAACTATACTCAACTCACGTGATGATCGTACTTGAGTTCGTGAATTTGGATCATGCGCCAGTCGAATGACTAGAGGGATGTCTATTTGAGTGGGAGTTATTTCTAATATGATTAGATAAACTGAATTATCATGAACATAGTCAAAAGGTCTTTGCAAATTATGTTGTAGCTTGCGCTGTAGGTCTACTATTTTTGATACGTTCCTAGAGAAAATTTAATTGAAAGATGATAGTAGCAATTATACGGACTGGGTCCATAAACTGAGGATTGTCCTCATTGCTGCGCAGAAGGTTTGTGTCCTTAATGCACCGCTCGGTGTGCTAAACCTCGAGTGTCGTTTGTGGATGTTGCGAACATGTGACATACACGTTTTTGATGACTACGTGATAGTTCAGCGTGTAATGCTTAACGGCTTAGAATTGAGGCGCATAAAGATGTTTTGAACGTCACGGAACATATGAGATGTTCCAATAGATGAAATTGGGATTTCATGCTCGTGCCCTTGTTGACAGGTATGAGACCTCCGACAAGATTCTTTGTCTACAAAGTAAGGGAGAAAAGCTCAATCATTGAGCATGTGCTCAGATTGTCTGAGTGGTACAATCGCTTGAATCGAGTGGGAGTGGATCTTCCAGATGAGATAGTGATGGTTCTCCAAAATCACTGCCACCAAGCTACTAGAGCTTCGTGATGAACTATAATAGATCAAGGATAGATATGGTGATCCTTGACCTATTCGCGATGTTTGACACCACGAAAGTAGAAATCAAAAAGGAGCATCAATTGTTGATGGTTACTAAAACAACTACTTTCAAGAAGGGCAAGGGCAAGAAGGTATACTTCATGAAACGGAAAACCAGTTGCTGCTCTAGTGAAGAGACCCAAGGTTGAACCCAGACCCAAGACTAAGGGCTTCTCTAATGAGGGGAACAATCACTAAAGAGGAACTACCCTAGATACTTGGTAGATGAGAAGGCTAGCAAAGTCGACAGAAGTATATTGGATATACCTGATATTGATGTGTACTTTACTAGTAGTCCTAGTAGCACGAGGGTATTAGATATCGGTTCAGTTGCTAAGTGTTAGTAACTCGAAATAAAAGCTACGGAATAAACGGAGACTAGCTAAAGGAAAGGTGAAGATATGTGTTGGAAGTATTTCCAAGGACGATAGGATCAAAATAGCACACACTCCCTCTACCATCGGGATTAGTGTTAAACCTAAATAATTGTTATTTGTGTTTGGGTTGAGCATGAATATGATTAGATCGTGTTTATTCTATTTAAAGAGAATAATGGTTATTCTATTTCCTTGAATAAATACCTTCAATGGTTTATTGAATCTCGATCGTAGTGGTACACATGTTCATAATATTAATGCCAAAAGATACAAAGTAGTAATGATAGTACTACTTACTTGTGGTACTGCCACTTGAGTTATATTTGTATAAAATGCATGAAGGAGCTCCATGCTGATGGATCTTTGTACTCACTCGTTTTTGAAACGTTTGAGACATGGAAACCATGCCTATTGGTCTAAAGGCATGAAGAAACTCAATGCAGATGTATCGTTTGGACTCACTTGATTTTGAATCACTTGAGGCATGCAAATCATACCACGTGTGCAAGATGACTGAAGGCCTCGTTTTCCAGTGAGATGGAACAAGAGAGTAACTTGTTGGAAGTAATACATTTTGATGTGTGCAATCCAATGAGTGGTGAGGCACGCAGTGGATATCGTTATGTTCTTACTTCACTAACGATTTGTGTAGATACATGAGTATTTGCTTGATGAATCACAAGTCTGAAATATTGAAAACTGCAAGCTATTTTAGAGTGAAGATCGTCGTGACAAGAGGATAAAATGTCTATGATATGATCATGGAGATGAATATCTGAGTTGCGAGTTTGGTACACAGTTAAGACAATGTGGAAATTGTTTCACAACTAATGCCACCTGGAACACCATGGTGTGATGGTGCGTCCGAACATCATAGCGGCACCATATTGGATATGATGCATACTATGATGTCTCTTATCGAATTATCACTATCGTTTGTGGGTTTGGCACTGGAGACAACCACATTCACTCTAAATAGCGCACCACGTAATTCCATTGAGATGAAACCGTGTGAACTATGGTTTGGAGAAACCTAAGCTGTCGTTTCTTAAAAGTTTGGGGATGTGACGCTTATGTGAAAAAGTTTCAGCCTGATAACCTCGAACCCAAAGCGGATAAAGCCTGAATACCTCCTATCTTAGATCCGGAAGCAAAGTTTTTTCCTAGAAACGGATCCTTTCTAGAGAAAACGTTTCTCTCGAAAGAATTGAGTGGGAGGATGGTGGAACTTGATGAGGTTGTTGAACCATCACTTCGACCGGTGTGTAGTAGGGCGCAGGAAGTTGTCCTTGTGGCGCTTACCCCAATTGAAGTGGAAGCTGATGATACTGATCACGAAGCTTCCGATCAAGTTACTACCAAACCTCGTAGGCGGACAAGGAAACATACTGCTCCAGAGTGGTATGGTAATCCTGTCTTGGAGGACATGTTGCTGGACAACAATTAACCTACGAGCTATGGAGAAGCGATGGTAGGCTTGGATTCCCACAAATAGCCGGAGGCCATGAAATCTGAGAGAGGATCCATGTATGGAAACAAAGTGTAGACGTTGGAAGAACAACTTGATGGTCGTAAGACTGTTACGTACGCATAGATCTTTAAAAGGAAGACTTGTCGCAAAGATGTTTTCGACAAGTTCAAAGAGTTGGCTATGATGAGACTTTCTCACTCATAGCGATGCTAAGAGTCTGCTGGAATTATGTTAGAAGTTCCTGCATTATTTATGAAATCTTGCAGATAGCATGGCAAAACATTGTTTCCTTGACAGTTTCCTTGAGGAAAGGTTGTATGTGATACAACCAGAAGGTGTTGTCAATCCTAAGGGTGCTAACAAGTATTCCAGCTCCAGCGATGCTTCTATGGACTAGAGCAAGCATCTCGGAGTTGGAATATATGCTTTGATGAGATGATCGAAGTTTTTTGGTTTATACGACGTTTGTGAAAAAATTGTATTTCCAAAGAAGTGAGTGGGAGCAATATAGAATTTCTGATGAGTATATGTGGTTGACATATTGTTGATCGGAAATAATATAGAATTTACAGTAAGCATAAAGGGTTGTTTGAAAGGAGTTTTTCAAAGGAAAACCTGGATCAAGCTACTTGAACATTGAGCATCAAGATCTATGGAGATAGATCAAAGCACTTAATAGAACTTTGAACGAAATGCATGCCTTGACAAGTTTTTGAAGGAGTTCAAAATAGATCGGCAAAGATGGAGTTCTTGGTTGTGTTGGAAGGTGTGAATTCGAGTCATACTAAAAACCCGACCACGGCAGAACAAAGAAAAAGGACGAAGATCGTACCCTATGCCTTAGCCGTAGGCTCTTAAGTATGCCATGTTGTGTATCGCACCTGATGTGTGCCTTGCCATGAGTGTGTCAAGGGGTACAAAGAGTGAACCAGGTTTGAATCACTGAACAACGGTCAAAGTCATCCTTAGTAACTAGTGGACTAAGGATTTTCTTCTCGATTATGGAGGTGATTAAAGAGTTCGTCATAAAGGTTTACGTCGATCCAAGCTTTGACACTAATCCGGATAACATTGAGTAGTAAACCAGATTTGTATAGTGCAGCCTTCATTTGGAATAGTTCCAAATGGCACGTAGTATCAGCATCTATATGATGACATAGAGATTTGTAAAGCACACACGGATCAGAAAGGTTCAGATCCATTGACTAGAAACCTCTCTCACAAGCAACACATGATCGAACCCTAGAACTGTATGGGTGTTAGATTCATTGCAATCACATAGTGATGTGGACTAGATTATTGACTCTAGTGCAAGTTGTTGACTATTGGAAATATGCCCTAGAGGCAATAATAACTTGGTTATTATTATATTTACTTGTTCATGATAATTGTTTATTATCGATGCTAGAATTGTATTTATTGGAATCTCAAATACATGTGTGGATACATAGACAACACACTGTCCCTAGTGATCCTATAGTTGACTAGCTCGTTTACCAAAGATGGTCAAGGTTTCCTGGCCATAGACAAATGTTGTCACTTGATGACTGGATCACATCATTAGGTGAATGATGTGATGGACAAGACCAAAACTATGAACGTAGCATATGATCGTGTCAGTTTATTGCTACTGTTTTTTGCATGTCAATGTATCTGTTCCTATGACCAAGACAGCATGCAACTCCTGGACACCGGAGGAATACCTTGTGTGTTATCAAATGTCACAACATAACTGGGTCATTATAAAGGTGCTCTACAGGTATCTCCAAAGGTGTTTCTTGGGTTGGCATGGATCAAGATTGGGATTTTTCACTCTGTGTGACGGAGTGGTATCTCGAGGCCCATTCGGTAATACAACATCACAATAAGCCTTGCAAGCAATGTGACTAAGGAGTTAGTCATAGGATATTGTCTTACGGAACGAGTAAAGAGACTTGCCGGTAACGAGATTGAACTAGGTATAGAGATACCGACGATCGAATCTCGGGCAAGTAACATATTGATGATGAGATGATGTATATACTTCTCGCCCCTCGTTGGATACCCCAAGTGGAAGGTGGAGATGTAGTGAGCAGCAAATTTCCATCACACATAGACTGTAAGGTTTATCCAACCAGGAGGACTCCTAGTTTCAACAAGTAGGTGTCTTCCACCCTCGCGCTAGCAGAAGACATGGACCTGCACACACAACAAATAACTTTGCTCCCAACGAGTACAAAGAAGTTGTCAATCTCTACGGCCTTGTAGTTTGCAAAGGATCAAAACACAAGCGGGAAGGTAATAGTGGTTGCAACGGAAAACTAAAGAAAGCGGTAGATGTGGAGGTGTACGCAATGATGGTGATATGGACCGGAGTCACTTGATGTTCACTAGTGATGTCTCTCTCCCAAAAGACGATAAAAAACTATGCTAGGGTAAATAAAACACAGTTGGGCAATTGACAGAATTATGATCGCACCGCAATGCTAATTATGCTCCTTGATAGTTAGAGGTTCAATAGTAATGGGCAGTATGCCAAGACAAGTAGACCGTTTATTCTTCACCATCTACTTACTAATCATCCACCTTGAGATATCTATCCAGAACATTTCTATGGTTTTAAGTTGCGAGCCCCACCCAAAGTGTAAACTCAAAGCAACGGACAACTGCATTAACGAACTATGCGTAAGGTAAACAATCCTTGCAACCATGTTCACTTGCACCGTTCTTTTATCCCTGGTGGCAACAAGCACATCCCCTACTCTCATGTTTGTGTCTCTCAAGCTAGACATCAAGGGACCTGAACCCACAATCATACATAACACTCCCTCTTGGAGTTAGGATCTACTACTTGGCCAAAGCAATAAAAATCAAGTATATAACTCATAACAATCTTAACATAATCTCATAATCCATCGGATCCCCACAAACCGAGCATAGCAAAAGCAAGAGAATTACATAGATGCCTTGATCATGTAGGGCAGCTCACAAGGACTAACCATTGAAGCACATGATTGGAGAGAAGACATCACATAGCTACTTGTCATGGACTCATGGTCCAAGGAAACCTACTCACGGCACATCCGAGAAGTGTCCATGGCGGTGGAGAAGTTCCCGGAGGTCAATCCTCCGTCCTACAGGGTGCCGGGAAGAGGTCTCCCGACGCTCCCGATCTTGGAAGCGCTGCATCGGCAGAACGATGGAGAAATTCGCGATTCGAGAAAGTCTTCGAGGGTTTCCTCATGGAAGTCTAAATATAGGCCAAAGGAGGGCAACGGAGGAGGTGGGGCCCACCCAGGCGACCTCTTGGCGTGGCCTGGGCCCTAGCTGCGCTAGCAGGACACCTCGGAGGCCCCTGGCCCTCCTTCATTGATCCCAAAGCTTCTGTTTCGCTAATTTTTTTATATACGTTTCTCGATTTTTTCGGGCATCGGAAAATTGGGTAAAAGCCCCTACAAAAAAGAATTCAGCACAAAAAAACTGGCACTGAGCACACTGAGTTAGTAGGTTAGTCCAAATATGTGTAAAATGATATAAAAGTGTAGCAAAACATGTAACAATGTCACCCAAAAGATCATGGAACAAGCAGAAATTATAGATACGTTTGGGACGTATAAACATCCCCAAGCTTAATTTCTGCTCGTCCTCGAGTAGATAAATGAGAACACAATAATTTTTGTGGTGACATGCTAACATACATATAAGAACTTCGAAGTAAAGCAAGTGAGATATGAAATTCAAGTCAAGGCAATAACAAGCAAGAGTCTATATCTATTATTGAATTTAGCAAAGTAAGAACATGATGGTGCAAGAGCTCTCGCTGTCTGTGACTCGAATGTCTCCAAATGGTGTTTGCGCGCAAGAAGTTGGAGATGGGTTCAGAGATAAAATATTTTTTTAATTGAGAACTCAATCTACTAAACCTCACACTTAGTCTCCTTTGGAATCTTACTTTGACTCATCCCCACACCACTTGTCAGGCACAACTCAAAATGATCCTCTCCCTTTGGATTTTGAGCTTTCATGCAATGAATGAGCGTAAGCAAGATATATTGGCACTTAGGATAGCAAATAGAATAATGATGGTGAAGGAAGACAAAAAGGTGTCAAAGGCTCGCATCAATGAGGACAACCATAGGCGAGAAAAAGCCAAATGATAGATATGATGTGAGGAGTAGGGATTGCCATGTAATGGATGCACATATGAGCTAACGTAAGCTCTCCAATGGAACTAGTGGAGGTGCATCCAACTTGTTTGCTCATGAAGACCTATAGCTCACTTGAGGAGGCTCATCATTGGAATATGCAAACCAAGTTCCATTGTGTAAGAGTCCCCCCATAGTTATGCATGAATGATAATCTCTATCTAGTACCAATATAGTAATGGAGTACGAGTGTGGATCTTTCAAAAGGAATAGTAGTGTTTCCCCCTTCTCTCTATTTATTTATTTTTTCTTGTTATTTTTCTCTTTTTTGTGTGGCCTCTTTGGCTCTTTCTTTTTTATCTCTCATTTGTCCTCTTTGGGATCTTTTGTTTGTCCTCTTTGGGATCTTTTCCTCACTTAAGGGCAACACTCTATATTTTACATGAATAGAAAGATAAATCATCACACTTCATAAGAAGTACTCAGCATAAAGACAAGTGAAAACTATCATGATGTATGCAAATGTATGCCTTTGCCAATGTAGCAGGATATGCAATGATACTAGCGCGTCATGTAGCAGTAATGAGGGCAAGGCCCAACTAGCATGCGGCTCTATGATCAAGCAAAAGCATGTATGGCATGAAGATCAAGTCATGAGATGATGGATGTTACATGGCAATGTATCTCAGAAAGGCTATGGAAATGCCTTAGTAGGTAGGTATGGTGGTTGTTTTGAGGAAAGATATAATGAGGCTTATGTACGATAGAGCGTATCATGTCATGGGTTTGGATGCACCGGCAGAGTTTGCACCAACTCTCAATGTGAGAAAGGGCAATGCACGGTACATAAGAGGCTAGCAAAATATGGATGGTGGAAGTGCCAACTATCAAATACTCACATTAGTCCGAAGAACTCATACACTTATTATCGGTAACTCTCTATCTAGTTAGGAAATTCACAAAAAGACAAGTACCCCGAGGAGGAATGTTTGGGGGTTTGGTTATCCTTGCGCATCCTCGACTCATGGTAACGTGAGGGTACTCTATATATTCCAACCCATCCACAGGTTAGCGATCAATTTAGTAGCTAGAGTTCTCAATTAATTTTTAGTTTTTAAAAAACACATGGATTTCCCAAAATACGACACCTATCACTAATAGGCTCAAGCTCTTGGCACCAATAGTCCAAACATTACTCAAATCAATAGCTCAAAACTATTGCAAGTTACTACTATACTTAAATAGCAACGTCAATTACCTACTTATGCAAGACACACAACTCAGTGCAACAAGCCAACTCTCTAAACAAGATAATCATGATAACTCAAGAGGAATCCAAAATCAACCTAAATAAAAGCTCTTAAAAAGATAAGCATGAAAACTAAGAGCTAAGCATGACAGTGGCTACGAAAATATGAACAACACACAAAAAAGATAAGCATGAAAAGCTATGTTGTGTTCTAGAGTGGAATGGAGCGTGTCTCTCTCCCAAACAAGGTAGGCTAGGTTCCGACTTGTTATGACCAGAAAACAAAACTAGAACAAACTAAAAATCAAATAGAGGGACGCTCCAAGCATATCACATATCATATGAAGTGATAAAAATATAGTATGGCGATGGACGACCTGATGATTGTTGATAGAGAAGGGGATGCACGGGGGCGTCCCCAAGATTAGACGCTTGAGTCTCCCTGAATATTTCTTGGGATGCATGAGGGATCCCCAAGCTTGAGCTTTCGACACTCCTTTATCTTCTTTCATCATCTCTCCCATTGCAATACTTGAAAACTTCCTTCATACAAAACACATCATAAGCTGATTAGAGCAGTTAGTTCCCTTAATAAAATAATTCAATACTTGCTGGAAATAAAGATTCTCATGAATATCTACTTCTTCACATGAATGCCAAAGGTTTTTTGCAAATAAAAAGCAAGATTAGGATTCGCAAAACAATGAAAATACAAAACATGGCAGAATCTGTGAAAAACAAAACATCAGGTAGTAAATAATTTATTCGGGGAACTTATGAAACTCAAATTAAAAAATCAGAATAGATGCCCGAAAGAAAATTATATGTAGCATGCTGTCACACAAATTCAGATCAAAAAGAAAACCTTGTGATTTTTTGTAATTTTTTCTGTCAAGCTGACAGAATCTGTTTCTCGACAACATGTCACAATTTTTGAACTTTCCTGCAATCGGAGGCGAGAACTTGGCACAAAGCTTAAAAATAAATATACAATGATGTTGCTACGGTAGTAAGACACATCATGACCACTAAAACAGAAAGCTAAACAACATATTGGGTTGCCTCCCAACAAGCGCTTTCTTTTATGCCTTTAAGCTATGCACAATGCAAGAAGGAGGATCAAGATTCTCCGAAAACATCGGAATTGTAAAAACCTTCAAACGGATCCTCGAAAAGTTCATCCTTATTTTTCCTAGGGAATGGGTACATACCTTTCGCTTTCCCACGTAAGTATATGTGGCCTTTACCTACATCAATGAAGCCTCACATGGCTCGGAGGAAGTCCCTTCCAAGCACTATATTCCCTTTGTTGGGCTCCATGATGAAGAAATCAACCGTTCCATTCCTTTTAGAGAATGTAACCTGGACATCTTTTACCTTTCCCTAGATTTTAGAAATATCACCATTAGCGTGTTCATGATAAGATGGATAATTCTCTAAGTTTAGCCACAGAGAATCATAACAAACTTTTGGCATAGTAGAAACCATGGATCCAATATCACAATAAGCAAGGAACTCTTGGTTAGAGATGCTAATTCTAACAAAAGGTTCCGAGTCATCATCGATTTTCAAAATTTGTTCCTTATCAACCATGGGTTTCTCTCTTTCTCTTAGGTCTAGAGCATATATTTTCCCTTCAATAGTAGCAAGTCTATCTATAAATAGTGTCATAACCATGATTATAAACAAGATTATTAGATAGACCATGTATAATATCAAGAGCTCTAGCCTCATCACACTCTAAGAAATCTCCTTTAGATATAATATCAAGAGAGTGTTTGCACCATACAAAGAGATCATTATAAAAAATTATAAGAACAATTTTAATAGGTATCCAAGGCATAATTCTTTTGTGTGCTTCAGAAATTCTATCCCATGCTTCCATCACATTTTCTCCATTCCTTTGATGGAAATCTAGGACCTCATATTCCTTCCAAGCATCAAACCTTAACATTCTTGAGGACTAAAAGCAAAGTAACTATTTTTTTTGTGTTTTTTTGTATAGGACTCTAAAGCAAAAACTAGAAAGCAAAATAACAAGACTAAAAAGCAAAGGTAAAATATAGTGTGCATCTCCCGTATCTTGAACAGTGGAGTCCCTCGCAACGGCGCCAGAAATTCGCTTCATGACGAGATGATGTATATACTTCTCGCCCCTCGTTGGATACCCCATGTGAAAGTCTGCGAGGGTTTCCTCATGGAAGTCTAAATATAGGCCAAAGGAGGGCACCGGAGGAAGTGGGGCCAACCCAGGCGACCTCCTGGCGCGACCTGGGCCCTGGCCGCGCTAGTAGGCCGCCTGGGGGGCCCCTGGCCCTCCTCTGGCCCTCCTTTGGTGTTCCCGAAGCTTGTGTTTCGCAGATTTTTTTATATATTTTTCTGGATTTTTTCGGGCTACGGAAAATTGGGTAAAAGCCCCTGCGAAAAAGACATCAGCAGACAAAAACTGACACTAGGTGCACTGAGTTAGTAGGTTTGTCCACATATGTGTAAAATGATATAAATGCGTAGCAAAACATGTAACAATGTCACCCAAAAGATCATGGAACAAGCAGAAATTATATATACATTTGGGACGTATCACATACCGAAAGATGAAGGGAACAACATACGGGATTAATTGAATCCTTGACATAGAGGTTCAACCGAGAGATATATTTTTAGAAGCTGTTGGAGCCAATATGGACTACCAGGTCCCGATATTGGTTATTGACCAGGGAGTGTCTCGCGCCATGTCTGCATAGTTCTCAAACCCGCAAGGTCTACACACTTAAGTTTCGATGACGTTTCGGTATAGTTGATTTATAGGTGTTGGTAACTTAAAGCTGTTCGGAGTCACGTATAAGATCCCGGACGTCACGAAGAGCTACAAAATGGTCCGGAGGTAAAGATTGAATCGGTATGTTACTTGCCCGAGATTTGATCGTCGGTATCCCTATACCTATTTCAATCTCATTCCTGGAAAGTCTCTATACTCGTTCCGTAATACAAGATACCGTGACTTACACTTGACTCACATTGCTTGCAAGGCTTGTTTGTGATGTTGTATTACCGAGTGGGCCCCGAGATACCTCTCCGTCACATGGAGTGACAAATCCCAGTCTTGATCCATGCTAACTCAACGGACACCTTCGGAGATACCTGTAGAGCACCTTTATAGTCACCCAGTAACGTTGTGACGTTTGATACACACAAGGTATTCCTCCGGTGTCAGTGAGTTACATGATCTCATGGTCATAGGAATGAATACTTGACACGCAGAAAACAATAGCAACAAAATGACACTATCACGTGCTACATTCATAATTTGGGTCTTGTCCATCAAATGATTCTCCTAATGATGTGATCCTGTTATCAAGTGACAACACTTGTCTATGGTCAGAAAACCTTAACCATCCTTGATCAACTGGCTAGCCAACTAGAGGATTGCTGGGGACACTGTTTTGTCTATGTATCCACACATGTATCTATGCTTTCATTCAATACAATTATAGCATGGATAATAAACGATT
The DNA here is from genome assembly GCF_904849725.1 of Hordeum vulgare subsp. vulgare. Lineage (NCBI taxonomy): Eukaryota > Viridiplantae > Streptophyta > Magnoliopsida > Poales > Poaceae > Hordeum > Hordeum vulgare. The sequence goes on from NC_058519.1 coordinate 301,837,544, forward strand.
ATATTGAAACAGGAAATGTAATAATAACTATTTTATCATTGGCACTAGGGCATATTTACAACACTCCCCCCGGGAAATATACCTCCTCGCATCAAAAACCTCATCACCATGGAAATGATAGTCGTGTACGGACTTCCCGTTGGACAGAGTGGAAGTTATTGTGCGATCAAACTACTTCAACATGTCTCTGAAATTGTGTACATGCAAAACGAGCAAACCCAAAGAGAACTTGGAAATACATTGGTTATCACACACAAGGTGTCGATGAATTAAGCACGAGTTCATCCGACAAGATTCTTCGTGATAAGTATTGTGAAACCTAGCATAAAGATGGAGAATGATACATAAAACATTCCTGCGATTAAGTTCATTATGAATGAAGTGACAAATTCTACCATTATGTTGCATGATATCGTAGTGAGAAGTTTTATCAAAAGAAAGAACATGGCAAATGTTACCGAAAAAGAATGTATGATCATACAATTGATGGTGGACAACGTGATCGTGAAGTATGAATAGTCCATCTTGGTAGATCACAACAAATTTGCTAAGAAACTGCACAAGCACATATATCAAGTATGACATGGAAATGCAAGATGCATGAAGCCATTCAAAATGTGAGGCAATCCATTCATAATGAGAAAATCGGTTCTGGAAAGCATGTTTCCATTTAGTATGTTGGACAACAAATGTGGAAGTGTTGTTGCAAGTTTCCAAATGCATGGGTAAGTACCCAAGTCTAACCGTATGATCAATATATGTTGCTTCTCCATTCATGAGATATATCATGTAAACGAAAAGGAGGAAACAACAATGGGAATCTGATGCATTCAATAAGTTCATGGTGAAATGACTCGAAGGGAAAGATTTCATCGTAGGAAGGTTCAGGAAGATGTTATTGTAGCTCATCATATCTGCCTTGGTATGACCCATAACTCTCAAGACGACGTCACCTTGTGAATTCTTCAAAACCTACCATTTATATGGTGAGACACCCAGCAAGTGTATTCATCATGCATATCATAAGAAAAGACACAGGGATGTGGCATGGTATGAAGGCATATGATGTGAGGACAACCAAATACATTAAGAGGACAACCAAATACATTAAGCTCACAAAAACAAGCATATACCACAAGTAAGATGTCCAAGTCTCGAAGATCAATAAGCATAGCATGGGTGCACTCACTATAAATTGAAAGTAAAGGAGACAACATACAATGATCAATCTGTATCATATGAGCGACATGGCCTTGTATGTCATCAACAAAAGGAAAAGAGCAAGTATGTAACATGGGTGATGTAATAAGGTAAGTTATCATAGTAATCAAGGCATGGAAGCTGGCAGTGCGAAGATGCAACATATTAGATGTAATCATGGCAATCATGTCATGTGTGAAAATAGTGGTGATACATAATCCACATGACATATGACAATCATGAAAATAAGATCTGAGCAAAGTATCATCATTATATTGGGAAGAAGTCTCATGTGAATAGCAATGGAGCATAATGACTCTCCCAACATAAGAAGGCAACAATAGCATAATGCACAAGGTAAACATGGCAATAGCAACTAGGATCTCCACCAAGCATGTAGGTACACATAGAAAGAGAATACTGGTGGATTGTGTGTAAATGCAACCATGGGTCACAAGTAAATCGCATAAGCACTGAATGAGGAATAACATGCAATGTGAACAAAAGAAAATGGCTATAAAGTGACAAGAGATATATAGCCCCAAGTTGAGTGAGAACTAAGTAAAATAAGTGTTATACATCATCCATTAGGATGTTCATGTGCATGTGTTCATTAACACAAAATATCAAATGATCAAATAAATGAGATACATGATATAAGAACATGTTATGTCTCATGAAAGGTTTTGTCATTATGTATAGCATAATGGAGGCTAGGATTATATAGTGCATCACTTGAATTATTGATAACATTGTTATTCATGATATGCGGATGGTGCACGCTAATATCAGGATCATGCAATGGATGGAACAAAATCTCCTACCATGTATGATGAAACTATGGGGTTATCCTGATGTGCATTAGTGCAAGCATAATTCGGAGAATATGGACAACATCGAAAAGCATGCATGTCCGAAGCATTGTGGTCATCGCATGACATAAGTAAATAATGGTGTAAAGGATGCGAATAAAGCTTAGCACTATCATTGCAAGAAAAACAAATGGCAATAAACAATGGCTTGTCATTGTCCACCATGTCCATCGTCGGTCCCATTAAAGGGATGGACTCATCGAGGGTAGGCACGTCGACATTTATTAGACTTTGCACCAAATAAGAAGACACAATAGGAGGAGAGGTTAAGTTGTTAGAAATCATAGTGGCCTCATGTCTCTTTCAACTACCTCACTCACTAAGTGTTGTGGCTCGCTCACTCCCTCAAGGATGCTATCACTTGTATGGTTGGTTGAGTCACGCAATGGGTGGTGATGGCCCTCATTCTCAAATACGAATTGTGGCATATTTTCATGTATGGGCCTAGTTGTGGTCACACTCAACCTATTATAGAAAATGCACTCAATGTCACATATGGTGGAGGAATTCATCTCACTAATGTGATAGTGGCTCTCCTCACATAGAATTTGTGGCATCTCGTAAGATGTGGGTGTCGGAGAAATGTAGGTGCACACGTATCCACGCTCAACTACTTGCGCCTCCTTGGTTTAAAGGATCGTACCATGCTTAACCTCCTCATCCATAACGTCTTAGAATATGAATGCCATGGGATGTCGGAAATCAACACTCTCCTCCAAGAACGAAGGGAACATCCCAAGCTAGGTCTCGGTGCTCGACTCCAAGTATGAGTCCTATATGAGCGTCGTCTTCATGTTGTTGAAGAGGGTCGCTCTCGACGCCTTGGTTGAAGGGAAAATCCCATGCTAGACCATCTTGTAGTCATCACCTTATATGAGGGACATGTCGCATGGCACCTCGTCGCGCGTGTCCATGACCGAAGGGAAATTCCCATGCTCTCCCATCTTCCTTGGAATGCTTATGAACATGGAAGTGTTAGCCATGCATCTAGTCGGTCACCTTGATGTTGGCGTCGAAGATTTTCCTTGTTGGAGCTCATCGTGCAATCTACTCTTGTGCTCCGGAAGGTTGGTCGTAGTATGATGTAGAGCTTATAGTTGATGGTGTTTTTCATCTTTGCGCACTTGTTTCTTGGTGGGGTCTTGCCCTTTGCAATGATGTAGATGAAGAATGTGATGGTTTTCATGGAGGTCGTCTCGAATATGATGATGTGGCCGACTTGTGCTTGCATTCAATGGGCGCTCCAAAGATGTGTGACTTGAGTGTCTCCACTTTGAAGGTGACAAAGGGGAAGAAGCATTATAGTTGGACAACAAATGTCGAAGATGATCCATATGAGCGTCCAACTTGTTGTTGATGTAGTCTATTTTTGGACCTTCAGAGTGTAGTACATCGGTAGCGAGTCGCCCGACTTGGCCACACAATTGAGCTTCCATCGCTCGTTGTATTACAGCGAAATGACTTTTGTTGATGTAGTTGTTTGCACCGTATTTGTGGTGGAAGACCGGATATGATGTGCTTTGCCTAGACATCAATAGACTCAAGCGAAGGTGACTAGGAAATGATATAAATAATACCAACATATCGTTCCCGGAGTTGAGGATGTATTCCCTTTCACTCGGTGTGAATTGTGAGAATAGTGGAATTGATACCAGACTTGTTCACTCACACCTACAAAGTAAATCTTATCGAGTGGATCGGTTAGGACAAGTGGCACAAAATCAAGCAAAATGTTAGCCAAGATATTGAAAATTTCAAGAAAGATTCAAAAAATGGCAATGCAAAGAAAATAGATCAAAAGAGTTGGTGGCACTAGGAACACACACACAAATAGATAAGTGGGATCCGCACAACCAAGGAAGGAGAACAAAATGTGAGACCCGGAAAAAGATCGTGTTGCATGGACTCTAGAGAGGCAATAGCTCGATTTCGCAAATGTGATAGATACATGATTGTGCACCAACCTATAATATTAAACGTGTCGTCTTCAATCCTAAGTATGCTATGTATGTATGATCCAAGATTATGTACTATGCAATATGTCTTAATGTTATTTCTGCTTCTTATAAGCTATTTTGTATCTCATCTTCGGCTTCGATGCTTTTTCTATTATTTTTCTCTTTTTGTTTATCTATGCTTGACACTAGACACAAGTTATTAGACAAGTATGTTGGATATGCATGGGAGAGAATTATGGAACATCGTTGATAACAAGATATTTGCACGCTAAAATTATCCATGCGGATACGAGTATCACTACAGTGCACAAGTAACGTGGCCAGAAAGTTCTCAACTCGCTAGTCTCTATGGTTAAGGTATGCAATAGGCTCGATGTGATCTAGATTCAGGGAATTTGCCATCAGCCAGTTCTGTGCCGTCTACTGGCTGATGGAAAAGATTTTTTTTGCCGTCAGCTTCCACAAAATAGACGACAAAGATATGGCTAATGGCAAAGGGCCTTTTTTCCATCAGCCAAATCTTTATCATGTGCTAACATGTGGCAAAGAAAGGGCAAGCAAACGACAAAGGGCCCAGACCCCACCCCACCCCCACTTTGTCGTCCGCCATAAGAAGATAAAGAAGGGGCAAGAACACAACAAAGGAAATGCCCTAACGGCCGACGCCACCCCGCCCCCACCCCCCTCTTTGTCGTCGGCAGCAAACGATAAAGAGGCTCCTAAGCTAACGACCATTACTCCCGTGGCCCAGACCCGTCTCTCTCTTCCCTCTCTCCCCCCTATCTCTCTCTCTCTATGTCCACCCACACGCTCCTCCCCTCACCACATCCCCGATTCCCTTCTGCTCCACCACCACATCGCGGCTGGGCGTGCAACCCCGTGGTCGCACCGCCCCCGCGCTCTGCCCTGCCACCTCGACACCTCAACAGCGCCCCTGCCCCGCCACCTCACCAACGCCAAACGCGCGCACCCCCGGTGCCCCACCAGCCCCGCGCTCTGCCCCGCCACCTCACCAACGCCAAACGCGCGCACCCCCGGTGCCCCACCAGCCCCGCGCTCTGCCCCGCCACCTCGCCACCGCCCCTACCCCGCCACCTCGTGCGCAGCCACGGCGCCCCTACTCCACAACCTCACCGGCTCCCGGTGGGAGCGCAGCCCCGTTGCCCCATCGCCCCTGCGCTATGTCCCGCCACCTTGCGACCGCCCCTGCCCCGCCACTTCGCGCACAGCCCCGGCGCCCCAACGTCCTGTCCCCCACCTCGTTGATTTTTGTTTCTGTTTTTGTAATTTTTTCTATTTAATTGATAGGTTATATTAGATTTAGTGGTAGGCTATATTCCATTAGATTTTTATGTTTAAGTGTTTGGTTATATTAGATTTAGTGGTAGGTTATTTAAAAAGTAGAAAAAGATGAAAAAAGATGAAGAGGAAAGGAAGAAGAAGGAAGAAGAAGAAGAAAAAGAAGAGTAAGAGGAGGAGAGGAGAAGGAGATGAAAAAGGAAAATAAGGAAGAAGAAGAAGAAGAAGAGAAGGAAAGAAGAAGAAGAAGAAGAAGAAGAAGTAGAAGAAGAGGATAAGAAGAAGGAGAGGATAAGGAAAGAAGATCAAGAAGAAGAAGAAGAAGAGGAACTGTAAATGTTTTATGTGATGTGATATCATTCCTAATATTTGTTTTTCGTAGTTTGAACTGTCAATAATTTATGTGATGTGATAACCTAAATTATTTTTATTCGGTAAAATTTACAGGCTTTGTGCTATTTCATTTCCTTGGATTCATCGTCATCGAAGATTTTGTTCGGTGATCCCACCGTTGTTCAACTACTTCCTCTACAACCGAGGGTGATCTACGAATCCACCTTAACCTCCTACGCTCTTTTAATCATGTTAGTAGATTCCGTTTTCATGCCAAGTCTCGTAACCTAGGCATCTCCCGTCCAAAAGGGTTGCATCGATAAATATGCATTTAGTTGCATATTTATTACCGTAACTCATTCGGATTGTCCACGGATTTCAACGGACAACCCAAGTATGTGTATAGTGAGTACGTTCTCCTTGCTCTACCCCATTCTAAGACAAAATTTCAGCAGCACCTCCCCGTTGTTCTCCGGATGCACATTCTCTTGGATTTTTGCTGAGATGTGTATTTGGAGAACAAGGGAGTGGTGTTGTTGAATTTTTTTGTCGGAATGGGGTAGAGCATGGACAACGTACTCACTATACACATACTCGGGTGGGATTAGGACCTATCTTTACCTATTAGCGTGTAGATTGCATGGACATAATAAATTTGACAAACTAGATTAACTGATGAATATACATGTTGTATTATATATATATATGCATATATATTTGGTGTCTTTAGCAGCTAGGCAAGATGAGTGATCATGCGTGGATGTAGACATGTCACACTAGTCATGGAGAGATGACCAAAGAATGGTTTATAAAAACCAGATTGTTTGTGATCCGCATTTGCAAATGGCAAGGAAACAAACTGGTGCCCGTGTCCGGGGTATGACAACTATAAAAAGAGGATAGAGGCTAAAATGATTAAACACCTGCAGAGGAGGGGTTTTAAGCCTAGTTATACGGTGTTGACATTTCATGGTGAGTCTAGACAATGTACCAGAGATGAGGTGGTTCGTCGTTGCACCGACGAGCATGGTACCTTGATCAAAAGCATAGTGCAAGACTTTGATGATGCTCGATATACGGATGATGAGATGGGGGAATCTGCAAAGGCCTTCTATGAAATGTTGGAGTCTTCAAAACGTCCTCTCCACGAGCAGACTGAGCTTTGTCAACTGGATGCCATCGCGCAAGTAATGGCTCTGAAGGCTCAGTTCAACTTGGGAAAGGAATGCTACGACGCGATGATGACACTATTTGTACGCTTTCTAGCCAAAGGCCATGTCATGCGTGCAAACCTGTACTAGTTGGACAAAATACTTCGTGTACTTAAGATAACCTATGAGAAGATACATGCCTGTGCGAAAGGATGTGCCTTATTTAGGAAGGAGTATGTGGACTTGGACTATTGTCCCATTTGCAAGGCTTCTAGGTATGTTGTGGTAGACAATGGTATGGGTGAGAAGAGCCACACCGAAATCCCAGTTAATATTCTTTGGTATATACCAATCATACCAAGGGTTCATCATCTTTTCATGGTCGAAGAGACGGCCAGTCAGATGATATGGCACAAATTGGTCAAAAGAACCGAACTAGATGCAGATGGGAATAAGATGGCGGTACACACAACAGATGTGGGAAGCGTGGACGGCCTTTGATGCATTACATCCAGATAAAGCGGCAGATCCAAGGCATCCTCGAGTCTGCGTCGCCATGGGTGGGTTCAATCCCTTTGGTATGACGACAACTCAGTACAGTTGTTGGCCTGTATTTCTCATTCCACTCAATCACCCCCTCCCCGGGACAGATTATGCAAAGAAAGAACATATTCCTGATGTTGATAATTCTAGGGTCCAATGTAGCGATCAAACCTCGAAGGATTTGAGTCTCTGTGCTTTACTGTGCTAGTCCCTGGATCGACTCGCTAGCACACACAGTATAGATGAAAACTAGATATAAGAAGTGCATCATTTATAATAACGTATGATCCTGAATTTATAAAATATAACAATCTGCATAGCACTTAGCTAGCTTTATTCTATCAAACAGAGGAAAAGTAGTAGAATAATAACGATGAGTCCCATCATAGCCCACTTGCGATGTTGAATGAAGACTCGCGACCCTAATGGTACCTTACTCCTCGTCTGAATATCCTGCAACATGATATGTTGCAGCCATATAGGTCAATACTTTGAATGTATTGGCAAGTTACACAGGAAAAGTAATATAACAGACCTACATGTATATGCATAGTATAACAAGAGAAAGGCTGATGGTTATTTTGCAGAAAGCTGATTTATCCTCATAGCTACCTAATAGCAAGTTTTAATTTATTTGCTACAATAACTCACATATGGTTGAATTGGCATCTCCAACTCCAACCTATTAACATTATTAAGTTTCCCATCAAGTTTTATTAAGTGTGTCATCTGTCAAGATCATCCAACAACTGTAATTGTCTAGCTGCATAAAATTGTCCATAACCGAGGACACGGCTAATCAGGATTAGTTTATGCACTCTGCAGAGGGTAGTACGCTGTACCCACTGGACCCAACCCGAAGATTGAGACGAAGTCTTTCAGAAGCAGTCACTTAGTCCCACAGGACGCCCATCCCACCTATCATAGCTACATCAGCTGGCACATCCGGGTAAGGTTTCCACGACTGATCAACTAAGCCAGAGCCCATAAGAACTAGTGGTCGCACAAGGAAGCTACTAGTCACTAAGTCTGTTTGATCTTTTTGAACATGGGCGGCATCCAATTACATTCAGAGGGTTGATACCATGATGTTCTTGAAACCACCCAGCAATACCATATCCGCCCAGAGGTGTATTATATCCTTAATTATTACAAAATTTATTTTGTAGTAATCCTCACATAATCTCAATGAATACAGGAACCAATCCCCGTCTACATAGCATAGCAAAACTACAAATACCACGATCTTCGTGGCAAGGGGATATAGCTCAATAGCATAGTAATAATAATATTCCTATACATGCATAAATTTCATAGGGTGATATAGTACTACATGCATAGAAAATAATAGGTAAAGGATGATCAACATGTAACTTGCCTTGATTCTGGTTCAGAAAGTCACACTCCTGACAATAGTTTGCGTCGCACTCCGCACAATCTACACGTTGCAAACAATCACACCAATCAATCACCACAATCACATCACACCAATTAAAACCATCGGCAATAAAACAACTTGTTTAAAACCAAAGCATAAATAGCATGGCAGTAGGTATAAAATCATCTACATGCTGATACGATGACAACGCAAAAAGACTCAACTAAATCGGATGAACGGTTTGCAAAATACGGCCTCCGGCAGTTTAAAACAAATCTAATTTCACTAAAAATTTAATTTTCGTAAAACTGAAAACTACTGGTTCTATCATGTTCTACTCATCAATACGAGATCAAAGGAAAAAGAATTTCCTGATTCGGAGTTACGAGCAAAAAGCTAAACGCGTTTCAAAATTATACCGAGAATCTGACAAAGCTAAAAACAGATTAAATTTCGTCCTGAAGCTGTTCATCGGGGTTTGATGAATCGGCTCGTGCGTGCGTTCTCACCACGAACAGCGGGGAAAAACGGAACCGTCTCGGTGTGGTGCCTCCGATGTGTTGGAATTATGCTCTAGAGGGAATAATAAATATAGTTATTATTATAATTCCTATATCAAGATAATCGTTTATTATCCATGCTATAATTGTATTGAATGAAGACTCATTTACATGTGTGGATACATAGACAAAACACCGTCCCTTGCAAGCCTCTAGTTGGATAGCCAGTTGATCAAAGATAGTAAGTGTCTTCTGATTATGAACAAAGTGTTGTTGCTTGATAACTGGATCACGTCATTAGGAGAATCACGTGATGGACTAGACCCAAACTAATAGACGTAGCATGTTGATCGTGTCATTTTGTTGCTACTGTTTTCTGCGTGTCAAGTATTTATTCCTATGACCATGAGATCATATAACTCACTGACACCGGAAGGATGCTTTGTGTGTATCAAACGTCGCAACGTAACTGGGTGACTATAAAGATGCTCTACAGGTATCTCCGAAGGTGTTAGTTGAGTTAGTATGGATCAAGACTGGGATTTGTCACTCCGTGTGACGGAGAGGTATCTCGGGGCCCACTCGGTAATACAACATCACACACAAGCCTTGCAAGCAATGTAACTTAGTGTAAGTTGCGGGATCTTGTATTACGGAATGAGTAAAGAGACTTGCAGGTAAATGAGTTTGAAATAGGTATACGGATACTGACGATCGAATCTCGGGCAAGTAACATACCGAAGGACAAAGGGAATGACATACGGGATTATATGAATCCTTGGCACTGAGGTTCAAACGATAAGATCTTCGTAGAATATGTAGGATCCAATATGGGCATCCAGGTCCCACTATTGGATATTGACCGAGGAGTCTCTCGGGTCATGTCTACATAGTTCTCGAACCCGCAGGGTCTGCACACTTAAGGTTCGACGTTGTTTTATGCGTATTTGAGTTCTATGGTTGGTTACCGAATGTTGTTCGGAGTCCCGGATGAGATCACGGACGTCACGAGGGTTTCTGGAATGGTCCGGAAACGAAGATTGATATATAGGATGACCTCATTTGATTACCGGAAGGTTTTTCGGAGTTACCGGGAATGTACCGGGAATGACGAATGGGTTCCGGGAGTTCACCGGGGGGGGGGGGCAACCCACCCTGGGGAAGCCCATAGGCCTTGAGGGTGGCACACCAGCCCTTAGTGGGCTGGTGGGACAGCCCAAGAGGGCCCTATGCACCTAGATAAGAAAATCAAAGGAGAAAAGAAAAAAGAAGAGGAGGTGGGAAGGGAAGGAAGGACTCCCTCCCACCAAACCAAGTCCAACTCGGTTTGGGGGGGGAACCTCCCCCCTTGGACTCGGCCGACCCCCTTGGGGCTCCTTGAGCCCCAAGGCAAGGTCCCCTCCCTCCCACCTATATATACGGAGGTTTTAGGGCTGATTTGAGACGACTTTTCCATGGCAGCCAGACCACACACCTCCACGGTTTTTCCTCCAGATCGCGTTTCTGCGGAGCTCGGGCGGAGCCCTGCTGAGACAAGGTCATCACCAACCTCCGGAGCACCGTCACGCTGCCGGAGAACTCTTCTACCTCTCCGTCTCTCTTTCTGGATCAAGAAGGCCAAGATCATCGTCGAGCTGTACGTGTGCTGAACGCGGAGGTGCCGTCCGTTCGGTACTAGATTGTGGGACTGATCACGGGATTGTTCGCGGGGCGGATCGAGGGACGTGAGGACGTTCCACTACATCAACCGCGTTCACTAACGCTTCTGCTGTACGGTCTACATGGGTACGTAGATCACTCATCCCCTCTCGTAGATGGACATCACCATGATAGGTCTTCGTGCGCGTAGGAAATTTTTTGTTTCCCATGCGACGTTCCCCAACTGTGGCATCATGAGCTAGGTTAATGCGTAGATGTCTTCTCGAGTAGAACACAAAAGTTTTTGTGGGTGGTGATGTGCGTTTTGCTGCCCTCCTTAGTCTTTTCTTGATTCCGCGGTATTGTTGGATTGAAGCGGCTTGGACCGACATTACTCGTACGCTTACGAGAGACTGGTTTATCGTTACGAGTAACTCCGTTGCTCAAAGATGACTGGCAAGTGTCGGTTTCTCCAACTTAAGTTGAATCGGATTTGACCGAGGAGGTCCTTGGATGAGGTTAAATAGCAACTCATATATCTCCGTTGTGGTGTTTACGTAAGTAAGATGCGATCCTACTAGATACCCATGGTCACCACGTAAAACATGCAACAACAAAATTAGAGGACGTCTAACTTGTTTTTGCAGGGTATGCTTGTGATGTGATATGGCCAACGATGTGATGTGATATATTGGATGTATGAGATGATCATGTTGTAATAGAAAATATCGACTTGCACGTCGACGGTACGGCAACCGGCAGGAGCCATAGGGTTGTCTTTATACTAACGTTTGTGCTTGCAGATGCGTTTACTATTTTGCTAGGATGTAGCTTTAGTAGTAATAGCATGAGTAGCACGACAACCCCGATGGCAACACGTTGATGGAGATCATGGTGTGGCGCCGGTGACAAGAAGATCGTGCCGGTGCTTTGGTGATGGAGATCAAGAAGCACGTGATGATGGCCATATCATGTCACTTATGAATTGCATGTGATGTTAACCCTTTTATGCACAATATTTTTCTTAGAACGACGGTAGCATTATGAGGTGATCTCTCACTAAAATTTCAAGACGAAATTGTGTTCTCCCCGACTGTGCACCGTTGCTACAGTTCGTCGTTTCGAGACACCACGTGATGATCGGGTGTGATAGACTCAACGTTCACATACAACGGGTGCAAAAGAGTTGCGCACGCGGAACACTCGGGTTAAGCTTGAAGAGCCTAGCATGTGCAGACATGGCCTCGGAACACATGAGACCGAAAGGTCGATCATGAATCATATAGATGATATGATTAGCATAGGGATGCTTACCACTGAAACTATACTCAACTCACGTGATGATCGGACTTGAGCTAGTGTAAGTGGATCATGAACCACTCAAATGACTAGAGAGATGTACTTTTTGAGTGGGAGTTTAGCAAATAATTTGATTAAGTTAAACTCTAATTATCTTGAACATAGTCTAAGTCCACTTTGAATATATTTGTGTTGTAGATCAGGGCTCACGCGACAGTCACCCTGAATTTTAATACGTTCCTAGAGAAAGCTAAGTTGAAAGATGATGGAAACAACTTTGTAGACTGGGCTCGTAATCTTAAGCTAATCTTACAAGCTGGGAAGAAGGATTATGTCCTTAATGCTGCACTAGGAGATGAACCACCCGCTACGGCTGATCAGGATGTTAAGAACGTTTGGTTAGCACGTAAGGAGGACTACTCAATAGTTCAATGTGCAGTCTTGTATGGCTTAGAACCGGGACTTCAACGTCGCTTTGAGCGTCATGGAGCATTTGAGATGTTCCAGGAGTTGAAGTTTATCTTTCAGAAGAACGCCCGGATCGAGAGGTATGAGACCTCCGATAAATTCTATGCTTGCAAGATTGAGGAAAACTCGTTTGTTAGTGAACATGTGCTCAAAATGTCTGGGTACTCAAACCGTCTAGCTGAGCTGGGGATTGAACTTCCGCAAGAGGCTATCACTGACAGAATCCTTCAATCACTGCCGCCAAGCTATAAAGGCTTTGTGTTGAACTACAACATGCAAGGGATGAACAAGTCTCCCGGCGAGTTGTTTGCGATGCTGAAAGTCGCAGAGTGTGAACTCCGTAAAGAGCATCAAGTGTTGATGGTGAATAAGACCACTAGTTTCAAGAGAAACGGCAAAGGCAAGAAGGGTAATTCTAAGAAGAGCGGCAAGCCTGTTGCCAATCCGACGAAGAAACCCAAAGCTGGACCTAAGCCTGAAACGGAGTGTTACTATTGCAAGGGATGGGTCACTGGAAGCGCAATTGCCCCAAGTATCTGGCAGATAAGAAGGCGGCCAAAGAAAAATCAGGTATATTTGATATACATGTTATTGATGTGTACTTAACCGGCTCTCGTAGTAGTGCTTGGGTATTCGATACCGGTTCTGTTGCTCATATTTGCAACTCGAAACAGGAACTGCGGAATAGACGAAGGCTGGCGAAAGATGAAGTGACGATGCGCGTAGATAATGGTTCCAAGGTTGATGCAATCGCCGTCGGCACAGTTTCACTTCAGTTACCATCAGGATTAGTGATGAACTTAAATCATTGTTATTTAGTGCCTGCGTTGAGCATGAACATTATATCTGGATCTTGTTTATTGCGAGACGGTTACTCTTTTAAGTCAGAGAATAATGGTTGTTCTATTTCCATGAGTAACATCTTTTATGGTCATGCACCTAATGTGAGAGGATTGTTCATATTGAATCTTGATAGCGATACACATATACATAACACTGAGACGAAAAGAGTTAGAGTTAATAATGATAGCGCCATATTTTTGTGGCACTGCCGCTTTTGTCATATTGGTGTAAAGCGCATGAAGAAACTCCATGCTGATGGACTTTTGGAGTCACTTGACTTTGATTCACTTGACACATGCGAACCATGCCCCATGGGCAAGATGACTAAGACTCCGTTCTCCGGAACAATGGAGCGTGCAAGTGACTTATTGGAAATCATACATACCGATGTGTGTGGTCCGATGAGCGCAGAGGCACGCGGCGGATATCATTATTTTCTCACCTTCATAGACGATTTGAGTAGATATGGTTATGTCTACTTGATGAAACACAAGTCTGAAACATTTGAAAAGTTCAAGCAATTTCAGAGTGAAGTGGAAAATCATCGTAACAAGAAGATCAAGTTCCTGCGGTCTGATCGTGGGGGTGAATATCTGAGTTTCGAATTTGGTACTCACTTAAGACAGTGTGGAATTGTTTCACAGTTAACACCGCCTGGAACACCACAGCGTAATGGTGTGTCCGAACGTCGTAATCGTACTCTATTAGAGATGGTGCGATCTATGATGTCTCTTACTGATTTGCCGCTATCGTTTTGGGGTTATGCATTAGAAACAGCTGCATTCACTTTAAATAGGGCACCATCAAAATCCGTTGAGACGACACCATACGAACTGTGGTATGGCAAAAGGCCAAAATTGTTGTTTATTAAAGTTTGGGGATGTGATGCTTATGTCAAAAAGCTTCAGCCTGAAAATCTGGAACCCAAAGCGGAAAAGTGCGTCTTCATAGGTTACCCAATAGAGACTGTTGGGTACACCTTCTATCTCAAATCCGAGGGCAAAGTGTTTCTTGCTAAAAATGGAGCTTTTCTCGAGAAGGAGTTTCTCTCGAGATAATTGAGTGGGAGGAAGATAGAACTTGACGAGGTTGTCGAACCTCTCATCCCTCTGGATGGTGGCGCAGGGCAAGGGGAAACCTGTGTCGTTGCGACGCCTGTTGAGGAGGAAGTTAATGATGATGATCATAAAACTCTGGTTCAAGTTTCTGTCGAACCACGCAGGTCGACGAGACCACGTGCTGCTCCAGAGTGGTACGGTAATCCCGTCTTATCAATCATGTTGTTAGACAAACAATGAACCTGCAAACTATGAAGAAGCAATGGTGGGCCCAGATTCCAACAAATGGCTAGAAGCCATGAAGTCCGAGATAGGATCCATGTATGAGAACAAAGTGTGGACTTTGGAGGTACTACCTGAGGGCCGCAAGGCTATTCAGAACAAATGGATCTTTAAGAGGAAGACGGACGCGGACGGCAATGTGACCGTTTATAAAGCTCGACTTGTGGCAAAGGGTTTTTCACAAGTTCAAGGAGTTGACTACGATGAGACATTCTCACCCGTACCGATGCTTACGTCCGTCAGAATCATGTTAGCAATAGCTGCATTTTTTGATTATGAAATCTGGCAGATGGATGTCAAAACGGCGTTCCTTAACGGCTTCCTTAAGGAAGAGTTGTATATGATACAACCCAAAGGTTTTGTCGATCCTAAGAATGCTAACAAGGAGTGCAAGCTACAGCGATCCATTTATGGACTGGTGCAAGCATCTCGGAGTTGGAACAAACGTTTTGATGAGGTGATCAAAGCATTTGGGTTTATACAAGTGGTTGGAGAATCTTGTATTTACAAGAAAGTGGGTGGGAGCTCTGTGGCGTTCCTAATATTATATGTGGATGACATATTGCTGATTGGAAACAACGTGGAGTTTTTGGAGAGCATAAAGGATTACTTGAATAAAAGTTTCTCTATGAAGGACCTAGGAGAAGCTGCTTACATTCTAGGCATTAAGATCTATAGGGATAGATCAAAACCCCTGATAGGACTTTCACAAAGCACATACCTTGATAAAGTTTTGAAGAGGTTCAAAATGGAACAGTCCAAGAAAGGGTTCTTGCCAGTTTTACAAGGTACGAAATTGAGTAAGACTCAGTGCCCAGCAACTGATGAAGATAGAGAGCATATGCGCTCCGTCCCCTATGCTTCAGCCATAGGTTCTATCATGTATGCAATGCTGTGCACTAGACCGGATGTTAGCCTGGCCATAAGTATGGCGGGTAGGTTCCAGAGTAATCCAGGAGTGGATCACTGGACAGCGGTCAAGAATATCCTGAAGTACCTGAAAAGGACTAAGGAGATGTTTCTCGTGTATGGAGGTGACGAAGAGCTCGCCGTAAAAGGTTACGTCGATGCAAGCTTTGACACAGATCGGGACGACTCTAAGTCACAAACCGGATACGTATTTATTCTTAATGGGGGTGCGGTAAGCTGGTGCAGTTCCAAGCAAAGCGTCGTAGCAGATTCTACATGTGAAGCGGAATACATGGCTGCCTCGGAAGAGGCTAAGGAGGGTGTCTGGATGAAGCAGTTCATGACGGATCTTGGAGTGGTGCCAAGCGCACTGAATCCAATAACCTTGTTCTGTGACAACACGGGTGCCATTGCCTTAGCAAAGGAACCACGGTTTCACAAGAAGACCAGACACATCAAACGACGCTTCAACCTCATCCGCGACTATGTCGAGGGAGAGGACGTAAATATATGCAAAGTGCACACGGATCTGAATGTAGCAGACCCGCTGACTAAACCTCTTCCACGGCCAAAGCATGATCAACACCAGAACTGTATGGGTGTTAGATTTATTACAATGTAATTCGCATGATGATGTGAGGGCTAGATTATTGACTCTAGTGCAAGTGGGAGACTGTTCGAATTATGCTCTAGAGGCAATAATAAATATAGTTATTATTATAATTCCTGTATCAAGATAATAGTTTATTATCCATGCTATAATTGTATTGAATGAAGACTCATTTACATGTGTGGATACATAGACAAAACACCGTCCCTAGCAAGCCTCTAGTTGGCTAGCCAGTTGATCAAAGATAGTCAGTGTCTTCTGATTATGAACAAAGTGTTGTTGCTTGATAACTGGATCACGTCATTAGGAGAATCACGTGATGGACTAGACCCAAACTAATAGACGTAGCATGTTGATCGTGTCATTTTGTTGCTACTGTTTTCTGCGTGTCAAGTATTTATTCCTATGACCATGAGATCATATAACTCACTGACACCGGAGGGATGCTTGGTGTGTATCAAACGTCGCAACGTAACTGGGTGACTATAAAGATGCTCTACAGGTATCTCCGAAGGTGTTAGTTGAGTTAGTATGGATCAAGACTGGGATTTGTCACTCCGTGTGACGGAGAGGTATCTCGGGGCCCACTCGGTAATACAACATCACACACAAGCCTTGCAAGCAATGTAACTTAGTGTAAGTTGCGGGATCTTGTATTACGGAAGAGTAAAGAGACTTGCCGGTAAACGAGTTTGAAATAGGTATATGGATACTGACGATCGAATCTCGGGCAAGTAACATACCGAAGGACAAAGGGAATGACATACAGGATTATATGAATCCTTGGCACTGAGGTTCAAACGATAAGATCTTCGTAGAATATGTAGGATCCAATATGGGCATCCAGGTCCCGCTATTGTATATTGACCGAGGAGTCTCTCGGGTCATGTCTACATAGTTCTCGAACCCGCAGGGTCTGCACACTTAAGGTTCGACGTTGTTTTATGCGTATTTGAGTTATATGGTTGGTGACCGAATGTTGTTCGGAGTCCCGGATGAGATCACGGAAGTCACGAGGGTTTCCGAAATGGTCCGGAAACGAAGATTGATATATAGGATGACCTCATTTGATTACCAGAAGGTTTTTCGGAGTTACCGAGAATGTACCGGGAATGACGAATGGGTTCCGGGAGTTCACCGGGGGGGGGGGGCAACCCACCCTGGGGAAGCCCATAGGCCTTGAGGGTGGCACACCAGCCCTTAGTGGGCTGGTGGGACAGCCCAAGAGGGCCCTATGCGCCTAGAGAAGAAAATCAAAGGAGAAAAAAAAGAGGAGGTGGGAAGGGAAGGAAGGACTCCCTCCCACCAAACCAAGTCCAACTCGGTTTGGGGGGGGGAACCTTCCCCCTTGGACTCGGCCGACTCCCTTGAGCCCCAAGGCAAGGTCCCCTCCCTCCCACCTATATATACGGAGGTTTTAGGGCTGATTTGAGACGACTTTTCCATGGCAGCCCGACCACATACCTCCACGGTTTTTCCTCTAGATCGCGTTTTTGCGGAGCTCGGGCGGAGCCTTGCTGAGACAAGGTCATCACCAACCTCCGGAGCGCCGTCACGCTGCCGGAGAACTCTTCTACCTCTCCGTCTCTCTTGCTGGATCAAGAAGGCCGAGATCATCGTCGAGCTGTACGTGTGCTGAACGCGGAGGTGTCGTCCGTTCGGTACTAGATCGTGGGACTGATCGCGGGATTGTTCGCGGGGCGGATCGAGGACCGTGAGGACGTTCCACTACATCAACCGCGTTCACTAACGCTTCTGTTGTACGGTCTACAAGGGTACGTAGATCACTCATCCCCTCTCGTAGATGGACATCACCATGATAGGTCTTCGTGCGCGTAGGAAATTTTTTGTTTCCCATGCGACGTTCGCCAACACGATGGTGCTCCGGTGGCGGTCGAACGGACTCCGGTGACGGCGGCTCCACGAACTCCGATGAACACGGGTGAACTCCGGTGGTGCTCCGGCGTTGCTCCACGGTGGGTTTCTCGGCGAGATGGGGCGCGGGAGAGATCGAAATCGGGAATAGGGGAATCGGGCTGCCCGGGTCACGGTCCCTTGGACTTATTCCCTCACGGGAGAGTCCCTGGCGAACAGGAGTTCGTCCCAGGCTCGATCTCGGAGTGGAGAGAAAAAAAATGAGGCAAGGCTCTAGCTGGTCTCGGGGCAGGAGTCCTCGCGCTTGGGTTCTGGAGGCTCGGTGGGACATGTGGGGCGAGGAGCCTGGGGCTCGGTCCCTGGCTCAATGGGAAACAGGCCGATGGCCTCGCTGCCTCACGTGGCGCTGGGCGTTGGACAGGAGCGCTAGGGCTCGGTCCCTCCTGGCGCAGGGAGCTGGCCTGGGGCTCTCGTGGCTAGAAGCCTGGGTGATGCTGGCTCGCTCGAGCGCTGGGCACGTGGGGCTGGGGCTGCTAGCGCTAGCGCCTGGCTCGCTGGCGAGCGTGGCTGGGCTGAGCGTGGCCTGGCTCGGTCTGGCCAGCTGGGCCCCCCCTTTTTTTTAGCGAAAAAGAACAAACATCCATAAAATAAAAAATGTATATATATATATAAATAAAATATATATATATATATATTTATATTTTCTAGTTAAATAAAATACCAAAAAATAACATACATATATACTCTAATACTTAAAAAAACAGAAAAAATGTATACAACTAATATATATATAATATATATACATATACATATAATATATCTCTAATATATACTATATATATATATACTATATCTATAGGAACCCTAGTTCCAACTAATGCAACCTTTTGAAAATAGCTTTAATGCAATAGGCCACGCAATAGCATTTGAAAACTTAACTAAAAATAATTTCGGACATTATAAAATTTGCAAAACCAAATCGACCAACTTCAAATAACATTCTAAACATTATGCACTTTAATTCGACAGGGGAGAAGTCATATTATGTCCACTCCAATAAATTGCCCGAAGTTACGTAATGAATAGAATTTACAAAAGAGTAAATAATGCATAGAAAAAATATGAGATGCATATGAATGATCTATTAACATCCGAATTTAAGAAAACTGGGATGTTACAAACCTACCCCCCTTAAGATGAATCTCGCCCTCGAGATTCGGGTTGGCTAGCAAATAGGTGTGGGTGTTCCTGCTTGAGATCCTCCTCTCGTTCCCAAGTAGCTTCTTCTTCGGTATGATGATCCCACTGAACTTTGCATAATCTGATTGCCTTGGTGCGAGTAACTCTCTGTGCTGTCTCTAGAATCTTAACAGGCTTCTCCTCATATGTCAAGTCAGTCTCCAACTGAATTGCCTCAAGTGTAGCCAAATAGCCTCTAGGGACCATATCCAATCTCAGATTTCTGAACTGCTCACATATCTCCGGTGGCATATCCTCAAGGTACCATCCTTCTTCTCCACAAACAATACAGGGGCTCCCCAAGGTGATGAACTTTGGCGAATAAATCCTTGTGCCTGTAATTCCCTGAAATGCTTCTTCAATTCCTCCAACTCTTGAGGAGGCATTCTATATGGTCTCTTCGCAATAGGTCTAGTACCAGGCATTAAATCAATGAGAAACTCAATATCTCTATCTGGTGGCATACCTGGGAACTCCTCCGGAAACACATCTGGATAATCCTTCACAACTAGCACCTCTTCCAGGCTACCCCCCTTAGGAGAGTTCACCTGCATCCGCTTATGCTGGTACTTACATACATATTTGATTCTCTTCCCTCCTGGTGCACTGAGAGAAATAGATTGACTAGAACAATCGATAACACCTTCATATAATTGTAACTAGTCCATACCCAAAATAATATCCAGACCTTGTGACTTCAATATGATCAAATCTGTAGGGAACTCATGCTTCCCAATAGACATGTTTAACCGATGACAACCAACACCTGCTGTCATCTCAGCTCCTGGGGAACACACTCTAATAGGCATACTAAGGGTTTTGGTTGGCAAAGAATAGATAAGAAATAGATAAGAAATAGACAGAATAGGTTGAGAGGAATATAGATATTCTACCCATATGCATATTATGAGCAAGGTAATATATATGAGGCAACAAAACAACATAAGAAATAACACAAACAAGCATGACAACAATCAAACATATCTATATATATAGTCGAATAATTCCGACAAGATCCTAGTTTCACAAACAAGCAAAATAACAATCAAGCAAGCAACCTAGTATCGTCATGTCACAAAGCTGGCATAAACAGATATGCTAACACGTTAATATCGCAATAAAAACAAAGATAAGTGGTGGTCTCAGCACTAGTTCCTACTTAAGCTGGTCAAGATACTAGAGTGGTTGTCTAATGAAAGAGCAAGATGTAGACAAAGTGTATAGAATAAATTTTCACTCCTATGGCTTTTCTAATCCATTTTCTAGGGCCACGACCTATAGTCAACGCATTGCTCTGATACCATCTGTAGCGACCAAACCTCGGAGGATTTGAGTCTCTGTGCTTTACTATGCTAGTCCCTGGATCGACTCTCTAGCACACACAGTATAGATGAAAACCAGATATAGCAAGTGCATCATTTAAAATAACGTATGATCCAGAATTTAAAAATATAATAAGGTGCATAGCACTTAGCTAGCTTTATTCTATCAAACAATGGAAAAGTAGAAGAATAATAACGATGAGTCCCATCATAGCCCACTGGCGATGTTGAGTGAAGACTTGCGACCCTAACGGTACCTTACTCCTTGTCTGAATATCCTGCAACATGATACGTTGCAGCCATATAGGTCAATACTTTGAATGTATTGGCAAGTTACACAGGAAAAGTAATATAACAGACCTACATATATATGCATAGTATAACAAGAGAAAGGCTGATGGTTATTTTGCAGAAAGCTGATTTTATCCTCATAGCTACCTAATAGTCAAGTTTTAATTTATTTGCTACAATAACTCATATATGGTTGAATTGGCATCTCCAACTCCAACCTATTACCATTATTAAGTTTCCCATCAAGTTTTATTAAGTGTGTCATCTGTGAAGATCATCCAACAACTGTAATGGCCTAGCTGCTCAAAATTGTCCATAACCGGGGACACGACTAATCATGATTAGTCTATACACTCTGCAGAGGTTAGTACGCTGTACCCACTGGACCCAACCCGAAGATTGAGACGAAGTCTTTGAGAAGCAGTCACCTAGTCCAACAGGAGGCCCATCCCACCTATCATAGCTACATCAGCTGGCACATCCGGGTAAGGTTTCCATGACTGATCAACTAAGCCAGAGCCCATAATAGCCAGTGGTTGCACAAGGAAGCTACTAGTCACTAAGTCTGTTTGATCTTTTTGAACCTGGGCGACATCCACTTACATTCAGAGTGTTGATACCATGATGTTCTTGAAACCACCCAGCAACACCATATCCGCCCAGAGGTGTATTATATCCTTAATTACTACTCAATTTATTTTGTAGTAATCCTCACATAATCTCAATGAATACACGAACCAATCCCCATCTACATAGCATAGCAAAACTACAAATACCACGATCTTCGTGACAAGGGGATATAGCTCAATAGAATAGTAATAATAATATTCCTATACATGCATAAATTTCATAGGGTGATATAGTACTATATGCATAGAAAATAATAGGTAAAGGATGATCAACATGTAACTTACCTTGATTCTGGTTCAGAAAG
This sequence comes from Hordeum vulgare subsp. vulgare, assembly GCF_904849725.1. Classification (NCBI taxonomy): domain Eukaryota; kingdom Viridiplantae; phylum Streptophyta; class Magnoliopsida; order Poales; family Poaceae; genus Hordeum; species Hordeum vulgare. The sequence continues at coordinate 301,859,546 of NC_058519.1, forward strand.
TCACACTCCTGACAATAGTTTGCGTCGCACTCTGCACAATCTATACGTTGCAAACAATCACACCAATCAATCACCACAATCACATAACACCAATTAAAACCATCGGCAATAAAACAACTTGTTTAAAACCAAATCATAAATAGCATGGCAGTAGGTATAAAATCATCTACATGCTGATACGATGACAACGCAAAAAGAATCAACTAAATCGGATGAACGTTTGCAAAATATGGCCTCCGGTAGTTTAAAACAAATCTTATTTCACTAAAAATTTAATTTTCGTAATACTGAAAACTACCAGTTCTATCATGTTCTACTCATCAATATGAGATCACAGGAAAAAGAATTTCCTGATTCGGAGTTACGAGCAAAAAGATAAATGCGTTTCAAAATTATACCGAGAATCTGACAGAGCTAAAAACAGATTGAAAACAGATTAAATTTCGTCCTGAAGCTGTTCATCGGGGTTTGATGAATCGGCTCGTGCGTGCGTTCTCACCACGAACAACGGGGAAAAACGGAACCGTCTCGGTGTGGTGCCTCCGATGGTGCTCTGGTGGCGGTCGAACGGACTCCGGTGACGGCGGCTCCGCGAACTCGGATGAACAAGGGTGAACTCCGGTGGTGCTTCGGCGTTGCTCCACGGTGGGTTCCTCGACGAGATGGGGCGAGGGGTAGATCGAAATCGGGAATGGGGGAATCGGGCTGCCCGGGTCTCGGTCCCTGGGATTTATTCCCTCGCGGGAGAGTCCCTGGCGAACAGGAGTTCATCCCAGGCTCGATCTCGGAGTGGAGAGAAACAAAAATGAGGCAAGGCTCGAGCTGGTCTCGGGACAGGAGTCCTCGCGCTGGGGTTCTGGAGGCTCGCTTGGACACGTGGGGCTAGGAGCCTGGGGCTCGGTCCCTGGCTCGATGGGAAACAGGGCGATGGCCTCGCAGCCTCACGTGGCGCTGGGCGTTGGACAGGAGCGCTAGGGCTCGGTCCCTCCTGGCGCAGGGAGCTGGCCTGGGGCTTCGTGTCTAGAAGCCTGGGCGCTGCTGGCTCGCTCGCACTGGGCACATGGGGCTGGGCTGCTAGCGCTAGCGCCTGGCTAACTGGCGAGCGTGGCTGGGCTGAGCCTGGCCTGGCTCGGCCTGGCCAGCTGGCCCCCCTTTTAAAAAAAAGAAAAGGAACAAACAGCCATAAAAGGAAATATATATATATAAATAAATAAAAAGTATATATATATATTTATATTTTCTAGTTAAATGAAATACCAGAAAATAACATACATATATACTATAAAACTTAAAAAACAGAAAAAATATATACAACTAATATATATATAATAATATATATACATATACATATAATATATCTCTAATATATACTATATATTTATACTATATCTATAGGAACCCTAGTTCCACCTAATGCAAACTTTTGAAAATAGCTTTAATGCAATAGGCCACGCAATAGCATTTGAAAACTTAACTAAAAATAATTTCGGACATTATAGAATTTGCAAAACCAAATCGAACAACTTCAAATAACATTCTAAACATTATGCACTTTAATTCGACAGGGGAGAAGTCATATTATCTCCACTCCAATAAATTGCCCGAAGTTACATCATGAATAGAATTTACAAAAGAGCAAATAATGCATAGGAAAATATGAGATGCATATGAATGATCTATTAACATCCGAATTTAAGAAAATTGGGATGTTACATCCAACTATCCGGGGAAGAGTATGAATGTGTACATGAAGTTTCTTAAGGATGAATTGCAAGAAGCTTGGATAATGGGGTCAAGACACACGACGCCGCTAGAAAAGAAAATTTCAAAATGCATCTCTGCTACATGTACTTATTGCATGACTTGGTACATCTCTAGAAGGTTCCCGTGACCCACATGCAAGGTAGCCCTTCAATTTCATTGGTTGCCGCAGGGTCAGAAGTATTCTTGCTTTAACTTGCATAGACAATTCCTCGATCCTCACCATCAGTTCAGAAAACACAAGAAGAACTTTACCAAAGGTAAACTTGTCAAAACATCGGCATCACCGGCGTTTACAGTCCAAGTAACACTGGATAATTTAAATGATCTCGAGCCTAATCCATAGCGTCCAGGGTATTTCAAGGTGTATAATTCAGAACACGCCTGGAGTCACAAGCCATGCTTGTGGGATCTGGCTTACTTCAAATACCTCCTTCTTCCACACAACATCGACATGATGCACATTGAAAAGAATATCGGAGAGGCCATTTTTGGTACATTGTTCATCATAGAGGGTATGTCAAAGGATAATCCTAAGTCTAGAGTTGATCAAGAGACTATGTCATAGACCATTACAAAACATGCGACAATCGAAAGGAAAGCAGCACTAGTCGAAGATAAAGGCTTGGTTCAATCTTGGGAGACGAAATATGAGAGAAATTATCTTGTGGGTCAAAATGCACTTGATGTTCCCCGATTGGTATGCAACCAATCTAATGAGGGGAGCGTGTCTTAAAAAATTGAAAATATTTGGTCTCAAGAGTCATGATTGGCACATATGGCTTGAGCGGGTAATGCCGGTGATGTTACGTAGATTTATACCTGAGGATGAATGGCTAGTACTGGCATGGCTGAGCTATTTCTGCCGTGTTCTTTGTGTGAAAGAACTATCTTCTAGTGTGGTAGATGACATGGAGGAGTTGGCACCGGAGTTGTTCTGCAAGTTAGATATGATCTTTCCACTGGGCTTGTTTAATCCAATGCACCATGTGATTTTACATCTCCCGACCGAGGCAACATTGGGTGGGCCCGTGCAAAATCGTTGGTGCTTTGCAACTAAAAGGATGCATAGGACGCTTCGAGCTAAATGTAAAAATAAATGTAGAATTGAAGCATTGATGGCCGAGTCATTCATTACTGAGGAGGTGGCAATCGTCATTTGCATAATACAAAGCCTCGGTACAATGATGGCGACCCTAAAAAAGGTGGATCCAATGTGAGCCTATTCAAAGGGAAGCTCGCACTAGCTGGTGCTTCGAAATCAATAACGATGGATGTCGAAGAATGAAAGACCATTTCATTGTATATCTTCAAAAATCTAACAGAATTGTGGTCGTACACCGAGTAAGTTCTCGGTTCATTTTTCCGCAATTCCTAATTCCATTGAACTGCTCTTATTCCTGGATATTTGATCCAGTTGATACGTCGCCAAATTATCGGATGGAGAGGTCATCCAAATTGATTTCGTCGAAGAGTATGAGCTTCTAGAAAAGCATGGAGGCGAGTATTTAGGTTTCATCTCTTGATTCAAACAAACGTTAATTATCAATAATGGACCATTTCATTTCTTGGTCTAATTTTGGCTAATGCAACAATCATTTCGTATTAAACACGTAGGTTAATTTAGTGTCTATGGACGCCGAACTAAGAGATTCAGGTAATGACTTTGACTATAAGGCCAGTTCATTTGAGAAGTACAACATCAATGGGTATCGCTTTCGTATCTGTGCCCGAACGGAAATCTATAAACTGTGGTGTCTCTGCTATCGGCGAAGGAGGTACCGAGTATTATGGAGGAGTTGAAGCAATTTATGAACTTCAATTCTATGGTGAAAACCCACCAAATGTTGTAGTCTTCAAATGTTATTGGTTCCAGTAGAAGGATACTAGAAGGACTCATGAACATATAGGGCTAGTCAAAATCAAGCAAAACACCCATTTAGATGTTACCGATCTCTATATTACGGCTCAACAGGCGACCCGACTTTTCTATCTACCATGGGCCTTCCAAACTAATAAGAAACTGAATGGTTGGGATGTTGTTCATGAAGTGTCGCCACATGCAAGACCACCTCCCCCAGATGAAGATAATTATGAACCTCACATTATCCCAAACACATATGACGGAGAATTCTTCCAAGAAACACTTCTTCCAAAGAAACATTACAAGAACCGTTGTACTTCACCCAAAACATGGAAGTAGACAACGATAGTGAATCCGACTTCACCCCTGAGCCAGAAGCAGCAGAGCCAAAACTAGAAGAGATTGTTGTTGCGGATGACCAGTCAATGCTTGACCAATTACATAAAGGATATCCACAAGTTGATGCCCGTGAACCCGATAAGCACATCATTCATGAAGACATGCATTATAGTGATGATGATGATGCTTTATTGATACAGACTATTACTAGTTTGTATGTATCCGAACTTAAATTATATATGTACATATTATTATTCATGTCAGTTATTCATTTTTTTATGTTGCACTAATTTCTTTTACTCTTTATCATGGCAGGTGTTGAAAGATGGTGGGCGCGTGGGGTAGTGCCATTTAGCCCAGTCTCTCTGTAGAGTCTTGGCAGACAGTCTGGGGAGACCCGGAGGTGCTTCTTCATCGGTGTTGTTGCCCACCGGTAGAGGAGATCGGGCAGGCGGGAACAAGGCGAAGGGTACAGGATGTGGCAGCGGCAGAGGTAGAAAGACTGTTACGCCATCATCACCACCACCCCTAGCTGATTCACCCGAGCATATGACAATTATGGTGGAACCATTTGAGGTGGAGGCTATCGGGACTCTGGTCCAGTAGCCTCGAGTTGACAGACACTCGACCCCTCAGACTCCGGTTCCTGAGGTTTTGTCCCACGGGACTCTTGTACTTGGGGCTACATCCTAGGAGACTCTCGCCCCAAAGGCTTCGGCCAACATGTAGACGTCCGGATTGGATACCTGGCCCGATAGGATCCAGGGGCCGGGTGGCCATTTTGATGGAGGCGGGGAGACCGGTGATGAGTCTACTGATAGTGAGGGTGAGGTGGTTGAGGGGGCCACCGTGTACCAGCGTGGTAGTACACGTCTCCCGGTCGTGCGGGTGACCCGCAAGTAGAGGCGGTGATTAGGCCTGAAGGGGAGAAGTAAGTGCATTTCTCTTTTTGTACCTTCTGCCTTCAAGTTTCTTCTATTCCCCCCGTCCCGAAATAAGTGACTTAACTTCGTACAAGCTTTTGTAAAAAGTTAGTACAAAGTTGCGTCACTTATTTTGGGACGCAGGGAGTAATATGTAATGTGTTGGCCTTGTCATACTGTAGGGGTTTGGATCACCCACTTGGAATCTGCAAACCGAACACCGTCCTTTGTGTGCTTTTCCGGGAAAATTTGAAGTGGTTTGTCACGTTGCCTAGTGAGGGTGAGCTTCCTACACTAGGATTTACCTGGGAGCACTACCAGCCTGACCAGGCCCCGTCGGAGGAGATTCTCGATGGTGTCTTGTGCCACACGAGGGCCAAGATGGTGATCAGCAGATTTTGGGTAATCTCTCCTTTTACACCATATAAAATTAACAATATAGCTAGTTTTTTACTAACCATTGTTGTCTTGTTTGATTGTTGACCTTCTACACGTGTGAAGAGGCATACGAGGAGGTGGTGGCCAATGTTATCGAGGCTGAGTGCAAGAGGCTATTACAGAACTTACGCCACGAGTATCGACCGCATGCTATTCGATACTACTATGCCATGCGTGGTATTAAGAAGGACAAGAAGTTGTGATGTGGAAAGTATCTGAAGAAGGAGCAGTACATGAAGGTAATTACCTATTCTTAAGGCCTTGTACGCAGTTTTCTTGATTTGATTCGTAGGTGTAGCGCTCAAATTTCTCCTTACTAACTTATTGGCTCCAGAGATGGTGTGCGGATGACATGGATTATTGGGAGGCGTTGGTGGATGAGTGGTGCACAGGTCAACGGCAAGCCTTCCACGACAATGCGAAGGACTAGCGTGCCCAAATGGTTGGAGTGTCACACAATCATGGCAGCGCGAACTAATTTCAGTTCAAACGGAACTGGGTATGTTGTTTTCTTCATGATTCATGCAATTCATTCTCCATGCTAGCTTCAGCCCTTTACTTACTTTGTTCCTCTCTTTTAGGTGCATCACAATAAGACGGAGGTGCCACATTTGTATGACCTCTATGGCATGGCCCATACTGCCTCCTACAAGAAGGCCAAGGCACTCTATGAGTCTGACCTCGATCATCCAGAGAAGTTCACAAACATCTCCTCCCACCACAAGCTTCTGAGATACAAGGATGAGGGGAAGAAGAGGAGAGGGGAGGACTTTAACCCAAGACAGGAACCTTTGTATGTAGAGCTAGTGATGATATCAGGTGGCGGGAGGCCACATGGCTCGAAAGCCATTGGTGATGGGCTGATACATTGTCCTCTCACTCTCCTGGAGATCAAGGCGCACCAGACGAGCTCATGTCGTGAGATAAGGCCTCATCCACGACCAGTTGATCTCGCCATCGAGGTTAGTTATCCAGACATTTTGTTTGTGGCCATCAATGATTACAATGCTAATGAGGAGTGGTGTTGTAGGCTTGTCGGTGAACGGATCGACACCAATGAGGGCCTCAATGGTCCCCTTTTTGCTGGTTTGGCGGGGAGAGGGGTCGCGGCAAGACCAGAACCAACAGTCAGGGCCCGGCAAGATCTTTTTACCCAGGTTCGGGCCGCGTGGTGCGTAAAACCCTACTCCTGCATGCGTTTAGTTATTTGTTTTGGGTTACTGTAGATCTTTCCCTCTTTACAGCCTTTCGATTGGACAAAAACCCAAAAAGCCCTTACTACTGAGCCTCGGGCCACCTTTGATAGGCGAACGGGTCACCACAGTGGCTCAGTGGGTGAACGGTGGGTTCACAAGTGGAACAGCACCGACCGATAGTTACAGTGATACTCCGGTGCATTAAATGCTTTCACAGACTTCCCTGACCTCGTCAGGGGGGTTGGACACGTACCCACACATGGGCAACCTCGGGGTGTTGCGGTGGCGTGCGGGCGGACGCGTGGTCTATGCATCGTCGGTGGCGTCTTCGGCGGTGTAGGTGTTCACAGGTCCCGAGGGGGCCTTGGGTCCATGCCTCTCCTCGGGCTTTCTCTTCCTTCCCGGAAGGGTTACCTTGTCGGGGCTCTTCTTGTTCCTCTCGGCAGGGAGGCGATGGCTTGCCGAGGCCTTGTCGATCTTCCCGGGAAGGATAGCTTCCCGGGGCTGAGTCTTGCTTCCCCGCTGGGAGGGTCTCGCCCTGGCATTGTCTATCCCCCTGACAGGGAGCTCCTGCCGGGGTCTATTCTTCTTTCCCAGTAAGCGAGTGCTTGCCGGGGGCTTGCAATATGTACTTGGTGGCTTCTGAGACTTGCTTCCACCCTAAGCTCCAGCGACGCGCCTTGCCGCGATGGAGGGGCTCTCACTGTCCGCGCACTAGTCCAGGGAACTAGAGGCTCCGGTCTTTGGTGCACCGACAAGGCTGCTCTTCATAAAGAGAGAGTGGCAAACGAAACGGTTCTAGAGGTGAGGGATCGGGCCACGAAGGAGAACACGACCCAGTTGTTGGAGGAGCAGAGTGCACGGAATGAGATGGCTAACCGGGCCATGTACGATCTCCCTGTGGTAAGTTTCTTTTTTCGCATTAGCCAAATCATGTATGTAATATCCGTTTCATCACTAACTGATATGACTAGCCTTTCAAAACAAATTGTGCAGTCTATGTGCTTCCAGAATGGTCAAACCCCACCGCCGATGCCGTAAATTTCTAGGGTTGGAACAGTGAGTTTCATTTCAACGTTCAAGAGTTACTAGTATGAACATTTGAGTGTCATCATGCTATTGAGACATTGCAAAATATCTTTGGCGCGGAATAACAACCGAGTTCCATCGCACACCCCTTCTCTAGGGCAACCTTCACCAAGTGAACCTGGCGCTAGCAACCCTCATGATTCACATCCTTGATGACGAAGATAGTAATTTTTCCCTAGTGTTCTGTGGCATACTTAGCTCATAACTACCTTATTTAGTTCATTTATGACATAAATAGCTTAGTTAGGTTGAAAATAGCACAAGCACCTTGGTTAGCTAATTATTTAGCATATTTTCATCCAAAATGACATAATAAGCTCAAAACGAGATAAGTAATCATCTTCACCTTCTTCTTCTCCATCTTATTCTTTTTATCCTCCTTCTTTTAGTCTTATCCTCCTCCTCCTTCTTCTCCTTATTGTTTAATTCTCCAAAATGGCATACTTATCTAATTATCCTCTAAAATGACATAATTAGCTTATTTAGTTCATTTATGACAATAGTTAGGTCAAAAATAGCACAATAACCTTGGTTAGATCATAATTGAGTATATCTTCCTCCAAAATGACATAATAAGCTCAAAAGAACATAAGTAATCTTCTTCACCTTGTTTTTCTCCTTCTTCATCTTTTTCTCCTCCTTCTTCTAGTATTCTCCTCCTCCTGCTCCTCCGTCTTCTAGTTTTATTCTCCAAAATGACACACTTAGCTAATTATCCTCTAAAATAACATAATTAGCTTATTTAAGTCATTCATGACATAGTTAGCTTAGTTAGGTCGAAAATAGCACAAGAACCTTGGTTAGCCCAAAACTTATCGTATGGTCCTAGAAAAGGACATAATAAGCTAAAAAACAAGATAAGTAATTATCTTCACCTTCTTCTCCATCTTATTCTTTTTCTCCTCCTTCTTCTAGTCTTCTCCTCCTCCCACTAATGGAAACCAGTAATTTGCCATCAGCCAGTTCTTTGTCGTCTGTGGCTGATGGCAAAGAACCTCTTTGCCGTCAGCTCACTTCAAGCACACGGTAAAGGGCTACGTGATGGCAAACAGACTATTTGCCGTTGGTGAGTGCTTTGCCGTATGCCAGCGGACGACAAGGAGACCTATGGCAGACGGCAAAGAGGACAAATGGATCCCAGTAGACATTCTGCAAGGCCAGGTTCGACTGAAGGGCTCTTTGCCGTCCGCCTGGCCTTTGCCGTCTGCCATGGGGCTCTTTGCCGTCCGGGGGCAGACGACAAAGAGCCCGAGCCTATAACGGCCGTTACCTCGGCCCCTCGTTCCACTACCCCCACTCCCCTACTGTCTCTCTCCACCGCGTGCGCCTCGCTCCAGCACCAACAGCGGCCGGCCACCCTCCACCGCACCGGTGCCGCCCCCTGCGCCGCCCCTCCCCTCACCCTCCCCTGGTGCCACCCCCTTCCCTCACCGGCCCTCGGCACCGCCGCTCCTCTCAGTAGCTGCGGGCGCCGCCCATCCCCTCACCCGCCCCCTCGCCTCACCTGCTCCCGGCGCCACCCATCCTCTCACCGGTTCCGGGCGCCGCCCCTCCCCTAACGGGATCCCGTCGCCGCCCCCTCCCCTCACCGGCTCCCTGCAGAGGCCCCTCCCCTCACTGGCTCCTGTCGACGCCCCCTCACCTCACCGGCTTCCGGCGATGCCCCTCCCCTCACCGGCCGTCCCCAACTCCGGTGAGTGCCTCCGGTACCCCTATTTTCTGTTTTTTTCTTTTAAGTTAGATAGTTAGTTTTTTCTGTTTTTTCTGTTAAATTAGATAGTTAGTTTATTAGGTAGAATAAAGTAGATAGAAAAGGAAAAAATAGATAGAAAATAAAAAACTTAGAAGAAAATAAAAGAATAAAAAAACTAGAAGAAAAAAGAAGAAGAAGATGAAGAAAGAAGCGTGGAGGAGAAAGAGAAAATAAGGAAGAAAAATAAGAAGAGAAGGAGGAGGAGGAGAAAAAAGAAGAAGAATAAGAATAAGAAGAAGATGATTAAGAAGAAGAAGAAGAAGAAGAAGAAGAAGAAGAAGAAGAAAAAGAAGAGAGAGGAGAAGAAGAAAGAAGAGGAAAAAGGAACCCCGACACCCCGGCACTGTCCCTCGACCCTTGACCCCCGACGCCATTGACCATCGACCCCGACCCACGACCCCCGACGCCACTGACCCCCGACCACGGACCCCCGTCGCCTGACGCCACTAACCCTCGACCCCCGACACCCGACACCTGTTCGGCCTCTTGTTGATCGAAACGACCCCAACCCTCGACGCCAGTGACCCTCGACCCCCGACGACACTTACCCCCGACCACCGACGCAACTAACCCCCGACCCCCGACGCCACCGAGACTGGACGCCAGCGACCGTCGACGCCACTAAGCCCCGACCCCCGACACCTCTTCTGTCTATATATAGGGGAGAGGGAGGAGGTGCCCACCCTTAGGTTTCCCACCCTAAGGGGTGCGACAGCCCCATCTCCGCCAAGGAGGTGGCGGCCAGGGCAGGGAAAGGTGGAGGTGCACCCCTAGGTGGGCCTTGGGCTTCCTGTGCTAGGGTTTCTCCCCCTTCCCTCTCTTGCTGCACCTTGGGCCAAGGTGGGAGGCGCACCAGCCCACTCTAGGCTCGTTCCCTTTCACCTTTTGGCCCATGCTAGCCTTTGGCGCTGGTGGCCCCTCCCGGTGGTCCCGGTACGTTACCGGTGATGCCCCAAACACTTCTGGTGTCTGAAACCTCACATCTTATATATTAGTCTTTACCTCCGGACCATTCCGGAGCTCGTCATGATGTCCGGGATCTCATCTGGGACTCCAAACAACCTTTGGTAACCTTAACTGTGTAGACCCTACTGGTTCGGGAGACATGCAGACATGACCGAGACATCTCTCAGGCCAGTAACCAACAGCATGGTGTGGATATCCATGTTGGTTCCCCAATGTTCCACGATGATCTCATCAACGAAACACTATGTCAAGGATTCAATAAATCCCGTATGCAATTCCCTTTGTCTACCGGTATGATACTTGCCCGAGATTCGATCGTCGGTGTCCCTATACCTTGTTCGATCTCGTTACCCGGCATGTCTCTTTACTCGTTCCGTAACACATCATCATGTGGCTAACCCCTTAGTCACACTGAGTTCAATATGATGATGGATTACCGAGTCGGCTCAGAGATACTTCTCAGCCACACGGAGTGAAATATCCCGGTCTCGATTCATACAACTCAACAAACACTTTCGGAGATACACCTAGTGCACCTATATAATCACCCAGTTACGTTGTGATGTTTGGTACACCCAAAGCACTCCTACGGTATCCGGGAGTTGCAAAATCTCACGGTCTGAGGAAATGATACTTGACATTAGAAAGCTTTAGCAGACGAACAACAAGATCTATTGCTATGCTTAGGATTGGGTCTTGTCCATCACATCATTCCCCAATGATGTGATCCTATTATCAATGACATCCAATGACCATGATCAAGAAACCATGATCATCTATTGATCAATGAGCTAGCCAACTAGAGGCTCACTAGGGACACATTGTGATTAATATATTCACACATGTATTACAGTTTCTGGTTAATACAATTATATCACGTATCATCGACAATAATCATGAACAGGAAATATAATAATAACAACTTTATTATTTCCTCTAGGGCACATTTCCAACAGGAGGCGGGGACGTAGGTAGCTGGGGCTCGGCCGGCAGGAGGCGGCGGCGGAGGTGGCTACCGTGGCGGGGTCGTCCGGTGGAGGGCCGACCGGATCCGGTCAGAGGAGGAGGGGCCGCAGGAGGAGGGCTCGGCTAGCGAGAGGCGATGGGGGCTCGGTGGAGCAAGGAGGTTTGGTCGTGGCTGGGGGAACTAGCGAGGGAGGCTTCGGTGGGGATCTCGGCTCGAGGCGGAGGGCTCGATGGGGTGTGTGGGAACGAGGGGCTAGAGGGGGTCTAGATCGGGGGGTTGGTGGGGGTGAACGAGATCGAGAGCGAGGATGGGAATGAGTGAGCGAGGAGAGTGCTCGTCGGGTGGGATCTGTGGCGTGGGAGGGTGGTTGGCGGCACTGGTGGGAGGGAGTGGGGAGCGTGGGGCTAGGGTTTGGGAGAGGTGGGGTTTATACCCCCAGGGTATGGTGGGCTGGGTGGCCGGTTGGGCCGATTAGCCCAGTTGGGCCCGGTTTTTTTCCCCTTTTTTGTTTTCTTTCTTTTTTATTTATTTCTTTTCAATTTTTGTTTTAGTTTTATTTTGTTTTAGTGAACTTAATTACCTTCAGAAATAATGATTTCTAAAGGGCAATTCCCCTATGTAATATTTGACACATACAGATAATTTCAATTTTCGCATTCGAATACTTTTTATTGTTTGACTTTATTTTAAATTTAAATTTGAATCAGTTTTGAACTAACGCGAGATTAACAACAGTAATCACTTTGAGGTGGCACCATTAGCATAGGTTTATTGTAGCTTAATTACAGAGATCAGTGTAGCAAAAGCTCAGGATGTCACAATAACTTAGCGTATCTTCCTCCAAAATGACATAATAAAATCAAAACAAGATAAGTAATCTTCTTCACTTTCCTCTTCTCCACATTCTTATTTTTCTCCTCCCTCTTCTAGTCTTCTTCTACTCCTCCTTATTCTTCTAGTTTAATTCTCCAAAATGACATAATTAGCTAATTATCCTCAGAAATGACATAGTTAGACTATTTAGTTCATTTATGACATAATTATCTTAGTTAGGTCGAAAATAGCACAAGAACCTTGGTTAGCTCAGGACTTAGCGTATCTTCCTCCAAAATAACATAATAAGCTCAAAACAAGATATGTAATCATATTCACATTCTTCTTCTCCATCTTCATTTTTTTCTCCTCCTTCTAGTCTTCTGTGTCTCCTCCTCCTTCTTCTAGCTTTATTCTCCAAAATGACGTATTTAGCTAATTATCCTCTAAAATGACATAATTAGCTTATTTAGTTCATTTATGACATAATTAGCTAAGTAATGCCGAAAATAGCACAAGAACCTTGGTTAGTTCATAACTTAGTGTATCTTCTTCCAAAATGACATAATAAGCTCAAAACAAGATAAGTAATCATCTTCACCTTCTTCTTCTCCATATTCTTTTTTTCTCCTATTTATTGCAGTCTTCTCCTCCTCCTCCTCCTCCTTGTTCTAGTTTAATTCTCCAAAATGACATACTTAGCTAGTTATCCTCTAAAATGATATAATTGGCTTATTTAGTTCATTTATGAAATAATTGGCTTAGTTAGGTCAAAAATAGCAGAAAAACCGTGGTTAGCTCATAATGTAGCTAATCTTCCGCCAAAATGACATAATAAGCTCAAATTAATATAAGGAATCATCTTCACCTTCTTCTTCTCTATCTTCTTTTTTCTCCGACTTCATCTAGTGTTCTCCTCCTCCTCTTTTTCTTCTGCTTAATTCTCCAAAATGACATACTTAGCTAATTATCCTCTAAAATGACATAATTAGCTTATTTAGTTCATTTATGATATAATTAGCTTAGTTAGGTCAAAAATAGCACAAGAACCTTGGATAGCTCATAACTTAGCGTATCTTCCTCCAAAATGACATAATAATCTCAAAAGAACATAAGTAATCATCTTCACCTTTTTCTTCTCCTTCTTCTTCTTTTTCTCCCCCTTCTAGTATTCTCATCCACCTCCTCCTTCTTCTTCTAGTTTTATTCTCCAAAATGACATACTTAGCGAATTATCCTATAAAATGATATCATTAGCTTATTTAGTTCATTTATGACATAATTAGCTTAGTTATATCGAAAATAGCACAAGAACCTCGGTTAGCTCATAACTTAGTGTATGTTCCTCCAAAATGACATAATAAGAACAAAAAAACATAAGTAATCATCTTCACCTTCTTCTTGTCCATCTTCTTTTTTTCTCCTACTTCTTCTAGTATTCTCCTCCGCCTCCTCCTCCATCTTCTAGTTTAATATTCCAAATTACATACTTATCTATTTATCCTCTACAATGACATAATTAGCTTATATATTTCATTTATGACATAATTAGATTAGTTAGATCAAGAATAGCACAAGAACCTTGGTTAGATCATAGCTTAGCTTTTCTTCCTCCAAAATGACATAATAAGCTCAAAATAATATAAGTAATCATCTTCACCATCTTCTTCTCCATCTTCTTTTTTTCTCCTACTTCTTCTAGTCTTCTCCTCCTCCTCCAACTTATTCTTCTCGTCCAATTCTCAAAAATGACATACTTAACAAATTATCCTCTAAATTGACATAATTAGCTTATTTAGTTCATTTATCACATAATTAGCTTAGTTAGGTAAAAAAATAGCACAAGATTCTTAATTAGCTCATAACTTAGTGTATCTTCCTCTAAAACGACATAATAAGCTCAAAACAAGATAAGTAATCATCTTCACCTTCTTCTTCTCCATCTTCTTCTTTTTCTCCGCCTTCTTCTTGTCTTCTCCTCCTCCTCCTTATTCTTCTAGTTTAATTCACCAAAATGACACACTTAGTTAATTATCCTCAAAACTGACATAATTAGCTCATTTAGTTCATTTATCACATAATTAGGTTAGTTAGGTTGAAAATAGCACAAGAACCTTAGTTAGGTCATAACTTAGCGTATCTTCCTCCAAAATCACATAATAAGCTCAAAACAAGATAAGTAATCATCTTCACATTCTTCTTCTCCATCTTCTTTTTTTTTCTCCTCTTTCTTCTAGTCTCCTCCTCCTCCTCCTCCTCCTTCTTCTAGTTTTATTCTCCAAAATGACATACTTAGTTAATTATCCTCTAAAATGACATAATTAGCTTATTTAGTTCATTCATGACATACTTAGCTTAGTTATGTTAAAAATAGCACAAGAACCTCAGTTAGCACATAACTTAGTGTATCTTCCTACAAAATGACATAATAAGCTCGAAATGGAGATAAGTAACTCTCTTCACCTTGTGCTTCTACATCTTCTTTTTTTCTCCTACTTCTTCTAGTCTTCTCCTCCTCCTCCTCCTTCTTCTAGTTTAATTCTCCAAAATGAAATACTTAGCTAATTATCCTCTAAAATGACATAATTAGCTTATTTAGTTCATTTATGACATAATTAACTTAGGTAAAAAGAAGCACAAGAACCTTGGTTAGCTCATAACATAGCGTATCTTCCTCCAAAATGACATATTAAGCTCAAAAGAACATAAGTAATCATCTTCACCTTTTTATTCTCCTTCTTCTTTTTCTCCTCCTTCGAGTATTATCCTCCACCTCCTCCTTCTTCTTCTAGTTTTATTCTCTAAAATGACATACTTAGCTAATTATCCTCTAAAATGACATAATTAGCTTATCTAGTTCATTTATGACATCTTAGTTATGTTGAAAATAGCACAAGAACCTCGGTTCGTTCATAACTCAATGTATCTTCCTCCAAAATGACATAAGAAGATAAAAAGAACATTAGTAATCATCTTCACCTTCTTCTAGTCCATCTTCTTTTTTTCTCCTACTTCTTCTAGTATTCTCCTCCTCCTCCTCCTTCCTCTTCTAGTTTAATTTTCCAAATAACATATTACCATCGTCCCAAAATACTTGTCTTAGGTTTGTTTAAAAATGGATGTATCTAAATAATAAAATATGACTAGATACATTCATATCTAGACAAATGTAAGACCAGAATTTTGAGACGGAGCGAGTACTTAGCTATTTATCATCTAAAATGACATAATTAGCTTATTTAGTTCATTTGTGACATAATTAACTTACTTAGGTCAAAAATAGCACAAAAACCTTGGTTAGCTCATAGCTTAGCTTTTCCTCCTCCAAAATGACATAATAAGCTCAAAATAATATAAGTAATCTTCTTCACCTTCTTCTTCTCCATCTTCTTTTTTCTCCTAATTCTTCTAGTTTAGTTCTCCAAAATGACATACATAGCTAATTATCCTCTAAAATGACATAATTAGCTTATTTCGTTCATTTATGACATAATTATCTTAATTAGGTCCAAAATAGGACAAGAACCATCCATAGCTCATAACTTAGCGTATCTTCCTCCAAAATGACATAATAAGCTCAAAATAACATAAGTAATCATCGTCACCTTTTTCTTCTCCTTCTTTTTCTCCTCCTTCAAGTATTCTCATCCACCTCCTCCTTCTTCTAGTTTTATTCTCCAAAATGACATACATAGCTAAGTATCCTGTAAAATGACATAAATAGCTTATTTAGTTTATTTATGACATAATTAGCTTAGTTATGTCGAAAATAGCACATGAATCTCACTTAGCTCGTAACTTAGTGTATATTCCTCCAAAATGACATAATAAGATCAAAAAACATAAGTAATCATCTTCACCTTCTTCTTCTCTATCTTCTTCTTTTTCTGCTACTTCTTCTATTATTCTCCTCCTCCTCGTCCTCCTTCTAGTTTAATTTTCCAAATTAAATACTTAGCTAATTATCCTCCAAAATTACATAATTAGCTTATTTAGTTCATTTATGACATAATTAGCTTACTTAGGTCAAAAATAGCACAAGAACCTTGGTTAGCTGATAACTTAGCGTATCTTCTTCCAAAATGACAAAATAAGCTCAAAAGAACATAAGTAATCATCTTCACCTTTTTCTTCTTTTTCTTCTTCTTCTTCTCCTCCTTCGAGGATTCTCCTTCCCCTCCTCATTCTTCTTCTAGTTTTATTCTCCAAAATAACATACTTAGCTAATTATCCTCTAAAATTACATAATTAGCTTATTAAGTTCATTTATGACATAAGTAGCTTAGTTGGGTCGAAAATTGCACAAGAACCTTGGTTAGCTCATAACTTAGTGTATCTTCCGCCAAAATGACATAATAAGCTCAAAACAAGATAAGTAATCATCTTCACCTTCTTATTGTCCATCTTCTTTTTTTCTCCTCCTTCTTCTAGTCTACTCCTCCTCGTTCTCCATCTTCTTCTAGTTTAATTATCCGAAATGACATACTTAGCTTATTAAACTCTAAAATGACATAATTAGCTTATTTAGTTCATTTATGACATGATTAGCTTAGTTAGGTCGAAAATAGCAGAAGAACCTTTCTAAGCTCATAACTTAGCATATCTTCCTCCAAAATGACATAATAAGCTCAGAATAACTTATGTAATCATCTTCACCTTCTTCTCCTTCTTCTTATTTTTCTTCTCCTTCTTCTAGTCTTCTCCTCCTCCTCCTCCTTCTTCTTCTAGTTTTATTCTCCAAAATGACATACTTAGCTAATTATCCTTTACAATGACATAATTAGTTTATTTAGTTCATTTATAACATGATTAGCTTAGTTAGGTAGAAAATAGCACAAGAACCATCGTTAGCTTAGTTAGGATGAAATTAGAACAAGAACCATGGTTAGCTCATCACATAGTGTATCTTCCTCCAAAATGACATAATAAGCTCAAAATAACATAAGTAATCATCTTCACCTTTTTCTTCTCCTTCTTATTCTTTTTCTCCTCCTTCTAGTATTCTCCTCCACCACCTGCTTCTTCTACTTTTATCCTCCAAAATGACATACTTAGCTAATTATCCTCTAAATAGTCATCATTAGCTGATTTAGTTCATTTATGACATAATTAGCTTAGTTATGTCGAAAATATCAAAAGAAACTCGGTTAGCTCGTAACTTAGTGTATCTTCCTCCACGATGACATAATATGATCAAAAAAACATAAGTAATCATCTTCACCTTCTTCTTGTCCATCTTCATTTTTTTCTCCTACTTCTTCTAGTATTCTCCTCCTCCTCCTCCTTCTTCTAGTTTAATTTTCCAAATTACATACTTGGCCATTTATCCTCTAAAATGATATAATTAGCTTATTTAGTTCATTTATGACATAATTAGCTTAGTTAGGTCAAAAATAGCACAAGAACCTTGGTTAGCTCATAGCTTAGAGGGTGCTTGGATCCAAGGGACTAATTTTAGTCTGACTAAAAATAGTCTCTTTAAGAGGCTAAAGTTCCAAGCACCCGTGACTAAATAGGGGCTAAAACTAGTCTTGAGACTAAAATTTTTAGTCAGGAGTACCCCTACTAAAATGTGGATTAGTCCTCTCTCTCCTCATTTAACTCCTCTCCTTTAACACAGGTGAGTTCTGGATTGGATGGTTTGGAGGATAACAAATGCTCATTAACTTGATTTTATTCGCTTTAGTATTTGGATCCAAGCATGGATGAGGCTAGCAAGTTTTAGTCCCACTACTTTTAGTCATGGGACAAAAACGTATCCAAGCACCCTCTTAGCTTTTATTCCTCCAAAATGACATAATAAGTTCAAAATAATATAATTAATCATCTTCACCTTCTTCTTCTCCATCTTCTTCTTTTTCTCCTCCTTCTTCTAGTCCTCTTCTCCTCCTCCTCCTCCTCTTCCTTCTTCTAGTTTTATTCTCCAAAATGACATACTTAGCTAATTATCCTCTAAAATGACAAAATTAGCTTATTTATTTCATTTATGACATAACTAGCTTAGTTATGTCAAAAGTAGCATAAGAACCTCGGTGAGCTCATAACTTAGTGTATCTTCCTCCAAAATGACATAATAAGGTCAAAACGAGATAAGTAATCATCTTCACCTTCTTCTTCTCCATCTTCTTTTTTTCTCCTACTTCTTCTAGTCTTCTCCTCCTCCTTCTTCTTTTTCTAGTTTAATTCTCCAAAATGATATACTTAGACAATTATCCTCTAAAATGACATAATTAGCTTATTTATTTCATTTATGACATAATTAGCTTAGTTAGGTCAAAAATAGCACAAGAACATTGGTTAGCTCATAACTTAGCGTATCTTCCTCCAAAATGACATAATAAGCTCAAAAGAATATAAGTAATCATCTTCACCTTTTTCTTCTCCTTCTTCTTCTTTTTCTCCTCCTTCTAATATTCTCCTCCTCCTCCTCATTCTTCTTCTAGTTTTATTCTCCTCCTTCTTCTAGTCTTTTCCTCCTCCTCCTCTGTCTTCTTCTAGTTTAATTCTCCAAAATGACATACTTATCTTATTATCCTCTAAAATGACATAATTACCTAATTTAGTTCATTTATGACATGATTAGCTTAGTTAGGTCGAAAATAGCAGAAGAACCTTTCTAAGCTCATAACTTGGCGTATCTTCCTCCAAAATGGCATAATAAGCTCAAAATAACTTAAGTAATCATCTTCACCTTATTCTCCTTCTTCTTCTTTTTCTTCTCCTTCTTCTAGTACTTTGCTCCTCCTCCTCTTTCTTGTTCTAGTTTTATTCTCCAAAATGACATACTTAGCTAATTATCCTTTAAAATGACATAATTAGTTTATTTAGTTCATTTATAACATGATTAGCTTAGTTAGGTTGAAAATAGCACAAGAACCATCGTTACCTTAGTTAAGACAAAATTAGAACAAGAACCATGGTTAGGTAATCACATGGTGTATCTTCCTCCAAAATTACATAATAAGCTCAAAACAAGATAAGTAATCATCTTCACCTTCCGCTTCTTCATATTCTTCTTTTTCTCCTCCTTCTTATAGTCTTCTCCACCTCCTCCTTCTTCTTCTTCTATTTTTATTCTCCAAAATGACATACTTAGCTAATTATCCTCTAAAATGACATAATTAGCTTATTTATTTCATTTATGACATAATTAGCTTAGTTAGGTCAAAAATAGCACAAGAACATTGGTTAGCTGATAACTTAGCGTATCTTCCTCCAAAATGACATAATAAGCTCAAAAGAATATAAGTAATCATCTTCACCTTTTTCTTCTCCTTCTTCTTCTTTTTCTCCTCCTTCTAATATTCTCCTCCTCCTCCTCATTCTTCTTCTAGTTTTATTCTCCAAAATAACATACTTAGCTAATTATCCTCTAAAATTACATAATTAGCTTATTTAGTTCATTTATGACATAATTATCTTAGTTAGGTCGAAAATAGCACAAGAACCTTGGTTTGCTCATAAGTTAGTGTATCTTCCGCCAAAATGACATAATAAGCTCAAAACAAGATAAGTAATCATCTTCACCTTCTTCTTCTCCATCTTCTTCTTTTTCTCCTCCTTCTTCTAGTCTTCTCCTCCTCCTCCTCTGTCTTCTTCTAGTTTAATTCTCCAAAATGACATACTTAGCTTATTATCCTCTAAAATGACATAATTACCTTATTTAGTTCATTTATGACATGATTAGCTTAGTTACGTCAAAAATAGCAGAAGAACCTTTCTAAGCTCATAACTTGGCGTATCTTCCTCCAAAATGGCATAATAAGCTCAAAATAACTTATGTAATCATCTTCACCTTCTTCTCCTTCTTCTTCTTTTTCTTCTCCTTCTTCTAGTACTTTGCTCCTCCTCCTCTTTCTTCTTCTAGTTTTATTCTCCAAAATGACATACTTAGCTAATTATCCTTTAAACTGACATAATTAGTTTATTTAGTTCATTTATAACATGATTAGCTTAGTTAGGTTGAAAATAGCACAAGAACCATCGTTAGCTTAGTTAGGACGAAATTAGAACAAGAACCATGGTTAGCTAATCACATGGTGTATCTTCCTCCAAAATTACATAATAAGCTCAAAACAAGATAAGTAATCATCTTCACCTTCCGCTTCTTCATATTCTTCTTTTTCTCCTCCTTCTTATAGTCTTCTCCACCTCCTCCTTCTTCTTCTTCTAGTTCTATTCTCCAAAATGACATACTTAGCTAATTATCCTGTAAAACGACAAGGCAAGGAGCTGGGTAAGGTGGCCACCGTCTACTAGTGTGGTAGTACGGGGTTCCCGCTCGTGTCGGCGACCCGTGAGAAGAGGTGGTCGATTAAGCCAAATGGGGACAAGTAAGTTAATTTACTCTTATTTAACCTTCTGCCTTCATGTTTTCTCAAATATCTAATGTTTTGGCTTTAATTTGTCATACTATAGGGTTTGGATTGTTGCCAAGGGTGTCCGCAAGCCCAACAACGTCCTTGGTGTGCTTTGCCGGCAAAACTTCCCGGGGTTTGGTACGTTGACCGGTCGGGGTCGGGAGGTAGGAATGACATGGGAGCACTACTTGGGTGCCCCGGCCCCGCCAGAGGTGGAGATGAACGGTGTTTTGTGCCACACGAGGGCCGACTTGGTGATCAGACAATTCTAGGTAATTTCTCCTTTACACAATTAAAAATCAACAATAGCTAGTTATTGTACTAATCAGTGTTGTATCGTTTGGAGACCTTCTAGAGGGATACGAGGAGGATGCCACAAAGCTTATCGAAACCGAATGTCATTGCCTACTTCAAAACTTTCGGCACGAGGCTTGGCTGCACGGTGTTCGAGACTACTACACCTGCGGCGTATTAGGAAGGAAAAGGCGAAGTGCCGTGATTCTAACATGGAGAAGGAGCATTACATGAAGGTAATTACATATTATTAAGGCCTTGTAGTTAGTTTCCTTGATTTGATTCTTACGCGTTACGCACAAATTTCTCTTTATTTACATAGGTGCCCTGAGATGGTGGGTGGATAAGATGGATTGTTGGGAGGCTTTGGTGGATCAATGGTGCTCCGAAAAGTGTGAGGCCAGCCACAACAACGCCAAGGAGTGGCGTGGCAAAATGGTTGGTATGCCACACCATCAAGGGAGCGTCAACTTAATGCAATTTGGTGAGAACTGGGTATGTGGTTTGCTTCATGACTCATGCAATTCGTTCTTAATGCTAGCTTGAGCACTTTACTAATACATTTTCCCTCTCTCTCCCATTTAGGCGTGTCACAATAAGACGGAGGTGCCACGGATGTACGATCTCAATGTGATTGCCCATACTACCTCGTACAAGAAGGTCAAGGCATTCTCTAAGTCTGACCTTGAGAATCCTGAAAACTTCACCAACATCTCCTCCCACCACAAGCTCTTGAAGTACAGAGATCACGGGAAGGCGAGGAAAGGGGAGGACTTTAACCCAAGCCGGGGGCCTATTGATCCAGAGCCGGTGATGATAGTTGGAAACGGGAGGCTCCCTGGCTCGATCCAGAGTTGTGTGTGCGAACCAATATGATTACAGTGCTAACAATGATTTGTGTTTCAGGCTGCTTTCTGAAAGAGAGAGAGGCAATGTAGGCGCTTTTTGCGGAGAAGGATAAGGAGATGAAGCAGCTGGAGGAGAGGACGGCTCCGTTGGTGGAGGCGGAGAGGGCAAGAAATGATGCGTCTAACAGGGCCATGTACGAGCGCTTCGTGGTATGTTTCTTCTTCATATTTGTCAAATCTTGCATTTTAATGTTCGTTTCATTAATAACAAAAAAGTTTGACTTGTCGAAACCAAATGTACAGTCTATGTGCGAGAAGACCGGCCAGGTCCCTCCGTCGATGCCAGTCATTAACATGTAAGGGACAGTGAGTTTCATTTCAATGCAGTGATCTTTTAAGTGGCATCATGCTAACGACACATTGCAAACGATGTTTGGTGTAGAATATCTCCTGAAACGCATCGCACGACCCTTTATAGTGGAGCCTTCTCCAGGTGACACAAGCCAGAGCCGCCGTGCTTCACAGGCGTGCTGACGAGTATGGTATGTTTTTTCTAGTGTTTTGGTTAACAACCGCATAACGATGTTTACTTACCTTACCTTAGCTCCAAAATGACATATTTTACCCAAGTTAGTTGTAGAATCACCTATACTTAGCTTAGTTTCCTCCTAAATGACAAAATTAGCTTAGTTAACTCCAAAATGGCATAATAAGCATAGTTAGCTCCTAAATGACCTATTTTCACCTAAGTAGCTCTAAAATGACATATAGTTAGTTTAGTTTCCTCCTGGATGACGTAGTAAGCTGAATTAGCTCCAAAATGGCCTATTTAATAAAAAATGACCTATAATTAGCTAAGTTCTCTCCTAAATGACGTAATAAGCTTACATAACTACAAAATGACGTATTGTACCTAACTTAGCTATTAAATGGCCTATAATTAGCTTAGTTAGCTAAAAATGGATTAATAAGCATAGTTAGTTCCTAAACGACCTATTTTTACCAAAGTAGCTCTAAAATGACATATAGTTAGCTTAGTTTCCTCCTAGATGATGTAGTAAGCTAAATTACCTCCAAAATGGCCTACTTAAACAAAAAATGACATATACTTAGCTATGTTCTCTCCAAAATGACATAATAAGCTAACCTTACTCCAACATGACCTATGTTACCTAACTTAGCTATTAAATGGCCTATAATTAGCTTTCTTAGCTCCAAAATAGCTCAATAAGCATAGTTAGCTCCTAAATGACATATTTTTACCTAAGTAGCTTCAAAATGACATATACATAGCTTAGTTTCGTCCTAGATGACGTAGTAAGCTTAATTAGCTCCGAAATGGCCTATTTAATAAAAAATGACCTATACTTAGCTAAGTTGTCTCCTAAATGACATAATATCCTTACGTAGCTCCAAGATGACCTATTTTACCTAACATAGCTATTAAATGGCCTATATTTAGCTTAGTTTGCTCCAAAATGGCTTAATAAGCATAGTTAGATCCTAAATGACCTATTTTTACATAAGTAGCTATAATATGACATATAGTTAGCCTAGTTTCCTCCTAGATGATGTAGTAAGCTTAATTAGCTCAGAAATGGCATTTTTTTATAAAAAATGACCTATACATAGCCAAGTTGTCTCCTAAATGACATAATAAGCTAACGTGGCTCCAACATGACCTATTTTACCTAGCTTAGCTATTAAATGGCCTATACTTAGCTTAGTTAGATCCCAAATGGCTTAATAAGCATAGTTAGCTCCTAAATGACCTATTTTTACCTAAGTAGCTCCAAAATGACATATACTTAGCTTAGTTTCCTCCTAGATGACTTAGTAAGCTTAATTAGCTCCGAAATTGCCTATTTAATAAAAAATGACCTATACTTAGCTAATTTCGCTCCTAAATGACATAATATGCTTACGTAGCTCCAAGATGATCTATTTTACCTAACTTAGCTATTAAATCGTCTATAGTTAGCTTAGTTTGCTCCAAAATGGCTTAATAAGCATAGTGAGATCCTAAATGACCTACTTTTACCTAAGTAGCTCCAAAATGACATATACTTAGCTTAGTTTCCTCCTAGATGACGTAGTAAGCTTAATTAGCTCATAAATGGCCTATTTAATAAAAAATGACCTATACTTAGCTAAGTTGTCTCCTAAATGACATAATAAGCTAACTTAGCTCCAACATGATCTATTTTCTCTAACTTAGTTATTAAATGGCCTATATTTAGCTTAGTTAGCTCCAAAATTGCTTAATAAGCATAGTGAGCTCCTAAATGACCTATTTTACTAA
The DNA here is from genome assembly GCF_904849725.1 of Hordeum vulgare subsp. vulgare. Taxonomy (NCBI): domain Eukaryota; kingdom Viridiplantae; phylum Streptophyta; class Magnoliopsida; order Poales; family Poaceae; genus Hordeum; species Hordeum vulgare. Next base: position 301,883,459 of record NC_058519.1, read on the forward strand.
CTTAGCTATTAAATGGCCTATAGTTAGCTTAGTTAGCTCCAAAATGGCTTAATAAGCATAGTTAGCTCCTAAATGACCTATTTTTACCTAAGTAGCTCCAAAATGACATATACTTATAGCTTACTTTCCTCCTAAATGATGAAGGAATCTTAATTAGCTCCAAAATGGCCTATTTAATAAAAAATGACCTATACTTAGCTAAGTTCTCTCCTAAATGACATAATATGCTTACGTAGCCCCAAGATGACCTATTTTACATAACTTAGCTGTTAAATGGCCTATAGTTAGCTTACTTAGCTCCAAAATGGCTTAATAAGCATAGTTAGCTCCTAAATGACCTATTTTTACGTAAGTAGCTGCAAAATGACATATACTTAGCTTAGTTTCCTCCCAAATGATGAAGTAAACTTAATTAACTCCTAAATAGCCTATTTAATAAAAAATGACCTATAGTGAGCTAAGTTCTCTTCTAAATGACATAATATGCTTACGTAGCTCCAAGATGACCTATTTTACCTATCTTAGCTATTAAATGGCATATAGTTAGCTTAGTTAGCTCCAAAATGGCTTAATAAGCATAGTTAGGTCCCAACACTACTAGGAAAAGGGCTATAGAAAATATAGACACTAATGGCGCACCAGACAAGGGGTACGCCACTACTATATAGAAGTGGCGCACCATGTGCAGGTGCGCCATTAGTGTGATGGACAATAATGCCGCACCACACACACGTTGTGCCACTACTAACAAACTTTTTTTTCCAAAAGTACTAATGGCGCACCAGGGCAGAGTGCGTCATTACTAGTTGAACTAGTAATGGCGCACCACTCACACAGTGCGCCACTACTATAATTTTTTTTTGCAAAACTACTAATGGCGCACCGGGGTAGAGTGCGCCATTACTAGTTTAACTAGTAATGACGCGCCGGGGCAGAGTGCGCCACTACTACCAAACGACTATTCCAAGTTTTCCCAGCATCCATTTCCTCCCCCATCTACCACCGCCCCTACCATCGCGACCTCCGCCCCCCGCCGTCCTCGGTCCCGGACCCCACCGTCTTCCACGACAATGGTTACTTCTCCTCTGCTCTCCACAAGCCAACGGCTACTTCTCTTCCGCACCGAAATATGGCGCCTTCCCCGGCGCAGGCGACCGTTGGATCGAGATCTACACGAAGGCGCCTCCGCCTCTCCCACCACCTCTCCGCCTCCGCAAGACGGCGTCCAGTGGGCTGAGGCCGCCTCCTCGTCCGCCCTCCGCCAGTACCATGCCCTCCCCAAGAAGGGCAAGCCACAGGGGCGCGCGTCCACCGTCCTCGCCGCCTTCCTACTCTCCTCCCCGGAGAACCCACTCAACCCCACTGTCCTCTCCCTCACCACCGGCACCAAATGCCTCGGCGCAGCACGCCTCGGACCTCGCGGTGACCTTGTCCATGACGCCCATGCCGAGGTCATCGCCCGCTGCGCGCTCCTCCGCCTCATCTATGCCGAGATCGGTACGGACAACCCACCAAGTTGGCTGGTCGGCTCTGGCACTGATGGGTGGTGGAGGCTTAAGGACGGGCATCAGCTGCATCTCTACATCACCCAGATCCCCTGTATGTACATGAATTTTCGATTTTGTTCCTCTTAAGCCGAATTATCTTCGGCGTTCCTGATAATACATCATAGTATTTGTTCAATGATAATGTACTGCTTTATTTGGACTCCTACAACAATATCTTGGATTTTTTTTACCACAACACATAGCGTGAGCAATTGGTTTGGTCAACTTGTGCAGGTGGGGTCATGCCAGTGCCGCCGTCACCCTTGGAGGTTCGAAGGGAACAACTGGATACCATGGTCAATGGATGCAATGGTATGCTTCTTTCTTATTCTTGGTGTTCTGGAGGAGTTGTAAGTTCATGCCTGGAGCTACTATTTTGGATGTACTGTAACCTATAGATTTGTCGAACTGTCTGAATTGGACCATGTTGTTGTGGATGGAAGAAGTGGCCGCTGACTTGCTGCTCCTGCTGGACTGAATGAAATATCAGAGAACAGTGCATGCGATCCTACTTCTCCCCGCTTGAGCAGAGTGTGCAGAGATGATATGGGGCAGAGGATGGAGAAGAATGAGATTGCAGAGAGGACTGGCTAGAGTATGTTGTTGATCCTCGCCGTAGGAGGGTAGGAGGGTCGATGAAGGAGGTCCTCCAATCTCTTGAGTTAATGCTACAGCATTGCTGACAGCTTCAGATACATTTCTGATTTAGTCTTGCTGTGTGCTGCCCATGCTTAACTTCAGTCCGATTTTATATAAATGCATGTGCTGAAATAACATATGTCAACCGTCGATAAATCCACCAGTTCATAAGTTTCTATATTTCTGCGCACACACGTGCATAAGAATTGACTATACAAGACTGTGGGATCCCTACCGAAGTTTGTAATTATTAATGATTTGCAACATGACCCTCGGAGGATGAGTCGTCCGGAAGTTTCAAATCTGTTGTACAACAACATCAAACTCATGTTCAAAGGACACCCAAGGGCACTACCAAAAGTGGCATTGATGCATCGATGCACCTCCTTGAACATGATTCTCCTTTAAATTTTCCTCTACTGTAGCTTTCTTCCTTTTATTCTTTTAACCATAGGATCGAGCTATGCACACATGCATATTGGTTATTTAGTTCAATCATCAGCAAGCTGTGGTAGGAAGAAACTCTAAATGCTTGTTCTAATTCCACACGGGAGCCTCTTACAGTCATTGCCTATTTGTGCTCTCGCCTCTTCAACAATTAGTAGAGCATCATTCTGAAGTCAGCTAAGTAGCAAGCTAATGTGGTTGTCTCCTTGTAGGTACAACAGCTAAGAAAGATGGGAGAGAAAATGGAGTGGAAAACACTTAAATTTGGAGCTGCATGAATTAATCTGTGAGTATTTTTATATACTTTGTTGATACACTTACCAGTAACTCTTTTAAGCAGGATTGAATATTCAAATCATTTGCTGATGAGCACGCTTCCGCATGTCTTCCTAGATTTCTGGCTTGATTCATCATCATATAATTGTCAAAGCATTGCTAGATTACACACATATCCCATCACTGTTTGATACTTTCTTCACAGATGCATCGCTTCATGGTCTCAGTGCTGACAGGAAGAAAGTAGTCTAGGTATCTTTCCGCAATTTTTTCATCCCATTTTTGCCCTGTTGGTTGTAATTTATGCATTTCACTTGTAAAGACAAGTAAAACTGAAGCAACTGCACATAATATTTATATCGGCAGTGCATAGTTCAAGATCACTCTCTTTTTCTACCAAGATGTTTTTGTGGTCAATATAAGTTTCTAGGTACAGCAAGACTCATACAAACAGTTAAACACTTATGTCCTATAGAGACGCGAAAAAAGGAAAACACACCTTGCCTTCTATCCAGTAAGACTGAATTTCTTTCTCTACCTTGGATATCCCATTATTTCAAAAAAACCTTGAGGTATCATTGGTGCTATATCTGATAAAAGAAAGAGTCCGTGTTCTATATTCCACGTTCGTTGGAGAGAAAAAATATCAAAATCATTTACTACACATTTATGTATAAAAAAGCCAATGTGAGATATCCCTATTTTATAATTTTATTATACATGGACGTTCATAATACACATGTGTGTGTGTGTGCTGCTTGTCCGGAATATTGATGGACATTTCAAATGATTTTGGTTTCCTAGAAGTATATTCTCATTTATAAATAATTGTGCACTTCACATCAAATTTTTTTGTGTTGGGCTCTAACTCTGCTTAAACATATTGCTCTAATTCTATTTTAGGCACCACCACAATCCATGTGAGGAGGGGCAACGACCTCAATTTCATGATAATAAATGTTAGTTTCTTATTAGTAGAAGAAAAATGTGTGTCAGCGTGTGACAATAACCACATAGAAATGATATTGTTAACTATGATTTCATGAAAATCTTTGTTTAAGATGCTCAAGGCATTCATTGTTGATAAAACTACAAGCACTGGAACATAGTTCTGTATAATAGCATGTGAGATGATTATAACTTTTATAGAAACTATATTGTTAACTATGATATCATGATAATCTTTTGATCGAATATTTTTAATACGCATATGAGATTTTAACAACTTGACCTGGTTCCACTTTCTTGACAAATTTGTGCAAAATGTTTTCAGGTACTCAACCTATTGATGCACATGGACATGATGACTCTCTAGCATTTATGGACTAACCAACCTGTAATCATGGACCTTATTGTCTTGTAGACCATTTGGTGTTTCGAGTGTTTTGGAGCTTGCACTTTGTGCATGTAGATACAAACTTGTGTGTTCTGGACCATCTGAAGTCTCTCATAGTAACCAATAGTCCTTATATTTTTGTGACTTGTGTGTTCTAGATGATGTTAAGATGGTAAAAACTATGCTTCCTCTAGGTTAATTTGTTTGTCAACATCCGTTCAATGTATGTGCATGTTTATGAACATATTTTCATTGTGGTGTAATATGTGTTTATCTTGAACCTTCTTGTGGGTGTGAGGATAATAATTGAATATTCTTAGAGCTGGTAGTATAACCTGTGGCGCACCATGAGCTATACTAATGGCGCACCTAGGAGGCATACTAATGGCGCACCTGGGAGGCATACTAATGGCGCACTTCCTGGTGCTCCATTAGTATACCAGATACTAATGGCGCACCTCTGGTGCGCCATTAGTAAAAATTGTAATGGCGTGATGCTAGTGGCTCACCTATAGTGCGCCATTAGTAGCCAAAACAGGTGCGCCACTAGCAGGCCTTTTCCTAGTAGTGTAAATGACCTATTTTTAACTAAGTAGCTCCAAAATGACATATACTTAGCTTAATTTCCACCTAGATGATGTAGTAAGCTTAATTAGTTCTGAAATGACCTATATTTCTCTTCTTCATCTAGTCTTCTTCTTCTAACTTTCTTATTTCACATTTTGGAGATTACATTCACTTCACGGAAGCTTGGATTGATGGAGTCCTTGGGTTACTTGTATTTTTGTGGATAATATTTGCGGATGAAACTATTGTAATATATGGATATGAAACTTTGTATGTATGGATGAAACTAGTGTAATATATGGTTTGGTACGGATGAGACTTGCATAATATGTATGTATCGATGGATGAAACTTATTTTAATATGGTTATTAGTACGGCAACAAAATTATTTTCGTCAAATATATATATATCCTTGATTTGTGTGAAAATTGCTGGATATAATAAAAAATAAAATAAACAGGGGTAGTTTGGAGCCTTTGTCGTCCGCTCACCGACAACAAAGGGGCTGCAGCAAACGGCAAAGGGTCCAAAGCCCTGGGCTGCAGCAGTCAGGGTGCCTGATGTCCCACAAGCGTATGGGATCGCAGCAGTTTTCGAGGATAGAGTATTCAACCCAAATTTATTTATTCGACTCAAGGGGAAGCAAAAGAATATTCTCAAGTATTAGCAGTTGAGTTGTCAATTCAACCACCCCTAAAAGATTAGTGTCTGCAAGCAAAGTATCAGTAGCAAGGTAGTATGATAGCAACGGTGCCAGAAAAAGCCTTGGTTGACGGGATTGTCAGTACCGCTTACCTAGCTTCGGCAACGGCACCAGCAAAGTCTTGCAACAAGTAAAAGCAGGGTAGCAAGGAACAGTAGTAGCAACATCAGCAAAGTAACAAGTAACATCAGTAGCAACAGTAGCAGCAAAGTGACAGCAGCAAAGTGGCCCAATCCCTCTTGTAGAAAGGGACAAGCCTAGGCAAAGTAACGTATCGAGGACCAGTAGTAAAAGACTCGTAGGCAGTGGATCGGTGATGGATGAGTGTGACGGATGTGATTCATCATGTAACAGCTATAACACACAGAGATATGTGGCTAGCTCCTGTTCATCGATCTAATGTAGGCATGTATTCCGTATGTAGTCATACGTGCTTAGGGAAAAGAACTTGCATGCCATCTATTGTCCATCCCTCCCGTGGCAGCGGGGTCCTAATGGAAACTACGGGATATTAAGGTTCTCCTTTTAATCAAGAACCGAACCAACACATTAACACGCGGTGAATACATGAACTCCTCATACTATGGTCATCTCCGGGAGTGGTTCCGGCTATTTTCACTCTGGGGTTGCCGGGTCATAACACATAGTAGGTGACTACAACTTGCAAGATAGGATCTAAAACACATATATATTGGCGATAACATAATAGGTTCAGATCTTAAATCATGGCAATCGGGCCCTAGTGACAAGCATTAAGCATAGCCAAGTAGTAGTAACATCAATCTAGAACATAGTTGATACTAGGGATCAATCCCCGTCAAGAACTAACTCGATTACATGATAGATCTCATCCAACTCATCACCGTCCAGCAAGCCTACGATGAGATTACTCACGAACGATGAAGAGCATCATGGAATTGTCGATGGAGAAAGGTTGATGATGACGATGGCAACGATTTCCCCTCTCCGGAGCCCGAAACGGACTCCAGATGTGCCCTCCAGATGAAGAACTCGATGTGGCGGCGCCTCCGTATCGCAAAACGCGATGAAACCTTCTCTCTGATTTTTTTTTTCAAGCGAAACGGAAGATATAGGACTGAGATTGGGGGCGGTGGTGCCACGTGGGCCCCAAGAGCCCTCATGGCAAGACCATAGGGCGTGGCCGCGGCCCAGGGGCTTGTGGCCCACTGGCACGCCCCCTCACGTGGATCTTTACGCATGTATTTTTATTTTATTCTAGAAAAAATCTTCGTAAATTTTCAGGACGTTCCGAGAACTTTCATTTCTGCACAAAAACAACACCATGGCAATTCTGCTGAAAACAGCGTGAGTCCGGGTTAGTTCCATTCAAATCATGCAAATTAGAGTCCAAAACAAGGGCAAAAGAGTTCGGAAAAGTAGATACGACGGAGACGTACCAACTCCCCCAGGCTTAAAGCCTTGCTTGTCCTCAAGCAACTCAGTTGACAAACTGAGAGAGACAAAAGAAATACTTTGACGAACTCGGTTTGATCTTGTTGTTGCAACTATGTCTAACCCACAACCAGAATTTCAGCAACATCAGAAGCAAACCGCATAAGCAAATGACATCTAGGTCTCACGGTAAACTCATATCAATGGCATAATCAACAAGCGAGCAAATAATAATAAGCCTCAAGTGTCAACAGTTCAATCAAAACAACATGAAGGAGTACGAATAGATGGTATATCGCTAGCTCTTTCTGAGACCGCAAAACATAAATGCAGAGCACCTTAAAAGACCAAGGGCTGACTAAACATTGTAATTGATGGCAATGAAAATCCAGCATAGTTATAATCAACACAGTTAAAACAAAAGCATAAAAATGACACAGGTGCTCTCTAATTGTTGCTTTTGTAAGAGGAGGATGACTCAATAGGAACATAAATAGACAGGCCCTTCGTAGAGGGAAGCATTGATTTGCAGAGGTGCCAGAGCTGAAGCTTTGAAAACAGAGATAATAATTTTGGGTGGCATGCTTTCATTGTCAACGCAATGACTAAGAGTTCTCAATATCTTCCACGCTACACATGCTATAGGCGGTTCCCAAACAGAAAAGTAAAGTTTTGACTCCCCCACCACCAATCAATCACACTCCACGGCTAGCCGAATCCTTGGGTACCGTCCAAACCAACAACAATCCTGGGGGAGTTTTGTTTGCAATTATCTTTTCGATTTGAGCATGGAACTAGGAATTCCAATTACCGGCCCCTTTCTCGTGAATGATAGTGAATAAACACATATCGAGGATAACACGCCTAGCATGGAGTATACCCATAGCCCCTTGTCACCACATGAGCGGTTCGGGCATGCAAAACAGGTTATTTCTTGAAGGTTTAGAGAGTGGCACATGCAAAATTACTTGGAACGGCAGGTAGATACCGCACATAGGTAGGTATGGTGGACTCATATGGCACAACTTTGGGTTTATGGAGGTGGATGCACAAGCAGTATTCCCGCTTAGTGCAAGTTATGGCTAGCAAAAGATTGGGAAGCGACCAACTAGAGAGCGACAAAAGTCATCCAAATCCATTGAGATTAACTAGCACTGAGTGCAAGCATGAGTATGACGTAAATCACCATGAACATGAACATCATAGAGGCTATGTTGATTTTATTTCAACTACATGCGTGAGCATGTGCCAAGTCAAGCCACTTCAATCATTCAAAGGAGGATACCATCCTATCATACTACAACACATTCATCTCAACATTCATGTGGGCAATCAAGACAGACCATTATAAGCTCCTAGCTAAATAAGCATGGCATAAGCAACTATGATCACTAAGTTGTCATTGCAAACATGTTTCTCTCACAACAAAGTTGAATTAGGCATGATGAGCAAGTCATATTTACAAAAACAAAACAGATCGAGTTCATACCAGCTTTTCCAGGCTCAGTCACTTCATCATATATCGTCATTATTGCCTTTCACTTGCACGACCGAACGATGTGAACAATAATAAGCGTGCTCGTGCATTGGACTATGCTGGAATCTGCAGGCAAACACAAAGGAGAAGACAAAGTAATATGGTTCTTTGAAAGCGAAACAGGTATGCATGCAAGAGCCACTAAACATTGTAACCAATATCTTCTACCTTGACCCAAAGAAAAAGCAAACTATCTACACGGGAAAGCTCCCAACAAGCAAAAGAAGAAAAAGAAAATCTTTTTGGTTTTTTTCGAACTAGATAGACACACGAAAAGAAAACGAGAAAAAGAAAAATAAACTAGCATGGATAATACAGTGGCAAAGTGTGAACACCGGCTAACAAAGTGAAAGCATAAGCAAGAATGTAAAGTCGTGAGAACACGTACTCCCCCAAGCTTAGGCTTTTGGCCTAACTTGGTCTACTCCCAAGGAGGGAAATAACCAGCTCCTGGGTACTCCGGAGTGGACTGTGGATGCCACTGTTGTGTGAGCTCCTCCGGCTGCCACTGATAAACTGGCATCTGGTACTCGATTGGCGGCTCGGGCACGGGCACCTGTGGTTGGGCTAAGCCCCAATATGCATAGATTTCCGAGGGCATAATAGTGTACCTGCCTGCATGAAGATTGAACAAAGAAGGAGCAGGCAAAATAATAGTCTCACGAGTACCCTGACTAAATACCAGGTTATATATCATCCTACCACCTATATATCTATCAAGAAAGTCATGGAGAACCATGCTATAGTAATCTAGATATCTCTCGGGAAGAAGCATCTCTTCTTCCTCCTCCAGTCTAATGGGTATCTCAAAGTGTTTGGCAAGACGGGTAGCGTAGATACGTCCATAAACAACACGTTTAGAACGGTTAAGGTCCAACCGTTGAGCTACTATAGCGCCCAAGCTATAAGTTTTATCGTTATAAAGGACTTCGCGCAAAACCGCAAGATCTAGGGAACTAAGTGAACCAGCTTTCCCACGACCAATCAAACATTTTCCCACAAATAGTGAGAAATACCGAAGCACGGGAAAATGAATGCTAGCACCTCTAGTGCAAGACACTCCTCTCTCCTCTCCTACAACAATTGTACCTATAAAAGCTTCCAAATCCCATGGACGAGGTTCATGAATATCCCCAACATAAGGTAATTTGCAAACATTGCAAAAATCCTAAAGTGACATGCGCTAGGGGACATCATAAAGTTTAAACTCAACCATAGGAGGATTCTTCCTCAGATAGATGTTAAAGCTTTGTACGAAGATATTAGTGAGGAGGAGGTATTGCGACCACTTATCTTCATCGAAGGCGGTAAGGCCTGCGTTCTCCACCAAGTGATAAAAGTCCTCATAAATTCCAGCGGCGCGTAAGAACGCGTCGCTTGGCCATTCGCACGCGCAAACTTCTGTGACTCGAGGGACCGTATACTTGGCGTTCTTCTCACTCCCATCATCCTTGGGGTCACGGTTTGAAGAGCCTCTCATGAACATCCTCATCTTTTCCCTTTTCTATTTCTGAAAATTTCTGAAATTTTTAGTGACTCTAAGGAAAAGTGAATAAGGCTCAATGAAACTCGTAGCAACTACTCTAACAAGTGCCTAGAGACCGTATTACGCATCAAAACTACTTGGAACCAGCTAGAATTAGCATGCAAAGCTCAAGAACATGGTCACCAAGGCAGCAAAAACATGCGGAGTATAAGTCACTAGAGGAAAAACTAATTGGACCAATGGAGGAGTCACTTACCAAGGAGTAATTTCCCCAAAACAGTTCGGAGAACGATGATTTGAGCAAAGATTTCGAAAATCCCAGCAAGAGGAGCAAGAACATGGGTTTGAGCTGCGAAACGATTTTTTCTGGAGGTAGGAGAACTGGATGGGAGCAAGAATGAGTGGAGGGGGTGCCTTTGGGCCCCACAAGCCTGGGTGGCGCGGCCAGGGGGGTGCCCGCGCCCCTAAGGCTTGTGGCCCACTGGTGTGGCCCCCAGACAGACTCTTTGTCCTAGTATTTTTCAAATATTCCAGAAAAAATCAGACTAGATTTTCAGAGCGTTCGGAGAAATTTTATTTTGGGGGTACTTTTCTACCGGACGCTAAAACAGAAAACAGGGAAAACTAAACTAAATCTATCGTTTTTTCCTAGCAACCGAAGGTGAAAGCTTGGAACAGAGGTTTGTGAATCCTCGAGTCATCCATCTCATGGTCATCGAAATAAATCCGTCAATGGGGTTGATCAAATCTCCTCGACAAAACTTTCTCGAATCGCAAAAGAGAACGGAGAATTTCTGAATAGTCACTAGGTCACCTCAATGGGGATGTGTATCTCCCCAACAAGCAAATCATACTTCATCTTGACACGAGGAATAGGGCATTCAAAGCTCTTGATAAGAATCGATGAAGTTTTTCGATAGCATTGATGGAATGTACTCGATATTGTTTCTTCGGAAGGTGCACCGTATGCTCATTACCGTTGACATGGAAAGTGACATTGCCTTTGTTGCAATCTATAACAGCCCCTGCAGTGTTTAAAAAGGGTCTTCCGAGGATGACAGCCATGGCATCATCCTTGCGAATATCCAAGATAACAAAGTCTGTTAAGATAGTGGTGTTAGCAACCACAACAGGCACATCCTCGCAAATGCCGATAGGGAAAGCAGTTGATTTGTCAGCCATCTGCAGAGAGATTTCAGTGGGTGTCAGCTTATCCAGTTCAAGCCTACGATAAAGAGAGAGAGGCATAACACTTAAACCGGCTCCAAGGTGGCACAACGCAGTTCTAACGTAGTTGCCTTTAACTGAGCAAGGTATAGTGGGCGCACCAGGATCACCTACTTTCTTAGGAGTTCCACCCTTGAAAGTGTAATTGGCAAGCATGGCGGAGATCTCAAGATCAGGTATCCTTCTCTTATTAGTCACAATATCTTTCATGTACTCAGCATACGGACACATCTTGAGCATACCTGTCAGACACATCTACAGAAAGACAGGTGTGATCATTTCAACGAAGCGCTCAAAATCCTCATCATCCTTTTTCTTGGATGGTTTTGGAGGAAAGGGCATAGGTTTCTGAACCCAAGGTTCCCTTTCTTTACCGTGCTTCCTAGCAGTGAAGTCATTCTTATCGTATCTTCTATTCTTAGGCTGTGGGTTATGAATATCAACACTAGGTTCAATCTCCACATCCTTTTCATTGCTAGGTTGAGCATCTTCATGATCATCACTATTGATATTATCATTAGGCTCATGTTCATCACCAGATTGTGTTTCAGCAGCACATATAGAGGCATCATTTGGACTCTCAGGGGTAGGAGCAACGTTGCTAGCGTGCAGGTTCCTATCATCTTTCTTCTTCTTTCTAGGATGACTAGGTGCATCAGTGCTAACTCCTTGAGAAACTTGTTCAATTCTCTTCATATGACCCTCTGATTACAGAGGTTCCTGGGTCATTCTACCGCCTCTAGTGACAACTCTGACGGAATTGTCATTCAACTCATCGAGCAAGTCATTTTGAGCTTTAAGTACTTGTTCTACCTGAGTAGTAACCATAGAGGCATGTTTACTCAGAAGCTTAACATCATTGACATTTCTGTCCACACAAGCACTAAAATGACTAAGCATGTGAGCATTTTGTTCCAATTGTTTGCTAAAATAATCATTGAAACTCTGTTGTTTGGCAACGAAGTTATCAAATTCATCCATGCATAAGCTAGCAGGTTTATCAAAAGTAATATCACTCTCATCAAACCTACGCAGAGAATTTACTTCTACTATCTGTATCGGGTTATCGAGACCATGGATCTCTTCAATAGGTGGTAGATTTTTGACATCTTTAGATTTAATGCCTTTCTCTCGCATAGATTTCTTGGCTTCTTGCATATCTTCAGGACTGAGGAATAGAATACCTCTTTTCTTCGGAGTTGGCTTAGGAGGTGGTTCGGGAATAGTCCAAGCATTCTCATTGCACAAGATGTTACTCAGTAGAATCTCAGCTTGTTCTACAGTTTGTTCCCTCAAAACAATACCGGCACAACTATCTAGGTGGTCTTTGGAAGCATCGATAAGTCCATTATAGAAGATATCAAGTATGTCATTCTTCTCAAGAGGGTGATCAGGCAAAACATTCAGTAGCTGGATGAGCCTCCCCCAAGTTTGTGGGAGACTCTCTTCTTCAGCTTGAGCAAAGTTGTACATTTCTTGCAAGGCAGCTTGCTTCTTATGGGCAGGGAAATATTTTTCAGAGAAGTAGTAGACCATATCCTGGGGGCTACGCACACATCCAGGAGCAAGAGAAGTGAACCATGTCTTAGCGTCATCCTTTAGCGAGAAAGGAAACGGCTTGAGCATATAGTAGTGGCGGATCTTTTCCTCACTAGTGAATAGGGTGGTTATATCGTGCAGTTTGGTAAGATGGGCTAATACCGTTTCAGACTCATAACCGTGAAAGGGATCAGATTCGACCAGAGTGATTAACTCGAGGTCGACAGAGAATTCATAATCCTTATCGGTCACAAAGTTAGGTGAAGTGGCAAACTTCGGGTCGTATTTCATCCTAGCGTTTTGAGATTTTTCTTTCCACTTGTGCAGAAGTTTCTCAACATCATAACTATCCTTACACGCAAGAAAATCCTCAGCTATCTCTCCCTCCATAACATAGCGCTTATCAGGCATAACATGCATAGTAGCAGGTTCTACTTCAATAGTATCAGCAGTTTCAGAAGTATCATCACATCTAGCAGCAACTCTAGCAATATGTGCATCAAGGGCACCAAGTGGAGTATCATGCATAGCATCATCAGGCATAGTATCTAGCATAGCATCATCAGGCATAGTATCAAGCAGAGCATCATCAGGCATAGCATCAAGCATAGCATCATCAGGCACATGCGACATATCAAGATTTCTAGCAGGAGGTGAAGTCACAAACTTACTCAGAACTGAAGCTGAATCAAGTGCAGAGCTAGATGGCAGTTCCTTACCTCTCCTTGTAGTGGAAGGTAGGATTTTAGTTCTTCCATCTTTCGGATTCCTCATAGTGATCAGCAGACATCAATCCGAAGTGACTCAGAGAATATAGTTGTGCTTCCCCGACAACAGCGCTAGAAAAAGCCTTGATGTCCCACAACCGTATGTGATCGCAGAAGTTTTCGAGGGTAGAGTATTCAACCAAAATTTATTGATTCGACTCAAGGGGAAGCGAAAGAATATTCTTAAGTATTAGCAATTGAGTTGTCAATTCAACCACACCTGAAAGATTAGTGTCTGCAAGCAAAGTATCAGTAGCAAGGTAGTATGATAGCAACGGTGCCAGAAAAAGCCTTGGTTGACGGGATTGTCAGTACCGCTTACCTAGCTTTGGCAACGGCGCCAGCAAAGTCTTGCAACAAGTAACAGCAGGGTAGCAAGGAACAATAGTGGCAGCAATAGCAAAGTAACAAGTAACAGCAGTAGCAACAGTAGCAGCAAAGTGACAACAGCAAAGTGGCCCAATCCCTCTTGTAGCAAGGGATTCATCACGTAACAGTTAGAACACGAAGAGATATGTGGCTAGATCCCGTTCGTCGATCTAATGTAGACATGTATTATGTATGTAGTCATACGTGCTTAGGGAAAAGAACTTGCATGACATCTATTGTCCATCCCTCCCGTGGCAACGGGGTCCTAACGGAAACTACGGGATATTAAGGTTCTCCTTTAAATAAAGAACCGTACCAACGCATTAACACGCGGTGAATACATGAATTCCACATACTATGCTCATCTCCGGGAGTGGTTCCGGCTATTGTCACTCAGGGGTTGCCGGGTCATAACACATAGTAGGTGACTACAACTTGCAAGATAGGATCTAAAACACACATATATTGGCGACAACATAATAGGTTCAGATCTGAAATCATGGCACTCGGGCCCTAGTGACAAGCATTAAGCATGGCCAATTAGTAGCAACATCAATCTAGAACATAGTGGATACTAGGGATCAATCCCCATCAAGAACTAACTCGATTACATGATAGATCTCATCCAACTCATAAGTGTCCAGCAAGCCTACAATGAGATTACTCACGAACGATGAAGAGCATCATGGAATTGTCGATGGAGAATGGTTGATGATGACGATGGCGACGATTTCCCCTCTCCGGAGCCCGAAACGGACTCCACATCTGCCCTCCAGATGAAGAACAGGATGTGGCGACGCCTCCGTATCACAAAACGCGATGAAACCTTCTCTCTGATTTTTTTCCAGGCGAAACAGAAGATATAGGACTGAGATTGGGGGCGGTGGTGCCACATGAGCCCCACAAGCCCTCATGGCGCAGCCATAGGGGGTGGCCGCGACCCAGGGGCTTGTGGCCCACTACCACGCCCTCTCACTTGGATCTTTGCGCAGGTATTTTTCTTTTATTCCAGAAAAATCTCCGTAAATTTTTAGGAAGTTCCGAGAACTTTCATTTCTACACAAAAACAACACCATGGCAATTCTGCTGAAAACAACGTCAGTCCGGGTTAGTTCCATTCAAATCATGCAAATTAGAGTCCAAAACAAGGGCAAAAGAGTACGGAAAAGTAGATATGATGGAGACGTATCAATGCCCCCCTTTGCCGTCAGCCCACAAGCATGGCAGATGGTAAAGGGGGGCAGGGCAGGCGGCAAAGGGTCTGTGGGCCCAACAGGTTGCTGTTAACACTTGACGGAGGTGCCCCGCGGATTTTTCGTCCCATGTTCTTTGCCGTCTACCCCCCACGGCAAAGAATCTTTCCCGTCCGCAGACCCAATGCATACGACAAAGAACCCCTTTACTAGATTTTTCTTTGCCGTACAGTTTGCAGTCTGCAGATGGACGACAAAGTCCTTTTGCCGTTCGGGGTGCTCCCCTTTGCCGTCTGCCATGGCAGACGACAAAGTCTCTGATTCCTGTAGTGAAAGCCACTCCAGGGAGGCCAACACGTGAGCATTCTGCTAGTCGTCATAAATTACATTAATTACATACGTTATTAGTAACGTACACCTTTAAACTCCAGTGATCGAACCCTTAGATGTTGGGCCTTGATGAGGGGTAGCTCATGCTATATAAGCCACCCCCCTCTGGCACAAGGGTTCACACCCCCTGTAACACACATTCCACACTGCAAGAGCTCCCGAGCACTCAGTTGTAGGGTTGTTACCTCTACGAGAGGGGCCTGAACTCATACATCTTGCTTACAAGCCTGCCGTAGCTAGGACTCTACCCTCTCCTTTCGTACCCTACACCTCTACTGGCACGTTCATTCCCACGACAGTTGGCGCCCACCGTCGGGCAGGCATCTAAGCGACTTCCGGCAAGTTTGTGATTTTCAATCTCCGTCATGTGTCCGGCCTATGATTCGTTCTTGGTCGTAGAGATCCGTTTCGTCACGCTCATCTTCGTTGCCGATGACTCGGCATGGCTTCAAGAGGTGCTGTCGACATCGAGGGGCTCCCAATCCACGGGGCGACGCACTTCTGTGCAAACTCTTGTGGCGTACTCCTTCGACAGCCATCGACTCCCGCGTCAGCCGTTCGCTCCGCTGCTCATCATCACAAGCGATCCGGTCGCTCACGACATCAGCGGTGGGTGAAACACGCAGTGGCTCGCCAGACATCACCACTGTCATCTCCGCAGATTGCTGCAATCGAGCCTGCTGAACCTCTTCGGGGTGCGATCCACTCGGCGTCAGATTATTCTGATGTTCCTTCTGAGTGCGAGAGCTGCAATCCCGTGGCAGAAGTCTTCATGGCGGGTTCTATGAAGAGCCCGCCTGGGTTCGGTCACGGTGAATGCGAAGTTGGAGAACCGTCGAGTGGACACGCCCACCGTCGTCCTCCAGTTTCCACTCGGCATCAGTGACAACTCTTTTCTAGTGGACCTCAGATTAACATCGAGGTATTTCGTATTCCGATACTTAATGTTGCAGTTGTCGCTAAGATAGCAGATTCCATTCAGCCGTCAGACTCAGAGGCTGGTCGAGGCTTAGAGCAGATTCGTACTTTGCTTCAAGCAGCACAACAACAAAACTCAGTTGTGTCACATTCGCTCAATAGGTTGCATAGTAGTTCTCCCACAATAGATACACTTCGTTTAGTTTTTAGTCTAGGGTCACCTCAACATCGCAGACACAGAGGTTACCAAGAGAATCAACACAAAGATCACGGGCGGAATAAGTTCGCTCCCCGGTGCCACCGTGATGACCACCGTCGGGTACATTCTCCTCCGAGGTGTGGAACGTATGTGTCTCGACACTACGACGACAGGCGGCCGTTCGATGACGAGCAGAGTCCTGGATTTGATACGAGAAATGTACTCGCATAGAGGAGGATTGACACGGGAAGAGCTCACAGAGATGGTTTTGATAGAGATCATCCGAGTGGGAGTGGCACTACAGTTTCTGGCCTCGAGTTATTGAGTAGGGAAATCCGTTCAGCTGATATTCCCCCCAACTTCAGGTTGGCAGTTGGGATAAGTAAGTTCATAGTAGAATCTAAGCCAGAAACATGGATTGATGACTACCAAGTGGCAGTGCAGATTGGTGGAGGCAACGACAGCGTCGCCATGAAGCATTTGCCTCTAATGTTGGATGGTTCGGCCAGGGCGTGGCCGAGTCAGTTGGCTCCTTCTAGCATCTACTGCTGGGAGGATCTTGCCCGAGTATTCATCAAAACATTCGAGGCACGTGCAAGCGTCGTGCTAGTTTGTCCGAGTTGCATCTTTGCGTGCAGAAGCCAAATCAATCTTTGAGTGATTATATCCAGCGTTGGACCACCCTTCATCACACGGTGGAGTACGTTTCCGAGCACTAGGCAATCTATGCTTTCAAAGTTGGTGTCAGGTACAGAGAGCTATATTTGAAGTTCGGTCGTATACGCGACATGTCCATGAGCAAGATGATGGAGATTATTGCCCGATACGCCAATGGTGAAGAACAAGACCGCATCCGGAGCGGTAAAGGAAAATCAGTCGACAACGATGCTGGCAACAATTCCAATCGGAAACAGAAGCACAAGGCTGATGTTTCCACTCTAGCAGAAGCATCCGCCCTGGCGGCACAAGGAAAATTCAAGGGAACACCCAAACGGCAATTTCCACCAAAGAAGTCTAAGAATTAGTCAGATGTTCTTTATGTACCGCATGAAATCCACACGAAGAAAGATGAGGATGGCAATCTGATATTGCCCAAGCACACCACTCGTGAGTGTAGGATGTTGATCCAACAGTTCAAAGATACGCCATCGAATGAGAAGACTCTTGAGAAGGAGGATGAAGAGGATAAGGAAGATATTCCGAGTATCAATGCCACCTTGATGATTTTTGCTGATGTAGAGAGAAGAAGTCGACTGAAGGTCATTAACAAAGAGGTCAACATGGCAGTTCCGACCACCCCATCATACCTCAATTGGTCTCAAATTCCCATAACATTCGATCAGTCGGATCACCCTGCTAACGTTGCTACTCTTGGCCAACAAGCTTTGGTAGTCGACCCAGTTGTGGGAGGAGTTCGTCTTCGTAAGGTATTGATGGATGGTGGGAGTGGGTTGAACATCCTGTATGCAGAAACCCTCAAATGAATGGGCATTCTGATATCTCGAATGAGTGAATGCAGTACACAGTTCCAAGGGATCATCCCTAGGAAGAAGGCTAAGTCACTCAGCCAAATTGCGTTGGATGTTGTATTCGGCAAGGACAAGAACTTTCGCAAGGAGAAATTGACTTTTGAAGTCATAGATTTTTAGAGTGCTTATCATGCCATATTTGGTCGCCCCGCTTATGCGCGTTTCATGGTGCACCCATGCTACGTGTAGCTCAAGATGAAGATGCCAGGGTGTAACGACTAAGATGCTGTCCTTTCTGATCTGGGGATCGAGGCCCCGAAATGGAAACGAGCGCATCTAAGCGTTTCGCAAACATGGTAACATAGCACATACATAATATCAACAGAATGACAATAAGGGATTCAATTGCCATCTCCTAAATATGTTAGAGTACATCACGCATACAATCAAGGTAGTTCCGCTACGGACTACAAAACATGGGAAATGACTATACTACCCTGCGTGCTGGCCCACGATCACGACCACGCCTCAATCTTCTAGATAGTTCACGTACAGGCGGTCGTTCTCCTCATCGTACGGCCACGCCAGCTGCGTGCCGTCGGGATCACCTGTCTCGGGGGTACCTTAACCTGTTGGTGTTGTGAAGGAATCTGTGAGCCACGGGGACTAAGCAATCTATGACCTCGGTGCCAGAACTAGTCAAGTTATTAGGTTGGATAGGTGGAGTAGTTTAGGTTGCAGCATCCTAAGGTTGAAATGGTGGCTAACTTACGTAGAACATGTATGAAGGTGGTCTATTCTAGCGGTCGATAGTAAATGATCACTAAGTGATCTTGAACACCTACCTACGTCAATCATAACCCCACCGTGTTCCCGATCGAAGAGAGATCTTCGAAGGGGACAGTCACGGTTACGCACACAGTTGGCAATTTTATTAGCTTATGTTTAAGTTATCTATTACCGGATGTTAACAAAGTATTCCAAGTTGCCACATAACCGCGGGCACGGCTTTCCGAAAGATTAAATCCTGCAGGGGTGCTCCAACTAGTCCATCACAAACGCACACGGGCCGCAAAGTAATCCTCTATCACGAATCTCGTGATCTCGTCGGATTCCTTAGAGGAAAACCTCAACTCTGGGGAGAAGCAAAGCTTCACCGGGGTTCCTATACGCAAGATATATCGCTAAGGTAAGATAAGACTAGAAGGACCTCCCGTCGTGTCGACGACCCTGATAAGAGCCGCATATCTCAGTCTCAGGACACAACGGATGGAACTAGCTACGAGTACCAAACCTCAAGTTTCCTTGTGGTGGCCCCGCAGGCAGACCGGTTTGGACCAACACTTATGAGGAGCACTGGCCCGGGTTGTTCATTAAAGATCCTCGGGTTGATCATTCCCAATGCAGATTATTATTAAGTGATTAGCAAATTAACACCAATGTTGGGTCCTGCCGGACAAGGCTTAACACTACGCGATTTATCGAGGGGGTCCCCATAACAACCCCGAACGTGTTAGGAGCGATCAATATGGAATCAAACACCGGTAGCCGGTAACTATGGCTGCAATAACGGAACAAAGCACCCGGCAAATGGCTAGGCCTTCCGTTATTTACCAAGTATATAGGTGCATTAATAAATAAAAGAATTAAGATAATGATATCAAGCTCATGTTATCACATGAGGAAAGCACGTGCATCTAGCAATGCTAACATTAGTAGCTTAGCAAAGCCTACTTAGCCACTCAAGATTTGCTAGGAAGGGACAAGGGTTTGGGTTTCATGGCATATCAGGAGGCAAATATTTCAGTGGTAGGAAGCGAGCTTAAGATGGAAGAAACGTAATCTAGCATAACAAGTCTAGAGATGGAATCAAGGTCATGTCATCTTGCGTGTGATATCCTCAGCTTGGAACGGTTCTTGATCGTCCTGCACGTACTCTCCCGAATCCACGTACTCGTTCTCCAATCCCGGTGCTACCCAACATAAGAATAACATCCAATGAACAACAGCACCTCAAGATGCAACAAGCACATGATGCATGAGATGAATATGAACATGCATCACTATTTCTATCACTAGCACAAGCATGAGAAGTAAATACATGTTCCTGGACAGAACTTCATCCTAATCTATCTTGACATGCATGAGAATTCCATGATCAGATGCGTCTCATGAAAATGATGCAAAAGCATATAAAGAACATTTCAATCGGAGCTACGGATCAACGGGAATCAACGAAACAAGATATGAAGACCTACGTGTGCAATTCATCACAACACACTCAAATGGCACAACTCTGGTATTTCCAGCTTGCCAAGACATAAAACAAACCAACATGGATAGGGTGGAGCAAAGAAGAACACCACATCATCAACTAAGCACTCACAAACATCAAAATACGAAAACTACACAATCTGCCATAAACTACATCTTAGCACTTTGTGAGCTACATGCAAAGCACCTACAGGCACCCAAATATGCCAAATAATATATGTGGCTGTAGCTATCCAAGAGTACTACAAGCACAAGCAAAAACATCACACAAAGGAGTTAAACAAAGAAAGTTACACAGCTGCAAACTTGCCCAAAAATATCAGATTTCAGGGACTTAGTGAAAATTCCAGATTCTCACTATCTTTTATGCTCTCAAGCATTTTGACAGCAGCCAAAACAATATCTACATGACTCCAAATAGAATGAAAATATACAGGGAGCTAGACAAACATATCAGCTTCAACTTTCCAGTTCAAAGCTAAGGCTAAAACACAACACATTGACCTGCACAACCTCCTCAACAGGAGAAGAAAATATAGACACATTCTCAGACTTTGTGAAAATCTCAGATTTTCGCTAATCTGGAATTTCAGCCACATGCCTACTTTTATTGGGCACAACTTGCACATATGGATTCCTAAACATGAAATGAAACAACCATGTGGTAGCGGGGGTCACCCTCTACTAGCACAACCAAGAAGCAAACCTTTGTGCTCAACAAATCACATGGAACCAAGCTCTAAACATAGAAGAAAAAATGAAATATGCCATCTCCCAAAAATGTACCAATGGCAAAAATGATTTCACCAATGGATTCCTGGGATCTTTCTACCCCAAAAGCATATAAAATACATATGCACTCGCTTGGAGCAAGTGTGCACAAACTAGGAAAGAAAATCTACATAGAATCCTATATAGTGAATAGTGCTACATCACATGTGCAAAATCACCAGAGAAAAACGTACATAAGCATATACACATGTCCACAACATCAATGGGGGTACATGAGGGGTAGACCACATGCCTATGTGCCTTGGCACATCTCCACTCCATCACAAGCCACAAGCACAACATGAAAATATCACCTACACATGAAATCTTGCACATATGCCCATCAAGGCCTAGCTTGCCATGATGTGTGTGTGGACATACTCACATGAGCACCCACACACTCACATAGGGTCTAGCAAAGCTAAATATACATACCTCAAACAACAAGCACTCCTACACATGATAAAACCACACAATCTACTAGAGCAAACACTCACACACCCACATACCAAGTGCACATGACCCCTAGTCCATGTGTGTGAGAGGCACACACACACCATGCACCACAACACCACATGTCATCACACATGTATGTTTGATACCACACACACACATCTCAACACCAACACCTGCACATCACCTTGTAGCATCTACACATACACATCACAACACCAAGCTGCCCCAACAATAATCTTTACATGCAGCAACCAAGGACACAACAAAAAAAATGGAAAACTAGCCTAATATATCCTGATCACATGCACCTGCAATTACTGTTGCTAGAAGCAAAATTACACAGCAAAGAAAAAATACAACGAAAAAAATAAGAGGCTTGGGGGGGGGTCGAACCCAAGCCCTCTCTGCAACTACACTACTGTTGTTGCCACCCTGCTACTGTCATGGCTACGACAGAGAGGGTTCAGCTAGCAAGATTTACCTCTGGTGCTGCTATCTACTGTCGAACAGGAAAAGAAAACAGAAAAAGGGGTTGCACCATAGGGTACTCGAACCCTGCACCTCAAGGGAACAAACAGAGACACCAACCACTGCGCTATGATTCGGCTGCTGACAGAGAAGGGAAGGTTTCTCTGAAGAGAAGCCGCTCTGCTACGAAACACCATGCCGGCGACCAAACCAGAGGAGGACGGCGGCGACTACCACGGCTAACAACGTCGGCTACACGATACTGGGCGACGCATGGTCCATAGGGGGATCCATTCCCGCCTTGAAAACTCCTGAAGGCGCATCTAGCAACAAGCACAAGCATCTACACTACCGCTGCGCTGCACTCTGCTCTCTGCAGCAGAACAGAGCACCTCGACGATGACTCGAGGCCACGCCGTGCTAGAGAGGAAAGAGAGGGTTCTACGCGCTGCTCATCGAGGGGGAAGGAGAGGGGAGGACGACGGTGTAGTGGAAGATGAAGCGTCAATGACCCGCTGCACGAAGTAGCTGCTGGAGTCGAGGAAGGAGGCGTTCGTCGTGATCGTCAAGGAGGAAGCCCCTGCTTCGGCTCCGCGCAAAGATGGAACCCCTCGTGCGTCCTCTTGCTCGCACGGCTACGGGGAGGAGACGAGGTCGACGCTACGCCGGTGTCGAGCTCGACGCGAAGCTAGCCATGGCGATGGGGACGTCGATGTGGTCTCTGGCGGTGCTGGAGGGAGAAGAGGAGGGGGAGGAGGAACCCTAGCTGCAGGGGAGGCGAGGAGCAGCTTATATCACTCTTGAGGGGCGAGCTGGAGCCGCAAGATCGAGGTATGGGCGATCGGGAGGCTGAGGCTGGTTCATACCAGCGTGACATCGACGGGAGGAAGAAGAGGGACGTCTACCGGGCTCCTATGCTGCGAAGAGGTAAGGGAGTGGGCCGACCTTGTGGGAGGGAGCCCACAGGGTGGCACCACTTAAAAGAAAAACTCTCTGGGCCTTTTCTATTTACAGGAAAAGCCGCAGAAGAAATTAATACACAGAAAAATCCACTGGGGATAAAAACAAAGGAAAATTACCCCTGGTCATGGAAAAATATGACCAAATTAAATAAAATAACAGAGATGTATTTGGGGCAACTAAATATTTACAAAACAGCATTACCATTGGCTGTTTTGTAATTAGTTGCACCTTTAAAACTTGTTTTCAAAATAGCAAACACCTCTCCATTTCCTACACAAAACCTGCTAACCCATGGGCATTTTAAAAAAAATTAGGAAAGGAAGAAGTGAATCTTGACATAGCAGAAATAGAGAGGGAGGGAAGATGTTTTTTTTAACCTAAGCATTCACATGGTTGATCCTACTAGCACAAGCAACCTAAGAGAGTTACACCATACCACACATATATCCACAAGAACACAAACAAAACATGAAATCATATGACCACAATGCAACGTCACAAAGACATGGGCATGATATGATATGGCATGCATGCATGCAAGGGAAGAAGTAATAAGGAGACAACACATGAAATCATAAGCTTGAACTCTCTCATAGCATTGACAAGGTGGACCCACGTAAGAAGGTTCCAAAAGGGGAAGGTTACACATATGGGGCATTACACAGGGCCCAAGTGAGTCATCACAGTCACATGCAATCGACAGAGAGCTGAAGAGTGCTTGCAACAAGGCTCTAAGATCGCGGATCAACAGATTGTTGTGGTTGAACTAGAGGAATACCAAAAGAACACTGGCCCTGCCGACCTGAAGCGCTCCAAGAAACCCGATTCTGAGTTTGATTTTTAATCGGCTGGTGAAGTCAAACCAGTAAACATCCACCCGACAGATCCTAACGCTGCCCCGACCAACATCTCAACGACACTCGACAACAAATAGGAAGCGGAGCTCATCCAGTTCCTCCGTGAGAAATGGGACATATTTACATGGAAGCCTGCTGACATGCCGGGTGTGCCTAGGGAACTGGCTGAGCATCGACGAAGAGTGGATCCGAAGGCAAAGCCTATTAAAGAGCATTTGCGTGGGTCTGCAGCGGAGAAGAGGAAAGCAATCGGGGAGGAGGTGGCTTCACTCTTGGAGGCGAAGTTCATACTCGAGGTCTACCATTATGAGTGGCTCGCGAATGTCGTCATGGTCCCCAAGAAGGATGAGTACCTTCGTATGTGTATGGATTTCAAGAATATAAATAAGGTCTGCCCGAAAGATCACTTTCTGCTCCCCCGCATTGATCAAATTGTCGATTCGACTGCGGGGTGTGAGCGTTTATCCTTTCTTGATGCTTATTCTGGCTACCATGAGATCTGTTTTTTGGTCCAGATGAAATAAAAACGGCCTTCATCACCCCTTTTGGTTGTTTCTGCTATATTACCATGCCTTTTTGTTTGAAGAATGTTGGCTCCACTTTCATGCGTATGATCCATAAGTGCCTCCTTGATCAAATCAGTCGGAATGTCGAAGCATACATGGATGATACTGTGGTGAACTCTCGCAAAGGTTCCGAACTATTGACAAACCTGGCACAGACATTTGTCAACCTCAGCATGTACAATATCAAACTAAGTCCAGCTAAGTGCACTTTCGGAGTCCCTAGCGGCAAGTTACTGTGTTTCCTCGTTTCCTACCGAGGGATCGATGTCAACCCCGAGAAGATCGATGCCATCATCCGAATGAAAAGTCATGTGCGTGTGCACGATCTCCAAATGCTCATAGGTTGCCTGGCGGCACTGAGTCAGTTCATCTCTCGTCTCGGTGAGAAGGCATTGCCTTTGTATCGACTCATGAAAAAGTCTAATGTGTTCGAGTGGAATGACGTGGCAGAAGCAACATTTCTCAAGCTAAAAACCCTCCTTTCCACCCAGCCGGTGCTTGCTGCTCCGTACAGCAAAGAACTCCTGCTCCTATACTGTTGGAATTATGCCCTAGAGGCAATGATAAATAAGTTATTATTATAATTCCTGTATCAAGATAATCTTTATTATCCATGATATAATTGTATTGAATGAAGACTTAGATACGTGTGTGGATACATAGACAAAACACTGTCCCTAGCAAACCTCTAGTTGGCTAGCCAGTTGATCAAGGATAGTCAGGGTCTTCTGACTATGTACAAGGTGTTGTTTCTTGATAACTAGATCACATCATTAGGAGAATCATGTGATGGACAAGACCCAAACTAATAGACGTAGCATGTTGATCGTGTCATTTTGTTGCTACTGTTTTTTGTGTGTCAAGTATTTATTCCTATGACCATGAGATCATATAACTCACTGACACCGGAGGAATACTTTGTGTGTATCAAACGTCACAACGTAACTGGGTGGCTATAAGATGCTCTACAGGTATCTCCGAAGGTGTCCGTTGAGTTAGTATGGATCAAGAGTGGGATTTGTCACTCCGTATGACGGAGAGGTATCTCGGGACCCACTTGATAATACAACATCACACACAAGCCTTGCAAGCAATGTGACTTAGTGTAAGTTGCGGGATCTTGTATTACGGAACGGGTAAAGAGACTTGTCGGTAAACGAGATTGAAATAGGTATGCGGATACTGACAATCGAATCTCGGGCAAGTAACATACCGAAGGACAAAGGGAATGACATACGGGATTATATGAATCCTTGGCACTGAGGTTCAAACGATAAGATCTTCGTAGAATATGTAGGATCCAATATGGGCATCCAGGTCCCGCTATTGGATATTGACCGAGGAGTCCCTCGGGTCATGTCTGCATAGTTCTCGAACCCGCAGGGTCTGCACACTTAAGGTTCGACGTTGTTTTACGTGTATTTCAGTTATATGGTTGGTTACCGAATGTTGCTCGGAGTCCTGGATGAGATCACGGACGTGACGAGGGTTTCCGGAAAGGTCCGAGATGAAGATTGATATATAGGATGACCTCATTTGATTACCGGATGGTTTTCGCAATTACCGGGAATGTACCGGGAATGACGAATGGGTTCCGAATGTTCACCGGGGGGGGGGGGGCAGCCCACCCCGGGGAAGCCCATAGGCCTTAGGGTTGCCGTACCAGCCCTTAGTGGGCTGGTGGGCAAGCCGAGAGAGGCCCCTGCACAGGGAGATAAGAAAATCAAAGAGAAAAAAAGGGGAAGTGGGAAGGAAGGGAAGGACTCCACCTTCCAATCCTAGTTGGACTCGGATTGGAGGAGGACTCCTCCTGCCCCCCTTCGGCCGAACCCCTTGGGGCTCCTTGAGCCCCAAGGCAAGGCCCCTCCCCTCCCACCTATATATACGGAGGTTTTAGGGCTGATTTGAGACAACTTTTTCATCGCAGCACGACCACATACCTCCACGGTTTTTCCTCTAGATCACGTTTCTACGGAGCTCGGGCGGAGCCCTGCTGAGATTAGATCACCACCAACCTCCAAAGAGCCGTCACGCTGCCAGAGAACTCATCTACCTGTCCATCTCTCTTTCTGAATCAAGAAGGCCGAGATCATCGTCGAGCTGTACGTGTGCTGAATGCGGAGGTGCCGTCCGTTCGGCACTAGATTAGAGCGGATCGTCGGACGGATTGCGGGACGGTTCGCGGGGCGGATCGAGGGACGTGAGGACATTCGACTACATCAACCGCGTTTATTAACGCTTCTGCTGTGCAATGTACAAGGGTATGTAGATCTAAAATCCCCTTCGTAGATGGATATCACCATGATAGATCTTCGTGCGCGTAGGAAATTTTTTGTTTCCCATGCGACGTTCCCTAGCATATACATCACAACTACTAATCAAGTCAACAACACATTTCTGACTGTCGAGTGAGAAGAGGAAGGCAAAGCTTACAAAGTCCAGCGCCCAGTCTAATAAATTTCTGAAGTACTGACCCCTTCGAAGCAAAGGTATCCGCATTACCAGAAACTCCTTTATGGAATATATCTATCTTCAAAGAAGGTGGCACATAAATTTCAAGATCATATTCGGTATCAGTCGTCAGCGATGCCCCACTGTCAGAGATTCTTAACAATCGGGATGCATCTGGTCTCGTGCCTCAATGGGCCATAGAGCTGTGATATTTTGACATCAAGTTCGAGGCAAAGAAAGTTATCAACTCTCAAGCGCTTGTCGATTTCATTGCCGAGTGGGTGGAACAACAGGAGCCATCTCAAATTCACTCGACACGCTAGACTATGTTCGTTGATGGCTCCAAAATGTGCTCGTGTGGTACTGGTGTCCCCAAAAGGCGACAAGCTCATCTATGTTCTCGAGATTCATTTTTATTCCTCCAACAACGAGGCTGGATATGAAGCCCTCCTCTATGGGTTGCGTATGGCCATCTCACTCGGCATCCGGCGCTTGACAGTGTACGGTAACTCAAATCTCGTGGTCAATCAAGTGATGATGGAATGGAATGTCAGAAACTCCTCCATGATTGAATATTGTCACATAGTAAGGAAGCTTGAAAATAAGTTTGAAGGTGTGGAACTCCACCATGTTCCCCGATGAAAAATCAAGCAACTGATGAACTGGCCAAAAATGGGTCCACTCAGAAACCTGTCCCTAGCAATGTGTGATGGAAGTATGCCCTAGA
Source organism: Hordeum vulgare subsp. vulgare (assembly GCF_904849725.1). Lineage (NCBI taxonomy): Eukaryota > Viridiplantae > Streptophyta > Magnoliopsida > Poales > Poaceae > Hordeum > Hordeum vulgare. Next base: position 301,911,014 of record NC_058519.1, read on the forward strand.
GGCAATAATAAATTTGTCATTATTATATTTCCTTTTTCATGATAATCGTTTACTATCCATGCTAGAATTGTATTGATTGGAAACTAAAATACATGTGTGGATACATAGACATCACACTGTCCCTAGTGAGCCTCTAGTTGACTACCTAGTTGATCAAAGATGGTTAAGGTTTCCTGGTCATCGACAAGTGTTGTCACTTGATAACGGGATAACATCATTAGGAGAATGATGTGATGGACAAGATCCAAACTATGAACGTAGCATATGATCGTGTTAGTTTATTTCTACTGTTTTCTGCATGTCAATGTATTTGTTCGTATTACCTTGAGATCCTTTAACTCCCACGCACCAAAGGAATACCTTCTTTGTTATCAAACGTCGCAACGTAACTGGGTGACTATAAAGGTGCTCTACAGGTATCTCCAATGATGTCTGTTGAGTTGGCATGGATCAGGACTAGGATTTCTCACTCCGTGTGACGGAGAGGTATCTCGTGACCCACTCGGTAATACAACATCACAACAAGCCTTGCAAGAAATGTGACTAAGGAGTTAGTTACGTGATCTTGTATTACGGAACGAGTAAAGAGACTTGGGAGTAATGATATTGAACTAGGTATACAGATACCGATGATCGAATCTCGGGCAAGTAACATAATGATGACCCACAAGTGTAGGGGATCAATCTTTGTCGTTTCGATAAGTAGGAGTGTCAAACCCAACCAGGAGCAGAAGGAACTGACAAGTGGTTTTCAACAAGGTATTTTGTGCAAGCATTGAAATTATCGGTAACAGATAGTTGTGTGATAAGATGATTCGTAGCAAGTAGCAAGTAACAAAAGTAAAAAAGGTGCAGCAAATTGGCCCAATCCCTTTTGTAGCAAGGGACAAGCCTGTAAAAACTCTTATAGGAGGAGAAACGCTCCCGAGGAAACATGGGAATTTCTGTCAAGCTAGTTTTCATCATGTTCATATGATTCGCGTTCGCTATATTGATAGTTTGATATGTGAGTGGACCGGTGCTTGGGTGCTGCCGTTACTTGGACAAACATCCCACTTATGATTAACCCCTCTCGCAACCATCCGCAACTACGAAAGAAGAATTAAGACTAAGTCTAACCATAGCATTAAACTAGTGGATCCAAATCAGCCCCTTACGAAGCAACGCATAAACTAGGGTTTAAGATTTTGTCACTCTAGCAACCCATCATCTACTTATTATTTCCCAATGCCTTCCTCTAGGCCCAAATAATGGTGAAGTGTTATGTAGTCGATGTTCACATAACACCACTAGAGGAAAAACAACAAACAACACATCAAAATATCGAACGAATACCAAATTCACATGACTACTTATAGTAAGACTTATCCCATGTCCTCAGGAACAAAAGTGACTACTCAAAAAGCATAATTATGTTCATGACCAAATAAGTATTGAATTGCATCAAGGATTTGAACATATAATCTTCCACCGAGTAATCCAACTAGCATCAAATGTAAAGAGTAATTAACACAACTAGCAACCTTAAAAGTACCAATCGGAGTCGCGAGACGGAGATTGGTTACTAGAGACGAACTAGGGTTTGGAGATGAGATGGTGTTGATGAAGATGTTGATGGTGATGAGTCCCCTATGATGAGAGGAGTGTTGGTGATGACGATGGCGACGATTTCCTCCTCCGGGAGGAAAGTTTCCCCGGCAGGATGGCCCTGCCGCAGCTCTAGATTGGTTCTGCTCAAGTTCCACCTCGTGGCGGCGGCGACTCCTCCCGAAAGCCTCCTCCTGTTTTTTGTCTAGAACGAAACCCCCCTTATAGAAAAAGATGGGAGCCAGAGTGGCAACAGGGGGCCCACAAGCCCCCTAGGCGCGACCAGGGGGGTAGGCCGCGCCTAGCAGGCTTGTGGCCCCCTGGTGGCTCCCCTCTGGTACTTCTTCCGCCTAGTATTTTTTATAAATTCCAAAATAATTCCTCGTTGATTTTCACGGCTTTTGGAGTTGCGCAGAATAGGTATCTCAAAATTGCTCCCTTTTTAGACCAGAATTCCAGCTGCCGACATTCTCCCACTTCATGTAAACCTTGTAAAATAAGAGAGAAAAGGCATAAGTATTGTACCATGAAGTGTAATAACAGCCATAAAGCGATAAATATCAACATAAAAGCATGATGCAAAATGGACGTATCTCATACCGAAGGACAAAGGGCACGACATACGAGATTAACTGAATCCTTGACATAGAGGTACGTAGATATTCGTAGAATATGTATGAGCCAATATGGACATCCAGGTCCCACTATTGGTTATTGACCGGAGAATGTCTTAGGTCATGTCTACATAGTTCGCGAACCCGCCGGGTCTGCACACTAAAGGTTCGGTGACATTTCGGTATAGTTGAGTTATAGGTGTTGGTGACCGAATGTTGTTCGATGTCTCGGATGAGATCCTCGACATCACGAGGAGCTTCAGAATGGTCTGTAGGTAAAGATTGATATATATGAAGTCCTGTTTTGGTCACCGCAAAATTTTCAGGCTCATCGGTAGTGTACCGGGAGTGCCGGGAGGGTACCGGGGACCATCGGGAGGGACGTCACGCCCCGAGGAGGCTCATCGGCTATGGGAGGAGACAAACCAACCGCTAGATGGCTGTCCTAAGCCCCCACTAAGGCCATAAGGTTTGAGAAGGAAAAAACCCAAAGGTTGAAGAGGAGGAAAGGGTTTCCAAGTGGAGACGAGGAATCCTATTCCTAGTAGGATTGGAGTAGGACTCCTCCACCTCCAATTTTGTCCAAACCTTGACGGTTTAAGGCTGCGTTTGTTGGGTAACATCGCATGGGAAACAAAAAATTTCCTACGTGCACGAAGACCTATCATGGTGATGTCCATCTACGAGAGGAGATTTGGATCTACGTACTCTTGTAGATCGCACAGCAGGAAGCGTTAAGAAACGCGGTTAATGTAGTGGAACGTCCTCACATCCCTCGATCCGCCCTGAGAACCGTCCCACGAACCGTCCCGCGATCCGTCCCATGATCTGTTCCGATCTAGTGCCGAACGGACGACACCTCCGCGTTCAGCACACGTACAGCTCGACGATGATCTTGGCCTTCTTGATCCAGCAAGAAAGACGGAGAAGTAGATGAGTTCTCCGGCAGCGTGACGACGCTCCGGTGGTGGTGAAGGATCTACTCCTGCAGGGCTCCGCCCGAGCTCCGCAGAAATACGATCTAGAGGTAAAACTATGGTGTCTAGATCTGAGTTGCACGTGGCAAAAGTTGTCTCAAATCAGCCCTAAATCACCACTATATATAGGAGGCAGGGGTGGAGGCTTGCCTTAAGAGCCAAGCCCTCAAGGGTGCGCAGGCTAGGGAGGAGGAGGACTCCTACTCCAATCCTAGTCCAACTAGGATTGGAAAGTGGAGTCCTTCTCTTCCTTCCCATCTTTCTTTTTTTCCTTTTCTTTGATTTTTCTTTCTTGGCGCATAGGCTCTCTTGGGCTGTCCCACAAGCCCACTAAGGGCTGGTGCGCCACCCCTAGGGCCTTTGTGCTTGCCCCGGGAGGGTTGCCCCCCTCCCGGTGAACTTCCGTAGCCCATTCGTCACTCCGGGTACATTCCCGGTTATGCCTGAAAACTTTGTGGTAACCAAATGAAGTCATCCTATATATCAATCTTCGTTTCCCGACCAATCCAGAAACCTTCGTGATCCGCGATCTCATACGGGACTCCGAACAAAATTCTGTAACCACACATATAACTCAACTATACTAAAAGATCATCGAACCTTAAGTGTGCAGACCCTGCGGGTTCGAGAACTATGTAGACATGCCCCAAGGAACTCCTCGGTCAATATCCAATAGCAGGACCTGGATGACCACACTTGGATCCTGCATATTCTCCGAAGATCTTGTCGGTTGAACCTCAGTGTCAAGGATTCATATAATCCCGTATGTCATTCCGTTTGTCCTTCGGCATGTTACTTGCCCGAGATTCGATCGTCGGTATCCGAATACCTATTTCAATCTCGTTACCGGCAAGTCTCTTTACTCATTTCATAATACAAGATTCCTTGACTTACACTTAGTCACATTGCTTGCAAGGCTTGAGTGTGATGTTGTATTACCGAGTGGGCCCCGAGATACCTCTCCGTCACACGGAGTGACAAATCCCAGTCTTGATCCATACTAACTCAACGGACACCTTCAGAGATACCTGTAGAACACCTTTATAGTCACCTAGTTACATTGTGACGTTTGATGCACACAAGGTATTCATTCGGTGCCAGTGAGTTATATGATCTCATGGTCATAGGAACAAATACTTGACACGTAGAAAACAATAGCAATAAAACTACATGATCAATATGCTACGTTCATAGTTTCGGTTTAGGCCATCCCATGATTCTCCTAATGATGTGATCCAGTTATCAAGCAACAACACTTGCACATAGTCAGAAAACCTTGACTATCATTGATCAACTGGCTAGCCAAGTAGAGGCTTGCTAGGGACATTGTTTTGTCTATGTATCCACACACGTATCTATGTTTTCATTCAATACAATTATAGCTTGGATAATAAACGATTATCTTTAAACAGGAAATATAATACTAACTATTTATAATTGCCTCTAGGGCATATTTCCAACATCCTCCTCCCCTCCCTCCCTCCTATATATACTAGAGGAATTAGAGGCAGCCCTAACCCTAATTGCCATGTGCTCCCTCTACTTCTCTCTAGATTTGTTTCTCCTCTAGTCTAGTTCGGCGGTGCTTAGGTGAAGCCCTGTTGTATTAGTTCACCACGACCACCACCATGCCGCCGTGCTGGAGAACTCATCTACCACTCTCCCCTCTTGCTGGATCAAGAAGGCGGGTATCGTTATCGAGCTGTACGTGTGCTGAACTCGGAGGTGTCGTCCGTTCGGCACTAGATTGGGGTGGATCGTGATGGGATCGTGGGACGGATCGTGAAGATATCGCTGGAAGGGCTGGGATTTGGATCGGAAAATGTTCCACAACATCAACCATGTTTAATACGCTTCCGCTTAGCGATCTACAAGGGTATGTAGATTCACTCTCCCCTCTCGTAGATGATCATCACAATGGATAGGTATTGCGTCTGCACAAGAAATTTTTTGTTTCCCATGCAACGTTCCCCAACAGTGGCATCATGAGCTAGGTTCATGCGTACATGACATATCGAGTAGAACATAAAGGAGTTTGTGGGCATCGATGTTCAGATTGCTTCCCTCCTTAGTCTTTTCTTGATTTGGCAGTATTGTTGAATTGAAGCGGCCCAGACCAACATTACCCGTACGCTTACGAGAGACCGGTTTCATCGACTAACATGCAACTTGTTTCATAAAGATGACTGGCGGTTGTCCATTTCTTGATCCTTAGTTGAATTGGATTTGACCGAGGTGGTCCTTGGAGAAGGTTAAATAGCAATTTGCATATCACTGTTGTTGCTTTGCATAAGTAAGATGTGATCATACTAGATACCGATAGCAGCCACGTAAAACATGCAACAACAAATTTGAGGACGTCTAACTTGTTTTTGGAGGGTATGCTTGTGATGTGATATGGCCAAAGACATGATATGATATATTGGATGTATGAGATGATAATGTTGTAATTGTTAAATATCGACTTGCACGTCGATGCTACGGCAACCGGCAGGAGCCATAGGGTTGTCTTTAAATTTATTTTGCGCTTGTAGATGCTATTGCTATATCGCTAGGAATTAGCTTTAGTAGTAATAGCATAGATAGCGCGACAACCTCGATGGCAGCACAATGATGGAGATCATGGTGTGGCGCCGGTGACGATGGAGATCATGTCATTGCTTTGGTGATGGAAATAAAGAAGCACAACTTCAAGGCCATATCATGTCACTTTTGATTTGCATGTGATGTTAATCCTTTTATGCATCTTATTTTTCTTAGAACGACGGTAGCATTATAAGGTGACCCCTCACTAAAATGTAAATAAAAAATTGTGTTCTCCCCGACTGTGTACCTTTGCGACATTTTGTCTTTTTGAGACACCACGTGATGATCGGATGTGATAGACTCAACGTTCACATACAATGGGTGCAAAACAGTTGCACAAGCGGAACACTCGGGTTAAACTTGACGATCCTAGCATGTAGAGACATGGCCTAAGAACACAAGAGACCGAAAGGTCGAGCATCAATCATCTAGTTGAGATGATCATCATGGAGATGTTCACCATTCAAACTATACTCAACTCATGTGATGATCGAACTTGAGTTAGTGAATTTGGATCATGCGACACTAAAATGACTAGAGGGATATCAATTTGAGTGGGAGTTTATTAGTAATATGATTACCTAAACATAATTATCATGAACATAGTAAAAAGGTCTTTGCAAATTATGTTGTAGCTTGCGCTGTAGCTCTGCTGTTTTTGATATGTTCCTAGAAAATAATTAATTGAAAGTTGATAGTAGCAATTATGTGGATTGGGTCCGTAAACTAAGGATTGTCCTCATTGTTGCACAAATGTCTTATGTCCTTAATGCACCGCTCATTGTGCTGAACCCAAGCATAATGTGCGGATGTTGCGAACATCGCACATACACGTTTTTGATGACTACGTGATAGTTCAGTGAGTAATGCTTAATGGCTTCGAATTGAGGCGCCAAAGACGTTTTGAACGTCACGGAACAAGTGAGATGTTGCAAGGGATGAAATTTGGATTTCAGGCTCATGCCCGCGTTGAGAGGTATGAGACCTCCGACAAGATTCTTGGCCTGCGAAGTAAGGGAGAAAAGCTCAATCGTTGAACACGTGCTTAGATTGTCTAAGTACTACAATCACTTGAATTGAGTGGGAGTTCATCTTTGAGATAAGATAGTGATTGAAATAGTTCTCCAAAATCAATGCCAGCAAGCTACAGAGCATCGTGATGAACTATAACATATCAGGGATAGATATGATGATCCTTGAGCTCTTCGCGATTTTTGATACCATGAAAGTAGAAATCAAGTAGGAGCATCAATTGTTGATGGTTAGTAAAACCACTAGTTTAAAAAAGGGCAAGGGGAAGAAGGGATACTTCATGAAACAGAAAACCAGTTGCTGCTCTAGTGAAGAAACCCAAGGTTGAACCCAAACCCGAGATTAAGTGCTTCTGTAATGAGGGGAACGGTCACTGAAGTGGAACTACCCTAGATTCTTGGTAGATGACAAGGCTGGCAAAGCGACAAAATTATATTGGATATAGATGATATTGATGTGTACTTCACTAGTAATCCTAGTGGCACCAGGGTATTAGATACTGGTTCATTTGCTAAATGATAGTATCTCAAAATAAAAGCTACGGAATAAACAGATACTAGCAAAGGTGAGGTGACAATGTCTGTTGGAAGAAATTTCAAGGTTGATGTGATCAAGACATCACACACTCCCTCTACCACCGGGATTAGTATTGAGCCTAAATAAATGTTATTTGGTGTTTGGGTTGAGCATGAACATGATTAGATCGTGTTTACTGCAATACGATTATTCATTTAAAGATAATAATGGTTATTCTATTTGCTTGAATAAATACATTCAATGGTTTATTGAATCTCGATCGTAGTGATACACATGTTCAGAATATTGATGCCAAAAGATACAAAGTAGTAATTATAGTACCACTTACTTGTGGCATTATCACTTGAGTCATATTGGAGTAAAATGCATTAAGAAGCTCCATACTGATGGATCTTCGGACTCACTTGTTTTTGAATCGTTTGAGACATGCGAACCATGTCTATTAGTATAAACGCATGAAGAAACTCCATGCAGATGGCTCACTTGGATTCACTTAATTTTGAATTACTTGAGACATGCAAATCATACCACATGGGCAAGATGACTGTAGGCTTCGTTTTCTAGTGACATGGAACAAGAAAGTAACTGGTTTGAAGTAATACATTTTGATGTGTGCAGTCCAATGAGTGTTGTGGCACGCGGTGGATATTGTTATGTTCTTACTTCATAGATGATTTGAGTAGATACTAGTATACTTACTTAATGAAACACGGGTCTAAATTGTTGAAAGGTTCAAGTAATTTCATATTGAAGTTGAAGATCGTCATGACAAGAGGATAGAATGTCTATGATATGATCGTAGATATGAATATCTGAGTTATGAGTTTGGTACACAACTAAGACACTGTGGAAAATGTCTCACAAGTGATGCCACCTGGAACACCATAGTGTGATGGTTTGTCCGAGCATCGTAGTCGTGCCCTCTTGGATGTGGTGCATATTATGATGTCTCTTGTCGAATTACCACTATCGTTTTTTGGGTTATGCATTAAGAGATTACCGCATTCTCTTTAAATAGGGCACAACGTAATTCCATTGGGCTGACACCATATGAACTATGGTTTGGAGAAACCTAAGCGTACGTTTCTTAAAAGTTTGGGGCTGCAACACTTATGTGAAAAAGTTTTAGCCTGATAAGCTCGAATCCAAAGCAGATAAATCCATCTTCGTAGGATACCCAAAATAGTTGGGTATATCTCCTATCTCAGATCCAAAAGCAAAGTATTTTTTTCTAGAAACGAGACCTTTCTTGAGGAAAGGTTTCTCTCGAAAGAATTGAGTGGGAGGATGGTGGAAACATGATGAGGTTATTGAACCATCACTTCAACCAGTGTGAAGTAGGGCACAAGAAGTGGTTCCTATGACGCCAACACGAATTGAAGTGGATGCCAATGATAGTGATCATGAAACTTCAGATCAAGTTACTACCAAACATCATAGGTTGAGAAGGATACACACTGCTCTAGAGTGGTACGGAAATCCTGTCTTGGAGGTCATGTTGCTGGACAACAATGAACCTACGAGCTATGGAGAAGCGATGCTGGGCCCGGATTCCGACGAATGGCAGGAGCCAATGAAATCTGAGAGAGGATCCATGTATGAAAACAAAGTGTGGACTTTGGAAGAACTACTTGATGGTCATAAGACTATTGAGTACAGATGGATCTTTAAAAGGAAGACAGACGATGATGGTGAATGTCACAATTTAAGAAAGCTTGACTTATTGCAAAGAGGTTTCCGACAAGTTCAAGTAGTTGACTATGATGAGACTTTCTGACTCGTAGCAATGCTAACTGTGTGTTGGAATTATGTTAGCAATTTCTGCATTTTTCAATTATCAAATATTGTAGATGGATGTCAAAACAATGTTTCCTAGATGGTTTGTTTGAGTAGAAGTCCTTTCTGATCCAACCAGAAGGTTTTGTCAATTCTAAGGATGCTAACAAGTATGCAAGCTCCAGCAATCCTTCTATAGACTAGAGCAAGCATCTCGGAGTTGGAATATGCGCTTTGATGAGATGATCAAAGTTTTTGGGTTTATACATGGTTTCTGAGAGACCTGTATTTCCAAAGAAGTGAGTGGGAGGACTAGAGAATTTCTAATCAGTATATGTGGTTGACATATTGTCGATCAAAATAATGTAGAATTTCCGGAAAGCATAAAGGGTTGTTTGTAAGGAGTTTTTCAAAGGAAAACCTGGACTAAGCTACTCGAAAGTTGAGCTTAAAGATCTATGGATATAGATTAAAGCTCTTAATAGAACTTTCAACGAAATGCATGCCTTGAGAAGTTTTTGAAGGAGTTCAAAATAGATCAGCAAAGAAGGAGTTCTTGGCTGTCCTGTAAGGTGTGAATTTGAGTAAGACTAAAAGCCCGACCACAACAGAAGAAAGAGAAAGGACGAAGGTCGTCCCCTGTGCCTTAGCCGTAGACTCTAAAGCATGCCATGCCGTGTACCGCACCTAATGTGTGCCTTGACATGAGTTTGTCAAGGGGGTACAAAGAGTGATCCAAGATTGAATCGCTTAAGAATGGTCAAAGTTATCCTTAGTAACTAGTGTACTATGGAATTTTTCTCGATTACGGAGGTGATTAAAGAGTTCGACGTGAAGAGTTACGTCGATGGAAGCTTTGACACTAATACGAATAACTCCGAGTAGTAAACCGGATTCGTATAGTGGAGCACTCGTTTGGAATAGTTCCAAATGGCGCGTGGTAGCGGCATCTATAGGATGACATAGAGATTTGTAAAGCACACTCTTATATGAAAGGTTCATACCCGTTGAGTAAAAACCTCGCTCACAAGCAAGACATGGTCGAACCCCATAACTGTATGGGTGTTAGAATCATTACAATCACAAGGTGATGTGAACTAGATTATTGACTCTAGTGCAAGTGGGAGACTGTTGGAAATATGCCCTAGAGGCAATATTAAATTGGTTATTATTATATTCCCTTGTTCATGATAATCGTTTATTACCCATGCTAGAATTGAATTGATTGCAAACAGAAATACATGTGTGGATACATAAACAACACACTGTCCCTGTTGAGCCTCTAGTTGACTAGCTCGTTGATGAAAGATGGTTAAGGTTTCCTAGCCATAGAAAAGTGTTGTCACTTGCTAACGGGATCACATCATTAGGAGAATGATGCGATGGACAAGACCCAAACTATGAATGTAGCATATGATCATGTCAGTTTATTGCTACTGTTTTCTGCATGTCAATGTATCTGTTCCTATGACCATGAGATCCTGCAACTCCCGGACACCGGAGGAATACCTTGTGTGTTATCAAACATCACAACCTAACTGGGTGACTATTAAGGTGCTCTACATGTATCTCCAAAGGTGTCTGTTGGTTGGCATGCATCAAGACTAGGATTTGTCACTCCGTGTGATGGAGAGGTATCTCAGGAGCCTCTCGGTAATATAGCATCACAACAAGTCGTGCAAGCAATGTGACTAGGGAGTTAGTTACGGGATCTTGTATTACAAAACGAGTAAAGAGACTTGCCGGTAACGAGATTGAACTAGGTATAGAGATACCGACGATCGAATCTCGGGCTAGTAACATACCGAAGGACAAAGGGAACAACATACAAGATTAACTGAATCCTTGACATAGAGGTTCAACCGATAGAGATCTTCATAGAATATGTAGCAGCGAATATGGACATCCAGTTCCCGCTATTGGTTATTGACCGGAGAATGTCTCAGGTCATGTCTACATAGTTCTCGAACCCGCAGGGTGTGCACACTTAATGTTCGGTGCTGTTTTGGTATGGTTGAGATATAGGTGTTGGTGACCGAAGGTTATTCGGAGTCCGGGATTAGATCCTGGACGTCATGAGTAGCTCCAGAATGGTCCGGACATAAAGATTTATATATAGTAAGTACTGTTTTGGTCACTGGTTAAGTTTCAGGCTCATCAGTACAGTATCGGGAGTGCCGGGAGGGTACCAGGAACCATCGGAAGGTTTGTCACGCCACGAGGGGCCTCATGGGTAGTGGGAGGAGACAGACAACCCCTAGTTGGCTGGCCTAAGCCCCCACTAAGTCCCATGAGGTTTGAGAAGAAAAAACCCAAAGGTGGAAGAGGAGGAAACGGTTTCCAAGTGGAGAGGTGGAATCCTTCTCCTAGTAGGATTGGAGTAGGACTCCTCCACCTCCAATTTTGGCCAAACCTTGAGGGTTTGAGGCTGCCTCCTCTCCTCCCTCCCTCCTATTTATACTAGAGGAATTAGAGGAAGCCCTAACCCTAATTGCCACGTGCTGCCTCTACTACTCTCTAGATCTATTTCTCCTCTAGTCTAGTTCGGAGGTGCTTAGGCAAAGCCCTATTGAATTAGTTCACCACCACCACCACCACTCCGCCATGCTAGAGAACTCATCTATATCTCCACCACTCTTGCTGTATCTAGAATGCAGGGTTCGTCATCGAGCTGTACGTGTGCTGAATGCGGAGGTGCCGTCCGTTTGGCACTTTTATCAGGATGCATCGTGATAGGATCGTGATTTGGATTGCGAAGATGTTCCACTACATCAACCGCGTTATATACGCTTCCGCTTAGCGATATACAAGGGTATGTAGATTCACTCTCCCCTCTCGTAAATGATCATCACCATGGATAGGTATTGCGTGTGCGTAGGAATTTTTTGTTTCCCATGCAACGTTCCCCAACAATGTGTTCCTCAAACACTTGCATATTCCTTCGGTGCAAGCGGATCCTTCCGCTGAAGATCCCCCACAACCGATAAGCACCTACAATCTGACTGAGATTGATGTTCCAACAGTCATTGATTTGGTTATGGAAATCCTGGTGATCACGCCCGAGTGGACAGTACCATACATTGTATACATCCTGAGGCGAGAACTCCCGGAAGACGAAGCTAAAGCTAAGCAGCTTGTGCGCAGATCAAAAGCTCTTAGTATTATGGGCGATCAATTTTACAGAGAAAGTGTTACTAGTGTAGCTCAATGGTGCATCTCCCCTGAGGAGGGATGACTGATCCTGGAGGAAATCCACTCGGGGACCCGTGGTCATCATGCGTCCTCTCAGACCATTGTTACCAAAGCATACCGAGATGGGTTCTTCTCGCCGCGTGCTAATGAGATGGTCAAAGATATTGTTCATCACTGCGAAGGCTGTCAATTTTATTCTAACTTGCCTCACAAGTCTGTGTCTGCCTTGAATACCATCCCTCTCGTCTGGCCATTTGCTGTTTGGGGTTTGGATATGGTAGGCCCATTTTGAACGGGCCAGAATCGATTCACACACCTTCTTGTTGCAGTCGCCAAGTTCACTAAACGGATCGAAGCCAAGGCGATAAAGAAGTTGGACTCGCGCACCACCATCATGTTCATGAAGGAAATAACATTTCCGTACGGAGTTCCTCACAGCATCATAACAAACAACGGTTCCATCTTTGAATCGGAAGAGTTTAGACGCTTTTGCTCTGCTCAAGGCACCCGCATAGATTACGCGTCTGTCACACACCACCAAACCAATGGACAAGTTGAGCGGGCAAATGGCCTTATCCTTCAAGGACAGAAACCTCGACTCATGCGAGATTTGGAACATGCAGTTGGAGCATGGGTAACTGAACTACCATCTATTTTGTGGGGCTTGAGAACAATTCCCTACCGGTCGACTTTACGCACACCCTTCTTCTTAGTGTATGGAGCTGAAGCTGTCTTGCCGAGTGATCTCCTTCACAATTTTTGCTGTGTGGATTTATATTCAGAGGCTATGGATGAATAGGAACGATAGGACGGAGTAGATCTCCACGAAGAAGAGCGTGAACTGGCCTTGATTCGGTGGACTGTATACCAACAGTATCTACGTCGCTTCCATGCGAGGCATGTCAAGAGTCGGGCGTTCCATGAAGGCGATTTGGTGCTCCGAGTGGATCAACAATGACCTCACAAGCTTGCCCCTACGTGGGAAGAACCATTCGTCATCACCAAGGTACTGAATAATAGATCTTATCACCTTTACAACCTCAAGAAGAGAGCCGATGAACCCCGAGCTTGGAATGCATACCTACTCCGACGTTTTTATGCTTGATAACCGATTGGTTTGATGTAATAAAAGTTTTTCCGAACAATTTTGCTTGTTAAAGTCATGATTCTTGCAATTTTTGTCGATTACGATCGAGCAATTTCACACTCAAAATATACTCCGAGTGACGAGCAATCCCCTCAATCGGGGGCTTATCTGCGAACATGTTTTCGCCTAAGTTAAAAACCCTTCCAAGTTAATAGCAACCTATTCACTCGGGTGCTTAGATGCGAACCAGCTTTCGCCTAAGTTTAAAATATATTCCGAGTGACGAGCAATCCCCTCACTCGGGGGCTTAGCTGCGAACATGATTCCCCCTAAGTTAAAAACCCTTCCGAGTGAATAGCAACCTATTGACTCGGGTGCTTAGCCGCGAACCAGCTTTTGCCTAAGTTTAAAATATACTCTGAGTGAAGAGCAATCCTCTCACTCGGGGGCTTAGCTGCGATCATGTTTTCGCCCAAGTTAAAAACCCTTCGGAGTGAATATCAACTTATTTACTCGGGTGCTTAGGCACGAAATAGCCTTCGCCTAAGTTTAAAATATACTCCGAGTGCACAGCAATCCTCTCACTCGGGGGGCTTAGTTGGAACATGTTTTTGCCTAAGTTAAAAACCCTTCTGAGTGAATAGCATAATATTCACTCGGGTGCTTAGCCGCAAACCAGATCTCGCCTATGTTTACAACATACTCTGAGTGAAGAGTAATCCTCTCACTCGGGGGCTTAGCTGCGCACCAGTCTTCGCCTAAGTATAAAAACTACTACAAGTGAAGAGCAATCCTATCACTCGGGGGCTTAGCTGCAAACATATTTTTGCCTAAGTTAAAAACTCTTCCGAGAGAATAGCAACTTATTCACTCTAGGTGCTTAGCCGCGAACCAACCTTTGCCTGAGTTTAAAATATACTCCGAGTGAAGAAAATTCCTCTCACTCGGAACTTAGCCGCGAACATGTTTTCGCCTAAGTTAAAAACCCCTCCTAGTGAATATCAACCAACTCACTCGTGAACTTAGCAGAGAATCAGTCTTTACCTAAGTTAAATTCCGCTCGAAACTTAAATGCGAAACAGATTTCGCTTAAGTAAGGAGTTTCCCCGAATGTCGAGAACATTCAAAAAGCAAACAAACTCAGCCAAATGCGGATAAATTCAAAGAAATACAACACGGATTAATGTCGTCCATGCAGGCGAAATTACTCAGTTTTAACACCAGAAAATAGTTTTAGCGGATCCATAAGCACTCGGCATACCGAGGCAGATTAAAGTTTGGTTGGTAATCCAAGTTCCTTCTCAAGGCTCACCAAGACTCGCAGGCTCAACCAAGGTGTCAAGGTCGATCCCATCAGCAATGCGGGTCGCCGCGTCGATGAAGGTCTCCATGAAGTCCTCAAAATAGAGGTTCTTCGTATTAGCCACTTGGAGCGCCTTAAACCTATCTTCTCTAGGTTCTTGCAATGGACTCGAATGACCGAAAGGGTCATATCGGCTCCGCAACGTGCGACAGACTTCTTCCACGCCTGCACCCTATTGGGGATCTGGTCCAAGCGGCTCATTATTGACTCCAGATCAGTCTGGAGGCTGTCTTCAGGCCACAACTCTTTGTTGATCTTCCCCAATGCGGCTCGCAGTCGTGTGACGTACCCTTGGACCTTCAACAGACGAGCGTTGAGGCGAAACATATCCATGAACACGTCATCTGCAACAGGCGACATGATAGGGTCCAGATACGGCTCCACCTCTTGAGTCTCCTTATTCGTGTCGTTATTGACTCCAGATCTGCAACAGTCGAGGCAGAATTCTATGCGAAGGAAAAATGAAAAGTTAGCCACAATTCATTCGGTAAAGTTCGAAGAGATTCAGTCGGTGAAAAGAGGCATACGAGTAAGTGTCACGAGCATTTTGCCCAAGAAGTCCTTCAGATACTTTTCCATGGCGTTTCCCCTTTTCTCCATCTGCTCAAGCTTTTTCCCCCGTTCATGTCTGTGACAGCCCGATGCCGACGTTCCAGAAGAATCCCCCCTTTATTCCGTCTCCGTTGCGTGGATTCATTTATTTGTTGCATCATCATCGCATCATGAGCATCATCAGCATTGCATCGACATCCCGTTTCTGCCAGTTTTCAAAACTTGCATCCGTTGTTAGTTGTCGGTTCTCGTCGTTGTCCGTTCTTAGCCAGACCAGACTCGCACGCGCCCGCGGCATCGTAAAAACATTGTTTTTCAAAGTGTGTGTAAAACTTTCTCTGATTGGGTTGAAACTTGACGTGCGGTCGTATTTTAATTTAGGTAGGACACCTGTGGAATTTCGTCGCAATCGGAGCCCGTCTGGTACCCGAACGGTCTACCGTAGTGGCACCGTATTCGGTCTATCGTGGGACGTCTTTCGATATTTTAAATCTCGTTGCCGGGTCATCCGTTTTCCCTCCGGATAACTACTCTACACGACCACTTAACCGTCCCCGCGTTCGAGATTGTCCGATTCCGACCGCGCGGTTGGATCCGGAACGAAAATCCGCTAAACCTAGGCCCCCCATTGTCAATAAATAGACCCCCAGTGCATTTTAGACAGCCTCTCCCTAATCCCTCCTCGTTTTCCACGCACCCCCTCAAACCCTAGCCGCCCACCTCTCTCTCTCTCCTCCCACCAGCCTCCAGCCGTCGCGGGCCCGCTCAGGCCCATCTGGAGCCCGCTCGGGTCCGAGCCGCCGCTGCCGCTAGCCCGAGCCTCTCCCTGCTCGAGCGTGCCCTCGTCGGAGTCCACCCGCGCCGCCCCGAGCTCCACCCATGCCCCGCCGCCGGCAGCCGCTCGCCGGAAGCCCCGCGAGGACCTCGCCCGCACCGCCATCGCCCTGGGTGCCTCCCTGCCGCCGTCTTGACCTGCAGCCGCCAGCGTCTGCCAGGAAGCCGTCGCGCCGCCCTGTGCTGCATGCCGCCCACCGTCTTGCGCCGCCAGCCTCCGGCACCGCCTCCCCTCGGCCTTCCCATCCAGATATGGCGCCGCCCCCTCGATCCCGTCGCCGGAGCCCTTCGTCAGCACTTTGGAGCTGTGCCGCCATGGCTCCTCACGGGAGGAGAACGATGACCGAAGCCGCCTCGCTATCGCTCGCCCAGGCAGGGCGCCAGCCGTGGCCCATGCTCCTGCCGAGGCCCACGAGGGAGCCGTCCCCAAGGCCCAGCCTGGCAGCTCCTCTCGTCCACCGCGCATGCCCACCGCCTCCTCTCCAGGCTGGACCTAGCCGGCCCGAGGTGAGCACCTCCCCTGCCTCTAACCCTTGCCCTGAGCGTTGTCTAGTTATCTCGCGCCCACAGTTAGGCCCGGTAGATTATTTTTTCTTTTAGGGATTTTCGGACTTAATTAAATTCCAGGAAAATAGACGTATATTAAAACGTCCGTAGTTTTTAATTCGTATGTCGGATCGCGATGATTTAGATACGTACCTCATGTAGAATTTCGCGTAGATTACGATTTTGCAATTTGTATAATTGTTTGAAGAAGTTTGACGTGCCAAATGTCTAGTTTTGCGTGTTGTCTTAATAGGAGAATTGCCCGTAGTTATTTTTCGCGCATGTCCGGATTGCTCAAACCCCGTAGATAAAATGTTCACGTTTTAGGAACCCTTTTGCCATGTATTTTAGAGTAGTCGTTGGTATTTTTCCATGTAGGGATTAGTCGCTAGTTTATTATTTCGCGTTTAGGACTTATTCCCGCATATACGTGTGGCGTTGTTTTTATTTTGCAACCCCTCGTGCTATATATGTTCTCGGGGTAGAAAAATCCATAGAATTTAACTGTGCATTTAGTTTTAGCTTTTGAGCAAGTTAGTTCGCGTGATATTTTGCCATGTTGCCCTCTTGTCTATTTTGTGGGATTTAATCCGTGTGTGATATGAGTTAGTTGTCAATTAGAGTTTTGCCCTTGGATGTTTAGTCTAGCCCCTGGTAATTTTGGTTGCAATAGAAATCCATGTTTAGGTGTGGTTTGCTTGTTCTTTACTTGCTAGGAAATAGTGTTGTTTTAGAGATGCATATTGAACTTCACTTAATGTGTAGTATTTGGTTGTTGTGAATTGACATGCCAGTCTTGCATATATTCGTTTGATCGTGCATCATATGTGGATTACATTTTTGTGTTGTTCATCATGTGGTGAACCTCGTGTGTTGATGCTTGTTTCCGGGTTCCTCTGTCTCGATAGAGTTCCGCAAGCGTGTCGGATGTGAGGACCCGTTCGACTACGTTTGTTCCTCTGCTTCACGGAGTCATTCTTCTTCCAAGCGGGATCTCAGGCAAGATGACCATTTCCCCAGATACCATTACTATCATTGCCATGCTAGTTTTTATCTCTTCTATCAATTATGTCTCGTTGCCTACCATATGTTAAATATCAACCTCTCAACAATGCCATGAAAACCTTCAACCTGTTCACCACCTAGCAAACCACTGATTGGCTATGTTACCGCTTGCTTTACAATGTGTTAGCGTCGCTAGTTGCAGGTGCATATGCTTCCATGTGATAACTTGGGTTCCTTGTCATATCATCCTATTAAATGCTATTTAATTTAATGCACCTATATACTTGGTAAAAGGTGGAAGGTTCGGCCTTTCTAGCCTGGTGTTTTGTTCCACCTTTGCCCCCTTAGTTTCGGCTACCGGTGTTATGTTCCATAATTGAGCGCTCCTAACACGATCGGGGTTATTATGGGGACCCCTTGATAATTCGTTTTAGATTAAAGCTGGTCTGGCAAGGCCCAACATTGGTACTACATTTGCCTAACATAATAATTTTGTTAATACTGAAAGCATAGGGCGTCATGAACTCGAGGAGTAAATTTACCTAATACAGGGAGGGCCAGAGCTGATGGTGCTGGTCCAAAACAGAGCAGCTTGCTAACGCTACCCAGGGCAAGTCGGCGTTCGGTGTGGTAACCATCTCTCATCCGTCATGTCCTGAGAATGAGATACGCGGCTCCTATCGGGATCGTCGACACGCCGGGCGGCCTTGCTGGATTAGTTTTACCTTTGACGAATGTCTTGTGCATCACAATAGAATCGATCAGGGTGAATGACAAAGACTTCAGTTGACACACAGTTCTATTAAGCTCAGAAGTATGTTCAAGATCGGTATGCCTCGACAGAATGTGCATCGACCCCTTACTTACTCGAACCCTGATGGGGATATGTACCTAGGGTAGGGTCATAGACCTGACCTAGATGTCCTACCTAAGGGTTCCTCATTAAAGACTTGAAGGCCGCAAGGAAGACTCCGACTTGGTAGCCATAGCGTCTAAGTCACTCGGTAAGAAATAACTCGGAGGTTTTTCCCATTCAGTCGACAACCAACTTCCACTCAGAAGAAGCCACACAACACAGAAGACAAGAAGCCACTCCAGGGAGTCCAACAGGCGAGCATTCGGCTGGTCGTCATAAATATCGTTAATTATGTATGTTATCAGTAACGTACACCTTTAAACTCCATTGATCAAACCCTTAGATGCTGGGCTCGATGAGGGGTACCGCACACTATATAAGCCAACCCTCCCCTCCGGCACAAGGTTTCGCACCCCGTGTAACACGCATTACACACTTCAAGAGCTCCCGAGACTTGAGCCGTAGGGTTGCTACCTCTCCTTTTGTAACCTACACATCTACTGTCAGGTTTATTCCCACGACACCTCCTTCTACTAGTCTTCTCCTCCTCCCCCTTCTTCTTCTTCTAGTTTTATTCCCCAAAATGACATACTTAGCTAATTATGCTCTAAAATGACATAATTAGCTTATTTAGTTCATTTATGACATAATTAGCTTAGTTATGTTGAAAATAGCACAAGAACCTCGGTTAGCTCATAACTTTGTGTATCTTCCTCCAAAATGACATAATAAGCTCAAAACAAGATAAGTAATCATCTTTCTAGTCTTCTTTTTCTCCTCCTTTCTAGTCTTCTACTCCTCCTCCTTCTTCTTCTAGTTTTATTCTCCAAAATGACATACTTAGGTAATTATCCTCTAATATGACATAATTAGCTTATTTAGCTCATTTATGACATAATTAGCTTAGTTAGATCAAAAATAGCACAAGAACCTTGGTTAGCTCATAACTTAGCGTATCTTCCTCCAAAATGACATAATAAGCCCAAAATAAAATATGTAATCATCTTCACCGTCTTCTTCTCCAACTTCTTCTTTTTCTCCTCCTTCTTCTAGTCTTCTCCTCCTCCTTAATCTTCTTCTTCGAGTTTTATTCTCCAAAATGACATACTTAGCTAATTATCCTCTAAAATTACATACTTAGCTTATTTAGTTCATTTATGACATAGTTAGATTAGTTAGGTCGAAAATGGCACAAGAACCTTACTAAGCTCACAAGTTAGCTTATGTTCCTCCAAAACGATATAATAAGCTAAAAATAAGATAAGTAATCATCTTCACCCTATTGTTCTTTTTCTCCTCCTTCTTCTAGTCTTTTCCTCCTCGTCCTCCTCCTCCTTCTATTACTTTAATTCTCAAAAATGACATACTTACTAGTTATCCTCTAAAATGACATAATTAGCTTAGTTAGGTAAAAATAGCACAAGAACCTTGGTTAGCTCATAACTTAGCATATCTTCCTCCAAAATGACATAATAAGCTCAAAATAAGATAAGTAATCTTCTTCACCTTCTTCTTCTCCATCTTCTTCTTTTTCTCCTCCTTCTTATAGTCTTCTACTCCCCCTCCTCCTTCTTCTTCTTCTACTTTTATTCTCCAAAATGACATACTTAGGTAATTATCCTCTAAATAACATAATTAGCTTATTTAGTTTATTTATGACATAATTAGCTTAGTTAGGTCAAAAATAGAACAAGGACCTTGGTTAGCTCATAGCTTAGTGTATCTTCCTCCAAAATGACATAGTAAGCTCAAAATAACATAATTAATCATCTTCACTTTCTTATTTTCCTTCTTCTTCTTTTTCTCATCCTTCTTCTAGTCTTCTCCTCCTCCTTATTCTTCTATTTTTATTCTCCAGAATTACATACTTAGCTAAGTATCCTGTAAAATGACATAATTAGCTTATTTAGTTCATTTATGACATATTTAGCTTAGTTAGGTCAAAAATAGCACAAGAACCTTGGTTAGTTCATAACTTAGCATATCTTCCTCCAAAGTGACATAATAACGTCAAAACAAGATAAGTAATCATCTTCACCTTCTTCTTTTTCTTCTCCTTCTTATAGTCTTCTTCTCCGCCTCCTCCTTCTTCTAGTTTTATTCACGAAAATGATATACTTAGCTAATTATCCTCTAAAATGACATAATTAGCTTATTTAGTTCATTATAACATAATTAGCGTATCTTCCTCCAAAATGACATAATAAGGACAAAACAAGATAAGTAATCATCTTCACATTCTTCTTCTGCATCTTCTTCTTTTTCTCCTGCATCTTCTAGTCTTCTCCTCCTCATCATTCTTATTCTTCTAGTTTAATTCTCCAAAGTGACATACTTAGCTTATTTAGTTCATTTATGACATAATTAGCTTAGTTTGGTCAAAAATAGCACAAGAACCTTGATTAGCTCATAACTTAGCGTATCTTCCTCCAAAATAACATAATAAGCTCAAAATAACATAAGTAAACATATTCACCTTCTTCTTCTCCTTCTTCTTTTTCTCCTCCTTCTTCTAGTCTTCTCCTCCTCCTCCTCCTTCTTCTTCTATTCTTATTCTCCAAAATGACATACTTAGCTAATTATCCTCTAAAATCACAAGATTAGCTTATTTAGTTCATTTATGAAAAAATTATCTTAGTTAGGTCGAAAATAGCACAAGAACCTTGGTTAGCTCATAACTTAGTGTATCTTCCTCAAAATGACATAATAAGCTCAAAACAATATAAGCAGTCATCTTGACCTTCTTATTCTCCAACTTCTTCTTTTTCTCCTCCTTTTCTAGTCTTCTCCTCATCCTTCGTCTTCTTCTTCAAGTTTTATTCTCCAAAATGACATACTTAGCTAATTATCCTTTAAAATGACATAATTAGCTTATTTAGTTCATTTATAAGATAATTACCTTCGTTAGGTTGAAAATAGCACAAGAACCTTGGTTAGCTCATAACTTAGTGTATCTTCCTCCAAAATGACATAATAAGCTCAAAACAAGATTAGTAATCATCTTCACCCTGTTCTTCTCCATATTCTTCTTTTTCTCCTCCTTCTTGTTGCTTTATCCTCCTCCTCCTCCTTGTTCTTGTTGTTCTTTTATTCACCTTCTTCTTTTTCTCCTCCTTCTTCTAGTCTTCTCCTCCTCCTCCTTCTTGTTGTTGTTGTTCTATTCTCCAAAATGACATACTTAGCTAATTATCCTCTAAAATGACATAATTAGCTTATTTTGTTCATTTATGACATAATTATCTTAGTTAGGTAAAAAATAGCACCAAAATCTTGGTTAGCTCATAACTTGGCGTATCTTCCTGTAAAATGACATAATAATCTCAAAATAACAAAAGTAATCATCTTCACCTTTTTCTTTTCCTTGTTCCTACTTTTCTCCTCCTTCTTCTAGTCTTCTCCTCCTCCTCCTTCTTCTTATAGTTTTATTCTCCAAAATGACATACTTAGCTAATTATCATGTAAAATGACATAATTAGCTTAGCTAGGACGAAAATAGCACATGAACCTTTGTTAGCTCATAACTTAGTGTACCTTCGTCCAAAATGACATAATAGGCTCAAAAGAAGATAAGTAATCATCTTCACCTTCTTCTTCTTCTTCTCCTTCTTCTTCCTGTTTTATCCTCCTTCTTCTCCTTCTCCTCCTTCTTCTCCTCCTCCTCCTCCTTCTTCTTCTTCTAGTTTTCTTCTTCCTCTTCTTCTTCTTCTTCTAGTTTTCTTCTTCTAGTTGTTTTATTCTTCTTCTTCTTCTAACTTTATTATTTTCATTTTGCATATTTGATTCACTTCATGGAAGGTGGCATTCATGGAAGTCAACACTAATGGACTGCTACTTTTTAATTTCTGTTTCGATTTGTATTGATAAGTAGTGTGAAACTATGTGTAGGTATGGAGATAAAATAAGTATGTATATGTATGATGACTAAAACTATGTTTATGTATTGGAAGCTAGCCTATTTGTTGTCTTGCTCTTATATGATGTTCGATACATGGCCTATATGTTGTTTATATGATATGTGTATTTTGAAACTTTATGTGGGTGTTAGAAATTATATATATCATATGTGTATATTTAAAATGCAGGGAAATATCTAAAAGCAAACAAAGTAGTGGCAATGCTGGTATTTTGCCGTGTGCCAGCGGACGACAAAGGGCCTTGTCGTCCGCGAGAAGATGGCAAAGGTGCCACATGTCACCGAGTTATGTTACCTCGGGCAACCGGCTAGACCATATGACCACTTTGTTGTCCGCGGCAGATGGCAAAGGGGGCCACCAGGTAGACGACAAAGGGTGGGCACGAGGCAGACGATAAAAGGGTGGCCACAAGGCAGACGACAAAGGAGGGGCGCCACCGAAAATGATAGCCACAATCTCATTAAAAGACGGAACGCCTTCGCATCTATCAAGTGGTATCATATTTCAATGTGGCTCGGTGAGATTTTACATTTTTTTTTGTAGTTTAGATCGCATTTTTTATTCATACCTATAGTCCATGAAAAAGCTACAAAAATTATGGTTAGTTCATCCTATCCGAACCAATCTGAGCCTCTTGCAATTTTCTATTTGGTGTTTTACTTTGTTAAATTGCCGGTTGCATCGTCGAGTCGAGTTGCTGGTCTTAGCGTCTTGTATTTTAGAGTTTAGAGTTTTGTTCATAGATTGTCATGTCGCCCACACCATCTCGATCGCTACCAATAGCACCATCACACCTGATACTTCATCGCTACCATATACCACCACAACACCAGATACATCACCGCTTTCATATACGAGCATGACATATCTTCTAGCAATCCGAGTCCATATATACCACCACAATTACGCCATCACGCTAATCTGAGCCCACCTCCATTATAGATTCTCCACCAGTCTGTATTCCACCGCCCATACATATATCTGCCACTAGTACGAGTTCCACCAGATTCGTATCCACCACCAATCCTAGCTTAGTCCAGTATTTGCGCTTTGTTGTTCATTTCCAAATCACGTCATACTACTTTCCATGATCAAGTGGGCCTCCATATTTTTGTGTCGCATACAGTACAACAATACATTGAGATTCGAAAATAAACTAAGTCTAGAAATTTCTGTCAAGGTAATTTTTTGATCATTCTATGTCTTTTTTGAAAAAAAATGCTCCTCAGCAAAAAAGACGGAAAAAGTGAAGAAAAAAGAGAAAACAAATTCAGAATGTTCTTTTCCCTTGATTACATGTTGGTCCGTAATTTTGTTGGTGTTATAGGCTAGCGTGTGTAGTACGATCTAGCCTAGGACGAGCATGATACCGTCCTTGAGTGTGCTTTTAACTTTGCATCTGTGAACTGATTATTGCTGAATATTTTTGCTACCATATTATAAGCCTCCCCAGCTCCATATACTTTATGTGATGTGACAATGTTGTTTTTGGTGTGAAGAAGACAGAGGACCAACTTTCCACACATTTATTTTAGCCAAATATGAGATGCGATGTTGAGAGTTTTGTTGCTCGTTCCACTACATGTCAAAAATCTAAGTCACGACTCAATCCTCATAGTTTATAAATGCTTTTTCCTATACCTAGTATTCCATGGGAGGATATATCTATGGACTTTGTTTTAGGTTTACCTCTAACAAAGAAGGGGCGGGATAGTTTGTTTGTGGTCATTGATAGACTTTCGAAAATGGCATACTTTATACCATGTCATAAAAGTGATGATACTACTAATGATCCTGATTTGATCGTTCATGAAATTATTCGCTTGCATGGTGTGCCAAATATAACTATTTCGGATTGTGATACTAAATTTCTTAGCCATTTTTGGATATGTTTATGGGATAAGTTTGGGACGAAATTGCCTTTTAGTACTACTTGTCACCATCAAATAGGTGCACAAACTGAAGTAGTTCATAACACATGGTGTACTATGTGTAGGGTTGCTTTGAAGAATAATTGGAAAATATTGGAATAATGCTTACCTCATATTGAATTTTCTTATAATTGTTCGCTTCATTCTACTACTAAGATGTGCCCTTTTGAAACTGTGTATGGTTTAATACCTCGTGCATCGTGGTAACGATTCCGACAATAGAAAGAGGGTAGGATAACGGAGCATGATCTATCAAGATGCACATAGGTGACACGGTGGTTTTAGCGAGTTCAGGCCTCTCACAGTGGAGATAACAACCCTACGTCTCGTGCTCCGGAGAGGCTTTGTTTTATCTGTCATGGACATGAGTTACATGGTATAGAGAGAGCCAGAACTCCAGGGAAGGAATGAGCCCGTAGGGGGAGAAGAAGAAAGATGTCGCTAGCTATGTGGAGGGGGGTGGCTTATATAGAGTGCGCCACCTCCTCACCTCTTATGTTACAAGATGGGGAATTGATGCCATAATGTCAGCCCACTACAGATGTCTTCCCGACTGTTGGTATTTGCATGACCGAGTGAGTCATAGGGCCGAGTGGTTGACTGTCATCCAAGTGGATGGAATGTACTTGTCTGAGTGGATCCATACCGAGTGGATTAGATGTTGTCACGATCTAGTAGGAATTTCCCTTGTAACCCTTAAACTAATAATGAGGTGCCCTTGCACCCCGCCAACCGGATCTGCCCACGTACGTCGCTGTTGACGCCAACCCCCGAGCAGCCGGTGCCGCATCCGCCCATCCGGCATCCCCCGAGCAGCCGACGCCGTGCCCGCCCGTCCGGCGTCCACGAGCAGCCGTGGTCCGCTCCCCTCGCCTGTTCGTCTAGCACCTCCCCATCCTGTCGACGCCGTGCCCGCCCCTCCGGCGTCTTGCTCAACCTTCCTGCATCGCGCCCACCCATCCAGCGCCCTCAAGCAGCCTATGTCCGTGCCCTTGCCTGCGTGACCGAGCTCCGCCATACACACGGATATATGCGGAGGCTGTTCATGTGAAAGGGTCGACGTTCGCAATGTCCTACAGTGTCTTCCGGTGTGGCACGAGTGCAAACGGCCCCGGTGGTGGCAGGAGAGACGAAGTGGTGACCTCGCCGTAGCCACAACCAGGGCACCTCGTCCACTTCTCGATTGAGGCCGAGGGCGGCGGAGGACATCATCCCTGATGGCTTCCGTCTACAGAAACTGCATGTACATAGTCCAGACGGTCATGGGATGTGGTTTGGATCCACTATGTATGGGGCGGCGAGCAGCTTTGCTCCGGCGAGCTCGAGTGTATTTTTTTAATGCCAATAAAAATTTTGCCGTCTGTATGGTTCGATGAAGACGGCAAAGCTAAAGATTTTGCCGTCTGTACAGTTTCATGCAGACGGCAAAGCCATTAACGCCATCCGTCAGTCACGTTACGTTAGTAGTTACTTTTTTTGCCGTCTGACTTTTCTTGCTGACGGCAAATACTTTCAACTAACGGCAAATTTTTTTGCCATCTGTGTGACTAAAAGGTGATGGCAAAATATCCCTTTGCGGGCATGGTGCATGCCGATATTCTTTGCCGTCACGGGCTGACGGCAAAATTTTTGCCGTCAGTAATCTTGCCTTTGCCGTCTGTGGCACCCTGACGGCAAAATACCTTATTCCTGTAGTGATATATAGTCCTCAGGGCGCCGTTTAGACTTTCGTTTTGTTTACACTAAATGTTCTCGATAGCTGCAACTTCGTGGACTTTGTTTGTGTTCCACGTCCAGACCAAGATGTCGCAAAACCACACTATCATCAATATAGCTCTCCTCTTATATTTGAAACATGCAGATTGCAATTTCAGTTTCTTGCTTGTTCTGTGTTTGTGTGCACGAAATAAACCTTGGTGCTCAGGTTTATCATTCTCTAGCGTGGTCAATAGGCTCTTGGAGTTGGTTTAGCAATTGTTAAGAGCGACGTCCTTGCATGATCGTATTCAAATAGTCAAAGTCTACTTCACCGAAAATGATAGCCAGGATTTCATCAAAAGATGAGACACCTTTACCTCTATAACTTGCTTGAGGAGTTGTAGCTTGTTGAAGAGATCGTGATTGTAGTCGGCACGCATGAAATGCCTTCATTTCGTTCCACATTGGGATCAGTGGCTCTCCATTTTCCCTTTGTCGCTCAATCAATTGTTCCCACCAAATGTGAACATAATCTTGAAACTCAAGTTAGGCCATTGTAATATTATTTTCCTCTTCAAAATTGTGAAGATGGAATATCATGTCCACTTTGACGGCCCATGAGATATATTCTTTGGGATAGATGTTTCTGGATAACTTAGGCATGTTGAACTTGAATCAATCGTGGCGTTATTCATCATTGTGGCGAGTACAATGCCTATGCCTTGGACAAGGTTCTTCATCATCGGGATCTATGTGATTTCTGTAAGGTGGACGACAAGTGATGTGTGCCTAGTTCCTCCTTTCCTGTAGTTCCAGGCTGTGGGTGGCTTCATCTCTTTTCTCTCTCCAAAGCGTATCTTCTCGAAGTGCATGTTCAGCTTGACGTGCTTGTTCTTCACGATGTTGTTCTTCTTGTTGTTGGTGCAAATTGTCTTGCTTGGCGACGATGTTGTTCGTGCTTGCAAATGTAATCTTGCCATCCATTGCCATGGAAAGGATTGTCCTAATCTCGATGATCGTGACAGTCATCTCGAAGAGGAGAACGAGCTTGTGGAGGGCTTGTATCGAAAGAGGGGTCTGCTGAGTGGCAGCTTGAGTGGAACAGTCTTGACGAAGTTGATGCTGAGCATGCGTAATTTCCATCAAGGCATGAAACTCGTCCATTTGGATTGTTAGCTTAGTGTCGAGGTAGTTTTGCATTCTTGCCCCCACTTGGCACATATCAGTGACAGCTCTTCGAGGTGTTCTCCCAAAATGTCTTGTGCTTGACGCATTGCTTTTTTTAAGCCAATGAAGTGAAGCTTCGTGATGTGGATGTTCGTCTAGTCGTCTTACTCTTCAAGTGTCGGGTTCGATGTGCTTTCCTGGTCCATCACAATCAAAAAAATGTGTGTGGGAGAATGAGAAGGACTATACCAACTTTACCTTTCCGGATGACCAAAATGGATCAATGATCGCTCAATATGTTATTGTGGAAGTAGTAGAATTTGTACCGGAAGTTGTCACTCTCCCACCAACACTGGTAAGGCTTATAGAGTAGCTTGGTTATGATGAGTGACATGAAATTCAAGCAAATTTGATTTAATATATTAATAATGTTGAAAATGACTCACAAATTGCAAATATAGAAAATAGATCACAACCTATAGTCAATTGGAATGCACACATGGAAATAGATGGGATTCATGCAACCAAGGAATGAACACAAAATGTGTTTCCATACAAAAAGCTCTCGTTGCACGAATAGAAAAGAGATGATAGCACGATTGCTCGAACGGACAGATACACACTTGTGCACAAACTATTATACCAAAAATGTGTCTTCTTTCTATCTCAAGTATGTTATGTATGTATGATCTAAGATGATATATGGTATGTAATCTGGCATGATGCTATTGCTCATAAGCTCATGATTTGTTTTTATTCTTCTTAAGAGTTTTATATGGTTTCTATGCGATGATATGGACACTTATGCAGAATGCAGAATGAAAGATAGAAATGATGTATGCATGGGAACTAATCACCCAAGATGATATCGAGATGTGTGCATGCGATTGAAGATATGCCACATGTGTATCAACTATAGACCACAAGTGAGTTGCCTAAAAATTCTCAAATGACCACTACCAGTGGGCAACATACGAAAATGTCTAGTGGTTAACAATGTACTGGCAAGGAAAACATATAATGATGTCATCAAAGTTACCATCCTTTCTTACGGTGGGTGACAACGAGGTTACTAATGTTGGAGACAACGTTTGTGGCGATGTTGAGAAGCTGTGGTTATCTTTTCCAACCATTCTTAATTAGCCGAAACAGCTTACGAAACGAAAATCCCGACTCAATATCTCAAATGGAAAATTAGGTGTTGCCGAAGGGCATGGTGGAAATGCTGAATAAATGGCGGATGTTAAGTTTTTTTCCTTAAAAAATTATAGTTTCGTCACGTTTTACCGGAAGTCTAAAAATGGTCAGACGTCTGGTGGTTCATTTTTGTCTAGACGTCTAGAAAAGGTTGGTCGTCCAGTGCCTCGTTCTTATGATGGTTAACCATGGGAAGAAGATGAAATCATCGATTTTGGTGACAAAGGAAAAATATTTGGGGCGGATTTCATGCAGAAGAAGTGAGGAACATGTCGGAACAGCCCATATATACTCACCAAACGTCTAATTCGTGGTTGAAAACTAACAAACTCTCACAAGAACACACAAATTGCAAAATAGAATGATATGTGTATTTTTGTTGGGATTTTGGTATTTGGGAAAAAACACACAAAATTAGGCTAGCAAATGCGAGGATGAGGCTTCAAGATGTGAATCAACATTGCTATGATCCACGAGGATATAGGGTGGAACCCTAGATGTTGATCTTATTCACACATGGAATTGGGGATGAGAGGAATCAGCAAAAATCATTAAAGAGAAGCTCCAATTACACATCCACTAAATCCACAAACACGCAAGATCATGCAAGATACAAATCCAACAAGAGGAAATAGTAAAAGAGGTAGATGGTCTGGCCAACTCTAGGGGAGGGGCCTTGAATCAAATACGGATCTTCCCACAAAGGGCCTTCACATCCACTAAGGATCTTGTCACATGGAGATCTTGATATCATGGAAGAGTTAGCGGAAGGAGACAAAGTTCTAGTGTTCACATATGGTTTCCTAACCTTGATTCGTCCTAGAGGAAAGGTATAATTAGTCTGGAGTGAGAAAGAGGGTACATGGGCTTTGCATCGAGTGGCTTTGTGCAGACATGCTCCGGACACTCAGAAGTTACGTATCCTCTCATGGCTCATGAAGGGACGAACGTACGGAGCTGGTAGATCTTCTGATTATCCAGCTCGACACTAAGGACGCCGAATTTCCGGAGAAGGTTGGACGTTGGGTGGCTCGGACCTTCAGAAGTCTTCGTTCTTCTCGTGTTTTGGTGCTGGACTGGGAGCACCAGATTTGCGGAGAGGAGCGGACGTGATAGAGACAAAGGTGTCCCGTCTTTCGATGAGATTGTGCCAATCGCATTTGGTGAACTAGAATTCGACAATCCGACTACGAACATGCAAGGATGTTGCACCTTAGCAAGCACTAAACCATCTTCGAGAGGCTATTGTCCAAACCAAACCCCGATAAACCTCACCATGAAGGTCTATTTCCTGCACACAAACGAAGAACAAGCAAGAAAGTGGAATTGCACTCTGTATATTGCGAATTTAAGAGGAAAGCCATATTAATGAAATTGAGGTTCTATGAGTTCTTGTTCTGGTCATAGAACAGAAGCGAAGGACGCGAAGTTGCAGCCAAGGCGCACTAAGAGATGTATATATGAGGGAATAAATAGTAATTTCATGACCCCTTGGAGGAGGAGTTCGAAAGCAACTCTTACTCGGTTTCCCCACATATACGGGCTCTAAAAACTACCCATAATGTGGTATTTCAAAATTACATGTATCGGGCCCAAAAAAAATAAGGTGACACATCATCTACAATACATAGTAAACGGAATTTATGAAGTGGCATCTTGTATATTTCGTCCAATACATTGCGTTGTCATTCTGGTGGCTTCAAATCACGAAAATCACCACTGGAAACTCTGTTGTTATTTCTCGTGTGTGCATCTTCAACTCCATACTTGATCCCACTCCAGTGACAATCCTTCTTGTCCATGCTAGGTCCTTCATTACTAAGTATAATGAAAATATCTAATTTAGAAAGCATCATATGTTCATGAACATTTGAAGGATTTCTAAGAAACAGAAGTAGCTGGTAACTCAATTGGCGTGCACGAGCTCTAGATATTAGCGGGAGGGGCTGTGTGTTTAACAATGGTATTGATGTCCTCATCATCCTCCTCTTCTTGAAATGAAGTTGTCCTCGACAAAATCTCATCTTCCTCACCCAAATAAGACTTCAAATCTGCAATGTAAAAAGATCCACTAACTCCCAAACCTTCAGGCATCTCAAGTTTGTATGCATAACCATTTATTTTCTCCAACACCTTAAAAGGACCATCAACACATGGCATTAGCTTACACTTGCCCAAATTAGGAAACATATCTTAGACAAACATAACCAATCAAGGTCTCTACCTGCAAACACAACATGTTTTCTACCCTTATCTCTAGAAAATTTTATATTTAGAATTCCTACGCTAAATGTTTTCCATAGTTAAATCATTCATTTCAAAGATCAATTCAGCATGTTGTTTAGCATCAAAATTAACCTTCTCCGAAGATGGAAGATGTAACAACTCAATAAGTGCATGAGGTAGGAAGCCATGCAAACACAATTTCTAAAGGGAGCATTTTAGTACTAGAAGGCAATGAATAATTATAAAAAAATCGATATGCGGGAATCATGCTTCCCATGTTTTCAGATTATTCTTCAAAACAACCCTAAGCATAGTGTACAATGTTCTATTGATTACTTCAGTTTGTGCATCAGTTTGGGGATGACATGTAGTACTGAGAAGCAGTTATGTACCCAACTAAACCCATAAACATCTCGAAAACTGGCAAAGCATTTTTTATCACGATCTAAAACAATATTATTTGGCACACCATGCAAGCGAATAATTTCATGATAGAACAAATCAGCAGCATTAGCAACATCATTAGTTTTATGACATTGTACAAAGTGTGCCATTCCCTAAACCTTAACTCGACAACAAATATGCTATCATTCCGTTTCTTTGTTCAAGGTAAATCCAAAACAAAGTCCATAGATATATCCTCGTATGGAACACTAGGTACAGGGAAAGGCATATATAAACCATGAGGATTGAGGCATGACTTAGCTTTTTAACATATAGTGCATCGATCAACAAATTTTAACATCCCATGTGATCTTTGGCCAAAAGAAATGTGTAGCAAGTACGTACTCAATCTTCTTCACTCCAAAGTGTTCCATTAATCCTCCTCCATGCGCCACCTGCGACAAAAAAGACGAAAAGAGCTAGCTAGAATGCATAGCTTGTTAGCATGGACCATAAATCCATCCTTAATTACAAACTTATTCCATGTTATCCCTTCTTTACAATTCTTCATCACATCTTTAAATTCAGCGTTATGCAAATATTGATATTTGATGGTCTCCAAACCAAATATGTTAAAGTCAAGTTCTGAAAGCATACTATAAAGGCGATACAATGCATCGGCAATAACATTTGCTTTACCCTTCTTGATGCAGAGCATCTTACGGTGCAAGTGGACATAAGGTGAACTTGCTCCTAAGTGCTCCGTCTTTCAATTCACTCAAGAAATGGATGGTACCTCAAGTACATACCATGTTTATACTGAGGTCCATATGAGCTGACCATGGTGATACTTGGAGTGGAGGATAAGCTAGCACGGATCCGTAACAAGAAGTGCCTCAAGTAGAGTCGCCGCGGAATGATAGCGTTAGGACATCCGGCCCAAGCCCAGACATCTAACGTAACCAGGTCCAAGCAAGAAGGCACGGAGCAGAGCTTGATGGATCTACAAGAGTCGGCATCCGACCGATCCCGGGACATCCGGCACGACACACATCCGGTGACCTGCCCGCAAATCCAGCAGGAGGTCACTGAAACGGTGGCTCTCTGACCAAGAACATGCTAGATATTCGGCGAAAGCCCCAAACATCTGGCGCCCTATGAACTACCGGTCTTCCGACCCTCAGCTTGAACATCCGGCGCGTTCCCACGTGCCCTCCATGGATCAAGGCCCGTGTATCTCTCTTTGACCCCCATATCTACTTGGACAATTAATAGACATCCCCCTCCTCCATATAGGGTTAGCAATGGTTAGCTCATAGACATGTTGTTCATATACCTTTGTAGATCTTGTGTGTGGTGAGTCTAGTGGATCTGTGTTTGGATTTGTTCTTGAATGTTTCCTCTTATGATCTCTCCATGTTCTTCACCGTGTTATTCGTGTTATCGACGTTTCCTCCTACAATTCATGAAAGATGGACACATAAGGGTTCCATCCTGTATCATCTTGGTATGAAGAGACACGTGTCTCACGAAATTGGAGTCCCCCTTTCGTTTTCTAGCCTAATCTGGTTTGTTTTGGTCTCAATACAAAAATCACCACCAAATATAGCCATACCAACTTTTTTGTGATTGTTGATTTTGATGAGATTGTGTTGGTTTTGATCCGTGAAATTCGTGTTTGGCAAGTAGATATAGCTTCCCCTCCATGAAGACCCCCAAAATTTTTCTTTTCCCCGCAAATATAACATTCCGCCCAAAATCGCGTTCCAAATCTAGATCTTGAGTTGACGTAGACCCACAAGAAGTCCGACCCTTTGCGGATGTCCGGACTCCCGTGAAACACCAATTTCCGTAACTCACCGGATGTGTGGAACACCCAAAACAGACCCGTAATCACGGATTTCAGCGAGCCTCCCAATGTTTGTAACGTGTAGAAACTGACATAAATGGAAATTTGTTTCGGCCATTAGTGACTCATCCGAACTCCGATTTTGAAGTTTTTAGCTTGTTGTGGGGAAGCTACACCATTTGACTCAATCCCAAAAAAACAATTCCAAAACCATTTGACTCAATCAAAGTTCTCCCATATTGGCATCCTTGCCTAGGCTACACCATAACTTCCGCATAGTTTTTCCACCATACTCTTAGGTCAACATAACCCAATTTTGTTTGAGATTTTGACTTGTGGTTGCCGTTTCCTAAGTTGTTTCTATTAATTAGGGAAAATACTACATCGACAACGACGCTACTCATCATCTCCACATTCTCGACATCGACAACAACCACTTTGCCTTTTTGCACACTAACTATAATTAAGGACGGTAACCTTGACAACATTCATTGTCCGTTTCCTTGCCATTGCATTGATCACTCCGAGGCTATTGCATACCTTACCCATTGGGACCAGCGAGTTAAGAATTGCCGGGGCACATTACTTGTGCACCATAGTGATACTCTTATGCCGCATAGCTACTTTTAACCTGCAAACATCTTGTTATCTAAATTATTCCATAAGTCTCTCCCGTGCATATCCATCATACTTGTCTCATATCTTGGTTCTAGCATCAAGCATAGCATATCAAAAGAAGAAAATAAAAAAGGCTTTTAAGCAAAAAGAGGAGATATAAAAGAGCTTACAAGCAGTAGCAATCACACTGAGCATTTTGCATAGTACGTACACTTGGATCATACGTACATAGCATACTTTGGACTGAAGACAACACATTTACCCTTTTAGGTTGGTGCACAAGCGTGTATCTAGCCCATTTGAGATATCGAGCTATTGTCTCTCTTGTATATGCGCAACAAGTGCTTTCTCAGGTCTCTCACAGATTTTGTTCTTGTTCCTTGGTTGAGCGAATCCCATTTATCTATATGTGTGTGTGTTCATAGTGAAGCTATATCTGTTGATCTATTTGTTTTTCATTGCAATTTTGTCAATCTTCCTCATCATTTTCGGTATCCTCACTAACATTTTGCTTGCATTTTCTACCACTTATCCTAGCGAAACATCCTCAACTTTGTGAACGATATCTTCATACTGTTTATCTCATTTCCCAATCACATTTCCATGGGTCTTGGGTAGGAAAATCACATCATCTCCGGTCTTCAACGACAACGACGGCGCAAATTACCACATC
Organism: Hordeum vulgare subsp. vulgare; assembly: GCF_904849725.1. Lineage (NCBI taxonomy): Eukaryota > Viridiplantae > Streptophyta > Magnoliopsida > Poales > Poaceae > Hordeum > Hordeum vulgare. The sequence goes on from NC_058519.1 coordinate 301,945,215, forward strand.
AACAAAATTCATCTCTCCGGAATACAACGGGCAATGCAACCTAACTTATGTGACCGCATTCTACAATTCACCATCTGCATATAGCAATCCAAAGCTCGAAAAAGAGACTACATCGACAACAAGTTGGAAGCTCATGGATCACCTTCGACATATGTTGGCGAACTACAAGTATTCTTCCCCTTCGTCATCTTCAAGGCGGAGACACTCAAGTCGCACATCTTTGGAGCGCACATCCAAACCAAGCATCATGTGGCGACCTCTTCATATTCGTGACGACCGCCAAGACGACAACAAGAAACAAGTGCGCTCTAACGTCCAAGCTGCGAGACTATCTGTATTTCTGGACGAGGCCTTAATAAGGATAGAGAGACATCTCGGTGTTTCACAAGTATGGAAACTATTGCATATACATTTAAAGAAGAGGTAAGTATATGAGTTAGCTTACACTCGCCACATGCTAAATTACAAGTCATACAACATTTATTCAAGCGATAAAATGCAAAGATGTCTATCTCGATTCCCAGAAGATGACGAAGGCCCTCTTACTCATCGGGCTACATCACATACATGCGATGGCTCTCCTCATCGTACCCCCACTGGAGCTGTGGAGCATCATCTGTCTAAAGATCTGCGGTACCTAAACCTATGGTGTGGTAATAATCTGTGAGCTACGGAACTCATCAATCTCGTGACCAAGATATTAGACTAATTAAGTCAATGGGAGAGGTATGGTTAAGTGGTGAGGTTACAACGCACTGAACATATGTTTGGTTGCTAGCTTATGGGTACATAATTAAAATTGAGTTGTCTACGCATAAACAGACGTGACCTTAAAACGACCAGGAAGTGATCCTAAACACTTACTTACGCAAAACATAATCCCACCATGTCTTCTCTCAGAGTACAAACTAACGAGCAGAAACAGACATGGATAAGCACAAAGTTGGCATATTTTAATTAAGGTTACTATAAGTTCTCTATAACCAGGTTTAAACAAATCTCCAAGTTGCCACATCACCGCAGGAACTGGTTTCCGAAAGATTTAACCCTGCAGGGGTGCTCCAACTAGTATATCACAAGCTATCACAATCTGCACCAGAGAGAAAACCTCAACCTTGAACTAGCCAAATGTATAATTGATATCCGAGTGCTCAGGACATTCACCAAGAGTAAAATAAATACAGCAAGACCGCCCGGCAGGCCAGATCCCAATAGCATCCACGGATATCTTTGTCTCATGGCACTACCAGATGGGTCTAGCGACGAGTAAAACTAATCCCCGAGTTTCCATGTGGTGGCCCTGCGCATAACCCGTTTTGGACCAACCCTCATGAGGATCATTGGCCCTTGCATTGAGTAATTATCCACGGAGTAGCTTTTCCCTATGCATTTTTATTAAGTCGGTTAGCAAATGTAATACCAATGTTGGACCTTGTCGGAATAGTTTTAACCCAAAACGAATTATTAAGGTTGTCCCCATAACAACCCCAAGCGTGTTAGGAGCGCTCAGTATAGAACATAACACTGGTAACAAGAAACTAGGGCGAAAAAAGCAGAACAAAACACTAAGCAAAAGGCTAGGTGTTCCACCTTTTACCAAGTATATAGGTGCATTAGATTAAATATAAATAATATGATGGTAAACCAAATATCCATGCCAACACATGGATCATCCTGCACGTGCAACTAGCAACACTATAAAAAGGGTTGAGCAAGCGCTAACTTAGCCAATCATTGTTTTCTAGGATTGCAACGCACAAGATGCGATCCAATCCTTACTATGGCTCGAGGGCCTCGCGGGGGATAAAAGTGCATCTCATCATTTTACAAGAATGGGTATTGTTAAAAGTACATGTACAAAAGAGATGAGTATATGGAATTGGCTTACACTCGTCACAAGCTACAACATGAACAACGCAATACAACAATATACTCAATCACCATGTGGAGGAGCAAGTTCCGACTACACACGAAACCAAACGCTAAAAGAATGACCTCCATCCTTGCTATCCCAGGCTCCCGGCTTGGAACCCATATAGATCGAAGAATAAGAAGAAGAAGAAGAAGGGGAAACTCCAAATAGGACAATCATCGCGCTCACGTCGAAGTATCGCTTTACCTGTACCTCCAACTATTTTTGTAGTAATCTGTGAGCCATAGCGGTCTCAACAATCTCATTTCCAAAGGTATCAAGACTATAATAGCTTAATGGGTGAGGTAAGGTTAAGTGGTGAGGCTGCAGCAAGCAACTAAGCATTTATTTGAGTGTCTAACTTACGAGTACAAGAATAAAAGGGGGTGATCTATGCATAACTGACGTGAACTAATCATGATCACGAAGTGATCCTAAACACCTACATAGGCCAAACATAATCCCACCATGTCCTCCTCCGGATAAATAACTGACGAGAAGAGTCAGTCACGGTTACATACACAATTGGCATATTTTAATTAAGTTTACTTCAAGTTATCTAGAATCGGATGTTAAACAAAGTTTCCAAGTTGCCACATAATCATGGGCATGGCTTTCCGAAAGATTTAACCCTTCAGGGGTGCTCCAAATAGTCCATCACAAACTACCACACGTTGCGTCACAAACCTCGACTACAGAATACCGTGATCTCCTCAAATTCTTAGTGGAAGACCTCAACCTCGAGATAGCCCAAAGTATTCTCGGAATCCCTCACAAAAGACGTTCGAGAAAGGTAAAACAAATAGAGCAAGGTCGCACGTCGTGTCGATGATCCCGATAGGAGCCGCATATCTCGTTCCGAGTACACAACCGTTAAGCCAGTGTACTGGGCCTGATAGACATCACCCGAGTTACCCTGGATTGGTCCCACACAGTGCTCTATTTAGGACCAGTACCATCAGCACTGACCCTCCCTTTATTATGTTGAATTACTCCTCGGGTTCATGATGCCCTATGTTTTTTAGTATTATTATGTTGGGAAAATATAGTACCAATGTTGGGCCGTGCAAGAAGAATTTCATACCAAAACAAAAATCAAGGGGGTCCCCTTAACAACCCCAAGCATGTTAGGAGTGCTCATTCTGGATGTTAACACCGGTAGCCGAAACCAAGGCGGCAAAGATAGAACAAAATACCAGGATAGAATGCCAAGCCTTCCACCTTTTACCAAGTACATAGGTGCATTAAATTAAATAGCAATAATTTTTTGGGAACGTTGCATGGGAAACAAAAAAAATTCCTACGCACACGAAGACCTATCATGGTGATGTTCATCTACAAGAGGGAGATTGGATCCACATACCCTTGTAGATCACTAAGCGGAAGCATTAATAAACGCGGTTTATGTAGTGGTACATTTCCACGTTCCGTCCCGCGAACCGTCCCATGAACCATTTCACGATCCGTCCCAAGATCCGTCCCGATCAAGTGCCGAACGGACGACACCTCCACGTCCGACACATGTACAACTCGACAACGATCTCCGCCTTCTTGATCCAGCAAGAGAGATGGGGATACAGATGAGTTCTCCGGCAGCGCGACGGTGCTCCGGTGATGGTGATGATCTATTCCTGCAGGGCTCCACCCGAGCTCCGCGGAAAACCGATCTAGAGGAAGAACTACGATCTAGAGGAGAGGGCAGCACGTGGCAAAGTTGTCTATCAAAATCCCAAAACCTCTAGTATATATAGGAGAAGGGGGGAGGCAGCCTTGGAGCGCCAAGGAAGGCCTCCTTGGGTCGGGCGAAGTGGGGATGGGAGGACTCCTTCCTTATTTTCCCACCTCTTTTGGATTTTCCACTTTTTCTTCATGGGATTTCCTTGGATGACTTTGTCAGCCCATTATACCTTATTGCGCATCCAATAAACCCACATTTACAACTTGGGGAGTGGTGGGCCCACCCAGTGGGCCCCCGGAACCCATTCGTCACTCCTGGTACACTGCCCGCAATGCCCGAAAACCTTCCGGAATCCAAACACCAACTTCCTATATATCAGTCTTCGTTTCCAGACCATCCCAGAACTCCTCTTGACGTATAGGATCTCATCTCGGACTCAAAAAAAACTTCGGTTACCAACACATGTAACTCAACTATACCGAAATGTCACCGAACCTTAAGTGTGCAAACCCTGCGGGTTCGAGAACTATGGAGACATGACCTGAGACACTCTCTGGTCAATAACCAACAGCTGGACCTAGATGTCCATATTGGTTCCTAAATGTTCTACAAAGATCTGTATCAGTTGAACCTCTATGTCAAGGATTCTTATAATCCCGTATACTATTCCCTTTGTCCTTCGGTATGTTACTTGTCCGAGATTCGATCGTCGGTATCACCATACCTAGTTCAATCTCGTTACTGGCAAGTCTCTTTACTCATTCCGTAATACAAGATCTCATAATTAACTCCTTAGTCACATTGCTTGCAAGGCTTGTTGTGATGTTGTATTACCGAATGGGCCCCGAGATACATCTCCGTTACACGGAGTGGCAAATCCCAGTCTTGATCCATGCCAACCCAATAGACACCTTTAGAGATACATGTAGAGCACCTTTATAGTGACCCACTTACGTTGCAATGTTTGATAGCCCAGAAGGTATTCCTCTGGTGTCCAGGAGTTGCATGATCTCATGGTCATAGGAACAGATACATTGACATGCAGAAAAACAGTAGCAATAAACTGACACGATCATATGCTACGTTTATAGTTTGGGTCTTGTCCATCACATCATTTTCCCAATGATATGATCCCCTCATCACGTGACAACACTTGTCTATGGCCAGTAAACTTCGACCATCTTTGATCAACGAGCTAGTCAACTAGAGGCTCACTAGGGACAGTGTGTTGTCTATGTATCCACACATGTATTTGAGTTTCTGATCATCACAATTCTAGCATGGATAATAAACGATTATTGTAAACAAGGAAATATAATAATAACCAATTTATTATTGCCTCTAGGGAATATTTACAACAGTCTCCCACTTGCACTAGAGTCAATAATCCAGTCCACATCACCATGTGATTGTAATAAATCTAACAACCATACAATTCTCGGGTTTGATCATGTCTTGCTTGTGGGAGAGGTTTTAGTCAACGGATATGAACCTTTCAGATCTGCGTGTGCTTTACAAATCTTTATGTCATCCTATAGATGCTGCTACTACATGCTATTTGGAAATATTCCAAATGACTGATCTACTATACGAATCCGGTTTACTACTCAGAGTTATTCGGATTAGTGTCAAAGCTTGCATCGACGTAACCCTTTACGACGAACTCTTTAATCACCTCCATAATCAAGAAAAAAATCCTTAGTCCACTAGTTACTAAGGATAACTTTGACCGTTGTTTAGTGATTCAATCCTGGATCACTTTTTGTACCCCTTGACAGATTCATGGCAAGGCACACATCAGGTGCGGTACAGGGCTTGGCATACTTTAGATCCAATGGCTAAGGCACAGCGAAACACCTTCGTCCTTTCTATTTCTTCTGTCGTGGTCAGGCTTTGAGTCTTACTGAAAGTTACACCTTACAACACAGCCAAGAACTCCTTCTTTGCTGATCTATTTTGAACTCCTTCAAAAACTTGTCAGGGCATGCATTTCATCGGAAGTTCTATTAAGCGTTTTGATCTATCTCTATTGATCTTGAAGCTCAATGTTCAAGTAGCTCTATCCAGGTTTTCCTTTGAAAAACTCCTTTCAAACAACCCTTTATGCTTTACAGAAATTCTACATTACTTCCGATCAACAATATGTCAACCACATATACTTATCAGAAATTCTATAGTGCTCCCACTCACTTTTTTGGAAATACAAGTTTCTCACAAACCTTCTATCAACCCAAAAATTTTGATCATCTCATCAAAGCGTATATTCCAACTCCGAGATGCTTGCACCAGTCCATAGAAGGATCACGAGAGCTTGCATACTTGTTAGCCTCCTTAGGATCGAAAAAACCTTCTAGTTGTATCACATACAACCTTTCCTCAAGGAAACTGTCGAGGAAACAATGTTTTCACATCCTATGTGCAATATTTCATAGATAATGCAGCAACTGCTAACATAATTCCAACAGAATCTTAGCATCGCTACGAGTGAGAAAGTCTCATCATAGTCTACTATTTGAACTTGTCGGAAACTTCTTTGCAACAAGTCAAGCTTTCTAAATAGTGACTTTCACCTTCATCGTCTGTCTTCCTTTAAAAGATCCATCTGTACTTAACAGTCTTATGACCATCAAGCAGTTCTTCCAAAGTCTACACTTTGGTTTCATACATGGATCCTCTCTCGGATTTCATGGCCTCCAGCCATTTGTCGGAATCCGGGCACACCATCGCTTCTCTTTAGCTCATAGGTTCATTGTTGTTCAACAACATGACCTCCAAGGCAGGGTTACCGTACCACTCTGTAGAAGTACGCGACCTTGTCGACCTACGAGGTTTGTAGTAACTTGATCCGAAGCTTAATGATCACTATCATCAGTTTCCACTTCAATTGGCCTAGGCGCCATAGGAACAACTTCCTGCGCCCTGCTACACACTGGTTGAAGTGATGGTTCAATAACCTCATCAAGTTCCACCACCCTCCCACTCTATTCTTTCGAGAGAAACCTTTCCTCAAGAAAGGACCCATTTCTAGAAACAAACACTTTGCTTCCGGATCTAAGATAGGAGATGTACCCAACTTTTTGGATATCCTATGAAAATGCAATTATCCACTTTGGGTTCGATCTTATCAGACTGGAACTTTTTCACATAAGCGTCGCAGCCCCAAACTTTCAGGAAATGATAACTTAGGTTTCTCCAAACCATAGTTCATATTGTGTCATCTCAACGGAAATACGCAGTGCCCTATACAAAGTGAATGCGGTTGTCTCTAATGCATAACCCATAAACGATAGTGGTAATTCGATAAGAGACATCATAGTATGCACCATATGAATTAGGGCGCGACTATGACATTCGGACACACCATCACACTATGGTGTTCTAGGTGGCATGAATTGTGAAACAATTTCCACATTGTCTTAACTGTGTACCTAAACTCGCAACTCAGATATTTATCTCTATGATTATATCGTAGATAGTTTAGACTCTTGTCACGACGATCTTCACTCTGAAATAGGTATGAACTTTTCAATATTTCAGTCTTGTGATTCATGAAGTAAATACTCCTGTATCTACTCAAATCGTCAGTGCAGTAAGAACATAACGATATCCAGTGCGTGCCTTAACACTCATTAGACTGCACACATAAAAAATGTATTACTTGCAACAAGTTACTTTCTTGTTCCATCTCACTAGAAAACGAGGCCTTCAGTCATCTTGCCCATGTGGTATCATTTGCATGTCTCAAGTGATTCAAAATCAAGTGAGTCCCAATGATCCATCTGCATGGAGTTTCTTCATGAGTTTATACCAATAGGTGTGGTTTGCATGTTTGAAAAATGAGTGAGTACAAAGATCCATCAACATGGAGCTTCTTCATGCATTTTATACCGACATGACTCAAGAGGCAATGCCACATGTAAGTGGTACTATCATTACTACTTGTATCTTTTAGCATCAATACTATGAACATGTGTAGCACTATGATCGAGATTGAATAAACCATTGAAGGTAATTATTCAAGCAAATAGAATAACCATTATTCTCTTTAAATGAATAATCGTATTGCAATATATACGATCCAATGATGTTCATGCTCAAGGCAAACACGAAATAACAATTATTTAGGTTTAACACCAATCCCGATGGTAGAGGGAGCGTGCGATGTTTGATCACATCAACATTAGAATTACTTCCAACACACATCGTCACCTCACCCTTGCTAGTATCCTTTTAATCCGTAGCTATAACTTCGAGTTACTAACACTTAGCAACTGAACCGGTATCTAATACCCTGGTGCTACTAGGAATACTAGTAAGAGACACATCAATATCGTGTGTATCAAATATACTTTGTTGACTTCGCCAGCCTTCTCATCTACCAAGTATCTAGGGTAGTTCCACCTCAGTGACCGTTCCTCTCATAACATAAGCACTTAGTCTCGTGTTTGGGTTTAACCTTGGGTTTCTTCATTAGAGCAGCAATTGGTTTGTCGTTTCATGTAGTATCCCTTCTAGCCCTTGCGCTTCTTGAAACTAGTGGTTTTACTAACCATCCACAATTGATGCTCCTACTTGATTTCTACTTCCGTAGTCTTAAACATTGTGAATCGCGCAAGGATCATCATATCTATCCTTGATATGTTCATAGTTCATCACGAAGCTCTAGTAGCTTGGTGGAAGTGACTTTGGAGAACCATCACTATCTCATCTGGAAGATTAACTCCCACTTGATTCAAGCCACGGTTGCACTCAGACAATCTGAGCACATGCTCAACGATTAAGCTGTTCTCCTTTACTTTGTAGACAGAGAATCTTGTCAGAGGTCTCATACCTCTCAACAAGGGCACGAGCATGAAATCCTAATTTCATCTCTTAGAACATCTAATATGTTCCGTGACGTTCAAAAACGTCTTCTACGCCTCAGTTCTAAGCCGTTAAGTATTATGCACTGAACTATCACGTAGTTATCAAAAACGTGTATGTCAGATGTTCGCAACATCCACAGACGACGCTCGAGGTGCAGCAGACCGAGCGGTGCATTAAGGACATAAGCCTTCTGTGCATAAAAGGGGACAGTCCTTAGTTTACGGACTCAGTCCGCAAAATTGCCACTATCATCTTTCAACTAAATTTTCTCTAGGAACATATAAAAAACAGTAGAGCCACATCGCAAGCTACAACACTGTTTGCAAAGACCTTTTGACTATGTTCATGATAATTAGTTCAATTAATCATATTACTTAAGAACTCCCACTCAAATAGACATCCCTCTAGTCATTCGAGTGACGCATGATCCAAATCCACTAACTCAAATCCGATCATCACGTGAGTTGAGTATAGTTTCAGTAGTGAACATCTCCATGTCGTTCATATCTACTATATGATTCATACTCGAACTTTCAGTCTCTTGTGTTCCGAGGCCATGTCTGGACATGCTAGGCTCATCAAGTTTAACCCGTGTGTTCCGCGTGTGCAACAGTTTTGCACCCGTTGTATGTGAACGTTGAGTCTATCACACCCCATCATCACGTGGTGTCTCGACACGACGAACTGTCGCAACGGTGCACAGTCGGGGAGAACCCAATTTTATCTTGAAATTTTAATGAGGGATCACCTAATAATGCTACCGTCGTCCTAAGCAAGATAAGGTGCATAAAAGGATTAACATCACGCAATTCATAAGTAACATGATATGGCCATGATCTTGTGCTTCTTGATCTCCATCACGAAAGCACCGGCATGATCTTCATCGTCACCGGTGCCACACCATCATCTCCGTCATCAAGATCTCCATCTTCGTGCCACCATCGAGGTTGTCGTGTTATCTATGCTATTAGTACTAAAGCTACAACCTAGCAATATAGTAAACGCATGTGCAAACACAAACGTTAGTTTAAAGACAACCATATGGCTCCTGCCGGTTGCCGTAGCATCGACGTGCAAGTCGATATTTAACTATTACAACATGATCATCTCATACATCCAATATATCACATCATGTCCTTGGCCATATGACATCACATGCATACCCTGCAAAAACAAGTTAGACATCCTCTAATTTGTTGTTGCATGTTTTACGTGGCTGCTATGGGTATCTAGTATGATTGCATCTTACTTACACAAAACCACAAGGAGATGTGAAAATTGCTATTTAACCTCTCTCCAAGGACTGCCTCGGTCAAATCCAAATAACTAAAGTTGAAGAAGCAGACACCAGCCAGTCATCTTTATGCAACAAGTTGCATGTTAGTCGATGAAACCGGTCTCTCGTAAGCGTACGAGTAAGGTTGGTCCGGGCCGCTTCAATCCAACAATATCGCCGAATCAAGAAAATACTAAGGAGGGTAGCAAATCGAACATCAATGCCCACAAAAATGTTTCTGTTCTACTCAAGAATACATCTACGCATGAACCTAGATCATGATTCCACTGTTGGGGAACGTTGCATGGCAAACAAAAAATTTCCTACGCACACGAAGACCTATCATGGTGATGTTCATCTACGAGAGGGAGATTGGATCCACACACACCCTTGTAGATCCCTAAGTGGAAGTGTTAATAAACACGATTGATGTAGTGGTACGTCTTCAAGATCCGTCCCACGAACCATCCCACGAACCAACTCATGATCCGTCCCACGATCCATCCCGATCAACTGCCGAATGGACGGCACCTCCGCGTCCCGCACACGTACAACTTGATGACGATCTCCACCTTCTTGATCCAGCAAGAGAGACGGGGAAGTAGATGAGTTCTCCGGTAGCGTGACGGCGCTCCGGTGATGGTGATGATCTATTCCTGCAGAGCTCCGCCGAGCTCCGCAGAAAACCGATCTAGAGGAAGAACTACGATCTAGAGGAGAGGGCAGCACGTGGCAAAGGTGTATCTCAAAATCCCTAAACCTCTATTATATATAGGAGGAGGGGGGAGGCAGCCTTGGCACCCGAAGGAAGGCCTCCTTGGGTCGACCGAAGTGGGGAAGGGAGGAGTCCTCCTCCAATCCCACTTGGATTAGGACTCCTTCCTTATATTCCCACATATTTTGGATTTTCCACTTTTTTCTCATTGGTTTTCATTGGATGACTTTGTCAGTCCATTATACCTTATTGCGCATTAAATAAACCCACGTGTACCCCTTAGGGCATGGTGGGCCCACCCAGTGGGCCCTCGGAACCCATTCGTCACTCTCGGTACACTATCGGCAATGCCCGAAAACCTTCCGGAATCCAAACACCAACTTCCAATATATCAATCTTCATTTTCGGACCATTGCGGAATTCCTCGTGACGTCCAGGATATCATACGGGACTCCGAACAAAACTTCCGTCACCAACACATATAACTCAACTATACCGAAACGTCACCGAACCTTAAGTGTGGAGACCCTGTGGGTTCGAGAACTATGCAGACATGACCTGAGACACTCTCTGGTCAATAACCAACAGTGGGACCTGGATGTCCATATTGCTTCCTACATATTCTACAAAGATCTCTATTGGTTGAACCTCTATGTCAAGGAATCATATAATCCCGTATGCTATTCCCTTTGTCCTTGGCTATGTTACTTTCCCGAGATTCCATCGTCAGTATCACCATACCTAGTTCAATCTCGTTACCGGAAAGTCTCTTTACTCGTTCCGTAATACAAGATCTTGTAATTAACTCCTTAGTCACATTGCTTGCAAGGCTTGTTGTGATGTTGTTTTACCGAGTGGGCCCCGAGATACCTCTCCGTTACACGGAGTGACAAATCCCAGTCTTGATCCATGCCAACCCAACAGACACCTTTGGAGATACCTTTAGTTCACCTTTATAGTCACCCAGCTACGTTGCAACGTTTGATAACCCACATGGTATTCCTTCGGTGTCCGGGAGTTGCATGATCGCATGGTCATAGGAACACATACATTAACATGCAGAAAAAGAGTAGCAATAAATGAGTGAGTAGCAATAAACTCTATCGCCCGGAAACCTTGAGCATCTTTGATCAACGAGCTAGTCAACTATAGGCTCACTAGGGAAAGTGTGTTGTCTATGTATCCACACGTGTATTTGAGTTTCCAATCAATACAATTCTAGCATGGATAATAAACGATTATTATGAACAAGGAAATAAAATAATAACCAATTTATTATTGACTCTAGCGCATATTTCCAATGACAATATGGTTATATAACAAGGAACCCATTTTTTAATGGAGGCAACTGTACCTGCATCTAGCAATGCTATCAAAACGCCGAGCAGGCAGTAACATAGCCATACAGTGGTTTGCTGGGTTATGGAAAGGTTAGAGGCTTTTCATGGCAATGTTGGGAGGCTCACAATTAAGTGGTTGGCAGCGAGACATTGCAGAAGAAACAAGACAACTAGCATATCAATGCTAGTAATGGTATCTAGGAAAATGATCATCTTGCCCGTGATCCCGCCTGGAATAAGAAAGAAACCATGAAGCACACAAACCAACATAGTCGAACGAATCCTACCACTTCGAAGCGGTTCGAGACTCTATCGAGAAGAAGCAATCCGGAACAACAACCAACACACGATAACACCACACATAGTCATGACAAGATGCAAAACAATTTATACTACACATTTAATGTAGCTTAATATGCAAGTCATTGCATATTGACGGAACTGCATATTTGAATTACTTTGTTCACTCCTGTTTAGGTACACAACAATATTTAATGTTGTTAAACATGGCAAGATGTGAAGCATAAATAAACCACCTATCTAGACATATTAAATGACGTCAGAAACAACATATAGCATTTTCAAAATGACCCGATGTGTTAATTTCGAAATTAGTCCAGATCTGAACTAAACACATTTTATATTTGTTAAACAAAAAAATAAAGTGGAACATGTGATTCTACACGTCATTCTAGTCGGTTTACATATATAGATCATCTAAAACGGAGTTACGGTTTGAAAGATATGATCATCACAAGATAATATGACATGTATGCCAAATATATGCAAATGACAGTCACAAGCATGTTAAAATGGATGCAGCAATATATTATAAAGCTACATGAAATTCTAGGCAAGTTTAGATGAGATCGAAACAACGGAAAACCATTCCGGAAAGTCCCCATACGCAAATTAAGATGCGTTACTGTTTTGCCTATAACACATTTTAGAGTCTTGAAACAACAAAATAAATGATATCATGTTGTTCTACACATTTTTTTGGTGAAGTTACATCTGTGGTTCATTTTAATCGGAGTTACGGTTAATTAGTTTTGAGACAAACCATTTTAACATGGAATATATGCAAATCAAATTAAAATTGAACTTAATCATCTTAAACATGGATGCATGTTGGATATTATTAATGTACATGAAATTCTAAACATTTTACGTATTCAAATTTTTTAGTCCAATGCCTCGTTAAATAGTTATTAGCATTTTGATAAGATGCACTTTTTTGTAATTCTTGAACATCGTGATAAATGGTTAAATTCGCAACGCGGGAAAAACGCACATGGGACGAATCTATCACTATTGGGAGAACTAATGCGAGTGTTGAATAGCAAAACAAGCCACATCGCGGGGTTAACATGGGTGCTCACCATGGGCCGAGGCCCAAGGCGATGAGGCAGGACGACAAAGCAGCACTGGTGGGCCGGGGCACTCGATCTGGTGAAGAGGCGGCCCACTTTCCCCAAGCTGGGCCTTGGGTGAGGCCAGGCCCACATGGGGAGAAGCGTGCTCCTCGCGCGAGCAGAGGAGGCGGCGACGCATGTGAACTCCGACAAAGTTAAGGTAGGGGCCGGCTGATCTCGCCGGAACCAAGGGCTCCGGTGGCCAACAGCTTGGCACCGGTGGCAGGGAGGCTCCAGCGGGATGGTGCGACGCGGGGAGGCTCCAGCCGGGTGGCGCGATGTGGGGAGGCCACGAGCAGAGGCTTGAGTGGGGCGGTGGCATCTTCGTACCAGTAGCACGCCGATGTGGTCATGGGTGCGGCGCTCACAGAGGCGAGGGCGAAGCCATGGCGCGACGGTGAGGAGGCTGCACTCCGGGGCATCGGTGACGAGGCACATGCCGACATGTGAGGCGGCGAGGCGAGGCGGGGTTCAATGCGTCGGGGGCTGGAGCCGAGCGCCTCGGGAGGTAGGACGAGCACGGGCGGTTCGGTCCTAGGGAGGCCCGGGGCGGGCCGACCGTGGGCCTGGCGGGCCAGGGCGCTCGGGCGTTGGCGGCGACGTGGTGCGTGCTGATTGGCTGTGGCTGGCGCCTCCGACGACTCAGGTGTCCAGGGAGGAGTTGGTATTGTCGGATTTCGAGGAGGAGATAGAGGGCTAGATTAGGCACGTGGGGGTTGTTTAAATAGGCATGGGTTAGGGTTGGAGGGTTTTTGAGGCGTTTCGGGCCCTTTGATTGCGAACGGACGACTCCGGTTGCACCCTAGGGTTAGGTAGGCTTAGGTGGGCTAGTTGGACAATGTGGGGAAGATTGTGGGCTGAGATGAGAGGAAAATAGATCGACCCTTGACAGAGTTTACAAAGCAAAAAAAGTTCTACGAATAAACCGATGACAGTGTCGCTACAGTCAACCGTTCGGGTCTCAAACGGACTTCGATTGCGATGAAATTTGGGAGGCGGTCTACCTACACGATATTAAGACCACACACCAACTTTCCGCTCAATCCGAGAAAGTTTGATACACACTTTTAAAAACAATATTTTAACGAAGCCGCGGTCGTGTACGTGTGTGGTTGGTCTCAAAACGGTCAACAACGGGAACGGGAAGAACCTACAACTAATGATGGATGCAAGTTTTGAAAAACTAGCAACAATGGAGTGCCGATTGAATACAGATGATGCGTATGATGTGGTAATGAATGTAATAAACAAATAAAACACACTATGGTAACGGAATAAAAAGGGGAATCCTCTGGAGTGTCAGTTCCGGGCGTCTACAACTCTCCTACACGAACAAGATATCTCGCCCCGAGATCTAATAATGAAAAAGGGAAGAGGAAGAGGAAAGGAAGAGTTAAAACTTAGTTGTTTCTTTGACAAATGAGTGCAACAAACCATCCTTTAATGTTGCAAAGAGATGAAGAATGACATCGATAATAAACAAGAATTCACATGGAATTTCGGCAGCACTTCGGTATGAAAAGAGAAAAAACTTGATTAGATGGAAATATCTTGAAAAGGTTTCCCAAAACTCTAGTTAAATGGAAAACAAAAAAAAAACAACATGATCTTGGCTAAACAATATGATGGGTTGATCATAGCAACATCACAATGCCTCCAGAACAAATGAATAGAAACGAGATCATTTGAGAGAGAGGAAAATGACAACTTCTACCACAATTGTATTTGAAAGCATCCTTACAAGGAGAATTGAACAGAGTTATTGGAAAATCAAGATCTAAAAGAACAAGTTTGTTGTCGGATTATCAAAAACAACTCAAAATTATGAGATGATAAGCAGCCACTAACGAACAAGACTGCTTGGGAGCAACAAGATATGCAAAATTTCTTACACCAACAGGATTAATGATAATCACCCTAATAGAAAAAATCCTAAGTAAAAGCTTTAGGTGAAATCTAAAACAATATAGCTCAATGGAAGAAATGATTGGTTGAAAAAAATATCTCATGATGGAAGAAAATGGTGGGTATAAATATCTCATTCTTGAAACAAATTCCCTTCGAGACTCCTCATGAGTCAAGAATGTTATAACACCACCTCAAAGGATGATTGAGCAAAAATTGCACTTTGAAATGCAAGAGAAAGAATACTAGAGGTTCTCCAACAAGAAGCTTCAAGAACCCATTAATACTGAAATAAATCCTTGAAGAACCACCATGAAGAACCTCTGTATACAAAAGAATGTTGAATAAAATGAAGGTCGAAAAGAATAAGATTATGGCCTTGCAAGATATAGATGAAGCTTCACGAAGAGACACTTGAGAAAATTTGGATCCCTGAAAAAAAAGATGAGAACACATGAAATTGAGAATTGATATCAAGAGCCACTCCGGAAGAAGAATTGAAATCACCTGAATGAACCAGAATAAGAATTATGTTACGCGTATCTTTCATCCAGTTAAATTGATGACAAGCAACGGATTTAGCTTACCGCTTATTCCTATTCAAAGATATAAGAGACAAATAGATAGAGCACAAACTTGAAGAAGTCTTCAATGAAACACTGGTAGGAATTTGGAATGAAAGAGGATAATACAAATGAACTGGGCTAAATGAGGGCAATAGATCATGATTCGATTAGAGAATGCTTGAACAAGCCACCGATAAGAATTCACAAATGAATGAGGATACCAAGAATGAGTGGAGATACATGAGAACGAAAAGACTATGATCCTCCTAGAAGAAAACTGTAATGAAGCATTGTAATAATTGAGATGCGAATGAAGAGACAACAATTGAGAAACAACTGGGAATAATAGCTGAAAGCTGAGAATGAAGAAATCTTGTGAAATGATGGCCTTCGGAGGATCCAGAAATGAAAACAGCTCTGAAATGCACCGGATAGATATGGAAGGGTTTCCACATGATCGATTTTTTTGAGAGGCTAGCACGAAGCTGAAATGAACTCTTCAAAAGAACTGACAATGATTTAAGAGAAACACTTCTTTGGTCTTGAAAGCTAAGAATGATGATAAGGATCACCACCAAGAATTACTGAGACACTCCGGAACAATGAATAATAATTGGTTGAGCCAATGATGATAAATAAATTTGAAAAGATCGGAAGAAGGAATTTGACTGATGAAGACCATTTTGACGTCATAATTGGAAAGAACTTGAGATCTCCAAAAACGATAAGAAGAGCCAGGTATGATCCTGGGAAAGGCCTGTGGGTTATGGGCCCACAAAAAGAAAACACCGTTCGATGGAATGCTAAGAAATATTGATTGCATCGGTACCAATGGAAACTTGATGAGGTTGACAACCTTGAGATAATTGAAGGGATTTCAATGAGAAAAGAATCTTGTGATATTTCTTCAACAATAAAGATAGAATAGAGAGAGATGAATAAACAAGAACGGTTTGGATAAGAATTTCCAATATGAGTAGCATTTAAAGGATGAAAGGGATATGATGAACATCGAGATCTATAATTGAATCCACAGGAGAAGAACTCAGAGATAAAGAAATGAAGAACTCGAGACTCCATAAAATATTCACAATAGTTCAGCGGATATGATTCAAACGAAGAGATAGCAGAAGCAGCACTGAGATAATGCAGTTGGATGATAATTGATTAATTGAAGAAACAGGAAGGTGGGTGTGGAAAAACAAAGACAACTTGAGACAGATGAGAAGAACTCCAGAAAAGATATGAAGATGGATCTTACAAATACCGGGGAAGATTGAATTAACTAGAATAGAACCACACCGGTTGGAAAATAATTGACACGACAACTTTGGTTGAAATGAATTCATAAGACAACTTTATTGAGCAAAATAATTAATTAGCACTCCGATAGAATTATGAGAACATCACTTAATTGACACGACAACTTTGGTTGAAATGAATTCATAAGACAACTTTATTGAGCAAAATAATTAATTAGCAGTCCGATAGAATTATGAGAACATCACTTACGAAAGATTGGAAATCACCACTTGACATCGAAGAACTCGAATTACCGAATTCCAACAAAACAAAGGATGAGGCTCACAAATTAAGCTAGAAACAAATATAAGACATAGATTTTGTTCAATATTTTTGTGCTATGGTTCGCACGGGCTCGATCATACATTTGACAAATGACACTCGAATATGCTCCCTCGTCGTAGTGAACTACAAGGCTTGATGGAGCATATCTGATAAAATATATCACGACTATCTTTTGTTAGAAAGACCATGAACAAATGAATCCACTAGATGTCGAACCCCAACGTCACATCATGCATCTGTTAGAAGATAATCCTAGGTAACTACTTGAATTCCCACCTAAGAACTCCCAAATGTTTTTGGTTACGCAATCATGTCCATGGATACAAGGAGTAAATTCCATCATTCAACTTATAGGAATAACACTACCCGTCCAGTGTATCACATCCGTCAACACATAATCAAAGATCCAGGAAACTCATCTGCCTTAGACCCTCATAATCACAACAAGACTAAGTATGGCAGTACATCCGGACACTCTCCACCAGTACTGGGGATGCCAGATTCCTCTCGCCACTAGTAATATTGAAGCAATTTTAATCATCGTCCATCCCGAGATACTAAGGAAACTAAACGATAACGAGTGTGACAAGAGTTCCCTAGAGCTCAACTCCTCGATAAAAGGAGGCACCAAGTCAGAATTCAGTCACATCGACATCATAGACGATCCGAAATACCCGCGTGATCCTAAATTTCTTTGAGCGAGAAGAGGAGAAAAATTAAAATTCCTAAGTCGTAAACCTCACCACAGCAGGGAAGAGGAGTAAAAATAATCACGAACGTTCTCAATAGGATCCTCGTGCTCTTCACGAACGTTCTCAATAGGTTCCTCGTAGTCGTACTCGAAACCCGGTGCTACCCAAAAGTAAATACAACATCCAATGAACACACAACCATGGCACGATGCTCAAGCAATATGATGCATGAATATGATGTGAATGAAGCATGGTGATGCAACACTTGTCATCTTTCTCATGCAATTATTTAGTTGTTATCATTCTGGAAAGAACCTCAATATTAATTATTTGGACATGCGTGAACATGGGAATATGAACGAATCACGAGAAAATGATGCAAATGCATATAAAGAATACCGCAAAGCGAGTTACGATCTCTCGGAACTCTCACTACAAGGTACGAAAGAGAACGATGATAAAATAGCATTTGAGAGAGGCTATGGGAAATTCCATGGCATCCCAAGTATGCCACTAGCTTTGGCACTAAATTTTAAGTGAAAAGGACATATAGATGATGCAAAACAGAGGAGTACCACTCTCACAAAGTGCAAAACAAACCAACAAGCAATCTATCCAAAAACAGCAACATGTCATCTTGCACAGACAATAACTAACACCTACATCAGGCTTACCGGCTCAAACAAGTCATGGAGATGAAGTAAACATGATGCACAACAACTCGTTCAAATACAAACATGGGTAGTTCCCTTGATCAATGGCAATCAAGCTCACAATATGGCATAAAACGTAGCAGATTATGACATACGGAAAATATCAGTTTCACACAAGCAAAGTTAACATGATGGCATATTGACAACAATTAAACCCTATGTTACAGGAACTTTCATGGCATGAAATTTAATTGCATGATATAGGGAAACAAATACTACAATTAAGACCAAGCAACAATGAGCAAATACTACAGAGAATCATTGATAGCATCCTCTCAACATGGATCGTGAACTTAGCAAATTCTCAGACAGCTAATTTGCAGAAGGTGAATTCATAGCAGATTACATCAACATAGCATATTTGACACGAATAATAACTATGATGCAAATACCTGTTTTGCAAATTATTGGTACAACTTAACAAAGGGCAACATCATCGATCATTCCCACCATAGAACCAGCACAAACAACATATAGATGTGTAGCAATCGTCATGGCAACACAACTACTTGATAATAGTTTTCATACTTAGAAATAATTCAACCTACCAAATAAGCTACATCGAGGTAGCATGTTCACAGCAAGAATGCCAAAAATAGACAAGGTTCTCATGTCGAACAAAAATACCAGGGCCTAGTACTTCCAACAAATAAATTCCTTGGATATTTCTACCCAAAAATGCTTCACACAAAATTAACAAAAGCGGAACATGGTGAATATAACATTCCCATCAACTTCCTCAAAAGACAAAACTAATTCCACAAATAAATTCCTTGGATATTTCTACCCAAAAATCATATATCATAAGCATATGTTTTAGTACAAAAAAAACCACAAACTACAAACAAAATAAAATCATCTAGGTATAACCTAGTATATGGCAGATTTGGCATATGCACAATTTGAACATTTTCCAGAATTGGAAATGCCAGAACTGGAACCTACCTATTTGGCGTATTTGCAAACTACTCCGTCCTTTCCTAAATATAAGTCTTTTTAGAGATTCCACTATTAAACTACATACGGATGTATATAGACATATTTTAGAGTATGGATTCACTCATTTTGCTTCGTATGTAGTCCACTATTGAAATGTCTAAAAAGACTTATATTTAGGAACTGAGGGAGTAGATAATAAAAGTAATAAAACCAGATAAATCAGAAGGGGTCTCACTAGCAGTGACACCAGGGCCCCGTAAGCGTTTGACAGGTGGGACCAGGGCCCACTTTTAGTCCTCAATAAGTAAACATGGTGGTCCTCTATTGAAATGTCTAAAAAGTCTTATATTTAGGAACGGAGGGAGTAGATAATAAAAGTAATAAAACCAGATAAATCACAAGGGGTCTCACTAGCAGTGATAGGGCCCCGTAAGGGTTTGACAGGTGGGACCAGGGCCCACTTTTAGTCCTCAGTAAGTAAACATGCTGGTCCTCTATTGAAATGTCTAAAAAGACTTATATTTAGGAATAGAGGGAGTAGATAATAAAAGTAATAAAACCAGATAAATCACAAGGGGTCTCACTAGCAGTGACACCAGGGCCCCGTAAGGGTTTGACAGGTGGGACCATGGCCCACTGTTAGTCCTAAGTAAGTAAACATGCTGGTCCTCTATTGAAATGTCTAAAAAGACTTATATTTAGGAACGGATGGAGTAGATAATAAAAGTAATAAAACCAGATAAATCACAAGGGGTCTTACTAGCAGTGACACCAGGGCCCGTAAGGGTTTGACAAGTGGGACCAGGGCCTACTGTTAGTCCTTAGTAAGTAAACATGCTGGAAAAATAAAAGGGGCTCACGGAATCAAACCCGAGACCTCTCAGTGGCGCACTGCACACCCTAACACTAGGCTATGCTACGGTGTTTCAACTAAGGGTGGAATCTCACTCTTTAAACCGGCAAAAGGGGCTGGTTTCACACAGAAGCACGCGATAGTGCCAACAGCCACTCCGGCGACAATCAAAGAAGGGGACCGGTTGCGGGGCTGCGGAAATTACCAAAGGACCCATTCCTGGTGTGAGCAGGTGACGAGGGGAACTTAGCGAGGCGCTCGAGGTCGTGCTCGAGCTCGTCTCTTTCGGAGGCCAGCAACTGCGAAGCACACGTAGAGGTAGAGGCGCAAGCTAGTACGCTACCGGTATTTTGTATGAGCGCGCTAAGCCTACTTGGAGCAAACGCAGCAGTGCAGGAGCGCTTGCAGCACGGCGGCCGAAGTTGGCTACACACATCGGTGCCGGGGGTGCACATGACAGGGGGAAGATGTGGAGAAGTGATGAGGACAAAGAAAAAGAAGCATGGGCCGTCGGTGAAGCTGGATCCTGCGGAGGAGACATTATGGACGAAGCACCCTGTACACGAGGAAAACAATGACGAAGCCGACAGCATGGAGGCGATCTCCGCCTCCTAGATCCCAAAACGGGTTGAGGAAGACGACGAGCAGCTTCAAGACATCCTGGAACGAGTGGAGGAAGCCGGCGAAGACGAGGACGACACCGATGACGACGGTGTTGCACCTGCTATCTCTAAATCTCACTAGCCTCTCTATCAATTTCTCCAGGAAGAGCTAGGGGAAGGGGGAGATAGGAGCAACAACACGAAGAGCATTGCGGAGGACCCTAGGCGAGGCTGGCTTCTTATAGGAGGCGGGGTAGATGGTGCCTTGGCGTCCATGAAGTTCACGACATGAGCGCTTGCTATCTCTATCTTACACGAAGACGACGACGTCACGAGGGAGAGATGGGCAGCCTATGATGTTGCCGATGCTGGGCCGCAATAGCAAGGAGCTAGGCCGCACTACTATGGCTTGGCTTGAGCAGCTTCACCTATTAATTTATTACCCTCGACCAGAAAAGAGATAATGAAAAAGTAAATAAGCAAGAAAAGAAGGGAAAGGGAAAAATAATATACACATATATGGGGCCCCTGGGAATATTAGTCATGTATTCAAATTGGATTTGCTAATTTTGAAGACAAAATTTAAATGCCCCTTTGGACCATTTAATATTGTTTATCAAGTTTTAAAATAATAGAAAAAACTAAACCAGCCTAAGAGTTATTTCTAAAATACAAAGGGAATAATGATAGTCTTAGCAACATTTTTAAGAAGGTGTTGGGCAAAGAAAAATTTCACCATATAACATATAACTAGATTTAAAGAGAGATGGGGTATTTTCAAAGTATTGAAGGAAGGGGTTTTCACATCAGAAAAACACTACATGGAGCAAGCATCACATCACACCATCATTCCACTCCAACACATCATAGAAACAAGGGGAAAATAAATGAAAGGAATACCAAGATGATATGATGCAACATGAATGCAAGGTGAAAACCATGAAGCACAAAACTTGGGTTGTTACACCTCTACCACACTACAAGTCGATCTCGCTCCGCGATCTAGGATTGAAAGAACTTAGGATATTCCGAATAGAGAAGGTGTTCACGTTCCCAAGTGACTTCTTTATCGGAATGGTGTGACCACTTAGCTTTGAGGAATTTGATAGACTTGTTGCGAGTCTTGCGCTCCATCTCTTCGAGAATAGCTACCGGATGCTCATGATCAGAAAGGTCTGCTTCAAGATAAATGTGTAGGAAGTCAACGGTGCACTCAGGAGTCTTGAAAAACTTTCGGAGCTGAGATACATGAAAAACATCATGCGCATTGGAGAAATTTGAAGGGAGCTCGAGTTGATAGGAAAGATCTCATCTTTTTCCAACAATTTTGAAAGGACCCATGAAACATGGTGCAAGATTTCCTTGGATGCCAAAAGGTTAACTACCCTTCATGGGAGATACCTGAAGATAAACAAAATCATCGATCTGGGATGACACCTCACGATGCCTGCCATCGTAGTAACTTTTCTGACACGATTAAGCAGCTTTGATATTATCCAGAATCACACGGAACATTTCTTCTGCTTCAGTGATCATATCATTCCCAAGAATTTGATGCTCACAGGTTTCAGACCAATTGACTGGGGTATGACACTTCCTACTGTCAGTGTCCTAAGAAACGTGGTCCTTACTACCCTTGACTTAGGCACGGGCAGTCGGAGCCCCCAGGACGACAACTCCTTGTTGGCCTCACTCCGAGACCCGAGGCAAACCACGACCAAGGCGGGGCGGCAAGATTCCCACAAGCCTATGCAGGCGCTTTCTTTGGGCACCTGGCAAGATCCTAGCCCGCCAAGGTGGAGGTCCACCTTACCAAGGGGTTGACTGTCTACATCAGCCAAGGATTCGAGTGGACAGGCGGGCAGGCAGAGCTGGTAGGGGCTTGTGGCAGTTGTAGCGGGCATGTCCCAAACATGACTACATCCGTCCCACGGCGTGGCAGCAGAATAAGGGGTAGCTGGGCAAACGATATAGAGAGAGAGTCAATCCTTGTAGGGTGACGTTGCGAGTGTGCCACCTCATGGAGCATTTAATGCGCCTTTCCTAGTCCGTCACAATTAGGTATTTCCCACTACTCATTCTAGAAAGCAGTCCCGTCACTACAGTACGCACTGTATAACCATTAAAAAGAATGTTTTAGCCACTGTAGAAACCCCTTTACCGTATAAAATGAGGTTCATGGACACTAGAAAAAAGGGTCAACACTCGGTTCAATCGCATGCGAAGCTGCACCCCTCGAGCATCCTTGCCAGGTGGCTACCCTCGTGTACTCGAACCCACCTAATTAACTACCACCAAAAGCATGACGTAGGGTTTTGCGTGCCCAAGCATCCTGAACCTGTATAAAACCTAGCGTGTTATCTGGCCATATGATTCTCTGCACGGCGAAGCCCCCCTACAGAACCGTAAAGGGGCCTCCTAGGTCACATAGATCATCATTGTTCCTTTCCCCGACATATTTGACATACCATGTAGGGGTTTTTTCTATCCGTGTATCTTCACTGGCATTTATGTGTGCCATCATCGACGCCCATGGCACCCAAGAGAACCAGAGGTGGCACAGCGGCCGCCCCTTCGACATCCAAGCTACCCATGTCGGAAGTAATGTGCGATGAGAGCGAGGGAGGTCACCATGCACATCGTGCTAGTCAATGCAGCCAAAACATCGCAAGTAGCTCCCCAGGCGATCACCTTACCCCGTCGTTATGCTAGGGGAAAGCGCTCCTATGGTGGCTGGGGGCGACACCACGACCATAGCGACTACTACTATGGCAACAACAAGACTTCCTCCACGCCCCTCACTAGACACCCCAGACCCGCACCGGCGAGATAATGACGCAGGAAGTCGCGTGCATAAGACCCCTGTGCAAGGAGTGCAGGACCACGCTCAGACACCTCCGCAAGGTGAGGACCTCCGACTGGCAACGACGCGGGAAAGTGTTTCTTTTCGCACTTCTAGGAGTAAGAGCGCTACCCATGCCTCGGTCCGCCCGGTCCCTAAAACTGTGGGAGAAGCTTTAGCGCAACCTCAACTGCTGCTGAACTTTCCACCTACGCCGGAGATGATGGAGGAGTGGAGGGCGACCATCCATAGTCTTCTCATCTTCACCAACAAGGAAAAGCCAGATGTTGCAGGCTCCTCGCTAGCTGCGTGCAACTCATGTGGGGCCCACCGCAGGGCCGAACATAGGTGGAGCACACATGATGCAGTCACCCCCACGACAGTAGCAGGTTACCCGTCGGGACGACGTGTAAGAGGAAGGGTCTCAACCCTCGACGAACCCGCAGATCAGGAAAGACCAACATCCATTCTTAAAGGAGAAAAACATAGAGGACACGCGTACAACAATCGATATGAAGCGTGAGACACGCTGCCACTCTGATGGTCACGCGGATCCGGTCGTCGACGAAACCGCGCCCGGGGCGCCCGGTAACCTACCTTACTAGGTGGATGCCCGACGTTGACCCATGAGCTTCGGAAATCCACTGGCCCTCCAGCAGGGCCTTCAAGCTAGAGTTGCCGGACAAGTATGATTGCAAAATACGTCAATCAGAGTTCCTAGGCATCTACACCATCACAATGCAGGCTGCGAGGGGATGAGATGAGAATACATTCCTTTGTGACTCAAACCCAACAAGAGGAGTTGGGTGATGAACTTGCCGCAAGGGTCCAGCTCCTGTTGGGCGGACCTGTGCAACTAGTTCGTTGGGGCCAATTGTCACGACCAAGATGCGATCCTATCCTTATTTTTGCATGAGGGCCTCGACGGGAATAGAAGCGTATCTAGTCATTTTGCAAGAATGGATATAGTTACAAGTAGATGTACACAAGAGATAAGTATATGGGATTGGCTTACACTCGCCACAAGCTATAACAAGATCACATCGATACAACAACATATTGACTCACCGTGTAGAATAGTGGGGACCAACAACAGACGAAAACAAACGATAAAAGAACGACGTCCATCCTTGCTATCCCAGGTTGCCGCCATGGAACCCATCCTAGATCGAAGAAGAAGAAGAATAAACTCCAAATAGAACAATCATCGCGCTCACGTCAGAGTATTGCTTTACCTATACTTGCAATTGTTGTTGTAGTAATTTATAAACTACAGGAACTCAGCAATCTCATTTCCAAAGGTATCAGGACCAGCAAAGCTTAATGGGTCTGGTATGGCTAAGTGGTGAGGCTACAGCAAGCGTCTAAGCATTTATTGGAGGTGGCTAACTTACGAGTGCAAGAATGAAGGGGGAATGATCTACGCATAAACAGACGTGACTAATGATGATCAAATAAATGACCCTGAACACCTACTTATCTCAAACATAACCATACTGTGTCCTCTTCCGGATACAGAACTCACGAGAAGAGATAGTCATAGTTACGTACTCAGTTGGCATATTTTACTTACATTTAGTTCAAGTTATCTAAAACCGGATGTTAAACAAAGTTTCCAAGTTTTCCACATAACCGCAGGAAAGACTTTCTGAAAGATCTAACCCTGCATAAAAAGCTCGTCCATCACAAATTACCACAAGCTGCATAGAAATCCTTTATCGTGAAACTCGTAATCTCCTCGGATGCCTTAGTGGAAAACCTCAACTCTGAGATAGGCCAAAGCACCACCGGAATCGTGATGCACAAGATATTTTGCAAAAGGTAAAAGAAGTACAGCAAGGCTGCCCGACGTGTCGAGGAAGCCGATAGGAGCCGCGTATCTCGTTCTCACGACACGACTGATGATCCATGGTTAACACCCCGAAACACCGGGTTGCCCCGGGGGGCGTTAATAACCTGCTCTAGGTTGGACCAACACTCATGAGGAGAATTGGCCCGGGGGTTGATTAAGTATCATCGGGTTAATTACTCCATATGCGGTTCATTAGTTATTAGGCAAATGTAGTACCAAAGTTGGACCTTGAGAGACCAGTTTTAAACTAATACAAATTATCAAGGTGGTCCCCATAACAACATCGAGTGTGTTAGGAGAACTCAACTATGGAATATAACACCGATAGACGAAACTAAGGCGACAAAGATGGAACAAAACATCAGGCTAGAAGGCCGTGCCTTCCACTATTTACCAGGTATATAGGTGCATTAAATTAAGTAGCAATTATATGGCGATATAACAAGGAACCCCTATTTTCGGATGGAAGCAACTGCACCTGCAACTAGCAACGCTATCTAAAGGCTACCAAGAAGTAACATAGCCAAACATTGGTTCGCTAGGTTGTAGAAAGGTTAAATGTTTTCATGGAAATATTGAGAGCCTAACATTTAAGTGGTAGGCAGCGAGACATAGCGAAAGAAAAAAAGACAACTAGCATGGCAATGATAGTAATGGTATCTAGGGAAATGGTCACCTTGCCTGTGATACCTCTTGGAAGAAGAACAAATCCGTGAAGGAGAGGAACCATCGTAGTCGAACGGATCCGCACACTCCGAAATGGTTTGGAACTTTATCAAGAAGAAACTATCCGAAAAAACAATCAACACACAATAAAAACCATAACATATGCGTGACATGATGCACAACACATATGATACATGTCCGGTTTCATTATACAAGGCATGGCATGGAATTCACAAAATCAAACACTACACATTAAGTGAAGCCCAATATACAACGAGTTGCATATTGACGAAACTCCACATTTGAATTATTTACTTCACTCTTGTTTAGGTACACGACAATATTAAATATTGTTAAACATGGCGAGGGGTGAAGCACAAATAAACTACACTATTTAGGCATTTTAAATGAGGCCGAAAACAACATATAGTATTTCCGAAACGACCCCACATGTTAATTTCGAAATCTGTCCACATCTGGTCTAAACATATTTTATAGTTGTTAAACATAAAATTAAAGTGGATCATTTGGTTTTACATTTCATTCTAGTCGATTTACATATATAGATCATTCACATCAGAGCTATGGTTAAGAACATATGGCATAAACCATTTTAGCATGGGATTAGCCAATATTAATGCAAGATCAATTTAAATATTTTAATATGGATGCGGATGACAAACAAGTATTATGTAACTTATGAAAATATGAACACGAAAAAGATGTGATGCATCTGTTGCCATGGAGGAAAGGGGTGCCATGACGACGAGTAATGGAAATGGTGCCACAAGAACGTTATGGTTCCCATAAGTCGACGATATACCGGTGCCAACGAATTGTGAGGGTCTGCTTGTCATGCCAAAGAATGATGGGGTGGTCCTGGTTACCGGGTCTCCATATGCTGGAGGCATGAATACGGGGTACCTGCTGCTAACATGGCATGTACGAAACGGGCAACATTGAATATCATACGACTATGCACTCATCCATGGGCGTCATCTCAACGGTATACCTTCGAATCATGCATCTCGGAGCGGATTGATTCATTGCAGTGTAGATGTTCATGCGTCGTCGCGGACGTACTGGAAGTTGTCGTACCCGAGTCTTCGGCGACGGTACTCATACACAGGGTGCAGAGGAACTTGGCTAATCCACATAGTCGTACACGTTCGTAGATGATCATATCATCGGCATGGGGTACTATGCGGCCTCTGGGTCTTGCGGTGTAGTCAAACCAAAATGAGGCCTTGTGTTGCCTCGGTGCTGCGACTGCTCATGGCAATTAGGCTCGGGAAAACCAGCAACAGAAGTTGGCGTAGTAGCCAAAAGAGAGGCCCAGGGAAGGTCACCATGGACAAAGGACCACCGCCAGGGGCAGACATGGATGGAGCTGCGAGCAGCGGACGAACATGGTCGGCAATATACAAGAGGAGCAGGATTGCTAAGCGACGCGAGGATGATCATGTGTGCGGGGTCACATGAGGCACTGCGCTCGTAGAGAGGGGATGACCAAGAGGTCCCGCGGGGCGCCATGGCTGGAGGTGAGCTCCTGGTGGCTGGAGGGGCAGCGTGTGCCGCTACGAGGAGGAGTAGGGATTCGCAAGGCTTGTGGCGAGGTCGTGGCAAGATCCGATCAGGGACCTAGCTATATGAGGCACGCCACGCAGCAGAGCAGGGCCCAGGGGATGACGGGGTGCGCAGGCGGATCCGACGGTCGGGTTGGTCGCCGGCAAGGCTGGTCTGATGAGGGGCGAGGTCGACGGTGGCTGGGGGGCTGGAGCAGAGGAGCTCGGGCACGAGCGGGATCTCGGGCTGGCTCTCAGGCGAGAGGAAGGGGTAGGCCGGAGCGGGGAACACGTGTCCATGCTTCGACAAGTCAATGAAGAAAAATGCGCAAATCTATCGCCATAATGATCCGATCCCCGCTCTCATTATTTCCAAGTTTTTTACTCTTTAACAACAACAAGACGAGGACCAACATTGCCAGAACATCCATACCAAGGTAGGCATCCGAGGAAAATATGTTAAGGTAATCAACGACGGCGGAAGTTGCCACAATTTGGAAAATGAGGGCCCATATTCCAAGCAACAATTGGTTAAGAAGAAGCATCCACGCTCCTAAAAGGTCTAATGTCTTTGTGATTCAGTACCCTCCAAGTTGACCACACCGTGCAAGTATCATTCAAGATAGGCTCTTATAAACAGATTTTGGATTCTGATGTGGTTCTCATGTCCGTTTGTCATCTTCCCCTTGGGAGACCTTGACAATTCAAGCCTAGCATCATCCGGAATAGTCAGACCAATTATTAGTGCTTCAAGATGTTGGGCAAGGAATATGTGTTTTGAGCAATGACTCCATGTCAAGTGAACGCTAACAAGAAAGACTCATCCCATCGTGGAGATAAAAGTGAGAGTGCGATCCACCTCAAAGAGAGCAGGAGCCACAAGACAAATTTGAGTGACTTCATGATTAGGGACGGAATGATATTGTTCTTTAGCCACAAAAAGAGACTTGAGGGATGTTAGTGAGAGCCCATCGAGCGTTCTTCACTTTTAGTTTTTGTGCATACATGAAGTCATACGAAGTAATACTTCATGACATCTACCTCTTGTCTTGTCTTGTTTATTGCAGGAATTCGAAGACTTTTTTCCCGGTGAGCTACCTCTGGGACTACCAACAAAACGAGTGATCAAACACCGCATTGACCTCATACCCGATGCCCCACTTCCAAACAAGGCACCCTACTGTGTCCACCCCGAAGAAACTAAGGAGATACAAAGGGAAGTCCAAAAGTTCTTAGAGGAAGGGCTTGTACGTGAGATCTTAAGTCCTTATGCGGTTTCGATGATACTAGTACCTAAGAAAGATGTTAGCATGTGCATGTGTTCGGATTTCCGTCCCATAAATGCTATAACCGTTAGATATCGACATCCTATACCTCGCCTTGATGATATGATAGAGGAAATTAGTGGTGCCACTATATTTTCGAAAATTAATTTGAAGAGTGGTTCCTACCAAATACACATGCAAGAGGGCGGTAAGCTGAAGATGGCGTTCAAAACTAAGGTTGGTCTCTATTAATGGCTAGTTATGACAATGGATTTATCCCAACCATCGGCTACATTTATGCGAGTCATGTACTTTATCTTATGTTTATCTCATTGGATATTGTGTTGTGGTATACTTTGATGACATTTTTCTTTTTAGCAAAACTCTAGAGGAGCATGCTAAACATTTCAGGGAAGTATTGAAGTTCTTAGGAACGAACAACTTTATCCAAGCATGGAAAATGCACTTTTGGTGCTGACAAGGTTGTTTTCCTAGGATTTGTGGTATCTTCTAAGGGTGTCCAAGTTTCTGAAACTGAAATTGATGATATCAAAACTTGCCTACCCCTACAAATTTGAAACAAGTGTGTAGTTTCCTTGGACTAGCCGGCTTTTACCGACACTTTGTTAAGGACTTTATAATGCTTGAATCTCCTCTACATGCTACAAGCAATAAGAATGCAACCTTTGTGTGGGGACCGTTGCAAGACACCGCTTTCCATGACATCAAATTTTTGTTTAATCATGCATCTTTGCTTGCATTACCCGAATTTGACAAAAAAATTCACCTGCATTGTGATGCTAGTGGTAATGGCATAGGTGGCATGCTAATGCAAGAGAAACACCCAATTGCGTACTTTAGTGAGAAACTTTCTGGATCTCAACTAAGTTACCCCATACATGACAAGTAATTGTATGCTTTTGTTGGAGTCTTACATGTTTTGGACCATTATCTCTGCCCTGAAGAATTTGTCATTCATACCGATCATGAAGCACTCAAGTATCTTAAGGGTCCAACCATGTTGAACAAGCGGCATGCTAAATGGACTGAATTCATGAAGTCTTTTCTATATATCATCAAATACATTAAGGGTAAAGGAATTGTTGTGGCGGATGCTCTTTCCCTCTAATGCATGCTAGGTACTGAACTGGAATTGAATGTCTTTGGTTTTCATCATATCAAAGAATTACAGGTGCATGATATTTCTTTAACATCTCCATATGCAAAGTGCCATGTTAAACCTTGTTGCGGAAACTCTTACATGAAAGATGGCTATCTTATGCATGCAACCAAACTATGTATACCAGAGTCTTATATTTCTTTTGTTGATTTTGCAAGATGCTCTCGATGGACGACTCATGGGTTACTTTGGTCGCGGCAATACATATGCTACACTCTCCAACATGTATTTTTGGCCAAAGATGTCTCGTGATGTTGCATGCTTCACCAACCGATGCTCTACATGTTGCAAAGCTCAGTCTAAAGCTCAATCCCATGGTCTTTACATGCCTCTTCCTATACGTCTTCAAGCTTGGGAAGATATAGGCAGGACTTCCTGCTTGGTTTGCCAAGAACTAAAAATGGTAACAATTTCGTCTTTGTTGTTCTAGATCATTTTTCGAAGATGGCTCATTTAAGTCCATGTCACAAGATCGAGAATGCTTCACATGTTGCAAATCTCTTTTGCATGGAAATCTTATTACTACATGGAGTTCTCAAGACCATTGTCTCGGAACGCAATGTCAAGTTCCGTAGCTACTTTTGGAAGACGCTTGGCACCAAGCTCGGAATCAAGCTCCTATTCTTGTCGGCCTACCATCCACAAACCGATGGCCAAACTAAGGTGACCAATCGGACACTCTCAATAATCCTAGAAGTGTTGATAAAAAAGAATCACAAGGAATGGGAAGAATGTCTTGTCAGCATCGAGTACACCTACAATCCCGCACGTTACTTCACCACTGGCAATCCCCAATTGAAGTGGTCTACAACTTCAACCCTTTGTCCCCATTGGACATCCTTACTCTACCACTCCAAGAGCATGGTAACATGGATGCGAGTGCAAGGGAAAGCTATATCAAGGCGATGCGTGAACATAGAAGGCACACGAAAGAACATCAAGTGTAATTAGTCACAGTCAAGCGAACATTTATAAGCACCCCATCATGTTGATGACCGATGATCTTGTGTGGCTACACCTCCATAAAGAGTGCTTTCTCACCAAGTGCAAGTCCAAGTTCCTTCCTCGAGCCGATGGACCTTTCAAGGTGTTGGCACGGTAAAACAACAAGGCCTACAAGATCAAAATTCCATGGGATAAGTACAATGTGAGTCAACCTTGAACATCAAGTACCTATCCCTTACCATGGTGATGAAGATCTTGATCTAAGGACGGATCTATCCCAAGGGGGAGATGATGTGGAGAATCCCATGGTCATCCCCACAGATCCACCACCAACACCTCAAGCTCCAATTAGCCATATGAAAACGTTCGTGCGCATGCCATTGAAATCAAGGTGAGATCTCTCCTTTGTGACACTCTTCCTTTGATAGTCTTGGAACTTGGATGCGACCTCAAGCAGAGATCCTATGCATTCTTAGGTACCACGAGAACGACCTCGAAGGTGCTTCGAGTGAAGGTCAACCCACCATGAAGGCGAGCACAAGGATGCATGAAGAAGGATACAAAAGGAAAGCTGCAAGACCATCCACGCCTCGTACATCCCACACACACCCCGGACATCCGACCCGTGGGAATAGCATCGGCACCAAGGCACACTCGGAGAAGCTACAACAGCCGGAAATCCCGCACCATCGTGGACATCCGGCCCCACTGGATGAACATTATGCATTCACCGAGACATCCTGACCAGAAATACAATAAATGGGGCTCTGTGACTTGGGTGAGCCCACACATCTCTCACCGAAGCCGGGCATCCAACACCCACCTAAAGCCCCGGACATCCGACCCCTAGGCCCGTATATCCGGTCCCTATGAGGGCAGACGCAGACCATAGGCCATGTAACCATCCTCTCCATCCCTATTATGTATAATACTATATATAGACCTCCTCCTCCTCCTGTTTGTAGGGTTAGCTATGTGTTGGCTCATAGACTAGTAGAGCATTTCTCCTTCCATATCCTTCTCCCTTGGAGTTGAACACCTCCACGTGAGAAGATCCCTATGGACGTCCAGGACCCACTTTAGGGAAGATCCCACAGGATATTGAGGCCCCTCTTTAGGAAAGACTATGGATCTATATATCTATGGACGTCAAGGCCGCACTTTACTTGTTCCCTTTTGTTGATTTTGGTTCGATCTATCTCATGTGTTTATGTGGATCTATTGTATGTGTGATCGGGAATCATTCTTGAGAGTTTGTATTTTCTCTTTGTTTTATCCCTTTTCTCCCTCGAAGTGTGAAAAGATCAACTCCCTCGGGTTTGCCCAGTATCACACCTCCAAGAAACAATTGCGTGAAGATGAAGAACACCGCCGACTAGAAGCTCTACATCACACTACTTCCCACCATCATGAGCACATGAGTAGATCGAGCGATGAGCCCGAAAGAGGATAAGCTTCAACGCCTACATCAAGGCTACCGGCTACACACAAGCCCAGTCTTCCATCTTCGGAAGCACCCTAAGGAAAATGCATTTTGAGACACTCGCCACCATAGTTATTTGGTTGTCGCAATTTTTGGTCATCGAAGCCCTCAATCATTCCAGAAAAAGAAATTAGTCATTTTTTTGCCTATCTTCTTTATACGCTTGGGGACGTGTTTTGACACACTCGCCATGATAGTGATTTTTTGAAAAAGAATCGCAAAAAATAGGTGCCAAAAAAAGAGATCAAAAATCACTGTACGGGGGTAGGGTCGTAGAGGGGCAGGGGTGGTTTGTCGGCGATTGGTGTAAGTGAAGGCCGCTGAGTATGACTTGAGCGGTGGGATGCGTAGGCGGGGAAGAGGAGAAGGATACGGGGCCATGACGAGGTGGAAGTTAGCAGCGCTAACCCTAGGAGAATCGCCCAGAGGGGATGGGGGAGGTAGGCGGGGGCGGGGGCGGGCGGGTCGGGAGTGGAGATGGGGTGACTCCTGAGGTGGCCGACGGCAACGTTAACCCTAGGAGAATCACCGAGAGGGGATGGGGAGGCTATCGGGGGTGGGGCGAGTCAGGAGTGGGGATGCGAGAGAGAGAGAGAGATGGAACTGTTAAGTGTGTCTTTTTTCGTCAGCCGCTAGGGCACGACAGACGACAAAGTGTGGTACTGATATGGTCCGTTATCCTGTCGTGAGCCTTTTCCGTTTGTTGTGCCCTAGTGGTGACGACAATTATTTGTTGTCCGCTGTCACGAGTCTACACCATCAGCTAATGGACATACATACACTATACCATTCCTTTACCGTCAGCCAAAGGCAACACAGCCAACAAAGTATGTAGTCACCGTGAGCTGTACTTTGTTGTGAGCGACTGATGGGAAAGTACATCCTTGCCGTCGGCCATGATGAAAAGCTCACGGGAAAGAACAGAGCTAACGACAAATTAGCTATTTCTAGTAGTGTGCTGAGCATCCAACGGTCATCCCCATGGATCCACGACCAACACCTCAACCTCCGGTTGGTCCAATGACAACAGCCCGTGCACGTGCCATTGAAACCAACCTAACATCTATCCTTGGGGACTCTAACTTTCATGCACTTGGAATTTGGATGCTACCTCAAGCGGAGATCCTATTCATATTCTGGTACCACAAAAACGACCTCGAAGGCGATAGGAGTGCGGGCCAAACCACCAGGAAGACTAGAAAAAGGATGGATGAAGAAGGATACTAAGAAAAGACAACAAGACCTTCGAGGCTCCGGACATCCGGACCACACCCCGGACATCCGACCCGTGGAAGCACCACATGCACCCCGGACATCTGTCCCCTTGAAGAACCACACGCACCGAAAATATGGCACGAGCATGGAAATCCGGCCACGAGGCCCGGATATCCGACCCTCTCGTGGAAATCTGGCCCAGAAACATCCAAAATGAGTCTCTCTGACCTGGCTGAGCCCGAAATCTAGCACCTAGTCCCGGATATATAGAACCCCCATGAAGCCCCAAACTTCCGATCCCCGAGTCCCGAACATCTGGCCCGCGTGTTGGAAGACGTGGGCCATATTCCATGTACCCACGTGTCCTTCAACTATTTAGCCTAGTACTAGATATAGATTCCTCCTCCTCATTCTAGGGTTAGGAATGTGTTGGCGCATATATGTGTTGAGCATTGCTCCTTCCATATATTTCTCCATTGGAGTTGAACACCTCCACGGGAGAAGGTCCCTACGGATGTCAAGGCCCCTTTCGAGGTAAGATCCCACGGGATGTCAAGGCTCCTCTTTAGGGAAAATTATCGGTTACTTGTGTTCTTTTATTGACTTTGGATCTATGTATCTTGTGTGTTTATGTGCATCTAGTCGATGTCTGATCGGGAATCATTCTTGAGAGTTTGTGTTTTCTAAAATCAAGACCCTCGGGTTTGCCCCATATCATATTGGTATCAAGAGCCACGTTGATTCACACCTTAGAGTGTGATCTTCCGCTTTCTAGCCAATTTTTTTTTGATTTGACCTAATTTCATAAAATTTCACAAAAAATAGCCACACCAAAATTTCTTGGATTCATTGGGTTTGAGGAGATTTTGTTGATTTGGATTCATGTATTTTTTTGTGGACAAGTAGATCTAGCTTTTCCCCATCATTTGCATCATTTTAGAGCTCCAAATAACCATAAATTTCCAAAAAACAAATCATGTTCGTCCTCAAGTGTGTCGGGATCTACATATCGGATCTGGATCGGGAGGCCCGGACATCCGACCCGACCCTTGGACTTTAGGCCTACCAGAGATCCGGCCCTTTGGCCCAAACATCTGGCCTATACAAGATAACCAGGCATCTTTGTCTTGTTTTGCAGTTGTTCATCGATTTATCCACCATTTTCCTCCGCAAGCAACGCCAATTCTTCAGCAACCTTTTGAACTTGAGATTTTCATAAACTAGCTCATCATCGCCCCAGATCGTCACCATCCGACTCTTCGTTGACACTTCACCGTCAGCAAGTACAGTAACCGCGATGACACTCTTGTCATATAACCTTGCCATTGCATTATTACCCCGAGCCTATTTGCATAACTTGCATATCTATAATAGCCATCGGGTATTGCCGAGCTACATTACGTGTGCACTTTGGTGATACATAATCCGCATAACTTCAATTACATGCACATATCATAGTATTATCTTTTGTGTTACAATAGTACCCGCAAACATTATTGCTATCTTGGTGTGAACATACCACATAGTGACCATACAAAATATCATTGCCAAAAGAAAGAGAAGCAAATGTCGGGAATACGAAGACGACACGTTTTGTTTCTTATAGGTTGTGCGACCATCCTAAATAAGCTACTCCATAAGACTTATATGTGTAGGTGTGAGAAGGCGATCTCCGGTACCCATTCTACTATTTCCACATTAGCAAATTGAGTGATCTTGAGCCCTTTTCAACTTTGGGAATGGTAGTTGGTATTGTATTCATATTCTTCCACTTATATTTACTTGAGTGCTATGGATGTGACAACCTCGTCGAACCATACTTTTGAGGAGAAACACTACGTCAAAAACCACTACCTTGAGAAAGGCGACGACAAGAACCACTACGTCACAAAACTACAAGTCTTTGGCGCCAAAAAAGGAATGCATCTAGCACTAGACGTCGTGCATGAACACATTGAGCAACTCGCCACCGACTTGCGTCAATATAAGGTGTGCACGAGGGACTACCTCGATGATAAAATATCAAGCCTAATGAATTAGATACACGCCTTGATGGTGAAATGCGCATCGTCAACCTCTATGTCACGAAGAAGGCGCCATTCAGGTCGCCAATCCTCCGAGTATTCTTCCAGCGCAAGTCCACCTTGAGCTCTAAATTACGTACGTGACGATCGTCATCATAGCCAAGAATCGAATAATCCTTTCCATGGCAATGGATTGCAAGATCGACTCTACGAGCGTGACCGGCATCACCGACAAGAAGAATAAGAAGGTTTGGAGTAAGAAGGCTTACAACAACAACATGAAGATGGACGTCACCGTGAACAACAATGTGCTCTCCATAAAGAAACACACGCTTTGCAATAACGCAACCGCCAAGCACGAGAATAACAAGAAGCACTATGGCGTGAACGTCAAGAATAATTCAAGCACCAGGAGGACCACCAAGAACAATGACACCGGGTGCGAGGAGCTCGCCAACACCCTCAAGCACATATCATTGAGCTCAATGATGATAATGCACTAAGGCAACAACAACAACAACAAAATGAGGATACCTGCTTCGGTTAGCTCAAGTTCAGCATGCCAAGGTTCTCCAGAAGTAATGATCCCAAAGACTATCTTTCATGGCACTAAATATTGACAACACCTTCCATCTACACAAAATCAAAGAAGAAAAGATGGTTGTCATGTCCTCACTCGAGGTCCAAGACTATATTGTCATTTGGTGGGAACAAGTGATTGGGCGAAGAAGAGCAAAGGGTAAACCTCCCATCACCACTTGGGCCCAAATGAAGGCGCTCATGCGAGCTCACTTCGTGCCAACACGCTACAACCGTGATCTGTTCGGTAAAACTACTCAAGCAAGGCACAAAGTCTGTAGAAGAATCCTACCAAGGAATGGAAATGGCCATGATGTGACCCAATGTCAAGGAAAATGATGGACAAACAATGGCGTGCTTATTGATCGTCTCAATTTCCATGTCAAGAAGATTGCGGATTTCCTACCATACTCCAACTTACTCGAGACAGTCGTCAAGCATCCAAGGCGGAATGCCAAGTGCAAGACGACTACAAGTACAACAAGTTCTATTCCAAGACATATGGCTCAAGTACACAAGCTTCTCCGAATATCACACCTACGACTACGAAAACTTCAATGACTAAAGATGACAAGTCAAGTTAAACTCACAAGATGACTTCGTCAAACCAACATCCTACTACAAGGAACTACAAGGCAATAGCTTGATCCTATATACCAACACCGGATGCTACCTCTAAAACAAGCTAATCAAGTGATTCACGCGCAAACGCCGCTACCACAGGACATTCGTGTTGAAAATATGCCCTAGAGGCAATAATAAATAGTTATTATTATAGTTCATGTTTAAAGATGATCGTTTATTATCCGTGCTATAATTGTATTGGATGAGAACATAGATACATGTGTGGATAATTAGACACAACAATGTCCCTAGCAAGCCTCTAGTTGGCTAGCCAGTTGATCAAGGATAGTCAAGGTTTTCTGACTATGTGCAAAGTGTTGTTGCTTGATAAGTGGATCACATCATTCAGGGAATCATGTGATGGACTAGACCCAAACTATGAACGTAGCATATTGATCATGTCATTTTACTGCTATTGTTTTCTGCGTGTCAAGTATTTCTTCCTATGCCCATCAGATCATATAATGCACTGGCACGGGAGGGATGCCTTGAGTGCATCAAATATCACAACGTAACTGGGTGACTATAAAGGTGCTCTACAGGTATCTCCGAAGGTTTCCATTGGGTTAGTATGGATCAAGACTGGGATTTGTCACTCCGTGTGACAGAGAGGTATCTAGGGGCCCACTCGGTAATACAACATCACACACAAACCTTGCAAGCAATGTGACTAAGTGTAAGTCACGGGATCTTGTATTACGGAACGAGAAAATAGACTTGCCGGTAACGAGACTGAAATAGGTATGCGGATAACGATGATCGAATCTCGGGCAAGTAACATACCGAAGGACAAAGGGAATGGCATACGGGATTGCCTGAATGCTTGACACTGAGGTTCAATCGATAAGTTAATCGGAGAATATGTAGGATCCAATATGGGCACCCAGCTCCCGCTATTCGGTAATGTTTTAGTATAGTTGAGTTATATGTGTGGTTACCGAATGATTTTCGGAGTCCCCGATGAGATCACGGACATCACGAGGGTTTCCGGAATGGTCCGGAGATGAGGATTGATATATAGGATGACCTCATTTGGTTACCGGAAAGTTTTCGGGCATTACCGGGAATGTACCGGGAGTGACGAATGGGTTCCGGATGTTCACCGGGAGGGGCCAGCCCACCCGGGGAAGCCCATAGGCCTTAGGGGTGCCGCATCAGCCCGTAGTGGGCTGGTGAGACAGCCCAAAAGGTCCCTATGCACAGGAGATAGAAAATCAAAGAGAAAAGAAAAAAAAGGTGGGAAGGAAGGGAAGGACTCCACCTTCCAATCCTAGTTGGACTAGGATTGGAGGTGGACTCCTCCACGTCCTTGGCCGGCGGACCCTTGGGGTCTTGGAACCCAAGGCAAGCCTCCCCTCCCCCTCCTATATATAGTGGAGTTCTAGGGCTGATATGAGACAACTTTTGCCATGGCAGCCGGACCACAAACACCACGGTTTTTCCTCTAGATCGTCCTTCTGTGGAGCTCGGTCGGAGCCCTGCAGGAGTAGATCCTTCACCACCACCGGAGCACCGTCTCGCTGCCGGAGAACTCATCTACTTCTCCGTCTTCCTTGCTAGATCAAGAAGGCCGAGATCATCGTCGAGATGTACGTGTGCTGAATGCGGAGGTGCCGTCCGTTCGGCACTAGATCGGAGCGGATCGTGGGACGGATTGTGGGACGGTTCGTGGGGCGGATCGAGGGACATGAGGACGTTCCACTACATCAACCCCGTTTCTTTACGCTTCCTTCTATGTGATCTACAAGGGTATGTAGATCCAAATCTCCTCTCGTAGATGGACATCACCATGATAGGTCTTCGTGTGCCTTGGAAATTTTTTGTTTCCCATGTGACGTTCCCCAACAGTGGCATCATGAGCTAGGTTGATGCGTAGATGTAATCTCGAGTAGAACAGAAAGGGTTTTGTGGATGGTGATGTTTGATTTGCTTCCCTCCTTAGTCTTTTCTCAATTCGGTGGTATTGTTGGATTGAAGCGGCCCGGACCGACCTTATTCGTACGATTACGAAAGACTGGTTTCATCGCTTGACATGCAACCTCGTTGCATAAAGATGACTGGCGGGTGTTTGTTTCTTCAACTTTAGTTGAATTGGTTTTGACCGAGGCGGTCCTGGGAGAGGTTGAATAGCAATTTGCACATCTCCGTTGTGGTTTTTCTGTAAGTAAGATGTGATCTACTAGATACCATTGCAACCATGTAAAACATGCAACAACAATTAGAGGACGTCTAACTTGTTTTTGCAGGGTATGCTTGTGATATGATATGGCCAATGACGTGATATGATATATTGGATGTATGAGATGATCATGTTGTAATAGTTAATATCGACTTGCACGTCGATGGTACGGCAACCGACAGTAGCCATAGGGTTGTCTTTAAACTAACGTTTGTGTTTGCAGATGCGTTTATTGTATTGCTAGGACATAGCTTTAGTAGTAATAGCATGAGTAGCACGACAACCCCGATGGCGACACGTTGATGGAGATCATGGTGTGGAGCCGGTGACAAGAAGATTGTGCCGGTGCTTTGGTGATGGAGATCAAGAAGCACATGATGATGGCCATATCATGTCACTTATGAATTGCATGTGATGTTAATCCTTTTATGCACCTTATTTTGCTTAGAACGACGGTAACATTATGAGGTGATCTCTCACTAAAATTTCAAGACGAAATTGTGTTTTCCCCAACTATGAACTGTTGCTACAGTTCGTCATTTCGAGACACCACGTGACGATAGGGTGTGATAGACTCAGCGTTCACATACAACGGGTGCAAAACAGTTGCACACGCGGAACACTCGGGTTATGCTTGACGAGCCTAGCATGTGTAGACATATGGCCTCGGAACACATGAGACCGAAAGGTCGATCTTGAATCATATAGTAGATATGATTAGCATAGGGATGCTTACCACTGAAACTATCCTCAACTCACGTGATGATCGGGGTTGAGCTAGTGGAATTGGATCATGAACCACTCAAATGACTAGAGAGATGTACTTTTTGAGTGGGAGTTTAGCTAGTAATTTGATTAGTTAAACTCTAATTATCTTGAACATAGTCTAAGTCCACTTTGAAAATATTTGTGTTGTAGATCAATGGCTCACGCGACAGTCACCCTGAATTTTAATACTTTCGTAGAGAAAGCTAAGTTGAAAGATGATGGAAGCAACTTTGTAGACTAGGCTCGTAATCTTAAGTTGCTCCTGCAAGCTAGGAAGAAGGATTATATCCTTAATGCTGTGCTAGGAGATGAACCAACCGCCGGGGCTGACCAAGATGCTAAGAACGCTTGGTTAGCACGCAAGGAGGACTACTCAGTAGTTCAATGTGCAGTCTTGTATGGCTTAGAGCCGGGACTTCAACGTCGCTTTGAGCATCATGGAGCATAACAGATGTTCCAGGAGTTGAATTTTATCTTTCAGAAGACCGCCCGGATCGAGAGGTATGAGACCTCCAATAAATTCTATGCTTGCAAGATGGAGGAGAATTCGTCTATCAGTGAACATGTGCTCAAAATGTCTGGGTACTCAAACCATCTAGCTGAGCTAGGGATTGAACTCCCGCAAGAGGCTATCACTGACAGAATTCTTCAATAACTGCCACCAAGCTATAAGAGCTTTGTGTTGAACTATAACATGCAAGGGGTGAACAAGTCACCTGGTGAGTTATTCGCAAAGCTGAAAGTCGCAGAGTCAGAACTCTGTAAAGAGCATCAAGTGTTGATGGTGAATAAGACCACTAGTTTCAAGAGAAACGACAAATGAAAGAAGGGTAATTCAAAAAAGAGCGGCAAGCCTGTTGCCAATCCGACGAAGAAGCCCAATGCTGGACCTAAGCCTGAAACGGAGTGCTATTATTGCAAGGGTATGGGTCACTAGAAGCGCAACTGCCCCATGTATCTGGCTGATAAGAAGGCGGCCAAGGAAAAATCAGGTATATTCGATATACATGTTATTTATGTGTACTTAACCAACTCTCATAGTAGTTCCTGGTTATTCGATACCGGTTCTATTGCTCATATTTGCAACTCGAAACACGAACTGTGCAATAAGCATAGACTGGCGAAGGATGAAGTGACGATGCGCGTGGGAAATGGTTCCAAGGTTGATGCAATCGCCGTCGACACAGTTTCACTTCAGTTACCATCAGGATTAGTTATGAACTTAAATAAATGTTATTTAGTGCCTGCGTTAAGCGTGAACATTATATCTGGATCTTGTTTATTGCGAGACGGGTACTCGTTTAAGTTAGAGAATAATGGTTGTTCTATTTCTATGAGTAATATCTTTTATGGTCATGCATCCAATGTGAGAGGATTGTTAATATTGAATCTGGATAATAATAATACACATATACATAATGTTGAGACCAAAAAAGTTAGAGTTAATAATGATAGCGCCATGTTTTTATGGCACTGCCGCTTAGGTCATATTGGTGTAAAGCGCATGAAGAAACTCCATACCGATGGACTTTTGGAGTCACTTGACTTTGATTCACTTGACACGTGCGAACCATGCCTCATGGGCAAGATGACTAAAACTCCGTTCTCCGGAACAATGGAGCGTGCAAATGACTTGTTGGAAATCATACATACCGATGTGTGTGGTCCGATGAGTGTGGAGGCACGCGGCGGATATCGTTATTTTCTCAGCTTCACTGACGATTTGAGTAGATATGGTTATGTCTACTTGATGAAGCACAAGTCTGAGAAGTTTGAAAAGATCAAACAATTTCAGAGTGAAGTCGAAAATCATCGTAACAAGAAGATCAAGTTCCTACAGTCTGATCGTGGGGGTGAATATCTGAGTTTCGAGTTTGGTGCTCACTTAAGACAATGTGGAATTGTTTCACAATTGACACCGCCTGGAACACAACAACGTAATGGTGTGTCTGAAGGTCGTAATCGTACTTTATTAGAGATGGTGCGATCTATGATGTCTCTTACCAATTTGCCATTGTCGTTTTCGGGTTATGCATTAGAAACAGTTGCATTCACTTTAAATAGGGCACCATCAAAATTCATTGAGACGACACCATACGAACTGTGGTATGGCAAAAGACCAAAATTGTCGTTTCTTAAAGTTTGGGGATGTGATGCTTATGTCAAAAAGCTTCAGCCTGAAAAGCTGGAACCCAAAGTGGAAATGTGCGTCTTCATAGGTTACCCAAAGGAGACAGTTGGGTATACCTTGTATCTCAAATCCGAGGGAAAAGTGTTTGTTGCTAAAAACGGAGCTTTTCTTGAGAAGGAGTTTCTCTCGAACGAATTGAGTGGGAGGAAGATAGAACATGATGAGGTTTTCGAACCTCTAATTCCTCTTGTGGTGGCGTAGGGCAAGGGGAAACCCATGTTGCCGCGGCACCGGTTGAGGAACAAGTTGATGATGATGATCATGAAACTTCGGATCAAGTTACTGTCGGACCTCGCAGGTCGACAAGATCACGTACTGCTCCCGAGTGGCGCGATAATCCTATCTTGATGATTATGTTGTTGGACAACAATGAACCTGCGAATTATGAAGAAGCAATGGTGGGCCCGGATTCCAAAAAATGGTTGGAGGCCATGAAGTCTGAGATCGGATCCATGTACGAGAACAAAGTGTGGACTTTGGAAGTACAACCTGAAGGCCGCAAGGCTATTCAGAACAAATGGATCTACAAGAAGAAGACAGACGCAAACGGTAATGTGACCGTATATAAAGCTCGACTTCGGGCAAAGGGTTTTTCTCAAGTTCAAGGAATTCACTACTATGAGACTTTCTCACCGGTAGCGATGCTTAAGTCTGTCCGAATCATGTTAGCAATAGTTGCCTTTTACGATTATGAAATCTGGCAGATGGATGTCAAAACGGCGTTCCTTAACGATTTTCTTAAGGAAGAGTTGTATATGATGCAACCCGAAGCTTTTTTCGATCCTAAGAATGCTAACAAAGTATGCAAGCTCCAACGATCCATTTATGGACTGGTGCAAGCATCCCGGAGTTGGAATAAGCCTTTTGATCAGGTGATCAAAGCATTTGGGTTTATACAAGTGGTTGGAGAATCTTGTATTTACAAGAAAGTGAGTGGGAGCTCTTTAGCGTTTCTAATATTATATGTGGACGACATATTGCTAATTGGAAACAACGTGGAGCTTCTCGAGAGCATAAAAGGTTACTTGAATAAAAGTTTCTCTATGAAGGACCTAGGAGAAGCTGCTTACATTCTATGCATTAAGATCTATAGGGATAGATCGAAACGCGTGATAGGACTTCCACAAAGCACATACCTTGATAAAGTTTTGAAGAATTTCAAAATGGATCAGTCCAAGAAAGGGTTCTTGCCAGTATTA
Organism: Hordeum vulgare subsp. vulgare; assembly: GCF_904849725.1. Taxonomy (NCBI): domain Eukaryota; kingdom Viridiplantae; phylum Streptophyta; class Magnoliopsida; order Poales; family Poaceae; genus Hordeum; species Hordeum vulgare. The sequence continues at coordinate 301,988,851 of NC_058519.1, forward strand.
CAAGGTATAAAATTGAGTAAGACTCAGTGCCCAGCAATCGCGGAAGATAGAAAGACAATGAGTTCCATCCCCTACGCTTCAGCCATAGGTTCTATCTTGTATGCAATGTTGTGCACTAGACGAGACGTCAGCTTAGCCGTAAGTATGGCAGGCAGGTTTCAGAGTAATCCAGGAGTGGATCACTGTACGGTGGTCAAGAATATTCTGAAGTACCTGAAAAGGACTAAGGAAATGTTTCTCGTGTATGGAGGTGACAAGGAGCTCGTCGTAAAAGTTACGTCGACGCAAGTTTTGATACCGATCCGGATGACTCTATGTCTCAAACCGGATACATATTTATTCTTAATGGGGGTGCGGCAAGCTGGTGCATTTCCAAGAAGAGCGTCGTAGCAGATTGTACATGTGAAGCAGAGTACATGGCTGCCTCTGAGGCGGCAAAGGAGGGTGTCTGGATGAAGCAGTTCATGAAAGATCTTGGAGTTGTGCCGAGCGCACTAGATCCATTGACTCTGTTATGTCACAACTCTGGTGCCATTGCCTTACCAAAGGAACCAAGGTTTCACAAGAAGACCAGACACATCAAACGATGCTTTAACCTCATCCGCGACTTCGTCGAAGGAGAGGACGTGAATATTTGGAAAGTGCACACAAATCTGAATGTAGTAGACCCGCTGACTAAACCTGTTCCACGGGCAAAACATGATCAACACAACAAATGTATGGGCATTCGATTTATTACAATGTAAATCGCATGGCGATGTGAGGACTAGATTATTGACTCTAGTGCAATTGGGAGACTGTTGGAAATATGCCCTGGAGGCAATAATAAATAGTTATTATTATATTTCCTGTTTAAAGATAATCGTTTATTATCCATGCTATAATTGTAGTGAATGAAAACATAGATACATGTGTGGATAAATAGACACAACAATGTCCCTAGCAAGCGTCTAGTTGGCTAGCTAGTTGATCAAGGATAGTCAAGGTTTTCTGACTATGTGCAAATTGTTCTTGCTTGATAGCTGGATCACATCATTAAGGGAATCATGTAATGGACTGGACCCAAACTATGAATGTAGTATATTGATAGTGTCATTTTATTGCTATTGTTTTATGCGTGTCAAGTATTTGTTCCTACGACCATGAGATCATATAATCCACTAGCACCGGAGGGATGCCTTGTGTGCATCAAACGTCACAACGTAACTGGGTGACTATAAAGGTTCTCTACATGTATCTCCGAAGGTGTCCGTTGTGTTAGTATGGATCAAGATTGGGAGTTGTCACTCCGTGTGAAGGAGAGGTATCTCGGGGCCCATTCGGTAATACAACATCACACACAAGCCTTGCAAGCAATGTGACTAAGTGTAAGTCACGGGATCTTGTATTACGGAACGAGAAAAGAGACTTGCCGGTAACGAGTTGAAATAGGTATGCGGATACCGACGATCGAATCTCGGGCAAGTAACATACCGAAGGACAAAGGGAATGACATACGGGATTGCCTGAATCCTTGACACTAAGGTTCAACCAATAAGTTATTCGGAGAATATGTAGGATCCAATATGGGCATCCCTCTATTGGATATTTACCGAGGAGTACCTCGGGGCATGTCTGCATAGTTCTCGAACCCGCAGGGTCTGGACACTTAAGGTTCGGCGATGTTTTAGTATAATTGAGTTATATGTGAGGTAACCAAATGTTGTTTGGAGTCCCGAAGGAGATCATGGACGTCACGAGGGTTTCCGGAATGGTCTAGAGACAAAGATTGATATATAGGATGACGTCATTTGGTTCCCGGAAAGTTTTCGGGCATTACCGGGAATGTACCGGGAGTGACGAATGGGTTCGAGGTGTTCACTGGGAGGGGCCAGCCCACACGGGGAATCCCATAGGACTTAGGTGTGCCACACCAGCCCTTAGTGGGCTTGTGGGACAGCCCTAAAGGGCCCTATGCGTAGGAGATAGAAAATCAAAGAGAAAAGAAAAAAAAGGGTGGGAAGGAAGGGAAGGACTCCACCTTCCAATCCTAGTTGGACTAGGATTGGAGGTGGACTCCTCCACCTCCTTGGCTGGTGGACCCTTGGGGTCTTGGACCCCAAGGCAAGCCTCCCATCCCCTTCTCCTATATATAGTGGAGTTCTAGGGCTAATTTGAGACAACTTTTGCTACGGCAGCCCGACCACAAACACCACGGTTCTTCCTCAAGATCATATTTCTGCGGAGCTCGGGCGGAGCCCTGCAGGAGTAGATCCTTCACCACCACCGGAGCGTCGTCACGCTGCCAGAGAACTCATCTACTTCTGTGTATTGCTTGCTATACCAAGAAGGCCGAGATCATCGTCGAGTTGTACGTGTGCTGAACGTGGAGGTGCCGTCCATTCGGCACTAGTTCGGAGCGGATCATGGGACGGATCGCGGGACGGTTTGTGGGACGTTTGGCAGGGCGGATCGAGGGACGTGAGGACGTTCCACTACATCAACCGCGTTTCTTAACGCTTCTTGCTGTGTGATCTACATGGGTACGTAGATACAAATCTCCTCTCGTAGATGGACATCACCATGATAGGTCTTCGTGCGCGTAGGAATTTTTTTGTTTCGCATGCGAAGGTCCCCAACAATTCAAATATCCAACAAGATGCACAATGGTCCTTCAAGACGATGGAAACTTTGAATCTATGAGCAATGACGAGATGGAAGCTTCAGAACACATGGCCATGCATCGACAAGTTAACTAAGATGAAGATATGAAAATCTATTGTGACAATGGTCCGAGCCCCACTCTCATTGTTTCCATGGTTTTAACTCTTCAACAACAACAAGATGAGGACCAATGTTGCCACATCTTCCATACCAAGGTGGGCATCATAAGAAAATCTGTTAAGGCCATCATTGACAGCGGAAGTTGCCACAATTTGGCATGTGAGGACCTTTGTTCCAAGCTACAATTGGTTAAGAAGAAGGATCCACACCCCTAAAAGGTCCAATGGCTTATTCATTTGGGAACCCTCCACGTCGACCACACTGTGCAAGTTTCCTTCAAGATAGGCGCTTATGAAGACACTTTGGAGTGTGATGTGGTTCCCATATCCGTTTGCTAGCTCCTCCTTGGGAGACCTTGGCAATTCGACCGCACGGTCATCCACAATGGCCAAACAAATTGCTATAGCTTCAAACTGAACGACAAGTAATATTTTCTTCAAGAAATGCTTTCGAGTCAATTCACCGGCGACAAGAAAATTACATCCCATCGTGGAGAAAAAAGTTAAAGAGTGATCCACTTTAAAGAGAATGAGCGCCACCTGCAAATTTGAGTCACTCAATGAGAAGGCACAAGAAATATCTAGTTCCTTTAGCCAGCAAAAGAGATTTGCGGGATGTGAGTGAGAGCCCATTTAGTGTAGTTAACTTTGTACTTGTGTGCAAATATGAGGTCGTGAGGACTAATTCTTCACAACATCTACCTCTTGTGTTGTCTCCATCGTCACAGGAATTCCTAGATGTTTTTTTATGAGCTACCTCCAAGACTAGAACCAAAACAAGGGATTTAACACCGCATTGACCACATACCCATTACATATCTTCCTAACAAGGCACCCTACCACATCAACCCCGAAGAAAGTAAGGAGAAGCAAAGCCAAGTAAGAAAACTCTAAGATTAAGGGCATGCATGCGAGAGCTTATGTCCTTGTGCGGTTTTGATAATAATAGTACCGAAGAAAGATGGTATTATGCACATGTATTTTGGATTCCCACCCCCATACATTTTATTACATTTACATATCGACGTCCTATACCTTGACTTGATGATATGCTACATGTACTTAGTGGTGCCACTATATTTTACAAAATTAATTTGAAGAGTGGTTAGTACCAAATATGCATGCAAGAGGCAAATGAATGAAAAGCTGCATTTAAGACTAAGTTTGGTCTTTATGGATGGCTAGTTATGCCAATGGGTTTATCCCAAGCACCAGGTACATTTATGCGCATCATGCATTTTGTCTTACGTCATCTCTTTGGATATTGAGTTGTGGTATACTTAGATGGCATTCGTGTTTTTAGTGAAACTCTAGAGGAGCATGCTAAACATCTTAGGTATGTATTGCAAGTTCTTTGGAACGAACAACTTTATGCAAACATTAAAAATGCATATTTGGTGTTGACAAGGTTGTTTTCCTATGATTTGTGGTATCTTCTAACGGTGTTCAAGTTGATGAAACTAAAATTGATGCTATTAAAACTTGGCCTACCACTACAAAGTGCAACAAGTGCATAGTTTCCTTGGACTAGCGAACTTTTACCATCGTTTTTAAGGATTTGAGCACAATTTCATCTCCTCTACATGCTTTGAGAAATAAGAATGCACTCTTTGTGTGGGGACCATCGCAAGGCACCGCATGCAATGACTCATGCACCATTGCTCGCCTTACCCTACTTTGACAAAACTTTTGAAGTGCATTTTGATGCTAGTGGCAATTGCATAGGTGGCGTGGTAACGTAAGAGAAACACCCAATTGCGTACTTTAGTGAGAAACTTTCTGGAGCTCCACTCAATTATCCTATATATGACAGTTAATTGTATCCATTGGTTACAGTAATACATCTTTGGGAGCACTATCTCCAACTTCATGAATTTGTAGTTCATACCGATCACGAAACACTCTAGTATCATAAATGTCAAACAAAGTTGAACAAGAGGCATGCTAAATGGAGTGATTTTATCGATTATTTTCCTTATGTCATGAAATACATTAAGGGTGAAGAAAATATCGTGACGGATAGGCTTTCCCACAAATGCATGTTATTTACTCAACTTGAATAGAATGTGATTCCAATTGAACATATGAAAGATTTATATGAGCATGATATTTAATTTGTGACCCCATATGCTCAGTGCCATGTTAAACCTTGTTGGGAAAACTATTACATGAAAGATGGATATCTTATTTCTGCTAATAAACTATGCATACCTGAGTATTCTCTTCGTTTGTTGGTTTAGCAAGAGGCTTGTGGTGGAGGACTCAAGTGTCACATTGGACGATACAAGACATACGCCACACTCTCCAACAAGTACTATTGGCCATATATGTTATGTTATGTTGCACACTTCACCAATTGATGCTCTACATGTCCCAAAACTAAGTCTAAAGCTCGATCCCATGGTCTTTACATGCATATTCCTATACCTCTTCAACATTGGGAAGATATTAGCATGGACTTTACGCTTGGTTATCCAAGAACAGAAAATGGTCATGATTCAGTGTTTATTTTTGTGGATCGTTTTTCCAAGATGGCTCATATTATTCCATGTCACAAGTTAGACGATGCTTCACATATTGTAGATCTGTTTTGTATGGACGTTGTGTGACTACATTGAGTTCCCAAGGCCATTTTATCGGATCGCGAGCACAAGTTTATTAGCTACTTTTGGAAGACTCCATGTGCCAAACTCAGAATCACACTCCTAAATTCGTCGGCCTATCATCCACAAACGAATGGCGAGACCGAGGTGATGGATAGGATGCTCTCAACGCTTCTTCACGTGCTGATCCAGAAGAATCTCAAGGAATGTGAAGAATGTCTCCCCATCATAGAGTATGCCTACAATCGTGCACGTCACTTAACCATCACAGAGTCTCCATTCCAGGTGGTCTACATGTTCAACCCTTTGTCCCCGTTGGATGTACTTTAGCTACCACTTCAAGAGTGGGTGAACATGGATGCAAGTGCAATGGCAAGCTATATCAAGAAGATACACGAAGAAACAAGGCACGCAATCAAACATCAAGTGGAACGTGTCACCGCCAACGAAAACATCAACAAGCACCCATGGTGTTCTAGAACAAAGATCTTGTGTGGTACACCTCCGTAAGGAGCGCTTCCCCACTAGCGCAACTCCAAGCTATGACCTCGAGGTGATTTACCCGTCACCGTGTTGGCACGCTACAATAACAATGCCTACAAGATTGACATTCCACCCGAAAAGTATAATGTTGGAGATACAGTCAACATCAATGACCTATCCGCTTACCACGGTGATGAAAATCTCAACCCGAGGACGGATATTTCCCATGAGGGGCAGGGGCGATGATGCATAGAATCCCATGGTTATCCCCATGGATCCACCACCAGCACCTCAAGGTCCAGTGGGTACTATGACAAGAGCCCATGCATGTGCCATTGAAACCGGGCTGACATCTCTCTTTAGTGACTCTTCCTTTGATCATCTTGGATCTTGGATGCTACCTCAAGCGGAGATCCTATGCATACTCAAGTACCTTGAAAACAACATCTAAGGCACTAGGAGTGAGCTCCGAACCAAAATGAAGACGAGCGGAAGGATGGATGAAAAATAATACCAACGAAAGGCTACAATGTTTGGTTCTACCGTAGGTGCATCACATGTGAATATACATTTTACTACACACAGAACATCGAAGAACATGCTACGGAGAAGGATCACAAATCGATACCACTAGACGTGTAGTGCCGTGAAGTAGAGCTGGGGCAGCACGTCCGCGTGGTTCTTCTCCTCCTTGTCCGATGTCCCTCGAACAGCCAGACGCCGGATTGTCTCCCTCGAACAGCCTGTCGCCGGATTCCATGTATAGGATCTCCGTTGCTGTGCAGGTGCACCACCTCTAAAAGTATTCGTGCGTGCAGGAGGAACACCATGCGGCGGACTGCTAGGTCTGGATCACGTAGTTGGCGGGGGCGAGTGAAGGTAGCTAGGTGTAACAGATACACATCCCTAATGGCAGCGCTGAAGCGATCAATCGAATAAGTGTGTCGCACCTCCACTCTATATAGGCGTCCGGTGCAGGATCAACTCTTGGGCCTCGCAAGGGCTCTAAAGCCCACATGCTCCTTCCCTTAAGCGCGCGACCCCTTGGTTTCTCATTCACTTGGTCTCGAGTCAGACCACGTTCGACTCATCTAGTCGTTAGCGGCCTCTAGCAAGGCATGCTGACTCCAAGTGTCTGATGAAGCTGGTTAGGCGAACCAGTACTTCATACTTCTATTCCCTTTGACACATGATATACGTTGTCGTTCTCAAGGCGACATGGTCATCCTTGTTGGCGCATGACCTCTTTCTCGTTCTGGTGAATCTGACCAAAATTTGGATTATCTCATAATCCTCATCGCATGGCCATGCTTATCCAAGTCAGATAACCCGAGGTGCCCGAGTATATCTCTCCTAGTCGGAGGGGAAAATCCCATCTTGCTCGACCACGTCTGGCAGCATCGGTATGGATAATCCGGAAACCTACCGTGTAACTATCCACTCACGAAGTAGCGTTTGGTTGGCCCAAACAAGTCTGTCACAATCCCGAGTACATGCGCTAGCTCAGGTCTTAGGACATAGAACATATGTTGTACTAGAGACTCACGGATGATCTATCACGGCGTCTCATAGTTGGGTCTATCCAACTCAGACCTTGTCTCGGCTCAGATCCGACTACGTCAAATCCGACAAGATCTTTCTGAGTCCATATTATCCGGCTAGCATCCAATGCTACATGGACAATGAGACCGGACCATCCACCGTATCATATGCCAGTCTAGTTGGTTGCGCGTCCACACAACTCTTTCGACTAGGGACCTTTAGGACAGTCATCATACAATGTATATTCTCACAAAAAAGTCACCTATTTGTTAGTACACATCATTTATAATGTGAAAAGACTATCTTTATTCATAAACACATAGGAAATATATCATACATGATTGCCTCTATGGCATATCTCCAACATACAAGACCTCCTAGGCCCCGGACATTCGGCACACACTCCGTACATCTGGCCACTACAAGCACCACAAGTGCCAAGGCAAACCTAGAGCACCTACATTCATTGGTCATTCGGCACCGGCCCGGACATATGGCCCTCGGCCGGACATCTGGCCCAAAAATAGCTAAAATGAAGCTCTCTAACTTGGCCGAGCCCGAATATTCGGCACCCAGGCCCAGACATCCCGCAACCCCATGAATCCCTGAACATCCAGGCCCCCAGGCCCGGATATCGAGCACCCCATGAATCCCCAAACATCTAGGCCCCCAGGCCCGGATGTCCGACCCTTGTGTAGGCAAATGCGGGCCACACGCCATGTACCCCCTCTCCTTCCCCTATTCTAGCTAGTACTATATATAGACATCATCCTCCTCTATCTAGGGTTAGCAATGTGTTGGCTGACAGATTAGTTGAGAATTGCTCATTCCATATACTTCTCTATTGGAGTTGAACAACTCCACATGAGAAGATCCCTACGGATGTCAAGGCCCCTCTTTATGGATCTACATATCTCATGTGTTTATCTAGATCTAGTGGATGTGTGATAAAAAATCATTGTGAGAGTTTGTGTTATCTCTTTGGTTTCTCCCTTCCCCCTCCAAGTGTGAAAATATCGACACCCTTGGGTTCGCACCATATTAGCAAAGCGGAATGGGTGAGGTATGGTTAAGTGATGAGGCTGAAGCAAGCACTAAGCATATATTTGAGTGGCTAACTTATGAGTAGAAGAATAAGAAGAGTTATCTCGGATAATCAGATGTGAACTAGTAATGATCAAGAAGTGATCCTCAACACCTACTTACAAGTCAAACATAACCCAATTGTGCCCTTCTTGGTGCAAATCTCACAAGAGGAGACGGTCATGGTTCCACACACATATTGATGAGGACATCAATACCGTTGTTACGCCAATTGAATTACGAGGTGCTTCCGTTTCTTGGAAATCCTTCTAATGTTCATGAACATATGATGTTGCCCAAATTAGGCACCTTTTTCCTTATAAATAAGGGACCTAGGATGGACAAGAGGGATGGCCATTGGAGTGGGATCAAGCAAGGAGAAGAAGGTGCGCACGTGAGAAAGACCAACGGAGCTTGTAGTAGTTATTTTTTCACTTTGAAGCCACCATAAGGAGAGCATGTAGGCTTCGACGTAAATATAGAAGATTCTACTTCATAAATTTTCCATAGGCTATTATAGGTGTTGTGTCACCTTAAGTTCGGGCTAGACCCATGTAATTTAGAAATACTACATTATAGGCTAATCGTAGAGTACGTATGTGTGGGGAAACTGAGTTAGGATTGTTTTTTGAACCCTCATCCAAGGGGTCAGGAAAATCCCCTCTATCCCCCAAATATACAGCCCTTAGGTTCTCCATAGCTACAACTTCACGTTCTTCATTTGTATTCTACAACCATACCAAGACATGACAGAACCCCACTTCGATCAAAAAAGCTTTTTCTTATATTCACAATATCTAGATTGCATACTAAATTTCTTGCTTGTTTTTCGTTTGTGTGCAGGAAATAGACCCTCGTGTTTAAGTTGATTGTGATCTACCATGGTCAATAACCTCTCTAGTTGGTTTAGCGATTGCTAAAGTGAGACATCTTTGCATGTTCGTAGTTGGATCGTGAAATTCGACTTCCAGAAACATGATAGCCACCATGTCATTGAAATACACGACACCTTTATCTCTATCAATGGTGTTCAATTTACAGGTTGATCTAAGAAAATTTCCAGTTTTTTGTAGTTTAGATTGCATCTGTTCTTCCTATCTACAGTTCATGAAGAAGCCAGAAATTTCGGGTTAGTTCATCATATCTTCACCAATCTAAGACTTCCGCAATTTTTTGTTCGCCTGTTTCCTTTGTTGAATTTGCGGTTACATCATCGTGTCAAGTTGCTGGCCTTAGGGTCTAGTCCTTTTGAGTTTCGAGTTCTGTTCAGAAGTTTTCACGCCACAGCCGCACCTTCTACAACTTCGGTACCACCCACCGTCATCATCACCACTTCCATATACCGTCTCCCACCACCATCATCGTCGCTGCCACATGCCTTCACCCACCATCATAGTCATCGCTGCCATATATCTCCGCCGACCATCATCGTCATCGCTGTCATATATCAGCACCCACCATCATCATCACCATTGTCATATATCACTACCCACCATCATCATCTCCACTTCCATATAACACCACCCCATATCTTCCTATAATCCGAATTCCTTGGTTACTTGGTTTGTTTTTTAGATCCTTTTGTTTCCGGTTTTATGTTTCCTAGCCGGTAGACAACCACCATTTAGGACCAATTTTTTTGAAAAATGCAAGTTAAAAAATTGGCTATCCTATTTTTAGGTATACATGAGCGTTTTTAGTTACTAATTTTTATAGATGTTGTTTTTTAGCAGTTTCTAGTTTTTGCTCCGGGCGGTTAGAAAACAAATTAGCCAATTTTTTGGGCCTATCCTGTTCTTAGACCTTCAGAAGAGTTTTGAGAGACTCGCCACTATAGTGATTTTCTAAAAACAAGCACAAAAAAAGATGCACCAAAAAAGAGGAAACAATTCAAAATATGCTCTTCCTTTGATTACGTGTAGCATTGTGATTTCATTGGTGGTCTAGGCACGCATCTCTATTATGGTCTAGCCTAGGACATGCATAGTACCTTCCTTGAGCGTCTTTCCAACTTTGCATATAAATGGAAGGAGGTTCAGAGGAAGGATGCAGCTCACTCACGGTGTCGTGCTTCTCCCCACTGCCAGTTCTTCCATCTTCCCCCTCTGTCGATGGGGAGGGGCAGTGTACAGGCCCGAACCTCTAGGGGTGTTGGGAGGGGCACCCAAAATCCAACACGCATCATTGTGAAGACAGCGGGGGTCGCCTCCTGCTCCCGTGGGTGGACAACGTCCAGGGGCCACGCGTCAGTGGTCCCATCATACCGCGGGAGCCACGGTGGCCCCCTTCCTCCGCAGCCACATCACTACTGGAAAATAGTTTTTTGCCATCTGCCAAGTCTTTGCCGTCTCCTAGCTGACGGCAAAGAGTGTGTTTGCTGTCAGCTTCAACAAAGCAGACGGCAAAGCACTGGCTGATGGCATAGAGTGTTTTTGCCATCAGGGACATCTTTGTCGTCAGCTAGCAGATGGGAAAGAGTCCCACAACGGACGGCAAAGATGTAGATGGGCCCACCTGATCGCGGGGTGGTTAGGTCAAACTGGAGTCCCTTCTTTGCCGTCTGCTAGCGGACGGCAAAGAGTCCGGAGGCAGATGGCAAAGAGTCTAGACTCTTTGCCGTCCGCCGACACACGGCAAAGATCTAACTCCGCTAACGGCTCCTTCCCCCCCATCCCGCCCCTCTCTCTCTCTATAACGGCTCATCCCCCGTGCCCCTCTCTCTCCAATCCCCGACGCCCACCGGCCGCCGCCACCACCGTCGTGCCGCCACCACCGTCCCGCCGCCGCCCCTCTCGCCCCCACTGCCGCCCCTGTCGCACCCGCCGGCACTGTCGCGCCACCACCGCCGTCCCGCCGCTGCCCCACCTCGGCCACGCTGCCGCTGCCCCACCACCGTCGCGCCTCCGCCCCTGGCGCCCCCGGCCCCGCCCCGCCACCCCCAACAGCCCCGGCCCCGCCAGAGCCGCCCCTCTCGGTGAGCCCCCACACCGCCCCCCCCGCACCCGCATTATTTTTGTTAATTAGTAGGTAGTTTAGTGGTAGATTTTGTTATGTTAATTAGTGGTAGCTTGTTAAATCAGTTAGGTTAGTTAGTTAGCTTGGTTAGTTAGGTGGAGGAGGAGAAGAGGAGGAGGAGGAGGACGAGAAGAGGAGACGAAGAAGAGGAGTAGGAGGAGAAGAAAAAGAAGAAGAAGAAGAGGAGGAGGAGAAGAAAAAAATAAGAAGAAGAAGAAGAAGAGAAGAAAAAAATAAGAACGAGAAGAAGTAAAGAAGAAGAGAAGAAGAGAATAAGAAAAAAAAGAAGGACAAAAAGAGAAAAAAGAAGAAGAAGTTGAGTTTTTATTGTTTGGTATTTAGTGGTAGCTAGATTCTTTTTTAGTTACTTAGTGGTAGATTCTATTTTTTTATTTTTTTGCTATTTAGTGTTATCTATGTTTAGCGATAGGTTTAGTTAGCTTGGTTAGTTAGGTTAGTTAGTTAGTTAGCTTAATAGAAAGAATAGCAAGAAGAAGAAGAGGAGGAGGAGGAGAAGAGGAGAAGAGGAGGAGGAGGAGAAGAAGAAGAAGAAGAAGCAGAAGAGGAGGAGGAGAAGACAAAAATAGGAAGGAGAAGAAGAAAAGAAGAAGAAAACATGAAGAGAAGAAGAATACCTTCTCCTCCTCCTTCTTCTCCTCCTTCTTATCCTCCTCCTCCTTCTCCTTCTTCTTGATTTCTTCTTCTTCTCCTCCTCCTCCTCCTCTTTCTTCTCCTCTATCTTATTCTCCTTACCTTATTTTCCCCAACAATGAGATAATTGGCCCATTTAGCTACAAAATGGCATAATAACCTTGGTTAGCTCATGAATATTATATTCTTAACTTGTTTCCCTCTAAAATGACATAATTAGTATATTTGTGTTGATCGGGTGGATTTACATGTGATAGTTGTGTCGTCGCTGTGAGGACTGCTGTGCGAAGACCTCCCCGTGCGTTGTACGAGCTCCGCCCCTGCATTCGTGGGTCAGTACAAATTTCATCTCCTCCCCGCCCCTTCATTTACTGTGGCTCGGTTTCCGGATGAAACTTTCTAGATTTAGGTAATTAAATTAATTTATCAGTATGCGTGACGAGTATGCGTCTCCTGTTCGAAAGGGCGACATCTATAAATATGCATGTCTTTGCATATTATAACCGCCATACTTTCTAATTGTCCAACATTACCCATGGACAGCCCGAGTATGTGTAGATTGGGTTTGTTTTCCCGTATGTTGTGCTCTGGATCCGATGCGGAATTTTTTCAGTGCCTCCCTGTTGTTCTCCGGATGCACATCCTCTCTGTTTATTGCAGAGACGTGTATCAGGAGAATAGCGGGGAGGTGCTGCCAAAATTTTCCATTGGATCCGGAGCAGAGCATGGGAAAACGAACCCAATCTACACATACTCAGGTGGGATTAGGACCTATCTTTACCTATTAGCGTGTAGGTTGCCTGGACATAATAAAAATGGCGAACCTGATTAACCGATGAATATAAATGCTAAATTATATATAAATATATTTCTTCTGTCTTTAGTAGCTAGGCAAGATGAGTGATCGTGCGTGGATGTATACCGTTCACCCTATTCAGACAGAGATGACGAAAGAATTGTTTGTAAAAACAAAGGAATTTGTGAAAGCCGCATTCCAAATGGCCAGGAAAGAAACTATTGCCCCTGTCTTGGATGCGACACCTATAAAAAGACGACAGAGGCTGTAATGATTAAACACCTGCAGAGGAGGGGTTTTAAGCCTAATTATACGGTGTGGACATTTCATGGTGAGTCATACAATGCACAAGAGCTGAGGTGGTCCGTCGTCGCACGGACGAGCATGGTACCGGGATCGAAGACATGGTGCAAGACTTTGATGATGCTTGGGATTCAGAAGATGAGCTGGAGGAATCTACAAAGGCCTTTTATGAAATGTTGGAGTCTTCAAAACGTCCCCTCCATGAGCACACTGAGCTCTGTCAGCTGGATGCAATTGCACAAGTAATGGCTCTGAAGGCTCAGTTCAACTTGGCAAGAGAATGCGACGACGCGATGATGACACTATCTGGACACTTCCTACCCAAAGGCCATGTCATGCCTGCAAACCCATACCAGTCGGACAAAATACTTCATGTAGTTAAGATGCCCTATGAGAAGATAGATGCATGTGAGAAAGGATGTGTCTTATTTAGGAAGGAGTATGCACACTTGGACTATTGTCCCAATTGTGAATCTTTCAGGTATCTTGTGGTAGACAATGGTATGGGTGAGAAGAGGCAGACCAAAATCGCAGTTAGTGTTCTTCGGTATATGCCAATCGTACCAAGACTTCAACGTCTTTTCATGGTCGAAGAGATAGCCAGACAGATGACATGGCTCAAATTGGGCAAAAGAACCGAACTAGATGCGGATGGGAATAAGATGGTGGTACACACATCGGATGGGGAAGCGTGGAAACATTTTGATGGATTGCATCAGGATAAAGCGGCAGATCCAAGGAATCCACGAGTCTGCGCCGCCACGGATGGTTTTAATCCCTTCGGTATGAAGGCAACCCAATAGAGTTGTTGGCCTGTATTTGTCATTCCACTCAATCTCCCCCCGGGCAAATTATGCAAAGAAAGAACATATTTCTGACGTTGATAATTCGAAGGCCCAATTATCCGGGGAAGAATATGAATGTGTACCTGGAACTTCTTAAGGATGAATTGGAAGAAGCTTGGGATAATGGGGTCAAGACATACGATGCCGCTAGAAAAGAAAACTTCAAAATGAATGTGTGGTACATGTACTCTATGCATGACATGCCAGCGTATGCGCTATTCTGTAGATGGTGTGTGCATGGAAGGTTACCATGCCCCCAATGCAAGGCAGCTCTTCAGTTTATTGGTTGTAGGAGGGTCGGAAGTATTCTAGCTTTGACTTGCATAGACAGTTCCTGGATCCCGACCATCAGTTCAGAAAAGACAAGAAGAACTTCACCGAAGGTAAAGTTGTCAAAAACTTGGCACCACCTGCGTTGACAGGCCAACAGATCCTGGATCAGTTAAACGCCCTCGAGCCTTATGCAGAGCGTCCAGGGTATTTCAAGGGGTATAATTCAAAACACGCCTGGACTCACAAGCCATGCTTCTGCGATCATCCTTACTTCAAAGACCTCCTTCTTCCACACAATATCGACATGATGCACACTGAAAAGAATATTGGAGAGGCTATTTTTGGTACATTGTTCGACATAGATGGGAAGACAAAGGATAATACTAAGGCTAGAGTTGATCCAGAGACACTATGTCATAGACCGTTACAAAACATGCGAGAAGGCAAAGGAAAGCAGAAGTGGTCGAAGCCAAAGGCCTGGTTCAATCTTGGAAGGCCAGCTGTGAGGGAAATTATCTTGTGGGTCAAAATGCACTTGATGTTCCCCAATGGGTATGCAGCAAATCTAATGAGGGGAGCAAGTCTTGAAAAAATAAAAATCTTTGGTCTCAACAGTCATGATTGGCACATATGGCTAGAGCGGGTAATGCCGGTGATGTTACGTGGCCTTATTCCTGAGGATGAATGGCTAGTACTAGCGGAGCTAAGCTATTTCTTCCGTGTTCTTTGTGCGAAAGAATTGTCGCCTGGCGTGGTAGAAGACATGGAGGAGTTTGTACCGGAGTTGTTGTGCAAGTTAGAGAAGATCTTTCCACCGGGCTTCTTTAATCCAATGCAGCATTTGATTTTACATCTACCGACCGAGGCAAGATTGGGTGGGCCTGTGCAAGATCGTTGGTGCTATGCAACTGAGAGGATGCAGAAGACCCTTCGAGCTAAATGTAAAAATAAGCGTAGAATTGAAGCATCGATGGCTGTGGCATTCATTACTGAGGAGGTGGCAAACTTTGTGACAGCACACTACGAAGCCAAAAATCATCATTTGCATAATCCGAAGCCTCGACACAATGATGCAGACCCTCAAAAAAGTGGGTCCAACCTCAGCCTATTCAAAGGGAAGCTCGCATTAGCCGGTGCTTGAAACCAATAATGTTGGATGTCGAAGAATGGCGAAACATTTCGTTGTATATCTTCCACAACCTAACAGAAGTGCGTCCGTACAACAAGTGAGTTCTCGGCACATTTTCCCGTAACTTCTAATTCATTTGAACTGCTCTTATTCCTCGATATTTCAAACAGTCGTTACATCGCCAAATTCTTGGATGGAGCGGTGATTGAAAATGATTCCGTCGAAGAGTATGAGATTCTGTCAAAGACAAGAGGCGGCTATCCCGGTTTCATCTCTTGGTTAAAACAAACGGTAATTATCAATAATGGAGCATTTCATATCTTGGTCTAACTTGCGGCTAATGCAACAATCGTTCCGTATTAAACTTGTAGGCTAATTCAGAGTCTATGGACGCCGAATTGAGACAAGTCGCTAATGGTTTCGACTATAAGCTCCGTTCATTTGAGAAATACAACATCAACGGGTATCTCTTTCGTACCTTTGGCAAAGAGCTATCTATGCCCCACCGGAAATCTACAAATTGTGGTGTCTCTGCTATCGACGAAGGTGTTATCGAGTATTATGGAAGAATTGAAGCAATTTATGAACTTCAATTCTATGGTGAAAACCCACCGAACGTCGTAGTCTTCAAATGTTATTGGTTCCAGCCGAAGGAGACTAGAAGGACTCATGAACATATAGGACTAGTCGAAATCAATCCAAACACCCTTTTAGATGTTCCCGATGTCTATATTACGGCTCAACAGGCGACCCAAGTTTTCTATCTACCGTGGGCATGCCAAACGGATAAGAATCTGGAAGGTTGTTATGTTGTTTATGAAGTGCCGCCACATATCAGACCACCTCTCCCAAATGAACAGGATTATGAACCTCACATTAACCAAGACACATATGATGGAGAATTCTTCCAAGAAACACGTCTTTCCAAGAAACGTTTCAAGAACCACCGTGCTTCACCCAAGAACATGGAAGTAGACAGCGACAATGAATCCAACTCTACCCCTGAGATGGAACCAGAAGACCTGGAACTCGTAGAGGTTACTGATGCAGATGACCTGTCAATGCTTCAACGATTAAAGAAAGGCCTTTCACAACTACACGCCGTTGAACCCGACGAGCACGTCATTCATGAAGACATGCGTGATAGTGATGATGATGATACATTTATTGATGATGATTATTAGTTTGTAAGATTATATATATTTGAATCTTTATTATTCATGTACATATTATTATTCATGTCAGTTATTCAATTTTTTTATGTTGTACTAATTTCTTTTAATCTTTATCATGGCAGGTCACCACGTGTTGAAAGATGGTGGGCGCTGGTCGAGAGTGCTCGACGGGTTCTTCCCTGCTGCCCCGCACGAGGAATGGTACTTCCCTTCCACCCCTATGTCTCCGTAAAGCCTTGGCAGATAGTCTGTCGACACCACCCGTGGGTTCTTCTTCGTCGGCGGCATTGCCCACTGGGAGAGGTGCTGGTCGGGTAGGGAAGAACGGGAAGGATACAGGGAGATGTGGTGGTCGCGGAAGATCCTGGAGGACTGTTGAGCCGTCCTCGCCTCCGCCACCAGCTCGTTCACCCGAGCATAGGACTACTATGGTCGACCCGTTTGCCGAGGAGGCTACGGGGACTCTGGTCTAGGATCAGCCTCGGGTCGAGGTGCATTCGGACCACGAGACTACTGTTCCGGAGGCTTCACCTGACGTGGAGTGGCCTGGATGGGAGACCTGGCTGGATCGGACCGAGTTGCCGGATTGGACCGAGGGTCCGGATGGCTCAGGGGGCGGGGATGGCGGGGATGAGCTAACGGATAGTGAGGGCGATGTGAAGGTGGACGGGGCCACCGTGTACAAGCGTGGTAGTACACGTCTCCCGGTCGTGCCGGCTACCCGCGAGAGGCCGGTGATTAAACCTGAAGGAGATAGGTAAGTACATTTACTCTTTTTTTAGATTTTGCCTTCAAGTTTGTTCAAATATCTAATGTGTTTACCTTATCATACTGCAGGGGATGGGTACACCCTCTTGGAGTCCGCAGGCTGAACTCCGTCCTTGGTGTGCTTTGCTAGACAAATTTCCCGGGGTTTGTCACGTTGCCTGGTGAGGGTCAGGTTCCTACACTAGGATTTTCCTGGGAGCACTACCAGGCTGTGCAGGCCCCGTCGGAGGAGATTATAGATGGTGTCTTGTGCCACATGAGGGCCAAGATGGTGATCAAGACCTTTTGGGTAAATTATCATTTTACACAATCTAAAATTAACAACATAGCTAATTATTGTACTAATCGGTGTTTTCATGTTTGATTGTAGACCTTCGATAGTTGTGAGGATGGATATGAGGAGGAGGCGGCCAGGGTTCTTGAGGCTGAGTGTAGGCGGTTACTACATAACTTACACCACGAGGCTCGGCCGCAGGATATTCGAGACTACTACGCCACACGTGGTATTAAGAAACAGAAGAAGGATTGCCGCGGAAAGTTTCTTAAGAAGGATCAATACATGAAGGTAATTACCTATTCTTAAGTCCTTCTACGTAGTTTTATTGATTTCATTCATAGGCGTAGCGCTCAAAATTCTTTCTAATAACTTACAGGTGCCCCCAAGATGGTGTGCGGATAAGATGGATTGTTGGGAGGCGTTGGTTGATGAGTGGTGCACAGGCAGCTGGCGAGCCGTCCACGAGAATGCGAAGGATCGGCGTAGCCAAATGGTTGGTGTGCCACACCATCAAGGCAACGCCAACTTACTTCAGTTCGGACGAAACTAGGTATGTGATTTCTTGATGATTCATGCAATTCATTCTTCATGCTAATATTTTGTTCCTCTCTTTTAGGCGCATCACAATAACACGGAGATGCCACACTTGTACGACCTTTATGGCATGGCCCATACTGCCTCGTACAAGTGGCGAAGGAATTCTCTGAGTCTGACCTAGATGATCCCAATAACTTCATCAACATATCATCCCACCACAAGCTCGTGGCATACAGGGACGCGGGGAAGGGTACGAAAGGGGATGACTTTAACCCTAGCCAGGAACCTTTGGATCCAGCGCTGGTGATGATATCTGGTGGCGGGAGGCCCCATGGATCGATAGCCATTGGAGATGGGATAATACGTTGTCCACTCACTCTCTCGGAGATTAAGGTGTGCCAGGCGAGGAGCTGTCCTGAGATAACACGTCGTCAATGGCCAGTCGATCTTGCCATCAAGTTTAGTTGTACGGACTAAGAACCCTTTCATCCATTTCATTATGTGTGTCAACATAGATCATTACTATGGTAACGAGGAATGGTGTTTCAAGCTGGTCTTCAGGAAGAGAGATTGGCAAACCAGGCTGCTCTTGAGAAAGAGAGATTGGCAAGCCAGGCTGCTCTTCAGGCTGCTCTTCAGGCTGCTCTTCAGGCTGCTCTTGAGAAAGAGAGATTGGCAAGTCAGGTTGCTCTTGATGAGAGGGACCAGACCACAACACGATTGATTGAGGAGGAGAGGTCCCGGAATGAGGCGGGTCAACGGGCCCTGTACGAGCTTTTTGTGGTATGTTTTTTTGCACATTAGCCAAATCATGTGTGTAATGTCTGTTTCCTTGCTAACTAATACGACCCACTCTTCAGGGTTTGTGCGAGAAGAGCGGTCAAGTCCCTCCGCCGATGCCCGTCTTCTCTTCGATTGGCATGGTGAGTTTCATTATAAACTAGTATTAATAATTGAGTGTCATCATGCTAACTGAGACATTGCAAAATGTCTATTATGCAGAATAACTCCCGAGCGGCATCGCACGACATTCTCCAGGTGTTTCTCCTCCTTGATGACCACGACGGTAAGTTCCTCTTCTCCTCTTTCATATTCTCCTTGCCTTAATTTCCCCAACAATGACATAATTAGCCCATTTAGCTCCAAAAAGACATAGTTAGCTAATTTAGCTCCAAGAAGAGGAGAAGAGGAGAAGAAATAGGAAAAATTCAAAGAAAGAAGAAGAAGAAGAAGAAGAAGAGAAGAAGGAGAAGGACGAGGAGAAGGACGAGGAGAAGGAGGAGAAGGCCAAGGACCTTCTAGTCCTTCTCCTCCTCCTCCTCCTTCTCCTCCTTCTTCTTTATTTCTTCTTCTTCTTCTCCTGCTCCTCTTTCTTCTCCTCTTTCATATTCTCCTTGCCTTAACTTCCCCAACAATGACATAATTAGCCCATTTAGATCCAAAATGCCATAATAAGCTGAAAATGGCATAAGAACCTTGGTTAGCTCATTAATATTATATACTTAGCTTGTTTTCCTCTAAAATGGGATAATTAGCCCATTTAGCTCCAAAAAGACATAGTTAGCAAATTTAACTCCAAGAAGAGGAGACGAGGAGAAGAAATAGCAAAAATGATAAGAAAGAAGAAGAAGAAGAAGAAGAAGAGAAGAAGAAGAAGGAGGAGGAGGAGGAGAAGGAGGAGAAGGTCAAGGACCTTCTAGTCCTTCTCCTCCTCCTCCTCCTTCTCCTCCTTCTTCTTTATTTCTTCTTCTTCTTCTTCTCCTCCTCCTCTTTCTTCTCCTCTTTCATATTATCTTTGCCTTAATTTCCCCAACAATTACATAATTAGCCCATTTAGCTCCAAAATGCCATATTAAGCTCAAAATGGCATAAGAACCTTGGTTGGCTCATTCATATTATATACTTAGCTTTTTTACTCTAAAATGGGATAATTATCCCATTTAGCTCCAAAAAGACATAGTTAGCTAATTTATCTCCAAGAAGAGGAGAAGAGGAGAAGAAATAGGCAAAATGAAAAGAAATAAGAAGAAGAAGAAGAGAAGAAGGAGAAGAAGAAGGAGGAGCAGGACGAGGAGGAGGACAAGGCCATGGACCGTCTAGTCCTTCTCCTCCTCCTCCTCCTTCTCCTCCTTCTTCTTTATTTCTTCTTCTTCTCCTCCTCCTCCTCCTCCTCTTTCTTCTCCTCTTTCATATTCTCCTTGCCTTAATTTCCCCAACAATGACACAATTAGCCCATTTAGCTCCAAAATGCCATAATAACCTCAAAGTGGCATAAGAACCTTGGTTAGGTCATTAATATTATATACTTAGCTTGTTTTCCTCTAAAATGGGATAATTAGGCCATTTAGCTCCAAAAAGACATAGTTAGCTAATTTAGCTCCAAGAAGAGGAGAAGAGGAGAAGAAATAGGAAAAATGAAAAGAAATAAGAAGAAGAAGAACAGAAGAAGAAGAAAGAGGAGGAGGAGGAGGAGGAGGAGAAGGACTAGAAGGCTATGGACCTTCTAGTCCTTCTCCTCCTCCTCCTCCTCCTCCTTCTTCTTTATTTATTCTTCTTCTTCTCGTCCTCCTCTTTCATCTCCTCTTTCATATTCTCCTTACTTAATTTCCCCAACAATGACATAATTAGCCCATTTAGCTCCAAAATGCCATAATAAGCTCAAAATGGCATAAGAACCGTGGTTAGCTCATTAATATTATATACTTAGCTTGTTTTCCTCTAAAATGGGATAATTAGCCCATTTAGCTCCAAAAAGACATATTTAGCTAATTTAGCTCCAAGAAGAGGAGAAGAGGAAAAGAAGTAGGAAAAATAAAAAGAAAGAAGAAGAAGAAGAGAAGAAGAAGAAGGAGGAGGAGGAGGAAGAGGAGGAGAAGGAGGAGAAGGCCAAGGATCTTCTAGTCCTTCTCCTCCTTCTCCTCCTTCTCCTCCTTCTTTATTTCTTCTTCTTCTTCTCCTCCTCCTCTTTCTTCTCCTCTTTCGTATTCTCCTTGCCTTAATTTCCCCAACAATGACATAATTAGCCCATTTAGCTCTAAAATGCCATAATAAGCTCAAAATGGCATAAGAACCTTGGTTAGCTCATTAATATTATATACTTAGCTTGTTTTCCTCTAAACGGGATAATTAGCCCATTTAGCTCCAAGAAGACATAGTTAGCTAATTTAGCTCCAAGAAGAGGATAAGAGGAGAAGAAATAGGAAAAATGAAAAGAAAGAAGAAGAAGAAGAAGAGAAGAAGAAGAAGGAGGAGGAGGAGGAGGAGGAGGAGGAGAAGGAGGAGAAGGCCAAGGATCTTCTAGTCCTTCTTCTCCTCCTCCTCTTTCTTCTCCTCTTTCATATTCTCCTTGTCTTAATTTCCCCAACAATGACATAATTAACCCATTTAACTCCAAAATGCCATAATAAGCTCAAAATGGCATAAGAACCTTGGTTACCTCATTAATATTATATATTTAGCTTTTTTTACTCTAAAATGGGATAATTAGCCCATTTAGCTCCAAAAAGACATAGTTGGCCAATTTAGCTCCAAGAAGAGGAGAAGAGGAGAAGAAATAGGAAAAATGAAAAGAAATAAGTAGAAGAAGAAGAGAAGAAGAAGAAGGAGGAGGAGGAGGAGGAGAAGAAGGAGAAGGCCATGGACCTTCTAGTCCTTCTCCTCCTCCTCCTCCTTCTCCTCCTCCATCTTTATTTGTGCTTCTTCTTCTCCTCCTCCTCTTTCTTCTCCTCTTTCATATTCTCCTTGCCTTAATTTCCCTAACAATGACATACTTAGCCCATTTAGCTCCAGAATGCCATAATAAGCTCAAAATGGCATAAGAACCTTGGTTAGCTCATTAATATTATATAATTAGGTTGTTTTCCTCTAGAATGGGATAATTAGCCCATTTTGCTCCACAAAGACATGGTTAGATAATTTAGCTCCAAGAATAGGATAAGAGGAGAAATGAAAAGGAAGAACAAAAAGAAGAAGAGAAAGAGAAGAGAAGGAGAAGGACAAGAAGGAGGAGGAGAAGAACGAGAAGGAGGAGAAGGAGGAGGAGGAGAAGGACTAGAAGGTCCTTGGCCTTCTAGTCCTTCTCCTCCTCCTCCTTCTCCTCCTTCTTTTTTATTTCTTCTTGTTCTCCACCTCCTCCTCCTCTTTCTTCTCCTATTTCCTATTCTCCTTGCCTTAATTTCCCCAACAATGACATAATTAGCCCATTTAGCTCCAAAATGCCAAAATAACCTAAAAATGGCATAAGAACCTTGGTTAGCTCATTAATATTATATACTTAGCTTGTTTTCCTCTAAAATGGGATAATTAGCCCATTTAGCTCCAAAAATATATAGTTAGCTAATTTAGCTCCAAGAAGAGGAGAAGAGGAGAAGAAATAGGAAAATGAAAAGAAAGAAGAAGAAGAAGAAGAAGAAGAGAAGAAGGAGAAGGAGGAGGAGGAGGAGGAGGAGGAGAAGGAGGAGAAGGCCAAGGACCTTCTATTCCTTCTCCTCCTCCTTCTCCTCCTTCTTCTTTATTTCTTCTTCTTATCCTCCTCCACCTCTTTCTTCTTCTCTTTCATATTCTCCTTGCCTTAATTTTCCCAACAATGACATAATTAGCCAATTTAGCTCCTAAAAGACATTATAAGCATAAAATGGCATAAGAACCTTGGTTAGCTCATTAATATTATATACTTTTCTTGTTTTCCTCTATAGTGACATAGTTAGCCCATTTAGCTCCAAAAAGACATAGTTAGCTAATTTAGCTACAAGAAAAGGAGAAGAGGAGAAATGAAAGGAAGGAAGAAGAAGAAGAAGAAGAAGAGAAGAAGAAGAGAAGGAGAAGGAGAAGGATAAGAAGATGATGGAGGAGGAGAAGAAGAGAAGAGGAAGGAGAAGGAGGAGAAGAAGGAGAAGGAGCCCTCATTCTTCTCCTTCTTATTCTCTCCTCATTCTCCTCCTTCTGCTCCTTCTTCTTCTCTTCTTCTTTTTTCTTCTTCTCCTCCTTCTCCTTCTCCTTCCCCTCCACCCCCTCCTCCTCCTCCTCCCCCTTCTTGTTTTTCTTCTCCTTCTTCTCTTCTTGCTTCTTCTCTTTCTTCTTCAATTTAGCTTATTTGTCATATATATGTTGTTCTTCTTATTCTTTTGACTTTCTTCTTCCCATTTTGCAGATTGGATGTACTATATGCATGGAAGTTGGCATTGGAGTGCTTTAGTTTCCGTTTTTATTTGAGTTGATGAACAATGTGGAACTATATGTATATGTATATATGGATGAACAATATATGTGCAACTATATGTATGTATATATGGATGAAACTTTGTATGTGTTTGTTCTTTTGATACATGGGATGTACGTTGATGACCAAATGGCATTGATGAGCTTTGTATGTATATCATATATGTGTTGTGACCTATTTATCACATATGTGCTATGAATTATATGTATATGTGCTGTGAAATAGAAAAAATAAAGAAAAATGTGACAATATAGGCTCTTTGCCGTCACCCAAATGATGGCAAAGGCCTTTGCCATCAGCTAACCGACGGCAAAGGTGCCATGTGGCGCCCAGGTGTGCAACCTGGGTAGTAGTAGCTGGCTATATAGTATCTTTGCCATCTGCTTTTAGGAGGGGCAGACGACAAAGAAGAGCCCACACATGAGGGGGGAGGAGGTGGAGGTTGATGGCCAAGAAGAGGGGGAGGCAGACGGCAGAGAAGAGGGGGGAGGTAGACGACAAAGAAGGGGGGGAGGCAGATGACACAGAGGAGGGGGGAGGAGGAGGGGGAGGCAGACGGCAAAGAAGAGGGGAGGCAGACGGCAAAGCCTCCGTTAGCCCCTAATGGAGGCAACGCCTGTCGGCTGCCGTCTCGACCACTTTGCCGACTGCTCTTATGAAAAGCTGACGGCAAAGCTCTTTGTCGTCCGGTTCGGGGATACATACGGCAAAGCTACAATGCCGTCGTAGGCTGACGCGGAAATTTTGCCGACAGTGAGATTCTTTGTCGTCTGTGATATTATCTTTGCTGTCCATGATATACTCTTTGCCTTCTGTGATGGCAGACGGGAAAGAAGCTAATTCCTACAGTGCATGCTGGGATTCATGCAGTGGAAGAGGTTTATGAGTTTTTCATGGAGACTCCCCGGGGGCGCGAGAGCTGGCTACAACTCCAGGACCATCTCGCGAGGGCCGTGGAGGCCAGCGGACCTGCGGCTTGTGGCTCCGGGCGGATGGTTGATGTAATGGACGCATGTGGGCGGCGGTAGAACTCACCCGTGGAAGCGCCATGTTATTCACATGGGGGTGGGAGTCCTTTACACGCTCCTGGGAGAATGGCCCCGAACATATTCTCCATGTTCGCTTCGACGGACCACCACCCTTTTCGTGAAATTCTTCGGAGCGAGCAGTGTGTGCGTGGACTGCTGCGCCGAGTGCTCGAGCGGCTGCGACGTCGATACCTCCAGCGATAGCAATGACGATAGCAACGTCTTCGTCCTCAAGAAGGAGGCTGACGACTCCATGTTGCACGTCCGAGGCAAGGAGGGATCTAGAAAACATGGCCCAGTTCTTTTGGGTCGTTTCTAGATTAACTGCCACGTGGTAGTGGCAGATCTCCTCATGGGCGCTGATGGCGGCGCAATCGGAAGTCGTACTCCGACTTTACCCCGTCACCACCACAGCTGTTGACCTTGGGCAGGCTTCTTTCTAATCTTCTATAGTACCCAATGTAATCCTGAAAGAATATAAAATAAAAACATTGGGTATTACTGCTGTGTTGATGGCATCACTTGCTTTCTTTTTCTCTCTTCTCTTTTTTAGCGGGAAAGTGGCATCTGAGTGCCCTACTGACTTTAAGACGCGTAACGGGAACGCTTGCTGGGAAGTGTCATCTTGCCACATGGAGCTTCTAAGGATGGTTCCAAGGACAGCCTCGGCATCCCAACGCCCGTCGAGGCTAATCTTCCACCCTTATCACGATCACCCGGGGTGAGGGTCCCTCTCGGTGCGTAATGAGCCTACCACGGGCTCAACCGTGTGCAAGTGTTCTTATATGGGCATGACTTAGTTATTATGGAAAGATTTCATTTATCTTTTACTTCTCCCACCGGCCTTTTTTCCATGAGGCACTAGCCTTGGATGCATTCGTTGGTCCTCCCGCCCACTCCTACCCCACTTTACTTCCCATGCGATGAGTTGCACGCTGGGATCGCTTTCCCAGGATGCCTTGCTTTCCTTTGTGAAAAAGAAAGATTAAAAAATACGATATCTCAAGGGTATTAGCAGTTCGGCAATGTTTCTACATGAGCTATAATCCACCGCAACGATCCGCATGATAAACATAATGTAAATATGCAATTAAGGAGAATGAGTAGCATGATTTTTCATTTTTAGTTAAGTGCGCACATGGTCATCACCTGGCTTTGTACACAGGATTACACGCATTGCTGCGATACTGGTACAAAATTGATTGCGGGGGGGAGGGGGGGTCAACAACCGCGCCTGACGGGTAGAACTTGCGAAGATGCTCGATATTCCATGAGTTCTGCACGCGAGTGCCATCCTCGGTCTCTAGGCAGACTATGCCAATCCTGGTGACTCGTACCACCCGGTATGGGCCTTCCGACTTTGGTGTCAACTTGTTTGTTCCCTTCGTGGACTGAATCCATCGGAGGCAAGGTCGCCTTCCTCAACAATCTTGGCACCCACCTTGCGGCTATGTTAGCAGCGTAGGGCCTGCTGGTATCTAGCAGCATATAGTGCGGTTGGAGTCGATCTTCCTTGAGGAGCGTGACATCGTCATTCCGTAATCGCTCTTGCTGGTCCTCGTCAAAGACCTACACTCTGGACGACCCATAAGTGAGTTCCATGGGGAGAATTGCCTCCGCCCCTAGACCAGGGCAAAGGGGGTCTCAGCGGTGGCACGATTTGATATCGTTCTCATTGACCAAAGAACCGTCGGGTGTTCGTTGATCCAGCGCCTTTCGTTCACATAAGCCTTTGTCCTCTCTACTTGCCCTTCGATATTGGGGTGATAAATGGAGGCGAAGCAAACCTTGGCACCAATGTGTTGACAATACTTCATGAAAGTGCTGCTGGTGAATTGTTTGTCGTTATCAGTGATGATCCGATTCATGACCCCGAAATGGTAGACAATCCCTCTCATGAACTTGACCACTGCTAGCGCCATGACATTTCTCACTTTCTCCACCTCATTCAACTTCGTGAACTTGTCCGGGGTAGCGCGGGGGAAGGGTCTGACAATGTGGAGACCGCACACAGAGAAAGGCCAAGAGAGCGGTACAATTTGAAGGGCTTGTGCTGGTTGGTGGATCTTCTTGGCGTGGTATTGGCATGTTTCACACATTTTCACCACCATTAAGGCGTCTTGAAGGCTGTGGGCCAGTACAAGCCCCGCTGGAAGGGCTTTCGGACAAGAGCTTGTGATCCTATGTGGGAGCAAAAAATTCCTTCAGGTATCTCTGCCAACAGCCACTATCCTTCCTCCAAAGTGATGCACCTGAATTTCACCCCGTCAGGCCTCTGTCTATACAAGTCGTTGTCTACGA
This sequence comes from Hordeum vulgare subsp. vulgare, assembly GCF_904849725.1. Classification (NCBI taxonomy): domain Eukaryota; kingdom Viridiplantae; phylum Streptophyta; class Magnoliopsida; order Poales; family Poaceae; genus Hordeum; species Hordeum vulgare. The sequence continues at coordinate 302,015,640 of NC_058519.1, forward strand.
ACTAGTACATGCATGATTTTCGGGCTACTCTCTCGGCTTCCTCTTGCTGTTTTGGGAGATCTCATGTCTGGAGGTACCGGACAATCTGATATGCCCATGTAGGAGCCCTTGGCTCGACAACAAGGAGTAAAGGCGTGTCTTTTGCTGCAGGAGCGCTAGCTTTGACGGCAAGGGTTGTTTGTACTGTCGGAGCTTGGCGCTCACCATCGAGCGTTTTATCGTCCCCGATAACTTTCTTGGCGGCCGCAGGCGGCTCTGCCTGGAAATAGTCGTCGGTGCTGACCTTCCTATTCTTTGCTTGCCGCCCTGACGGCGTAACTGATGGATGAGTGAGTCGGAGCATGAAAGTGCATGGTTCCACAGGCGACTCCTGAGCTGCCTAACTCAACAAGTCATCGGTGATGATGTTCTCCGTCCTTGGGATGTGTTCCATATGCTAAGTTTCGAAGATATCCTCCATCTTCCTCACTTGATCGACATATGCTTCCATCAGGGGGCTTCGATACTCCTTGTTCACTTGATGCACTACCAGTTGTGAGTCCCCTCGGATTATCAACTTTCTGATCCCTAAATCCACCACCACTCGCAGCACGGCAAGAAAACCTTCATAATCAAACCTGGTGTTAGTTGATACCTCCCGGGGGAAGTGCATGAGTATCACATATTTGTGGTGCTCTCCGGCGGGTGCAAGAAAACCTTGCAGCAAAAAAGCTCCGTCAAAGAACCTGACCCATGCCTGGGGGGTTTGTTTGTCGTGGAGGGTTTTCTCCAGGATCACTTCATCTAGTGTTGGCGTCCACTCGCAACGAACTCCACCAGCGCTCGGATCTAGATGGTCTCCCGAAATTCAAACTGAAGTTGGCAAGTTCCAGGGCCGACTCAACGATCCGCCTGGTTGCCTCGGGGTTCCTTGGGATCCTCTAAAGTGGGAAACGAGTGACAACTCTGATGCGGTACGCTTGGAATTAGTGATGTAGAATATGAGAGGCCATGATGAGGCCAAAGTGCAATTTCTAAATACTAGAATATCTCGCTCGAGCCCAGTAGGAGGGAGGTGACAAAATACACTCGCTGCTACACTATTTCCTTCTTTTGCGCCACCAGTTGTTCCGCTTCATGCGCTGCTTCTCAGTCAGGCTCTTGGCTTATTGGGGTTGAGTTGGGACTATCGGGTGCCGTGATAGAGGTCGTTGTTTCGCCATCCTCGACCTCCCTTTCTGCCACTAGTGCCGCGCTCACCACCTGATTTGTCGCTGTCGGATACAACAAGAACGGCTCCTCACGCTTGGGCGCGACTTGGAACGAGGCATAGGATAGGTACTTATTTAGGTCTTGTAGCATTCATTCTTCTTATGGAGTCCATGTAACGGGTCCGACCTTCTTCATGATTTTTAAGAACGACAGGGCTTGTTGTGCGAACTTGGAGATGAAACGGCTGAGAGCAATGACACAGCCCGCCATCTGGCGGACATCCTTGACACACATCACAACATGTAGGTGCTCGATGGCTTCAATATTTGTGGGGTTGGCTATCCTGGGCTGAGATATGAAGAAACCAAGGAGTTTACCAGACGGGACCCCAAACATGCATTTCTTGGGGTTGAGCTTCAAGTTGATCTTGCGCAAGTTCACAAAGGTCTTCTCGAGGTCTTGGAACAACGTGGCCTTGTCCTTGGTCTAAACTATGATGTCGTCCATGTAGGCCTCAAGATTTATGTGCAACTGTCGTCCAAGACCTATTTGGACGGCCCTCGCGAATTTGGAATCCGCACACTTCAGGCCGAATGGCGTGTGCTTGAAGAAGTACATGCCACAAGGTGTGATGAAGGACATCTTCTCTTTGTCCTCCTCGGTCGTGAAGATCTAGTGGCAACCATAGTAGGGGTCTAGGAACGACAACAGGTCGCAGCTGGCTGTTGAGTACATGATTTGGGCAATGTGCGAACAGGGAAAAGGGTCCTTTGGGCAAGCCGTGTTGGCATATGTGAAATCAATGCACAGCCTCCACTTCCCGTTCGCCTTGCGTACCACCACTGGATTTGACAACCAGGTCGGGTGTAGCACACCTCTGACTAGCCCAACTGCTTCCAATTTCTTGATTTCTTCGGCAATAAATTCCCGCCATCCAAAGCTTTCTTTTCGAACTTCTACTGGACTGGGCACGGGTGGGGACAGACAGAAAGGTGGTAGTGAATAACCTCCCTGGGAATGCGTGGGATGTCAGACGGTTACCAAGCAAACACGTCGACATTCGCCCGCAGGAAGGAGATGAGTGTGCCTTCCTTTTTTCCGTCAAGGGTGGCACTTATAGTGAAAGTATCTCCCTCTCCATCCTCTCGCGTAGCCACTTGCTTCGTCTCGGGGATGGTCACTCCGTTTCTCTTGCCCAAGGCGGTAGAATTCTTAGGTGAGGCATCGACGAGTGTGGTCCTCTCGGCAGTGCTCTTCACGGATTCGTCACGTGTCTTGTTAGAGGTCTTAGGCTTTCTTGTGGCAGGAGCGGGTGCCTTGTGAGCGGATGCTGCCATGCCTCAAGGTACATCTTGTCGACACAAAGGACCTGATTTTTCTTGTCTATTTGGATGGTGATGATGCTCATTGGCCCTGGCATCTTGAGTGTGTTATAGGAGTGCTGATACGCCACCATGATCTTGGGCAGAGCATGACGTCCCAGGATTCTGCTATACTGTTGTGCCATCTTGGCAACGTCAAAGGTGACCTTCTATGTCGTGAAATTGAGCTCGCTACCGAACGTGAACGGAAGGGTTATCTTTCCCTTTGGCTGAAACCTCCCCCCGCCCACTCCTTGGAAGGAGACTGTGGGTTTAAGATGTGAATCATCGATTTGCAGCCTTTTGACCACATTGAGCGATATCAAGTTCAGGCTAGCCCCACTATTGATGAACAACTTGGTGACTTTGAGGTTGCACACCATTGACCACACCAACAGCGGCACGTACCCGACCGTAGTGATGCGGTTAGGGTGGTCCTCAGCATCGAAGATGATGGGAGTGTTGGACCACTTAAGAGGTGTCCTTGCTTCTGTCGCTGGCTTTGCTGCGTTGACTGCGCGGACCCATTGCTTAATCTGCGTGTGGGAGGAGTGCAAAGATGCGCCTCTGTCAACACACATAAAATCTATAGCCTTCTGGAACTCCTATCTATAGAACTCATCTCCATCCTTTGGCCTTGCCCCGACGGCCACCTCGTGTCGTTGCGGTTCTCTTGTCGGACCCTTCTCTGCCATCTCAGCCCTTCTCATTGTCGCACATTTTGTACTCTTGCTCCTGCTTCTCAGCTAGTTGTTCTAATTGTCGGACTTGTTGATGTCATGGCCCCTGGTGTGGTGGATCTTGCACTACGTCTTATCATTCTTCTCGCCAGCTTCGGCTTCGTCGTCCCCAGAGCACACGGCAACATCCTTGCCAGGCCCCTGAGGCTTGGACTTCTTATCAGCGTTAGGCTTGCCGGAGCTCTCGACCTCCATTACTTCTTTCCCATTGTGCTTCTTGTTGCGCTCAAGTCCCTTGTCCAAGTCAACTTTTGCTCCAGTGTCTCTGCTAGCCCTTCCCGTTCGCCTGCCCTCTCGACACAGTGGCTGATGTAGACAATGAGTACCTGGTGACGTTGAGCGGGAGCTTGGCGGGCTGGTGTCCTGTCAGACGCCATGAGCGGATGCCCGTAGAGGCCGGTAGGGGCCTTGCTGCCCTGCCCTAGACTTGGTCATGTTTTCCTCGGGGACGTGCGATGATCCCGACCAGGAGTTTCTAGAATGGGGGCACGGCAGCCCGTGCTAACAGATGGTAGATATGGTCCTGATATATATCTTACTCGGGAGTTTGAAACAGAAGAACGTATTGCATGATTACAATTTCATGAGGATTGACATGTTGTTGTTGCTGTTTGTGCATTCACTTGTATTGCTTGTGTTTGGTGGTCTGGACATTGTAGAATACATTGTACTAATATTCCAACTACTGGCATTGCTTTGATAATAGCTATGCGCACTCGATGGGTTCCACCATATTATCAATATGAATTACTTCAAAAATGGCAGCTTTTAGACACACAAAAAATACAATAGAAGAATATTATCAGGAATTACGAACCGACATGATTTGATGTCTTATTGGTGAGGACAACGAAGCTATGCTTGCATATTTTATGGGTTTATCAAATGGAGATATTCGGACTATTTTAGTGTATTATGAGTATAACACTATCACTCATTTATTCCATCTTGCTTGCAAAGGTGAACGTGAAGTGCTCGATCGACATGCATTGGTAGAACTAATTTTTTTTGTAGGTCGCACTTCATCGTGGACACCACGTAGCTCATCTACTTTTACACGTCATGCTGCACCACTGCTTACTTCACCCACCAACGGCAACCAAGATACCAGGAAACAGATACCTGCCCCACGCTCCGTCAAGAGCACACCTTCGAGGCCTACATAGAGCTCTTCTTCATCCATTGCATCCAGATGCACTAATGGAATAAGAGAATTTACCATGTGTCAGCTCTTTGCAATCTGCCAGTAGACCTGAAAGAAGGTCTTTGCCGTCAGCTTCCAAAAAAAGGACGACAAAGAAGAGACTGATGGCAAATAAGGTATTTTCCATCACACCTTTCTTTGCCGTCTACTAGCTGACGTCAAAATGCTTAAAAGGAGACTCAAATGGGTGCCACCTTTGCCTTCTTTGTCGTACACTAGCAGACGGCGAACTTTCTTTGCCGTCTGCTAGCAGACGTCAAAGCGCACGGCCAAGCACATGGCCGTTAGTCACCAACACACCTCTCTGTCTCTACCTACGTCAGCTCCATCCCTCTCCCTCCCACCCGCCGCTTCCCGACGCCCACCACCCACTGCCCCCACCCATCGACCACCGCCCCCACCCACCGACCGCCCACTACCCCGCGAAGAGCCCCCCTCCCTGCGGCCCCCTCTCCCCTATCTCCTATGCCGCCCCACCTCCCCATGGCGCCCCACCTTCTTCCTACCACCACGACAGCGCCCCAGCGCTGGAGCCAGCCCCTCCCCTGAGGCAAGCCGCCTTCCCCGAGGTGCCCCACCTCCTCCCTCCCAACGCGGAGAGTCTCCCTCTCCTGCGCCAGCCCTCCAACCCCGGCCCTCCTCCGGTGAATTTTTCATCTTCTTGTTTTTTCATCTTTTCATGCATTTCATTTCTTAGTTTAGGTTACTCTTAGTTTAGGTTGTTGTAATTCTTAATTACGTTAGTGTAAATTAGGTTACTGTTAGTTTAGGTTAATTAGGTTAGTTTAAAAAATGAAGAAGAAGAAGAAGAAGAAGAGAAGAAGAATAAAATAAGAAGAAGAAGAGGAGGGGAAGGAGAAGAAGAAGAAGAAGAAAAATAAGAAAAAGAAGAAAAAGAAAAAGAAGAAAAAGAAGAAAGGGAAGAAAAAGAAGAAGAAGGAGAAGAATAGGAAATAGGAAAAGAAGGAAGAAGAAGAAGAAAAAGAATAGGATATGAAGATGAAGAAGAAGGCGAAGAAGAAGAAAAACAGAAGAGGAGAAGAGGAGAAGAGTAGGAAAGAGGATAAGAAGGAAGAAGATGAAGAAAAAGAAGAAGAAGAGGAGGAGAAGAAGAAGAAGAATAAAAATAGGAGAAGGGGAGAAGAAGAAGAAAAGGAGTAGAAGAGGATAAAGAAGATGAAAAAGAGGAGAAGAGGAGAACAAGAAGAGGATAAGTTGAGGAAAAACAGTAGAAGAGGATAAAGAAGAGGAAAAAGAAGAGAAGGATAAGAGGAGAAGAAGAAAAGGAGAAGAAAATAATAAGAAGAAGAAGAATAGGAGAAAATAGAAGTGGAAGAGTAGTTATATAGAGAGAGATTTTTCTATCGGGGTTGAATATTCGTGTTGATCGGGTGGATTTAAATGTATAGTTGTTTCGTCGCTACGAGGGTTTTGTCTTCGATGACCTGCTCGTGCATTCGAGAGGCTCCGCCCCTGCATTCTTTGGTCAGCACAAATGACATCTCCTCCTACACCTTCATTTGTTGGGTTCCGGTCTTCGTGCCGATGAAACTCGCTAGCTATAGGTAGATTAAAACCTGGTGCCCCTGTCGTGGGTGTGAGAAGTTTTAAAATATGAAAGAGGATGACCTGTGTAAACACCTGCAGAAGAGGGGTTTTACGCCTTATTATCCGGTGTGGACATTTCATGGTGAGTCTACCCAACATACCAGAGTTGAGGTGGTTCATCGTTGCACCCACGAGCATGGTACCGGGATCAAAGACATGGTGCAAGACTTTGATGATGCTCGGGATTGGGACGATGAGATGGGGGAATTTGCAAAGGCCTTCTATGAAATGTTGGAGTCTTCAGAACGTCCTCTCCATGAGCACACTAAGCTTTGTTAGTTGGATGCCATGACACCATTAATGGCTCTGAACGATCAATTTAGCTTGGGAAGAGAATGCTAAGATGCTATGATGACACTATTTGGACGCTTTCTACCCAAAGGCCATGTCATGCCTGCAAACCTGTACTTGTCTGACAAAATACTCCGTGTACTTAAAATGCCCTATGAGAAGATAGATGCATGTGAGAAATAATGTGCCTTTATTTAGTCTTGAGTATGTGGACTTGAACAGTTGTCCCATTTGCAAGTCTTCGAGGTATGTTGTGGTAGGCAATGGTATGGGTGAGAAGAGATAGACCAATATCCCAATTAATGTTCTTCAGTATATGCCAATCATACCAAGACTTCAACGTCTTTGCATGGTCGAAGAGACGGCTAGATGGATGACATGGCACAAATTGGGCAAAATAATCGAACAAGATGCATATGGGAATAAGATGTTAGTACACACGTTGTATGCTTTTTCTTGGAATCACTTCGATGCATTACATCCGGATAAAGCTGTATATCCATGGCATCCTTGAGTATGCGCCGCCACAGATGGGTTCAATGCCTTTGTATGACGGCAACCCAATATAGTAGTTGGCCTATATTTCTCATTCCACTCAACCTACCCCCTGACAAATTATGCACAGATAGAACATATTCCTGACATTGACAATTCCAGGGCCCAACTATCTAGGGAAGAATATGAATGCGTACAATGCAGCCGCTTAAGGATGAATTGCAAGAAGCTTTGGATCATGGGTTCAAGACAAAACATGCTGCTAGAAAAGAAAACTTAAAAATGCAAGTGTGGTACATTTACTCGATGCATCAATTCGCTAGCTGGAGTGTGCAAGGAAGGTTCGCGTGCCCCACATGCAAGGTAGCTCTTCAGTTTCATTGGCTGCAGGCTGGTCAGAATTATTCTTTCTTTGAATTGCATTGATAGTTCTTGGATCCTTGCCATCACTTAAGAAAACACAACAAGAACTTCATAAAAGCTAAGTTGTCAAAAGATCGACACCACCTGTGTTGAGAGGCCAACAGATCCTAGATAAGCTAACCGCCCTCGAGCCTGATCGAGAGCGCCCAGGGTATTTCAAGGGGTATAATTCGGAACACGCGTGGAGTCAGAAGACATGCTTGCGGAATCTGCCTTAGTTCAAAAACGTCCTTCTTCCACGCAACATCGACATGATGCACACTTGAAAGAATATCAGAGAGGCCATTTTTGGTACATTGTTCGACATAGAGGGGAAGTGAAAGGATAATCCTCAGTCAAGAGTGATAAGTAGACCGTTACAAAACATGCGAAAATCGAAAGGAAGCAGAACTGGTCAAAGCCAAAGGAGTGGTTCAATCTAAAAACGGGCGCTATGAGGGAAATTATCTTGTGTGTCAAAATACAGTTGATGTTTCTCGATGTGTATGCAGCAAATCTAAAGAGGGGAGCGAGTCTTGAAAAATTGAAAATGTTTGGTCTAAAAAGTCAATATTCACACATCTGACTTGAGCAGGTAATGCCGGTGGTGTTGCATGGCTTTATTCTTGAGGATGAATGGCTAGTACTAGCAGAGATGAGTTATTTCTTCCAAGTCCTTTCTGCAAAATACCTATCGCCTCGCGTGGTAGATGATATGGAGAAGTTGGCGCCGGAGTTGCTCTGCAAGTTAGAGAAGATCTTTCCATCGGGCTTCTTTAATCGAATGCAACATTTGATTCTACATCTCCTGATCGAGGCAAGATTCGGGGGGGGGGGGGGGGTTGTGGAAAATCATTTGTGCTTTGCAACTGAGAGGATGCACAAGATGTTTCGAGCAAAATGTAAATATAAACGTAGAATTGAAGCATCGACAGCCGATGCATTCATTAGTGAGGAGGTGGCAAACTTCGTGACAACACGCTATGAAGCCAGAAATCGTCATTTGCATAATTTGAAGCCTCTTTACAATGCTAGCGACCCTAACAAAGGTGGATCCAACCTTAGACTATTCAAAGGGAAGCTCGCACAAGCCAGTGTTTTGAAACCAATAGCATTGGATGTCAATGAATGCCGGACAATTTTATTGTATATCTTCAACAACCTAATAGAAGTGTGCCCGTACATCGAGGAAGTTCTCGGTATATTTTTCCAGAACTTCTAATTCCTTTGAACTACTCTTATTACCGGATGTTCGATTGATGCGATACGTCGCCAAGTTCTCAGATGGAGTGGTGATCCAAATTCTTTGATGCTAGACCACCTACCCCCAATGAAAAGGATTATTAACCTCACATTAACCTAGACAAATATGATGGAGAATTTTTCCAAGAAATGTTTCAAGAACCATTGTACATCACCACAGAACATGGAAATAGATAGCAAAAGTGAATCCAACTTCAACCGTGAGTCGGAACCAGCAGAGCAGGAACTAAAAGAGGTTATTGCTGCGAATGACCTGTCAATGCTTGACCGATTACAGAATGGCCTTCCACATGTTGATGTTGCTAAACCCGATGAGCATGTCATTGATGACGACACAAATGATAGTGATGATGATGATGCATTTATTGATCCCGCAACATATCTAGATGATCCAGATTATTATTAGTTTGTATCCATCCCAACTTAAATTATATATGTACATAATATTATTCATGTCAGGTATTCAACTTTTTTTATGTTGTACTAATTTATTTTACTCTTTGTCATGGCAGGTGTTGAAAGAAAGTGGGCATGCATCTAGATCGCTCCGCGGGTAATTCTCCGTCGGCAGGCTGCGGGAGGGGTACTTCCATTCCACCTAATCGCTCAGTAGACAATTGGTAGATAGTCTAGGGACACCCGTGGGCACTTCTTCATTGGCATATTTGCACACCGATAGAGGAGATCGGGTAGGGAAGAAGGCGAAGGTGACAGGGCGTCGCCACGGGGAAGGTAGGCGGACTGTTTTGCCGTTTCAGGTGGAAGCTATGGGGACTCGGGACCATGAGCCTCGGGTCGACGGGGCTTCGTGCCATGAGACTCCAGTTCCAAAGGCTTCGCCCCACCAGACTCCAGTACCAGGGGCTACGTGCCAGGAGACTCTGGTCGGAGAGGCTTCGGCCAACGAGGCTCAGGATCGAAGGGCTACGTCCCAGGATTAGGGGGACTTGGCTGGATTTGACCGAGGGGTCGGGTGGCCATGCTGATGGTTGCGAGGCTGAGTCTATAGATAGTGAGGGCGAGGGGGTTGAGGGGGACACGATGTACCAACATGGTGGTAAAAGTCTCCTGCCCGTGCCGACGACCCGCGAGCAGAGGCCGGTGATTAGTTTTGATGGGGAGAAATAAGTGCATTTACTCTTTTTGTACCTTTTGCCTTCACGTTTCTTCAAATATCTATGTTGGAAATATGCCCTAGAGGCAATAATAATTAGTTATTATTATATTTCTTTGTTCATGATAATCGTTTATTATCCATGCTATAATTGTATTAATTGGAAACACAATACTTGTGTGGATACATAGACAAAACACTGTCCCTAGTAAGCCTCTAGTTGACTAGCTCGTTGATCAAAGATGGTCAAGGTTTCCTGGCCATAGGCAAGTGTTGTTACTTGATAACGGGATCACATCATTAGGATAATCATGTGATGTACTAGACACAAACTAATAGACATAGCATGTTGATCGTGTCATTTTGTTGCTACTATTTTCTGTGTGTCAAGTATTTGTTCCTATGACCATGAGATCATATAACTCACTGACACCGGAGGAATGCTTTGTGTGTATCAAATGTCGCAACGTAACTGGGTGACTATAAAGATGCTCTACAGGTATCTCCGAAGGTGTTCGATTATTTAGTATGGATCAAGACTGGGATTTTTCACTCCGTATGATGGAGAGGTATCTCGGGGCCCACTCGGTAATACAACATCACACACAAGCCTTGCAAGCAATGTGACTTAGTGTAAGTTGCGGGGTCTTGTATTACGGAACGAGTAAAGAGACTTGCTGGTAAACGAGATTGAAATAGGTATGTGGACACTGACAATCGAATCTCAGGCAAGTAACATACCGAAGGACAAAGGGAATGACATACGGGATTATCTGAATCCTTGGCAGTGAGGGTCATGTCTACATAGTTCTCGAACCCGCAGGGTCTGCACACTTAAGGTTCGACGTTGTTTTATGCGTATTTGAGTTATATGGTTGGTTACCGAATGTTCTTCAGAGTCCCGGATGAGATCACGGACGTCACGAGGGTTTCTGGAATGGTCCGGAAACGAAGATTGATATAGGATGACCTCATTTGGTTACCGGAAGGTTTTTGTGCATTACCGGAAAAGTTTCGGGCTCATCGGTAGTGTACTGGGAGTGCCGGGAGGGGTGCCGGGGACCATCAGGAGGGGTGTCACTCCCCAAGGGGTCTCATGGGCTATGGGAAGAGATAAACAAGCCCCTAGTGGGCTGGAATAAGTTCCCACTAAGGCCCATAAGGTTTCAGAAGGAAAAACACAAGGTGCAAAGAGTTTCCAAGTGGGAAGGTGGAATCCTACTCCAAGTAGGATTGGAGTAGCACTCCTCCACCTCCAATTTCAGCCAAACCTTTAGGTTTTGAGGCTGCCTCCTCCCCTCCCTCCCTCCTATATATAGTGGGCTTTTAGGGCTGATTTGAGACAACTTTTGCCACGGCAGCCCGACCACATACGTCCACGGTTTTACCTCTAGATCGCGTTTCTGCGGAGCTCGGGCGGAGCCCTGCTGAGCTTAGATCACCACCAACCTCCGGAGCGTCGTCACGCTGCCGGAGAACTCATCTACCTCTCCGTCTCTCTTGCTGGATCAAGAAGGCCGAGATCATCGTCGAGCTGTACGTGTGCTGAACGCGGAGGTGCCGTCTGTTCGGCACTAGATCGGAGCGGATCGTGGGACGGATCGCGGGACGGTTCGTGGGACGGTTCGCGGGGCGGATCGAGGGACGTGAGGAAGTTCCACTACATCAACCGCGTTTCTTAACGCTTCTGCTGTGCGAGCTACTAGGGTACGTAGATTGGAAATCCCCTCTCGTAGATGGACATCACCATGATAGGTCTTTGTGCGCGTAGGAAATTTTTTGTTTCCCATGTGACGTTCCCCAACAGTGGCATCATGAGCTAAGTTCATGCGTAGATGTCTTCTCGAGTAGAACACAAAAGTATTTGTGGGCAGTGATGTGCGTTTTGCTGCCCGTCTTAGTATTTTCTTGATTCCGCGGTATTGTTGGATCGAAGCTGCTCGGACCGACATTACTCGTACGCTTACGAGAGACTGGTTTCATCGCTACGAGTAACTCCGTTGCTCAAAGATGACCGGCGAGTGTCGGTTTCTCCAACTTTAGTTGAATCGGATTTGACCGAGGAGGTCCTTGGATGAGGTTAAATAGCAATTCATATATCTCCGTTGTGGTGTTTGCGTAAGTAAGATGCGATCCTACTAGATACCCATTGTCACCATGTAAAACATGCAACAACAATTAGAGGACGTCTAACTTGTTTTTGCAGGGTATGCTTGTGATGTGATATGGCCAACGATGTGATGTGATATATTGGATGTATGAGATGATCATGTTGTAATAGTTAATATCGACTTGCACGTCAATGGTTTGGCAACCTGCAGGAGCCATAGGGTTGTCTTTAAACTAACGTTTGTGCTTGCAGATGTGTTTACTATATTGCTAGGACATAGCTTTAGTAGTAATAGCATCAGTAGCACGACAACCCCGATGGCGATACGTTGATGGAGATCACGATGATCGAGATCATGGTGTGGCGCTGGTGACAAGAAGATCGTGCCGGTGCTTTGGTGATGGAGATCAAGAAGCAGATGATGATGGCCATATCATGTAACTTATGAATTGCATGTGATGTTAATCCTTTATGCACCTTATCTTGCTTAGTACGACGGTAGCATTATGAGGTGATCTCTCACTACAATTTCAAGACGAAATTGTGTTCTCCCCGACTGTGCACCGTTGCGACAGTTCTTCGTTTCGTGACACACGTGATGATCGGGTGTGATTGACTCAACGTTCACATACAACGGGTGCAAAACAGTTGCACACGCGGAACACTCAGGTTAAGCTTGACGAGCCTAGCATGTGCAGACATGGCCTCGGAACACATGAGACCGAATGGTTGAGCATGAATCGTATAGTTGATATGATTAGCATAGAGATGCTTACCACTGAAACTATTCTCGACTCACGTGATGATCGGACTTGAGATAGTGGATTTGGATCATGTACCACTCAAATGACTAGCGAGATGTACTTTTTGAGTGGGAGTTCTTAAGTAATATGATTAATTGAACTAATTGTCATGAACATAGTCTAATGGTCTTTGCGAATTACGATGTAGCTTGCGCTATAGCTCTACTGTTTTTATATGTTCCTAGAGAAAATTTAGTTGGAAGTTGATAGTAGCAAACTTTGAAGACTAAGTCTGTAAAACCGAGGATTGTCCTTGTTGCTGCGCAGAAGGCTTATGTCCTTAATGCACCACTCGGTGTGCTGCACCTCGAGCGTCGTCTGTAGATGTTGTGAACATCCGACATACACGTTTCTGATGACTACACTATAGTTCAGTACAAAATACTTAATGGCTTAGAAGCAAGGCGTCGAAGACGTTTTGAAACGTCACGGAACATAAGAGATGTTCTAAAGAGATGAAATTGTGATTTCATGCTTGTGCCCTTGTTAAGAGGCATGAGACCTCTGACAAGATTCTTTGTCCACGAAGTAAGGGAGAAAATCTCAATCGTTGAGCGTGTGCTCAGATTATCTGAGTACGACAATCGCTTGAATCAAGTGGGAGTTGATCTTCCAGATAAGATAGTGATGGTTCTCCAAAGTCACTGGCACCAAGTTGTGAGAGCTTCGTGATGAACTATAACATATCAAGGATAGATACAATGATCCTTGAGAGATTCGCGATGTTTGAAACTGCGAGAGTAGAAATCAAGAAGGAGCATCAATAGTTGATGGTTAGTAAAACCACTAAGTTTCAAGAAAGGCAAGGGCTAGAAGGGATACTTCGTGAAACGGCAAAGCAGTTGCTGCACTAATGAACAGACCCCAGATTAAACCCAAGCCCGGGACTAAGTGCTTCTGTTATGAGGGGAACGGTCACCGAGGCGGAGCAAATCTAGATACTTGGTATATAAAAAGGCTGGCAAAAGTCGAAAGAAGTATATTTAATATACATGATGTTGATGTGTACTTTACTAGTACTCCTAGTAGCACGAGGGTATTGGATACCGGTTCGGTTGCTAAGTGATTAGTAACACGAAATGAAAGGTACGGCATAAACGGAGACTAGCTAAAGGCGAGGTGACGATACGTGTTGGAAGTGTTTCCAGGGTTGATATGATCAAACATCGCACGCTCCCTCTACCATCGGGATTGGTGTTAAACCTAAATAATTGTTATTTGGTGCTTGCGTTAAGCATGAACATGATTGGATCGTGTTTATTGCAATACGATTATTCATTTAAAGAGAATAATGGTTACTCTATTTGCTTGAATAATCACCTTCAATGGTTTACTGAATCTCGATCGTAGTGTTACACATGTTCATGATATTGGTGCCAAAAGATATGAGGTAATGATGATAGTACCACTTACTTGTGGCACTGCCGCTTGAGTCATGTTGGTATAAATTGCATGAAGAGGCTCCATGCTGATGGATCTTTATACTCACTTGATTTTGAATCACTAGTGACATGGAAATCATACCACATGAGCAAGGCCTTATTTTCATTGAGATGAAACAAGATAGTAACTTGTTGGAAGTGATACATTTTGATGTATGCAGTCCAATGGGTGCTGAGGCACGCAGTGGATACCATTATGTTCTTAATTCAATGGCGATTTGAGTAGATACAAGAGTATTTACTTAATGAATCACAAAGTCTGAAATATTGAAAAGTTGAATTTTGTTTCAGGAGTGAAGTTCATCGTAACAAGAGGATAAACTATCTACGATATGATCATAGAAATGAATATCTGAGTTACGAGTTTTGGTACGCAGTTAAGACAATGTGGAAATTGTTTCGTAGTTCGTGCCACCTGGAACATCATAGTGTGATGATGTGTCTGAACGTCATAGCCACGCACTATTTGGTATGGTGCATGCTATGATGTCTCTTATCGAATTACCACTATCGTTTATGGGTTATGCTTTAGAGACAACCGCATTCACTTTAAATAGGGCACCGCGTATTTCCGTTGAGATGACAAAGTATAGACTGAGGTTTAGAGAAATCTAAATTGTCGTTTCTTGAAAGTTTGGGGCTTCGACACTTGTGTGAAAAAGTTTCAGTCTAATAAGCTCGAACCCAAAGCGGATAAATGCATCTTCATAGGATATCCAAAATAGTTGGGTACATCTCCTATCTCAGATCCGAAAGCAAAGTGGTTGTTTCTGGAAACGGATCCTTTCTCGAGGAAAGGTTTCTCTCAAAATAATTGAGTGGGAGGGTGATAGAACTTGATGAGGTTATTGAACCATCACTTCGACTAGTGTGTAGCAGGGCACAAGAAGTTGTTCCTCTGGCGCCTACACCAATTGAAGTGGAAGCTGATGATGGTGATCATTGAGCTTCGGGTCAAGTTACTACAAACCTCGTAGGTCGACAAGGTCGCGTACTACTACGTAGTGGTATGGTAACCCTGTCTTGGAGGTCATGTTGTTGAACAATAATGAACCTACGAGCTGTGGAGAAGCGATGGTGGGCCTGGATTCTGACAAATGGCTGGAGGCCATGAAATCCGAGAGAGGATCCATGTATGAAAACAAAGTGTAGACTTTGGAAGAACTACATGATCGTCGTAGGACTATTGAGTAAAGATGGATCTTTAAAAGGAAGACAGACGACGATGGTGATAAGTCACTATTAAGAAAAGCTCGACTTGTCGCAAAGATGTTTCCGACATGATCAAACAGTTGACTATGGTGACACTTTCTCACTCGTAGCGATGCTAAAAGTCCATTAGAATTATGTTAGTAGTTGTTGCATTATTTTTGAAATATTGCACATAGGATGTCAAAACAATGTTTCCTCGACGGTTTCCTTGAGCAAACATTGTATGTGATACAACCAGAAGGTTTTGTCGATCCTAAAGATACTAACAAGTATGCAAGCTCTAGCGATCCTTCAATGGACTGGTGCAAGCATCTCGCAGTTGGAATATACACTTTGATGAGATGATCAAATATTTTGGGTTTGTACAAGGTTTATGAGAAACTTGTATTCCCAAAGAAGTGAGTGGGAGCAGTATAGAATTTCTGATAAGTATATGTGGTTGATATATTGTTGATCAGAAGTAATGTAGAATTTCTGTGAAGCATAAAAGGTTGTTTGAAAGGAGTTTTTCAAAGGAATACCTGGATTGAGGTACTTGAACGTTGAGCATCAAGATCTATGGAGATAGATCAAAACACTTAATAGAAGTTTCAACAAGATGCATGCCTTGACAAGTTTTTGAATTAATTCGAAATAGATCAGCAAAGAAGGAGTTCTTGACTGTGTTGTAAGATGTGAATTTGAGTAAGACTCAAAACCTGACCACGATAGAATAAAGAGAATAGACGGAGGACGTCTTCTATGCCTTAGCCGTAGACTGTAATGTATGCCATGCTGAGTACCGCACCTGATGTGTGCCTTGCAGCAAGTCTGTTAAGAGGTACACAGAGTGATCCAGGACTGAATCACTGATCAGCGGTCAAAGTTATCCTTAGTAACTAAATAGACTAAGGAATTTTTCTCGATTATGGAGGTGGTAAAAGAGTTCATCGTAAAGGGTTACATCGATGCAAGCTTTGACACTAATCCGAATAACTATGAGTAGTCAAACGGATTCGTATAGTAGAGTAGATATTTGGAGCATTTCCGAATAGCACGTAGTAGCAGCATCTATAAGATGACATAAAGATTTGTAAAGAACACATGGATCTGAAAGAATCAGAACCGTTGACTAAAACCTCTCTCACAAGCAAGGCGTGATCAGACCCCAGAACTATATGGGTGTTGGATTCGTTGAAATCACATGGTGATGTGAACTAGATTATTGACTCTAGTGCAAGTGGGAGACTGTTGGAAATATGCCCTAGAGGCAATAATAATTAGTTATTATTATATTTGTTTGTTCATGATAATTGTTTATTATCCATGCTATAATTGTATTGATTGGAAACACAATACTTGTGTGGATACATAGGCAAAACACTGTCCCTAGTAAGCCTCTAGTTAACTAGCTCGTTGATCAAAGATGGTCAAGGTTTCCAAGCCATAGGCAAGTGTTGTTACTTGATAACGGGATCACATCATTAGGAGAATCATGTGATGGACTAGACCCAAACTAATAGACGTAGCATGTTGATCGTGTTATTTTGTTGCTACTGTTTTCTGCGTGTCAAGTATTTGTTCCTATGACCATGAGATCATATAACTCACTTACACCGGAGGAATGCTTTATGTGTATCAAATGTCGCAACGTAACTGGGTGACTATAAAGATGCTCTACAGGTATCTCCGAAGGTGTTCGTTGAGTTAGTATGGATCAAGATTGGGATTTGTCACTCCGTATGACGGAGAGGTATCTCGGGGCCCACTCGGTAGTACAACATCACAAACAAGCCTTGCAAGAAATGTGACTTAGTGTAAGTTGTGGGATCTTGTATTACGGAACGAGTAAAGAGACTTGCCGGTAGACGAGATTGAAATAGGTATGCGGATACTGACGATCGAATCTCAGGCTAGTAACATAACGAAGGACAAAGGGAATGACATACGAGATTATATGAATCCTTGGCACTGAGGTTCAAACGATAAGATCTTCATAGAATATGTAGGATCCAATATGGGAATCCAGGTCCCGCTATTGGATATTGACTGAGGAGTCTCTCGGGTCATGTCTACATAGTTCTCGAACCCGCAGGGTCTGCACACTTAAGGTTTGACGTTGTTTTATGCGTATTTGAGTTATCTGGTTGGTTACCGAATATTGTTCGGGGTCCCGGACGAGATCACGGACGTCACGAGGGTTTCCGGATTGGTCCGGAAACGAAGATTGATATATGGGATGACCTCATTTGGTTACCGGAAGGTTTTCGTGCATTACCGGAAAAGTTTCGGGCTCATCGGTAGTGTACTAGGAGTGCAGGGAGGGGTGCCGGGGACCATCAGGAGGGGTGTCACGCCCCAAGGGGTCTCATGGGCTATGGGAAGAGATAAACCAGCCCCTAGTGGGCTGGAATAAGTTCCCACTAAGGCCCATATGGTTTGAGAAGGAAAAAACACAAGGTGGAAAGAGTTTCCAAGTGGGAAGGTGGAATCCTACTCCAAGTAGGATTGGAGTAGGACTCCTCCACCTCCAATTTTGGCCAAACCTTTAGGTTTTGAGGCTGCCTCCTCCCCTCCCTCCCACCTATATATAGCGGGCTTTTAGGGCTGATTTGAGACAACTTTTGCCACGTCAGCCCGACCACATACCTCCACGGTTTTACCTCTAGATCGCGTTTCTGCGGAGCTCGGGCGGAGCCCTCCTGAGATTAGATCACCACCAACCTCCAGAGTGCCGTCACGCTGCCGGAGAACTAATCTACCTCTCCATCTCTCTTGCTGGATCAAGAAGGTCGATATCATCGTCTAGCTGTACGTGTGCTGAACGCGGAGGTGTCGTCCGTTCGGCACTAGATCGAAGCGGATCGTGGGAGAGATCATGGGACGGTTCGTGGGATGGTTCGCGGGGCGGATCGAGGGACGTGAGGACGTTCCACTACATCAACAGCGTTTCTTAATGCTTCTGCTGTGCGATCTACAAGGGTACGTAGATCGGAAATCCCCTCTCGTAGATGGACAGTACCATGATAGGTCTTAGTGCGCGTAGGAAATTTTTTGTTTCCCATGCGATGTTCCCCAACAATCTAATGCGTTGACCTTGTCATACTGCAGGGGTTGGGATCACCCCCGTGGAGTCCGCAAGTCGAGCACCATCCTTGGGGTACTTTGCCGGCCAAATTTCCTGGGGTTTGGAAGGTTCCCCGGTGAGGGTCAGGTTCCTCAACTAGGATTTAGCTGGGAGCACTACAAGGCTGCCCAGGCCTCGCCGAAGGAGATGATCGAGGGTCACTTGTGCCAAACAAGGGCCGAGATGGTGATCGACAACATTTGGGTAATTTCTCATTTTACACAATCTAAAATTAAAAATATCGCTAGTTATTGTACTAATTACTATTTTATGGTTTGATTGCACACCTTCTATAGGTTTGAGGACCGATACGAGAAGGCGGCGGCCAAGGACCGATTCCAGAACTTACACCACGAAGCTCGGGTGCACACTGTTCAAAACTACTACACATCACGTAGTATTAAGAAGGACAAGTCGTCGTGCCGCCAAAAGTTTATGAGCAAGGATAAGTACATGAAGGTAATTACCTATTCTTAAGGCCTTGTACTTAGTTCCCTTGATTAGATTCGTCGGCGCAACGCTCAAATTTCCCTTTACTAACTTATAGGTGCACCCGAGAAGGTGTGTGGGTAAGATGGATTGTTGGGAGGCATTGGTGTATGAGTGGTGCATAGGCCAATGTCAAGCACTCCACGACAATGCTAAGGACTAGTGAGCACAAATAGTTGTTTTGCCACACCAACAAGGCAGCACCAACTATTTTAGTTTGGGCAGAACTGGGTATGTGGTTTGCTTCATGATTCATGCAATTCATTCTTCATGCTAACTTGGGCCCTTTACTAATACTTTGCTGATCTCTTTTAGGCGCATCACAATAACACGGAGGTGCCAAAGGTGTACAACCTCTATCCATGGCCCATACTACCTCCTACAAAAAGGTCAAGGAATTCTCTGAGTCTAACTTTGATCATCTAGAGAAGTTCACCAACATCTCCTCCCACCACAAGCTTGTGAGGTACAAGGAGGCGGAGAAGGTGAGTAAAGGGGAGGACTTTAACCCGAGCAACCAACCTGTGGATCAAGAGCTCGTGATGATATCTATTTGCGGGAGGATACCATGGCTTGATAGCCCTTGGAGATGGGTAGATACGTTGTCCTCTCACACTCCGGGAGATCAAGGCGCACCAAATGATGTCTTGTCCAGAGATAATGCCTCGTACACGGCCAGTCCATCTCGCTATCAAGGTTAGTTAGACGGACTCAGAAATCTTTATTCAATTACATTCTATGTTTGTCCATCAATGATTACAATGCTAATGATCAGTAGTGTTGTAGTCTGCTCTTCAAAGATAGAGAGCGACAACCCAGACTGCTCTTCACGAGCTTCTGCAGCAGAGGGATCGGGTGGTGACGGAGACGGCTCGTGCCGCAGAGGAGAAGACGGTTCAGTTGTTGGAGGAGGAGAGGCCATGGAATGAGGCGGCTAACTGGGGCATGTACGAGCTCCTAGTGGTAAGCTTATTTTTCGTATTAGCCAAGTCGTGCGTGTAATGTCCGTTTCATTACTAACTAATATGACTGACTCGTCAAAATCAAATGTATAGTCTATGTGCGACAATACCGATCAGACCCCTTTGCTGGTGCTAGTCATTTCCACGATTGAAATAGTGATTTACATTTGAATGGTCATTAGTTACTAGCATTATCATGATAACGAGACATTGCAAATAATCTTTGGTGCAGAATAACTCCCGAGCCGCATCTCACAACCCTTCTCCCGGGCAACATTCTCCAGGTGAAACCGCCCCGAGCAACCCCGGTTCTTCACATCCGCGATGAGGATGACGGTAAGTTTTCTGTAGTGCTATGCTTAACAAATGCATATTTAGTTTCGTACGTGCTAGTTCGCCCTATTACAGAACTTACACCATTATGGTCGGGTGCACGCTGTTCGAAACTACTATGTATCGCGTAGTATTAAGAAGGACAAGTCATCGTGCCGCGAAAAGTTTCCGAGCAAGGATAAGTACATGAAGGTAATTACCTATTCTTAAAGCCTTGTACTTAGTTTCATTGTTTTGATTTGTTGGCATAGCGCTCAAATTTCTCTTTACTAACTTATAGGTGCACCCGAGATGGTGTGGGTATAATATGATTTGTTGGGAGGCATTGGTGGATAAGTGGTGCATAGGCCAATGGTGAGCCATCCACGACAATGCTAAGGACAGGCATGCCCACATGGTTGTTGTGCCACACAAACAAGGCAACACGAACTATTTTAGTTTGGGCGGAACTGGGTATGTGGTTTTCTTCATCATTCATGCAATTCATTCTTCATTCTAGCTTGGGCCCATTACTAATACTTTGTTGATCTATTTTAGGCGCATCACGATAACACGGAGGTGCTAGAGGTGTACGACTTCTATGCCATGGCCCATACTACCTGCTACAAGAAGGCCAAGGAATCCTCTGAGTCTGACCTCGATCATCCAGAGAACGTCACCAACATATCCTCCCACCACAAGCTCATGAGTTACAAGGAGGCCGGTGGGGAAGACGAGTAGAGAGGAGGACTTTAATCCGAGCCAACAAACTTTGGATCCAGAGATGGTGATGATATCTGGTGGCAGGAGGATACCATGGCTCGATAGCCATTGGAGATGGGCTGACACGTCGTCTTGTCACTCTCCTGGAGATCAAGGCTCGCCAAACAAGCTCCTGTCCTGAGATAATGCCTCGTCCACGACCAGTCGATCTCGCCATCGAGGTTAGTTATATGGACTCAGAAAACATTATTCCATTGCATAGTGTGTGTGGCCATCAATGATTACAATGCTAACAAGGAGTAGTGTTGTAGGTTTCTCTTCAAAGAGAGAGAGAGCGACAACCCAGGCTGCTCTTCAGGATCTTCTGCAGAAGAGGGATTGGGTGGCGGGGAGACGACTCGGCCATACAACATAAGAAGGTTCAGTTGTTGGAGGAGGAGAGGGGCGGAATGAGGCGGCTAACTGGGTCATGTACGAGCTCCTTGTGGTATGTTTCTTTTTTGTATTAGCCAAGTCATGCATGGAATGTTAGTTTCATTACTAACTAATATGACTAACTCTTTAAAACCAAATGTATAGTCTATGCGTGAGAATACCAGTGAGACCCCTTTGACTGTGCCAGTCTTTTCTGCGGTTGAAACGGTGAGTTACATTTGAATGGTCAGTAGTTACTAGTATTAACATTTTAGTGTCATCATGCTAACGAGACATTGCAAATGGTCTTTGGGGTAGATTAACTCCAGAGCCACATCGCACAACCCTTCTCCAGGGCAACCTTCTCGAGGTGACACCGCCCCGAGCAACCCCAGTGCTTCACAAACGTGATGAGGACGACGGTAACACTTCTCTAGTGTTTAGCTAAACAAATTCAAACTTAGCTTCGTACATGCTAGTTAGCCCTATTATAGAATTTCCACCACGATGCTCGGGTGAAGGCTGTTCGAAACTACTATGCATCGCATAGTATTAAGAAGGATAAGTCATCGTTCCACGAAAAGTTTCTGAGCAAGTATAAGTACATGAAGGTAATTACCTATTCTTAAGGCCTTGTACTAACTTTCCTTGATTATATTCATCGGCGTAGCGCTTAAATTTCACTTAACTAACTTATGGGTGCACCCGAGATGGTGTGTGGATAAGATGGATTGTTGGGAGACATTGGTGTATGAGTGGTGCATAGGCCAATGGCGAGCCATCCACGACAATGCTATGGACCGGTGTACCCAAATCGTTATTGTGTCACACCAACAGGGCAACACAAACTATTTCAGTTTGGCAGAACTGGGTATCTGGTTTGCTTCATGATTCATGCAATTCATGCTTCATGCTAGATTGGGCCCATTACTAGTACTTTGTTGATCTCTATTAGGCGCATCACAATAACACAAAGTTGCCAGCGGTATACGACCTCTATGCCATGGCTCACACTGCCTTCTAGAAGAAGGCCAGGGAATTCTCTAAGTCTGACCTCGATCATCCAGAGAAGTTCACCAACATCTCCTAGCACCACAAGCTCGTGTGTTACGTGGAGGTGGTGAAGGCGAGTAAAGGGGAGGACTCTAACCCGAGCCAGTAACCTTTGAATCCAGAGCTGGTGATGATATCTAGTGGCGGGAGGCTCCATGGATCGATAGCCATTAGATATGTTCTGATACATTGCCCTCTCAGTCTCATGAAGATCAAGGCACGCCAAACGAGCTCCTGTCCTGAGATAATGCCTCATCCACTTCAAGTCGATCTGGCCATCATGGTTAGTTATATGGACTCCGAAAACTTTCCTCCATTACATTGTGTGTGTGGCCATCAATGATTACAACGCTAACGAGGAGTAGTGCTGCAAGCTGCTCTTCAAAGAGATAGAGCGACAACCCAGGCTGCTCTTCAGGAGCTTCTACAAAATAGGGATCGGGTGGCGCCGAAGATGGCTCGGTCCGCAGACGAGAAGACGGTTCGGTTGTTGGAGGAGGAGAGGGCACAAAATGAGGTGCCTAACTGGGCCATGTACAAGCTCCTTGTGATAAGTTACTTTTTCGTATAGCCAAGTCATGCAGGTAATGTTTGTTTCATTACTAACAAATATGACTGATTCGTCAAAATTAAATGTATACTCGATGTGCGAGAATATCGGTCAGACACCTTCGTTGGTGCGAGTCATTTATGTGGTTGGAATAGTGAGTTACATTTGAATGGTCATTAGTTACTAGTATTAAAATTTTAGTGTCATCATGCTAACAAGACATTACAAATGATCTTCGATGAAGAATAACTCCCGAGCCGCATCGCACAACCCTTCTCCAGGGCAACCTTCTCCACGTGACCCCCCCCCCCCCCCCCGAGTAGCCCCGGTGCTTTGCATCCGCGATGACGACGACGGTAAGCTTTCTCTAGTGTTCTGCTTAGCAAATGCATAGTTAGCATCATACATGCTAGTTAGCCCTATTATGCCACATACTTAGCTGCTTTTCCGCAAGAAATACATACTTAGCTAAGTATCCTCTGAAATGAAATAATGAACTTATTTAGTTCGTTTATGATATAATTAGCTTCATTATGTCAAAAATGGCATAATAACCTTGGTAAGCTCACAAATGTCATATACTTAGCTTGTTTTCCTCCAAAATGACATAATAAGCTCAAAATGGCATAAAAATAAAAGGAAAGAATATAAGAGGAAAGAGAAGAAAATGATAGATTATAAGAAGGAGGATGAGATTCTTCTTTCCTTCTACTTATTATTTTCGTTCTCTTTCTTCTTCTTCTTCTTCTTGTTCATCTTCTTTTTCTTCTTCTTCTTATTCTTCTTCTAGTCTTGTTCTTCTTGTTCTTCTAGTTTTCTTCTTCTTCATCTAGTTTTGTCGTTCTTCTTCTTGTAAGTTTCTTATTCTCATTTTGCAGATTTTATTCACTTCATGCAAGCTGGCATTGATGGATTGCTATTGTTTTTTTCGATTTCTGTGGATGAAAAGTGTGATGTTTGACACTATATCTATATACGAATGAACAATTTGAAGCTAGCCTATTTGTTGTCTTTCTCAATATTTTCATGGTGATGTTGGATACATGCCATATGCTTCTTATATGATGTTTGAAACTATATATGACGTTTGAAATTATATATATCATAGATGTATTCTGGAAATGCAGGAAAATAACTGAAAACAAACAAAAAAGTGGCAATACAGTCATTTTGCTATCATCCAACCGACAGCAAAGGCCTTTGTCGTCTGCGAGCTGATGACAAAGGTGTCATTTGGCATCTACCTGTGCAACATAGGAGTAGCAGGTATGACCCATATGGTCACTTTGTCGTCAGCTAGAGTAAGGCAAACGACAAAGGGCCTCTAAGGTAGATGGCAAAGCACCACCACGGCAGATGGCAAAGGACCACTCAGGCAGACGGCAAAGGACATGACAGGTAGTTGTGTGGTGGAACTAGTGGTGACGTCAGATGGCGGATGGCGTCGACTGTCGTTAGCCACCTAATGGGGCTCACAGGTATCCAATGCCTTCTAGCACCTTTGTCGTTTGCTACTTTAGATAGACCAACGACAAAGATCTTTGTCGTCCACAGCCACCCAGCAGAGGGCAAAGGAAGTCATTACAATGACTTTTAGTGCCAAAATTTTGTCGTGACCCAGCGGACGATAATTGTTTGTCCCGTCCATGGCATGGTCCTTTGCCGTCTGATATGGTGGACGGGAAAGCAAAAAATTCCTGTAGTGATAGTGAATACATGAGGTTATATGTCGTCATTGCCAGGGTGGAGGTCACTATGCCCATCCAAGCATGTGATGATTTTTACCGAGGATGGTGGATGACTCTGCTTGTCATTATGATGAGCATACTCTCGCTCCTACTAAAAGTGAAGAACAAGGTGTACATGAAACTAAATAAGATAAAAAATACATGGCTGTTGACTATGCCGACCGGTATGAAAGTTTAGTTGCTGAATGTGGTTTGAGTGTGCAGGTAACACATGCTTAACAAAATCAGCGGCACAATTTGTTCCATACAAAGGGAGTTATGAAGGAACGTTATGTTCGCGTCATCGTTGATGGAGTGAGGTGCAACAACTTGGTTACCATGGAGATGGTGGAGAAGTTGCCTCTCACCACGAGAACAAATCCTCATCCTTGTTACATCCAATGGCTCAACAACAGTAGCAAGGTTCAGGTATTGTGTACTGTTCATGTGCATTTTAGCATTGCAACATATTCTGATTATGTTGATTATGATGTGGTACCCATGCAAGCATAGTAGGACAAATCAGTATAATATTGTTCATAAGGATCAAAATATAACTTTGCTTCCTATGTCTACAACACATATTATCAAAGGTGACTTTGGTAGAGCTAGTATATAAAAATAGGACCTAAATAAGATTGAAAATCAGATTGTGGCAAAGGAATTGGAGGAACACAATAAGACTAATAGACCTTCATCTAGTGTTGCATCTGCAATAAAATAAAAGAGTGGTTGTTTACTTGCTACTAAGTCTTATATTACTGATCTGGATTTTACTAGATCTGTTTGCTATGCATTTGTGTGCGAAAAAGTATTATTTTCATTCTAGGACATGCATCCCCGTTTGCCTCAATCTGTCACTATCCTTTTACAGGAGTTCCTTGACGTGTTTCCACAAGATGTGCCATTAGGATTACCACCTATTAGAGGGATTGAATATCAGGTTGACTTAATTCATGTTGCATCGCTTCCCGACCATGCACCATGCCTTACCAATCTAGAGGAGAGAAGGAGATTATCGGTCAATTAGAGGAGCATCTCGACAATGGTTATATACATGAATACCTTAGTCCTTGTGTTGTTCCCACTATTCCAGTGCCAAAAAAGGATTGTACATCGCGTATTTGTGTTGATTGTGGAGGCATTGATAATATCAGGTCGACTTAATTCCTAGGATATATGATATGCTTAATGGATTAAGTGTCTCTACAATTTTCTCGATAGTTGATTTGCATAGTGGATACCATCAAATTTGGGTGAAATTGGGAGATGAATGGAAAACAACATTTAAAACTAACTCTGAATTATATGACTCGTTAGTCATGCCTTTTGGGTTAACTAATGCACCTAGTAATTTCATGATATTAATAAATGAGGTTTTATGTGCTTTCATTGGATGATTTGTGGTAGTCTATTTTTATGATACACTGATTTATAGTACATCCTTGGAGGAACACTTAGAACATTTACGTGTTCCTTCATTGATGTTTGTGATGCACGTTTGTTTGGTAACCTCAGGAAGTCCACCTTTTGCATCGACCGACTATCTTTTCTTGGCTATGTTGTTACTCCCGGGGAATTGAAGTTAATAAATCCTAGACTAAAGCTATTGAGAGTTGGCCGCAGCCTAAAAGAGTGCAAGAAGTGAGGAGTTTTCTCGGCATCACTAGTTTCTATTGGCGTTTCGTGAGAGATTTCAGCACCATTGGTGCACCTCTCAATGAGGTTAAAAATAAGGATGTGCCTTTTTCTTGTGGTACCGCACAAGAAGAAGCCTTTAATAAAACTTTCGAGCTTGAATGTGATGCTAGTCGAATTGGATTATGAGAAGTCTGATTACTAGATAGTAAACCTCTTGCATACTTTTTTGAAAAACTGAGTGGGCCTGGTCTGGATTATTCTACTTATGATAACGAATTATATGCTCTTTTTCGGACTTTGGAAACACGGCAACATTATTTATAACCCAAAGAATTTGTGATACATTGTGATCATGAATCTTTGAAACATATGAAGAGTCAAGAAAAATTGAACCATAGACATGCATAATTGGTTGAATTCACTCAATCTCTCCCTTATGTCATTAAAACCAAAAATGGAAAAGACAATGTTATTGATCATGCGTTGTCTCTATGTTATACTATTGATTCACAACCTGACTTCATATTATTTAGTTTGGAGACCATCAACGATAAATATGTGCATGAAGCTGACTTTATAGATTTGCTGCAGAATTGTGAAGAAGGGACATTGTCGTGGTTTTCTCACGGAAGATGTCCTAGTGTAAGGACTTAATGATGGAGCCATCGCACCTTGGTGGCGACTCAAAGGAGTTAGGCGGAAGCGGGACTCAGATTTACCCAGGTTCGGCCCCTCGTGAGGAGGTAAAAGCCTACGTCCTGCTTTGTGTTGTATTGATGATGTTTCGATTACAAGGAGGGCGTAACTCGCCTGGCGTAGCTCTCGATGATTTCTAACCTACCCTCTCCTCTCCAGGGACTTGCCTTTATATACAGGTTGAGGCCGTAGGGTTTACAAGAGTCCTTGCCATAACACAAGTCGTGATTCCTTTAATCTCTAAATCGTCGTGCCTTCCAAGACTGGAGGACTCCCTGATGACTTAACCTCCATGTAGATCTTGAACCGCCATCCAGCTCCTGGGCCTTCTGGGCCAAAGCTTGAACCGCCAAAGTATGAGTCACCTACTTGGTGACCCGGCCCAACTAGGGCGGGTCACATGGGAGATAACATCCCCAACATTAGGCCCCAGATTGACTTGAACCTGCTCATGCCAATAAACTTTTACCTAGTTTAGGAACGACTAATTCCACCTTTTCTGTGAATCATACGCTTAAGCTGCCATCCACCATGGAAATACCCAAGTTGCCGAACCGTTTCCGATGACATCACCTTATCCCTTTAATTCCAGAAAATGATGACGCAATCCCCAACCGATCTCTTGGCACAAATATCCCAAAAATCTTGGCGCCATAAGTGCGAATCTTTACTTTGCCCCCTCCGGTTCCCGCGCGAGGCGCCTGGATCCCCGCACCTGACCTATTAAATAGGCTCGGGAACAGGGGTGGAGGGAATCTTTTCCCACTCGTCTTCTGTTTCTTCTTCTCCCTCGTCGCCATGCAAGGAACTCCGCCGCCGCCCGACGAGCTCCATTGCCGCCCGAGGGTCTCCCGCTTCGTCTGAGGGGCTCCGCCGCCGACCACTGCGTCCTTCGCATCGTCGAGCTAAACGGGAACACCATCTCCACCGCGGGTTTGTACAACCATCTCCGGACGTCGTTCAATAGGTTAGTCCTCCGCCATTACGAACAGATCCGAGCTTTTCAACGTTCACCACTCGTTGTGCCCTAGAACTCCTCGAATTCCTCAGCGTTTGCCATTCGATTCAAAATGGTAGCTTAGCGTATTAGTATCGACTGCATCTCCAATCCATTTAATTTCGGTTTAGAGAACAAAGAGGGCTTTGGTTAAATCACCCCTGCCGTAGTTGCTTTCAACTGTGACCTGTTTCATCTCATCCAGGCTTTCTCCGTTATTTTACCTTGCTCGTAGATCCACATTGCATTGCTCGCTCTGTAGAAGACGTTTTGTAGATTCATACTTCCTCATTTTTTTGCATGTTTTTGATGCCCTGAGATACCTCCTGTGAGTAATGGGAAATTCCTAAATCGCCCTCGTGCCCGAACCTGGTCCCTTGTTGGCGAGTTAATAAATTCTCTCAGCCACTCGACAAGCATTTTGGCGGGTTAACTTACCCATGACCTTTTCCTTTGTAGCTATGGGTACCGACTTTAAGGCCGACTGGCTCCCGACCAAAATTGACGACACCTTCCTCTATGAGTGCGTAAAGTCAGGGAACCTTGACCCGAAGGGAGTCATTGGATGGCGATCTGGACTAGGCGACGAAATTCCCAACGCGGTCGAAGGGGAAATAGTTGTTTTTGCTGACCACCTCGAACGAGGGTTTAAGCCGCCAGGGTCAAAGTTCCTTGGAGATTCTATGTTTTTCATGAACGTCCGCCTCCAAGACCTTGGCCCCAACTCGATCAGCAACATGTGCCAATTCCAGGTATTCTGTGAAGCTTACCTACAAATGGAACCGTCGGTCACTTTGTTTTGGTACTTCATCCACCTGAATCGCCAGACCAAGTTCTCCAATGGCCCTAGCTTAGAACTTGGAGGGGTTAATGTTCAACGATGCAAGGATAGTCCATTCCCATCACTCGCCATGCCTAGCCACCCCAAAGGTTGGGCCGAGTGTTGGTTTTATTGCCGGGACACTTCTCCTCTGGGTGAGAACAAACTCCTAGGCTACAGGAAGGAGCGTCTGCCCACAAACTTCAAACTTCCTGACAAGCTCACCGAAGAAGATGAATCGGATTTCATTCCAGTGCTATCCGAGTTACGATCTTTAACAAACAATGGTCTTACTAGAGTTGATCTGATCCGCTGCTGGGTGGAATGGCGCATCCTTCCCTTAAGTCGCCGAGACGGCGTGATGTGCGAGTTTGATGGTACTTTGAACCATCTTCAATGCTACTTCCACACAGCACTCACAGAGGAAGACATTGTGAGCATCATCAAGAAGCAAACCGGCGAGTCTTTGGTCAAGTGTAGCAAAATAGGGCTTAGGCCATTTTGCAAGATTAACCCGGCTCCTAAGGTAAATAATTTGACCCGCTCTTGGTTCAATCTTTCTGACTTACCCGGATTCTGACTTGCATAATGACAATTCCACCTCAGAAGGGCGACCGATTCTGGTCACGAAGGCCGAAGAAGCAAACCAAACCGCCTGCCAAAAAGAAGTCCAAGGGCAAAACCCAAGCCGATGTCGCTGAATCGTCTGATGTGGACGAATCCCAAGTCGGCGAAGCATCTTCAGAGGTAAAGTTTTATACTCTTTGTCTTGACGCCCTTTTACTCTAATTTGTGCTTATATCTCTGCATTTCCATGTATAGAATGATGATAACGAAAGCCAGGATGACGCCGTAGAGGTAATTTCCATTTCTTCCGACTCAACTTCTCCTTCGCCTAAGCCGGCCAGGCGAGTTTGTAGGAAAGTTCCCATGTCTCACCCGAATGCTTGTCTGGACCCTAATTTCCTCTTGAAGAAGGCGCAACACACTTCCCTTCGGAAAACTCGAAGCCACTCAGGGGATTTGATGTCCCGGTTACCAGCAAAAACCCCTACCAAGAAACAGCGAAATGAGGTACCCTCTATCAATTTCTACCTTCATTTTCTTTTGGATCACACTTGTAACTCGCTCATATTTTGAGATATTACTCTTGCAGACTTCTCCCCCTTCATCGGGCGACTCAGTGATGTCGGCCCTTCCGCCAATGATTTACGTACAAGGGTAAGTCCTTATAATATTTATGTCTTTCCAGATGATAATGATGCTTGCTTTAAACATGACCCTCTTTTTCTCTATAGCGCAAGCGAAGAAGAGGAAAACCGGCGGCTCAAGTACCACTCCTTCTGCTCCAGAGCTTAAAGAAGACCCAGCACCGGCTCATGTTGACCCGGCAAAAGATATACCTGATGACCGGATTGACCTTCCAAGTTCTCCCAAGGAAGGCATGCAAACGACCAACCCGCCAACTCTGTTGAAGGCGGCTGAAGATCCTGATGCTGTGGTCATTACTGGTACTAGCTTCTCTAAGCCGGCTTCGGTAATCTTATCGAAGCATGTATCAATATCGTCCCATCCTTCCACCAGGCATGAGATCTCCAAGGCCAAACTTCCTCAATATCAAAAACTTGAGTTTGATGAACTCTGCTCTGGCTTCGAAAGTCCCCTAGAAACAAGTTATGAAATAGAGAAGAACCTGCTCCATATGATGAAGAATAAACATGAGGTATGCCTTAATGCATAACCTCCTCATTAGCCCCCAAGGGCCGGGTCATCTTATTTAAAGATGAGTCGGGTCTTGCATTAGAAAATCTTCGACCTGTAACCCCCAAGGGCCGGGTCATCTTTCGAAAGATGAGCCGAGTCTTGTCTTAGAAAAAACCTTCAGCCTGTAACCCCCAAGGGCCGGGTCATCGTTTGAAAGATGATCCGGGTCTTGATTTAGAAAAAATCTTCGACCTGTAACCCCCAAGGGTCGGGTCATCTTTTGAAAGATGAGTCGGGTCTTGATTTAGAAAAAAACTTCAACCTGTAACCCCCAAGGGCCGGGTCATCTATTGAAAGATGAGTCGGGTCATGCTCGTGGTATAATTTTTTTGTTAAAAGATTATACATTAGCCCCCAAGTGTCAGGGATGTTGCTTGCAACAATTCTGAGACTTCTCCCTCCAAAATATGTTGACAAGAATCTATGGCCCAAGCCGAGTCGACGTTGGGCGACTTAAAGAAAAGTTTAGCTGACCAGCAAGACGCGCGGGCTCAAACAGAAGAAAAATACGAGGAGATCTTAGCTGATATGGAAAAGCTAAAAGCCGCCAACAAGAAATCTCAAGCTGATCAAGCCACCGTGCTAAGGCGAGCTGAAACCGCTGAAACAAAACTGGGAGACGTGCAACAAGAGCTGGCCGGTTTAAAGAAACATATTTCGAGCATGACGCATGCCATCTTTGGTAAGAAGGAATTCCTGGTTTCGTATCTCTCAATGAAAAATTAGTGTGAAAAACAAAGTATTGACCATCATAGTCTTTCTCACGCAGGCCCGAGGGCCACCAACCTTCAGGACGACTTCATCTTGAAATTAAAGGCGATTTACACACTGACTGAGCAGCTATATACTGGGAGCATGCTGACCATGAAGGCAGTGTTGGGCACCAAGGAACCAATCACATCAATCAAAAAGAGGCTTGGCTGCTTATCCACCCTTCCGCCTCAGATCGGTGAGCTAACCCGATCAGCCGCCCGGAAGGGTGCACTAACTACCTTGAGTCGGTGTTTGGCGTATGCTCCAGAACTGAAGACCGAAGAGGTAGCAACAGGCTTCCCACAACTCAAGGATGACGAGTCAGAGTTTACTCAAGATGATTATCATCGTGTCGTCAAGGAATCACGCTCGACGGCGACTCAGCTAGCAGCAAGCTTTGATTTATCAAAGTACCAAGCCGCTTATGATGACAAGAACAAGAAAGTAATCCCGCCTGCATTTGTGACAACCAGCTTAACTCATCGTCCGCCTAAGAACCCTTTTGATTTGGAGTCGTATCTCTCGGCATTCTTGAACGATGAAGACGAATTTACCGTTTTATCCAATTGTAATTGGGTACTGGGCGATTTACAAATTGAAGTCGACTAGAGCTCGAGGCAAGTTGACCCGGAGGCACCAGCAGAATAGACCCTACTGATTTGGCCATCTGAGCCATGTAATAGGTCATTATAGAAAACAATCCTTTGCTTATGTTTGTTGTGGAACTCTTCTGTGACCTTTGAAAACACCTTGTGCCGTCCTTGGGGTGCCATGATGCTTGACCCACCATGTCAATAAAGATTCGATTACCAACCTGTTTGGCTAGCAAAAGCATATATCAAACCATCTCAATGAGTAATGGATGATGATAAATAATAACCGACTAAAGGTATATTGGCGAATTTGTATGAAGAAAACCGGCTCAATGAGACACGGCGAGTCTCATAAATCTATGAAACCTTCTGGCAGTGCCAGGAAGGTGATAGTAAGAATTTCTTTGGCTCGTTCAAGTCATGAAATGATAGCACGAGTTAGAAAAACTCAAGTGCTACCCAAAGGAGACTTTTTGTATAAAAAAATCTCAAGTATTTAGACCGGCTGATCAGGCGCGAGTCAAGCTTCGGTGAAGCAGGTTCAATGAACCAATGGTTTCTCTATTTTCCATGTGGGCCACTAGCCAGTACCATGCATGTTTTAACCAAGGTGAGTTCAGGGTCCAAATAGTGGATTGACTCGCCAAGAGTTCATGGGTCCATATGGTGATTTGGCCAACACACAGTCCAGTATAACCATTTGTAGTGCGGTAATTTTTCGCTAGCCAAATGGGTAGTTAGGCTGATCTCAGTGAGAGGAAGCCCCCAAGTGACCTATGATTAGGGGAAAGACTGGTCATAGGATTGTAGAAGCGTATACGCTCTTACCACAAAACGACTTGGGAGCTGATAGCCCCCAAGTAAGCTGGTCTAATCCTCAGAATCGTATAACGCGCCCATGTTTGAATCGTGCGCTTGTAGCGACTTGATCCTCTTTGTCTTATCGATACCAAGTGTTGTACTAAGTGCAGCATGTCGACTTATGCTCTCTCGTATTGATAGCGTCCATGCTTGGGCGACTTGTTGAGGAACAATAAAGATCCATGCTTTCAAGAAGATGAAGTGGCAGGAAAACCCAACATTCGTGGGTATCGACTTTATTGCTTTATATATACAAAGGACTTACAATTTCCAAAGATGGGAGAGAAAAGAAAAAGGGGAGCCAATAGCTCAAGTGTAGTGAGGCCGCAGATGGGCTATGTTCCAGGAGCGAGTTGACTCATCCTCCGTGGTTGGCCGATTAGGCCGAAGATCAACCAAATAGTATGAGTCGTTGCGAAGATTTTTGCTAACGACAAACGGTCCTTCCCATGGCGGTGACAACTTATGCATGCCAGTGCGATCTTGGATCAACCGGAGCACTAAGTCGCCCTCCTGAAAAGCTCGGCTCTTGACCCGGCGGCTATGATAATGCCGCAAGCCTAGCTGATAGATAGCTGATCGGGAGGCAGCCAAATCGCGTGCTTCGTCCAAAGCATCCAAAGAATCTTGACATCCCAACTCATTATCCTGCTCCACATAAGCGGCGACTCGGGGCGAGTCATGCCTAATGTCACTGGGAAGAACGGCTTCTGCTGCGTACACCAAGAAGAAAAGAGTAAAACCCGTAGAACGATTCGGGGTGGTTCGAATGCTCCATAATACCGAAGGAAAGTCCTCAACCCAACACCCTGGGGTGCGTTCCAAGGGAACCATAAGTCAGGGTTTGATTCCCCGCAACACTTCCTGATTCGCCCGTTCTGCCTACCCATTAGATTGTGGATGAGCAACCACACACACATCAAGCCGGAGATGCTCCCGGTTGCAAAACTCCCGCATCTCCCCCTGTGATAAGTTGGTACCGTTATCAGTGATAATGTTGTGTGGGTATCCAAACCGAAATATCAACTTTTTCAAGAACTTCACGGCCGTTTATGCGTCACAGCTGCCAACAGGCTCTGCTTCGACCGACTTGGTGAATTTATCGACCGCGACCAGTAGATGAGTCTTTTTATCGGATGACATCTTAAAGGGACCAACCATATCTAACCCCCAGACCGCAAAAGGCCAAGTGATGGGGATCATCCTTAATTCTTGAGTCGGCACATGAACCTGTTGTCCCAAACGTTGATAGCCATCACATCAACGAACTATCTCTTATGCATCCGCATGAGCCATCAACCAAAAGAACCCATGTC
Source organism: Hordeum vulgare subsp. vulgare (assembly GCF_904849725.1). Taxonomy (NCBI): domain Eukaryota; kingdom Viridiplantae; phylum Streptophyta; class Magnoliopsida; order Poales; family Poaceae; genus Hordeum; species Hordeum vulgare. The sequence continues at coordinate 302,049,653 of NC_058519.1, forward strand.
GGAACGCCTTGGAAAAAGGGAACGTGACCCCGCGTGATGCCCACAATCTCCTGCATGGATTTCGTTGAGAATTATGCAACCTTCATCAGAAGAAACGCATCTTTGAAATACCCCAGAAGTACTTGGCTTGTATAACTCGCCGTTGATGACGACCATGGATTTGCTCCGACGAACGATTTGACGGGCGAACACCTCATCCGAAGGTAACTCGCCTCGTGTGAGGTACGCCAAGTAAGGAAGAACCTAATCCGGCGTAACACGTAGAGCCGCCACAAACTAATACTCCGGATCTGGTATCGCCAATTCCTCTTCTGAAGGCAACCTCATAGAAGGATTATGCAGAATATCCAGAAAGACATTAGGAGGAACCGGCTTACGTTGCGAGCCGAGACGCGAAAGGGCATCAGCTGCTTCGTTGAGTCGCCGGTCGATATGATCGACTTGATAACCATGGAAATGACCCACCACATCAGACACGACACTTCTGTAAGCCGCCATCAGGGGGTCCCGGGAATCCCATGTACCTGAAGCTTGTTGTGCCACGAGATCGGAATCGCCCAAGCACCTGACGCGTATGAAGTTCATCTCCTTGGTGAGTCGCAAACCATGAAGCATGGCTTCATACTCCGCAGTGTTATTGGTACACGGGAACATGAGTCAGAGAACATAATGGGACTTGTCTCCCTGTGGTGAAATCAACACCGCGCCAGCCCCCGAGCCCTCCAATTGCCTAGACCCGTCAAAGTAAATGGTCCAGTACATGAGATCAGGCCTGTCTTCGGGAATCTGCAACTCGGTCCGATCATTAATGAAGTCGACCAATGCGTGGGACTTGATAGCCGTGCGAGGCGTATACCGCACGTGGTGTGGTCCGAGCTCAATTTCCCACTTGGCGATTCGTCCCGTTGCTTCTCGGTTCTGGATGATATCCCCAAGAGGAGCGGAGCTAACCACCGTGATAGGATGTTCTTGGAAATAATGTTTTATCTTCCGACTCGCCATAAACACCCCATAAACCAACTTCTGCCAATGTGGATAACGTTGTTTGGAGAGGGTTAGAAACTCGCTGATAAAATACACCGGGCACTGTACCGGGTATTCCTTTCCTTCTTCCTTCCGTTGAACAACCACTGCCACGCTCACTGCCTTGGTATTCGCCGCGATGTACAAAAGCATAGGCTCCTTTTCAGTCGGGGTGGCCAGAACCGGCGGGTTGACCAGTTGCTGCTTCAGGTCTTCAAAAGCTTCGTTGGCCTCGTCCATCCAAACAAACTGATCAGCTTTCTTATAAAGCGACTCAAGGCCACAATACGACCCGGCATGCGTTGAACTTGATTAATATTCGCTGGTTTCCCAAGCCAGGTGATTGCTTCAATTTTGTCCGGGTTGGCCTCAATGCTGCGTTCTGACACCAGAAAACCCAAAAGCTTTCCTGCAGGAACACCAAAGACACATTTGGTGGGATTAAGTTTCATCTGATACACACGCAGATTGTCAAAGGTTTAGTTGAGATCCTCCAAGAGCGTCTCCTTGCGGGATTTAACCATGATGTCATCAACGTAAGCATGGACGTTGCGTCTGATTTGGCCGCGGAGACAGTTTTGGATACAACGCTGGTAAGTCGCCCCAGCGCTCTTGAGCCCAAACGGCATGGATACATAGCAAAAAGCCCCAAACGGGGTTATTAAGGCCGCCTTCTGCTGATCTTCCACAGCCATCTTGATCTGGTGATATCCGGAGTAGGAGTCCAAGAAACACAAAGGCTCGCATCCCGCAACCGAGTCAATGATTTGATCAATGCGGGGAAGGGCGAAAGGATATTTTGGGCAAGCTCTGTTGAGGTCGATGTAGTCGATGCACATGCGAAAAGTGCCGTTCTTCTTGACCACCAGGACCGGGTTAGCCAACCATTTAGGGTGGAAGACCTCAACGATGAATCCGGCGGCCAAAAGACGGGCGACTTCTTCTCCGATCGCCTTGCGTCGCTCCTCATTAAATCTGCGAAGATATTGCTCAATCGTCTGTGCTTTAGGTTCAATATTAAGATGGTGCTCAGCGAATTCTCTCGGTACACCAGACATGTCAGAAGGTTTTCATGTGAAGATGTCCCGATTCTCACGGATGAATTCGATGAACGGGCTTTCCTATTTGGGATCCAGACCCACCTCGATAGTGAACTGCTTGGACGAGTCGGCAGGAGTGAAGTCCACCATCTTAGTGTCATCCGTCGGCTTAAACTTGAGGAGCGGCTCAGCATCAGTTGTTGGCTTCTTGAGAGGCGACATATCCGCTGGGTCAACATTGACTTGGTGATACTTGAGCTCTTCCGAGGCGCAAGTGATTTCTGCGTAAGCCGCATCTCCTTCCTCACACTCCTTTGCTATCCTCCTGTCACCATCGACTGTGATGGGTCCCTTAGGGCCAGGCATCTTGAGTTTAAGGTAGACATAGCAGGGGCGAGCCATGAACCGGGCGTAAGTCGGCCGCCCGAACAATGCATGATAAGGGCTCTTCAGCTTGACCACCTCAAATATAAGTGACTCGCTCTTGTAATTGGATGTTGTACCACAAGCCATGTTAAGTTTGACTCACCCAATTGGGTAAGACGACTTACCCGGAACGATACCATAGAAAATCGTGGTTGACGGCATTAGGTCCTTCTCCAAGAGATTCATCCTTCGATAGGTGTCGAAATATAATATGTTGATGCTGCTGCCACCATCCATAAGAACCTTTGAAAGGGTATATCCGCCGACTTGGGGTCCACGACCAATACGAAGTCGCAGGGTTGTCGATTCTGGGCGGGTGGTCCTCGCTACTCCAAGAGATAGTTTGCTCAGACCAATGGAGGTACCTGGGGAGCGCCGGCTCGGACACGCTATACATCCTGTGCTTCACCTTCTTGTCTCGCTTACAGGCACTGGTTGTGAATACATGGTATTGTCCGTTATTTAATTGCTTGGGATTGCTGCGGAATCCGCCATTATCATCTTGCCCCTGGGGATCCCCTTACGGGGGTGGCTGCTGAAACACTTCGGGCGGGTTATACCGCTGCTGGTGATGCACAGGGTATTGTCCACTGCTTGGTTGCGAGCCGCCCTGGGGTCCTGGTTCGGGAAAGCCGCCAAACGGGTTCTGACGTTGATTAGGCGCACCGAACTATTCCTGCCGTTCGCTCTGGTCGCCGGCTTGGCTTTTCTTGAGTTCCTCTGCCCGAAATTCCTGCATCACGTAGCAGTCTTCCCAATTGAGGGTCGCCGGTTTTTCCACCGTGGCGTGATGAGGGCAGGGGCCCTTAAGTATCTCGTTATAATTGCGCGGCTTCTTGCCACTATAACCCCTCTTCTTCTGGCGCTGGTTGCCATTTTTAGCGTTGGTATTGGCGACGAAGTCCGTGGGTCCTTCCCGCTGCCTTCTCTTGCCATTTCCACCATGATTATGGTGGGCGCCTCCTTGAAACTGGTAGTGATTCTTGAATGACTCACCTTTCCTTGGCGGGTTGGCCTTCCTACCGTCCTCTCCTGGATCTTTGGTATCGTCCGCTTAGGCGTACCGAGTGAGGGTATCCATCAATTCACCCATCTCTTGCACCTTGCGCTTGAGTCGCCCCAGCTTCTGTACCAGGGGCTCGTAGTGGCAGTCTTGCTCCAGAATCAGCACGGCCTGGTCCGCAATGATGCCGTCCGACGAGGTAATGATTTCTGCCACCATCCGCGTCCAATGAGGAGCCGACTCGTTAGGCCGCTGAATGCAATGTTGTAAGTCGACGATCGTCATTGGGCGTTTGCAAGTTCCCGGAACGTTTTTGATGAAACGCTCCTTCAGTTCAGCCCAAGTCTGGATGGAGTTGGGTGGCAGGTTTTTCAACCAAGTGCGCGCCGTTCCTTCGAGCATCATTGTGAAGTACCTCGCACAGACCGCTTCACTCACGTCGAGCATGTCCATTGCGAGTTCATAACTCTCATCCCACGATGCCGGCTGAAGATCCGGGGTGTAGTTGGGCACCTTCCTTGGTCCTTTGAAGTCCTTCAGCATTCGCTCATTGCGCAGGCCAAGGGCCAAACACGGCACCCCGACGTGTCTGCCGCCTCCGTTGAGTGAAGCTGGGTGGGTTTCGATGTGGCCTTGATGATCCTGGCCTGTCGCACCAACGGTGTTGCGGGCGGGAGGGTCCCGATGGTCGGGCGGGTTACCCTGAGGTAGGTGCCGTGGTCCACTGGTTACGGCGAGCGGATCCTCCGGGCGGCTTCTGGTGAGACTCGCGTGGGGGATGGAGTGCAGCCGGTCCAGGCTGTGTGAGAATTGCGCATTCTGGACCACCGCCGTTTTCAACATCTCAATGGCGTTTCTTGCTTCTATTTCAGCCGGGGTGTTTCCATAAATTGGAAAGGACTCCAAGTGGCGAGTCGTTGCGAGCACGTTGTCCATGGGGTTGGAAAAGTGGCCCTGAGGCGTCTGGAAATGGGGAACGCGATCATCAACTGGCTGAGGCGGTGGGTTTGGTGGCTGAGCCGGCCCTCCCCCTGGAACGGTTCCTGTCCAGGGGGTACGCAGAGTGTCGAAAAGGCGGGTAGGGTTCAGATCAGGGGGTAAACGCCCCTGCTGCCTGCTGTGATGGACAGCGTCGGACGCGCGCTGTTGTCTTTCAAGTCGCCAGTTCGCGGTGTTTAAGAGGGTCGTCTCCGCGGTGATCTAAGCTTGCTGGGTCGCAATCCTGGCGGCTTCTGCCTCTGCATCTCGCTTGGCCTTCGCCATCTCATCTCGCAACTTTGCCAACTCGGCGTTGATCGTTTCCTGGTTTTCTGCCGTCAAAGGGGTTGCCATGAGCCTCGTTATCTCCGCCAACAGGTCCACCAGGACCATAGCTCGGCTTTTGGATGGGCCACCGGCCTCGTTGTTGCCTGCAGGTTTTGCTTGGACTGTGTTGCCCCCGCCATGTATATGGCGATCTGACGACGGGTCCGGTCGAGGACTTCGGGATCCATCACCAGCGTCAGATCTCCGAGGCGGCCTTCATGCAGGGACTGGATCGAATCTGTGTCGCCCATGGATGACTCGTCGTCAGAATTGACTGGTGTGGCCTTCCGAGTCGCCAACCGCTCTGGCTCATCAGATCCCTGCGTGAAGCCGACGAAAGTTGGGCGCGTCAGCCTTTGTGGCGCGACGGGACAGACATACCTGGCCGGCTCGACGGTGTCGGTGATGATGTTCGGCTCAGGCATGGGTGCTCCGACCATGCCGATGAAGATGTTGACCTTGCCGAAGGGGACTTTGTAGCCGGATTTGATCGAATCGGCCTCGGGTCCCCACAGCGAGTTGTCAACGTAGTACTTTCCGCGGCGGCTCCGGGTCATGAGCCCAGCCGCGTAGCTCCCTGACCCTGGTAGGTCTCCCTTCGAGAACTCAACTCCACCGTCCGTAGGCCCCACGGTGGGAACCAACTGTCGTGGTTTTCTCAAGGCAGATGTCCTAGTGAAAGTACTTAAAGATGGAGCCATCGCACCTTGGTGGCTACTTAAAGGGGTTGAGCAGAAGCGGGACTCAGATTTACCCAGGTTCGGCCCCTCGTGAGGAGGTAAAAGCCAACGTCCTGCTTTGTGTTGTATTGATGATGTTTCGATTACAAGGAGGACGTAACTCGCATGACCTAGCTCTCGATGATTTCTACCCTACCCTCTCCTCTCCAGGGACTCGCGTTTATATACACGTCGAGGCCCTAGGGTTTACAAGATTCCTTGCCATCACACAAGTCGTGATTCCTTTAATCTCTAAATCGCCGTGCCTTCCAAGACTGGAGGACTCCGTGATGACTTATCCACCATGTAGATCTTGAACCGCCATCCAGATCCTGGGCCTTCTGGGCCAAAGCTTGAACCGCCAAAGTATGAGTCGTCCACTTGGTGACCCGGCCCAACTAGGGCGGGTCACATGGCAGATAATATCCCCAACAGACATCATGGAACAAGTTTGTCATAAATGATGGATACGTATTCCGTCTAGATCTTTTCGTATTTTGTTGTTGCAGGAGGTGCATGGATCAGGATGAACGGTACACTTTGTTGTGAAGGAGACGGAGGACTATTGTCTACACATTTCTTTTGGCCAAAGATGAGACTAGATGTTGAGCATTTTATTGCTCGGTGCACTACATATCAAAAAGCTAAGTCACGACTCACTCCTCATGGCCAATATATGCATTTGCCTTTTCCTAGTGTTTCTTATCTATGGACTTTGTTTTAGGTGTACCTCGAGAAAAGAAGGGGAGGGATAGCATATTTGTTGTGGTGGATAGATTTTCAAAAATGGCACACTTTATACCATGTCATAAAAGTGATGATGCGGATAATGTTGCAGTTTTGTTCTCTCATGAAAGTATTTCCTTGCATGGTGTGTGAAATACAATTGTTTCATATTGTGATGCTAAAATTATTATCCACTTTTGGAGATGTTTTTGGGCTTAGTTGGGGACTAAAGTGTTTATTAGTACTACATGTCACCTTCAAACTGATGGAGAAACTAAAGTAGTCAATATATCATAGTCTACCATGCTTAGGTGAAACAGGGTTCAACCCCTAGGCATCGATATTTCACAAATTGGAGGGTGAAACCTCAAGAACACAAAGAACACGGGGAAGTGTGGGGGGACATCACAAGAGGAGACACTCAAGAACAAGTCCAATCACCAATCCACTAGAATCACGACACACAAGACCCACAAATGTACATGAACAACGAAGGGAAACAAAGATACATGGTAAAGTTCATCCCAAATACTGAAGGGAGAAGATGAGTTGAAATACGTGATAGATCTTCCCTCAAAGGGGCCTTGCCATCCACTAAGGGGTCTTGTCTCATGGAGGCATCATCCCGTTGTGAGATGTTCTGGAACGAGTACTCTTTAACTAATCTATGAGCTAAATAGTTGCTAAACAAAGAAAGGAGGTGGCAGAAGAGTATATATAGTCTTAGGGACGAAGGGGTAAGTGGGAGAGACATACAAGGCCAAAGGTCGTAGCTCCACACAGGCAGTTCTGAATGTTCGGAGGATGTCGGTCATCCGATGACTCGGGAGGGTCCGGATGTCCGGATCCTATCGGACGTCCGATGATTTGGCTTGGTCGAACCATCATCGTATATTTGGAGGAGGTCAGTTGTCCGGTTGATGGGAGGTGTCGGACATCCAGAGGGAATCGTTCGTCCAGATGTTGTAGTGTGTTCGGCGTCCGGAGGCTTCGAGTCACCCGACCACTGTAGACTTCCGCAGCTCCGTCTTCTTTCTTCTCCACTTACAAGATTCCCTCGCGGTTGGTGTAGTCGTACACTTGAGCCTGGATTCATCCTCGATGAATGTGTAGCTCCCCTCACACCTATGCATGCACACGAGAGACGGGTCACATAGTAAACCATCCTCAAAGGGCAAAAGTTCACACATCGAAAGGAGAAGATTCACATTTGTATGTATGAAGTAGGTGTAGCACGTGTCACTTGGCAAAGGAACTCTTGCCATGGTTATGAACATAGGATACTCCACATCATCCCCTCCCCTTGGGAAAGATCCGTCCTCGAATCAAAAACCTCATTAACTTGAAAATGGTAGATATGAACGAGCTTCGAGGTCGACGGAGTGGAAGTCATGGTTCGATCAAAGTACTCCAAGATGTCTCCGAGATAGTGTACATGCAAGAGAGAACACAAGGTATACTTGGAAATACATTTGTTAGCGCACACAAGGTGACCATAAATTAAGCACGAGCTCGTTTGGAAAGAATGTTTGTGACAAGTATGATGAACCTTTATTGAATGAATGAGAATGATATGCAAAGCATTCATGTGATAAAGTTCTATGTGCACCAAGTAACACATTCTATAGTTGTGACAAGTATGAGAAGATTTATCAAAAGCATGAACTTAGAAAATATGGATAAAAATAATTGTGTTATCATGCAATAGATGTCAGACAAAATAATCATCATGTATAAATAGTCCATCAAGGTAGATCAGAACGAATTTGTTAAGGAAGTACAGAAGCTCATATATCAAGTATGAGATGGAAAAACAAGAAGGATGAAGGCAATCAAAATATGAGTCAATCCATTCATAATGAGCAAATTTTCTTGTTGAAAGAATGTTTCCATTTAGAATGTTGGACAACAAATGTGAAAGTGTCGTTGAAAGTTTCCAAATGCATCAGGAAGTACCGAAGTACAATTGTATGCACAAGATATGTTGTGTCTCGATCCATGAGATGTATCATGTAAACTAAAAGGAGGAAACAACAATGGAAATGAAGCACATTGAATAAGTGCATGGGAAAATGACCCAAAAGTCGCGAGCTCACCATAGGAAAGTTCACGAAGATATTCTTCTCGCCCATCTTGCGTGCCTTCGCATGACCATTATTTCTCAGGAGGGCACCATCTTGCAAAGCCATCAAAAATAAAGATCATGACAAACACTTGAAATAACAAATGATGTTTGTGTGAATGCATAATCTATCATTCGTGTGGTGAAATACCCAACCAGTGTCATCATCATTCTTATGGAAAGAAGGGACGAGTGAATGTGACATGGTATGTAAGCAGATGATGCAAAGAGAATCAAACATAGTAATCCCAATCCAAGTAGCATGCTTCACAAGTAGGATGTCCAAGTTTCCAAGATTATCAATAATAATAACATGGGTGCACTCACTACAAGATACAACTTAAGGAGACAAGAGACAAAGATCAAGACGAATCATGTGAGAGTCGTGGCCATGTATGTCATCAACCTAATGAAAAGAGAAACTATATAACATGGGTGATGCAACAAGGCAAGTGATCGGTGGGGACCCCGACTTACGTGTCGAGATTGCCGAATGAACGTGCTAAGTGATCCCAGAGATCAATGCTCACCGAACACACAGATACTGAATATTAAGAGTCTTACATCCGTACATACCGTTTTATATAATAAATGACCTTATCGGTCAAGTCTTTACATATATAGGGCATGAAGGCTACCATACCAAATTAGACCTACATCGGAATTATTGGTCGAAAGCGTGAACGCATGCCATCAGCCTTAACCTACAGGCATTCTGACTGGGAAACGTCCTAGCTCGCAGGAACGTCACCAAGTTACTCTTCACCATATCCTATTCTCTCATACGTAGTCAGTGAAATAACTAGTGGCAAGCCAGTAAGTACGTTGAATGTACTCGCAAACAGCCCATGCTATGGGTTATGTAGTTGGTATGGTAACCAGTAATATGCAGTATTTGGTGGTTAGAAAATTAACTCTAAAATAACAATGATCATAGAGGATGTGCAACATAAGCTAGATGGTATTTAGAAGAACAGGTTAGAGATATCAACATATCTGTCAAGGGCTGAACACTCCAGGTTCACCCAATATGCCAAGTCACCGAACTTGGTCATATCAACTCTTTTATATTAACTCCATTTACCACAAACTCACACACACTTGGTTTATGCGGAATTGACTGGACGTAGTTTAAGCAGGATTACCCAACTGTCCTTGACCGTGGACACGGCTATTCTAATAGTTTTACACTCTTGAGAGGTAGTACGATGGACCCACAAGATCCGGGAAACTTCCGTGTCATCCACGACTCGCGGTATATAACATACCCGAGGTAAGTACCCGATCAATGCCTTTTCCCTGACGATACTAGACAAAGAGGTCCACTTGATTGGTACCCAGCCCACCTGTTGTATGTCTTACGAGCACCAACTCTGGACAGTATCAACCATGCGATGACCAACGGTGTGCTTGGAACACGTAAAAACGTCATACTCGCTTTACCTGGCACGACCCCATCATAAGAGTGACCACACATCACTCCTGCCACTAGTAATGTGGCTCTTTGCTAGCACCGATTAGAGTAATCAACTAAGCCCGATCCCATAAAGGGGTAACGTGGTCGTACATGTAAGGTTGGAACTGTTCACACATCATAAATCTATTCCCATTTCCGAAACCATACACACACAAAATACCTGGTGCACCACTTCACCAAAAGTGGCCACCTAACTCATCATCACCCTCGACCATTAGTGTCACCCGACGGGGTTTTCAAAAACCTTTGATTTATACCAACATCATGCTCATGCTACTACTATTCTAGCTTTACTTGTTAACATGGTATTAGCATGACCCTCATAGGTGGTAACATCATTTCAATGATTTACCGATACTTACGATCATATGCAACGGAAATACTTGCTTAACTAGCATGCAATATAACTTATGCTCATACATGGTCAGAGGGTTTCTTGCCTTTGCTTTCATAAGTTATCGGGGTCTTCGAGGTCTTCTGATCCAACTCCGAGTATTCTGTCTACTCCGTCAACTATCGTCGGAAACAAACACAATAAGCCAAATAAGAAGCACAAATAAAATTGCTACTGAAATGGAAGATATATTTTTCTTGGACCTCTCTGGTCATAAGAAAAATACATGAGGCTTGCAATATGAGGTTTGGATCATCACAGAATTTTGAATGGACGAATGAAGGAATAGGGGATCATTTATGAAGCACACAGAAAATATCATGATAAAATTGAGTGTAAAAATGTACAAAGCACATATTTGGATAGGTATTGATTTTAGGGACGTGCAAAAATTTGAATCAACATTTTTGGAGTTAGAATGATTTAACTAAAGATTTTTGAAGTTTTTCATAAAAAGGAAAATAATGAAAAGAGGGCTTATCCACTTGGCTATATTGCGCCGAGGGCGCTGGAGAGGGACTGGGCCGGCCCAATGGCTTGGCCTGGCGCGTCGAAGGGCCACATCGAAGGCGACCACAGCCGGTGCCGCCTCCACTTAACCAGACAGGCGGGGCCAGCAGGCCAGTCGAGAGGCTGACTAGTGGGGTAGTCGGCCCCACTGTCAGGTTCTTCTCCTTCCTCGCGCTGGCAGGGAGGAGCAGCGTTGGCCCTGGTGCCTCCGGCCAGCTCCGGCCGATGCGAGCGCACAAGCGGCTCAGGGGGGGCACCATGCCCACCCCAATGTTGCTGCCTGCGGGGGAGCCACGGGGCGAGCTGCCCATGGCAGCGGCAGAGGGCGGTGATGAAGGTAGTTGGGAAAGGAGCTCTGGCCACCTGGAAGGAAGAGGAAGGAGGGGAGATGCTTCAGGATCTGTGGGTTCTCCTGGGGGCTAGAGGTGAGGGGGGGAGCCCCTCATTGGTCCGGCTCAAGCGAAGGTAGCCGATGGGCTTCGGCCATGGGAGGGTTAGGAGGGGTAGGAGAGCTTGGGAGAGAAGGGGAGGTGCTTAGGAGGAGCCCAAGGGAGAGGGGGAGAGATGCCAGAGCAGCAGAGGCTCGGGGAGAGAGGAGGGGGAGATCTCGGGAGCTTCGTGGTGCATGGATGCCACACACCCTAGAGGGAGCTTGGAAGCTAGCTGGCGTCGGTAATGGCTTCGACCAGTTAAGAGGAGGTCCCATTGCATGCTTAGACAGGTTGCAATGGATAGATGCAGCCTGGAAGAAGCAAACAAGGTACAGAGCAACGTTTATGCACTCCAGGGAGGTGGTCACCACCCCACTTGGTGTCTTGGGCCTCCCCTTGGCCAAGCCAAGGTGTCAAGCATGCAAGGCATGTGTGCCACGAAGTACTGGTGGAGTTTGAACCCAAGTGGACCAGTTTAGACCGGGGTTTAACTACTGTTAAGTTTTCAACATCAAAATTAGAGTTAAAGAAAGTGGGCCTCAAATGGGGAGTCTTCGGGAAACATTATGTCTGTTAGTGTCATCTATGCAAGGACTACAACACTGCCAAGTTTGAGATCAAGCACAGGAAGGTAGCTAGTACTTGCTGTACAAAGCTACTTTTAAGCCAGAACTCAACTTGCAGGTGTGCTGCTCATTTTCCCCACATGAGGATGCCATATCTTGGTTTGAAATGATGCCTAGGGTTGCTAGGTAGGGACCCTATGGAAAGAGATGGGGGCTTTGATTTAAGCAGAAGTCGGGCAAGAGGGGTAAAAATGGTGATTCCAAGGGTAAAATGAGAAGTAATTGCATGGATCCCCTCTTCAATAATTGACCATGGGTCATGCAAATGCTACTCGAGGTAAAATGTTACTATATGAAGCTGTGGCAGAAAGTTGAGCTCAAGGGTTAAAGGGTAAGGGGTCAAAGTAGCCAATAAAGTGAGTGCACACAAGGTGTTCGATGAGTGTCAGGGCAATGAGATGAACTTCAATGGATATGAAACTTAACATGATCAATTAATATATTAAAATAACCTTGGACACCAAATTTGGGATTTGGTGGAGAAGGTTTCCAATGTAGACTTGGAAAACCCATGAAATGGGCAGAAATGCACTTCTTCTTACAAAAGTATTGAAATCAATTCCCACAAATCCTATATTTGGTGTGTGGGTATTATTTGGGCATTAAGGCATGCCCAAAAAGTTTGGGGTCAATTGGAGAAACTTTATAATGTAAAGTTTCCCAAAGTCAGAAATCAACACAGATTGTTTTGAGGTTCTTGTGACAAGTTCTTTATTCTCCTTGATGCACCACTTGGTGTAGGTGCATTATTGGAGTATCAGAACATGTCTACCGAATTTGAGCCCAATTGGAGATACTTGACAATCTAGAGTTGCTCAAAATTGGATCTGGACAGATAGGGTTTTAGAATAATTAGGGGAATCAAATAAACTTGGATTGAGATGAAACTTTGCAATATAATCTCATATATCATATGTGACATGCTAGAATTTTACAGGAATTAACTCAGAATATTTCTAGTAGAAATATTCCAAAAGATTGAAATAGGCAGGAAGGGTTTTCAAGGGATTTTCCCAATATTTTGAACATGACCACGGAATATATATGTCCATTGAGTTTGCCTGAATTTTCTCAAATATTTTGAAAGGAATAAAAATAACTTTGCCTCATAAGAGACCATTTCTGGCCTCAGAGGAAGGCATTTAAATAAAATAGTAAAAGAACCTTTGAAATAATAATATTGTGGTTTTGGGAAGTCATTTTGATAATGCGTTATAATTAAAATAATTGGTGCAAAATAAATTCCCTAATTTGAGGACTTGTAGTACAAATTTCATCTCACGAGTTTTGAAAACTTAAATTAAAGAAATGCTTTTTGGTGAAAATAATAATTGGCAAAAATAGTTTCTGGTCCTAAACACATGGCATGATCATTAGGCAGGAGTTTTGGGATAAAGAGGTGAGTCTGGAGAGTAACAAGAATTATTAAGAATCAAACACAAGCATACAAGCAAGCAAGCAAACAACAGTCACTTAAAGCATCACAAGTAGTCACAAAAACTTTAATTGGTCCTAATTTTTGAAATAAGTTAATTAGTTAGGAAAGCTAAACACAGGGTGTTACATGATCCTAGTAATGAAGGTATGGGAACTTGTAATGCGAACATACAACATACTAGATGTAACCATGGCCATCATGTCACATGTGTAAATAGTGGGCATAGATAATGCACATGACATATCAAAATCATGAAAACGAGATATGATGAAAGTATCATCATTGTATTGGCAAGAAGTCCTATGTGAATAGCAACGGAACATCATGACTCTACTAATTCAATACTCAATAATATCATAACACAAGAGGTGACCATAGCAATAGTAACTAGGATCTTTACCAATGATGTAAATACACATAGAAAGTACATAATGGTGAATCATGGGGAAATGCAAGCAAGGGTCACAATTGAATTGCAAAAGCATAGAGTGATGCATAACATGCAAAGTGAACACGAGAAAAAAGGCATAAGATGACGAGTAGTAAATAGCCCATAGTCGATTGAGAACCAAGTAGAAGAGATGCACATAGTCATTCGCGAGGGGAATGGTTGGAGACACATTCCAATGAATCCCAAGTCGTCGTTGCTCTCAAGAGATCTTTTTGTGAACTCATGCGATTGTGAGGTTGACGAGTAATCAAAGTATCCTACACACACACAACAAATGAGATAATGTATGTGCATGGTAGACAAACACACCCTCCATCATGATGGGTCTCTTCTCTTGCACGTAATAATTAGAAGAAAAAATGCATGAATAATATGGTGCAACAATGGAAATATTCATGGCACTAGGTATAGGGTGCAAAGAAGTAAGGCAAGCATGCTTCATGTGAAAGATGTCAAAAAATCCAACAATATGAGAGAAAGCTATGGAGACAATCTCATTAGCAAGATAATAACATTATTGCACTCGATACATGGAAAATAATATAGTCAGATAGAGGCAACACATGGAGACATATAACAATATGAAATATCGTTCTTGTGCAAAGCATGGTAATGGTTGTCATAACCCGCATGAAAATGTGAAATATTAATCATCGGTGATGCAACATAAGGAAGAATAGTCATCATGTCGTGCAAACTACTACTGCTAGGATGCAACATACTAGAGGAAATCATGGGAATCATGTCATGTGAGCAAATACTAGGCAAAGACATTGCGGATGACATATCGCAAGCACGAAAACAAAACATGATCAAGGTCTCATCATAGTCATGGGTCATCAAGAGAACATGGCAATAGCAAGTAACATCTCTACCAAGATTGCAACACACATACAATTACGAAATCAAGTGTCATGTGACATGCAAGGCATGGGTCACAAATGTAGGGCAAGGGCCTATAAATCAGCATATCATGCAAAGTGAACATGGCGATATTTGAAAATGATATATAATGGACAATAACCCATAACCATGTGAGGGACATGTAGAAGAAATGTTCGAAGTATCTGTCCAATGAGGAAGTTTGTGATAGATGCAAGGGTGTCCCGATCTTTCGATGAGATGGTGGCTATTGATTTGTTGCAGATGACTTTGACGATGCTAATACAAACGTGCACGACGTTGTGCCATAGAAATCGCTCAAGCAATCTCCAAGAGGTTATTGACCACGCCGGAGCACGATCAACCTGACCACGAAGGTCTATTCCTGCAAGCAATCGAAGAACAAGAAGGAATATGATATTGCAATCTTAATATTGTGAATATAAATGAAGTATTGATAAGGGTGGAGGTCAGAAAGAGGTCTTAGTATGGTCGTTGGACACAAACGAAGTACACGAAATTGCAATGGCTAACTTTTAACTAAACAAATCCCAAGCAAAAAGCTACTAGGCTGATCTACTTATATAGGAGCAAGGGGTGGCGGCCAAGGAGGTGGGAGGACGTACCAAGGCAGCCTAAAACTAACCCTAGGTCGTACAAGGCCTATGGGCCCAAGTGGAGGTCATGCAACACCTTTGGACTTGTTGTTTGACTCGGATTCTGGTGCAACGTCATATTGTTTGGTCGATATCTCCACGCTCTAGACGAATTTGAAGGTGATTCCAATTGGGCCTGAAATCACATAAAATCTACTTTGCATCCAAAACGAATCACCCAATTCGGAGTCCGGAAGTAAAAGTTCTTGGCGTTTTGGTACAGGCATGTATATGTAGTCCGATCTGAGTCCTAAACGTGAAAGACTTGGACTCTATCTTCTCTTGGGCTAAAACTGGCGTGAGAGAACTTCTTGAACAACAACTAATTATTTCCTTTCACATGACAGAACCTATTGAGCAGCACCCAACCATTTTCTCTTGTCTTGTCATCACACGTGGTTCATACAAGTGTTAGTCCATTATGCATTTAGACATAAAATAAAAACAGGTGCAGTATTTTTGTTCAGGATAACATAATAAATTATTGCATAACTTTTATCACAAATCACCTCAAATAAATACGCATAGGCAATGATTGTGATAATATCCAAGGTGGTCATGTCCTCATCACGTTTGAGGGTATGCACTCCATGCTGGCGCACGTCTTCATTAGTCTCAAGAGCTTGTTTCATCAACTCATACACTTGCGAGGTTGACAGAGAATCATGTGTACCTACATAACAAGGAGACACACGGAAGAAATTGTGTGCATGGTAAATATAGACATCATCTATCATGTTCTTTATGTGCATGTGAGAGTTAGCACAAGAGAAGCAATTCTTAAAGGAATTTGAGGCACGGTAGATAAATGCGTCATCCATCATGCAATTATAGTTATTGTGATGAAAATGATTTGGACAAAAATTATAGCAAGTATGTGGCACCTGCATATTATTCATGGGGAGCATATTGTGCACACAAGTTTCTGGTTCATGTAATGCACGAGATGGAACAATATCTCCTAACATGTATGGGGGAACTATGGGTGTCTCCTCATGTGCAAAGCGGAAGCATAATACGGAGAATATGGACAACATCCAAAACAATGCATATCGGAATCTAGGTCTTCATGGCACGACATATGTGCACAATTGCGCAACTGATGCAAAGGAAGCATGGCAATATTATCACAAGAAAAAAAATGCCAATAACCATGGGTTTCTCATCTATGCCATATTCGCAAATTGGACTATTTTTTATGGAATGTGCATATTTACTATGTTTATTTTGTAATGAAGCAATATGGGAAGTCTCATTCATAGCATATGACAAGATTAGTGGATTATCAAACATGATGTGACGAATAGAAATATCACACGATATGTTATGGAGTATAGCATCACAAGTAGGTAATTCGACATGCTCATCATCATATGCATCATAAATTGATGGCACAACTAAGCATGAAGAACACATATCATGTGAAGTATCCATAAGGTGATCAACATCTTGCAAGCAATCAATGTTAAGATAGTCTAGTAGTTGGACAAGCAAAGAACCATCACCTATGTTACCTTTAGAACTCGACTCATGTGACGTATGTCAGTTGGGACGAACCAACACATGGTTAACATGATGATGGAACCATGTGGGGGTGCATCATCGTCCACCATGGCCATCACAATACCAATTGGACGTATAGACTTATCGAGGGTAGGCGCATCTCCGATAAGAGACCTTGCATCAAAGAAATCATAGTGGCATCACGTGCACTCACAACTACCTCACTCACATCAAGTATACTCGCACTCATATTGTTTGTTGACTAACTCAAAAGGTGGTGAATGCTCTCAACCTCACATAGTAATTGTGGCATATTTTTGTGTCAGGGGATAGTGGTGGTCAAACTCATACTCTAATTAGAAATGCACTGAAAGTCACATAAGGTGGATGAACTCAACTCACTCATGTGGTACTGGGTCTCCTCACATGGAAATTGGGGGTATCGTCCTGGGTGGGTTTCGGAGAGATGAAGGTGTAAATGTCTCCATGCTCAACTCCTTTCGCCACCTCAGTGGAAGGGATAGTGCCATGGTCAACCTCCTCATCCAGAATGTGTACGAAGATGAATCACGTAGGATGTGTAAACATCAATCTCCTCCAAGACTGAAGGGAACTTCCCATGCTCGGCCATCTTCCTTTGGATGTTTCCAAAGATGGAAGGGTCATCCATGCATTAAGTAGGTCGCCTTGGTGTTGGTGTCGAAGCTTGTAGTTTACGGTGGTCTTCGTCTTAGTGCTTGTAACATCCCAAGTGTTATCCATGTAACCTTTACATGACGGACATTGTATGAGTTGGCAATTTAGCTTTCACTTACTAAGTTTTGTACTTCATGGCTTTCACCTTGCATTCATGTTGCATCATATCATCATTGCATTCCTTTCATTTATTTTCACCTTGTTTCTATGACGAGTTGGAGTGGAGTGATGGTGTGATGTAATGCTTGCTCCTCGTGGTTTTTTCTCATGTGAAAACACCACCTTCAATTATTTGAAAAACCCTAGCTCTCTTTAAGTCAACTTATATGTTATATTGTGAAATTTTGCTTTGCCCAACACCTTCTTAAAAATATTTCTAAGAACATCATTATTCTGTTTGTATTTTAAAAATAATTCTCATGCTTGTTTCAATTTTTATGTTATTTTAAAACTTGCAAAACAATATTAAATGCTCCAAAGGGGCAATTAAATTTTGTCTTCAAAATGGGCAAACACAATTTTATTAAATAACTAATATTTCGAGAGGGGCATATATATGTGTATGTGTATTATTTTTCCCTTTCCCTTGTTTTCTTTCTTATTTCCTTTTTTCCTTCACTCTTTTCGGGTTGAGCGTAATAAGTTAACAGGAAGAAGCTGCTCAAGCCTAGCCACAGTAACGTGGTCTAGTTCCTTCCCCTCGCGGCCTAGCTTCGGCACCAGCGTAGGCGTCCCATCTCTTTCGCCTCATGGCCACCTACTCCCCCGTGAGCCGTCATCTTCCTGTAAGACAGAGGGGGGCAAGCGCTAGCATAGTAAGCTTCACGACACCGAGGCTCCGTGTAACCGCCCTCCAATAAGACCACGACCTCGCAAGATTTATCAGTTCATAGGTGGTCTTCAGGAAGATATTCAACTTCCTCTTGCACTGCACAAGCCCCCTGAGTTTTACTAGTTCTATTAATTGGCTCTCAAGGATGAGTCGGCTCTAATCAGGGTCCAGAATTCAAGGAAGCGGTTTAGAGACTCTCATCCATCTTCATCTTCATGTCAAATTGTGCCTAAGCAGCAGAAGTATTGGATTCCTCCTCCTCCTATGTCTCATCCTCCTCAGCAGCTCAAGCTGAATGGTAGTCGTGGATCTTCCCACCCACCCAACCCAGGTTACAAGAGGAAGTCTTAGGTGCCAAATTCAGGAGATCTTCCAGCTCACTCCCCGCACTCTCATAAGTGTGGCCAAAAGGGTCACTACTTCAACAAGTGTACCAACTAGTGACGTCTTCCGCCTCCTCCTCCAATCAGACCCCCCCAGGAAATGCAACGGTGAAGCATAATCCCAAGTCAGCAAGAGTGAACATGGTTAACTCAGCTCAAGCAGAAGAGTCTCCAGAAATGGTCATGGGTAATCTCTTGATTAATTATATTCCTGCAAAAGTTTTGTTTGACACTGGTGCCTCGCATTCTTTCATATCTTATCCATTTGCATCAAAGCACAATTTGCATCATGAAGAGTTCCCAACAGCTTTGCAAGTTGTCTGTCCCCGCAAGCTCTTGAGTTATTGTTGGTGGTTCCGGATGTCTCTGTCAAGATGGGCAATTATTCTGTTCTAGCCTCGACAATGGTGCTCAGTAATTCAGATGTTGATCTAATTCTTGGCATGGATTTTCTTGGGGTGAACAAGGCTTATGTCGATTGTGCAGCCACAGAAGTCAAATTGACTCATCCTTCTGAAAACGCTATCATTTTCGCTGCTCACGATGAAATGATTCGTCTATTTTCTCTCAATGAGAAGGATTAAATCTCATCCACATCTCAAGTTCCTGTTGTTGTGAGTATGAAGATGTCTTTCCAGAAGAATTGCTAGGAATGCCTCCTTACCGGCCAGTAGAGTTTGTGATTGAACCCGATCCTGGAACTGGACCGGTTTACAAGTGTCCTTATAAACTTGGTCCGGAAGAGCTGAAAGAGGTGAAGAAGCAGCTAGATTGACAATAACGTCTGGGTTTGATCCGAGAAAATTCTTCTCCTTGGGTTTGTGGTGTTCTTTTTGTCAGGAAGAAATATGGCTCAGACCAACTTTCCATCGATTACCGTCCATTGAACAAGAAGGAAATCAGGAACAAGTATCCACTTCCCAACATCAATGAATGGTTTGAGCATCTGAAAGGGGCCAAGGCTTTCTCTAAGCTCGATCTTCATTTGGGCTATCATCAAATCCATATTCGTGATGACGATATTCCAAATACTTCTTTAAGGACAAGCTTTGGCTCGGATGAGTACACAGTGATGTCTTTTGGTCTCACAAATGCTCCTCCATCATTATCTCGCAGGATGAACTTCGTCTTCTCTCCCTTCAAAATGAGTTTGTCTTGGTGTATCTCGATGACATTCTAGTCTTCTCAAAGATTGAGGAAGAACATGCAGTACGTCTCACGCTTGTATTTGATAAGCTAAGTTCTCAAAATGTGAATTTTATCTCAATGAAGTGGTGTACCTTGGGCATATCATCTCTGCCAAGGGCATCAAGGTGGATCCTCTAAAGGTTCAAGCCATTCTCAAGTGGGAGCCTCCTTAGAATGTCAAGCACCTACGAAGCTTGCTCTGGCCTACAAGCTATTGCAGAAGATTCGTGGAGAACTTCTCCAAGATTGCTCAGCCTCTTGCAAATCTTCTTTAGAAGAGCGTAAAATATGTCGGGACACCCGCGTGTGATTTGGATTTCAATAGACTTAAGGAGAAGCTCACCAGGAGAAGCTCCAATTCTAACTCCTCGTAATGATTCGAAGCCATTCCAAGTTTTCTGTGATGCATCTTTGCAAGGCCTTGGTGCTGTTCTTATGGAAGACAAAAAAGTGGTAGATTATACCTCTCGTGAGTTGAAGACAAGTGAAAAAAACTACGAGATTGAGTTGGCGGCAGTTGCCCATGCTTTGGTTACTTGGAGACACCTCTTGTTAAGAAGGCAAGTTGAAGTCTAGACCAATCACAAGAGTTTGAAATATATATTCACTCTACCCAATCTCAATCTTCTTCAAACACGTTGGGTGCCGATGATCCAAGATTAAAATCCAAGGATTGACTATACCCCACACAAAGAAAATCTGATTGGAGATGCTTTGAAAAAAAAAGGCTTACTTCAATAATGTCATTCTCAAGTCAGTCCAGCCTGATCTTTCTAAGTCTTTCAGGAATCTCAACCTTCAAATAGTTCCTCAAGTATTTCTTGCCATCTTTCAAATTTATACTATGTTGGAAGACCATGTCCGCCAAGCACAACTTCTTGATGCCATGGTAAAGAAAGTGAACATAGTCTTGGCAAAGAGCATCCCAAAGTTTAAGTGCTTCGGTGTTGATAACAAAGACACTTTGTTCTTCGAGGGATAGTCACGTGGTTCCAAAGGGATATCTTAGAAAAGTTATCATGTACGAAGCCCACAATTCTCTCCTCTCTATACATCCAGGTAGTTCTAAGGTGTATTAGGATCTTAAGCAAACCTTCCAGTGGACTCGTATGAAACTTGAGATTTCTCAGTTTGTGAACGAGTGTGATGTGTGCCATAGAGTGAAGAAAGGACATCAACATCTAGTATGTGTTCTTCTTCCTATGCCTCTACACGAGTGGACATTGGGTCACGTTGAGATGGATTTTGTCAGTGGATTAATTTCCTATGTCTAAGAGAGCCAACAATGCCATCTTCGTGGTCATCGACAAGCTGACTAAAGTTGCCCACTTACTTTCGGTCAAAGAATATATTTCTGTAGCTTAGCTGGCAGAGATGTACCTATCAAGGATAGTTCCTTTGCTTGTTGTTCCTAATCATATATCTTCATACCGAGGAAGCATACTGACTTCCAAATACTGGTATTCCTTCCAAACTGCAATGGGTACCAAGGTCCTTTTCAGTACGGCCTTCCATCCCTAGACAAGTGGTCAAGTGGAGTGAATCAATCAAATTCTCGGGGACATGCTTAGAGTGTGTGTTATCTCTTTCGGCATGAAGTCAGAAGTCTGCCTCCCGTTTGCTTAATTCTTCTACAACAATAGATTTCCACCAAGTTCAGGCAAGGCCCCATTCAAGATTCTCTATGGCAGCTGTGGGGGGAAAGGACCAACGACGCTCTATTGGACTTGGGAAGCGCCTTTATAGTTCTATAGGGGGTCTTCAACACATGCAGAGCATCAATCAGCTAGATCAAACGCGAGAATTGATACACGTTCGGGCCGCTTGGGAGCGTAAAACCCTACGTCTTGTTTGTGGTGGTGTTTAATTATGTGGGTTTGAGTACAGGAGAGTAGCCGCCCGACAAGGATGCTCCAGAGGTGCAGCTACGCGTCCATTTTAATAGAGTGTCGACCCTTTTCCCGTTCTCCATGGACCTCCTTTGATTGGGTAAAGGGATTACCACATTGGCTAAAAAGTCTTTTTATTGGGTATAGAGTGCTTTCTGCAAGGACGGGACTGCTTTCCATAATGGTTAGTAGGAAAGACCTAACTTTGATGGACTAGGTCACGTGCATTGAATGCACCGTGAGGTGGCGCGCGGGCGACGTCTCTCAGCGTGTATTGCCTTTCTCTCTATATCGTTCGCCCAACTACCTCTTATTCTGCTGCCACATTGCATGATGAGTGTCATCGCAGTTGGGACACACTCATTGCCACGACCACTTACCCCTGCGAGCTCTGCCTGCCCACATGATCGCTCGATACCTCGACTGATGTAGATAATCATCCCCTAGTCTGGTGGAGCGGTGGCTTGGGGGCTGGGATATTGTCGGGTGCGCCGAGTGGATGCCTGCATAGGCTAGTGGGACACTTGCCGCCACGCCTAGGTCTTGGTTTACCTCGGTGCTTGGAGTGAGCCTTGCCGCCGTTGCTTCCTATACGTAAGTGAGGGGGACTAAGGACCCCGTTTGTTAGGACACCAACTGTAGCCCCTGGGATTGGGCCATACATGTGCGCATGCAGCGTTGTTGTGCTAGGACCAAAACAGTGAATGGGCATGAATGGCCGTGCTTATCTATAGTGAGGATGATTTAGTTGACCGTCACCGCCAAGCGCAGCCATGCTAGTGATGACATTGGTGGAGAGGGGTGGTCACCTAAGAAGCACGCTCCGCAGCAAGCGGTCACGTTGGTGCACAGGCTGCCAATTCTCTAGCCTTCTTCGAGGTTTGTAGTGGGGACACGATCAGGAGAATGCTCGCCTTCCAACATTAAGTGGTGTCGCTCCCCCTCCTATCTTGATTGTGCCTTGGGTGACGCGCGCTTCGCCATTGGTCGAGCCAGGCGGGCGCTGGGGCCGCCTGCACGTGTGGACGTGCGTTCGCCCTGGATCGTGACATCCGAACCCCCCTCCCTCCCCCACACTCATCCATGCGTTCGGCCTTATAAATAAGGGGAGAACTAGTGGAAGGGTGTGGCTCACTCCAGGGATCTTACTTCTCTCCACTGGCCAGTGACTTCCTCTTCTTCCTTCGTCATACCTTTAACGCACCCCTCAATGATGGCAAGGCGTCGCGGACGGGCTGGAAGCTCCAGGGGTGCAAGAAGGGGCAGTTCCCCGAGTCTGATGCGCATTGTGGTGACGACTACAGGGGGCGGCTCCAGCTCCCGCGGACGGGGGAGTCCATGGGTCGTGCGAGGATGGCCCTTTCGGCCCGCGATGGTGCTCCTCCTCCGTAGCCGCATGCGGGGATTCATGCGGGTGAAGAGGTGAGTTAGTTAGTCAGGGTGCTCCCTCGGGATCACCAGAGCTAGTTGCGACTCCTGGACCTTTTCGGGAGGGCCATGGAGGGCAGCTGACCCCGTGACGGTTGCTGCAATTGACCGCTTTGGGCGGCGATCGACCTCACCCCCAGAAGCGCCATGTTCTTGGCGCGGCAGTGGAAGTCTTTTGCTTTTTCCCTAGGGATTGGCCCCGGGAATCGCCTCCACTTCCAGTTTGACGTCTCCGCCTCCCTCCTCGTGAAGTTCGTTGGAGCGAGTGGCATTCGCCTGGAGTGTTACGCCGAGAGCCCAAGTAGTAGGAGAGTTGTAACAGCCCAGAACGGAAGCTCGAGATCTCTTGTTAGTGTAGGAGAGTTGTAACAGCCCAGAACCGAAGCTCGAGAAGATTCTCCTTTTATTCCGTTGTCACCATGTGATTATTTTGTTTGTCGCATTCATCATTGCATCATTCGCATAATCCGCATTTCATCTACACTCCCTTGTCTTCATTTTTAAAACATGCATCCGTTATTAGTCGCGGGTTCTCTCTATTTTTGTGTTGATCATTAAAATATTTGTTTTTAAAAGTGTTGGTAACACTTTCTAGGATTCGGTTGAAAGATGGCGTTTGTTCTTAATATAGTATAGGTATAACGTGTGCCAAATTTCATCGCGTTCGGTGTTCGTTTGATACCGGAACCATTAAACCTAAAACGGCACTATAGCCGGTCAAGCGTCAGATGTTTCGGTCTTTTAAACTCTGTCACTAGCCTACCTTATTTCCCACTCTTCTATGTGTAGCCCCTCTTCAAAGTGCACACACCCTACGCGCAACTTAGCCCGAAACTCCGTGCGGACCCGAACCCGGCGGTCGTGACCGTTCGGTCCCGACGAACCTCGTATACCCCCAAAACATCTTCGGATTGTCAAGTGGACACCCTAACCTATTTTTTGATGACCATCCAATATGAATCGGAGGGCCAATTAGACCCCATTTAGAAAATAGCTCCTATTTATATACGAAATTGGTTCAATCCTAACCCTAGGCTATCCAATCCTCCCTTGATCCACTCCTCCCTCCCCATAGCGCAACCTCCCCACTTCGTTTTCCCATCGGGCCAATCGTCGTTGCTATAAAGATTCATAGGTGTCGTCGTCTTGAAGGATCATTGTGTGTCTTATTGGACATTCAATTGTCTTACGTCCGTGGCCTTGGCACGTCAAGCAGTTGATTGAGCTTCATTTCGGGGTAGCATCCGGTGTTGGTCTAGAGGATGAAGTTCTTCGCTTGTAGTTACTTGTAGTAGGAGGGCGGCTTGACGAAGGCGTCTTGTCCTTGCAATTTGAGTGTCATCTTTAGTCATTAAACTTTTCATACTTCAAGGCGTCGTAATCGGAGAAGCTTGTGTACTTGAACCGTTGGTCTTGTAAGATAACTTAGTGTCACATCCCTAGCCCCCTTTGATGATTACCAAGATTGTGCTCATATTTTCATTCTCGTCTTAAAAATGAAAATGGAAATCAAGAGAAAATCCCTAGCAACCCTATATTCAGAACAATTCAAAGTGATGTCAAATCAATGAACCCAAAATGGCCTTCATAAAAGTCCATCATTTTTGATAAATTTTGGAAACCACAATCCACGAGTGGATTTGTTTTTAAAAATACTTTTGGCATTTTATTTTAAACACAAAAGCCACTGAAATAAACTATATATTTGATTTCAAATATTTTAGTGTTTCATAAAATGTTGAATCTTTTATATGGGGTTGGAAATATTACAACTAACACCCCAACATTATTTTCACTATTTTAGAAATAGTTTGGAGTCAAAAAGAAAATCAAACAAATGCCAGAAAGAATAAAACAGAAAACAGAAAAGAAAGAAAAGAGAAAACAATTACCCGTCGCGCACCTGGCGCAAGCCCATCCCCTCGCTGTGCCTGTGAGCAGCAAGAGGTGGCCCCCGCTCGTTCCGGCGAGGCCACGCACCTGCGTGCCTGCCTGGACCTCCCCGTCGTGCTGGCATGGAGGGATAAGCCTCCCTGCTCCCGTTCCCATCTTCTCCCCCTCCTCATTCGCCCCCTGTGCTTCCCCCTCTCTATCCGCCATGGCCGAGGCTTGAGCTCGCCGTCGACAAGCCGCTCCAGCCTCCCTCTCTCTCCTCCGAGCCGCGTAGAAGAACCGAAATGACCACCTGAAGCTCCCAAGCAAGCCGTACGACGTCGAGAGCCCCCAAGACGTCAGATCCCCGTCGTCTTCTTCCTCGGTCCGCCATTGATCGCCGTCGTAGTTCTTCCTCCTTAAGGCATCCCCGAGCACGCTTTCGTCGCCTCTGCACTCCCCGTGAGCCCAGGGTGCTTTCCCCTTGTTTTCCCCCTCAATCCCGTGCTCTAGCGTCTAATTCCACCGGAGCCCGACGAGATACGCCAAGGGAGCTCGTCGCTAGTGACGCTCCGGTGATCGGTTGGTCGATCTGAGGCCACAGTTAGCTTCAGTGCGTTGTGTAGTTGCTGTAGGACCCTAGCCCCACACGTGTTGAGCCCCGTGCCAGTGACCCCGATGATGCCCGAGCTCCGGCAGCCGCCGAGCTCGTCGCTGGCGTCATCTCTGACAGGTTCACCCCCAGTAACTTGCAAAAATGGAACTGCGGGTGAAGTGCCATTCTCCTGGTGCCCTCCGCCGCCCCTTTGGTCGCCAGAGGAGCAAACCCGAAGCCCTCCGCCGTCCCTGGAGCCAACGGAGGCTCGCCGTTGGTGGGTTTGACCCCGTCGTCGGTGGGTTTGACCCCCCTCGGTCTATAACAGGTGGGGCTAGCCCCTAGCTAACTAAAGTCTAAACAAATAAAAATAATTAATTAATTAAATTAGTAAACAGTCACTGACATGTGGGCCAGCCCTTGTTAAATAACTAATTAACTTAAAGTTTAACTGGAATTTGGCCAGAGTCACTGACCAGTGGGTCCCACTACTCAGGTTTGACTTTCAACGGCCAGTTGGACCTGCTGATGTCATGGTGATGCAGTAATACTAATTCTGATTTAATAATAATTCCAAAAATGCTAAAACTTCGGAAACTCATAGAAAATTGTTTATAACTCCAAATTTGACAAATAATATATGCAAATTGATCAGAAAAATTCAATGAACACAATGGTGCTATTTTCATGCATGATAAACAATGTTATGAAACAACATCAGGTGAAATCAATTAAATGAATATGATAAATATATTATTTCAACTAATATTTGAATTTGTATTCAAATCAGCATCATCCTAAAAGGTTGATAGCCACATTAACTCATGCTACAATCTATTTCATGGCAAGATCATGCATCATATTGTTGCATATGAATGTTATTGATTGACTGTTATCATTTCGGTAGGCTCTGCCCTGCCGGATACGTCCGATTATCCGTCTGACGGATTTAACCCCTCTGCTGAACAACAAGGCAAGCACCCTTTTGAACATTCCGATATAATCCCATGTTCTTGCTCCTGCTCCCACCTATTGCAATAGGACAAAATATTTCAACTGCTTTACTTCGGTAGCTGAACCTATTCCTTTCCATGACTTGTCATTGTCAAAGTAAATAGCCAAACCTTGCAACCTAGCATACCTGGTAGTTGCTTGAGCCATGATGAGCCATTTCCTTGCTATGCCTAGAGTTGTGTCAGGTTTGTCTCATCTGGGTGATTAACAGGAATGTATGATTATGTTCTAGTGACTAAGTATAAGTGTGGAACCCGATTTGGTAAAGGTACCGATGAAACGCTATGTAGGAGTACATGGCGGGATGTTTCATTGGAACCGTCCTTAGGAACTGAGTTCCGTGTATGTAATCCAAGATTAGTTACTACCACATGCTGGGCCCTAAAATATGACCCCGCTTGACTTATTAATTACCTAGTACTCCGTCCAGGAGTCGCAAGTAGTTTCTCGTGTTTATATTCATGCTGGAGGCCGTGCATAGTGGTGACGTTAGAGGTGGGCTATGATGCGGTAGGCAGTGGCACGGTGTACAAAGTGGCACCTGGATGGTGGGCTTGGGAACCCTGCGCATATTGTTTCGGGCCGTGGCGGAAACCTCGGCCGGACTTTTGTGCGGGTTACTCTCAAATAGGCGATAATCCTGGACTAGGTATTAGTGTGGTTAACGGTCGTGGCCGACTCCCTCGCTGTGCTTCCGCTTGAAGGTTGTCGAGGTGCATGACATGCACATGGCGATGAGTGGCCACAACGTGTTTGAAGAAGTACACCCCTACAGGGTTATGATCTATTCGAATAGCCACGTCCGCCGATATGGACTACTTGGAGACATATATTGTTCATAGACAACTTTAATGGCTACTCATAAAAGTATCAAGATAAGCATGAGTATCATGTATGGCATTTCCTTAGGGAGACGGAAAGGAGTTCATGATAGTGTATTGTTGTGGTGGTATTGGACTCGTGTACGACTTATCAAAGTTGTTAAAACTATTTAAAAATTGTAGTTTAGCCTATCCAAGAGTCAAAGCTGGCTTGCTGCATGAAACACCACAACCCCCTTTATTGATACCTGAGCATGAGTAGATACATCAGTTCTAAAGTCTTGCTGAGTACTCTTGTACTCATGTTTGCTTAATAATTGTTGTAGAGGATACGCACGAGCCAACATGTGGGTTTTACCTAGACATCGATGATGACGACTAGCTGGTGTCCCAGCTATGACCTGGCCCCTTTCAGTAGGGATATGTAGATAGTCAGGCCTTGTGCCTTTTCCCCTTTCATCTGTCTGTACTCACACAACTTTTATGCTTCAGTTGGTTTGTATAACTCTGCTTGTATGACTTGAGTGTCGGGTCATGTGATCCCTGCGTGTATGAACATATTATGCAAGACTCTTCCGAGGCTTCTAAATAAATGTCGCGATGTTGGATGGTTATGTTGTGATGCCATTGTTGTATCTATGCATATCTAGTATGTCATGCGTACGTGTGATGCACTATGAGATGTATGGGATTCGACACCTAGTCGTGTGCCCTTAGTAGCCCTCTATACAGAGAAATGCCCCTTTGTGATTCCACCGAGCCTTGCTAGTTTGCTACTACTCTGGACAGATTGGTTGACCGACATGTATCCTTCTTAGCTGTTGTGTTTGTCCCTACGGAGAAATGTCACGCGGTGTAATGGAGTCCTTGTAGCTTGCTATGACTCGTCTACACTCGCTGATGACCGACACCTGCTTTCTTGGGTTCTGTATGTGTGTCTCTGTACAGTCGAGCCACTTGAGTTTATGACTAGATATGTCGACCCGGGTTCTTTGACATTGGAATGCTAGCGACACTAATGCATACGTGAGTCAAAAGGCGCAAACGGTCCTGGCTAAGGTAAGGTGGCAGCCGTGGGGTTAACCGTGCGTGAGACCGCAAAGGGATGCAATGTGTTACACGATGGATTATTATGGCTTAGGATCAGGGTCCCGACAGCGTTGGTATCAGAGCCTGACTGACTGTAGGATTACCAAGCCAAACTAGTCGAAGTTGAGTCTAGAATTTCTTTCGTTATATATAAGGGAATTATTTGTGGAAGGGAACATAAGATTCTTGCTTCTCTTCTCAAGTCATTCTATTATGGTCATACTTGTCTTTTCTACAGGGATTAAGAACTAGGTTACTTATCTATATCTTTGGATCGCGTGTCACTAATCGGTAGAGTGTAGGAAAACGGTTTGAGAGTTGATCCGAGTTTCTTTTGTTCCAAGGAAAGGAAAATAAGTTTTGATGACCATGGAATGGAACTTGATAGTTGAGTGGTTATGCTATCCTATCTTGTGTGGGTTGTCTCAAAATTGTTTTTGAGCATTTACATCCGTTATGGTGCCCAATTTTATCTCCAGACCTCTAATGCCTCTTGCATTACTCTCTGTTTTAGATGCCTGGCCATCCTTCTCGTCAGGTGGTTCGTCTGACTAGGTGCATTGATGTGCCTGGTCACACGGCCATGCTGGTCAGGATGATGTCAGTAGCCGGTTACCGCTGGTACCCAGAGTATACATTCGAGGAGCACTACCGGTATTTCAATCAGAGTCAGTACCTATGCACTGTTAGGATATTCCCAGATTACCCCGGAGCCGAGGAGCCGATCCATTAGTCTTATGGATTGGGGGTTAATGTTGACATGGCGGTACAAGATGCTGCCTATTCAATGTTGACCATCATGAGAGCCAAACATGCACTGCTGCAGAATTTAGAGTTCTACTATGTTCCCGCTTCTCAGCCAGGAGAAGAAGGATACCTCAGTGGGGTCTACTTTGATTCCTCTATGGAGGATCCGCTGCTGCAGTCCACCCATGAGATGTTAGAGAATAGAGACACAGATACTCGTGCCCTTCGTAGGGAGCTCTATGCTACTCGTGCCCGTTTGTGGACATCTTTGACACAGCTGGCACCCGTAGTTCAGACAGGGCACGGAGATATGGTGATGTTGAACCCTGTTAGGACTCATCTTCCAGCTCATGTTGACTGGCCTGCTATAGGAGGTGTCACCCCTCTTCGGGGACCTCTACTACCACCAGCCAGGGGACCAAGGCCGCACCCGTGTCTTTACGGTTCCCAGGGGTCTCAGGCTCGGGTATTTCCTGATCCGCAGGTTGAGCTCCCAGGCCATGGAGGCAACCTTTATGAGATGTTTTATGTGGATGCCTGAACCCGTGAGTGGAAGAGTAGTATGGTAGTAGTTGTACTTCCATAGTCCAGTGTGTCTTGTGGAGTATGCTTATGTTGTGAGATGAGTTCCAGAGGCATAGATAAATAATGTATAGGAAGCTTGGAAAGCCTCTGGTCACTAGTATCATCTTTTCAGTAGTTTTCTCATCGGTTTGAGATTGTACTGAACTATGTAATGGTGTGTATGAACCATGGTGTATATATTGCAGTTGCTTGTTACCATGTTGTTTGGATGTTCAATTCCGCATTCCATGTGTTTAGTGCATTCTTAATCCATAGTTAGTATTGATGTTGATATTAGTCTAAGTTGTGAGTTTGTTTGCGAGGATGGTGTTTACCAGGCTGAACCGTGCCCATACCCATGAGCAGGGACAGGGTAGTCAAGCAGCACAGGAGGAACTTCCTCACCCACATTCTGTGACAGAAGTTATGATTGAGGCGGAAAGAAACAAGAGGGAGACCAACCGTCTGCTGGAACGTATTGAGCAAAACACGGCTCGTCAGCCACGAAATTACGCAGTGTCCCTCAATGACTTCGTGAAGCTGAATCCCCCGAAGTTCCATCACTCCATCGATCCTATCGATGCTGATGACTGGATGTGGAGTATATCGTGCAAGATACGCTCTGCAAATGTTTCTGAGGCTGACAAGGTGAACTTTGTTGCTTCCTGGAATGCCCCGCCAATCTGTGGTGGGATAATTTTGAAGCTATGTGTCCTGCCGGACCAGCAGCCATATGGGAAGATTCCAGTGCAACCTTCCGTCTGCACCACATTCCAGAGGGTCTGATGGACCGTAAGAGAGAGGAATTATGTGCCTTCACCCAGGGTAAGTTGATCGTGGATGCTTATAGTCGCGAGTTCGGTAATCTCTCTCGCTACGCAACTGAAGAGGTGTCAACTAATGCCAAGAAGCAAGCAAGATTCCGCAAGGGTCTCAGCCCCGAACTTCGTCGTGACCTGCGCCTTCATGAATGTACAACTTTTCAAGCTCTTGTCAACAAGGCGATCAGTGCCGAGACTGGTCATACCGACTATGAATCCACAAAGAAGCACTCTTGCGATTCGGGCTCCTCATCTGGTTCCGTGTTTCCAAAACGCAGGTTGTGAGTCCCGAATAGCTCTCTGCTGCCAAGATATACCCCGAGGCCATCCTATGTGGTGCCTGAGGCGAACCAGGCCAACCCATGCTGCACCACATGCCAATCAGGTGATCTGGTACAAGTGTGGAGAACCAGGGCACTCCTCACGAGAGTGTCCTCACAATATAGGTGTCAAGAAACCTGGAAAGTCCGTTTGGCAAGGTAAGTCGGGCAAAGCTTATTAGGTGAAGCCAACTCCTGCGCGTGGCCACGTGAATTATGTCTCAGCAGAAGAAGTTGTAGAGGATCCCGACGTCATTTTGGGTACGCTCCTTGTCAATCATCACCCAGTGCCCGTTCTTTTTAATACTGGGTCATCTCATTCCTTCATTTCTGAAAGTTATGCACAGTTGCATAACATGTCCTTTTGTGATATGCCAATCCCATTAGATGTCCAAACACAGGTAGTAAATGGCAAACTTCTAGGATAAGTTATGACACAGGAAGGAACTAGAAGACATTCCGGTAGTCTGTGACATCCCGGATGTTTTCCCAGAAGAACTGCGACGAATTCCACTTGACATGGATGTAGAGTTTGTGATAGACCTTGTCCGAGGAACCGTCCCAATAGCTAGGAGACCTTATAAGATGGCACCCTTGGAGCTAGCCGAACTAAAGAAACATCTAGATGAGGCCTTGAATAAAGGTTTCACTCGACCTAGCTCTTCTCCTTGGGCTTGTCCCGTCCTCTTCGTTAAGAAGAAAGATGGAACGGACCGGATGGTTGTAGATTATCGACTAGTTAACCTGGTCACCATAAAGAACAAGTATCCGCTCCCCAGGATCAACGATCTGTATGATCAGCTCGTTGCATCCTCAGTCTTCTCCAAAATGGATTTGAGGTTGGGTTACCATCAAATCATGATCAAGAACGGGGACATTCCAAAAACGGCTTTTGTCACTCGTTATGGCCAATACGAGTACACCATCATGTCCTTCGGTTTAACCAATGCCCTAGCCACCTTCTCTCGCTTGATGAATTCAATCTTCATGGAGTACTTGCATAAATTCGTCGTGGTATACCTCGATGATATTCTCATCTACTCGAAGAACGAACAAGAACATGCCGAGCATCTAAGGATGGTATTGATGAAACTTCGAGAGGATCACCTTTATGCCAAGTTTACCAAATGTGAATTTTGGTTACCAGAAGTGGCCTATCTAGGCCACGTAATCTCTGGAAAGGGTATTGCTATCAATCCCGAGAGAGTTCAAGCTGTCCTTGATTGGACTCAACCTGAATCGGTTAAGCAAGTTAGGAGTTTTCTTAGACTAGGGAGCTATTGTCGCCGGTTTGTGGAGAACTTCTCCAAGGTTGAAAAGCCTCTAACTGAACTCCTCAAGAAAGATAAAAAAGTTCGAGTGGACACCACAGTGTGAGCATAGGTTTCAGGAAGTGAAAAGACGGCTGACTTCCGCACCTGTGTTGCTACCACCAGATTTCTCTAAGGACTTTGTCATCTATTGCGACGCCTCGCGACAAGGAATAGGTTGCATTCTCATGCAGTATCATCATGTGATTGCATATGCATCTCGATAGTTGTGTCCACATGAGGATAATTATCCCACACATGATCTTGAGCTTGAAGTTGTAGTCCATGCACTTAAAACCTGGCGACATTACCTTCTTGGTAATCATTGCAAAATATTTACTGATCACCAAAGTCTGAAATATATCTTCACCCAGCCGGATTTGAATCTGAGGCAAAGATGGTGGGTTGATTTGATCTCAGATTATGACTTAGGGATAACTTACACCCCGGGGAAGGCCAATGTTATGGCTGATGCACTAAGTCGTAAGTCTTATTGTAACAATTTGATGCTACAACAAGGTCAACCACGTCTCTATGAGGAATTTCGGAAGTTAAATCTCCACATTGTTCCTCAAGGATTCCTTTCTACCCTAGTGGCGAAACCTACTCTGAGGGATCAAATCATAGCTGGCCAAAAGCGTGATAATGGTATATCACGGATCAAGGAGAATATTATTAGCGGAACCGCTAAGGAATTCTCCATGAATGATCAAGATGTTCTGTTTTTCCAGAACCGTCTAGTGGTTCCTAAGAATTCACATCTATGGTAGTTGATCCTTAAGGATGCTGATGATTCTCCTCTCACTATTCATCCTGGTAGTACTAAGATGTATCAGGACCTACGCTAGAGGTTTTGGTGGAATAGGATGAAGAGAGAAATTGCTAAGTTCGTCGCTAACTGCGACGTTTGTCGTCGAGTTAAGGCAGAACATCAAAGGCCTGCTCGCACCCTTAAACCTTTAGCTATTCCTGAATGGAAATGGGATAAATATAGTATGGATTTCCCAAGACCAAGAAAGGAAATAATGCTATCTTTGTGGTCATTGACCGTCTTTCCAAAGTAGCTCATTTTCTTCAAGTTCGTGAGAGTATAACAGCTAGCCAGCTAGCAGAGTTATATATCTCTCGAATAGTGTCTGTTCATGGTGTTCCTCTCGAGATTAACTCAGATCATTGAAGTATCTTTACTTCTCGCTTCTGGGAAAGTTTTCACAATGCCATGGGGACTCACCTATCTTTTAGCACTGCTTTCCATCCACAATCAAGTTGTGAAGTAGAAAGAGTGAATCATATCCTAGAGGATATGCTCCGAGCTTGTGTTATATCGTTCGGTATGAATTGGGAGAAGTGCCTTCCATTCCCCGAATTTGCTTATAACAATAGTTATCAATCAAGCTTGGGCAAAGCCCCTTTTGAAGTTCTCTATGGACGAAGATGTCGAACACCTCTTAATTGGTCAGAAACTGGAGAGAGGCAACTCTTTGGTCCGGATATGATCCAAGAAGCAGAAGAGAAAGTTCGCATTATTCCTGAAAAGTTGAAAACATCCCAATCTTGTCAACAAAGCCAATATGATTGTCATCATATGGTTGTGACCTTTGAAGTTGACGAGAATGCTTACCTTCGGGTTACACCTTTGAAGGGTACCCATCGTTTTGTTATCAAGGGCAAGTTGGCTCCTCGTTACATTGGTCCTTTTCACATTCTTGTCAAACGAGGAGAAGTTACCTACCAGTTGGAACTTCCTTTGCATCTTTCCAAGGTTCATGATGTTTTCCACGTCTTGAAACTCAGGCGTTGCTTTTCGGACCCTATCCGTGAAGTGGACCACGAAACGCTTGATCTCCAAGATAACCTTTCATACTCTGTTCGTATTCTTGATCAAGTTGAGCGTACCACTCGACGTTGAAACCTCAAGTTTCTTAAAGTTCAATGGTCAAATCATTCTGAAAAAGAGGCAACATGGGAAAGAGAGGACCTTCTTCGTCTTGAGTATCCCGCGCTATTCTCGACGACTTCCAAATCTCAAGACGATATTCTTTTGAGTGGGGGTGAGTTGTCACATCCCTAGCCCCCTTTGATGGTTAGGAAGATTGTGCTCATATTTTCATTCTTGCATTAAAAATGAAAATGGAAATCAAGAGAAAATCCCTAGTAGCCCTGTATTCGGGTAAGAATATGAATGTGTACATGCAGCCGCATAAGGATGAGTTGCAAGAAGCCTAGGATAATGGGATCAAGACCTACGACGCCGCTAGCAAAACAAATTTCAAAATGCATGTGTGGTACATGTACTCGACGCATGATTATCCGGCGTTTGCGCTATTTGTTGGCTGTGTGTGCATGGAAGGTTCCCGTGCACCACATGCAAGGCAGCTCTTAAGTTCCGTGGGCTGCAGGTTGGTCGCATGTTTTCTTGCTTCGACACGCAGAGACAATTGCTGGATCCTAACCATAACTTCAGGAAAGACAAGAAGAATTTCATCAAATGTAGAATTGTCAAAAACACTTCACAAGCTGCATTGATAGGCCAACAGACCCTTGATCAGTTAAATGCTCTCGAGCCTAATCCTTTGCGTCTAGGATACTTCAAAGGGTATAATACGGAACACGCCTGGACTCACAAGTCATGCTTATTGGATTTGCCTTACTTCAAAGACCTCCTTTGCCCACACAACATTGACGTGATGCACACTGAAAAGAATATTGTGTTGGCCATTTTTGGTACATTGTTCGGCATAGAGGGGAAGTCAAAAGATAATCCTAACGCTAGAATCGACTTGGAGGGTCTTTGTGATAGACCGTCCAAAGCAAAGCATAGCGAAGCCAAAGGCATGGTTCAATCTTGAAAGGCCACCTATGAGGGAAATGCTATTGTTGGTGAAAATGTGGTTGATGTTCCCCGATGGGTATGCCGCGAATCTAAAGAGGGGAGCGAGTCTTGAGAAATTGAAAATATTTGGTCTCAAGAGTCATGATTGGTACATATGGATTGAGCGGGTAATGCCGGTGATGTTGCGTGGCTTTATCCTTGAGGATGAATGGCTAGTGTCGTGGTTTTGTCACGGCAGATGTCCTTGTGAAAGGACTTAAATATGGAGCCATCGCACCTTGGTGGCGACTCAAAGGGGGTGAGCGAAAGCGAGACTCAGATTTACCCAGGTTTGGCCCCTCGTGAGGAGGTAAAAGCCTGCGTCCTGCTTTGTATGGATTAATGGTGATTTCGATTACAAGGAGGGCGTAACTCGCGTGACCTAGCTCTCGATTCTCTCTAACTTGCCTGACCTTTACCCGGGACTCGCCTTTATATATAGGTCGAGGCCCTAGGGTTTATAGAAGTCCTTCCATGCTACTCCTTGTGGCTTTCCCTATCTCTAAGTCGCTGTGGTCTCCACGATTGGGAACTCCCTTGGTAATCTACCATCTGTACGACCTCTTGAACCGCCATCCAGCTTCTAGGTCACGAGACACGCTTTGAAGGGTAAGTCGCCCCTTTGATGACCAGGCCCACTAAGGGCGGGTTTTCTGCAGATAATATCCCCAACATTAGGACCCAGATTGTCTTGAATTCATTCATGTCAACAAACCTTCACCAATTTGGGGCAACTCTTACCATTTCTATCGTTCGACGAACGATAAGTCGCCACTCGTTGTAATTTTATCAGACCCGCCGCGTAATCTTTGATGACATCACCTTATCCCCTTAATTCCGGCGTTTTTAATACCGCAACCATCCAACGGATCTTTTGCTCCATATTCACTTATCCTGAAAACGTAGGTGCCATTATCGCAGATTCTGACTTGTCGCCTCGATCTCCGCCTTGACAGCCTTGATTCCCGTTCCGGCCCTTTAAATAACCGCAGGAGAAATGGGGGGGGGAGCTCCGTCATATTTTCCCTCGTCTTCCTCGCACTCTTCTTCTTCCTGCGCCAGCACCCCGGCGTCATCACCGGCTCTTGAAGTTCCTCCGTTGACCGTGGTCTTCGGGGTGCCTTCAAGTCAACAAGAAGCACGAAGTTCTCCGCTTTCATCCCGGCACCGGTCTCCTTTCCTCAGGTACACACATTCCCTTATTAGGATTTAAGCCGAGAATGCCATGGCCATTGTTTCCGCAAGCTGGCTCCGTGACGCGACGAACGTCCCTTCCTGCTTTAGATCCGTTTTATATCTTCGTAGTAGATTCAGGCAGTGGAAACCATCGGCACTTTACCGCGTCCTTTCGTTATTTTAAGCCTTCACGTCGTGGATCCAAAACTGTCGCTGCCTTATGTTCATAGCCTTTCATCATTTTTCCATGCATTATTCTGTTATTTTGATCCACTCGTAGATCCATAGTTTACTGCTTGTTTTTAGAAACATGTTTGTTCGTCTCCCGAGAACATCCCTAAGGAAAAAGGACCCTTGAGAGTCGCCGTTTAGCTCCTGCTTCCATAGTGACTTAAATTTATCACCTTAGCTATGCCCCCTTCCTTTCCAATTGAAAAGCGAGTTACAATACTTCAAAGATACTTCCATGAATCGCCCGAGTAGAGAGTTATGATCTATGTCACCCGTTGGCGAGTCACCAAATCCATTTTGAACATACTGTAGACCCATACTAGCGAGTTCGAACACTTCATAGTTTTTACTGAATCGCCTCGTTCCCCTCTCTTCTGTAGTCATGGCTATTTCGAAGTGCAATTGGTTGCCAACAAAAATCGATGACGCTACTCTCGAGAAGTTTTTTAAGGCGGGTCTTCTTGACAACATGGAAACCACTGGTTCGAGAACCGCCCCGGGCAAGTTGATTCCCAATCCCGCGGCAGGAGAAGTAGTCATTTTTACCGATTACCTTGAACGAGGTTTTATACCGCCCGGGTCAAAGTTTTTTTGAGACGTCATGCATTTCCTTAACGTCCATCCTCAAGACCCGGGACCCAACTCCATCAGCAACCTTTGCCAGTTCCAGGTCTTATGTGAGGTATACTTGTAGAGAGAGCCCACAGTTCCTTTATTTTGGAACTTCTTCCATTTGAATTGCCAGACTGAGTTTACCATCTGTCCCAACCATGAACTTGGAGGAGTAATAATTTAAAGACGTCGCGAGCGCGGATTTCCATCAGTCCTTCTGCCCAGCCATCCCAAGGGCTGGGCCGAGTCATGGTTTTATTGCTGGGACACCTCTCCACCTCGCGAAAACCCACTTCCGGGTTTCAGAGTAGATCGCCTGCCTATGGACTTCAAACTGCCCGAGAAACTCAGAGAAGAGGAAGAGTCGGAATTTATCCCGATTTTCTTCGAGTTACGTTCTTCGACCAACAACGGGCTCATCGGGATTGATCTGTTCCGCTGCTGGGTGGAGTGGAATATTCTTCCCTTGAGTCGCCGAGACGGGTTAATGTATGAATATGATGGTACGGTAAACCGTCCGTAGTGCTTCCACCACAAAAGACTCTCGGAGAGTGAAATTGTTGGAATCATCAAGAAGCTAACCGGTGAGCCTTTGGATGAATGTGCCAAGATTGGGCTCCAGGTCTTCTGCTGCTCCAACCCGTTGTCGCGAGTAAGAATCCAATCCGCCTTTCGTTTCTTTATACTTACCAATGCTCTTGGTTTGAAATTCACTTTTATTCATCAGAAAAGTGATCCATTTTGGCGAAGGGGCCCCAAAGTGACCGCCGAAAAGAGCACCAAGCCGCCACCAAAGAAGAAGAAGAAAAGAAGCAAAGGTAAAGCTGCCGCCAAAGATTCATCTGTTGTTGGCGAGTCACGAGCTGACGAAGAGTACTCAGAGGTAAAACTTCCCCCTCACTCATTACCTGTGTATTCTGACTCATGCTTATACCATGCTTCTTTATGTGTAGGGAGAGGACAATGAGAGGCAAGATGATGCAGTCGAGGTAATTTCTATTTCTTCCGACTCACATTCTCCTTCTCCTAGACCAGCCAGATGGATCTGTGGGAAAGTGCCCATGTCTCACCAATATGCTTATATGAACCCTGATTTCCTTTGGAAAAAAGCAAGATATACCCCCAAGCGCAAAACCCGTAGTCACTCTAGCGACTTAATCTCCCGACTGCGTGAGAAGACAACCGGTCGGAAGTGCACCAATGAGGTACACTTTTGTTTTACCATACCCTTTCTTGTGTAAATTATGACTCACAACTTCTTTAACTTTTAAGCTTTCAATCTACCAGACTTCTCCCCCTACATCTAGCAACTCAGCAATATCAACTCTCCCACCGATGGATCGTGTGCAAGGGTGAGTCCCTTTGTTAATGCCAATTTCTTCTAAATAACGATATGTGATTTTAATTTTGGTGCCTTTGTCTCAGAGCACAAGTGAAGAGAAGGAAAACTAGCGACTTATGTTCTGCTCCTAAAACATCTGAAGCCTTATGCCTCTGTCCCGTAGATTGATGAGGAGCATGTGGCGGCTCATGATATTCCTGTGGACGATATTCTCGATGTCCAGGATGACTCGCCGGTAATTTTGAAGGAAACTGCTGACAAGGTTAATTCTCCAAGCCCTCTCAAGGCGACTGACGATCCATATGATGTCGTAGTCACTGGTACTCGCTACTCCACTCCTCCAGTTGCGGTACTGTCTAAGCATACCTCCAAGGAATCTTGTCCTTCCACTGATCAAGACACCAGTAAATTCAAGCTCCCCCATTATGAGAAGCTGGAATTTTACCAACTTTTCTCTTGCTTCGTAAGTCGCCTAGAGACGAGTTATGAGATGAACAAAAGCTTGATTCATCTTATGAAGGTTAAGCATGAGGTACATCTACTTATGTATTCTCTTCCAACCATTAGCCTTCCATGGGCCGGGTCATCGTTCGAAAGATGAGCCGGGTCTTGAATATAGTTAAAATCTTCAACCTGTAGCCCCCAAGGGCCGCGTCATCTTTTGAAAGATGAGCCGGGTCTTGATTATAGTTAAAATCTTCAACCTGTACCCCCCAAGGGCCGAGTCATCTTTTGAAAGATTAGTCGGGTCTTAAATATAGTTAAAATCTTCAACCAGTAGCACCCAAGGGCCAGGTCATCTTTTGAAAGATGAGCCGGGTCTTGAATATAGTTAAAATCTTCAACCTGTAGCCCCCAAGGTCCGTGTCATATTTTGAAGGATGAACCGGGTCTTGAATGTAGTTAAAATCTTCAACCTGTAGCCCCCAAGGGACGGGTCATCTTTTGAATGATGAGTCGGGTCTCAAATATGGTATGAATTTGAATAAAATCTAACATTAGCCCCCAAGTGTCAGGAGTATTGCTTGCAATAATGTTGAAACTTGTCTCCCCAAATTTTAAGTGCTGGAGTCTGTGAC
The DNA here is from genome assembly GCF_904849725.1 of Hordeum vulgare subsp. vulgare. Classification (NCBI taxonomy): domain Eukaryota; kingdom Viridiplantae; phylum Streptophyta; class Magnoliopsida; order Poales; family Poaceae; genus Hordeum; species Hordeum vulgare. The sequence continues at coordinate 302,089,266 of NC_058519.1, forward strand.
CAAGACTGAGTCGGCTTTAGCCGACTTAAGGAAGAATTTGGCTAAACAACAAGATGCACAATCTGAGTCGGAAAGGAAATACCGCTTGATTCTTGTTGAGCTGGAGAGGATGAAAGCTAACCATCAAAAACTGGAGAAGAAAGCCAAAGCTGACCACACCTCCATCCTTAAGCGTGCTGAGCAAGCTGAGGAAAAATTGGAAGCCGCCCAACAAGAGCTTTCCGGCTTAAAAAAGCACATTTCCAACATGACTGTCTCTATGTTTGGTAAGCATTAACCCTTGTCCTTTGAAGAAATACTCTGGTCTCCCAAAAACTATCAAATATTGATGTATCCTTTGTAGGTTCACGAGCCGCCAATCTTCCAGACGACTGTATGCTGAAGCTAAAGGCTATATATACCTTCACCGAGCAGCTATATACCCGGGGCGTGCTGACAATTAAGGCGGTGATGGGCAACAAGGAGCCAGTCAGAACCATCAAGCAGATGCTCAGCTATCTGTCCACATTGCCTCCTCAAAAAGATCAGCCGCCCGGAAAGGAGTCCTGAACACCCTGAGTCGGTGTTTTGCCTATGCCCCGGAGCTCAAACCAGAAGAAATAGCCGCCGGCTATCCTGAGTTGAAGGACGACGGGTCAGAGTTCACCGAGGTGGACTACCACCGAGCTATCATAGAATCCCGCTTCGCGACGACTCAACTAGTAGCCAGCATGGATTTGAATAAATACAAACCCGCCTATGACGAGAAGAAAAAGAAGGTGACGCCTCCCTCGTACGAAACTGCTAGCTTGGTTCCTCGTCGACCCAAGAATCCTTTTGATCTTGACATGGACCTATCCCTCTTCCTTGATGATGAAGATGAGTTCATTGCCCTATCCAAGTGTAATTGGAAACTGGGCGACTTACAAATCGAAGACGGAGAGAGCTCAAGGCAAGGTGACTCGAAGGCGGCTTGATTCATCCCTAGGTGTGAGTGTGACTTAAAAAGACAATCTGATCCTTTCTTCACTGGGGGATGACACCCGTTTTGGCCTTGTGAGCCATGTAATAGCTTGTTAGATTTTGTGGAACAACACTCAGTCTATAGTACCTTTTGATGGAACCTTTCCTAAACCACTTTTATTCCTTGAATCTATGCGTGAATCGCCTGTAAATTTGATGAACCAGGGAGTGTCATAATTTGACAAAAAAGTCTTCAACTTATGTGTCAGGAAAAACATAAGCCGACTCAGTGAGTGCATGACAAAGAATAGACCAACCCCCTGGATTGTGGAAAAAAGTGGTTAAGGAAAAATGAGTCGTGGCGAGTTATAACAAAAGGCTGACTCAAATATATTAGGAAGCCTTGTGGGCTTGCCATCAAGAAATAAAATTTGTTGACTCAGTGAGCTACGATAGGATAAAACGAGTTTGCAAAACTCTAGTGTTACCCTAACAAGGCCTTTGCAAAAAGGCTTGTTGTTTTAGACCGGCTGATCAGGCGCGAGTCAACCTTCCGTGAAACAGGTTCAATGAACCAATGGTTTCTCTATTTCCCACATGTGACTCTGGCCGGTACCTTTTATGTTTTAACCAAGGCGAGTTCAGGGTCCAAATGACGGATTGACTCGCCTAGAGTACATAGGTCCATGTGGCGACTTGTTCAACACATAGTCCAGTATAACCATTTGTAATTCGGTAATTTTTCGCTAGCCAAGAGGGTATTCAGGCTGAACTCAATGAGTGGAAGCCCCAAGTGACCTATGATTCAGGAAAAACCCGGACATAGGATCAGAGAAGCGTATACGCTCTTACTACGAAATGACTTGGGGACTAGTAGCCCCGAAGTAAGCCGGCTTAATTCTCAAAACAACATAAGACGCCTATGTTTGAACTGTGCAACGTGGCAACGTTGGTCCTCTTTGGCTTTATTAAGGCCCAGTTTTGAAGTAAGTGCAACATGGCGACTTACGCTCTTTGACTTTGATAGCGTCCATGTTTGGACGACTTATAGAAAACTAAAGACTCATGCTTTCAAAAGCTGAAATGACAAAGGTCCCCCAAATTCGTGGGTGCCGGCTTTATTGCTTTCATAATTCATGGGTTACAATTTTCTGAAAACTGGTAAAAAAAAGGAGCTTATAGCTCTAAGTGTAGTACGGCCGCAGATGGGCTATGTTCCAGGGGCGAGTTGTCTCAACCTGTGTAGTTGGCCGATCTGGGCGAAGATCCACCAAGTAATATGAGCCGTTTTGAAGATTCTTGCCAATGACAAACGGTCCTTCCTACAGAGGTGATAGCTTGTGCATACCAGTATGATCTTGAATCAAACGGAGCACCAAGTCGCCTTCTTGGAAAGTCCGGCTCTTGACCCGGCGGCTATGGTAACGTCGCAAGTCTTGTTGGTAAATCGCTGATCGTGATTCGACCAAGTCACGTTCCTCCTCCAAGGCATCCAGCGAGTCTTGTCGCACCACCTCGTTGTCGTGTTCCACATAGGCGGCGACTCGTGGTGAATCGTGTTTGATGTCACTTGGTAACACTGCTTCTGCTCCGTAGACCATAAAGAAAGGAGTAAAACCCGTGGAGCGATTTTGGAGTTGTCCTGATGCTCCATAATACTGACCGCAACTCCTCCACCCAACACCCTGGAGTAAGTTCGAGAGATACCATGAGCCGAGGCTTAATCCCCCGCAATATTTCCTGACTCGCCCTCTCCGCCTGCCCATTAGACTAGGGATGTGCAACTGCGGAAACATCAAGCCGGACATGCTCTCATGAACAAAACTCTTGCATTGCACCTTTGGATAGATTAGTACCATTGTCAGTAATGATACTATGAGGATATCCGAATCTGAAAATCAGTTTCTTCAAGAATTTGACGGCCGTATCTGCATCACAGCTGCTAACAGGTTCCGCCTCCACCCACTTGGTAAACTTGTCTACCGCCACCAATAGGTGAGTCTTTTTAGTGGAAGACATCTTGAAAGGGCCAACCATATCAAGCCCCCAGACTACAAACGGCCAAGTGATTGGTACCATCCGCAATTCCTGAGCCAGCACGTGCATCTGACGTCCAAATTTTTGGCAGCCATCACATCGGTGAACGATCCCCTCTGCGTCTGCGTGAGCCGTCAGCCAATACAACCCATGTCTGGAGGCCTTAGAAACCAAGGATCGGGACCCAGCATGATGACCACAATCGCCAGCGTGAATATCATTAAGGATCATACATCCTTCTTCAGGATATACACATCTTTGAAATACCCCTTAGGTGCTTCGTTTGTGTAACTCGCCATTATGTATGACCATGGATTTACACCGACGGACGATTTGGCGAGATAATAACACGTCGGCAGGTAACTTGACTCTGGTGAGATATGTCATGTAAGGGGTCGCCCAGTCTGGAGTAGCGTGAAGAGCCATCACGAGTTGAGACTCGGGGTCCGGCACCGCTAAATCTTCCTCTGAAGGCAGTTTTACCGAGGGGTTATGCAATACATCCAAAAAGACATTGGGAGGAACTGGCTTACATTGTGAACCGAGACGGGAAAGAGCGTCCGCTGCTTCGTTAAGCCATTGATCGATGTGATCCACTTGATAACCATTGAAGTGACCTGCTACATCTGACACAGCTCGTCTGTAAGCCGCCATCAAAGGGTCTCGTGAATCCCAGGTGCCAGAAACCTGCTGTGCCACCAGATTTGAATCGCCCAGACAGCTGACTCGCGCGAGCTTCATCTCTTTGGCGAGTCGCAAACCATGGAGCAAGGCCTCGTACTCTGCTACATTATTGGTACACGGGAACATGAGCCGAAGGACATAGCAAAACTTGTCACCTTGAGGCGAAGTTATCACCTCACCAGCCCCCGAGCCTTCCAATTGCCTGGACCCGTCGAAATAGATAGTCCAATAAGTATGATTGAGCCTCTCCTCCGGGATTTGTAACTTGGTACAATCATTGATGAAATCCACGAGTGCTTGAGATTTGATGGCCGTCCGAGGCGTATACCGCACATGATGGGATCCGAGCTCGTTGGTCCAGTTAGCAATCCGTCCAATGGCCTCTTGATTCTGTATGATATCGCCAAGGGGGTGGAACTGACAACCGTGATCGGGTGTTCCTGGAAGTAGTTCTTCAACTTCCGACGCGCCATATACACCCCAAAAACCATCTTCCGCCAATGTGGGTAACGTTGCTTGGAGAGGGTGAGGACCTTGCTGATGAAATACACCGGTCGGTCGACCGGATACTCCTTTCCATCTTCCTTCCGCTTGATAACTACTGCCACACTGACCGCTTTGGAATTGGAAGCAATGTATAGGAGCATAGGTTCGTTGTCCGCCGGAGCCGCAAACACTGGCTGGTTAACTAATTTTCGCTTTAAGGCTTCAAAAGCTTCGTCGGCTTCGTCCGTCCATACGAAACGATCAATTTTCTTGAGCAACAGATAGACAGGGATGGCGTTCTCCCCAAGGCGACTTATAAAGCGGCTTAGAGCTGCAATTCGACCCGCCATACGCTGGACGTGGTTAACGTTGGCCGGTTTCCCCAATGAGGTAATTGCCTCAATCTTGTCCGGGTTGGCCTCAATGCCACACTCCGACACCAAGAAACCCAATAACTTCCCCGCAGGGACACCAAAACCACACTTGGTGGGGTTAAGTCTCATCTGGTAAACGCGCAGGTTGTCAAAGGTTTCCCTGAGATCCTCCAAGAGCGACTCCTTTCGGTGAGACCTGACCACGATGTCATCCACATAAGCGTGGACATTATGGCCTATCTGGTTGTGCAAGCAATTTTGGATGCAACGCTGATAGGTTGCCCCCGCACTCTTGAGCCCAAACGGCATAGACACATAACAGAAGGCTCCGAATGGGGTTATGAAGGATGTCTTCTCCTGATCCGCCACCGCCATCTTGATCTGATGGTATCCCGCATAGGCATCCAAGAAACACAGACGCTCACAACCCGCCGTCGAGTCAATAATTTGATCAATGCGGGGAAGGGCGAAGGGATCCTTCGGACAAGCTCTGTTGAGGTCAGTGTAGTCGATGCACATGCGGAAAGTGCCATTATTTTTTAGCACCAGGACCGGGTTAGCCAGCCATTCAGGATGGAAAACCTCGATGATAAACACGGCGGCCAGAAGCCGGGCTACTTTCTCTCCAATCGCCTTACAACGCTCTTCATTGAATCAGCGATGGTACTGTCGAACTGGCTTAACTTCAGGGTCAGTCTGAAGGTGGTGCTCAGCGAATTCTCTCGGTACACCTGGCTTGTCAGAAGGTTTCCCTACAATGATGCCCCGATTCTCACGGATGAAATTGATGAGCGCGCTTTCCTATTTGGGGTCGAGACCCGCCCCAATAGTGAACTGCTTGGTTGAGTCGCCAGGTGTAAAGTCCATAACCTTACTGTCGTCCGTTGGTATAAACTTGAGGGGCAGCTCAGAACCAATGGTTGGCCTCTTGAGCGGCGTTATGTCTGCCGGGTCAACATTAGCTTGGTGAAATTTGAGCTCCTCAGCCGCGCAAGCCGACTCGGCGTAAGCTGCGTCTCCTTCTTCACATTCTTGAGCTATCTTCCTATCTCCGCTGATGGTAATAGGACCCTTAGGGCCGGGCATCTTGAGTTTGAGATAGACATAGCATGGGCGGGCCATGAATCTAGCGTACGCCGGCCGTCCAAACAACGCATGATAGGGGCTCTTGATTTTGACCACTTCGAACAGGAGAGACTCGCTGGTGTAATTTGACTCTGTGCCAAAAGCTACATTATGTTTAATCCGTCCAATGGGATATGCAGACTTACTGGGGACGATGCTGTGGAAGACCATGGATGATGGCATCAGGTCTTTCTCCAAGAGGTTCATCCGTCTGAAAGTATCAAAGTATAAGATGTTGATGCTGCTGCCTCCATCCATGAGGACCTTGGAAAGGGTGTACCCTCCGACTTGGGGAGCCACAACCAAAGCCATGTCGACAGGGTTGTCCACTCGGGGGGGGGGGGGGGATGGTCTTCCCTGCTCCAGGTTATGGGCTGTTCAGACCAGTGAAGGTATCGAGGGAGCGTCGGCTTAGCTATGCTGAAGGTTCTATGCTTCACCTTATGACCCCGCTTACTGGTGCTGGTGGTGAACACGTGATACTGCCCGCTGTTCAATTTTTTGGGGTTATTCTGAAAACCGCCACGATCTTCCTGTCGCTGGGGATCCCCTTACAGGGGGGTTGCTGGAACACTCCCGGCGGGTGGTATTGCTGATTGTGAACTTGGTACTGGCCATCGTTGGGCTGTGACCCGCCCTGTGGTCTCGGGTTAGGAAAACCACCGAACGGGACGTGACGTGACCCGGATGCGCCAGGTTGTTCCTGTCACTGGCCCTGTTCACCACCTCGACCTCTTGTGAGCGCCTCGGCCAGGAATTCATGCATCACATACCAATCCTCCCAAGAGTGAGTCGCTGGTCCCTCTGCCGTGGCATGCTGCGGACAAGGGCCTTTGAGCATTTCATGATAATTGCACGGTTTGTTCCCACTAAAGCCCTGCTTCTTCTGGTGCGGGTTTCCATTGCCGGTATTAGTATTAGCCACAAATTCCGTAGGACCATCCTCTTGTCTCTTTTTGCCGTGCCCACCGGAGTGGTGGTTGCCCCGGCCCTGAAACTGAGAATGGCCCTTGTGTAACTCGCCCTTCCTGGCGGTACTAACTCTGTCGTCGTCCTCCCCAGGATCCTTGTGTCGTCTGACTCAGCATACCTAGTAAGGGTATCCATTAATTCGCCCATGTCCTGTACTTTCCGCTTAAGTTGGCCTAGCATTAGTACCAGACGTTCGTAATGGCAGTTCTTCTCCAGGATTAACACCGCCTGAGCCGCCGAGATGCCTTCTGATGAATGAATAACTTCCGCGATTCGCCTGGTCCAATGGTGGGCCAACTCATCCGGCCGCTGAACGCAGTGCTGTAGGTCGACGATGGTCATCGGGCGTTTGCAAGTCGCTCTAAACTTCTTGATAAAGCGCTCTTTTAGTTGTGACATCCCCGTATTTGTGCTACAGTAACCCCTGCAATCAAGCGACAGTAATCCCACGCTAATGAAGCCACGTCATCATGAATTCTATCGTTGATCTCGTGTTAGTCCAAAACCAAGTCGAGTTCGAAATTTGAAAAACAAAGTCGAACGAGAAACATTTTGTGATGTTAAATAAAAATGTCGGGACAGTTATAGAAATTCCCTGATAAGTTATAAAAGTGAATCGGACATTTTTTAAAAATTGGAAGTCCTATATAATTAGGACACAGAGAGATATATAAAAAGAAAATAGAATAACAGAAAGAAAAAAAAGAAAAAAATTAATAAAAAAAAGCAAAAAAGCCCGTGACCGACTCGGCCATAGTGGCCTAGCCGGCCACACCCACCGAACCCAATGCACCCTCCTGCTCGCACCACAGACCGCGAGGGGTTTCCTCCCCCTCGCCAGCTACCACCCCGCCGCCAGGAGCACCACTCATCCCCACATCGGCCCCGAACCCCCCCTACTCCCTCGTCAGCCCCCTCGGTCGCTACCCATGCCCATCCCACGACCAGACTCCCCCCCCCATGTGGTCCCTCTCTCCTACCGAGCTCCCCACCCCTCAGCCCCTCTCCCCGTCGGCCCCGGGGCTCGCTCGCCCCTGTCTCCATAGAGCATCGACGCCCGAGCTCCTCCCCCTCGTCGCCTCTTCCCCTCCTCATCCCATGGAGCGCGTTGGTCCTCCCCACACCCCTCCCGATCCATATTGGATCGGGGCTGGGGGCCGAAACCCGCGCCGGCCGGTGCCCTCGCCACCGGTCCTCCTCGTCGTTGTTCCCCCCCACCGGTTCTGGCCACAACGCCCCGCCTCGCCGGGCCCTCTCCGCTCCTAGTCGGGCGTCTCCTCGTCGGATGCCCCGCCGACCACCCCCCCCCCGTCGTCGCCTCCGACGCACTCCTCCACTCCCATCGCCGGTGCCACTAGGTCACCCTCGTGCCGACCCGTTCCCGGCAGGTTCCGGCGCCCCGCTGGCCTTCGCCGGCCACCAGACCATCGTCGGCGCCTCCACCACCTCGCTGGCCTCCCCGCCTCCTCCTCACCGGACCACCCCGAGCCTCGGCATCCCCGGCAACGCCGGTGAGCCCCTGGGCTCCGGCCTCTCCCCTTCTTCCCATTTTCCCCCACTTCAGCGAACTTCATCCGCCGTGCGTGCTACGGCAATTGCCGGGCGACGGCCTCCACCGCGCCCCTCGTTCCTTGTTGTTGACACGGGGATTAGCCCTTGTGATGGCTTAGAACAGAAACGAAAAAAGAAAAAAGTAGTAGATATATGTATGTGTATAGGCATGTATGCGGATATATGTAGATGCGTATGTATGTATATGAAAAAGTATGTATGTATGAATTTATGCATGTATGTATGTATAATAGATATTACTAGATGTGTGAGTATGTGTGTTGTGTATGTGTGTGCGTGTAGTGTTTGTGTGCTCGTTGTCCAATGACATGCGTGGCCCATGTCCCTAAATATAATAATAATAATAATAACAATAATAATAATAATAATAAAATGAATAGTTAGTTATATTAATAATTTAGTTAATTACTTAAATAGATAAATTACTAATATGTTAATATAGATAAATAATTATATTTTTAGAATATGACACATGGATCCCCCATTTAATTAACCTGATTAATTAATAATTAACCCTATTTAAAAACTTGTGTCTATGACACACGAGACCCATTGGTTAGTTGACCAGTCAACTGGTGATGCCAGTATGACATCATGCTGATGTCATAATTTCTTTTAATCAATTTAATTAAATCTGTTTTTAATTACTAATTAATGAATAAAACTTTAAAAATTAATATAAAATAATCCGTAAGTCAGATCAAAATACTTTCAACATGAAAGTTGATCAGCAGAACGAGACGAACCCGGATACACGGTCCATTCGTTTGTCACGCGTCCCTAGCATAGCAAACGTGGAACTTTCCATCGTTTTCCGTCCGACCGGTAGTAGCCTGAAACCCAGAAAATATCGTCACATATTCTTCCGACCCGTCTATGATGGATGTTGCTGCGTTAGCTCATGTCTAGTGTGCATCTTACCATGTCATGCATCGCGTCGCATCTGTTGCTATTATTTATTGTTTCTTCCCCCTCTTCTTACCGGTAGACCCCGAGACTGACACTGCTGCAGGGTACATCTACGACCCTGTCGATCAGTCCTTTGCCGCGGAGCAGCAAGGCAAGCAAACCCCCCTTGATTATTCCTATATCGCATATGTCTTTCTTCCTACTGCTTCAATAGTATTTTGCTACTTTGTAGTTAGCTCTTATATCTGATGCATAGCCTGTTTTTGGTGAACCGCTACTTTCAGTATTGTACCTTTAAACAACTTAGTATAGGTGGAGTAGTCTTCCCCTCTGACCCCGTACTCCAGTTGCCCCGCTTTGCTTTCAAATCTCGATCCCTGATTGACGAGCCTTACCCGACACAGCACATACACCCCCCTTAGTTGTACGACACTACAAAGATACTATCGGGTACCGAGGGTGACACCTCGCTAAGTACTCCTGATGATATCTCTGTAGTATAGCTAATCGGTCGTTGTTATGAGGGTGATTCCTCTTTCACCATTCCCGAAGATGCCTCTGTCGTGCAACCCCTCAAGTGTGCGACCCCCGAGGGTGATTCCTCTAAGCCCACCTTGACGGATACATCGTTCGGAATCCAACGAGTGTGATACCTCGGATTCCCCCCGATGTTACAACCACACAGTTACTCGACCATGTTACTGTGATCATTGGTGATTAATTGATAGATGGGTGGATTCTAGCGAGATTGTGTTGGTGGCCAAATTCAAATTATAATGGATTTGCGTATTTGATCTGGGTTGGTTGGAGACCTTTTCGCAATAACCGGCTACGCGGGAAGAATTATGGGTACTCGTCGTCGCGGTATCAGCCAAAGCTTTTGAGATGTCACCAATGTAGCGGCGCGCGCCCGAGTGGTCCCGAGATGCATCGCACTTGTGATTGAGGGATGCTAGGACTGATGTCGGATGCCCACGCATCGTGGAGGAGCGTGAAGGGGAACTGGGCCCATGAACCCTTTGTGCTTAGGAGTTAGACCGGCGGGTTGGCCTCTTTGTTGAGTCTTAGGGGGGGCTGCGGTGTGTCGATATTCCGAGGACGGGCATGACCCAGAAAAGTGTGTCCGGCCAGAGTGTTATCGAGCGTGACGAGAGTTGTGGTGCACCCCTACAGGGATGAAAATTAACTATTCGGATAGCAGTGCCCACGGTTACAGGACGACTTGGAGTTGTGCCCTGATCATATACAACTACAATTGTTATTTAACTGGAATTAGTTGCCTCGGGATTGCTTCCTCGTAGGGAGTCGAGGGAGGATCTCTGGGCGTGACCTCACTTTAATATTGCTGCAACAATATGACTATTATTTGTGTTACACATGTTCTACTCTCGTCTATTGCTGCAAGACCCTGAAGATGCTAGTCTTCGATAGGACTGGGCCTTTTTCTCTCTATTCTTGCATTGCTGCAGTCAGTCCATGTATAACCACCCCCCTTCTTTGATATTGATACATACTTAGCATATTTCTGATGTAAGTCTTGCGAGTACTTTGGATGAGTACTCACCGTTGCTTTGCTCCCCCCTTTGGACCCTTGATCCGTTGCTGCGACCAGATGATGGAGCCGAGGAGTGGAGTTTCCTGCCGATGTCTGCCATCCCGATGGTGTCTTGTTCATGGAGGGTGCTAAGGACCAGGAGTAGTTTAGGAGGTTCCCAGGCAGGAGGCCTCACCTTGTTCGATCGTGTTTCTTTTGTGCTAGCCTTCTCTAAGGCACCCCATGTTTTATGTCTGTACTCAAATATTGTTGCTTCCGCTGACTCATGTGTTTATCGAACTTCCGTATTCTAGCCCTCGAGGCCCCTGACTTGTAATATGAAGGTGTTATTGTTTTATTTATGTCTAGAGTTGTGTTGTGATATCTTCCGGTGAGTCCTTGAGTTTGATCATAAGCATTTGCGTGTATGATTAGCATACGATTGAACCGAGGGCGTCACATTTAGCTCCGCCCAGGTGTTGATGGAGTTGGGCGGCAAGTTTTTCAACCACGCACGTGCCGTCCCTCCGAGCATCATAGAGAAGTACTTAGCGCAAACCGCCTCATTTACGTCGAGCATGTCCATCGTGAGTTCGTAACTCTTGATCCATGACCCTGATTCGAGATTCGGCGAGTAATTGGGGACCTTCCGGGGCCCTTTGAAGTCCTTTGGCATTCGCTCGTTGCGCAGAACCGGCGCAAGACATGATACACCGATGTGTTTGCCTCCGGTGTCCATGGGCACGAGAGGTGATGACGTGTCAGCCGGGTAGACCTGACCCGTCGTGGCTGCTGTCTATATCTGATGCGCGGATCATACAACATCCACAATATCTTGAGCTCGCGAGTCGGGCATCCCAAGTGGGTTATGTTGAGGGAATCGCCGCGGCCCGCTGGTTACCGCGGGTAAGTCCTCGTGGCGACTCCTGGTGTGGCTCGCCTGAGGCATGGTGTGTAGTCGATCGAGGCTATGAGATTACTGCGCGTGCTGGACCACGGCCGTCTTTAGAATCTCGATCGCGTTTCTGGCCTCTATCTAGACCGGAGAGTTTCCGTAAATCGGCTGCGACTCCAAGTGGCGAGTTGCCGCCGACACATTGTCCACTCGATTCGAGAAGTGACCCCGTGGCGTTTGGAACCGAGTCGCATGGGCATCCATTGGTTGAGTTGGATGTAAGTCGGTCGGTATACGTCCGTGGTGCCTCCTTTGGTGAACGGCGTCGAACGCGTGCTGCTATCTCTCGAGCCGCCAGCCTTCGGTATTCAACCGCTCCGTCTCTGCTAGGATCCCGGCTTGCTGCGTCTCGACCCTAGCGGCTTGTGCTTCCATGTCCTGCCGCGCCTTGGCCATCGCCTCCCGCAGCTTTGCTTGCTCGTCGTTGATAGACTCCTGATTCTCGGACGTGATGGTGGTTGCCATAAGGCTCACAACCTCCGCCACTAATTCTGCCTTGGTTTGTGCTGGGGGTTTGGACGTCCCACTGGTCTCGTTGTTGCTGGTTGGATTTTGCCCAGGCTGCGCTGACCCCGCCATGTAGATGGCGATTTGTCGATGGGACCTCTCGAGGACCTCGGGGTCCATTTCCAACGACATCCCTCCGAGTTTTCCTTCGTGGAGAGGGTGCATTGAATCTGTCTCACCCATGGATGACTCGCCGTCAGAATTGACGGGGGTGATCTCCTGGACCGAAGCTTCGTCTTATACGTCGTTTCCCTGCGTAAAACCGACGAAAGCTTGGCGACACCTAAACCGCCGTATGATGGGGAGGACGTACCTGGCCGGCTCGATGATGTCGGTGGAGGTGTCCGGCTCAGGCACGAGCGTCCCAATCATGTCGATGAAGACGTTGATTTTGCCGAAAAGGACTCGGTAGCCAGATCCGACTGAATCGGCTTCCGGCTCCCACATCGAGTTGTCGATGTAGTACTTCTCGCGGCGGCTCCTTGTCATGATGCCGACCGCATAGCTTTCCAACCCTGGTAGGGCTCCCTTCGAGAACTCAACTCCACCGTGCGCTAGCCCCATGGTGGGCGCCAACTGTCGTGGTTTTGTCACGGCAGATGTCCTCGTGAAATAACTTAAAGATGGAGCCATCGCACCTTGGTGGCGACTCAAAGGGGGTGAGCGAAAGCGAGACTCTGATTTACCTAGGTTCGGCCCCTCGTGAGGAGGTAAAAGCCTACGTCCTGATTTGTATGGATTAATGGTGATTTCGATAACAAGGAGGGTGTAACTTGCCTGACATGGCTCTCGATTCTCTCTAACTCGCCTGACCTATTAATGTAGCATATTGATCGTGTCGTTTTATTTCTATTGTTTTTTGCATGTCAAGTATTTGTTCCTATGACCCCATCATATATCTCACTGGCAGCCGAGGAATACCTTGTGTGCATCAAACGTTGCAACGTAACTGGGTGACTATAAAGGTGCTCTACAGGTATCTTCGAAGGTGTCTGTTGAGTTAGTATGGATCAAGACTGTGATTTGTCACTCCGTGTGAAGGAGAGGTATCTTGGGGCCCACTCGGTAATACAACATCACACACAATCCTTACAAGCAATGTGACTAAGTGTAACTCACGAGATCTTTTATTACGGAACGAGTAAAGAGACTTGCCGGTAACGAGATTAAAATAGGTATGCGGATTCCGACGATCAAATCTCGGGGAAGTAACACAGCGAAGGACAAAGGGAATGACATACGGGGTTATATGAATCCTTGCCACTGAGGTTCAACCGATAAGATCTTTGGAGAATATGTAGGATCCAATATTGGCATCCAGGTCCTGCTATTGGATATTGACCGAGGAGTGCCTCGGGGCATGTCTACATAGTTCTTGAACCCGCAGGGTCTGTACACTTAAGGTTCGTTGATGTTTTAGTATAGTTGAGTTATATGTGTGGTTACCGAATGTTATTCGGAGTCCCGGATGAGATCACAGATGTCATGAGGGTTTCCAGAATGGTCCGTAAATGAAGATTTATATATAGGATGGTTTCATTTGGTCACCGGAAAGGTTCGGGCAATTCCGGCAGTGTACCGGGAGTGACGAATGGGTTCCGGGAGTTCACCGGGAGGGGCCCACCAACCCGGGAGTGAGCCCAAGACACTAGGGTGGCGCCACAAGTCCTTAATTGGCTGGTGGAGTCAGCCCAAAGGGCCCATGGCGCCACATAAGAAAATACAAAAAGAAAATAAAAGAAAAAGGGAAAGAGGGAGGTGGGAAGAAAGAGGAGGACTCCTCCTTCCCAAACCTAATTGGAGGAGGAGTCCTGCCGGTGCACCCTTGAGGCCTTGTGCCTCAAGGATATCCCTCCCCCTCCCTCCTATATATATTTGTGGTTTAGGGATGATGTGAGACACAACTTTGCCACGTGCAACTTTAGCCCATACCACACAGTTTCACCTCTAGATCGGATTTCTCCGGAGCTCGGGCGAAGCCCTACAGGAGTAGCTCATCACCAACACCGGCGTGCCATCACGCTGCTGGAGAACTCATCTACTTCTACGTCTTTCTTGCGGAATCAAGAAGGCTGAGATCATCGTCGAGCTGTACGTGTGCTGAACGCGGAGGTGTCGTCCGTTCAGCACTAGATCGGAACGGACCGTGGGACGGATCGCGGGACGATTCGTGGGACGGATCACAGGACGGTTCGTGGGACGGTTCGAGGGACGTGAAGACGTTCCACTACGTCAAGCATGTTTCTTAACGCTTCCTGTTGTGCGATCTACAAGGGTACGTAGATCTAATCTCCACTCCTAGATGGACATCACCATGATAGGTCTTCGTGTGCGTAGTAAACTTTTTGTTTCCCATCCAACGTTCCCCAACAAGTTCATCGGACAACTATAACGCGTCACAATTCCGTCAATTGGCTTCGAGACTCAAGGTGTCGGACTGCTGGAGGTGTTTGGTTGTCTGGTTGCTAAAATGTGTCGGAAGTTCAACGACTTGACGATCGCTAAATAGTCCATCTGATGTGCTTTATCTGGCTGGGTGGGTCGAGTTGCATCATACATCATGTACTTTGTCACTCCTCGAGTGCATATAGCTTACGTGTAGCTCCTTTCTTTGCTTCTCGAATTCCGCTTCCTCATTGTGATGTCCTTTAGTCCTAGATGCTCCATGGTACTCCTCTTGGTACACAATCACAGATAGTGTCTCCTTTTGATGCAGTAACCATTTTTCACATGAGAAATGTGGAATTTTGGTATGAGTGAGTTATCCTCTTTATTGATGGCGCATGCACGAGCTCTTGTCATAGTTTCACTTGGTGATTGGAGAGCTGGTTGAGAGTCCATGGAAATGACCATAGGATGCTTAACATTATTAATAAATGTGTATCTCGTATATTTTGTCCAGGTATGTATATTACATGATGGTCTCTCTGAAGTGTTTAATTCTACACCTCAAACTCCGATCTCCTTCCATATGTGCACCCCTTCATCTCCATGCTTGATGATGCTCCAATATTTATCCTTCTGCCCGATCATTATTAAGTAACAAAAATGTAAACATTTTAGGTTGCATCATATTCCTATGAATATTGGAAATATTACCAGGAAAAAAAAGTACCTGCTAATTTATTTAGCATACAAAAAGTAATTGCTCCAATATATGTAGTAGTAGTGGCTACGGCTATACTCCAATAGTGTTGTCCTTATCACGATGCCATTAATTCAGGATGTCGCTATGGTGTTTGCTACCCAACGCTACTAGAGATCAATAACGAGTGAAGTTACGGATCAATGTTATGAACACTTATATACTACCAACATCAATGGTTGACACCTCGTGTGTCCCCTCACCATTAGTGTCATACTAGCGCATCTCACTTCCTCATACTAATGATATTTTCCTAAGATGGCTATAAGCTTTTTTACATGAGTGTCCGACTTGTCATCATAATTTTCCATCTTCTCGTCAAGATTGTGAATGTGGTATGAAGCCATATGACAAATTGAGTAGCATCTTCTTGGTCATCATCGAATTAAGATGACGTACCTCGCCGATCCATCTCAACACTCAAGAAAGTGTAGGATGGAGAAATACTCGAAAGAACATTAAATAAGGAGTATGATGTTCCACCGAAATGGTGTCTCGTACATAGGTAAAATATGTGTCATGTGCGTGAGTAGTTTGTGTGTTTTAACTGCTGGCCAAACAAACTATGAGTTGCTTCGTAGCGCCGATCTCCATGATCATCCATCGACATCTAGGGTTGGCGGGATGCTGAGAGTAATTGGTACACAAGACATGATAGCTTAGTTCTTGAGTATGCAAATATTAACTTTGTAATTCATTTTTGAGGATGTTTCCAAGTTTTGATGACAAATCCCAATATGGTGTTTAATAACTTCTAATGAAAATTTCAAGTGTGAAATTTTTATTTTTCATATAGAGACAAACCAAGTGGAAATGAGTGAGCAACATAAAGGCCCAACTGACGTAAGATATGATAGGTTTTGTATGTTCTATCATTGTCCTCATTTTGTTATGGCAATACCTAATGAACAAATAACTTCATCAATGAAAGCCACTATGACTTTAGAAAACGGATAGTGCATTATTAAACTGTATATGACACTAGAAGGAATAATATATATTTAATTTCAATATTGTAAATTTTATATCAAACCGCAACAAAAGATGCATGCTCGTTTTGTCTTTACTAAATTACAACTAAAACAAAATATTTCTTCTTTACTAAATTACAACTAAAACAACAAAAAGTCTAGAATTTATTCGTTTTTACCATCTCAAACTAAAGTAAAAAATTTATAGGCGATCCAAATACATACTTATTAAAATTTAACGAGCTCCTACATTATCATGGGATCGACCAACTAGACCAACTAAAATATGGCATGTTTAATTCAAATGATGGCATCTTTAGGAATAAGGATTTCTCCTATAGGGATATTATTCATACAAATGATTCAAAGGAATTGATCATAAGAAAATGGAGGCCATTTTATTTTGGTTTTAATTTCCAAATATAAAGAAAGGATACTTAGTATCATCTCAAATAGCCTTTTCTACTTGTTGTGCGTGTAGAACAAGATAAAAGCCATGAGTGCAATAATATTAAATTAATCTTATATTGGTATGTGATTTAACATACATTTAATTTTGTATGGTTTATGTGGTTTCCTATTCCTACTGAAAACACCAAGTGTTCAAAAAAATTGTCTTTTCACAACCCATCATTTTCTTCTTAGAAACTTATCCTATTCCAGTGTTTTCCAGTTATTGCGTGTTCTATAATCATCCAGAGCATATAATCCCTATGTATTCAACAAACATTGCACACAAAACATCATATTTTATAATACTCAAGAGAAAGTAGAATAAGGGTTATTTCTGGCCGTGACATGTTTGCCTGAAGGGCTATCTTTAGGCTAACCAACCGCATCCTCCAACTATTCTGCATATAGGTATCCCTCCTTATATAGCCAAAAAGGAACATGTAGCCCCTCCCTACAACGATGCATGGTTGAACGGAGAGGACTCAAATGGTTATTGGCCCTACACAAAATTAGACATAAGATAGAACTCCTCCTCCCACCCTCACAACTCCATTGACGCGATGTGCCCTCCGTTGAGCTCCGCATAAGTTTATGAAATATATGCCCAATGAAAACTGGCAATATCAAGCTAGCATAATTCTTGGAGAAACAGACAAAGGGAAAAGGAAACAAGTTATTGCCCCATTGAGGAGAAACTGAGGGAACTTGTTAAGAGGATTGGCAACCAATGTTCATTTTTGTTGTGAGTGATCTTTCAGATTCATAAGAGAGTAAGGATTCAAATCTAACATTTTTCATTTACAATATTTAATTCATGTATATCTTAATCATTTTTGTGTATATATTATGCCATTTCACAATCATAACATCTTGTATTTTCATTGGATGATTTACCATACATTATAATGTTGCAGGTTGTAGATTTAAAAAGACTGTTGAGGCATAACAAAATATAAAAGGGTGGTTTACAAAGGATATGAGCACGAAGATGAAGAAGGGGATCCTGAGGCCCTTCCGCTACTTCTCAAACATAATTGGTACATAACTTTTATCTTTTTGTTGAACAAAATCAAATGAACTTTTTCTTGCATACTTTACCGTAACAAATATGTAAAATCCCTTACATAATTTCTTAACTCTAACATGCATTGTTTCTCATACTAAATATTTATAACTAGATGCCAAGGAACAAGACATGCAAATTGGTTTCCCAACGGATGTCAAACATGTGGCACACATCGGATGGGATGGACCTAGCGTCCCAAACAAGGAGAAGGAGGCAGGAGCACCTAGTTGGGTTAGTTCACATCTTTCTTGTGAGAAAATTTATCATAATGAGATGAAAATTTAAATATAAGGATATTACAATTTGTTTGGCCAGACTAACTAGAATAGTAAACATATATAATGGGATAAAATTTACTCTCAATGCAACATCATGGTTGTTCCATGTCATCACTAAAATTACATGCATATAGTCAATGTGAATTGAAAAACCAGGCCGTGGCAGAACTAAAAGTGTAAGACGTACGATTGCATACTCGCTGCTCACTAACCAAAATTTCCAAAATACACTTTTCGTTGTTGTATGCAACCATGGTTACCCGATGAAAAGGCACATGAGGCAGTAGTGAACTAACCTATAGTTCATTTCTGAGGCTCTATGTATGCTAATAGCTTGCCCTCGATGCTTCGAGGCCAAACAAAATGAAAGCGGGATGGAGTCATTTATCAAACTAGCAATGAAGGGAGTTCTTGGATTCCTAAGTGGAGAAGGAGATACTTTAAGGATAACTTGGGTCGAGGTCTCCTAGCGTAAGCGACCAGGTCAATTGCATTGGGTTCTTCAAGACCAGCGTCACAGCAACACCAAATAACTTTCGGGAGGTGTAAGATATTGAATCTATGAGGAGTAATTACTACGAGGCATAAATGAGGAGCTCCTTAGTGGTTGTACTATAAAATTTGTTCTGAACTGAATCAAAAAGATATATCTGGTAGAATGATGAGCATATAGTGTTATCCTAATCAAAATGAATTTGTCTCATATATTTTACATCCCAAAGGGGCTATAATTGGATATACCAATGTTTATCTTATAAGAGTTCCTATATAGATGGAAAATCTGGTATCTTTCAGTGAATTGAGATATTAGATTCTTAAGGTATTACTTTTGGCTTAAAAATGTTGCAATTAACAGATGAAAGACTACCACTCAGCACCTCTGGATTCGGCCTCGTTTAGGAGTGACAGGGGAGGTTCTGCTGCCTCTAACCCATGGGCTTCTCAAGGTCAAATTCTCACCCTCTTACCTTCCCTTAATTTGATTACATGAAAGCTTTCGTAAAATTCATGTGGAACATAAATTTATTAATCCGCTGATTTGAATATATTATCATTGTAACAATGGACTAGCTTTATCCAAAACAACGCTAAAATAAAAATTTGTTCTCTTGTGACGACAGAAATAGTTCTAGATGGAGCAGGCCTCGGAGATAACTCTTTCAGGGATACTAAAAGTGAAGCTGGTGGAATCGAGGTCACCGCCGGTGACTCACCACCGTCCCCGGGCACCCGTCGGTCAAGGCGAAACCGCTCCCGGGGTTCTGACACCTCCTCAATGGATGTCACAACAGGTATTACTGATACCTCAGAGAAGAAGGAGAAGGCCAAGAAAGGCACCCGAAAGAATAGAAAGAAAGACAAGGACAAGGCGACTGAAGACACTGCCGGTTCCACCTGTCAAGACCTCCCTGCCGTGCCCAAGAAGTCCAACCGCCGAAAAAACAAAGGAAGCTCTGAAGGAAGTGGTGGTGCATCAACCAAGGATGGCGGAGGTGTCCCGGAGGAGGGCACAACACCACTAACTCTGGTGGCCGAAGAAGAAAAGGATCATGAATTGTAAACAACCGACGTGCAAACTGCCCTCGTTTGGAGATGAAAGCATATGCTCGTTACGAGCTAGAGTACTTTGAGCTTAATTGGTTGGATCAAGTGGTGATTGATATACAATAAAGTACTCAAATCAATTTACACATGAATGATGGTGTTAAAGGTTACATGTTGGTTTAGCATCAGGAATGGGTTTGCACGACCTGACGCAACTCTTTTCCTATATTTTGTTTGTAATACTGATCATTTTAAAACTCGTTGTCATGTTAAGATTTCTATATAATGTGTATTTTGTATGATATACCTCACTTCTATTATATGTATTATATTCCGATGTACTACAAAAGGATATGAAAGTCAAGTATTGTCTACGTGTTTGTGTAGAACACACACGAGACACCAAGTACACAAGGTGTCCCTTTGTCGATTTATAGTGCGAGGCCCAAAGTGTGGATAACAGCAAGAACATGAAACTTAAAGCACACTCGATATACATAGTTCACGCCGCATAACTACCACAAAATAGTTTATAGGTAGAATATTACCATTAACGCATGTTAGGTAGCAGGCGCAACTATTAAGTACCAGCAGTGTGGGGACAAAGAAGCGCTATGGGTATTGGTGAGCAGTAGCGCCGAGGGATATAGACAACACTACCGCTAAGTGGGCACAAAGTGCCCCCACGTTAGGATATACTAACAAAGCTTGTCCCATATCTCAAGCTACAACTAATACTATAGTTGTAGAGCATGATGTGAAAATGGGCTACTGCTATTATTCTACGTGTAAGTTAGTGGACGCATGTTAGCAGCAACGCTTGTTCTGGGCCAGCGCTACCATAATTTCAACAAGCAGTAGCACTCTTCCTAGACTATCTTGCTATTAAATCCTACCTGATCCACTCTTCCCCTGCGCTGACCACCTCACTCTCCTCACTCTTCCCATCACCACTCTCTCCCTCTACACTCGATCTCTCCCCTACGCCATACCGTTCGTCCCCCATCCTGGTCGGTCGTCCCCCGTGCGACCGTCCACCCCTCCCCGTCCCTTGCCCGCCAGCCTGCTTCGCGGAGCCTTCATACCCGCCATTCGCCCCCGGTCCGTAGCCAAGCGCCATAGCCCGCCGCCGCCCAGTTTCGATAGGTAGCTCTTCCCTACAACTCCCTCCAATAGAGGCAAATCTTTGTCGTCTTTCGATGAGATGATGGATATCATTTTTGGTGGAGTAGACTTTCATGATTCGAGTACGAACATGCGAGGAAGTCACACCTTAGGAATCGCTAAACCAACTCCAAGAGGTTATTGACCGCACCGGAGCATGATCAACCAGATAATGTAGGTCTATTTCCTACATGCGAACGAAGAACAAGCAAGAAACAGAATTTTCAATCTGGATACTGTGAATATAAGAGGAAGCTTTATTGATGAAAGTGTATTCTCTGACGTCTGGGTCTGGTTGTAGAACACAAACGAAGGACGCAAAGTTTTAGCTAATGCGAACTAGTAATCTAAACAAAATACAAGTCTAAACGGTGTCCCAAGGCATGTATATATGGGGAATAGAGGGAATTTCATGACCCCCTGGAGGAGGGGTCCGAATCCAAACCTAACTTAGTTTCCCCACACATACGGACTCTAAAAACAACCTATAATGTGGTATTTTGAAATTACATGGGCCGGCCCAAAAATAAGGTGATGCAACACCAATTGTAGCGTATGGACGAAACTTATGAAGTGTGATCTTGTATATTTCGTCCAAGAATTCATGCTCTCCTTACGGTGGCTTCAAGGTATGAAAATCACCACTAGTAACTCAGTATTTCTTTCCCACGTGTGCACCTTCTTCTCCTCGCTTGATCCCGCTCTAATGGACATCCTTCTTGTCCACACTAGACCATTCATTCATAAGTAAAAGAAAAGTATCTAATTTAGGCTACATCATATGTTCATGAACATTAGAAGGATTTAGGGTAAACGAAAGGACCTAGTAATTCAATTGGCGCGCGCGAGTTCTAGTAATTGGTCCAATATGTAGATCTGCACGGCTTGTGGGTCTACCAACGCTATTGATGTCCCCATTATCCTCCCCTTCTAGAAATGAAGTCGTCCTATATGGAATCTCATCTTCTTCACCCAAATAAGTCTTCAAATCTACAAGGTTAACAGTGTTAATAACCCCAAACTCGACAGGGAGCTCAAGTTTATGTGCATTATCAATTATTTTTTCTAACACTTTAAAACAACAATCCACATGCATCATTAGCTTTCACTTGTGCAAATTAGGAAATCTATCCTTACAGAAATGTAACCAAACAAGGTATCCAGCTGTAAAGACAACATGTTTTCTAACCTTATCTCTTGCAAGTTTTTCTTTATCATTCATACGCTCAATGTTTTCCTTAGTTACCTCATGCATGTTTAAGATCAATTTACCATGTTCTTTAGCATAAAAAATAACGTTCTCCAGAGATGGAAGATGCAACAAATCAATAGATGCACGCGGTATGAAAACATTCACAATTTCAAAAGGGCAGATTTTATAGTATAATGCTATGATCGATTTTAAGCAAATTCAATATGAGGTAAGCATTCTTCCGACATTTTGAAGTTATTGTTTGAAACAACCCTAAGCATAGTAAACAAAGATCTATTAAGCATGTCCATCAATTTGGGGGTGACATGTAGTATTAAAAAGCAGTTTATTTCCCCACTTAGTCCATAAACATCTCGAAAAGTAACTAAGAAATTCAGCATCACGATGTGAAACATTTTTATTGGGCAAACCATGCAAGCAAATAATTTCATGAAAGAACAAATTAGCAACATTAGCAACATCATAACTTTTATGACATTGTATAAACAGAGCCATTTTGGAAAATCTACCCATGAGAACAAATATGCTATCCCTCCCCTTCTTTGTTTGAGGTAAATCTAAAACAAAGTCCACATATATATTCTCCCCAGGAACACTAGGTACATACAAAGGCTCAACATCATGTCTCATCTTTGAGTATTGAGTCTGACTTAGATTTTCGAGTCCGACTAGGCACATACAAAGGCTCAACATACACTAGGTACATATGAACCATGATGATTGAGTCTGACTTAGCTTTTTGACATGAAGTGCAGCGAGCAACAAAATGCTCAACATCATGTATCATCTTTGGCCAAGAGAAATGTGTAGAAAGTACGTCCTTCATCGTCTGCATGCCAAAGCGTCCCATTAATCCTCCACCATGCGCCTCCTGCAATAACAAAAGATGAACGGAGCTAGCTGGAATGCATAGCCTGATAGCACATAACACAAATCCATCATTTATGACAAACTTGTTCCATGTTCTCCTTCTTTACAAATCTACAAGACATATTGAAACTCAACATCATGTTCACATTGAGCTTTGTTGGTCTCCAAGCAAAATATTTTAGAGTCAAGTTGTGAAGGAATAGTATAACTACGAGACAATGGATCACCAATAACATTTTATTTTCCCTTCTTTTGTTTAATGAACTAAGATAAAGTTTACATGAATTCAATCCATTTAGCATGTCTATGATTTATTTTTTCTTGACTTCTAATATGTTTCAAAGATTCTTGATGAGAATGTATAACAACTTCTTTGGGCCATACAAATGGTGCCATGTCTTCAAAGTATAAACAAAAGCTTATAATTCCTTATCATAAGTAGAATAATTCACACTAGGTCCACTTAATTTTGCAGAAAAGTATGCAACAGGTTTACCATGTTGTGACAACACACATCGTGACCCAATTGCACTAGCATCACATTCATGCTCGAAAGTCATATTAAAATCAGGATGCGACCAACTCTCAATATATTTAGTCTTGACTTTATCAACTTCAATTCTTTATGGAGTAACAACATAGCCAAGAAAATATACTCGGTTGGTGCTAAAAGTGCACTTCCCAAGGTTATAAAACAAACGTGCATCACCGATATGTCTCCAATGTATCTATAATTTTTAATTCTTCCATGTTGTTATATTATCATTCTTGGATATTTTGTGATCATTTTGTAGCAACTTTATATCATTTTTTGGGACTAAGCTATTAATATAGTGCCCAGTGCCAATTGCTGTTTTTTTTGTTCGTAGAAAATCAATACGAGATGAAGTCCAAATACCACGAATCTTTTTGGATATTGTTTTGGACCAGAAGGAAACATGAGGACCAAGGATGATCACCAAACGAGGCCCACGCAACCCACTAGGTACCAGGACACGCATAAGGCCCCTCGCACGGCCAGGTGGGTAGTGGGGGCCTTGTGCACCTCCTTCAGAGCTATGAGCTCTAAAAATACCCTAGTATACCTGAAACCCTACGGAGTCGATGAAAAATCATTTCAGCTGCCGCAAGTTCCAGAAGCCACGAAAGCCAATCTAGAGACCGTTCAGGAGAGTAACACAATCACAGAGGGGTTCATCATCCTTGTTGGTGCTCCTCCGATGATGCGTGAGTAGTTCATGTCAGACCTACGGGTGTGTAGGCAGTAACTATATGGCTTTCTCTCTCATTTTTCTTCTCAATACAATGGACTCTTGGAGATATATTTGATGTACCTCTATCTTTTGCGGTGTTTGTTGGGATCCGATGAATGATGAGTTTATTATCACATAATGAAATTTTATCCATTATTGGTTATTATATCCTCGTATTTCTTCTCCGATATTTTGTTTTTGTCTGGCCAACTCGATCTTTTATCTTTCTATCTGAAGAGGTGCTTTTTGATGGGTTCGATCTTGAAGTGCTCAATCTCAGTGACAATAGAAGATATGACATGCATGTATCATTGCTCTTAAGGATAAAACGATGGGTTATATTCCTACATGAATACATCGTGTCTAGATCATGTCATCATTTTTAAAGCATTACTCTATTTTTTCATGAACTTAATACACTATATGCATGCTGGATAACAGTTGATGTGTGGAGTAATCGAAGTAGATGCGGGCAGAAGTCGTTCTACTTGTCTTGGACGTGATGCCAATGTACATCATCGTTGTCTTAGGTATCATCATAATTATTTTCTCTTCTATCAATTGCCCAACAATAATTTGTCTACCCACCGTTTTCTATTTTCTCGGGAAAAGCCACTAGTGAAACCTACGGCCCCCGGGTCTATTTCACATCAACTATTTGCAATCTCTATTTTTCTATTCTCGTTTGCATTTTATTTTCTATTTTATTTTCAGATCTATATTATCCAGAAACCCAAAAATACCTTTATGTGTTAAATTTTCCATCACTTTATTTGCATCTATCTATCTATTCTTTCACTTTACCCACGAAGGATTGACAACCCCTACAAGCGTTGGGTTGTGAGGATTTGTTATTTTCGTGTAGGTACCGCTTACATAGTATTTTGGATCTTCCTACTGGACTGATACCTTGGTTTCATAACTGAGGGAAATATTTGTCGTCGCTATGCTACCTCACCCTTTAATCATGGAGGGAAATGTACGCAATCATTGGGGAGCCAATATTTCTCGCATATTTGTCGGGGAAGATCAAGTAAAGATCTATCAGGTTCCCACACATCAACTCTTATCTGCTTGCAGTTAAATTATTTGCCATGTGCCTCTCAGTTTCCTCTCCCCCACTTCACAAAAATTTCCTTTTATTTTCCTTCTTTCCATTTGCCTTTTTCTTGCTTGCTTGTTTCTATTGCCTTCATGTCAACACTCAAAAACAGAAAAGTAAACACAAAAAGTAAAGACATATGGATCCTACTCTATTTGCCAATCTTTTCAAAAGATCTAATTATTTGAACCAATTGCTAGTGAGTTGTGTGCACCTGATTATTTTTGTGATGTTTTGCTTGAAAATAATGAATGTGAATATTGAGATGAAGTGTTAAAAGAAGATATTTATGAAGTGATTCATGATATATCATTGAATAAAAAGCATGATTGCAATGATGTTGTCATAAATTCTATTAATGTCAATTGTGCTAATAAAATGCAAAACTCTAATAGTAGGGATGGCAATTTTGTCATGTCCACTACACATTTTAATGATAATGATTGGGGTCATGCTTCTTATTATCCTGAAAATTTATTTAATACTCATTATGAATGTTAATCCCACTACCTTGGAAGATTATAAGACTTTTATGCACGTGGATGATGAATAGAATACTTTATGTGATAGCTATATTGTTTAACTTGAATATGATCCTACATGTATTTATTACGAGAGAGGTCAATATGGTTATAGAAATATTCATGTTACCAAATTATCTCTCATCATGTTGAGATTTCTATTGTTTCTTTCTTCTTCCATGAATTTGTTTTCTTATGATATGCCTATGCACAGGAAGTATCACTACTGAAATTCAGAAATTTGTCGTCTGCCATGGCAGACGGCAAAGGGGACAACCACTGACGGCAAAGGCTTTGCCGTCGGTCAGCGGACGGCAAACTAGACGGTAAAAAAAATCCGGTGAAGAGGTTCTTTGCCGTCTGCTTTTGAAAAGCGAACGGCAAAGAATCTTTGCCATGAGGAGGCAGACGGCAAAATAACTTGGACGACATATACTTCAACGTCCCCGTTAAGTGTTAACGGCAGGCGTCTTCTCTTTGCCGTCTGCCGTGCCCCCTTTGCCATGTGGGAGCAGTCGGAAAAGAGGGGACAGAGGGGGTGCTGATTCACCCCTTTGCCGTCTGCCCACCCCCCTTTGCCATGTGGGGGCAGACGGCAAAGAGGGGAAACAGAGGGGGCAGATTCCCCCCTTTGTCGTCTGCCCACCCCCCTTTTCCATGTGGGGGCAGACGGCATAGAGGGGAAACAGAGGGGGCAGATTCCCCCCTTTGCCATGTGGGGGCAGACGACGAAGAGGGGAAACAGAGGGGGCAGATTCCCCCCTTTGCCATCTGGGGCCAGACGGCAAAGAGGGGAAACAGAGGGGGCAGATTCCCCCCTTTGCCGTCTGCCCACCCCCCTTTGCCATGTGGGGGTAGACGGCATAGACGGGAAACAGAGGGGGCAGATTCCCCCCTTTGCCGTCTGCCACCCCCCTTTGCCATGTGGGGGCAGACGGCGAAGAGGGGAGACAGAGGGGGCAGATTCCCCCCTTTGCCGTCTGCCCACCCCCCTTTGCCATGTGGGGGCAGATGACAAAGAGGGGAACCTGCCCCATTTTAATTTATTTTTTATTATATCCATCATTTTAACAATAATCAGGATATATATATATATATATATATTTGACATAAATAAATTTCTTTTCGTACTCATAACCATATTAAAATAACTCTCATCCATAGTGCATAAATATTATGCAAGTTGCATTAGTACCAACCCATATATTACACAAGTTTCATCCACATGCATACAAAGTTTCATATATATCCATATACTACAATAGTTTCAATACAAGACATGGTACAAGAAATCATCTTCAAGCATTCCATCAATATAATCCAAGCTTCCCGTGAAGTGAAGGTAATATGCAAAATGACAAATAAGAAAGTTAGAAGAATAATTCTAGATTAAGAAGTGTATATATAGGTTATTTCGGAGAGAAATTAGCTAAGTATAGACCATTTTGGAGCTAACTAAGCTAATTATGTCATTTAGGTGGAACCCTAGCTAACTATAGGTCGTTTCGGAGCTAACTTGGGTAAAATAGGTCATTCCGGAGCAAACTATGCTTATTAAGACATTTTGGAACTAGCTAGGCTAATTGTAGGCCATTTAATACCTAAGTTAGGGGCAATAGGTCATCTTGCAGCTACGTAAGCCTTATTATGTCATTTAGGAGATAACATAGCTAACTGTAGGTCATTTTTTATTAAATAGGTAATTTTGGAGCTAACTAAGCTAATTATGTCATTTCGTAGGACAATTAGCCAATTTAGCCTTTCTTGGATGAGTCTAAGCTACGTAGAAGAAGAGAAAGAGAAGAAGAAGTAAAAGAAGGAGGAGGAGGAGAAGGAGAAGGAAGAGGAGAAGAAGAAGAAAAGAATAAGGAGAAGGAGAAGGAGGAAGAAGAAGGAGAAGGAGGAGCTCCTTCTCCTTCTTCTCCTTCTCCTTATCCTCCTCCTTCTCCTTCTTCTTCTTCTCTTCTTCTTCTTCTTCTTCTTCTTCTTCCTTCCTTCCATTTTTCCTCTTTCTTCTCCTCTTGTCCCCTTCTTCGGGCTAAATTGGCTAAGAATGCCTTTTTGGAGCTAATTATCTCATTTCGAGTATAACTAGCTAAGTATAGGTCATGTTTTATTAAATAGACCATTTAGGAGCTAACTAAGCTAATTATGTCATCTAGGTGGAACCCTAGATAACTATAGGTCGTTTCGGAGCTAACTTGGGTAAAATAGGTCATTCCGGAGCAAACTATGCTTATTAAGCCATTTTGGAGCTAGGTAGGCTAATTATAGGCTATTTAATACGTAAGTTAGGGGGAATAGGTCATCTTGCAGCTACGTAAGCCTTATTATGTCATTTAGGAGAGAACTTAGCTAACTGTAGGTCATTTTTTATTAAATAGGTCATTTTGGAGCTAACTAAGCTAATTATGTCATTTCGTAGGATAATTAGCCAATTTAGCCTTTCTTGGATGAGTATAAGCTACGTATAAGAAGAGAAAGAGAAGAAGAAGTAGAAGAAGGAGGAGGAGGAGGAGGAGAAGGAAGAGGAGAAGAAGAAGAAAAGAAGAAGGAGGAAGAAGAAGGAGGAAGAAGAAGGAGAAGGAGGAGCTCCTTCTCCTTCTTCTCCTCCTTCTTCTCATCCTTCTTCTCCTTCTCCTTATCCTCCTCCTTCTCCTTCTTCTTCTTCTCTTCTTCTTCTTCTTCTTCCTTCCTTTCATTTTTACTCTTTCTTCTTCTCTTGTCCCCTTCTTCGGGCTAAATTGGCTAAGAATGCCTTTTTGGAGCTAATTATGTCATTTCGAGTATAATTAGCTAAGTATAGGTCATGTTTTATTAAATAGACCATTTAGGAGCTAACTAAGCTAATTATGTCATCTAGGTGGAACCCTAGCTAACTATAGGTCGTTTCAGAGCTAACATGGGTAAAATAGGTCATCCCGGAGCAAACTATGCTTATTAAGCCATTTTGGATCTAGCTAGGGTAATTATAGGCCATTTAATACCTAAGTTAGGGGGAATAGGTCATCTTGCAGCGACGTAAGCCTTATTATGTCATTTAGGAGGTAACTTAGCTAACTGTAGGTCATTTTTTGTTAAATAGGTCATTTTGGAGCTAACTAAGCTAATTATGTCATTTCGTAGGATAATTAGCTAATTTAGCCTTTCTTGGATGAGTCTAAGCTACGTAGAAGAAGAGAAAGAGAAGCAGAAGTAAAAGAAGGAGGAGGAGGAGGAGGAGAAGGAGAAGGAAGAGGAGAAGAAGAAGAAAAGAAGAAGGAGAAGGATAAGGAGGAAGAAGGCGGAAGAAGAAGGAGAAGGAGCTCTTCTCCTTCTCCTTCTCCTCCTCCTTCTCCTACTTCTTCTTCTCATCTTCTTCTTCTTCTTCCTTCCTTTCATTTTTCCTCTTTCTTCTCCTCTTGCCCCCTTCTTCGGTCTAAATTGGCTAAGAATGCCTTTTTGGAGCTAATTATGTCATTTTGAGGATAATTAGCTAAGTATAGGTCATGTTTTATTAAATAGACCATTTAGGAGCTAACTAAGCTAATTATGTCATCTTGGTGGAACCCTAGCTAACTATACGTCGTTTCGGAGCTAACTTGGGTAAAATAGGTCATTCCGGAGCAAACTATGCTTAGTAAGCCATTTTGGATATGGCTAGGCTAATTATAGGCCATTTAATACCTAAGTTAGGGGGAATAGGTCATCTTGCAGCTACGTCAGCCTTATAATGTCATTTAGGAGAGAATTTACCTAATGTAGGTCATTTTTTATTAAATGGGTCATTTTGGAGCTAACTAAGCTAATTATGTCTTTTCGCAGGGTAATTAGCCAATTTAGCCTTTCTTGGATGAGTCTAAGCTGCGTAGAAGAAGAGAAAGAGAAGAAGAAGTAAAAGAAGGAGAAGGAGGAGGAGGAGAAGCAGAAGGAAGAGGAGAAGAAGAAGAAAAGAAGAAGGAGAAGGAGAAGGAGGAAGAAGGAGGAAGAATAAGGAGAAGGAGGAGCTCCTTCTTCTTCTTCTCCTCCTTCTTCTCCTTCTCCTTATCCTCCTACTTCTTCTTCTTCTTCTTCTGTTCTTCTTCTTCTTCCGTCCTTTCATTTTTCCTCTTTCTTCTCCTCTTGTCCCCTTCTTCGGGCTAAATTGGCTAAGAATGCCTTTTTAGACCTAATTATGTCATTTCGAGGATAATTAGCTAAGTATAGGTCATGTTTGATTAAATGGACCATTTAGGAGATAAATAAGCTAATTATGTCATTTAGGTGGAACCCTAGCTAACTATAGGTCGTTTTGGAGCTAACTTGGGTAAAATAGGTCATTCCGGAGCAAAGTATGCTTACTAAGCCATTTTGTATCTAGCTAGGCTAATTATAGGCCAGTTAATAACTAATTTAGGGGGAATAGGTCATCTTGCAGCCACGTAAGCCTTATTATGTCATTTAGGAGAGACCTTAGCTAACTGTAGGTCATTTTTTATTAAATAGGTCATTTTGGAACTAACTAAGCTAATTATGTAATTTCCTAGGATAATTAGCCAATTTAGCCTTTCTTGGATGAGTCTAAGCTACGTAGAAGAAGAGAAAGAGAAGAAGAAGTAAAAGAAGGAGGAGGAGGAGAAGGAGAATGAAGAGGAGAAGAAGAAGAAAAGAAGAAGGAGAAGGAGAAGGAGGAAGAAGGAGGAAGAATAAGGAGAAGGAGGAGCTCCTTCTCCTTCTTCTCCCCCTTCTTCTTCTCCTTATCCTCCTCCTTCTCCTTCTTCTTCTTCTCTTCTTCTTCTTATTCTTTCCTTTCATTTTTCCTCTTTATTCTCTTCTTGTCCCCTTCTTCGGGATAAATTGGCTAAGAATGCCTTTTTGTGACATAATTATGTCATTTCGAGGATAATTAGCTAAGTATAGGTCATGTTTTATTAAATAGACCATTTAGGAGCTAACTAAGCTAATTATGTCATCTAGGTGGAATCCTAGCTAACTATAGGTCGTTCCGGAGCTAACTTGGGTAAAATAGGTCATTCCGGAGCTAACTTGGGTAAAATAGGTCATTCCGGAGCGAACTATGCTTATTAAGCCATTTTGGATCTAGGTAGGTTAATTATAGGCCATTTAATACCTAAGTTAGGGGGAATAGGTCATCTTGCAGCGACGTAAGCCTTATTATGTCATTTAGGAGAGAACTTAGCTAACTGTAGGTCATTTTTTATTAAATAGGAAATTTTGGAGCTAACTAAGATAATTATGTCATTTCGTAGGATAATTAGCCAATTTAGCCTTTCTTGGATGAGTCTAAGCTACGTAGAAGAAGAGAAAGAGAAGAAGAAGTAAAAGAAGGAGGAGGAGGAGGAGGAGAAGGAGAAGGAAGAGGAGAAGAAGAAGAAAAGAAGAAGGAGAAGGAGAACGAGGAAGAAGGAGGAAGAATAAGGAGAAGGAGGAGCTCCTTCTCCTTCTTCTCCACCTTCTTCTCCTTCTCCTTATCCTCCTCCTTTTCCTTCTTCTTCTTCTCTTCTTCTTCTTCTTCCTTCCGTTCATTTTTCCTCTTTCTTCTCCCCTTGTCCCCTTCTTCGGGCTAAATTGGCTAAGAATGCCTTTTTGGACCTAATTATGTCATTTCGAGGATAATTAGCTAAGTATAGGTCATGTTTTATTAAATAGACCATTTAGGAGCTAACTAAGCTAATTATGTCATTTAGGTGGAACCCTAGATAACTATAAGTCGTTTCGGAGCTAACTTGGGTAAAATAGGTCATTCCGGAGCAAACTATGCTTATTAAGCCATTTTGGATCTAGCTAGACTAATCATAGGCCATTTAATACCTAAGTTAGGGGGAATAGGTCATCTTGCAGCTACGTAAGCCTTATTATGTCATTTAGGAGAGGACTTAGCTAACTGTAGGTCATTTTTTATTAAGTAGGTCGTTTTGGAGCTAACTAAGCTAATTATGTCTTTTCATAGGATAATTAGCCAATTTAGCATTTCTTGGATGAGTCTACGCTACGTAGAAGAAGAGAAAAAGAAGAAGAAGTAAAAGAAGGAGGAGGAGGAGAAGGAGAAGGAAGAGGAGGAGAAGAAGAAAAGAAGAAGGAGAAGGAGGAGCTCCTTCTCCTTCTTCTCCTCCTTCTTGTCCTTCTCCTTATCGTCCTCCTTCTCCTTCTTCTTATTCTCTTCTTCTTCTTCTTCCTTCCTTTCGTTTTTCCTCTTTATTCTGCTATTGTCCCCTTCTTCGGGCTAAATTGGCTAAGAATGCCTTTTTTGACCTAATTATGTCATTTCGAGGATAATTAGCTAAGTATAGGTCATGTTTTATTAAATAGACCATTTAGGAGCTAACTAAGCTAATTATGTCATCTAGGTGGAACCCTAGCTAACTATAGGTCGTTTCGGAGCTAACTTGGGTAAAATAGGTCATTCCGGAGCAAACAATGCTTATTAAGCCATTTTGGATCTAGCTAGGCTAATTATAGGCCATTTAAAACCTAAGTTACGGGGAATAGGTCATCTTGCAGCTATGTAAGCCTTATTATGTCAATTAGGAGAGGACTTAGCTAACTGTAGGTCATTTTTTATTAAATAGGTCATTTTGGAGCTAACTAAGCTAATTATGTCATTTCGTAGGATAATTAGTCAATTTAGCCTTTCTTGGATGAGTCTAAGCTACGTAGAAGAAGAGAAAGAGAAGAAGAAGTAAAAGAAGGAGGAGGAGGAGAAGGAGAAGGAAGAGGAGAAGAAGAAGAAAAGAAGAAGGAGAAGGAAAAGGAGGAAGGAGGAAGAATAAGGAGAAGGAGAAGCTCCTTCTCCTTCTTCTCCTCCTTATTCTCCTTCTCCTTATTCTCCTCCTTCTCCTTCTTCTTCTTCTCTTCTTCTTGTTCTTCCTTCCTTTCATTTTTCCTCTTTCTTCTCCTCTTGGCCCCGTCTTCGGGCTAAATTGGCTAAGAATGCCTTTTTGGACCTAATTATGTCATTTCGAGGGTAATTAGCTAAGTATAGGTCATGTTTTATTAAATAGACCATTTAGGAGCTAACTAAGCTAATTGTGTCATTTAGGTGGAACCCTAGCTAACTATAGGTCGTTTCGGAGCTAACTTCGGTAAAATAGGTCATTCCGGAGCAAACTATGCTTATTAAGCCATTCTGGATCTAGCTAGACTAATTATAGGACATTTAATACCTAAGTTAGGGGGAATAGGTCATCTTGCACCTACGTAAGCCTTATTATGTCATTTAGGAGAGAACTTAGCTAACTGTAGGTCATTTTGTATTAAATAGGTCATTTTGGAGCTAACTAAGCTAATTATGTCATTTCGTAGGATAATTAGCCAATTTAGCCTTTCTTGGATGCGTCTAAGCTACGTAGAAGAAGAGAAAGAGAAGAAGAAGTAAAAAAAGGAGGAGGAGGAGAAGGAGAAGGTAGAGGAGAAGAAGAAAATAAGAAGGGGAAGGAGAACGAGGAAGAAGGAGGAAGTATAAGGAGAAGGAGGAGCTCCTTCTCCTTCTTCTCCTCCTTCTTCTCCTTCTCGTTATCCTCCTCCTTCTCCTTCTTCTTCTTCTCTTCTTCTTCTTCTTCGTTCCTTTCATTTTTCATCTTTCTTCTCCTCTTGTCCCCTTCTTCGCGCTAAATTGGCTAAGAATGCCTTTTTGGACCTAATTATGTCATTTCGAGGATAATTAGCTAAGTATAGGTCATGTTTTATTAAATAGACCATTTAGGAGCTAACTAAGCTAATTATGTCATTTAGGTGGAACCCTAGCTAACAATAGGTCGTTTCGGAGCTAACTTGGGTAAAATAGGTCATTCCGGAGCAAACTATGCTTACTAAGCCATTTTGGATCTAGCTAGGCTAATTATAGGCCATTTAATACCTAAGTTAGGGGGAATAGGTCATCTTGCTCCTACGTAAGCCTTATTATGTCATTTAGTAGAGAACTTAGCTAACTGTAGGTCATTTTTTATTAAATAGGTCATTTTGGAGCTAACTAAGCTAATTATGTCATTTCGTAGGATACTTAGCCAATTTAGCCTTTTTGGACGAGTCTAAGCTACGTAGAAGAAGAGAAAGAGAAGTAGAAGTAAAAGAAGGAGGAGGAGGATAAGGAGAAGGAAGAGGAGAAGAAGAAGAAAAGAAGAAGGAGAAGGAAAAGGAGGAAGAAGGAGGAAGAATTAGGAGAAGGAGGAGCTCCTTGGAGCTCCTTCTCCTTCTTCTCCTCCTTCTTCTCCTTCTCCTTATCCTCCTGCTTCTCCTTCTTCTTCCTCTCTTCTTCTTCTTCTTCTTCCTTTGTTTCATTTTTCCTCTTTCTTCTCCTCTTGTCCCCTTCTTCAGGCTAAATTGGCTAAGAATGCCTTTTTGTACCTAATTATGTCATTTCGAGGATAATTAGCTAAGTATAGGTCATGTTTTATTAAATAGACCATTTGGGAGCTCACTAAGCTAATTATGTCATCTAGGTGGAACCCTAGCTAACTATAGGTCGTTTCGGAGCTAACTTGGGTAAAATAGGTCACTCCGGAGCAAACTATGCTTATTAAGCCATTTTGGATCTAGCTAGGTTAATTATTGGCCATTTAATACCTAAGTTAGGCGGAATAGGTCATCTTGCAGCGACGTAAGCCATATTATGTCATTTAGGAGAGAACTTAGCTAACTGTAGGTCATTTTTTATTAAATAGGTCATTTTGGAGCTAACTAAGCTAATTATGTCATTTCGTAGGATAATTAGCCAATTTTGCCTTGCTGGGATGATTCTAAGCTACGTAGAAGAAGAGAAAGAGAAGAAGAAGTAAAAGAATGATGATGAGGAGGAGGAGGAGAAAGAGAAGGAAGAGGAGAATAAGAAGAAAAGAAGAAGGAGAAGGAGAATGAGGACGAAGGAGGAAGAAGAAGGAGAAGGAGGAGCTCCTTCTCCTTCTTCTCCTCCTTCTTCTTCTTCTTCTTATCCTCCTCCCTCTCCTTTTTCTTCTTCTCCTCTTCTTCTTCTTGGTTCCTTTAATTTTTCCTCTTTCTTCTACTCTTGTCCCCTTCTTCGGGCTAAATTGGCTTAGAATGCCTTTTTGGACCGAATTATGTCATTTCGAGGATAATTAGCTAAGTATAGGTCATGTTTTATTAAATAGACCATTTAGGAGCTAACAAATCTAATTATGTCATCTAGGTGGAACCCCAGCTAACTATACGTCGTTTCGGAGCTAACTTGGGTAAAATAGGTCATTCCAGAGCAAACTATGCTTATTAAGGCATTTTGGATGTAGCGACACTAATTATAGGCCATTTAATACCTAAGTGAAGGGGAATAGGTCATCTTGCAGCTACGTAAGCCTTATTGTGTCATTTAGGAGAGAACTTAGCTAATTGTAGATCATTTTTTATTAAATAGGTCATTTTGGAGCTAACTAAGCTAATTATGTCATTTCGTAGGATAACTAGCCAATTCTGCCTTGCTGGGATGATTCTAAGCTACGTAGAAGAAGAGAAAGAGAAGAAGAAGTAAAAGAATGATGAGGAGGAGGAGGAGGAGAAAGAGAAGGAAGAGGAGAATAAGAAGAAAAGAAGAAGGAGAAGGAGAATGAGGAAGAAGGAGGAAGAAGAAGGAGAAGGAGGAGCTCCTTCTCCTTCTTCTCCTCCTTCTTCTCCTTCTTCTTATCCTCCTCCCTCTCCTTTTTCTTCTTCTCCTCTTCTTCTTCTTGGTTCCTTTAATTTTTCCTCTTTCTTCTACTCTTGTCCCCTTCTTCGGGCTAAATTGGCTTAGAATGCCTTTTTGGACCGAATTATGTCATTTCGAGGATAATTAGCTAAGTATAGGTCATGTTTTATTAAATAGACCATTTAGGAGCTAACAAATCTAATTATGTCATCTAGGTGGAACCCCAGCTAACTATACGTCGTTTCGGAGCTAACTTGGGTAAAATAGGTCATTCCAGAGCAAACTATGCTTATTAAGGCATTTTGGATGTAGCGACACTAATTATAGGCCATTTAATATCTAAGTGAAGGGGAATAGGTCATCTTGCAGCTACGTAAGCCTTATTGTGTCATTTAGGAGAGAACTTAGCTAATTGTAGATCATTTTTTATTAAATAGGTCATTTTGGAGCTAACTAAGCTAATTATGTCATTTCGTAGGATAATTAGCCAATTTAGCCTTTCTTGGATGAGTCTAAGCTACGTAGAAGAAGAGAAAGAGAAGAAGAAGTAAAAGAAGGAAGAGGAGGAGGAGGAGAAGGAAGATGAGAAGAAGAAGAAAAGAAGAAGGACAAGGAGAAGGAGGAAGAAGGAGGAAGAAGGAGAAGGAGAAGGAGGAGCTCCTTCTCCTTCTTCTCCTCCTTCTTCTCCTTCTTCTTATCCTCCTCCCTCTCCTTCTTCTTCTTCTCCTCTTCTTCTTCTTCCTTCCTTTCATTTTTCCTCTTTCTTCTCCTCTTGTCCCCTCCTTCGGGCTAAATTGGCTTAGAATGCCTTGTTGGAGCTAATTATGTCATTTCGAGGATAATTAGCTAAGTATAGGTCATGCTTGATTAAATAGACCATTTAGGAGCTAACTAAGTTATGTCATCTAGGTGGAACCCTATCTAACTATACGTCGTTTCGGAGCTAAATTGGGTAAAATAGGTCAGTCCGGAGAAAACTATGCTTATAAGCTATTTTGGATCTAGCTACGCTAATTATAGGCCATTTTATACCTAAGTTAGGGGTAATAGGTCATCCTGCAGCTACGTAAGCCTTATTGGGTCATTTAGGAGAGAACATAGCTAATTGTAGGTCTTTTTTTATTAAATAGGTCATTTTGGAGCTAACTAAGCTAATTATGTCATTTCGTAGGATAATTAGCCAATTTAGCCTTTCTTGGATGAGTCTAAGCTACGTAGAAGAAGAGAAAGAGAAGACGAAGTAAAAGAAGGAGGAGGAGGAGGAGGAGGAGGAGGAGGAGGAGAAGGAGAAGGAAGAGGAGAAGAAGAAGAAAAGAAGACGGACAAGGAGAAGGAGGAAGAAGGAGGAAAAATGAGAAGGAGAAGGAGGAGCTCCTTCTCCTTCTTCTCCTCCTTCTTCTCCTTCTTATCCTCCTCCCTCTCCTTCTACTTCTTCTCCTCTTCTTCTTCTTCCTTCCTTTCATTTTTCCTCTTTCTTCTCCTCTTGTCCCCTTCTTCGGGCTAAATTGGCTAAGAATGCCTTTTTGGAGCTAATTATGTCATTTCGAGGATAATTAGCTAAGTATAGGTCATGTTTTATTAAATCGACCAATTAGGAGCTAACTAAGCTAATTATGTCATCTAGGTGGAACCCTAGCTAACTATACGTCGTTTCGCAGCTAACTTGGGTAAAATAGGTCATTCCGGAGAAAACTATGCTTATTAAGCCATTTTGGATCTAGCTAGGCTAATTATAGGCCATTTAATACCTAAGTCAGGGGAATAGGTCATCTTGCAGGTACGTAAGCCTTATTATGTCATTTAGGAGAGAACTTAGCTCGATGTAGGTCATTTTTAATAAATAGGTCATATTGGAGCTAACTAAGCTAATTATGTCATTTCGTAGGATAATTAGCCAATTTAGCCTTTCTTGGAGCTAACTAAGCTAATTATGTCATTTAGATGGAGGTCTAGCTATTTTTTATTAAAACACTAGAAATAACATACCATTATCTTCATCACAGTGGTGAAGCACGGTGGCTCTGGCTTGTTTCACCTGGAGAAGGCTCGACTGTAGAAGGGTCGTGCGATGCCTTTCGGGAGATATTCTGCACCAAACATCGTTTGCAATGTGTAGTTAGCATGAGGACACTCTTAAGATCACTGCAATGAAAAGAAACTCACCGTCCCCGCCACGTTAATGACTGGCATCGGCGGAGGGACTTGGCCGTTCTTCTCGCACATAGACTGTACATTTGGTTTCGACAAGTCAAACTTTTTATTTATTAATGAAACGGACATTCAAATGCAAGATTTGAAATAACATGAAGAATAAACTTACCACGAAGAGCTCGGATATGGCCCTGTTAGACGCATCATTCCGTGCCCTCTCCGCCTCAACCAATGTAGTCGTCCTCTCCTCCAGCTCCCTAATTTCCTTATCCTTCTCCGCCATAGGTGCATGCATTGCCTCTCTCTCTTTCTCAATAGCAGCCTGCAACACAACTCATTGTTAGCAATGTAATCATATTGGTTCCAACGCACAACATAATGCGGAAAGTTAGTTGAGTCCATTAAACTAACCTGGATTGCGAGCTCGACTGGCCGTGGACGACGTGTTACCTCTGGAGAAGAGCTCGTCTGGTGTGACTTTATCTGCCGGAGAGTGCTAGGACAACGTATAAGGCCGTCTGCAATGGTGATCGAGCCATGGGGCCTCCCGTTGCGAGCTATCATCACCAGCTCTGGATCAATAGGCCCTTCGCTCGGGTTAAAGTCGTCCCCTTTCCTCTCCTTCCCGTGATCTCTGTACTTCCCGATCTTGTGGTGGGAGGAGATGTTGGTGAAGTTTTTTGGATGCTCGAGGTCAGACTCAGAGAATGCCTTGACCTTCTTGTACGAGGCAGTATTGGCCATCGCATACAGGTCGTACATGTGTGGCGCCTCCGTCTTATTGTGACGCGCCTAAAAGAGAGAGAGAGGAAAATTGTATTAGTAAAGGGCTCAAGATAGCATTAAGAATGAATTGCATGAGGCATGAAGCAAACCACATACCCAGTTCTCGCCAAATCGGATTAAGTTGACGCTCCCTTGATGGTGTGGTACGCCAACCATTTTGCCACGCCTCTCCTTGGCGTTGTTGTGGCTGGCCTCCCACGTTTCGGAGCACCACTGATCCACCAAGGCCTCCCAACAATCCATCTTAACCACACACCATCTCGGGGGCACCTAAGTTAATAAAGAGAAATTTGAGCGCCTAAGAACCAAATCAAGGAAACTAACTACAAAGCCTTAATAATATGTAATTACCTTCATGTAATGCTCCTTCTCCATCTTAGCATCACGGCACTTTGCCTTGTCAAGCCTAATACGCCGCGTGGCATAGTAGTCTCGAACAGCCTGCACCCGAGCCTCGTAGTGAAAGTTTTCAAGTAGGCGGCGACATTCGGTTTCGATAACCTTTGTCGCGTCCTCCTCGTATCCCTCCTCACACCTGTAGTAGGTCTGCAAACGAGACAACAAAGATTAGTACAATAAATAGCTATGGTTGATTTATAATTGTCTGAAGGAGAAATTACCTAGAAATTTCGGATCACCATGTCCGCCCTTGGGTCGCACAAAACACCGTCGATCTCCACCTGCGGCGGGGCCGGGGCACCCAAGTAGTGCTCCCAGGTCATTCCTACCTCTTGCTCCCGACCGGGCAACGTAACAAACCCTGGGATGTTTTTACGGCAAAGAACACTAAGGACGCTGTTGGGCTTGCGGACACCCTTGGAAACAATCCAACCCCTACAGTATGACAAATTAAAGCCAAAACATTAGATATTTGAGAAAACGCGAAGGCAAAAGAGTAAATAAGAGTAAATTAACTTACGTGTCCCCATTTGGCCTAATCGGCCACCTCTGCTCGGGGGTCGCTGGCACGAGCGGGAGCCCCGAACTACCACGCTGGTAGACGGTAGCCCCCTCACCCATCTCCTCGTCGCTACCAGCATGGCCACTTGGCTCAGCCCAGGTATCCCACT
Source organism: Hordeum vulgare subsp. vulgare (assembly GCF_904849725.1). NCBI lineage: Eukaryota > Viridiplantae > Streptophyta > Magnoliopsida > Poales > Poaceae > Hordeum > Hordeum vulgare. The sequence continues at coordinate 302,128,561 of NC_058519.1, forward strand.
GGGTCTCTTGGGACGTACCCTCATCGCTGCTTTGCTCCGGAGTCGCCTAGAAGGAAGCCTCTGGGACACGAGTCTCGTGGGTCGAAGGCTCGTCGACCTCAGGCTCATCGACCCGAGGCTCATGAACCGGAGACCGTGTAGCCTCCACCTCGGACGAATCCACCCTAGAAGTCATGTGCTCAGGTGAATCAGCTTAGGGTGGTGGCGGAGACCATGTAGCCGCCACCTCAGAAGGCGTGGCAGCCACCACCCTACCTCTCCCGCGCCCACGTGTACCTTTAGTACAACATAAATACCAACATGAGTAATAAAATGTATATAAATATCAATATGCATACAACATGAGTACAACATAAATACCAACATGAATACAATGTGTACCTTTAGTGCCTCTCAGCTTCGCGGGGGGTCGACCTCCTCTCATGGGGGGTGCTTCTTGCATAGTAGAGAGCAACACCCTCCGAAGAGGCGAGGCAGGAATGGAAGTACCCATCCCATCACCCGCCGACGAAGAAGGAGCCGCGCAGTGCTTTCGACCCTTTCCCACCATCTTTCAACACCTGTCATGCCAAAGAGTAAATGAAATTAGTACAACATAAATACCAACAGGACTAATAAAATGTATATAATTTAAATGTATCATCGTCATAAATACCAACATGACTAATAAAAATTGAATACCTAACATGAACTCAAAATTTATATATAGTATAATAGTTGAATACCTGACATGAACTAATAACAATGGTGCTCGCCTATATATGCTTCCGGGTCAATGAATGCATCATGATCATCACTATCCTCAATAAATGCATCATCATCATCACTATCACGAAGAACATGTGGAAGGCCACCATTATGTAATCGGTTAAGAAGTGACAGGTCATCCGCAACAGTAACCTCTTGTTCTTCCAGCTCTTCCTGTTCGGGCTCAGGGGTTAAGACGGATTCACTGTCGCTGTCTACTTCAATGTTCTGGGGTGAAGTAGAGCGGTTCTTGAAACGTTTCTTGAACATACGTGTTTCTTGGAAGAATTCTCCTTCATATGTGTCTGGGTTAATGCGAGGTTTGTAATCTTCTTCATTGAGGGTAGGTGGTCTAAAATGTGGTGGCACTTCATAAACGACATCCCAACCTTTGAGATTTGGATCAGTTTGGCAGGCCCACGGTAGATAGAAAACTTGTGTCGCCTGTTGAGCAGTAATATAGACATAGGGAACATCTAAGTGGGTGTTTTGGTTGATTTCGCCTAGTCCTATATGTTCATGAGTCCTTCTAGTCTCCCTCGGCTCAAACCAATAACATTTGAAGACTACGACGGTCGGTGGGTTTTCACCATAGAATAGAAGTTCATAAATTGCTTCAACTCTTCCATAATACTCGGTGTCTCCTTCGCCGATAGCAGAGACAGAACAATTTGTAGATTTAGGTCAGGCATAGATAGCTCTTTGCCAAAGGTACGAAAGTGATACCCGTTGATGTTGTATTTGTCAAATGAACGGACCTTATAGTCAAAACCTTTAGCGACTTGTCTCAACTCGGCGTCCATAGACTCTGCATCAGCCTACAAGTTTAATACGAAAGAATGGATGCATTAGCCGCAAATTAGACTAAGAAATCGAATGGGCCCTTAATGGTAATTAATTACCCTTTGTTTGAACCAAGAGATGAAACCGGGGCAGTCGCCTCCATGCTTTGCGAGAAGCTCATACTCTTCGACGAAATCCTTTTCGATGACCCCTCCATTCGAGAATTCGGCGACATATCGACTATATCAAATATACGGGAATAAGAGTAGTTCAAAGTAATTAGAAGTTGCGGAACCATAAATTACCGAGAACTTACTTGATGTATGGCCGCACTTCTGTTAGGTTGGTGAAGATATACAATGAAATGGTCCGCCATTCTTCGACATCCAACGATTTCCCTTTTGAAGCACCGGATGGTGCGAGCTTACCTTTGAATAGGCTGAGGTTGGATCGAACTTTTTTTCGATCGCCATCATTGTACCGAGGCTTCGGGTTATGCAAATGATTATTTTTGGCTTCGTAGTGTGCTGTCACAAAGTTTACCGCCTCCTCAGTAATGAATGCCTCGGTCATCGATGCTTCAATTCTACGTTTATTTTTACACTTAGCTCGAAGCTTCTTCTGGATCCTCTCAGTTGAGTAGCACCATCGATTTTGCACGGGCCCCCCATTCTTGCCTCGGTCGGGAGATGCAAAATCACATGTTGCATTGGATTAAAGAAGCCCGGTGGAAAGATGTTTTCTCATTTGCAGATCAACTCCGGCGCCAACTCTTCCATTTCATCTAGAACGCCAGGCGATAGTTCTTTCGCACAAAGAGAACGGACGAAATAGCTCAGCTCTGCCAGTACTAGCCATTCATCCTCAGGGATAAAGCCACGCAACATCACCGGCATTACCCACTCAATCCATATGTGCCAATCATGACTCTTGAGCCCAAATATTTTCAATTTCTCAAGACTCGCTCCCCTCTTTAGATTCGCAGCATACCCATCGTGGAACATCAACCGCATTTTCACCCACAATAGCATTTCCCTCATAGCTGGCCTTTCAAGATTGAACCATGCCTTTGGCTTCTCTATGCTTTGCTTTCCTTTCCGTTGTCGCAAGTTTTGCAACGGTCTATCACATAGAGCCTCCAGGTCGATTCTAGCCTTAGGATTATCTTTTGACTTCCCCTCTATGCCGAACAATGTACCAAAAATGGCCTCCGCAATATTCTTTTCAGTGTGCATCACGTCAATGTTGTGTGGGCAAAGGAGGTCTTTGAAGTAAGGCAGATCCCATAAGCATGACTTGTGAGTCCAGGCGTGTTCCGTATTATACCCTTTGAAGTATCCTGGACGCAAAGGATCAGGCGCGAGAGCGTTTAACTAATCAAGGGTCTGTTGGCCTATCAATATAGCTGGTGCAGTGTTTTTGACAACTCTACCTTTGATGAAATTCTTCTTGTCTTTTCTGAATTTATGGTCAAGATCCAGGAATTGTCTATGCATGTCGAAGCAAGAATACTTGCGACCAGCTTGCAGCCAATGGAACTGAAGAGCTGCCTTGCATGTGGTGCACAGGAACCTTCCATGCACACACCAGCCAGCGAATAGCGCAAACGCCGGATAATCATGCGTCAAGTACATGTACCAGACATGCATTTTAAATTTGTTTTGGTAGCCGCGTCGTAGGTCTTGATCCCATTATCCCAGGCTTCTTGCAACTCATCCTTAAGCGGCTGCATGTACACATTCATATTCTTCCCCGGATAATTCGGCCCTGGAATTATCAACGTCAGGAAAATGTTCTTTCTTTTCATAATCTCTCGGGGTGGCAAATTTAGTGGAATGAAAAATACAGGCCAACAACTGTATTGTGCTGCCGTCATACCATACACATTGAACCCATCCGTGCTGATGGCAACACTAGGTTGTCTTGGATCTTCCGATTTATCCTTATGTAATGCATCAAAGTGCCTCCACGCAAAATCATCTGAAGTGTGTACCAGCATCTTGTTCCCATCCGCATCTAGTTCGGTTCTTTTGCCCAATTTGTGCCATGTCATCTGTCTGGCCGTCTCTTCGACCATGAAAATACGTTGAAGTCTTGGTACGATTGGCAGATACCGAAGAACACTAATGGGGACGTTGGTCTGATTCTTCTCACCCAGGCCGTTGTCTACCATAATATACCTGGAAGAATTGCAAATGGGGCAATAGTTCAAGGACGCATACTCAAGCCTAAATAAGGCACATCCATTCTCATAGGCATGTATCTTCTCATAGGGCATCTTAAGTACACAGAGGATTTTCTCTGACTGGTACAGGTTTGCAGGCAGTACATGGCCTTTGGGTAGAAAGCATCCAAATATCGTCATCATCGCGTCGTAGCATTCTCTGCCTAGGTAGAATTGAGCCTTCAAAGCCATTACTTGGGCGATGGCATCCAGCTGACAAAGCTCAGTCTGCTCGTGGAGAGGACGTTTTGAAGACTCCAACATTTCATAGAAGGCCTTTGCAGATTCCTCCATCTTATCGTCCGAATCCCGAGCATCATCAAAGTCTTAAACCATGTCTTCAATCCCGGTACCTTGCTCGTCGGTGCGACGAAGAATCACCTCAGCTCTGGCACGTTGGTCAGACTCACCAAAAAAAGTCCACTACGTATAATTAGGGGTAAAACCCCACTTCTGCAGGTGTTTACCCATTTCGAACTCTGTCTGCTTTTTCCAGTTGTCGCAGTTGGGACATGGGCACCATGGTTTTTTTTGGCCATTTGCAAATGCGGCTCTCACAAACCCCCTGGTTTCTGTTAACCATTTATGGGTCATGTCTTTCTGACTAGGGTGACCTGTGTACATCCAAGCACGATCACTCATGTTGCCTAGCTACCTATGGGGGCACAAGAAATAAATATATAATTCATCATCTATATTCATACGCTAATCAAGTTTGTCAGTTTTATTACGTCCATGCAACCTACATGCTAATAGGTAAAGATAGGTCCTAATCCCACCCGAGTATGTATAGATTGGGTTCGTTTTCCCATGCTCTGCTCCAGATGCGACGCAGAATTTCGGCAGCACCTCCCCGCTGTTCTCCTGATACACGTCTCGGCAATAAGCAGAGAGGATGTGTACCCGGAGAACAACAGGGGAGACACTGACGAAATTCCGTATCGGATCCGGAGCACAGCATACGAGAAAACAAACCCAATCTACACATACTCAGGCTATCCATGGATAATGTTGGACAATTCGAAAGGATGGCGGTTATACATATGCAAAGAAATGCATATTTATAGATGTCGCCCTTTCTAACGGGAGACGCATACTGGTCACACATACTCATGATTGAAGAAACCTATAGCTAGCAAGTTTTATCGGCACGAAGACCGGGACGGAGCAAATTAAGGGGGTAGGAGGAGAAGTCATTTGTGCTCACCAACAAACGCAGGGGCGGAGCTCGTCCAACGCACGTGGAGGTCGTCGAACAACTGCACATTGAAATTCACACGATCAACACAAATATGATGTTTTTATAATTAACATAATTGGAAAATATGTGGCCTAACTCATAATTTACAAAACTATGACCTCGTGGGCCTCTGGAAGGCCGAAAAGCCCGGGGTTGGGGGTTAGTGGCGTCGGGGGTCGGGGGTAGGGGGTAGGGGGTCGGGAGTCGAGGGTCAGTGGCGTCGGGGGTCGGGGGTCGGGGGGTCAGTGGTGTCCGGCGTCGGGAGTTGGGGGTCGGGGGTCAGTGGTGTCGGGCGTCAGGGGTCGGGGGTCGGGAGTCGGGTGTCAGTGGCATTGGGGTCGGGGGTCGGGGGTTGGTGGCGTTGGGCATCGAGGGTTGGTGGCGTCGGGCGCCGGGGGTCGTGAGTCGGGTGTCAGGGGCCAATGGTGTCAGGTGTCGGGGGTCGGGAGTCGGGTGTGAGTGGCGTCGGGGGTCGGGGTTCGAGGGTCGAGGGTCCGGGGTTGGTGGCGTCGGGCCTCGGGTGTTGGTGGCGTCGGGCGTCGGGGGTCGTGGGCGGGGGGCCGCGGGTCGGGGTCCTTTTCTTTCTTCTTCTCCTCTCTCCTCTTTTTCTTCTTCTTCTTCTTCTTCTTCTTCTTTCTCCTCCTCCTCCTCTTCTTCTGCTTCTTCTTCTTCTTCTTCTTCTTCTTCTTCTTCTTCTTCTTCTTCTTTTCTCTCCTCTTCCTCTTCCCCTTCTTCTTCTTCTTCTTCTTCTTCTTCTTCTTCTTCTTCTTCTTCTTCTTCTTCTTCTTCTTCTTCTTCTTCTTCTTTCTCCTCCTCCTCCTCCTCCTCCTCCTCTTCTTCTATTTCTTCTTTCTTTTCTCTTTCTCGTCCTCTCCTCTTTCTTCTTCTTCTTCTTCTTCTTTTTTCTTTTCTATCCATTTTTTTCTATTATTTCTTTTCTATCTACTTTATTCTACCTAATAAACTAACTATATAATTTAACAGAAAAAAAGAAAAATCTAACTATCTAATTTAACACGAAAAAAACTAACTTTCTTCTATTATTTTTTCTAAGTTTTTTTCTTTTCTATCTACTTTATTTTACCTAATAAACTAACTACATAATTTAACAGAAAAAAAAGAAAAAAAACGTACCGGCGGCGCAGGGGGCCGGGCGGCGTAGGGAGGAGGGGCGGGCGGTGCAGGGTGGTGGTGGCGCAGGGAGGAGGGGCGGGCGATGCAGGGTGGTGGCGGCGCAGGGTGGTGGCGTAGCAGGGAGGGGCGACGCAGGGTGGTGGCGGCGCCGGGTGGGGGAGGCGCCGGGTGGTGGCGACGCAGGGTGGTGGCGGCGGCGGGTGGTGGCGGCGCAGGGTGGTGGCGGCGGCGGGTGGGGGCGGCGCAGGTTGGTGGCGGTGCCGGGTGGGGGAGGGGTGGGCCTGCGGGAGAGGTCGTGCGGGAGCCGGGAGGAGTGCGAAGCCGTGCGGGACGTAGTGGGGGCCGGCAGCCATTAGTTGGGTGGGGCCACCGTCCCCTTTGCCGGCCGCCGTGCTCCCAGGCAGACGGCAAAGGAGTCCCAGGCAGACGGCAAAGGGGGGGGGTGGGTGAGGGTGGGTTTCGGCCGTTTGGGTGGGGGCCTTTGCCGTGTGCCAAACCTTTGCCGTCCGCATAGGGCTCCTTTGCCATCCGCCAGTGGACGGCAAAGAGATGGCCGACGGCAAATTAAAACTTTGCCATCAGCCACCTCTTTGCCGTCAGCACTATGACAGCTGACGGCAAAGAGTACCTTTGCCATGCGTCAGCTGACGGCAAAATTCTGAATTCCAGTAGTGTATGTTAGACTTAAATGTGTTTTACATATGCTACATGATGCTCTGTTTGTGTTTCAACTGCAATCTTTCATGTGAGCTTCAACGAAATCTCAAGCCTATCGTAATAGCTATAAAGACAAAGCTTGTTGGGAGGTAACCCAATGAATAAAATTTATTTTCAACTTTTTATTTTTGTGCGTGCGTGTTTCCAAAATTATGCTACTGTTATGATTTTATTTTTTATGTTAGTGTTTCTGCCAAGTAAAGCCTTCCGGATCATGTGGGGTAATAGTTGCTTTGATCTTATTGAAAAACAGAAACTTTTGCGTAGAGTAGCAGAAATTCGAAAATCATAGAAACGTCAAAAGTGTCTGAAGTTTTTACACAAGGTTTATATACAAATTCCCTACTTTTTCATATATTTTCAGAATATTTGGAGTTACAGAAGTATGAGTAAGATTCAAATCTCTATGGCTGTTCTATTTTTGACAGATTCTGTTTTCTTTGTGTTGTGTGGTTATTTTGATGATTCTATGATATGTATCAGGGGTTATAAGCCACGGTAAATTTAGGATACAATATCTATAATGCAAAAACAAAATTTCAATATGTTTTCAACAATACCTAAAATAAAGTTTGGTTTTGTTATACTAATGGATCTCACAAAGGTTTTGTTGAGTTTTATGTGATTGAAGTTTTCAAGTTTTGAGTGAGATGATGATGGATGAAGGAATGAGGAGTGACCAAAGACTAACATTGGGGATTCACAATGGCACCCCAAGGTAATATCCAAAGAGTTCCAAACAACTAAGCTCGGGGATGCCCCGGATGGCATCCCCTCTTTCTGCTAACAACCATCGGTAATTTTTCTTGGAGCTATATTTTTATTCGTCACATATCATGAGTTTTGCTTGGAGCATCTTGTATTATATGAGTCTTTGCTTGCTTTGCTAGTTAGTTCGTCAGAATAAACTTTTCTTGACACACCTACGTGAGAGAGACAAATTATGTTATATTTGTTAGAATACCTCTTTATGCTTCACTTAATTTTTTTAGGCCCATGGAATTGCTCTAGCACTTCACTTGTATCTTTTTGAGCACGGTGGTGCTGTTATTTTGAAAAAAAATCTGTCATGCTTCATTTAGATTATTTTGATAGCTATTAGAAATTCTGAAGTAATCCTCTCTTGCTTCACTTATATTATTTTGAGAGTTGATAATTTTAAAGAAATGTGTGCTCTCGTTCTTTACTTATATTTGTTTGAGAGCTTGTTACTTGCAATGGCATTTTTCTATAAATTCTATTAGTCCAGAAGTGATAGATATCCATGGGAGATATAATAAAAACTTACATGCAGATCATTGGATATGAAACTTGATATGTGAGTTATGTTGATGAGTAATTATGCTTAAGTAAGAATATTGTTGTTAAGGTTTTTGATTCCCTATGCATGCACATGAAGTCAATAATTATTCTATCAAATTACTTCGTACTTGTGTTGCATTATTCGGTGTTATTTCTATTTAATGTTCGATTTTGATTGTTTTCGTTCCTTCGTTGGTAGCTTGTAACGCCCAAGAGGCGATCCTATCCTTATTTTCATGCGAGGGCCTCGATAGGGATAGAAACGCATCTCGTCGTTTCGAAAGAATGGATATCGTCCCAAGTACATGTACTGAAAAGATGAGTATAAGGAGTTGGCTTACAGTCGCCACAAGCTACATCAAGATCACCTCAAATACAAAAATATACAATCATCATGTAGAAGAGCAGGGTCCGACTACGGACGTAATCAAATAATAAAAGAACGACATCCATCCTTGCTATCCCAGGCTACCGGCCTGGAACCCATCCTAGATCGATGTCGAAGAAACTCCAAGTGCACAATCATCACGCTCACGTCATAATATCACATTACCTACACCTGCAACTGGCGTTGTAGAAATCTGTGAGCGACAAGGGACTCAACAATCTCATTTCCTAATGAATCAAGACGAGCAAACCTTAATAGGTGAGGTATGGTTAAGTGGTGAGACTACATCAAACGACTAAGTATTTATTTGAGGAGGCTAACTTACGAATTCAAGAATAAGGAGGGGAATAATCTACGCACAACGGGCGTGAACTACTGATGATCAAAAGAATGATCTTTAACCACTACTAACATCAAACATAACCTCACCGTTTTCCTAGTTGGAGAAGGGGCTCAGGAAACAGATAGTCATGGTCACGCACAGAGTTGACATATTTGTATTAAGCTTACTTCAAGTCATCTAGAACCGGTTGTTAAACAAAGTTTCCAAGTTTGCCACATACTGCGGGCACGGCTTTCCGAAAGATTTAGCCCTGCAGGGGCGCTCCAAATAGTCCATCACAAATTACCACAAGCCGCATAGAAAGCCTCGATTACGAAACTCATGATCTCCTCGGATTCCTTAGTAGAAATCCTCAACTCTAAGATAACCCAAAGCATCACCGGAATCCCGATGCATAAGATATGTCGTCAAAGATAAAACTAATCCAGCAAGGCCGCCCGCGTGTTGACGATCCCGATAGGATCCCCGTATCTCGTTCTCAGGACATGACGGATTGTCCAAACTTCCGGTAGGCCAATCACAGGGTTGCCCGTGGTAGCCACCGGCGGTTCATACGTTCGACTAACACTCATATGAAGCACTGGCCCAGGGGGTTGATTAATTATCCACGGGGTCTGGAAAATCCTTATGCAATTTTATTAGGTTATTAGGCAAATGTAGTACCAAAGTTGGGCCTTGCCAGACTAGTCTGAATGTAAAACGAATTATAAGGGGGTCCCCATAACAACCCCGATTATGTTAGGAGCGCTCAGTTATGGAATCTAACACCGGTAACCGAAACTAGGGCGGCAAAGATGGAACAAAACACCAGGCTAGAAAGCCGAGCCTTCCACCCTTTACCAAGTATATAGGTTTATTAAATTAAATAGCATTAATATGGTGATAAACAAAGAACCCATGTTTTCACATTGAAGCAACTGCACGTGCAACTAGCAACGCTATCAAATGGTTTAGCGAGTGGTAACATAGCGAACCAGTGGTTTAATAGGTTGTAGAAAGGTTGAAGGTTATCATGGAAATGTTGAGAGGATGACATTTAACAGGTGGTAGGCATCAATACATAAAGAAAGAAACGAGACAACTAGCTTGGCATTGATAGTAATGATATCTAGGGACATGGTCATCTTGCCTGTGATCCCGCTTGGAAGAAGAACGAATCCGTGAAGCATGCGAACCGACGTAGTCCAACGGATCGTCACACTCTGAAACGGTTTAGAACTCTAACAAGTAGAAGAAAACTAGAAACAAGAATCAACACATGATATTAACCACGACACAGGCATGATATGATGCGCAACCAAATATGATGCATGCCCATTTCAATTATGCAAGGTATGGCATGGCAATTCACAACAAGCAAGACTGCACATTAAGTGAACCTCAATATTCAACGAGTTCCATACTGACAAAACCCCACATACGAATTATTTAGTTCACTCCCGCTTAGGTACACGGCAATATTAAATGTTGTTTAAACATGGCAAGAGGTGAAGCATGTGATTCTACACGTCAACCTAGTCGTTTAACACACGGAACATTTGAATGGAGCTACGGTTAAAAGATACGTGCAACACAGGAACAAATGACATGGATGCAAAATGCTTGCAAAGTTAAAGCAATATGCAAACATATTAGGGTGCATGGGACTTGAGCCCAGGACCTCATTGATCGATGTCATGGCTGTGCTAACCAGCTAAGCTATGTACCTGATTAAGATAATGTATGACACTATCGTGTGAAGTAGCGCTACAGCGGGGTGTATGTCAGCAAAATAGAGCAAAATATAATTTTCTAATGGCAGACCTGGGATGAAACCGGGTGGAGCTAGCCACGTAGGCAACACAAGTGCTTGTGAAGATAAAAAAATATCAAGAGTAAAACATATTTGGTACCTAGAGCGCATGGCTTGCGCTGGTTTGTGCGGAGCCAAAACAAGTGGCGTCTCTGGATGGAGATCCGGACGAAGATGGTGGCGACGACGCTGCGGGAAGTGGGGAAGGAATGGATGCGACATCCTAGGTCTAGGGTTTTGTCTCATATTTATAGCATGTGGATCCGGTAGGGGCCATCTTATCCGTACTATTGAAATCCGACGGCCAGATATATAGGCTAAGGTGTCCAATTGCAAAACCGGTGATGGTTTGGGGTATAATAGGGTTGATCTGGATCAAACAGTCAGGACCGTATCTTTTGGGTTCCGGGAGGCTTTCGGACTAGGTTGCGTGCTGGGTCGATGCACTGTGCGGTGGGGCCACGCATAGAAGAGAGGGAAAATGGGCAATCCTGCGATAGAGTTTAAAATACCGAAACATCGACAATTGACCAACTATAGTGCCGCTGTAGGTTTAATGGTTCGGGTTTCAAGCAAACTCCGATTGTGACAAAATTTAGCAGGCTTTCTACTGACACTATATTAAGACCGCACACTAACTTTCAACCCATTCCGAGAAAGTTTTAAACACACTTTTAAAAACAAGATTAAAACGCTGTCACGGGCGTGTGCGTGTGTGGTTGGTCTCGAAAGGTCAACGACAAACATAGAGAACCGACAACTAATAACAGATGCAAATTTTGAAAACTAGCAGCACCAGAGTGCCGATGTACTTCATACGATGCGATGATGAATGCTACAAACAAACTAATCATACGGTGACAATGGAATAAAAGGGGAATCTTCGGGAGCTATGGTCTCGGGCTGTTACAGCGCTTCTCAATTTATTTCCTATCGTTCACTTGTACTAAGAGGCAATACTGCTTGTGCATCCAAATCCTAAACCCAAAGTTGTGCCAAATGAGTCCACCATACCTACCTATATGTGGTATTTCAACGCCGTTGTAAGTAAACTTCCAAGTGCCAAATATAATTTTCAAAATATATTTCTATTTTGTTTGCCCGTACAGCTCATGAAGCGGAGAGGCGTGGCGGGTATCTTTCAGGTTAAATAGGTTATCCTCAAGATCATTGTTTATTCACTTGTCATTGCATGAGAGCACGACGGTACAGTAGTAGGAAAAACCTTATAGGTTGGACGTCATTAGTAACGCTGGAAAATAGCAAGCGCTGCTGCTAATTAGCAGGACCGCTGGCTTTGCGCATCACTACAAGTAAGGTCTTAGCAGTAGCGCTGGAAATATGAAACTCGCTACTGCTAAGTGCGACCCAATGATCCCACCGACGCTAGCTTTAGTAGCAGCGCTGCCCAGAGAAAAGCGCTACCACTATGATTTAGGATTTGATTGACTTGATCTAGGATTTGATTGACTCATTCTACTTGACCACTTGACTGAGGATGGAAAATAGTGCTAAAGGAAAGATGAGTCCCCATGGAATTTTGAAAACTTTCCCAGAAATGAGAAGTAAAGATACTTCCGCGGTCTGAGTTAATCTCCAAAGGAACACCATGAAGAAACACTATTCGTGAAATACATAACTCTGCTAGCTGGCTAGCTGTTATACTCTCATGAACTGGAATGAAATGACCTACTTCAGAGAGACGGTCAATGACCACAAAGCTTGCATTATCCCCCTTCTTGGTTCTGGGAAATCCGGTGATGAAATCCATACTGACTTTATCCCATTTCCATTCAGGAATAGCTAAAGGTTGAAGGGTGCCAGCATGCCTTTCATGTTCTACTTTAACTCGACGACAAACGTCGCAGTTGGCAACAAACTAAGAAATTTCTCTCTTCATCCTAGTCTACCACAACCACTGGCCTAGGTCGTGGTACATCTTAGTACTACGAGGATGAATCGTGAGAGGATATTCATGAGCCTCCTTAAGAATCAACTGTCGGAGATGTTTGCTCTTAGGAACCACCAAACGGTTCTGGCAGAGCACAACACCTTGCTCATCCATAGAGAAATATTTAGCATTTCTTCTAGCAATATTCTCCTTGATTCGGGATATACCCTTATCATATTTCTGCACAACTATGATTTGATCCTTGAGCATAGGCTTCACCACCAAGGTGAAAAGGAATCCTTGAGGAACAATGTGGAGGTTCAACTTCCGAAATTCCTCATAGAGACGTGGTTGACTTTGTTGGAACATTAGATTGTTACAGTAAGACTAACAATGTAATGCCCAAGATGCGACCCTATCCTGATTTTGGCGCGAGGGCTTCGACAGGGATAGAAGCACATCTCGTATTTTCGCAGGAATGGATATCCTTACAAGTACATGTACTGAAGAGAAGAGTATATGGAATTGGCTTACAGTCGCCACAAGCTACATCAGAGTCACATGAGTACAATACATAAATATCACGAAGAAGAGCAGGGTCCAGCAACGGACAAAAACAAACGATAAAAGAATGACGTCCATCCTTGCTATCCCAGGTTGCCGGCCTAGAACCCATCCTAGATCGACGACGAAGAAGAAAAAGGAACTCCAAATGAACAATCATCGCGCTCACGTCTTAATATCATTTACATGTACATGCAACTGGTGTATGCCGGCCTAGTAATCTATGAGCCACACGGGACTCAGCAATCTCATTTCCAAAGGTATGAAGACTAGCAAAGCTTAATAGGTGAGGTATGGTTAAGTGGTGAGGCTGCAACAAGCAACTAAGAATATATTTAGTGGCTTACTTACGAGTACAAGAATAAAAGGGGGGATGATCTACGCATGGCGGACCTGAAATACTCATGATCAAATGAACGATCCTGATCACCTACTTACGTCAAACATAACCCCATCGTGTCCTCAATCGGAGAAGGAACTCACAAAAGAGACAGTCTCGGATATGCACTCAGTTGGCGAGTTTTAATTAAGTTAACTTTAAGTTGTCTAGAACCAGTGTTAAACAAAGTTTTGACGTTGCCACATAACCGGGGCACGGCTTTCCGAAAGATTTAACACTGCAGGGGTGCTCCAACTAGTCCATCACAAAATACCACACCTTGCGACGGAATGACCTCAATCAGGGAAACCCATGATCTCCTTAGATTCCTGTTGGAAAACCTCAATCTCGAGTTAGCTCAAAGCATCCTCGGAATCCCTCGGACGAGACGCTTGATAAAGGTAAAACAAGTCCAGCAAGGCCGCCCGGCGTGTCGACGATCCCGATAGGAGCCGCGTATCTCGTTCTTAGGACACGACGGATAAGCACAGCGTACGTGGCCTGATAGACATCACCCGAGTTGCCCCGGATTGGGCCACGCAAACGGCTCTGTTTTGGACCAGCACCATCAGCACTGGACCTCCCTGTATTATGTTGAATTACTCCTCGGGTAGCGCTAACTCCCTATGTTTTTTAGTATTAACAGAATTATTATGTTGGGAAAATATAGTACCAAAGTTGGGCCTTGCCAGACGAGCTTTATCCTAAAACCAGAATCTAGGGGGTCCCCATAACAACCCCAAGCATGTTAGGAGCGCTCATTTATGGAACATAACACCGGTAGCCGAAACTAAGGGGACAAAGATGGAACAAAACACAAGGACAGAAAGGCTGAGCCTTCCACCTTTTACCAAGTATGTATGTGCATTGAATTAAATAGCATTTAATATGGTGATATAACAAGGAACCCATCTTAACACATGGAAGCAACTGCACCTGCAACTAGCAACGCTAACACATGCTTAAGCAAGCGGTAACATAGCCAATCAGTGGTTTGCTAGGTTGTGAACAGGTTCAAGGTTTTCATGGCAATGTTGAGAGGATGATATTTAGCAGATGGTAGGCAGCAAGACATAGCGATAGAAACCATAAAACTAGCATGGCAGTGATAGTAATGGTATATAGGGAAATAGTCATCTTGCCTAAGATCCCGCTTGGAAGAAGAATGACTCCATGAAGCAGACGAACCGATGTAGTCGAACGGGTCCTCACTTTCCAACACGCTTGCGGAACTCTATCGAGACGAAGCAAACTGTAAACAAGAATCAACACACGATATTCACCACGCGATGCACAACACAAATGATGCATGAGCGGTTTTCATTTACGCACGGTAGGACATGGCAATTCACACAATCAACCACTACACATTAAGTGAAGTTCAATATACAACGAGTTGCATATTGACGAAACTCCACATATGAATTATTTAGTTCTATCCCGATTAGGTACACAACAATATTAAATGTTGGTTAAACATGGCAAGAGGTGTTGGTTAATTAAGCTACCTATCTAGGCATTTTTAATGAGGTCAGAAACGACTTATAGCATCTCCGAACTAACCTCATACGTTGATTTATAATTCTGTCCAGATCTGAATTAACACGTTTAAATATTTGTTAAACCGCAAAATAAATAGGTTCACGTGATTCTACGCATTGTTCCAATCAATTTACACATAGAGCACATCTCTAATGGAGCTACGGTTCAAAAGATACGATCACCTTAAGATATGACGGCATGAATGCAATATGTATGCAATGAACACCACACGCATCCAAACCAGAAAAGTAGCAAAATAATATGAAAACACACGAGATTCGAAGAAAGTTTCATATAGGACACGATCAAAACGGAGCAACGGTTCAAACAATAAAAGCTACGCAAGAAATAGTCATAATCTGCAAAAAACAGCAACATGGCATTTTCTACACCCCAAAACAACAAGCTACATAAATCCAAAATGCTCAAACAAGACATGATGAAATAGTGGTCAAGATGCACTACAACACCCTACTAAATACAACTAGCATGGAAGCATGGATCACTAGGAAAAGAACTCACAAAATGGCATCTCACACTGTTTCAGAGTTAGTGAAAATAACATTGTTGATAGTGCATTTTTCAATCTGAAGGCATATTTATACTAGAAAACTATATGCTATAGGGCACCAAACTAACTAACTCCATTGCACCAACCCCAAAGGTGGTGTATTTCACTAGCAAAACTCATGGCAAGACAGCAACAAAATATAACAGATTTCAGACTTAGAAATATTTCAACATCTCCAAATCAGCACTATTTTCTAGCATGTTGACAACAAGCAAACAATACCTAAACATAGATTTCTATTACAACTAAAATCTACAGGGGCTAGCATACATATCCAAGCGCATATCTCTAGTTCACAACTCATGTATATCACGCATGGAATAAATCACACAAAATAAACAAAAGGGCAACATGGTAAAATATCATGCGCTCTATCTTGCTCAAAAGCTAAAATTAAATGCACAGTTAAATTCTATGGATTATTCTACCCCGAAAACATATATAATATATGGGGTTGCAAAATAGAACTAACAACACACATATATGCAAGATATGTCCTAAACACGACATAACAATCTAGCGACGGAACCTAACTGCAAAAAACGCAAACAACTACTCTAAAATACATGGCAAAGGGTCCCGAACAACCTGAACATTTTATATGTTGGATTTGAAAACTCCGCACACGCTCAAAATAACTACGAGACAAATAACCTATTAGGACAGCATGCTATTCTAGGCAAACGGCGGATCAAACCACTACAAACATGCATGCAAGTTGCAAAATATTAATCTACGCAGAAAACTAATCATGTTTCATATTTTACTCGCTGCGATCCGACGCACGGTTTGAAATCTACGGAGGTTTTAATATATGACGTTTCGTGAAATTAATAAATCCGAAATTCATAAAATAAATACTACCGGTCCTTATCTCCTATTGGGGCAAAACACGGGGGCGCGCACAATACTATAATGCGCCTAAGGCGCGATATAGAGGCTTGGGGGTCGGCTCACGTTCGGGCCTAGAGCGGCCTGGGCCTGGAACAGGGGAGAGCTGGGCCTCGGCCTAGCTTCACTCGAGGAGCTTGTAATGACTAAGATGCGGTCCTTTCTGATTTGGGGAACGAGGCCCCGAATTGGAAAGAAGCGCATCTAAGCGTTTCGCAAACATGGTAACATAGCACATACATAATAATAGAGGAATGACAATAAGGGATTCAACTGTCATCTCATAAATATATTAGAGTTACATCACGCATCCAAACAAGGTAGTTCCGCTACGGACTACAAAACAAGGGAAATGACTATGCTACCCTGCATGCTTGCCATGATCACGACCACACCTCAGTCTTCTGGATAGTTCACGTACAGGAGGTCGCTCTCCTCATCGTACTGCCACGCCAGGTGCGTGCCGTCGGGATCACCTGTCTCGGGGTACGTAAACCAGTTGGTGTTGTGAAGGAATCTGTGAGCCACGGGGACTCAGCAATCTATGACCTGGGTGCCAGAACTAGTCAAGTTATTAGGTTGGAAAGGTGGAGTATTTAGGTTGCAGCATCCTAAGCTTTATATGGTGGCTAACTTACGTAGAACTTGAATTGAAGGAGGTCTATTCTAGCTGTCGATGATTGATGATCACTAAGTGATCCTGAACACCTACCTATGTCAATCATAACCCCACCGTGTTCCCGATCACAGAGAGATCTTCGACGGGGACAGTCACGGTTACGCACTCAGTTTGCAATTTTATTAGCTTATGTTTAAGTTATCTATTACCGGATGTTAACAAATATTCCAAGTTGCCACATAACCGCGGGCACGACTTTCCGAAAGATTAAACCCTACAGGGGTGCTCCAACTAGTCCATCACAAACGTACACGAGCCGCAAAGTAACCCTCTATCACGAACCTCGTCATCTCGTCGGATTCCTTAGAGGAAAACCTCAACTCTGGGAGAACCAAAGCTTCACCGGGATTCCTATACGCAAGTTATATCGCTAAGCTAAGACAACTCTAGCAGGACCTCCCGTCGTGTCGACGACCCCGATAAGAGCCGCGTATCTCAGTCTCACGACACGATGGATGGAAAAACCTACAAGAGCCGAACCTCAAGTTTCCCTGTGATGGCCCCCGTAGTCTGTCCATTTTGGACCAACACTCATGAGGAGCACTGGCCCGGGTTGTTGATTAAAGATCCTCGGGGTGATCGTTCCCTATGCATATTATTATTAAGTGATTATCAAATTAACACCAATGTTGGGTGGTACCGGACAAGTCTTAACACTATGCGATTTATCAAGGGGGTGCCCATAACAACCCCGAACGTGTTAGGAGCGATCATTATGGAATCAAACACCGGTAGCCGGTAACTATGGCGGCAATAATGGAACAAAGCACCTGGCAAAAGGCTAGGCCTTCCGTTATTTACCAAGTATATAGGTGCATTAATTAAATAACAGATTGAGCATAATGATATCAAACTCATGTTATCACATGAGAAAATTGCACCTGCAGCTAGCAACGCTAACATTAGAAGCGTAGCAAAGCCTACTTAGCCATTCAAGTTTTCTTAGGAAGGGATAAGTGTTTGGGTTTCATCGCAATTCAGGAGGCAATTATTTCAGTGGTAGGCAGCGAGCGTAAGATGGAAGAAACGTAATCTAGTATAACAAGTCTAGAGATGGAATCAAGGTCATATCATCTTGCTTGTGATATCCTCAGCTTGGAACTGCTCTTGTTCGTCCTGCATGTGCTCTCCCGAATCCACGTACTCGTTCTCCGCTCCCGGTGCTACCCAAAACAAAAATAACATCCAATGAACAATAGCACCTCAAGAGGCAACAAGCACATGATGCATGAGATGAATATGAGCATGCATCACTATTTCTATCACTAGCACAAGCATGAGAAGGGAATGCAAGTTCCTGGACAGAACTGTACCCTAAGCTATCTTGACATGCATGAGAATGACACGATCAGATGCGTCACATGAAAACGATGCAAAAGCATGTAAAGAACATTACCAACGGAGCTATGGACCAACGGGAAACAACGAAACAAGAAATCAAGTGCTACGTGTCAAATTCATCAGAACACACTCCAATGGCATCACTCTAGTATTTCCATACCATCATCTATGCACTCACAAACATCAAAACACCAAAACTACACAATCTGCCATAAACAACATCATAGCACGTTGAGAGCTCCATGCAAAGCACCTACAGCCACCTAGACATGCCAAATAAGATATGTGGCCATAGCTATCCAAGAGTACTACAAGCACAAGCAAAAAGATCACACAAAGGAGTTACACACAGAAAGTTACACAACTACTAACTTGCCCAAAAATATCAGTTTTCAGGGACTTTGTGAAAATTCCAGATTCTCACTATATGTTTATGCTTTGAAGCATTTTGGCAGCACCCAAAACAATATATAGAGGACTCCAAATGGAATGAAATTTTACAGGGAGCTATACAAACACATAAGCTTCAACTTTCCAGTTGAAAGCTAAGGCTGAATCACAACACATTGACCTGCACAAGCTCATCAAGAGGAGAAGAAAATATAAACGGATTCTCAGACTTGGTGAAAATCTCAGATTTTTACTAATCTCGAATTTCGGCCACATGCCTACTTTGATTGGGCACGACTTGCACATATTGTTTCGTAAGCATGAAACAAAACCAATATGTGGTAGAGGGGGTCACCCTCTACTACCACAACCAAGAATCACACTCTTGTGCACACCACATCTCATGGAACCAAGCTCCAAACATAGAACAAAACCAAAATATGTCATCTCCAAGAAATGTTCGAATGGCAAAACTGACTTCACCAATGGATTCCTGGGATGATTCTACCCCAAAACTATATATAAAACGTATGCACTTGCATGGAACAAAAGAGCACAAACTAGGAAAGAAAATCCACATGGAATCATACCTAGTGAATTTCACTAGAGCAACACTTGGTCAAGCTCTTGCACATGTCCACAATAACAAAGGTGCACATGAGGGGTAGACCTCGTGCTCATGTGCCTTGGCACACCACCATACATCACACACATCAAGCACATGCATAACTTCACCCACACTTGCTATAATCACCACCACTAGCTACACACACATCATGCACTCTACTCATACACGCAAAAGATAGCACAAGTGCACGTCCAAGGCTCACCAAGCCTTGGGCATGGGTAGGTCACCACTCCCTTACACACACATCAAGAGGAGAGCACCTACACAAACACAAGGTAAGTGAGGGGGGAAGAAACCCACTCACACACTCACTACACACACTACTTACACCACAAAGGGCACAAGAAAAACACCTCCACATCTTACCACAATATCACATGCACACACTTCAACTCTCACATACATCTACCTAGGCAGGAAGAATATAACACAAAAGGAAAAGAATACACCACATGCACAAAAATATACTAGGGCAACAAAGGATCTAACCAACAAGGAAAAACAAAAAAAAAACAAAGGGAAGGGGGTTCCTTGGTTCGAACGCAAGATCCCCTGATGCTGCTGCTAACTACACTACGCAGTACCACTGCGCCAATGCCCTTGGGATCGATAGAATAGAGTGACTTGCGGGGATAAACTTCCTCTGAAGGCATCTGCTACAAAAATCCACAGAAAAACAAAAGGGGCGCTCTGGGTATCGAACCCACGAACTATAGCGCCAAAACCCGCCTACTCACCACCCTGCTGCGAAACAGAACTTAACAAGGTATGGGAGGTAACTCTAAAGAGAACCTCCTCTGCTACGAAACACTACTCCGGCGACCGAACCAGAGGAGGACGGCGGCGACTACCACGGCGACCAACGACGGCTACACGCTACTGGGCAAAGTAGGATCCACAAGGGGATCCTTTCCCGCCTCGAACTCACCCGAAGGCGTATCACCACGCGCACAAAACCTAATGCACTACCGCTGCTCCTGCACTCTGTTCTCTACAACAGAACAGAGCAACCTCGACGATGGCTCGAGCCTACACCGCACTAGAGAGGGAAGAGAGGGGACGACGTGCTGCTCACCGAGGGGGAAGGAGAGGAGAGGACGATGGTGTTGTAGGAAGAAGAGGCGTCGTTGATCCGGTGCAGGAAGAAGCTAACAGAGTCGAAGAAGATGGCGCTCGTCGTGGACGCCGAGGAGGAAGCCCCTGCTACGGCTCTACGCGAAAATGGAACCCCTCCTGGGTCCTCTTGCTCGCGCAGCTACGGGGAGGAGACTAGGTCAATGCTACGCCGGCGTCGAGCTCGACCCGAAGCTATCCATGGCGATGGGGACGACGACAGGCTTCTGGCGGCGCTGGAGGTAGAAGAGGAGGCGGAGGTGTAACCCTAACTGCAGGAGGAGATGCGCCGCAGCTTATATCACCTCGGGGAGAGAGATGGAGCCGCAAGATCAACGAAATGGAGATCGGGAGGTTGTGGTCTGATCGTACAGGAGTGACGTCGCCAGGAGGAAGAAGAGGGACGTCGAATGGGCTCCTGTGGGTGAAGAGGTATGGGCCAGGGAGAAGGTGGGTTCTCTAGCGCAAGAGAGAGAGAGAGAGAGGAGTGAGGCTGGCTGGCTTGTGGGAGGAAGCCCACAAGGTGGCGCAGGATAGATGGAAAAACAATTCCCTGGCCTTTTCCAATGACAGAAAAGACTAGAGAAGAGAAGAATGCATATACAAATAAAACTAGGACACCCCTGGTCATGATAAATCATGGCCTATTTGTATAAAATGGAAAAGAAATATTAGGGGAAAATAAATATTTACAAAACAGCATTAAAGGGTTTGGTTTGTATTTGTTTGCTCCATTTAAACACCTATTCAAAAACAGCAAACCACATCTCCAATCCACCAGAAATCAAAGCTAACACATGGGCATTTTTAAATCATGAAAGGAACAAGTGGAAAATGAGCTTCAGATAATAAAGAGGGAGAAGTTTTGAAATCTATGCAAGCCACAATGCACTTCCTACTACCATCTACATCCACCTCATCCACACATCCAACATCACACCAACACAAACATGAAATCACAAGTCTCCACACTAAGAAATGGTAAGGTATAGATGCAAGCAAAGGTAAGCAAAACAAGGCATTGTAAGAATGGGATGGCATGGATGCATGCATGCAAAGGAAGAAATACAAGGTGACACATGAAATCATACATGCATAGATAGCTCTCATGTCATTGACACGGTGGACCCACATGGGAAGGTTCCAACTCAGGAAGGTTACACACTTGGGGCATTACAGAGCTGCTGGGCTGGCTCGGGCGAGGCAGAGGCTAGCCCAGGAGCGGTCAACGCATGCGCTGATCGGATTTGGATTCCCGATCTAAATTGCGCGAGGGGAGGCCGATGCGGCGGCTTGGAGGCGAGCCACCGACATGGGGTTTCGGCTGGGACCGGATGCGACGAGGGGCGGCAACCGACGTCAGGAGCAAGGCGGCAGCGACCGGTGTGACGTCCGGCGTGAAGCGGCGGTGCGGCATGCATGCGGGCTGCCGGTGGTGCGGGCGGCAGCAGCAGCTCAGGAGGGGCTGGTGTGCTCGGGAGGAGGAGGGAGTCGGCTGGTTCGGGCCCGGGCGGGCATGCTTCGGGCCGGCGGGCCCTGGCGGCGGCTTTGGGAGGAGGAGAGGGAGGCAGTGGCGGCTAGGGTTTGGGGTGGCGCGGTTTTCGAGGAGGAGAGAGAGGGACACAAAAAATGGAAGGTGAGGCTGTCTATTTATAGACACAGGGCTAGGGTTATCCGAATCCGGCCCCGTTTTCAGCCCTGGGATCGCGATTCGACGGCCACGGACGCAGAAATTGCTAGGTGGGCTATGTAGAGTGACTAGCCGGAGATGAGAGGGAAAACGAGCTCTCGGGAACGTATTTTTAAAACACCAAAAAACGTCCGACGAATAACCGAAGACGGTGCCGCTACGGTCGACCGTTCGATTACCAGACGAACTCCGATTGGGACGAAAATTGGCAGGCGACCTATCTATATTGAAATAAGACCGCATGCCAAGTTTTAACCGAATCAGAGAAATTTTTATACATACTTTTAAAAACAAGGTTTTGACGATGTCGCGGGCGCGTGCGAGTGTGGTCGAGCTCAAAACGGGCAACAACGAGAACGAAGAGAACCGACAACTAATAACGGCTGCAAGTTTGAAAACTGGCGACAACGCGATGCCGATGCAATGCGGATGATGCGAATGATGCAATGATGAATGCGACAGGCAAACGAACCACACGACGAGAACGACATAAAAGGGGAATGTTGTGGAGAGTCGGTCTCAGGGTATCACAACTCTCGTACATTATAAGAGGATCTCGACCCAAGATCCAAGAATGGAAGGAGAAGAGGAAGAGGAAGAAGTAAAACATAGTCGCTTGTTTGACAAACGAGTGAAACCAACGATCCTTGAAGGTTGCAAAGAGGTTGAAGAATGATATAAGAAACAAGGAAGAATTCACACATAATTTCGGCAGCACTTCGGTAGGAAAAGGGGTTACAGAAATTCGATATAATGGAAAGATCTTGAAATGATTCACAACAAACTAACTAAATTTAATAAGCAAGGAGAGAACATGATCTTGATAGAACAGGATGATAGATAGAAGAGAGCAACATCACCCCAACTCCGGAACAAGAGAATGACAACTACTACCACAAGAATCCTGAAGAACACCTTGAGAATGAAGAGATCTTGAACCGCCTAAGAGAAAACTAAATAAGGCACCAGAATAATTGAGAGACGAACGAATAGACAACAATTGAGAAGAATTTTAGAACGGAAGCTGAAAGCTGAGAACGAAGAAATCTTCTGAAATGATGGCCTTCGTAGGATCAAGAATGAAAACAATTCAGAAATGCACCGGATAGCAAGAAAGGGATTACTCATGATTGGAACAAGTCAAGATGATGCCACAAAGTTGAAATGATGAATCTTCACTAGAATGGACCAAGATTTGAGAGAAACACTCCTTCGGTCTTGCAAACTGAAAACATGGCAAGAGCACCATCAAGAATTAGTGAGACACTCCGGAATAAAAACAAGGAAAAGTTGAGCCAATGACGAAAATAAATTTGAAGCGATCTTGAAGAAGGAATATGACTGATGAAATTCATACTTACGTCATAGTTAAAAAGAATTAGAGAACTCCGCAAAAGATTACAAGAGCCAGATAAGATCCTGGGAAAAGCCTGTGGGTAATGGGCCCACTCAAAGAAACCACCCTCGAAAAGATTTCTTAGAAAGAGAGATATTGCACCGGTACAAATGAAAACTAGATGAGGTTGAGCACCTAGAAATAATTAAAGAATTGAAAACAAGAAACTTCTGAGATAAATTCAACAATCCGTATAGAACAGAGATGGAAGAATAACAAGAGAGGCTTGAATAAGAATTTCCAACATGGGAAAGAATTTAAAGTAAGAAAAGGATATGATCAACATGGATAACTGAATTGAATTCACCGGAAAAGATAACAAGATTGAATAAAGATGAACACGAAGCTCCTGAGAATCTTCACAATGAATCACCGGATAGGATACGAAAGAAAAGATAGCGGAAGCAACAATTAAAATAAGACACTTGGATGAAAATTGAATTAGTGAGGAAAAGGGTGGGACGGCGGGAAAACAAAGACAACTTGGGACAGATGAGACAAATCCGGAAAGAAAAGAGAGATTGATCTTGCAAATATTGGAGAGGATTGAATTCACTGAAGAGAAGCACAGCGGTTGGAAAAGAATTGACACAACAACTCCGGTTGAGAAGAATTGTAAATACAATTTGATTTTATCAAAATAATTAGCATTCCCAAAAAAATATGCGAAGACCTCTTAGGAAAGATCTAAAATCACCACTTGACATCGAAGCAACTCGAATTACCATATTCTAACAAAACAAAGGATGCGGCTTACGAAACAAGCCAAAACAAATTCATGACAGAGATTCCGTCCGATATTTTCGTGGATGAGGCTCGCACGGGCTCTATCCTACAGTAGGCACTATGTACAACGCAGTGCACACGACATACGAAGCATCCTCGAGTAGTAGCAAGCTACAAGGCTCTTTAAGACACAACGAGAACAACTGTAAAACGACCGTGAACAAACGAATCCACTAGATGTCGAACCCCAACCTAACATCATGCATTTGTTGGAAGATTGTCCTATAAGTAACTACTTGAATTCCCACCTAAGAACTCCCGAAATTTCTGGTCATGCAATCTGGTCCACTAAAACAAGGAGTAATATATCACTCAACTCCTATACTAACCCGTCCATTGTATCACATCCGTCAACACATAACCAGAGATCTCGTAAACTCATCTGTTTCACACACTCGTAAACACAATGATACTAAGTATGGCGATACATCCGTAACTCTCCGCACCAGTACTGGGGAAGCCGGACTCCTCTCGCCACTACTAGTATTGAAGCAATTTCGAACATCCTTCGTCCTAAGATACTAAGAAATCTGAATGATAGCGATGTGCTCAAGAATCCCCTGGAGCTCAACTCCCCTGAAGAAATCAAGTCAGACAGGAGGCACCAACACAGAACTCCGTCACATCGACATCATATAGATTCCAAAAATATCCGCCTGATCCTAAAAAAAATTTGAGTGAGAAGAGGAGTAGAATTAAAATTATTACATCAAGATTCCTCACGAGAACATAGAAGAGGAGAAAAAAGAATCCTACTCTCCAATATAACTAAGACTCAAAGTTGTTTTTAACTAGATTTGACTTGGCCATGTTCGATCAATCAAGGGGGCTCCTAGGTCTGTACAGCTCTGATACCAACTTGTAACGCCCAAGATGCGACCCTATCCTTATTTTGGCGCGAGAGCCTCGACAGGGATAGAAGCGCATCTCGCCGTTTCCCAAGAATGGACATCGTTACAAGTCCATGTACTGAAGAGAAGAGTATATGGAATTGGCTTACACTCGCCACAAGCTACATCAGAGTCACATCAGTACAATACATCAATATCATGAAGAAGAGAAGGGTCCGACTATGGACGAAAACAAACGATAAAAGAATGACGTCCATCCTTGCTATCCTAGGCAGCCGGCGAAACTCCAAATGAACAATCATCATGCTCACGTCTTAATATACTTTACCTGTAACTGCAACTGGTGTTGTAGTAATCTGTGAGCCACAGGGGACTCAAAAATCTCATTTCCAAAGGTATCAAGACTAGCAAAGCTTAATGGGCGAGGTATGGTTAAGTGGTGAGGCTGCAGCAAGCAACTAAGCATATATTTGGTGGCTAACTTACGAGTACAAGAATAAAAGGGGGGATGATCTACACACGGCGGACGTGAACTACTGGTGATCAAACGAATGATCCTGAACACCTACTTACGTAAAACATAACCCCACCGTGTCCTCGATCTGAGAAGGAACTCACGAAAGAGACAATCACGGTTACGCACTCAGTTGGCGAGTTTTAACTAAGTAAACTTTAAATTGACTAGAACCAGTGTTAAACAAAGTTTCCATGTTGCCACATAACCGCGAGCACGGCTTTCCGAAAGATTTAACCCTGTAGGTGTGCTCCAACTAGTCCATCACAAACTACTACACGCTGCGACGGAATGACCTCGATCAGGGAAACCCGTGATCTCCTCGGATTCCTAATGGAAAACCTCAACCTCGAGTTAGCTCAAAGCATCCTCCGAATCCCTCGCATGAGACGCTCTATAAAGGTAAAACAAGTCCAGGAAGGCCGCCTCGCGTGTCGACGATCCCGATAGGAGCAGCGTATCTCGTTCCCAGGACAAGACGGATAATCACAACGTACGGTGGCCTGATAGACATCACCCGAGTTGCCCAGGTTGGCCCCGCAAATGGCTCTATTTTGGACCAACACCATCCGCACTGGCCCTCCCTGTATTATGTTGAATTACTCCTCGGGTAGCGCTAACTCCCTATGTTTTCAGTGTTAACAGAATTATTATGTTGGGCAAATATAGTACCAAAGTTGGGCCTTGCCAGAAGAGCTTATCCTAAAACTAGATTCTAGGGGGTCCCCATAACAACCCCAAGCATGTTCGGAGCTCTCATTTATGGAACATAACACAGGTAGCTGAAACTAAGGGGGCAAATGTGGAACAAAGCACCAGGCTAGACAGGCCAAGCCTTCGACGTTTTACCAAGTATATAGGTGCATTAAATTAAATAGCATTTAATATGGTGATATAACAAGGAACCCATGTTCTCACATGGAAGCAACTGCACCTGCAATTAGCAACACTAACACATGGTTAAACAAGCGGTAACATAGACAATCAGTGGTTTGCTATGTTGTGAATAGGTTGAAGGTTTTCATGGCAATGTTGAGAGGCTGATATTTAGCAGGTGGTAGGCAGTGAGACATAGCGATAGAAATGATAAAACTAGCATGGCAATGATAGTAATGGTATCTAGGGAAATGGTCATCTTGCCTGCCATCACGCTTGGAAGAAGAATGACTCCGTGAAGCAGACAAACCGATGTAGTAGAACGGGTCCTCGCTTTCTGACACGCTTGCGGAACTTTATAGAGACGAAGCAAACCGGAAACAAGAATCAACACACGATATTCACCACACGATGCACAAAACAAATGATGCATGAGCAGGTTTCATTTACGCACGGTATGACATGGCAGTTCACACAATAAACCACAACACATTAAGTGAAGTTTAATATGCAACGAGTTGCATATTGACGAAACTCCACATATGAATTATTTATTTCTATCCCGATTAGGTACACAGCAATATTAAATGTTGGTTAAACATGGCAAGAGGTGAAGGGTAATTAAGCTACCTATCTAGGCATTTTAGATGAGGTCGGATACGACTTATAACATCTCCAAACTGACCTCATATGTTAATTTATAATTCTGCCCAGATCTGAATTAGCATGTTTATATATTTTTTAAACAGCAAAATAAATAGGTTCACGTGATTCTATGCGTCGTTCTAATCAATTTACACATAGAGAACATCTCCATCGGAGCTACAGTTCAAAAGATATGATCACCGCAAGATATGAGGCATGAATGCAATATGTATGCAATGATAGCCATATGCATCCAAACCACACAAGTAGCAAGACAATATGAAACTACACGAGATTCTAAGCAAGTTTCATATAGGACACGATCGAAACGGAGCAACGGTTCAACAAATACAAGCTACGCAAGAAATAGTCATAATCTGCCAAAAACAACAACATGGCATTTTCGACAGCCAAAAATAACAAGCTACATAAATCCAAAATGTTCAAACAAGACATGAGGCAATAGTGGTCAAGATGCACTACAACACCCTACTAAATAAAACTATCATGGAATCATGGATCACTAGGAAAAGAACTCACAAAATGGCATCTCACACATAGTTTCAGACTTGGTGAAAATAACACTGTTTACAGTGCAGTTTTCGATCTGAAGGCATATTGATAGAAGAAAAACTATATGCTAAAGGGCACCGACTGGCATGAAAAATTACAACATCATTGAGAATCTTAAGGACTACAACTAACACCATTGCACCAACCCCAAAGGAGTTGTAGATCACTAGCAAAACTCATGGCAAGACAACAACAAAATATAACAGATTTAACACATAGAAATATTTCAGCATCTCCAAATCAGCACTACTTTCTAGCATGTTGACAACAAGCAAACAACACCTGAACATGGATTTCTATTGCAACCAAAATTACCAGGGGCTAGCATACATTTCCAAGGGCATATCTCTAGTTCACAACTCATGTATATCACGCAGGGAATAAATCACACAAAATAAACAGAAGGGCAACATGGCAAAATATGACTTTCTCTAACTTGCTCAAAAGGTAAAACTAAATGCACAGTTAAATCCTATGGATTTTCTACCCCAAAAATTTAGATAATATGTGGGGTTGCAAAATAAAACTAACGCCACACACATATGCGAGATATGTCCTAAACACGACATAGCAAACTAGCGACGAAACCTACATGCAAAACTACTATGAAATACATGGTAAAGGGTCTTGAACAACAATGACATTTTATATATGGGACTTGAACAATCCGGACACGCATAAAATAACTACGCAACAAATAACCTATTAGGACAGCACGCTATTCTAGGCAAACGGCGGATCAAACCACTCCAAACATGCATGCAAGTTGTAAAATATTAATCTACGCGAAAAACTAATCAAGTTTCATATTTTACTTGCTGCTATCTGAAATTTGACATTTCCTGAAATTAATAAATCTGAAAATCCTAAAATAAATACTATTGGGCCTTATCTGCTATTGGGCCAAAACAGGGGTGCGCGCACAATACTATAATGCGCCTAAGGCGTGATATAGAAGCATCGGGGGGGGGGGTCGGCTCACGTTTGGGCCTAGGGCGGCCTGGGCCTCGAACAGGGGAGAGCTGGGCCTCAACCGGGCTTCAGTAGAGGAGCTGCTGGGCCTGCGCCGATCGGATCTGGATCCTCGATCCAGATCGCACAAGGGGAGGACGATGCGGCAGCTTGGAGGCGAGCCACCAGCATGGGGCTTCGCCGGGACCGGAGGCGACGAGGGGCGGCGGTCGGCGGCGGGCGCAAGGCGGCGGCGACCGGTGCGGCGTCCGTCGTGAAGTGGTGGCGTGGCATGCATGCGGGCTGCCGGCGGCTGCGGGCGGCAGCACGAGCTCGGGAGGGGCTGTTGTGCCCGAGAGGAGGAGGGAGCCGGCTGGTTGGGGATCGGACGGGCCTGCTTTAGGCTGGCGGGCCCTCGCGGTGACCGGGGGAGGAGGAGAGAGAGGCAGTGGCAGCTAGGGTTTGGGATGGTGTGGTTTTCGAGGAGGAGAGAGAGGGACACTAAAAATGGAAGGGGAGATTTTCTATTTATAGACACGGGGCTAGGGTTATCCGAATCCGGCTCCGTTTCCGGCCACGGGATCGCGATCGGACGACCACAGATGCGGAAATGGCTAGGTGGACTGTGTAGACTGGCTAGCCGGAGATCAGACGGAAAACGGGCACCCCGCAACGTATTTTTAAAACACCAAAAAACGTCCGACGAATAACCGAAGACGGTGCCGCTACGGTCGGCTGTTCAGGTACCAGACGGACTCCGATTGCGACGAAACTCGGCAGACGGCCTACCTATATTAAAATAAGACCGCACACCAAGTTTCAACCCAATCAGATAAAGTTTTATACACAATTTTAAAACACAAGGTTTTATATCAGAGAAAGTTTTATACACACTTTTAAAATGGGCAACGACGAGAAAGGAGAGAACCGACAACTAATAACGGATGCAAGTTTGAAAACTAGCGGCAATGTGGTGCAGATGCAATGCGGATGATGCCAATGATCCGATGATGAATGCGACAAGCAAACGAACAGAATAAAAGGGTAATCTTCTAGAGCGTCGGTCTCGGTTGTCACATACGACTTAGTGCATCGGCCATGACATTGGCTTTCCCCGGGGTGTAAGTAATTCCTACGTCGTAGTTCGTGCTCAACTCAACCCACCATCTTTGCCTGAGATTAAAATTCGGTTGGGCGAAAATCTATTTCAAACTTTGATGATCCGTGTAAATTTTGCAACGATTACCTAGAAGGTAATGTCGCGAGGTTTTAAGTGCATCGACCACGACTGCAAGTTCAAGATCATGTGTGGGATAATTTTCCTCATGTGGACGCAACTGTCGAGATGTGTATGCAACCGCATGATGATCTTGCATGAGAAGCAAACCTAGTCCTTGTCGCGAGGTGTCACAATAGATAACAAAGTCCTTAGAAATATTTCAGCATTTCCAAATCAACACTATTTTCTATCATGTTGACAACAAGCAAACAACAGCTAAACATGGATTTCTAATGCAACCAAAATTACCAGAGGCTATCATACATATCCAAGGGCATATCTCTAGTTCACAACTCATGTATATCATGCACGGAATAAATCACACAAAATAAACAAAAGCGCAACATGGCAAAATATCACGCGCTCTAACTTGCTCAAAAGCTAAAACTAAATGCATAGTTAAATTCTATGGATTTTTCTACCACGAAAACATATATAATATGTGGGGTTGCAAAATAAAACTAACACCACACATATATGCGATATATGTCCTAAACACGACATAGAAAATTAGCGACGGAACCTACATGCAAAAAATGAAAACAAGTACTCTAAAATACATGGCAAAGGGTCCCGAAACATGAATATTTTATATATGCGATTTGAACAATCCGGACACGCACAAAATAACTACGCGAAAAATAACCTATTAGGACAGTACACTATTCTAGGCAAACGGCGGATCAAACCACTCCAAACATGCATGCAAGTTGTAGAATATTTATCTATGCGGAAAACCAATCAAGTTTCATATTTTACTCGCTGCGATCCGACGCACGGTTTGAAATCTACGGTGGTTTCAAAATATGACATTTCCTGAAATTAATAAATCCGAAAATCCTAAAATAAATACTACCGGGCCTTACCTTCTATTTGGCCAAAACAGGGGTGCGCGCACAATACTACAATGCGGCTAAGGCGTGATATAGAGGCTTGCGGGGGGCGGGCGGGGGGGGGGGGGGGTTGGCTCACCTTCGGGCCTAGGGAGGCCTAGGCGTGGAATAGGGGAGAGCTGGGCCTCGGCCTCGCTTCGGTGGAGGAGCTGTTGGGCCTGCGCCGTTTGGATCTAGATCCCGATCCAGATCGCGCAAGGGTAGGACGATGCGGCAGCTACGAGGAGCCACTGGCGTGGGGCTACGGCCGGGACCAGAGGCGACGAGGGGCGGAGACCGGTGCGACGTCCGGCGTGAAGGGATGGCGTGGCATGCATGAGGGCTGCCGGCGTCTGCAGGCGGCAGCAGCACCTGGGGAGGGGCTGCTGTGCCCGGGAGGAGGAGAGAGCTGGCTCGAGGAGGAGAGAGTGGGACACTAAAAATGGAAGGGGAGGCTGTCTATTTATAGACACGGGGCTAGGGTTATCCGAATCCGGCTCTATTTTCGGCCACGGGATCGCGATCGGATGGCCACGGGCGCGGAAATGGCTAGGTGGGCTGTGTAGAGTGGCTAGCCGGAGATGAGAGGGAAAACGAGCACCCCAGAACGTAATTTTAACACACCAAAAACGTCCGACGAATAACCGAAGACGGTTCCGCTACGGTCGACCATTCGGGTACCACACGAACTCCGTTTGCCACGAAATTTGGCAGGCGGCCTACCTATATTAAAACAAGACCGCACGACAAGTTTCAACCCAATTAGAGAAAGTTTTATACACACTTTTAAAACACAAGGTTTTGACGATGCCGCAGGCGCGTGCGAGTGTGGTCGAGCTCAAAACGAGCAACGACAAGAAAGGAGAGAACCGACAACTAATAATGGATGCATGTTTGAAAACTGGCGGCAACGCGGTGCCGATGCAATGCCGATGATGCGAGTGATGTGATGATGAATGCGACGGGCAAACGAACCACACGACGAGAACGGAATAAAAGGGGAATCTTCTGGAGCGTCGGTCTCGGGCTGTCACATACGACTTAGTGCCTCAGCCATGACATTGGCTTTCCCCGGGGTGTAAGTAATTCCTACGTCATAGTTCGGGATCAACTCAACCTACCGTATTTGCCTGAGATTCAAATCCGATTGGGTGAAAAATGTATTTCAGACTTTGATGATCCATGTAAATTTTGCAACGATTACCCAGAAGGTAATGTCGCGAGGTTTTAAGTGCATCGACAACGGCTGCAAGTTCAAGATCATGTGTGGGATAATTTTCCTCATGTGGACGCAACTATCGACATGCGTATGCAATCACATGATGATCTTGCATGAGATTGCAACCTAGTCCTTGTCGAGAGGTGATGTCTACTACGCAACCTTCTCCTTGTAGACGTTGTTGGGCCTCCAAGTGTAGAGGTTTGTCGGACAGTAGCAATTTTCCCTCAAGTGGGTGACCTAATGTTTATCAATCCGTGAGAGGCGTAGGATGAAGATGGTCTCTCTCAAGCAACCCTGCACCAAATAACAAAGAGTCTCTTGTGTCCCCAACACACCCAGTAAAATGGTAAGTTGTATAGGTGCACTAGTTCGGTGAAGAGATGGTGATACAAGTGCAATATGGATGGTAGATATAGGTTTTTGTAATCTGAAATTACAAAAACATCAAGGTAACTAGTAACAAAAGTGAGCATGAACGGTATTGCAAGGCGTGGAAACAAGGCCTAGGGTTCATACTTTCACTAGTGGAGTTCTGTCAACAATGATAACATAATTGGATCATATCACTAGCCCTCAACATGCAACAAAGAGTCACTCCAAAGTCACTAAGAGCGGACAACAAACGAACAGATTATTGTCGGGTACGAAACCACCACAAATTTATTCCTTCTAATCGAGCTATTCAAGCGTCCGTAGTAAAATAACACAAAGCTATTCTTTCCGTTCGATCCATCATAGAGTTCGCACTAGAATAAAACCTTAAGATACATATCAACCAAGACCCTAATGTCACCTATATACTCCATTGTCACCTCAAGTATTCGTGGGCATGATTATACAGTATGCATCACACAATCTCAGAATCATCTATTCAACAAACACATATAACTTCAAAGGGTGCCCCGAACTTTCTACCGGAGAGTCCAAACGTGTGCCAACCTATATGCATAGGTTCCCAATGTCACGAAACCCGCAAGTTGATCACCAAAACATACATCGAGTACTCACATGAATATCCAAACGTGTACCAACCCATATGCATAGGTTCCCAATGTCACAAACCCGCAAGTTGATCACCACAGATAGACACGTGCAAGACATACATGAAGTGTACTCAAAGACTCAATCTGATAAGATAACTTCAAAGGGGAAACTCAATTCAGTACAAGAAGGGAGAGTGGGAAGAACATCATAAGATCCCACTATAGTAGCAAAGCCCGCGGTACATCGAGATCAAGACATCTCAAGAACACGAGAGAGAGAGATCAAACACATAGCTACTGGTACATACCCTCAGTCCTGAGGGTGGACTACTCCCTCCTCATCATAGAGATTGCCGGGATGATGAAGATGGCCACCGGAGATGGATTCCCCCTCCGGCAGGGTGCCGGAACGGGCTCCGGATTGGTTTTTGGTGGCTACAGAGACTTGCGGCGGCGGAACTCCCGATCTAGGTTTCTTTTTGGGGGTTTCTGTATTTATAGGAATGTATGGCGGTGGAATTATGTTGGTTGGGCCCACTAGGAGGTCACAAGCCTGGTAGGTGCGGCCTAGGGGGGGTCGCGCCTCCCGAGATTGTGACTCCCTCGTGGCTCTTCTGGCCTTCTTCCAAACCTTCGGGGGTCTCTTTTGGTTCAAAAAAAAATCATCGCAAAGTATTATTCCATTTGGACTCCGTCTGAAAAAGGATCAAAAACACGGAAAAAACAGAAACTCGCACTTGGCACTGAGTTAATAGGTTAGTCCCAAAAAGATATAAAATAGCATATTCATGCATATAAAACATCCAAAGTTGACAAACTAATAGCATGGAACCATCAAAAATTATAGATACGTTGGAGACATATGAAGCATCCCCAAGCTTAACTCCTGCTCGTCCTCGAGTAGGGAAGTGATAAAGACTGATTTTTTTGATGTGGAATGCTACCTAACATATTTGTCCTTTGTAACTTCTTTCTTGTGGCATGAATGTTCAGATCCGTAAGATTCAAAACAATAGTTTACTATTGACATGGAAACAATAATACTTCAAGCAAACTAGCAAAGTAATCATGAACTTTCAAAATAACAAGGACAAAGAAAGTTATCCCTACAAAATCATATAGTCTGGCTATGCTCCATCATCCCCACACAACGAATTTAAATCATGCACAACCCCGGTATTGGCCAAGTAATTGTTTTTGCACTCTTAGTTTCTCAAACTTTTTCAACTCTCACGCAATACATGAGCGTGAGCCATGGATATAGCACAATAGGTGGAATAGAGTGTGGTGGAGGTTGTGAGGCAAAATGGAGGAGATGGTCACATTGACTCGGCGTATCAATGGGCTATGGAGATGCGCATCAATAGATATCAATGTGAATGAGTAGGGATTGCCAACCAACGGATGCACAAGAGCCATAAGTGTGTGAAAGCTAAAAAAGGAAAACTAGTGGGTGTGCACCCAACTTGCTTGGTCACGAAGACCTAGGGCAATTTTGAGGAAGCCCATCATTGGAATATACAAGCCAATTTATATAATGAAAATTCCCACTAGTTTATGGAAGTGTCAAAACAAGAGACTCTCTATCATGAAGAACATGGTGCTTTTTGAAGCACAAGTGTGGAAGAAGATAGTAGCATTGTCCCTTCTCTCTTTTTCTTTCCTTTTTTTTGTTTGGGCTCTTTGGCCTCTTTTCATTATTATTTTTGGTGGGCATCTTTGGCCTCTCTTTTTTTATTTCTTCACGTGCGACAATGCTCTAATAATGATGATCATCACACTTTTATTTACTCACAACTCAATACTTAGAGCAATGATGACTCTATATGAAATGCCTCCAGCAGTGAACCGGGATGTGCAACGATCTTGCTTAGCGTATGACGTTGAAACATCTCGCTAGCTATCTTACGATCATGCAATGGCAATATGAAAGTGACGGCACATGTCATGAGACAGAACGGTGGGAGTTGCATGGCAATATATCTCGTAATGGCTATGAAAATGCGAAAATAGGTAGGTATGGTGGCTGTTTTGAGGAAGGTATATCGTGGGTTTGTGCACCGGCGAAAGTTGCGCGGTACTAGAGAGACTAGCAATGGTGGAAGGTGAAAGTGCATCTATACCATGGACTCACATTAGTCATGAAGAACTCATATACTTATTGAGAAAGTTTTTATTAGTAATCGAAACAAAGTGCTAAACGCATACTTCTAGGGGAAGGGTTGGTAGGAGTTAACCATCGCGCGATCCCGACCGCCACACAAAGGATGATAGTGAATAAATCAATTATGCTCCGACTTCCTAACATAGCGGTTCACCATACGTGCATGCTACGGGAATCACTAAGTTAAACACAAGTATTTCTAGATTCACAACACCCTACTAGCATAACTCCAACATTACCATATCCATATCTCAAAACCAATTGAGAGGAATCAAACTTCTCTTACTAATCAATGCACATGAATATGAAGGTTTTTATCCTCTTTGGATGCCTATCATATTAGGACTAGATTCATAACCTAAGCAAGGTACCATGTTGTTTAAGACTCTCAAAATGATCTAAGAAAACCCGAGAGTTCAACTAGTTCTATAAAATAGAACCATTGCAATGCTCTACAAAGATATAAGTGAAGCACTAGAGCAAAAGACAAACTACTCCAAAAGATATAAGTGAAGCTCAATGAGTAGTTGAACAACTATTTGGCTATGGGGAGACTCTCCCATCTAAGAATTTCAGATCCTAAGTACCTTATTCTAAAAAAATAGAATGATGCTCCAAGCAAAACACATATCATGTGGTTAATAAAAATATAGCCCCAAGTAAAGTTACCGATGGATTGAAGACGAAAGAGGGGATGCCTTCTTGGGGCATCCCCAAGCTTAGGCTTTTTGGTATCCTTTAATATGCCTTGGGATGCCTTGGGCATCCCCAAGCTTAGGCTCTTGCCACTCCTTGTTCCATAGTCCATCGAAGCTCTACCCAAAACTTGAAAACTTCACAACACAAAACTTAACGGAACTTTGTGAGATGGGTTAGTATGATAACGAGCAAATCAATCACTTGGGTACTGTAAAAACAAGACTCATAATTATTTTCACACAATTCCTACTGTATCTTACTATTTCCAAAATTTATATTAATCAAAATAATCTATGGAAACACCAAAACAAGCAAACTATGTATTGAAAACAGAATCTGTCAAAAACAGAACAGTCTGTAATGATCTGAACGAGAACCATCCTTCTGCACCTCCAAAAATTCTGAAACATTTTGAAAATTAGTTAAATTTGCATATCAATCAGAAGGAAGAAGAATCAACTCAAAATATCTCTCTTGATATAAACTAAAAATAATTTCGTGAGCAGAAAGTTTCTATCTTTTTCAGCACGATTAAACAGCTATCACCCAAACTAATCATAAAGGCTTTACTTCGCACAAACACTAATTAAAACACAAAAAACACAATCATAACAGAATTACGATGGTGTGGACAAAAAAACAGAAAGCAAAAAGAAAAAATAAATTCATTGGGTTGCCTCCCAACAAGCGCTATTGTTTAACGCCCTTAGCTAGGCATGGTGATTTCAATGATGCTCACACAAAAGATAAGGATTGAAGCACAACGAGAGCATCATGGAGCATATGGCTAGCACATTTAAGTCTAACCCACTTCCTATGCATAGGGATTTTGTGAACAAACAATTTTTTGGAGCAAGAATCAACTAGCATAGGAAGGCAAAACAAGCATAGCTTCAAAAATTTCAACACATGGAGAGGAAGCTTGATACTATTGCAATAAGTAGAAGCATATGATCCTCTCTCATAGTAATTTTCAGTAGCATCATGAATGAATTCAACAATATAACCGGCACCTAAGGCTTTATTTTTATGATCTACAAGCATAGGAATTTTACTACTCTCCACATAAGGAAATCTATTCTCAAGAATAGTAGTGGGAGTATCGTAAAAGACTTGAGTACTACAAATTGTGTTCACAATGAAAAAGCAAGGTTTAGCAAATGGGTTCTCGAGAGTATGACAAGTTTTATCATCTCTCTTCTTTGTACCATAAGTATCCTCATAATAATCATCATAGATAGGGGGCATGCTTTCGTCAAATTGACTTTGATCATTCAAAGTGGAAGAACTAAAAAGATCATCTTCATCAA
The DNA here is from genome assembly GCF_904849725.1 of Hordeum vulgare subsp. vulgare. NCBI lineage: Eukaryota > Viridiplantae > Streptophyta > Magnoliopsida > Poales > Poaceae > Hordeum > Hordeum vulgare. Next base: position 302,166,031 of record NC_058519.1, read on the forward strand.
ATATAGCATCCCCAAGCTTGTGGATTTGCATATCATTAGCATCATGGGTATTCAAAGAATTCATGCTAAAAACATTGCAATCATGGTCATCATCCACATATTCTATGCCAAGCATTCTATGTAATTCTTCTTTCAGCACTTGAGCACAATTTTCCTTCCCATCATGCTCACGAAAGACATTGAAAAGATCGAGCATATGAGGCATCCTCAATTCCATTTTTTAGTTTTCAAGAGAAACAACAAGAAACAAAAAGATTCGATTGCAAGATCTAAAGATATACCTTCAAGCGCTAACCTCCCCGGCAAAGGCGCCAGAAAAGAGCTTGATGTCTACTACGCAACCTTCTCCTTGTAGACGTTGTTGGGCCTCCAAGTGCAGAGGTTTGTAGGACAGTAGCAATTTCCCCTCAAGTGGGTGACCTAAGGTTTATTAATCGACGGGAGACATAGGATGAAGATGGTCTGTCTCTAACCCACCCTGCAACCAAATAACAAAGAGTCTCTTGTGTCCCCAACACACCCAATAGAATGGTAAGTTGTATAGGTGCACTAGTTCGGCGAAGAGATGGTGATACAAGTGCAATATGGATGGTAGATATAGGTTTTTGTAATCTGAAATTACAAAAACAGCAAGGTAACTAGTAACAAAAGTGAGCACGAACTGTATTGCAATGCATGGAAACAAGGCCTAGGGTTCATACTTTCACTAGTGAAGTTCTCTCAACAATGATAACATAATTCGATCATATAACTAGCCCTCAACATGCAACAAAGAGTCACTCCAAAGTCACTAATAGCGGAGAACAAACGAAAAGATTATTATCGGGTATGAAACCACCACAAAGTTATCTTTCTGATCGATTTATTCAAGAGTCCGTAGTAAAATAAAACGAAGCTATTCTTTCGGTTCGATCCATCATAGAGTTCGTACTAGAATAACACCTTAAGATACATATCAACCAAGACCCTAATGTCACCTAGATACTCCATTGTCACCTCAAGTATCCATGGGCATGATTATACAACATGCATCACACAATCTCAGAATCATCTATTCAACCAACACATAGAACTTCAAAGGGTGCCCCGAAGTTTCTACCGGAGAGTCAAAACGTGTGCCAACCCATATGCATAGGTTCCCAATGTCAGAAACCCGCAAGTTGATCACCAAAACATACATCGAGTACTCACATGAATATCCAAACGTGTGCCCACCCATATGCGTAGGTTCCCAATGTCACAAACCCGCAAGTTCATCACCACAGATAGACACGTGCAAGACATACATCAAGTGTTCTCAAAGACTCAATCCAATATGACACGTGCAAGACATACATCAAGACATCTCAAGAACACGAGAGAGAGAGATATCAAACACATAGCTACTAGTACATACCCTCAGCCCCGAGGGTGCACTACTCCCTCCTCATCAAGGAGATCGCCGGGATGATGAAGATGGCCACTGGAGATGGATTCCCCCTGTGGGAGGGTGCCGGAACGGGCTCCAGATTGGTTTTTGGTGGCTACATAGACTTGCGGCGGCGGAACTCCCAATCTAGGTTTACTTTGGGGGGTTTCTGTATTTATAGGAATTTATGGCGGTGGAATTACGTCGGTTGGGCCCACGAGGAGGTCACAAGCCCGGTAGGTGTGGCCTAGGGGGGGGGTCGCGCCTCCCGGGCTTGTGACTCCCTCGTGGCTCTTTTGGCCTTATTCCAAACCTTCGGGGGTCTCTTTTGGTCCAAAAAAAATTATCACAAAGTTTTATTCCATTTGGACTCCGTCTGAAAAAGGGTCAAAAACACGAAAAAAAACAGAAACTAGCACTTGGCACTGAGTTAAAAGGTTAGTCCCAAAAAAGATATAAAATAGCATATTCATGCCTATAAAACATCCAAAGTTTACAAGCTAATAGCATGGAACGATAAAAAATTATAGATACGTTGGAGACGTATCACAAGGCGTCGCAATAGATAAAAAAGTCCTTAGATAAATCTGGTGGAATCAACACGGGTGCAGAGGTCAGGCGTCTTTTTAGTTCCTGAAAACTATGCTCGCACATAGGGGTCCACTCGGACTTTTTATATTTCTTGAGGAGTTCAGTTAGAGGTTTCGCAACTTTGGAGAAGTTCTCGACAAAGCGGCGACAATAGCTCGCTAAACCAAGAACACTCCTAACATTCTTAACCGTTTCAGGTTGAGTCCAATCAAGGACAGCTTGAACTCTCTCAATATTGACGGCAATACCTTCACGAGAGATTACGTGGCCTAGATAGGTCACTTCTGGCAAACAAAATTCACATTTATAGAAGTTGGCATAAAGACGATGCTCTCAAAGTTTCATCAATACCATCCTTAGATGTTCGGCATGTTCTAGTTCGTTCTTCGAGTAGATGAGAATATTGTCGAGGTATACCACGACGAATTTATCCAAGTACTCCATGAAGATCGAATTCATCAAGCGAGAGAACGTGGCTAGGGCATTGGTTAAACTGAAGGACATGACAGTGTACTCGTATTGGCCATAATGAGTGACAAAGGCCGTTTTTGGAATGTCCCAGTTCTTGATCTTGATTTGATGGTTTCCCAACCTCTAATTCTCTTGGACAAGACTGAGGATCCACCGAGCTGATCATACATGTCCTTGATCCTGGGGAGCGGATACTTATTCTTTATAGTAACCAGATTAACTAGTCGGTAATCTACAACCATCTAATCCATTCCATCCTTTTTGACAAAGCGGACGGGACAAGCCCAAGGAGAAGAGCTAGGACGAATGAAACCTTTATTCAAGGCCTCATCTAGTTGTTTCTTAAATTCGGCTAGCTCTAAGGGTGCCATCTGATAGGGTCTTCTGGCTATTGGGACAGTTCCTGGAATAAGATCTATCACAAACTCCACATCCCTGTCAGGTGGAATTCCTAGCAGTTCTTTTGGAAAAACATCCGGGAAGTCAAGGACTACCGGAATATCTTCTAGCTCTGGAAGAGGACTAGTATTGAGGGAATAGAGTTGGTATTTGGCAACTCGAGTTGAGATGTTAACTATCTCACCCGATGGATGTGTAAGCTGAACATTCCTAGAATGGGTATCAATCTTGGCATAATGAGCTGATATCCACTCCATACCCAAGATGATATTGATATCTGAATACCTAAGAGCTATCAATGATGCTAGGAAGACTAGCCTGTCCACAAGAATTTCATTGTCATAACTTATCCTACAAGTCTGCCATTTATTACCAGGAGTTTGAACCACTAATGGAATTGGCATATCACAAAAGGACATGTTATGCAGCTGCGCTTAACTTTCGAGAATGAAAGAATGAGATAACCAGTGTCAAAAAGAACAGATGCTGGGTGACGATTGATAAGGAGCGTACCCAGAATGACGCCAGGATCCTCTACAGCTTCTTCTGCTGAAACATAGTTCACTCGGCCACGCGCAGGAGTTGGCTTCACATAAAATGATTTGCCCGGCTTGCCACGCCCAACAGACTTTCCTGGTTGTTTGGTAGCATTATTCTGAGGACACACAGGTGAATAGTCACCTGGTTCTCCACATTTGTAACAAATCACTTGATTGGCATGTGGTGCACCATTGGTAGCTGGACCACCACACGTCTTGGCTGGAGGGTTGGTCTGATTTGACTGAGGCACCATATAGGACGGCCTTGCGGTGTATCTTGGCGGCAGAGAACTATTCGGGACCCACACTCGGCGCTTCTGAAATGCTAAGCCGGATGAGGAGCCAGAATCACGAGAGTGCTTCGTCGTTGCTTCATAGTCAGTATGGCCAGTCTCATGACTGATCGCCTTATTGACAAGAGCTTGGAAGCTCGTACATTCATGAAGGCGCAGATCACGACAAAGTTCGGGGCTCAGTCCCTTGTGGAACCTTGCTTGCTTCTTGGCGTCAGTTGACACCTCTTCAGTTGCATAGAGGGCGAGGTTTCCAAACTCACGGCTATATGCACAGAACTCCTCTCTCTTGTGATCCGTTAACCCTTCTGGAATGTGATGCAGACGGAAAGCTGTGCTGAAATCAGCCCAGGTGGCTGCTGGTCCGGCAGGATGCATAGCTTCATAATTCTCCCACCATAGATTGGCAGAGCCTTCCAGAAAGTAAGCAGCAAATATCACCTTATCAATCTCAGGAACGTTGGCAGAACGTATCTTGCATGAAATACTGCACTACAAATCATCAACGTCAAGAGGATCGACGAAATGATGAAACTTGGGTGGATTGAGCTTCACAAAGTCATTAACGATCACAGAGTCAATACGCTCTAATAGACGGTTAGTATCTCTCTTATTCCTTTCTGCCTCCAACATAACCTCCGCCAGAGAGGGCGGGTGAAGCAGGTTCTCTTGAGCTGCTTGACTACTCTCTCCCTACTCATGGGAAGGAGCACGATTGAGCCTGGAGAACACCATCCTGACAAACAACTCACATCTTAGACAAGATCAACATCAATTCTAGCTAAGGAATTAAGAAATGCACTGAACAATATGGAATGTGGAAATGAACATCAGAACAACATGGCAACAAGCAAACTCCTATTTATACACCATGGTTCCTACACACCATAACATAGTTCAGTACAAACCCAAGCTGAAGAACAAACTACTGAAAAGATGATACTACTCATCAAAGGATTTCCAAGACTCCTATAGATTATTTATCTATGCCTTCGAAACTCATATCACACCTTTGTCATATTCCACAAGACACACTGTGGATAATACAACTGCTACGATACTCTTTTTCCACTCACGAACTCAAGCATCCGCATAGAACATCTCATACAGGATTCCTTCGTGACCTGGGAGCTGAACCTGAGGGTCAGGAAACACCCTAGGTTGAGATCCGCGGAAACCATAAGGACACAGATGTGGCCTCGCTCCCCTGACTGGTGGCAACAGAGGTCCACGAAGAGGGGTGACACCTCCAATAGCAGGCCAATCGACGTGAGCTGGCAAATGAGTCATAAATGGTTTCAACATCTCCATGTCTCCATAACCTATCTGAACGACAGGTGCTAGCTGTGCCAAAGCTGTCCACAGACGGGCACGAGTAGCATATAGCTCCATGCGAAGAGAACGAGCATCTCGGTCTCTATTCTCTAACATATGGGTGGTAACCGGCAGCAACGGGTTCTCCAGAGAAGAATCAAAGTAAACTCCACTGAGATAAGCTTCTTCTCCTGGTTGAGAAGCTGGGATATAACACAACTCTGAATTCTGCAGTAGTGCATGATTTGCTATCATGATGGTCAACATTGAATAGGCGGCATCCTGGACCGCCATGTCAATGGTAACCCCGAATACATAAGACCAATGGATTGGCTCCTCAGCTCCAGGGTAATCTAGATATAGCCTAACAGTACACATATACTGGCTCTGGTTAAAATCCTGGTACTGCTCCTGCACTATATTCTCTGGGCACCAGCGGTAACCGACTACTAATATCATCCTGACCAACATAGCCGTGTGACCAGGTACATCGATGCACCTAGTCAAATGGACCACCTGACGAGAAGGACGAGGAGGCATCTGAAATAGAAAATAATGCAAAGGCATTTGAGATCTTGCAAAATCAGACAGCACAATGGCTCGAAATGCTCAAAAACAATTTCGAGACATCCTGCAAAAAGATGGCATAGCATAACCACTCAATTGTCAAGTTCAAGGTTCCATGGTCAACAATATTTTTCTCAAAACAAACCAGAAAACTCGGATTGACTCCCGAACCACTTTCTACAATCTATAGGGTAGTAACACGCGATCCTGAGAGATAGATAAGAAGCCTAGTTCTTAATCCCTGTAGAAAAGATGAGGGTGACCAGAACAGAATTGACTTTAGAAAAGAAACAAAAGAGCCTTACGTTCCCTCCCCCGATCAATTCCCTTATATATAACAAAAGCATTTGTAGACTCGACTTCGACCAGTTTGGCTTGGTAATCCTACAGTCAGTCAGGTTCTGATACCAACGCTGTCGGGACACCAATCCTGAGCCATAGGAATCCAGCCTGTAACACATCACATCACTTTGCGGTCTCACGGACGGTTAGCCCCACCGCTACCACCTTACCTTGGCCGGGACTGTTTGCGTCTTTTCACTCATATATACAATTGTGTCGCTAGCATTCCAATGTCAAAGAACCCAGGTCGGCATAACTAGTCATAAACCCACGTGACACAACTGTACTGAGACAGACATACATAACCCAGCAAAGCAGGTGTTGGTTATCAGCGGGTGTAGATGAGTCGTAGCAAGCTATAAGGACTCCATTACACCGCGTGAAATTTCCCCGTAGGGATAGACACAACAACTAAGAAGGATACATGCCGGTCAACCAATGTGTCCGGAGCAGTACCAAGCTACCAAGGCTCGGTGGAAGCACAAAGGGGCATTTCTCTATAAAGAGGGCTACAAAAGGCACAGACTAGGGGTCGAACCCCGTACATATCACAACACATCACACGTACGCATGACATACTCAATATGCATAGATACAACAATGGCATCACAACATAACCATACAAGATCACAACATTTATTTAGAAGACTCGGAAGAGCCTTGCATAATAAGTTCATACAGGTAGGGGTCACATGACCAGACACTCAAGTCATACAAACAAAGTCATACAAGCCATGCGGAAGAATTAAAGCTGTCAGAGTACAGACAGATGAAAGGAAAAGGCATAAAGCCTAACTATCTATAGATCCCTTCTGAAAGGGCCAAGTCATAGCTGTGACACCAACTACTCGCATCATCGACCTCTAGATAGAACTCACCTGATGGCTCGTGGGTGTCTTATGCAACATGCATTAATAAAACATGAGTAAAAAAGTACTCAGCAATACTTTAAACTAGATCTATCTACTTATGCACAAGTATCAATAAAGGGGGTTGTGGGGTTTCATGCAGCAAGCCAGCTTTGACTCTTGGCTAATCTATACTACGGTTTCCATTATTTTGAACAAGTTTTGATAAGTCGTACAGGAGTCCACTACCACCACAACAATACACTATCATGGATTCTTTCTCGTTTCCCTATGAGAATGTCGTTCATGATACTCACACTTATCTTGATACTTTTGTGAGTAGCCATTAAAGTTATCTTTGAACAATATATGTTTCCAAGTAGTCCATATTCGTGGACGCGGCTATTCGAATAGATCATCACCCTGCATGGAAGTTTGGCGGAAGTTTCCGCTCCGGCCCAAAACGATGTGCGCAGGGTTCCCAAGCCCACCATCCAGTTGCTACTTGGTACACTGTGCCACTGCCTACCACATCACAATCCACCTCTTAGGTCAGCACCGTGACGACCTCCAGCATGACTACAAACACCAGAAACTACTTGCAACTCCTGGACCTAGTAATAGGCGATTAATAAGCCAAGAAGGTCAATTAAGTATCCCAACGTGTGGTAGTATCTAGTCTTGGATCACATACACGGAACTCAGTTCCAATGAACGGTTCCAATAAGACAACCCACCATGTACTCCTAGACAACCTCTCATGGGTACCTTTACCAAATCAGGTTCAACACTTAACCTTTGTCACTGGAACACATTTATTCACTCCAGTCCATCATCTAGACGAAAAAGGCCTGCACAACTCTAAGCATAGCAAGCATAGCAGGTAAGCACATCATGGCTCAAGCATCTACCAGGTATGCTAGGTTGTAAGGTTTAGCTACCGACGCAAAATCATTTATCACGATGTGTCCTAATGCAATAAATGAGAGCAGGAGCGAGAACATGGGATTTTATCGGAATGCTCAAAAGGGGTGTTGCCTTGTTGCTCAGCAGGGGAATATATCCCTTTAGTCGGGTAATCGGAGGTATCCAGTGGATTAGGGCCTACCGAATTAAACATCAATAATCAATACAATTCAAGTGCGGCAATACGATGCATGATCATGGCATGATAATGGAATGTGGCATGGGCTAATGTAGCTACCATTTATTTAATTGAAGCTGAACTGAATCTTAGTTCAAGTATCACTTCAAATAAGGTATTTTCAAATACCCTTTTACTTTATTTGACCTCATGCTCGGGTATAACTTGTTTTATCATCCATGAAAGTAGCACCATTGAATTCCTTGGATTTTTCTGATCAATTTTCATATATAAATTATTTCTATCTGAGTTAAAGATTAATTTATATTAATTTTTGAAGTTTTGAAAAAGTTCTGGAATTGTTTTAATTACAAAATTTTACTTATTGCATTAGCAAGACATCAGCAGGTCAATAGTAGTCGTTGCTGGTCAAACCTAACCAGTGGGACCCACTGGTCAGTGTCTGTGACTTAATTCGAAATCAGAATTAAGTTAATTAACTAATTAGTAGTGGTTGGCCCACATGTCAGTGACTATTTAAGGTTTCATAAATTAATTATTTTTATTTTTGTTAAACTTATTTATTTAGGGGTTGGCCCCACCTATCACTGACTCAAGGGGATTGATTCCACCGGCGGTGAGGTCGATCTCACCGGCAGCGAGCCTCCGGCAGCCACGGGGATGGCAGAGCGCATAGGAAATGCGTTTGTGGTGACCAAATGGATGGCGGAGTGGCTCATTCGAACGACCACTTACTGGCGCATTGAAAAGTACCAATCCAAGGGGCTGGGGTGGCCGGAATCGACGCCGGCGATCAGTTCGGCGGATGTCGGACCTCGGCCTCATCGAGGTCATCACTCTAGGGCTCAAAACGTGCATGGGCTTGCTCCTAACGCATCTACAAGATGAGCCGGAGCTGTTGGTGGCCTCAGAAGGACCGGCCTTTCACCGTAGCTTCACCGGTATGAGCTCCCGCGGCGGATCTCGTCGGGCTACGATGGAAACAGGCCCTAGATGGCAATGAATGGGAAAGACAGGGGGACAGAATCCTGAGCTCACAACGAGTGCAGTGGCGAAAAGAGTGGGCTCATGAACGGCCTGGAGGTGACAAATCAACGGTTGCGACCTTCGTGACCGGAGGTTGAAGATGATGGCTCGTCGGCATTCCAGAGGCTCTCGATGGCTTCTCTTCGCTCATACAGTAGCAGGACGTCGAGGCGGATCAGTTCCAAGGCTTAGCCGCAAGATTTCGTGGCTGGAGCAGGCTTTTGACGGCGAGCTCGCCTCGGCAGCAATGGCGACAATGGGAGAGGGTGAGGAAGTGAGTGAGGGGAGGAGGAGAGAATGGGAACGGCTCCCTGGAAGTCTATCTGCGGTGACAGCACATCAGAGGAGGCGCACAAGCACACAGCTGCGTGTTGCAACGAGGGGAGGCGGCGACCACCTCCTCCTCTGCCTACTAGCAGAGGTGGAAGATGACACAAGAGGGGAGTGGGCTGGAGCTGGCGTCAGGTAACACTTTCTTCCCCATTTTCCTTGTATTCTTTTCTGTTTTGTATTCCAACATTTGTTTTATTTAATTTTGGCTCCAAACTATTCCCTAAAATATTGAATACACTTGTGGGGGGTTATTTGGAATATTACCAAGCTCCACAGAATAATTCAACATTTTATAATAACATAAATAGTTATAGCTATTTAATTTGGCTATTTTCAGTGACTTTCATGAATTGTTTTAAATGCCAAAACTTCTTCGAAAATATTAATCATCCCTGAAATATTTATCAAAAAGGATGGGCTTTTATGAAGACCATTTTGGATTCATTGAAAACACACACTATTTGGATTGGTTTAATTAAGGTGAGGTGTTACGGTTTCTTTAATTCCCTATTTTATTTTTAATGCAAAAATAAAATATGAAGCACAATCAACTAAACACCAAGTAGTAATTCCAGGGATGTGACATTATGACATCTAGTTGTTCATTAGGAAAGCTACCATCAATAGGTAGTGGGCCATCATGAATATTTTCTAATCCAGACAAGTTATCACCTAAAGGATTCTTAGCTCCCTTCCTATTAGTTATATATAAATCAAATTCTTGTAGCAAAAGAACCCACCGAGTGAGACTAGGTTTAGCACATTTATTTTCCATAAGGTATTTTAGAATCAACTATGTAGTATGTCAATTTATCACAAGAAAACACAATTGCTATAAATTATTTCTCAACAGTAGTATAATTCCTTTGAGAACTATCTAGAGTCTTACTAGTACAATGGATAACATTTAATTTTTCTTCAAATCTGTGTCCTAGAACAACACCAACAACATAATCTCTAGGATCACAAATATTTTCGAAGGACAACTTCAGGTGGTTGAACGATAGGTGCGGAAGTTAAAGATTGCTTATGTGTTTCAAAGGATTCTACACAATTATCATAAAAAATAGATGGAACATCGTCTTGCAAGAGATTAGTAAGAGCCCTACAAATTTTAGAGAAGTCTTTAATAAACCTTCTATAGAAACCAACATGACAATGTAAGCTTCGGATACAGTTAATATCTTTTGGACATGGCATTTTCTCAATTGCATCAACTTTCGCCTTATCCACTTCAATGCTTTGTTCGGAAATTTTATGTCCCGGGACAATACCTTCATTCAACATAAAGTGGCACTTCTCCGAATTAAATATAATATTATTTTATTCACCACTCTGCAAAACTCGATCAACATTTCTTAAGCAATCATCAAAAGAAGTTCCGTAAACGGAAAATCAGTCACGCAAATCACAACATTTTTTTCAAAAAATAAGTGAATATTTTAGTCATACATCTTTGAAAGGTAGCGGGTGCATTGCGTAAACCAAAAGGCATATGTCTATAAGCATATGTTCCAAAAGTAAAAGTAAGGCAGTTTTCTATTGATCGGGTTGTGATACATGTATTTGAGAGAACACAGAATATCCATCTAGAAAGCATAAGTGTGTGTGATTAGATAATCTTTCTAGCATTTGATAAATAAAAGGCAAAGGGCAATGATATTTCCATTATATAAAAAGTCATAATTCTTTGTGATATAAGTTGATATTTATCATTAGGAATAACAGTAATACATCCTTTCTTACGGACACAATGAACATGAGTTACCCATTTACTATCAGCTATAGGATAAATTATACGTGCTTCCAGAAGCTTTAATATTTCCATTCTTACTACTTCCGTCATCTTAGTATTTAGTTGTCGTGGGTGATCAGCAACTTGTTTAACATCTCATTCCATATTAATCTCGTGCTGACAAAGAGTTGGATGGATGCGCCTAAGATCATCATGAGTATATCCAACAGCACCACGGTGCTTCCTTAGAGTTTTTAATAATATCTTTTCTTCATGCATCCGAATGTTAGGACTAATATTAGCATGATATATCTCGTTATCAATGAGATAAGCATATTTCAAAGTATTAGATAATTGTTTTATTTCAAACATAGGATCACCTTTAGGTGGAGGAGGGCTTCCTAGAGTTTAAACAGGCAAATTGTGTTTAATGATATGTTGTTGATCAAAGAACATCTTATCTATTTCATTTCTTTCATCCAAGTGCATATCATTTTCACGGTGTAGCAAATATTTTTCTAACAGATCAGTAGGTGGTACGGTAATTGATGTGAGATCAATCATTTCATCCATACTAGGAAATTCTTTATCATGCCGAGAAAGGTCTACCAAATAATGGGGCAAAAATCATCTTGTGGAGAACCAAGGACTAGAAAGTTAGTAGGGTATTCTATTTTATCATACAGGACTTCAACATATCTAACAATCCCAAGTGGCATCATAGTGTCTCTATTTGCAAGTTTAATAGGGACATCAATATCTTCTATTTCACTAGGTGCAATATCATTCACAATTTCTTGATATAAAGTAAATGGGATAGCACTAACACTAGCACCCAAATTATATAAGCCATGATAACAATGATCTCCTATTTTAGCTGAGACAATAGGCATGCCAACAATAGATTTATTCTTATCTTTCGTATTTGGTTTGGCAATTCTAGCAGCTTAATCACATAAATAAATAACATGCCCATAGATATTATCAACCAAGAGATCCTTAACCATAGCAATACTAGGTTCTACCATAATTTGTTCAGATGGTCTAGGTGCTCAAATATTACTTTTTTTAAACACATTTGAAACCTTAGAATGGTCCTTTATCCTTACATGGAAAGGTGGTTTTTCAATATAAGCAGCACGCACAACTCGATCAACATTATAAATTATAGTTTCATGTTTAACTCTAACTGGCTTCTCAATGTTTTGTTTAATAGGTGGATGAAATTTAAATCATTTCTCCGTAGGGAGATTAACATGAGTCGCAAATGATTCACAAAAAGAGTCTACTATATAAAAGTCAAGTCCATATTTATTACTAAACTTAGGAAAAGCATCGATATCTATAAAAGATTTAACACAATCGAACATATGAGTTATACCTGACTCATTAACTTTGTCGAGTTCCCAATCTTCGGAGTTGCGTTTGATTCTTTCAAGAAGGTTCCACCTAAATTCAATAGTTTTATTCATAAAAGATCCACTCGACGAAGAATCGAGCATGGTTTGATTATCCTGAGAAAGCCGCGCATAAAAATTCTGTAAGACAATTTCCCTTGAGAACTCATGATTGATGAATGTATACATCATGTACTTAAGCCTACCCAAGCATGAGAGATACTTTCTCCATCATGAGGCCAAAAATTATATATATAATTCCGATCACGATGAACTAGATGCATAGGATAAAACTTTTGATGAAATTCCAATTTCGATCGATTCTAGTCCCAAGCTCCAATATCATCACATAGACTATGCCATGGCAATGCTTCCCCCCAAATATAAAGGAAAAAAATCCTTTTTACTTCATCTCCGGGTAAACCTGCAAGCTTATGTAATCCACAAACTTCATCCACATAGATTAGGTGCATATCAGGATGTAGTGTTCCATCTCCTGCATAAGGGTTAGCTAGTAGTTTCTCTATCATACCTGAACTAATCTAATAACCACTATTTTCAGTAGGTGCAGTAGGTTGAGGAGAAACACTTTGTGCTTCCAGTTGAGGCGAAAATACCTTAGAAAAAACCGCTCAGAGGATTGTTTTTCATACTAGCAAGTAACAGTAAATTTCAGCACATAATATAAATTTTTTCCTTACAAATTTCCACTCACCAAAAGATCTTCACTAGCCAGCAATGGCGCAAGAAAAGAGTATTCATGACCCAAAAGTATAGGGGATCAATGGAAGTCCTTCTGATAAGGAAGAGTGTCGAACCCAATGAGGAGCAAAGAAAACGACAAGTGGTTTTCATCAAGGTATTTTCTGCGGGCACTGGAATTGTCGGCAACAGATAGTTTGATAGCAAAATAATTTGTAACAATCAAGTAATAATAGTGGTCACATAAGTGCACAAAGGTAGCCCTATCTTTTTTGTAGCAAAGTACAGGCCAGAACGGTCTCTGTTAATTAGTAAAACATTCTCTGGGACATATGGAAATTTCATCTAGTCACTTTCATCATGTTTATTTGATTCACGTTCGCTACTTTCATAATTTGATATGTGGGTGAAAAGTGCCAAGGTGCTATTCTACTTCAACGAGCCTCCCACTTATGATTAACCCCTCTCACAAGCATCCGCAACTACGAAAGAAGAATTAAGATAAGATCTAACCATATCATTAATCATATGGATCCAAATCAACAACTTATAGAATAGCGCATAAGCGACGGTTTAAGATTCTGTCACTCTACCAACACATCATATAATAACTACTCCATGATGCATTCCCTGAGGCCAAAATATGGTGAATTGTCATGTAGTCAATGCTTAGGTAACATCACTAAGGGAATCACACCATACACATTATCAATATATCGAATGAATACGACATTCACATAATTACTTATAACAAGACTTCTCACATGTCCTCAAGAATAAAAGCTACTACTCAAAATCATATTCATGCTCAAGATAAGAGGGATAATAAATATCATAATGGATCTCAATGTTTAATCTTCAACCAAATAAACCAACTAGCATCAACTATAAGATGTAGTCAACACTACAAGTAACCCATAGGTACCAATCTAAGGTCTTGATGTAAAGATTGAACACAAGTGATGAACTAGGATTGTGAGATAAGATGGTGCCGGTGAAGATGTTGATGAATATTGATCCTCCCAAGGTGAGAGGGTTATTGGTGAGAACAATGGCTTTTATTTCCCCTCTCGGAGGGAAGTATCCCTGGTGGAATCGCTCTACCGGAGAGAAAAAGAACTTCTATCCAAGTTCCACCTCGATACGGCAAAGCTCCAATCTGAGAGTCTTGTCTTGATTTTTCCTAGGGAAAATGGCTTATCTACCAAAGTATAGGCATCAGAGGTTGTACAGGGGCCCCACTACTCACCAGGGAACGCTAGGGGGTAGGCGCACCATAGTGCCTAGTGGGCACCTGGTTGGCCCCCTCTGGCATTTCTTTTCTCCAATATTTTTTATATCTTCCAAAATAAATATCTATGAAGTTTCAGCTTATTTGGAGATATGCATAATAGGTATCTTTGACATAGCTTTTGTGGATCCAGAATTCCGGCTGCCCATCATCTCCCTCTTTGTGTAAACCTTGCATATTATGAGAGAAAAGGCAATAGAATTACTCCACAAAGTGTTATATTGAATGAAAACACTATAAATAACAGTATGAAAACATGATGCAAAATGGACGTATTAGTGCATAAGTTGAACCATTATAACATCACTTCACACATCTTTTTATGATTTTTTTACTAGTTTCACTAGCCCATCTTTTGCTTGCATTGTTCTTAAGAAAAAGTACTTTGCTAACTATGTTATTATTACTTATGTTCTTGAATACGAACTCGCACCAATGATTGTGCCTAATGTGATGTTTCCCAGAGGTGATTTGCATATGGTTAGCTTAAGGCCAATGCCGGTGAGTTACCCAGCTACATACACGTTATCTCGAAGGGAGGAAACTGGTAAAATCAAAGGATGGAATAACACAATAAAACAACCCACACAACCACTTGGAGACTATAACTTGAGGATCCCACAAGTTGAAGATAGGTTGAGCTGTATTCATCAATAGGGAGATGCAGGCATTTACATTTTTAGGTATTTTATATAGGAGAGAGCAGTAGGTTCTGGGATGATGAGTTATGATAATGTTGAGTTTTTATATCATTGGGTGTTGGGTTATGATAACAAGAGAGCAGTAGAATCATGATGAGTTATTTAACTAGTATGTAAACAATTAGTTATTGTTCGGAACTTGTGATATGCTAAGGGATGAGTTATGATAATAGGATGATGATTTATGATAATGACGAGTTGTTATATCATCGGGTGTAAAAACATGGATTAGATTATAGTTGATGGATCCAATTAACGAAGTTGAATGAGTAGGACGATATGATGTTCACAATGCACACAAGTGTGCCTATCATTCAACACTTATGTGTTGTCCCAACATCATATCATCCTACTAATCCAAATTGATTAATTGGATCCATCTAATTTCATATAATCGTTGTTTAATTCATTACGTGTTTATTGGTGATGTATAGAAACATGTATAATAGTGCACAAATAAAAAAAATACAAATACATAGTAGTGGCGTTGGATAGAAACAGGAGTTGCTTCTACTTACTAGTAGTGTGTATTAAGCTAGCGCTACTGCTACAAGAATTAGTTATATTGCTGCCTATAAAACACTTATAGCTAAATATTAGCGGTAGCGCCTTACCTGTAGTGTTTCCACCCTTGCTATTGCTAGGTAAAAATCTAGCGCTGCTAGTAAGGTTTTCCCTTGTAGTGCATGGTTGCGTAATATCATATATGTAGTGGACTACTCATGTAGGGTGAAATCCTAAGTGTTCATCTTGTTAACACTCAGAATTTGGGAGGAGAGGAACAAACACTAACAGAAGAAAGAGGAATACTCAAGACAATATCCAATCACAAACTCATAGAGGCGAAGTTGTCCCTATCTTTCAGTGAGATGTGACTATCTTTTGTGGTTGAGTAGACATAGACGATCACACTATGAACGTGTGAATACGTCGTGCCTTAGCAATCCATAAACCAACTCTAAGAAGTTAGTGACCAGACTGTAGCATGATCAACCTGACCATGAGGGTCCATGACATGCAATGAAGAACAAGCAAGAATCTAAAATTTCAGTATAGATATTGTAAATATAATAGGAAGGAAAGCTTTATTGATGAAAGCGGGGTTCTGTGACGTCTTGGTCTGGTCATAAAACACAAACAAAGGATGCAAAGTTGTAGCTATGGCGAACTTGTAATGTAAACAAAACCCAAGTCTAAACGTCGCCCTAAGAGTTGCATATATGGGGGAGTAGAGCGGAACTTCGTGAACCAATAGAGGAGGGGTACGAAACCAACTCTAACTCTAACTTTTCCGAGACATACGTCCTCTAAAAACAACCTATAATATGGTATTACGAAATTACATGGGCCTGAACCAAAAATAGTGTGATGTAGCACCTATAATAGCCTATGGACGAAATTTATGAAGTGGCATTTTGTATATTTAGTCTAAGCCTTCATGCTCTCCGTATTGTGGCATCAAAGTGTGAAAATCCCCACTAGAAACTCCATTGTTCTTTCCCGCGTGCACACCTTCGTCTCCATGCTTGATCTCTCTCCAATGGCCATCCTTGTTGTCCATCCTAGGTCCTTCACTCGTAATTAAAACAAAAGTATCTAATATGGGCAGCATCTTATGTTCATGAATATTAGAAGGATTTTCAAGAAACGAAAGTACCTTGTAATTCAATTGGCATGTACGATCTCTAGTAATAGGTCCAGTATGTATAGCATCACAGGTTGTGGGTGTAACAAAGGTATTGATGTCCTCATCGTCTTCCCAGTTTTGAAATGAAGTCTTCCTCGAGAGAAGCTCATCTTCCTCACCCAAATAATGCTTTAAATTTGCAATGTTAAACGAGGAACTAATCCCAAACTCTATAGGAAGCTCATGTTTATATGCATTCTCATTTATTTTTTCTAACACCTTCAAAGGACCATCAGCGCGTGGCATTATGTTTGACTTGAGAAAATTGGGAAATCTATCCTTACGCAAATGTAGCCAAACAAGATCTCCAGGTGCAAAGTCAACATGTACTTATCTTGTGATAACTTTCACGTGCACATCCACATCGTGATGGATGATGTGTACATTTACCATGCACACACTTTGTTTTTCTTGCCTATTTTTATGTAGGTACAGATGATTCATCGTCAACCTGGCAATGCACGGGTTGATGAAAAGAGCTCTAAAGAACAACGAAGACTTGTGTCACCATGGAGTGCTCTACATCAACCCACACTCTTTGCACAAATACTACAAGCATTTCTTATACATGGCCCTCCCATGGCTATGGTGTCTCACACATTACACTTCCTATGCCTATATTTCCAGGTCCACTATGCATGATATTCTCATTTATATATCCGTTGCATGCAGTAGTGACACATGCTTTGGATTACACATCACACTTGATTCTCTTATGTATGTGTATTCGCAAGCTTGGTGGAGATATTACTTGCTATTTCCATGTTTTCTTTTTGACACATACCTATGATGACACATTGATGTTGTTTGTGTTCACGCTCACGATATGTCATGTGCATTATCTATGTTGATTGTTTTCTCATATGAGATGATTGCCACGATTTCCTATAGTATGTTGCTTCTTTGTAGTACTAGCTTGCACGACATGGTTACTATGCTTGCTTGTGTTGCATCATCGATGATTAATAATTGCTCCTTTGATGAGGTTGATGACAACGATTGCCATGGTGTGCACATGATTGATCTTGGATGTTGTCATATATCTCCATCTGTTGCCCCATTAATGTTAGGTTTGCCATGTATTGAGTGCAATAATGCCTTTAATATTGCTAATGAGATTGCTACCATAGCTTTCTCACATATATATAGAGCTTTTGACATCCTTCATGTGAAGCCCACTTGACTTCCTTCGTTGCACCATATGCACAGTGCTATCAGTATAACAATTGTTGCATCATATTACTCATTGACTTGTGATCCTAATGGTTATGTGCAAGAGAAGAGAATGATCATGATGGATGACGTGTTTCTCTACCTTGCACATACGTTGTTTCCCTTGTCGTGTGGATGTGTAGGATGCTACAACTACATGTCAACCTCCACTACTCGTGAGTTGACCATTCAGGCTCGTGAGAGTGAGCCATGCTACGATGACGCACTTCTACGTCACACTTTCTTGTGTTCCACCATTGTGAAGAATAAACTAGGTCAAGCTTTGGAGGTGATATCCTTCTTCAGCATGGATATTATGGATAATCTTACTTGTGTTGCTTGCGCCATGACACATATTGGTCTTCTTGGACCAAACTTTTGCACACATGATAGATAAGTTGGTTCCATTCTTGATTGCATCTTTCCATGCCTCATGTCATATGTACCATGTGTGTTGGACCCAACTTGTGCCTTACTTGCTCTTATCATATGCTTGGTTGCAACAATGTCATTTCTTCACACATGCTATGCCCAATTGCTTGCTACATGCTTGACTTGATTGCCTCAGACATGATGACCAATTTCTCTTTATATTGTGCCGAGTGCCACACTATCTTCACTACACTATTTGCACATTATGCTTGGATTTGTTTGCACTTTGGATAACACGATGTGTTTAGAGACTTCTTTTTATTTGGTGTTGTGAATGACTCATGTTCCTATCCTAGACCTTTTGTTGATTTCTTTGTGCAGGCATGCTATGACCTTGAGGTAGATGCTCATTGTATTGTAACACAGATTTGCATACCTAACTCTGTCGAAATCAGGGCTCCATAGACCCAGAAAGGTTCGAACTCTGGGGTGCGCTTGTTCTCCTACCCTTCTCTACCTCTCAACTTCATGGTGACTCTCCGGCGGCTCGGGCTAAGGGAAGCGAACAAGAACACACAAGTAGTTTACCCAAGTTCGGACCACCTCGTGGTGTAATACCCTACTATTGCTTGTATAGATTGCTTGAAGTGGAATACGAGTACAAAGGTGGGTTCTTGCCATAGTGAAGACAGTGGGGATCGGACCCCTGCTATAGAGGCCATGCCTCTCCTTTATACTGGCCTAGGTCCTGTTCCCCCGAAAACACATTCGTTGGGAAGTGTTACCACAACGGACATTTTGAAAGGGGACACGACAGCGGCCCGCCATCACAAAGGTGGTCTTCTCCTGCAATAGCCTTCTCCGTGACACACTAGTGGGTCGGGAGCGATCTCCGTCTTGTCGAGCCCCTAGCTTTGGACCTCTAGCACTAATGGGGAAACCTTTGGAGGATTTCTTTGCGAACCCGCAGCTGGCCCGGCCTCCTTAACACCCAAGGGGAAAGCTTCTCTGTCCGTGCCTGCTAGCACCGACTCTGGCCCCGCGCATCATGGCTTGCGTCGCCCACAAGGGCGGTTCCACCGTGCAACCCTGGCAGGCCGTCCTTGGTAAGTTCGCCCCTCGGGGGAGGAACGTCAGGAGGAGTCTTCTTGATGCGAGCCCCACAGGGAATGGCCTCGAGGGAGGGGGAGAGGACTCAATGATCAGCCCCTCGCGAGCAGAGGCCCTCACGGGGTCTGGATCCCTGGGCAATAATGGGGAGAATCCCCAGGCCCACGGTGCGCACCGGGCCCTGGGCTGTAGGAAGGCGGGCGTGGGTACCCCCGATACGAGAACCCAACAGTAGCCCCCGAGCCTGTGGTGTTTACAGCCCAGCAATCGGGGGGATGAAATGGTGCGGGCTCTCACCGCGTGTTGTCTAGGTCAAATCCATGGCGCGTGACGGGGCACGAGGCACCCCGCCATTTCGCAGTCCCATGGCATCCGCATCGAATGACATAAAGTGGGCACGTGCGGTGGGGCCGTCATCACTCACCTTTATGCCATGCCCACCCACTACTAGGGAAAACCCTAGTAGTAGCGCTCGGGCCAGCGCTACTGCTAACGCGCTACAGCTAACTTTTAGCAGTAGCGCTGGATTGAAAGCTCCACTCATATCTATATTAGCAGTAGCGCTCGAATGAATAGAGCGCTACTGCTAATATTCCAGCGCTACTGCTAATATTCCTGCGTTTAATATTTAATTCGCATCGTATTTATGTCCCCCTACGTATTTGTGCATGCTCTATACAGTGGTTTCATCATATCATAATAAACATGCATAATTTGCATCACATCATACACATAAAGTACGCCCTCCGTCCCAAAATTCTTGTCTTATATTTGTTTAGATACGAATGTATCTAGTCAAATTTAGTATTTAGATACATACATTTCTAGACAAAGCTAAGACAAGTATTTTGGGATGGAGGGAGTATCATGTCATATAACTAATCATCATCTTACGTACTCATCTAACAACTCATCATCATCTTAATCATATACCAAGTTATCATATGATACACGTAAAGTAAAACAGAGAAACATCATAATAGTCATCATATGCATGCATCCTAATCGATCATGTCAAGTTAATATAAACCAGAATAACTTGTCTCTCATAAGACCTAGTCCTCGCTCTTAGGTATAATGTCATAAAACAGAATAACACCTATGTCTCCATGATAAATAAGGTGTAAATTATAATCTAACAAATTTAGTATATGAATGAACACCAACTATTTATAAATATAGAATGCAAATTACTTGACAAATATGGTTGAGGAACTCACATGCAGGTAAAACAGGAAGCATATTGACAACCACCCAAATGTCGGTGTTGTCCCGCATATTATCTTCAGGACAAAGATTGAAGGTTATTTCCATACCCTCCTGAAATCCAGATGCCTTGCAAAGATCTACCCAATTTGGGCACCCAAATTATGTGTGAAAAACTGAATTAAATGCTTTTATAACCAATGTGTGATCATGTATAGTCCTCAGGTTAGCGCTCCTCGTCTCCATTCTCTCATGGTTTCGAAACCGAGCCTCTCTAACACATATCTTCTTGCATGTCTAGGGAGGAACATATCTCCATTCCCGTCAAGCTTCATGCTGAAGAACCTATCGTCTCGCAGGTGAGGCGTGTCGCACGTACCCCGACAGTCGCCGCAATATTCACACTCCCAATATTCATCGTGAGACATTTCCTGTTTTAATGTGGTAAATGTGTAAACAACGACTGTGACACTATATCGAAAGAATTGAACATCGATATATAAACAGAAGCATGAATAATAAAAATGGACCTATATTTGGTCGGAATGTTGATTCATTACCTTTTCCGCCAATTCCCAAGCACTCCATATGTCATAGTTTCTAGCACTAGTCATGACAAAATTCACGGAAATTTTTGGCATGTCCTTTGTTAAATAGTGTACATATGGAGCGCTTGAAATTTGCCGGAACAGAAATGAATCAACATTCCGGCAAAACATAGGCCACTCGGACGTTCTGGCAGAACTGAGCACAACTTAGCAAGCAAAAGTGAGAAACTCACTACTGTTTTATGCATTAACACCAACAAAAGGATGATATTTTGTAGGTTGGTGAAATATGTATGTGCCCTTTTTCCTCTCCAAAGTTTAAATAAGTTGTTTGAAACCATTGGTTGTCTAATTCATACCTAATGTTCCTACTTACATGAAATTTACAAAAATAATTTTTTTCCTTCTTTTGAGTTAGCCCATCAAAACATCTTCAACAAAGATATCTTAATTTTATTATTAACATGCATCTCAAGATGACATCTTTAACCGATGGCCCTAAAATCAAAATGGTAGCAGCCTTGGGGTGCCTAGAGCGGGAGGGGAGGGGGCGGCGGCGCTTGGAGGGGGGTGGGGGCTTACCGGAGGGGAGGGGAAGGGGCGGTGGCGACGGCGAGGGAGGCGGCGACGACGACGACGATGACGGCTAGGGAGGTGTCGAGAGCTTGATATCGAGGAGAGAGGGGGGTGGGGGAGTGGGGAGAGTTAGGAAATTTTTTGGCACGACGCGGGGTGTTAAATCAACATAGCAGTAGTGGTGGTTCCGGAATAGCGCTACTGCTATTGTACTTTGCAGTAGCGCTCTTACCAGCCGCGCTGCTACTACAGCAACTGTAGTGCTGGAAGCTACGCAGCGCTACTGATATTGACCTTAGAAGTAGCGCAAGATTAGGAACGACGCTGCTACTCTAGCTACCGTGGGTGGCCTCGTTGGTCCCTGTTTATCAGTAGCGCAGAATATAAGGCCAGCGCTACTGCTAAGGACATTAGCAGTAGTGCTGCGTTGTGTCCAGCGCTGCTGTTAAATAGCAGCAGCGCTTTCTACTTTCCAGCGCTACTAATAGGCTTCTACCTATAAGATTTTTCCTAGTAGTGACCTTTCCCCATCTTTCCCTTCATGCAAGAACGCGCTAGATGCATTCTCCAAGCGAGTTACCTTCTCGCTCCTCTTGCGATTCCCGTCCATGAATGGTGCCCGCCGGCAAGAAAAGGAAGGTCGCGGCTTCTACCACAAGACACGATGATACCCGCCCTGATCTCATGCCCTCCTGCATCTCCAAGGCGGGGGACCTAGGCCCAGCGATCCTGCTGGTGGCTGGTGCCACGAATGAGGGGGGAGCGGCTGACATCTGGTCGAGCTCAGCAGCGCAGACCACCTTGGTGAAGACTCCCGACCCCTTCTTCCTCCTGAACATCTACGCTGGCTTGGTCCCGCTATCCTCTGATTTTATCTATACCATCCTGTCCCATTACCAGACCCAAGACCTACACCTTCAGCCCAACTCTGTCCTCCTCTTCAGCCTTAGTGGGCGTGAGGCCCTCGGTGGCGCTCTTCCACCACTTCTTCAGCCTACGGTTCACCGCCCAGGGCTAACGCTCTATGTGCGTCTACTTTGTTGACGTTGTGGGATAGGGCACCAACCTAAACACGGGGAAGAAGGTTGAGGGCTAACGGCAGTGTTGGGTTTTCGTGGACGCACGTCGGGAGAGCTCCCTCCTGGCGACTACCTTTGGTCCGCTCGAGAAAACCCCAAGGTGGATCCACAAGAAGCTCACATACCCGAGGGCGGGCCTGTCTTGGAGAAAAGTTTCTCCCTCGTGGAGGCCTGCCTGACAGGGGAGATGATCGTCAAAGAGTTCCTGGGCACCGTATTGCGCCGCTTCAGGTAGTTCCCCGACTGGAGGGACCCGATGCGCCTGGAGTAACCGGCTGGAATCCACCGCCCAACCTCCATCCATCCTTGCACGATCTCGGGGATAACATTGCCATGGATGAGCGTCATGAGGCGATGCCCTCTGAGCCTGTGGCCTTAGGAGAAGGAACAAGGTTGGGACCCACTATGGCCGATACAGCGTCGGTGGGGCCATCTAACGATGATGCAGCGCCTCCCTCGGTGACGGTTGTACCTCCCCGGGAGACCCCTTAGGCCCATAGGGAGGACGGAGGTCGGGACGAACTTGTCGGGGACCGTGTCGAGCGCCCCTTTGGTGGCAGCAGGCAGTGCAGGAGGGTTGCGCGAATGCGCCGCCCTCCGTCGAGAAGAAGAGGAAGTTGGCCATCGGGGACGAGTAGGTACATTGACCCATCCCCTAGCTAATCATCTACGATCGGTTTACTCAGGCTGGCCCCTATTTAGCACAGGCTCGCTGGTGGCGGCGGGAGAAGAAGAAGAAGGCCACCACTGGGGTGAAGGTGATGCAAGTATCTAAGGTGCCCTCATTCCTTGGTCAGGGTTTCAGCGGGCTCGGAGGCGTCTTCCACAAGCCGAGCGTCGTGCTCGGGCACTCAGGTGTCACTCCATCTCCAAGCATCCCCTCCATGCGGAGTGGAGACACGAACATCAAAGCCGCGAAGGCCCTGTCGCCAGCTCCTCCGGCCAGGGCCTTGGCGATACAACCCGCGGCGCCCCATTGTCGAGGCGGTGGTCACTACAGGGGCCCTGGAGGTTGATGTGATGGCCTCCGCGAGCATCCAACGGATGCCCATCTGGAGGCCCTCGCTTCGATGGCCTAGGACGCGTTGCTCGCACGTAGGGCCCTAAGCAATGAACTGGAAATGTTCTCCGAGCTCAAGGTGGACTTCTGGATCGCCGAAGTGTGCTTGACCGTGGAGCGTGCGAGGTTGGCCATGGGGTGGCACCAACTTGAGGCCTCCGCCAGGGAGGTCTGGGGCGAGGCCAAGGGCATACACACGGAGGGCCAGTGGGAGCCTGCCGAGGCGAGAGTGGCCTATGTGAGCGGCATTGCGGAGAAGGAAGCGCTCTCCAAGCACTGCAAAGAAGCGGAGGCCGGCTTTGAGGCGCTTAAAGAGGCTACCGAGGCCCACAAAGCAACACTTGCACACCGTGATGCCATGCTAGTGAAGACGGAGGCCGAATAGGTCATGGAGTGTGGAGGCACTTCAGCGCGAGGTGGTTGAGGGTCGGGATGCCTACACGAAGAAAATCCTTGAGTCCAACACAAGGTTGTTTGCCGGAAGGAGGAAATCCGGGCCGACGCAGATGCGAAGGTGGCAGTAAACCTTGCCGCACCCTCCTCCTTGGAACTCAAGGCCTGCCAGGCACTAAGCTCTCTCTGCAGGCTAAGGCTTGAGTCTCCCTTTGTTCCTGAGGATAATGGCTCTGTTGAGATCTCTTCCAAGCTTATGAAGGAGCTCGAGGGAGTGTCCAAGAAGGTGGACATCATCCTAGAGGATAATTGCTGTGTGCTTTTCTCGGTGGCAGCGACCCGATTCTTCAACCATCTCCTCCTTCGCGACCCCCACTTCAAGTTTCAAAAGGTGATGCTCCCTGTGCCCGAGGAGACCCATGGCAACTTGGGAATCGCCATGGAGAGCCAGTTGCACACACAGCTGGGAAGTTCTCCAGCGACGACAACGAGCAGCGTCGCAAGGATAGTACCTAGAGCTACGAACATAGGGGCAAAGTCTAACTTGACAAAGTGGATATACTCGGATGTACGAGTTCAGGCCCAAGTCGATAGTGGTAACAACTCCACGTCTCGAGCCCTGAGGATGATGTTTTATTATGGGGTATGAATGATTATAAGATGTTGAACCCTTGAGATCGAGTCCGGCAGTGACTTATATAGTGCATGCCATGACGAGACAAGCTTCATTACAAAGGTGGGTTCATGCCAATAAATAAAGGAGTTACTAGAAATGACATCTATTACACGCGGTGCTATTGGTAAGGTAGGTCTCATTGTGCTTCATGTGATGGATTAAGTCCTTTGCCGTCATAGCCTCTTCGGTGCCATCGCCTTGTTGTGGTTCGAGTGCCAAGATGCATCCGACGGACACAAGTCGATCCGAGTGATGGTATGTCGTACCCAGTGAGGTCGAGACCACATGGGTGGCTTGAAGGACACTTATGTCCGTAAGGGGTCCTAGGTGGGCCAAGGGAAGCAGGTCCGTAGGCCTACCCCTAATCTACAACCCCATGAGTAGCCCCTAAATTGGTTGAGGTATTGCCCACCGAGTGGATGACTTCGTTAGATGTCTCCGGCATTTCGGAGATTCTTGGGCTGTAGCTCGGGGCTGCGTCATTCACACTCTCGGAAAACCTCTACGGATTCATGAGTGACGAATCCTAAATGCCCGAGCATACACGTATGTTCGTAGTCGGTAGTGATCAACTATCTTTCGGGAACATAGATTTCACGAGTCGGACGAACAAGAGCTCTGAGCTCCAAATGCCCAATCGCTGAGTTGGGACAGATCCCACTTGCATAGAGGTAAGGACGATCAGGTCGCCTTCATTGGTTACCCGAATGATCGGGGTCCCAATGAGGGACAAAGTAAAAAAGTTTTGGCCCACCTCGTCACAAGACCTGGATACGGAATCCTTCGGGGTGTGAGGTGGAACGGTTTTTTCGCTGCTGAATTGAAGGACTGCATGCACGGGCGGCGGTTCCGGCGGAGACGGAGGTAGTGGGGTGAAGCCTCGATTTTCGTGCCCATGATTTTGTTGTCATTCTACAGTGCGCGCCATCCTCGGGATACTACAGATCTTCCTCGGGCCGGCGACGTACTCGATGGGGAATCTTCCCGTTGGGTATTTAAGGTGCGAGGCGGACGGGAGAGGAAACCATGCCTCAGATCCCGGTCATTTCAGTCTCAACTTCCCCCTCTTACCACTCAAGCCAAGAACTGCCTACCGGCCCCGACAATTCCAAGTCCAGACACCTCTGCTGCGCAGGCATGGTGAAAGGAGCGTCGGCGACGGCCGAGAGGGTCAAGAAAGGGTCTTGTGGATGTTCTTCGAGGGCAGGAGCACCCACGAAGGCTGAATCCAGGGCGACAGGATGTTGTCCTGAGTTTGGGAGGGGCGGTTGCTGGAGCTGGAGTGCGAAGGCCTGATCGCCCAGCACAGCTGGCAACCGCCCGAAGATGGCGAGCAAGAACCCACGCCTTGGAACGATGAGCAAGTGTTCCTAGTCACTCACATCAATAGAGGTTTTTCCTTTCCTCTACATCCCTTTTTCCCAGCGTTTCTTGGTTTCTTCGGGGCTCAGCTCCACCAAATTCCCCTCAATGATGTCTCTTACTTAGCCACATTTGTATCCTTGTGCGATAATTTCCTCGTGTGTCATTCGCATTAGGGGTTGTTCAAGTGTTTGTTCATGTGTCGAGTGATGACAGTGAAGAAATCTTCTCCGCCTGGGGGAGAACCAATGTGTTGCAGCTTCGTGGAGGCTTAGGTATTCAGCTCACGGGCAAGAGTAGCTTCCCCTAGATGAGTTTTCCAAATTCGGTGAAGAACTTGCAGGATTCTTGGTTTTACTGCCAAGATGTCCCAGTTGGCGAGAGTTATTCGGGCCTCCCACCCTATACTGTTGATAGGATCTACTTGGCTCCTTCCTTGACTGTGTCCAAGGAGGAGAAGACTAATGTAGATATCTTAGTGGTAGTGTTAGTTGCCTTGATGCGGAAGGGTGTGAACGGGATGGACCTCCTAGAAGTCTTCTTCCAGCGTAGGATCCAACCTCTCCAGGCCACACACCATCCAATGTGGAAATATGAAGGGGCGAGTGATCCGACCCGAGTCCGTCCTCAGTACATCAGGGAAGAGGCGATGGAGAATAAACATAGGGCCATTACTCAGGTAAGGGATAATCTCAGGGTCTCTAGGCTAGTGCCCCTTGATGGGGTTGTGCATAAGGGGTAGGCTTATGGGCCTGCTTCCATAGGCCCACATACGGCCCCTTATGGACATCAGTCTCCTTCAAGCCACCAATGTAGACTCGTCCTCACCCGGTACAACATACCGTCACTCGGCCTGATTGGAGTCACTTGGATCGCCTTGTATCAGTCAGATGCATCCTGGCACTCGGAACACAACAAGGCGATGGCACCGAAGAGGCTGTAATGGCTAAGGACTTAATCCATCACATGATGCGCAATGAAGACCCACATTACCATTAACGCCGCATGTAATAGCTACCATTTCTAGTAACTCATTTATTTATTAGCATTACCACACCTTGTAGTAATGCTCGGTCGGTCGTCGCATGCACTATATAAGCCACTCCCGGGCTCCAGCTCAAGGGTTCAACATTTTGTAACCTTTCATACCCCATAAGAAAACATCAGGACGAGGGCTCGAGATGTAGGGTTGTGACCACTTCTGAGTGGGGCGTGAACTCATACATTCGAGTGTATCCAGTACGCGTAGTTAGACTTCATCCCTACATTCGTACCCCTAGGTACTATTGTGAGGATGATTCCCACGATAGTTGGCGCCACCGTGGGTCTACACATCTAGCAAATCCAGCGTAGTTGGAGGTTTATTACATTTTCCGTCAACATGATGACACTCTGCGGAGAGACCCCCGTCGATTCCCTCACCATCATCATCGACAACTCAGCGTGGCCACAGGAGGCGCCACTGGACACCGACACCCTCCCTGCTCAAGGTACTTCATATTTCAGCGCAATTGCGCATGGACTCCTGATATGGCAGTCGTCGGTGCCTTATCACTCAGCACCCCCATGCCCCGCTGCTGTTCGTGGCAAGCGCTCTGGGTGCTCGCGGATGCAGTGATGGATCAAGCACGTCATGGCCAACCAGGCCATCTCTAGGCAGGTGGCTATGCTCAGCTCTGATGAGCCATCCGTCAACCTCTTTCCGTCATCAAGCGAGGAGTCACACGGTGACTCCGACTGCGAAAGAAGTAGGGCTGTCGCCGAGGACTTTATGGCCGACACGAACAGGGGAGGCAGCACATGTTTCGCCGTGGAAAATTCTCGCGTGCGTGATGGCGGAAAGCATCGCCACGATGACGGCAGCGACCACATTCCGCAGCCGATCGCCGAGCAGTAGTGGGAAGAACTTCGGCGTAGGAGCGATCAAATTCTCCGCACCCCCATCACCGGGAACATCCCGGAGGAGATCGCGCTAGAGAACGTGCAACTAGCTAATCTGCCCGAGTGTGAGCGACTCAAGCGACTAGAGCGGTCACTCGATGCTCGGGTCACGAGAGACCAGCTGAGCTCTAGCAGCAGCCATCGGCAGTAGTTCCCGAACGACCGCTCGCATCACATCGAGGTGATGCAAACACATTTGTTGAACCTAGGCAGGTGATGCAAACACATTTGTTGAACCTAGCCAGCCACTCAGATTGTTGATTCCATTCAGCCGAGTGATAGACTGGCCTGGGAAGGCATTCAACAAATCCAGGCTCTATTGAAGACTGCCATTATGCGGTATCGCAGTGATGACGTCGCATCCACAACAAGTCCGTCATGGCGGAGACCGTGCAGTCGATTCATAGCCCGCACGTATAGGGAAGACGCCAAAGGTCTCCTCTTCTAGAGGCCGGCACGGGGATTGCAGGTAGGTTGTAGGATCGAAAGTATGTCTAAAGGAGGGTGACTAGACTACTTGACAAGATAATTTTTTTGCCTTTCCCCAATTTTACTTGAGAGGCAGCTACGGCAGTTATAACAGGTCAAGCACACCCTACACATGTAGTTCTAATAGTATAGCAGCGCAAAGTAAAACATGCAAGTGTAAAGTAGAGGAGTAAGGTAGGGAGATTAAACACATGAGGATGACACGACAATTTTTAGCATGGTTCCGATAGGTTGCGCTGTTGTACGTCCATGTTAGTGTAGACTTCAACCCACGAAGGGTAATGGCTGCGAGAGAACACGGAAGGCTCCACCCACGGAGGGTCCACAAAGAAGCGGCTTTGTCTATCCCACCACGGCTTCCGTCCACGGAGGACTAGCCTTACTCGCGGTAGATCTTCATGAAGTAGGCGATCTCCTTGCCGTTACAAACATCTTGGTTCAACTCCACAACATGAAGTAGGAGGCTCCCAAGCGACACCTATCCAAACTAGGAGGCACCACCCTCCAAAAGGTAATAGATGGGGTAGATCAATGAATTCCTTGCTCTTATGCTTCTAAAGATAGTCTCTTAAACACAAATCTCTCACACACATAATCTGCATGGGTAGGAGAGGTTGATTTGGTTGAAAGCAGTTTGGGGAGGCTAGAGATCAAGATTCAATTGATTGGATTGGAATATCTTGGTCTCAACACATGAGCAGGTGGTTGTCTCTCAGAAAATGGATATGGAAATGAAGTGTTTGTTTTGAGTGCTTCTCCCACAAATGAGAGGTGGGTGAAGGGGTATATATAGACAACAGCCAACATGCAACCGTTACACAGAAAAGAGCAAACTCGGTGACATCGAAGTGGACAACTCGGTTGTACCAATTAGCACTAAAGTGGTGAACTTTTGAATCACGGTGACACCGAAATATAGAACTCAGTGGCACCGATACTCAAACTCGGAAATTCTGACTTTGTGTATCTTGACAACAGAATGTTGGTCACACTGAAGTCGGTAGCACCGATGCAGTTTCGGTTGCACCGATTTTGTTGGATTGGCCAGGGTTCTGTCTTATGTCCAAACCTGGTGGGTCCTATGTGGCAATGTTGGTGACACTGAATTTGTGTATGTGGAACTTGATAGGGTGGATATATGGGGAAAATGGCTGAGTGTTTTGGTGGGTAAGTTTGAGCATTTGAGCAATTAGTTCATTTTACTATGTCACCCCCTTTTAATAGTACTGCCTTTCCTATGGACTAAAAAATTATTGCTCACAAATATAAAATGAAGAGTCTTCTAGCTTCAAGCTTGAGGCAATATTATTCCTTTCTTGCATCCAGGGGCATCTCCACATAAACCTTATGCCATAGCATCTTTCGACAGGAGCACACCCTTTTAATAGTATTGGATTTCTAGTAACTCCTTTATTTATTAGCATTAACTCACCTTGTAATGAAGCTCGGTCGGTCGTGGCATGCACTTTATAAACCACTCCCGGGTCTAAAGTCGTACTTCCGAGTGTGGCCTAAAGTCGTACTTCCGAGTGTATTGTGACAGCCCGATGCCGACGCCCTAGAAGATTCCCCTTTATTTCCGTTTTCATCGTGTGGCTTATTTTATTTGTCGCATCATCATCGCATCATGCGCATCATCAGCATTGCATCGGCATATCCGTTGCCGCCAGTTTTCAAAACTGGCATCTGTTGTGAGTTGTCGGTTCTCATCGTTGTCCGTTTTGAGCCCGACCGCACTCGCGGGCGCCAGTGGCAACGTTTGAATCTTGTTTTTAAAAGTGTGCAGAAAACTTTCTCTGATTGGGGTGAAACTTGACATGCGGTTGGGATTAGTTATAGGTAGGCCGCCTGCCGAATTTCGTCGCGATCGGAGTCCATCTGGTACCCGAACGGTCGACCGTAGCGGCACCGTATTCGGTCTACCGTTGGATGGTTATCGGTGTTTTAAAAATTGTTGCCGCGCCGCCCGTTTTCCCTCTTGTCTCCGATAAACCACCCTACACGGTCACTTACCCGTTCCCGTATGCGGAATCGTCCGAATCTGACCGCATAGTTGGATCCGGAACGAAATTCCGGTTAACTTAGCCCCCCCCCCCACTTGTCTATAAATAGACACACTCCTATTTTTTAGGCAGCCTACCCCCTCTCTCCTCGAAATTTGTGCAAGCCCTAGCCTCCACCTTCTCCAGCTAATCCTCATATCCGATCTGACCGACCTGGACCGTCAGATCGAAGATCCAACGGCCCAGATCCACCCCGTGCCCAACCTTCTCCTTCCCCGAGCTCCTCCTACCCGAGGTGGCCAGCCCCCGCGGCAAGCCGGAGCCATCGCCGGGGAGCACCTGCAGTCCCGTCGGCCGCCGCATCCTGCCGGCAGCCTCCCGCCGCCGCCGGTTACCCCGCTCGAGCCATCGCCCCGCCTACTCCTCTCGCCGCCTCGCCTCCCTACAGTCCCGCCGGCCACCTCCGAGCCATGGCCTCCAAGCTCCGGTGCTCCGCCGTCCCTCTAGCCGGCAACGGATCCGCCCTGCCCCTCCGGGATCCGGCGTCCCCTTGCCCCCGCCGCCGGGATCTGGGATCCCCTACCCCTCTGTCGGCACTAGGTGCAGTGCCGCCAGGGCCTCGTGCCTCGGGCACGGGAGGAGGCGACGAGCCAACCGACCGAAGTCCCGCCTCCAGCCTGGGCCCCGAGCTGCCTGATCAGGCCTCGGCCAATTCTCCCTTCACCAGGCCGACCCGCGAAGGTAGTCCTCCCGTGCCCTATTTCTCCCTCGCCCCATGGCAATTTAGTCCTCTTGCGCCGTGTGCAGTAGGCCCAGGTAGTCAAATTCGGCCCAGGTAGAATTTCGCGTAGAATCCGAATTTATAACTTGCATATTTGTTTGACGTTGTTTGACGTGTCGAATGCATAGATTTACATGTTGTCCCAATAGGTTTAGTCCCGTATTTATTTTACGCGCGTGTTTGAATAGCTCGAATGCCGTTGTAGAAATGTCCATGTTTTAGGAACCTCTTTTCCATGTATTTTAGAGTAGCCATTGGTATTTTTGCGTGTAGGGATTTGCCGCTAGATTATTTTCCGTGCTTAGGGCATTATCTCACATTTACGTGTGGGAATATTTTTGTTGCGCAACCCCACATATTTTATATGATTTCAGGGTAGAAAAATCCATATGATTTTTCGGTGCAATTAGTTTTAGCTTTTGAGTAAGTTAGTTCGCGCGATAGCTTGCTATGTTGCCCTCTTGTCTTTTTCGTAGGATTTGTTCCGTGCTTCGTTTTATTAAGTTGTCAACTAGAGAGTTGTTCTTTGATGTTCAGTCTATCCCCTGGTATTTTTGGTTGCAATAGAAATGAATGTATAGGTGTGTTTTGCTTTCTCTGAAGTTGCTAGAAATACTGATGTTTTAGAGATGCTTCTATCTTTTGATCTGTTATATTTTGTTGGTGTTTTGCTTTGCTTCTATCTTTTGATCTGTAGCTCTTTTGAGGTTGCTCCAATGGAGTTAGTTGTAGACCTTGTGATTCTCTGGCATGCTGTGAATTTTAATGCCATTTGGAGTCCTGTAGCTTATGGTTTTGCTGTTGTCAATATGGCTTCAGATCGAAAACTGCACTTTCATGAAGTGTAATTTTCACTAAGTCTGAAATAGTGTGTAAGATGCCATTTTGTGACTTCTTTTCCTAGTGATCCATGATGCCATGCTAGTTGTTGTTAGTTGTTTGTTGTAGTTCTTCTTGCCCTCTATTGTTTCATTCCTTGGTTGATTATAATTGAGTTGTGTAGCTCGTAGTTGTGCGGCGTAGAAAATGCTATGTGGCTGATTTTGGCAGATTGTAGTGATATCTTGTTTTGCTCATAGTTGTTGATCCGTAGCTCCGTTTTGATCGTGTCCTACATGGAACTTGCTTAGAATATCGTGTAGCTTCTTTTTCTCTTGCTGGTTGTATGTTTTGAAATGCTCGTGACCCTAGTTGCACACATATTGCATTCATGCCATCATATCTTGCGGTGTCCGTATCTTTTGTACCGTAGCTCCGTTGCAGATGATCTCTGTGTAAATTGCTTGTAACGACGCGTAGAATCATGTGAACCTATTTGTTTTGCTGTTTAACAACTAATTAAATGTGTTGTTTCAGATCTGGACAGAATCGTAAATTAACATGTGAGGTCCTCTCGGAGGTGCTAATTGTCATTTCCGACCTCATTTAAAATGCCTAGATAGGTAGTTTAATTACGCTTCACCTTTCTAGCCTGGTGTTTTGTTCCACCTTTGCCCCCTTAGTTTCGTCTACTGGTGTTATGTTCCATAATTGAGCGCTCCTAACACGATCGGGGTTGTTATGGGGACCCCCTTGATAATTCGTTTTAGATTAAAGCTGGTCTGGCAAGGCCCAACTTTGGTACTACATTTGCTTAATAACCTAACGAAATTGCATAGGGACTTTCCGGACCCCGAGGATAATTTAATCAACCCCCCGTGCCAGTGCTTCTCATGAGTGTTGTTCCCACCTGAGCGATGTCCGGCGCCCCTCTGGTCACCAAGAGGGTTAGCGATCCCGACGTCTAGCTCATTTGTCGTGTCCTGAGAAAGAGATACGCGGCTCCTATCGGGATCGTCGACACGTCGGGCGGCCTTGCTGGATTAGTTTTACCTTTGATGAAATATCTTGTGCATCGGGATTCCGGTGATGCTTTGGGTAATCTCAGAATTGAGGTTTTCCACTAGGGAATCTGACAAGATCGCGAGCTTCGTGATTGAGGATTTCTATGCGGCTTGTGGTAATTTGTGATGGACTAGTTGGAGCACACCTACAGGGTTAAATCTTTTCGGAAATCCGTGCCCGAGGTTATGTGGGAACTTGGAAACTTTGTTTAACACTGGTTCTAGATAACTTGAAGTAAACTTATTAAAATATGCCAACTATGTGTGTAACCGTGACTGTCTCTTTTGGAGTTCCTTCTCCGACCGAGTACACGGTAGGGTTATGTCTGACGTAGGTAGGTGTTCACGATCATTCATTTGATCATCAGTAGTTCACGTCCGTTATGCGTAGATCATCCCCCTCTTATTTCTTGTACTCGTAAGTTTAGCCACCAAATATATGCTTAGCCGCTGCTACAACCTCACCACTTAACTATGCCTCACCCAATAAGCTTTGCTAGTCTTGATGCCTTTGGAAATGAGATTGCTGAGTCCCCTGTGGCTCACAGATTACTACAACACTAGTTGCAGGTACAGATAAAGGTTACTTGACGCGAGCACGTTGATTGTTCATTTGGAGTTGCTTCTTCTTCCTCTTCTTCATCGTTCTAGGATGGGTTCCAGGCCGGCAGCCTGGGATAGCAAGGATGGACGTCGTTCTTCTTTTCTCGTTTGTTTTCGTCCGTAGTCGGACCCTGCTCTTCTTCATGATGATTAAGTATTGTACTGATGTGACTCTGATGTAGCTTGTGCCGAGTGTAAGCCAATTCTATTATATAACTCTTCTTTTCATTACATGTACTTGTAACGATATCCATTCTTGCGAAACGACGAGATGCGCTTCTATCCCTGACGAGGCCCTCGTGCCAAATTGAGGATAGGGTCGCATCTTGGGCGTGACATGTATCCACTTCGCCTAGTTAGACTTTGCCCCTCCATTCGTATCCCTAGGTACTATTGTTAGGATCATTTCCACGACACCCCCTTTCTTAGCGGAGCAGTTGCCAAATGAGGTAAGCTATTGAGCATATGCACCGAGTGAACTTCTTTGTTGCTTCAACTCCTATTTCTGATTTTGCTTTCTTGATTCGGCATGCTTTTACAGGGCTGGTTAGTTCCATTCCGGTGGTTGACCGCTCACCCATTGATGTGGAGAGTGACACAAAGTACGAGGACACCGAGCACCCAGAGGGCTTGGTAGACGATGACGATGATGACGGCGACGATGAGGAGACAGAGGTGAGCGAACACGAGCATGGAGACGAGGATGAATCTTCTCCGCCTGACGAAGTGAATGTCGAGACCCGTTCCAAGGTGTGTCAGCACCCTGAAGTCCGTGCCGGCCCCTCGAAAACTCCATCGGTAGCGAAATCGAGTGTGTCGGCGATGATAACTTGCAGCTCCAAACAAGGTCGGAGCGAGCCTGAGGCGCTATCGAAGATCACAAGCTCCAAACCTCGCAAGGCCGTTCTGCCACGCATCAAGGTCACTGTACTCATGGCTTCGGCGCAAGTATTTTCACCGAGTGATTCATCCCAGTTTGAGCAACATCTTCCGAGTAATAATTAGATTTCTGTTGTTTTTGTTGATGCCCGATACCTCGACTGCTTCACTAGAGCCCAAGACCTCTGACAAAGGTAGAGACGACATTGATGTCGCTTCATCTAAAGGTAACCCTTGGGCTTTTCAAGTGATTCATTCGAGATTTGGTCTTTGGCCATCTGAGGGGCCTTTCGAAAAGTGATTGAACTCGACGCTAACGACCCCTCTGTAGTTGGACAAGTGATCAAGCAGGCTTCAACTCTCAGCCTAGTGAGCATCAAGGACAAGACTCCCATGGTGCAGGAGACCGCCTTGGCTGGGGCGTCTCTCGGACTCTGTCCGCTGACCACTTCCTTGCTTCTCCCCAAGGACCGCAACATCTCCCAGCTCCACTATACCCAGAAGATCAGGAGGGGGCGCGCAAAGAAGCCTTGGCTCAGCTAGACGTGATGGTTGGGCGATTGAAGGAGGCGTATGATGGGAGTGAAGCTGTGGAGAAGAACATTGGGTGAGTCCTTCACGTATGCATTTGTTTCTGAATCTGTTCCCGAGTGGTAAATCTGAGTGGGCATGGACGGAGGCACACCCACTGGGTGTTTGCTTTTAGTGGGAGCACGCGGAGCGCACACATTGTGTGTGGTCCCCGAGGCTACTGTCGACTGGGGCAGTCGGCGGTAGACTTATTTTATTTGTATGTTCGATAGAGTATAGTATGGTGCGGAACCCTTTTCTTTCCCCTATCCTTCTCGTTGGGGGTGCTGAGCGCACCCAGTGGGTGTAGTCTATGAGGCTACTATCAAATGGAGCAGTCGACGGTAGTCTCAGATTCCTTGTGATGATTGATAGAGGCCTGTCGGGTGCTGATCCCTTAACATCTATTGCTCTAGTAGGGGCGCGCTGAGCGCACCACTAGGTGTAGTCCCAGAGGCTATTGTCAACACGAGCAGTCAGTGGTCGTCTTAAAGTCGCGATATTAAATTATGCCTTACCTATATTTGTTAATTGCAGACTTCTTGTGGGCCCGTGTTGCATGATGATGCCATGGATAAAAATTTGCAGGAACTCCAATACAGCCTTGATGCGGAAAAAGCCAAGAACAAGCGTGTAGAGAAGGAAAAACGAACAACCGAAGGTAAGCTCTCGTCATCCGTATAATTCTATCTTTAGTTATCTTTCCTTATCCTACTGAGGTTGTCTTGTCAGATAACCTTACTCATAGGCTGAATAATTATGTTTCTCTAGTTACCATGAAGGATGCCCTCGAGAAGAGGGGTCAATAGCTCACATCCGCTTGAATGGAGGCCAAGTAGAAGACCCAGGCGGCTGAGGCCAAGCTCAAGACGGTTGGAACTTTGGAAGAACAGAATCGGCTTTTGAAAGCCAGTGCAGAGAAGACTGCAGCGGAGCTTGCCGAGCTGAAGAAGCACTATGCTCAGTGTGAGACCAACTTTGAGAAGATCGCCGCAAAGAAAGCTGAGCTAGAGAAGTTTGTCGAGGACTTCAGCTTTGAACTATGAGAAGCTCAAAGGTATGTTGAGCGTCTGAATGCTTCCCCATAGTAACTCTAAAATTTCCGAGTGATGTTTCTCATCCTTTGTTTCCCGCTGAGTGCAGCCTTCGCCGCCCATGTTGAAGAAGAGGCGATGCGAATAGAGAAAGAGCTTGATCCCAAGAGAGGGCTTGTGAAGGACAGTGTTTCTTTTTTTGGCCTCAAGCTGGAGGCTCACGTCGATTATGTACGGGCTAGTTTAAAGTTGCTCCAGTCGGCCAATGGGGAGATAGATCAGGAGAAATCCCCTGATAGTGCTCCTGTCAAGGATGCCCAAACCATCAAGATCCGTGTGAAGGCTATTCCCAATGAACTCAAGGCGTGGAAGAAGTCTTCGACAAGGGCCAGAGCTCACATTGCCCTTTCACTCGTTCTCATCCATTGCAAGGGGGTGGATGAAGAAAAGCTGAAGAGTCTCCGGGTCGTCAACCGCAAAAGCGCCAATTTGAGGACTTCATGGATATGATCATTACGGCTGCCACTCGGATTGCAGAGGGGATCGACCTTGACACCATTGTGGAAGAAGTGGAATCTTCTGCCTCCGAGTGATGCTCGAAGGAAAAACATTTAAACTTTAATTCACCCTGGAATGTTAAGTGATTTTATGTAACCCCACACTTCGAATGGGCTTTCGGCCCTCTCTCATGCATAAGTTTAGCTAAACTTGATACCGTTTCTCCATATTTGAGTTTGGGTCTTATTTGCTTGGTCTTCTTTGTTTAGGATCACTTTTACCAGCCAAAAACCGGTTCGCGTCCGAGTCCCCCGAGTGTGAAAGTTGTCCTCACTCCGGATTGTTTTTGAATTTTACGAAAGCTGGTTCGCAGGTAAGCCCCTGAGTGAGGAGGTTGTCCTAACTCAGGATCGCTTGTGACTTAGGCGAAATGTGGTTTGCAGCTAAGCCCCCGAGTGAGGAGGTTGTCCTCACTCAAGATTATTTGTGACTTAGGCGAACGCTGGTTCGCAGCTATGCCCCCTAGTGAGGAGGTGGTCTTCACTCAGGATCGTTTGTCACTTAGGAGAATGCTCGTTCGCCGCTAAGCCCCTGAGTATGGAGGTTCTCCTCACTCGAGATAGATTCTCCCTAGGCGAAAGCAAAATCGCTGATTGGGATAATTGTCCTTTTCATGTTGGCATCCGAATGAAGATCTTGCTTTTGAGTGACATCTCATGAGCAAAAATCCTACCAATGACTTCAGTTGGCTTGAAATCTTTGTAATTTGGCATGATTGAGATAAATGTGCACACTGTGTCATACTTTCCATCAAGACCTCTAAGTATCTTCTTGATGATGAATTTGTCGGTCATCTCTTCACTTCCTAAGCCGGCAATCTCATTGGTGACGAGAGCTAGCCTAGAGTACATTTCAGCGACTCCTTCATCATCCTTCATCTTGAACTTGTCAAGTTGACTTTGAAGCATATCCGACTTATATTCTCTGACAGAATCAGTACCTTCCTGCATATGAACCAAAGTATCCAAAATCTCTTTTGCATTCTCAAGACCACTGATTTTGTTGAATTCTTTAGGGAAAAGGCAGTTGAATATGATATCGCAGGCTTGAGCGTCAAGTTGTAACATTTTCAGTTCATCAGCTATTGCATCACGATCTGGTTCATGCCCTTCTCTGAAGAAGTTACCTTACACACCAACACAAATAACAACCCAAACATGGGGATTAAAGCCCAGAATGTGCATCTTCATTTTATGCTTCCAACTAGCAAAACTAGTGCCATGGAAGTAAGGACCTATACGATAATAATTTCCCTCACTAGATGCCATACTCTCCTACGTTTCTAAAACAATTAAATGGAGAACAAATCTCTGATACACTTGAAGGAACGAAAGTACGTCTAGAGGGGGTGATTAGACTATTAGACAAGATAATTTTCTTGCCTTATCCCAGTTTTACTTGACAGGCAGCTACAACAGTTATAACAAGTCAAGCACACCCTACACATGCAGTTCTAATAGTGTAGCAGCGGAAAGTAAAACATGGAAGTGTAAAGTAAAGGAGTAAGGTAGTGAGATAAAATGCATGAGGTTGACATGGCGATTTTTGGCCTGATTCCAACAGGTGGCGCTACTATTCGTCCATCTTAGTGGAGACTTCAACCCACGGAGGGTAACGGCTGCGAGAGTGCATGCAGGGCTCCACCCGCGGAGGGTCCACAAAGAAGCGGCCTTGTCTATCCCACCACGGCTTCCGTCCACGGAGGACTAGCCTTACTCACCGTAGATCTTCATGAAGTAGGCGATCTCCTCGCCCTTACAAATATCTTGGTGCAACTCCACAACACGAAATAGGAGGCTCCCAAGCGACACCTAACCAAACTAGGAGGCACCACCCTCCAAAAGGTAATAGATTGGGTAGACCAATGATCTCCTTGCTCTTATGCTTCTAAAGGTAGTCTCCTCTACACAAATCTCTCTCTCTCTCACATAATCTGCATGTGGGGACCCCGACTTACGAGTCGAGATCGCCGAATGAACGTGCCCAGTTATCCCAAAGATCAATGCTCACCGAACACAGAGATACTGAATAATAAGAGTCTTACATCCAAGTACCAAATTATTACATCACGGGACCGAACGGTCAAGTTCACAAGGTAGGGCCTATAAGGCCAAATCACACTGATACAACTAGTAGTGGGAATCTTAGGGCTAAGCGGGTGCACATGCCATCAGCCTACACCAATAGGCAATCTGACTAGGAAGCGTCCTAGTTCGCAGGGGCGTCTCCGAAGACGTACTCATCTCCAAACTCCGGTCCTTCCATGTCTGGTCAATAATATAACCAGTGGCAAGCCAATGAGTACTTTTGAATGTACTCGCAAACAGCCCATGATATGAAGAATGCAAGTGAAGGATAAGAATAACATGCTTCTTTGGTGGATATCTTCTTGATGGTAAATAAACATGATCATAGGTATGCATCATAATTAAACTACTTTTGAAGAACATGTTACAGGTATCAATATATCTGTCAAGGGCTGAACCATCCGGGTTCACCCTATATGCCAAGTCACCAAACTTGGTCATATCAACTGTTTCATCAAACACCACTTACTACATACTCACACACACTTGGTTTATGCAGAAACGACTGAACATAGTTTAAGCAGCACCACCCAATTGTCCTTGACCGTGGACACGGCTATTTGAATAGTTTTACACTCTGCATAGGTAGTACGCTCGACCCACGAGATCCGGGAAACTTCCGTGTTGTCCATGACTCGCGGTATATAACATACCCGAGGTAAGTACCCCATCAATGCCTTTCCCCTAATGATACTAGACAGAGAGGTCCACTCGATTGGTACCCAGCCCACATATTGTACGTCTTACGAGCACCAACTCTGGACAGTATCAACCATGCGGGGACCAACGGTGTGCCTGGAACACGGAAAAAACGGCATAGTCGCCCTACCTGGCACGACCCCATCACGAGAGTGACCACACATCACTCCCGCCACGAGTAATGTGGCTCTTTGGTAGCACCGACCAGAGTAATCAACACAGCCCCGTCCCATAAAGGGGTAACGTGGTCGTATATGTAAGGTTGGGACGGTCGACACATCATAAATCTAATCCAACTTCTGAAACCACACTCACACAAATACCCGGTGCACCACTTCACCGAAAGTGGCCACCAAACTCATCATCACCCTCGGACATTAGTGGCACCCGACGGGGTTTTCATAAACTTTTGATTTATGCTAATAACATGCTCATGCTAACATCACTCTAACTTTACTTGTCAACATGATAATAGCATGACCTTCATAAGTGGTAGGATCAAGCTACATGTATGTGCTCCGGAGGAGCCATGGGTAACATCACTTCAATGATGTACCGGTAGTTATGATCATATGGAACAAAACTATTTTCTACACTAGAATGCATCATAACATATGCTCAGACATGGTCAAAGGGTTGCCTGCCTTGGTCAGCTACGTACCCGAGGTCTTCGAGGTCTTCCGCTCTGATTCCTTCGTCACACGGGTTTTCTATCGTCATAATAAAGTGAAAATAATATGTAGCTCACTCCAAAACAGATCACAAAGTCATTTTAAAAATGTTGGTTATTTTTGATAAATCCAGGTTTTTATTTTAAAAATATTTGCTTGTGTTTCTAAGGAAGGAATAATTTTAAAATCAACTGAACAAAAGCAAAACTATTCCAAATTAATCATTTTTATTATTATAAAATAGAATAGTTTCTGCAAAAATTCAACCAATGGTTCGATTAAATACTACACATTTTTAGAAGAATAACACTGGAAAAATATTATTTTTAAACTGGTTAAATCTTTTTCTAAAAATCTTTGCAAATGAAGTTGTTAAATAAAAGAAAAAGGGCTACAGCCCCTGGCCTGGCTTAGCCTGGGACTGGGCCGTTCTAAAGGCCAGCCAGCTAGCCTGCCCAGGCGCGCGCGCTGTCAGGTTTGAACCTGACATGCGGGCCCCTGCGGTCAGTGCCTGCGGGTTGCGAGGGAGAGAGAGATGGGCCACTGACAGGTGGGGCACACCTGTTGGGGTCGTCTCCTACCTCTGGCCAGAGAGGAGGAGTAGCACGACGGCATAGCTACCGACTTCCTCGGGCCCCAACGAAGATGGAAATGGGTCTAGCTCGTCGTCGCCTACCTGTTGGTTGTCGAGACCACGACGGAGAAGCTCAAGTTCACCGGCGACGAGGAGGCCGCGGCGGAGGAGTTTCGGGCGAAGGTAGAGGCGGTAGCTACATGCATGGATTAGCTTGGGAAAGATAGGGGAAAGATCCCTAGGGTCAAGGGGAGTGGTCTGCGGGCAGAGGAACGCAAGAGTCTTCGTGTAGTCGGAGATCGTCCGGAGCTCCGAGGCGGAGGGGCCTCGGTCTATCTCGAGCACCTGGGCTCTGCTGGTTTGCTGGGGCGGCTAGGGGTGTTAGGGGTTGCTGCGATGCTGTGTGAGGGGTGCAGGAGCGAGGGGGAGAGCTATTTATAGGCTCGCAACGGTGAGCCGATTCGGAAGCACCGGTGAGTCACCATGGCGCGCATGGGGGTGCAAAGAGGAGCTGGGGTCGAAACCACAGTGTGAGGATGTGGTTTTGGACTACCACAACCTACTGCGGGGAAGGGAGAGAGAGGGGAGACGAGCATCCGTGGTCGCGCATCCCTGGCCCTTACTGTTGCGCTTGGGGCACGCGTCGCACTAGCTCTGGCGCAGGAGAGGAGGGGCTCTAATGGTCGTATGAAGCAGAGGGGCTGTCCGGGAAGAGGTTGGACACCTCGGGGGAGGCTGGAACTGGCCTAGGGCGTCCACCCCACCTTGGAGTTCTCTGTAACATGCCCAGGGCGTAGTTTTGGCATGCCACGGCATGCTGGCGCGCTCTGGGGTCCTTTGGACGTGTCTAGCATGTCCTGGACACTAGCTGTGATGAGGCTAGCCGTTGGAGACCCGTGGGAGCTTCGGCTGGTCAAGGGAGACAAGAGAAACAGGTGCTGTCAACTTTGAGATGAAGCTTAGAATGGAGATTTTGGCATTTCTACTTCGAACCAGAGAGGGGGCCAGTTGAGTGGGGCTGTGCCTTGATACTCGCCACCTAATCTGAGAGTTTGGGGTAAAGGGTTGTGGTTTAGCTAAGGTTAAAGGGTTTTTTACCCATCTGTAAGAAGGTGCTCGACAGTGGTTTGGGGTGGTAGCACCCCACCACTGGTTCTGCAACTTAACAGGATTGGGTTTGGTGCTAAAACATGGTGCCTCACCAAGTTCGAGCTCCATTGGACAAGTTTAGCTTTGTAAACTTGAAAACTTCACCATTTGACCAGATCGGTTCCTTCCAAAGGGAGTGTAGGAAACTTAAGTCCCACAAATCCCTTTTTTGGTGTGGAACCCTTATTTGAGGTATTAGGCACTCTTGCAAAGTTTCAACTCCAATGGACTAACTTTGTAATGTAGAGTTGCTCTAACTTCAATCTGGACAGAAGGTGTTTTGCAGTTATTTGGTGTCCTTAATCACCTTGGACCAAGGTGAAACTTTATGTGGACACCAAATATGGCTTAGGGATATCACTAAAATTTCTATGATTTTATTGAGAATATTTCCTTTGGAAATACTTCAAAAGGTCAAAACAGACAGAAATGGTTTTCAGGGTTTTACTCAAATAATAGTAATATAAAGATGGGTTAAAATCTTATGTATGGAAAATATATGTCCTTCTGATCATGTCCAAATTTAATGAGGATTTTCTAAGGCAGAAAAGTATTTTTGCATATAGGAATACCATTTTTGGCCTCAGAAATGGACATGCCAATAAATCAGAAAAATAATTCACAAAATAATTATTCTCTAATTTTTGGTGAACTAAAATGGGGCTAAAATCAGATCACCAACTTTGGGTAAGAACACTCCTTGCCATCAAGGGCATGTAGTGCAACTCAAAGCAGGGTTTTATTTCAATCAGAAAATATGAAAAAGGTTTTGAAAATAATTTGATTTGAGAAATGTGGTTTTTATCATTACATGATCAAGCGTACAATCTTACAATGACAATCATGGCACTCACAACATTATTTCGAATTTTTTTAATAATCTCAAATTTTTGAATTACATAAAGAGTGGTAGTGAAAACAGGGTGTGACACTGCATGGGTAGGAGAGGTTGATTTGGTCGAAAGAAGTTTGGGGACCCTAGAGATCAAGATTCAATTGATTGGATCGGAATATCTTGGTCTCAATACATGAGTAGGTGGTTGTCTCTCAGAAAATGGATCTGGAAATGAAGTGTTTGTTTTGAGTGCTTCTCCCACAAATGAGAGGTGGGTGAAGGGGTATATATAGGCAACAGCCAAAATCCAACCATTACATACAAAAGAGCAAACTCGGTGACATCGAAGTGGACAACTCGGTGGTACCAATTAGCACTAAAGTGATGAACTTTTGAATCTCGGTGACACCGATATATAGAACTCAGTGGCACCGAAAAGGTGACTAACGGCCAGTTGGCCAAACTTGGTGGCACCTATACTCAAACTCGCAAATTCTGATTTTATCTATCTTGATAATAGAATGTAGGTCACACTTAACTTGGTAGCACCGATGCAGTTTCGGTTGCACCGATTTTGTTGGAATGGCTAGGGTTATGTCTTAGGTCCAAACTCGATGGGTCCAATGTGCAAATGTTGGTGACGCCGAA
The DNA here is from genome assembly GCF_904849725.1 of Hordeum vulgare subsp. vulgare. Lineage (NCBI taxonomy): Eukaryota > Viridiplantae > Streptophyta > Magnoliopsida > Poales > Poaceae > Hordeum > Hordeum vulgare. Next base: position 302,209,778 of record NC_058519.1, read on the forward strand.
TTTGTGTATGTGGAACTTGACAGAGTGGATATGCGGGGAATACGGCTGAGTGTTTTGGTGGCTAACTTTGAGCATTTGAGCAATCAGTTCATTTTACTACCTCACCCCCTTTTAATAGTATTGGCTTTCCTATGGACTCAAAAATGATTTCTCACAAATATAAAATGAAGAGTCTTCTAGCTTGAAGCTTGAGCCAATATTATTCCTTTCTTGCATCCAGGGGCATCTCCACATAAACCTTAAGCCAAAGCATCTTTTGTCAGGGGCACCCCCTTTTAATAGTATTGGCTTTCTAGTAACTCCTTTATTTATTTGCATTAAATCACCTTGTAATGAAGCTCGGCCGGTCGTGGCATGCACTTTATAAACCTGTCTCGAGCTCCAGCTCAATGGTTCAACATCTTGTAATCTTTCATACCCCATAAGATAACATCAACCTCACGGCTCAAGACGTCGGGATGTTACCACTTCTGAGTGTGGCCTAAAGTCTACATTTGAGTGTATCCACTTTGCCTAGTTAGACTTTTCCCCTCCATTCGTACCCCTAGGTACTATTGTCAGGAGCATTCCCACGACACCCCCTTTCGCAGCGGAGCAGCTGCCGAATGAGGTAAGCTATTGAGCATCTGGACCGAGTGAACTTCTTTGTTCCTTCAACTCCTATTTGTGATTTTGCTTTCTTTATTCGGCAGGCTTTTACAGGGCTGGTTAGTTCCATTACGGTGATTGACCTCTCACCCATTGACATGGAGAGTGACACTAAGAACGAGGACACCGAGCACCCGGAGGGCTTGGCGGACGATGACGATGATGACGGCGACGATGAGGAGACAGAGGAGAGCGAAGACGACCACGGAGACGAGGCGGAATTTTCTCCATGTGACGAAGTAACCATACAGACCCGTTCCAAGATTGTGTCAGGACCTTGGAGTCTATGCCGGCTCCTCAAAAACTCCATCGGTAGCGAAGTCGAGTGTGTCGGCAATGCCGACTTGCAACTCCAAACAAGGTCGGAGCCAGCGTGAGGCGCTATCGGAGCAGGCCACCAAGCAGTCGAAGATCAGAAGCTCCAAACCTGGCAAGGCCGTTCTGCCGCGCATCAAGGTCAATGTACCCATGGCTTGGGCGTAAGTACTTTCACTGAGTGATTCATCCCAGTTTGAGCAACGTCTTCCGAGTGATAATTGGATTTCTGTTGTTTTTGTTGAGGCCCGATACCTCGACTACTTCACAACAGCCTAATACCTCTGAAAAAGGTAGAGACGACATTGATGTCGCTTCGTTAAAGGTAATCCTTGGAATTTTCTGGAGATTCATTCGAGATTCGGGCTCTGGCCATCTGAGTGGCCTTTTGAATGTCTTGTGAAAATGTGTAGAGCCATGAAATGTGATTGAACTCAACGCTGACGACCCCTCTGTAGTTGGAGAAGTGCTCAAGCATGCTTCGACTCCGAGCCTAGTGAGCATCAACGACAAGATTCTCATGGTGCAGGAGACCGCCTTGGCTGGGGCGTCACTCGAACTCTGTCCGCTGACCACTTTGTTGCCCCTCCCCAAGGACCGCAACATCTTCCAGCTCCACTATACCCCAGAAGATGAGGAGGGGGAGCGCAACGAAGCCTTGGCTCAGCTAGACGTGATGGTTGGGCGATTGAAGGAGGTGTATGCCGCGAGTGAAGCGGTGGCGAAGAACCTTGGGGTGACTCCATCACGTACGCAGTTGTTTCTAAATCTGTCCCCGAGTGGGAATTCTAAGTGGGCATGTTCGTAGGCTCACCCACTGGGTGTTTGCTTTTAGTGGGAGCACGCGGAGCGCACACATTGTGTGTGGTCCCCGAGGCTACTGTCGAATGGGGCAGTCGGCGTTAGACTCATTTTCTTTCTATGTTCGATTGAGTCTAGTTTCTGGAAATATGCCCTAGAGGCAATAATAAAATGGTTATTATCATATTTCCTTGTTCATGATAATCGTCTATTGTTCATGCTATAATTGTATTAACAGGAAACATTAATACATGTGTGAATAAATAGATCACAATGTGTCCCTAGCAAGCCTCTAGTTGGCTAGCTCGTTGATCAATAGATGATCATGGTTTCCTGATCATGGGCATTAGATGTCAATGATAACGGGATCACATCATTGGGAGAATGATGTGATGGACAAGAACCAATCCTGAGCATAGCACTAGATCGTATTTTTCGTATGATGTTAAGTGTCTTGTCGTTCGACCGTGAGATTGTGCAACTCCCGGATACCGTAGGAGTTCTTTGGGTGTATCAAACGTCACAACGTAACTGGGTGACTATAAAGGTGCACTATGGGTACCTCTGAAAGTGTCTATTGGGTTATTACGAATCGGGATCGGGATTTGTCACTCCGTGTGACGGAGAGGTATCTCTGGGCCCACTCGGTAGAACATCATCATGAGCTCAATGTAACTAAGGAGTTAGAAACTGGATGATGTGCTACGGAACGAGTAAAGAGACTTACCGGTAACGAGATTGAACAAGGTATACGTATACCGACGGTCGAATCTCGAGCAAGTTCTATACCGACAGACGAAGGGAATTGTATACGGGATTGATTGAATCCTTGAAATTGTGGTTCCTCCAATGAGATCATCATGGAATATGTGGGAGCCACCATGGGTATCCATATCCCGCTGATGGTTATTGGCCGGAGAGTGTCTCGGTCATGTCTAAATGCCTCCCGAACCCTTAGGGTCTACACACTTAAGGTTCGATGACGCTAGGGTTATAGGGAATTGTTGGACGAGGTTACCGAAGGATGTTCGGAGTCCTGGATGAGATCCCGGGCGTCATGAGGAGCTCCGGAATGGTCCGGAGGTAAAGATTGATATATAGAATGGATGGGTTTGGACGCCGGGAGGGGCCACAAGCCCCGGAGGGCTACATGGGCCAAGTGTGGGAGGGAACCAGCCCATAGGTGGGCTGGTGTACCCCCCACACCCAGCCCATGCGCAACCAAGAGGGAGGGAGGGGAAACCCTAGGCGCTGGTGGGCCTAAGGCCCACCTAGGGGTGCGTCACCCCCTCTCCCCACCCTGGCCGTCGCACCTCCCATCTGGGGGGCTCCCGCACCACCTAGGGTGGGAACCATAGGGGTGGCACACCCCCCTCCTCTCCTCCTATATATAGAGAGGGTTTTGGGGCTGTTTTAGACACAGTTTTCCCTCTCCCTCGGCGCAGCCTTGCTCCACTCCTTCCACCTCTCCCACGGTGCTTGGCGAAGCCATGCCGGGAGACCTCGTCTCTCCATCGACACCATGTCGTCGTGCTGCCGGAGGTCTTCCCCAACCTCTCCCTCCGCCTTGTTGGATCAAGGTGTAGGAGACGTCACCAGGCTGCACGTGTGTTGAACGCGGAGGTGTCGTGGTTCGGCGCTAGATCGGAATCACACCGCGATCTGAATCGCTGCGATTACGACTCCATCAACCGCGTTCTAGCAACGCTTCCGCTTAGCGATCTTCAAAGGTATGAAGATGCACTCACCCCTCTCTCGTTGCTGGTCTCTCCATAGGAAGATTTGTCTATGGCGTAGGAAAATTTTGAATTTATACTACGTTACCCCAACAGTGATATCCGAGCCAGGTTTTCTATGCGTAGATTCTATGCACGAGTAGAACACAAAAGGTTGTGGGCGATGATTTGTCAATTGCTTGCCTCTACTAGTCTTATTCTTTTCCGGCGGTATTGTAGGATGAAGCGGCCCGGACCGACCTTACACGTACGCTTACGTGAGACAGGTTCCACCGACAGACTTGCACACACTGCATAAAGGTGGCTAGCGGGTGTCAGTCTCTCCCACTCTAGTCGGATTGCATTTGATGAAAAGGGTCCTTATGAATGGTAAATAGGTTTGGCATATCATCATTGTGGCTATCACATGGGTAAGAAGGCGTTCTTGCTAGAAACCCAAATCAGCTACGTAAAACTTGCAACGACAATTAGAGGACGTCTAACTTGTTTTTGCAGGGTTTGACATGTGATGTGATACAGCCAATGTTGTGATGTTGCATGTATGATGTATGAGATGATCATGTTATTGTAATAGGATTCACGACTTGCATGTGGATGAGTATGACAACTAGCAAGAGCCATAGGAGTTGTCTTAATTTATTGTATGAGATGCAACGCCATCTGTTTATTACTTTTACTTCCTTGCTAACGGTTAGCTATAGTAGTAGTGGTAGTAGTAGTTGGCATGACGACTTCACGGAGACACGATGATGGAGATCATGGTGTCACTCCGGTGACAATGATGATCATGCGATGCCTGAAGATGGAGATCGAAAGAGCAAATATGATAATGGCCATATCATGTCACTATATGATTGCATGTGATGTTTATCATGTTTTTCATCTTATTTCTTAGAACCACTGTAGCATCATAAGGTGACCCCTCTGAAAATTTCGAGAATGTATTCCCCTAAGTGTGCACCATTGCGAAGGATCGTTGTCTCGAAGCACCACATGATGATCGGGTGTGATAGGTTCTAACGTTCGCATGCAACGGGTGTAAGCCAGATTTACACACGCGAAACACTTAGGTTGACTCGACGAACTTAGCATGTACAGACATGACCTCGAATACAAGAGACGGAAAGGTCGAACATGTGTCGTATGGTTGAATACGATCAGCATGAAGTTGCTCACCATGACGACTAGTCCGTCTCACGTGATGATCGGACACGGGTTAGTCAACATGGATCATGTATCACTTAAGTTGATACTTAAGTGGGAGTTCATACTTAAGTTGATTAAATGAACTTAATTTTCATGAACTTATTCTAAAATTTGTCTTTATAAATAATGTAGATGGCCAACGTCAACCTCAATTTCAACGCATTCCTAGAGAAAAACAAGGTGAAAGGTGATGGTAGCAACTATGCGGACTGGGTCCGCAACTTGAAGCTCATCCTTGAAGAAGATAAAAAGGATTATGTCCTTGATGCGCCGCTATTTGACCCTCCTGATCGTGCAGCAGCCCAGGACATTCTGAACATCTGGCAAACGCAGAGTGATGACTACTCTCTGGTTAGGTGTGGCATGTTATACAGTTTGGAAACGGGGCTCCAAAGGCGTTTTGAGCAACACGGTGCATATGAGATGTTCCAAGAGCTGAAACTAGTTTTTCAAAATCATGCCCGTGTTGAGAGCTATGAAGTCTCCGACAAGTTCTTTAGCTGTAAGATGGAAGAGAACAGTTCTGTCAGTGAGCACATACTCAAAATGTCTGGGTTACATGGTCATCTGACTTCACTTGGAGTCGAACTTCCGGATGATGCTATAATTGACAAAATCCTCCAGTCTCTCCCACCAAGCTACAAAGGTTTTGTGGTGAACTACAACAAGCAAGGGATGGAGAAGACCATTCTCGAGTTGTACTCGATGCTCAAGTCTGCAGAAGTAGAAATCAAGAAAGAGCATCAAGTGTTGATGGTTAATAAGACCACCAGTTTCAAGAAGGGCAAGGGTAAGAAGAACTTCAAGAAAGACGGCAAAGTCGTTGCCGCGCACGGTAAGCCAGATATCGGGAAGAAGAAAAAGAATGGACCCAAGCCTGAGACTTAGTGCTTCTATTGCAAGGGAAAAGGTCACTTGAAGCGGAACTGCCCCAAGTACTTAGCGGACAAGAAGACCGGCGATATTAAAGGTATATATGATATACATGTTATTGATGTGTACCTTACTTGCGCTCATAGTAGCTCCTCGGTATTTGATACCGGTGTTGTTGCTCACATTTGCAACTCAAAGCAGTAATTATGGAATAAGCCGAGACTGGCCAAGGACGAGGTGACGATGCGCGTCGGGAATGGCTCCAAGGTCGATGTGATCGCCGTCGGCATGCTGCCTCTACATCTACCGTCGGGATTAGTTTTAAACCTTAATAATTGTTATTTAGTACCAGCTTTGACCATGAATATTGTATCAGGGTCTTTCTTAATGCGAGAGGACTACTCATTTAAGTCAATGAATAATGGTTGTTCTATTTATATGAGTGATCTATTTTATGGTCATGCTCCGCTGGTGAATGGTTTATTCTTGATGAATCTCGATCGTGATGTTACACATATTCATAGTGTGAGTACCAAAAGATGTAAAGTTGATAGTGATAGTCCCACATACTTGTGGCACTATCGACCTGGTCATATCGGTGTTAAGCGCATGAAGAAGCTCGATACTGATGGAATATTAGAGTCTCTTGACTTTGAATCATTTGACACATGCGAACCGTGCCTCATGGGCAAGATGACTAAGAATCCATTCTCAGGTATAATGGAGAGAGCAACTGACTTGTTGGAAATAATACATACTGATGTGTGTGGCCCAATGAACGTTGAAGCTCACGGTGGCTACCGTTATGTTCTCACTCTCACCGATGATTTGAGTAGGTATGGGTATATCTACTTGATGAAGCACAAATCTGAGACGTTCGAAAAGTTCGAGGAATTTCCGAGTGAGGTTGCGAATTAACGCGACAGAAAAATTAAGTGTCTACGATCTGATCGTGGAGGAGAATATCTGAATCACGAGTTTGGCACACACCTAAGGAAGTGTGGAATCGTTTCACAACTGACGCCGCCTGGCACACCGCAACGCAACGGAGTGTCTGAATGTCGTAATCGCACTTTATTAGATATGGTACGATCTATGATGTCTCTTACCGACTTGCCGCTATCATTTTGGGGATACACATTAGAAACTGCAGCATTCACTTAAAATAGGGCACCGTCTAAATCCGTTGAGACAACACCGTATGAACTATGGTTTGGCAAGAAACCTAAGATGTCGTTTCTTAAATTTTGGGGCTTCGATGCTTATGTGAAGAAACTTCAACCAGAGAAACTCGAACCCAAAGCGGAGAGATGCGTATTCATAGGATACCCTAAGAAAACTATTGGGTATACCTTCTATCTTAGATCCGAAGGTAAAACCTTTGTTGCCAAGAACGGATCCTATCTAGAGAAAGAGTATCTCTCGAAAGAAGTAAGTGGGAGGAAAGTAGAACTTGATGAGGTAATTACACCCCCTCTCGAACCAGAAAGTAGCGCAGCGCGGGAAATTGTTCCTATGGAGCCTACACGAACTGAAGAGGAAGTTAATGGTGATGATCATGAAGCTTCGGATCAAGTTGCTACTCAACAAAGAAGGTCCACAAGGGTACGCTCCGCACCAGAGTGGTACGACAACCCTGTGATGGAAATCATGTTGTTAGACAACGGTGAACCTTCGAACTACGAAGAAGCAATGGCGGGCCCAGATTCCAACAAATGGATTGAGGCTATGAAATCCGAGATAGGATCCATGTATGAGAACAAAATATGGACTTTGGTGGACTTGGCTGATGATCGGCGAGCCATAGAAAATAAATGTATCTTCAAGAAGAAGACTGATGCAAACGGTAATGTGACCGTTTATAAAGCTCGACTTGTCGCAAAGGGTTCTCGACAAATTCAAGGAATTGACTACGAAGACACTTTCTCTCCCGTAGAGAAGATGAAGTCAGTCCGAATCATGTTAGTAATTGCCGCTTTTCATGATTATGAAATTTGGCAGATGGACGTCAAAACAACGTTCCTTAACGGAATCTTAAGGAAGAGTTGTATCTGATGCAACCAGAAGGTTTTGTCGTCCCTAAGGGTGCTAACAATGTGTGCAAGCTCCAGCTCTCCATCTATGGGCTGGTGCAAGCATCTCGGAGTTGGAACATTTGCTTTAATGAGGTGATTAAAGCTTTTGGGTTCATACAGGTTTTGCGGAGAAGCCTGTCTGTACAAGAAAGTGATTGGGAGCTCTGTAGTTTTCCTCATACTATATGTGGATGACATATTATTGATGGGGAATAACACAGAATTGTTGGAGAGCATAAAGATCTATTTGAACAAGAGTTTTTCGATGAAGGACCTTGGAGAAGCTGCATACCTATTAGACATCAAGATCTATAGAGATAGATCGAGACACCTCATAGGTCTTCCGCAAAGTACATACCTTGACAAGATATTGAAGAAGTTCCATATGGAAAAATCAAAGAAGGGGTTCTTGCCAGTTTTCCAAGGTATGAGATTGAGTAAGACTCAGTCATCGACCACGACAGGAGATAGAGAGAAGATTAGTCCTGTCCCCTACTCTTCAGCCGTAGGCTCTCTAATGTATGCCATGCTGTGTACCAGACCTGATATAAACCTTGCCATAAGTTTGGTAAGGAGGTACCAAAGTGATCCCGGTATGGAATACTAGACAGCGGTCAAGAATATCCTTAAGTACCTGAAGAGGACTAAGGAGATGTTTCTTGTTTATGGAGGTGACGAAGAGCTCGTCGTAAAGGGTTACGTCGCTGCTAGCTTTGACATAGATCCGGATGACTCTAAGTCACAGACCGGATACGTGTATGTTTTGAATGGTGGGGCAGTGAGCTAGTGCAGCAGCAAGCAAGAAGTCGTGGCAGCATCTACATGTGAAGCGGAGTACATAGCTGCTTTAGAAGCGGCTCATGAAGGAATTTGGATGAAGGAGCTCATCACCGACCTTGGAGTGGTTCCGAGCGCGTCGGGTCCAATGACACACTTCAGTGATAACACTGGGCCATTGCCATAGCCAAGGAGCCCAGGTTTCACCGGAATACCAAGCACATCAAACGCCGCTACAACTCCATCGAGGACCTTGTCCAGACTGGAGTAATAGATATTTGTAAAGTACACACAAATCTGAATGTTGCACACCCATTTACTAAACCTCTTCCTCGAGCAAAACATGATCAACACCATAACGCTATGGGTGTTCGATACATCACCATGTAACTAGATTATTGACTCTAGTGCAAGTGGGAGACTGTTGGAAATATGCCCTAGAGGCAATAATAAAATGGTTATTATCATATTTCCTTGTTCATGATAATCGTCTATTGTTCATGCTATAATTGTATTAATACGAAACAGTAATACATGTGTGAATAAATAGATCACAATGTGTCCCTAGCAAGCCTCTAGTTGGCTAGCTTATTGATCAATAGATGATCATGGTTTCCTGATCATAGGCATTAGATGTCATTCATAACGGAATCACATAATTGGGAGAATGATGAGATGGACAAGACCTAATCCTGAGCATAGCACTAGATCGTATTGTTCGTATGCTAAAGCTTTTCTAACGTCAAGTGTCGTTTCCTTCGACCGTGAGATTTTGCAACTCCTCGATACCATAGGAGTGCTTTGGGTGTATCAAACGTCACAACGTAACTGGGTGACTATAAAGGTGCACTACGGGTTCCTCTGAAAGTGTCTGTTGGGTTGGTACGAATCGAGATCGGGATTTCTCACTCCGTGTGACGGAGAGGTATCTCTGGGCCCACTCGGTAGAACATCATCATGATCTCAATGTGACTAAGGAGTTAGAAACTGGATGATGTGCTACGGAACGAGTAAAGAGACTTACCGGTAACGAGATTGAACAAGGTATAGGTATACCGACGATCGAATCTCGGGCAAGTCTACATGCCTCCCGGGTATAGGTATAGGTATAGCCACCATGGGTATCCAGATCCCGCTGATGGTTATTTGATGGAGAGTGTCTCGGTCATGTCTACATGCCTCCCGAACCCATACGGTCTACACACTTAAGGTTCGATGACGCTAGGGTTATAGGGAATTGTTGTACGAGGTTACCGAAGGATGTTCGGAGTCCCGGATGAGATCTCAGACGTCACGAGGAGCTCCGGAATAGTCCAGAAGTAAAGATTGATATATAGGATGGATGGGTTTGGACGCCAGAAATGTTTCGGGTAGCACCGGCAAAGTGTCGGGACCACTGGAAGGCTACATGGGCCAAGTGCGGGAGGGAACCAGCCCCCAGGTGGGCTGGTGTGCCCCCCACACCCAGCCCATGCGCAACCAAGAGGGAGGGAGGGGAAACCCTAGGCGCTGGTGGGCCTAAGGCCCACCTAGGGGTGCGCAACCCCCTCTCCCTGCCCTGGCCGCCGCATCTCCCGTCTGGGGTGGCTGCCGCACCACCTAAGGTGGGAACCCTAGGGGTGGCACACCCCCCTCCTCTCCTCCAATATATAGAGAGGGTTTTTGGGCTGTTTTAGACACAGTTTTCCCTCTGCCTCGGCGCAGCCCTTCTCCCCTCCTTCCTCCTCTCCCACGGTGTTTGGCGAAGCCCTGCCGGGAGACCTCTTCTCTCCATCGACACCACGTCGTCGTGCTGCCGGAGATCTCCCCAACCTCTCCCTCCTCCTTGCTGGATCAAGGTGCGGGAGGCATCATCGGGCTGCACGTGTGTTGAACGCGGAGGTGTCGTGGTTCGACACTAGATCGGAATCACACCGCGATCTGAATCGCCCCGAGTACGACTCCATCAACAGTGTTCTAGCAACGCTTCCGCTTAGCGATCTTCAAAGGTAAGAAGATGCACTCACCCCTCTCTCGTTGTTGGTCTCTCCATAGGAAGATCTGAATATGGCGTAGGAAATTTTTTAATTTATGCTACGTTACCCCAACACTAGTAGGGTGTGGTGTCGTTTTCTTTCCTCTAGCCTTCCAGTGGGGGCGTGCTGAGCACACCCACTGGGCGTAGTCCCCGAGGCTACTATCAATTGGAGCAGTCGACGGTAGTCTTAGTTTCCTTGTGTTGATTGATAGAGGCATGTCAGGTGTTGATCCCTTAACCTCTATCGCCCAAGTAGGGGCTCGCTGAGAGCACCACTAGGTATAGTCCCCGAGGCTACTGTCAACACGAGCAGTCGGCGGTAGTCTTAGAGTCGCGATATTATATTATGCCTTACTTGTATTTGTTGATTGCAGACTTCTTGTGGGCCCGTGGGCCATGATGATGCCATGGAGAAATATTTGTAGGAACTATGACGGAGCCTCGATGCGGAAAAATCCAAGAACAAGCGAGTAGAGAAGGAAAAACGAACAACCGAAGGTAATCTTTCATCATCCGACTACTTCTCGCTTCGGTTATCTTTCCTTATCCAACTGAGGTTGTCTTCTCAGAAGGATGCTCTCGAGAAGAGGGGTGAATAGCTCACATTCGCTTGGAAGGAGGCCAAGCAGAAGACCCAGGTGGCTGAGTCCAAGCTCAAGATGTTTGGAACTTTGGACGAAGAGAATCGACTTTCAAAAGCCGGTGCGGTGAAGACTGCAGCGGAGCTTGCCGAGCTGAAGAAGCACTATGCTGAGTGTGAGACCAACTTTGAGAAGATCGCCGCCAAGAAATCTGAGCTAGAGAAGTTTGTCGAGGACTTCAGCTTTGAACTGTGAGAAGCTCAAAGGTATGTTGAGCATCCGAATGCTTCCCCATAGTAAGTCTAAAATTTCGGAGTGACGTTTCTCATCCTTTTGTTTCCTGGTGAGTGCAGCCTTCGACGCCGGTGTTGAAGAAGAGACGGCGCGAATAGAGAAAGAGCTTGATCCCAAGAGAGGGCTTCTGAAGGACAGCACTGCTTTTTCTCTCCTCACGCTGGCGGCTCACGCCGATTATCTACTGGCTTGTTTAAAGTGGCTCCGGTCGGCCATTGGGGAGATAGATCAGGAGAAATCCCCTGATAATGCTCCAGTGAAGGATGCCCAGACCATCGTGATCCGTGTGAAGGCCATTCCCAATGAACTCAAGTCGTGGAAGAAGTCTCCGACAAGGGCTGTTTCAGACATTGCCCTTTCACTCGTGTGCATCCATTGCAAGGGGGTGGATTAAGAAAAGATTAAGAGTCTCCGGGTCGTCAACCGCAAAAGTGCCAACTCGAGGACTTCATGGAGATGTTCGTTGCGACTGCCACTCGGATTGCAGAGGGGATCGTCCTTGACACCTTTGTGGAAGTAGTGGAATCTTCTGCCTCCGAGTGATGCTCGAAGAAAAAACATTTAAACTTTAATTCAACCCGGAATGTCGAATGATTTTATTTTAACCCCAAACTTCGAGCTGGCTCTGGACCCTCTTTCATGTGCACGTTTAGCTGAAATTGATATCCTTTCTCCATATTTGAGTTTGGATCTTATTTGATTGGTCTTCTTTATTTAGGATCACTTTTACTCAGCCGAAAACCAGTTCGCATCCGACTCCCTCGAGTGTGAAAGTTGTCCTCACTCGGGATTGTTTTTGACTTTGACGAAAGCTTGTTCGCAGCCAAGCCCTTGCGTGAGGAGGTTGTCCTAACTCGGGATCGCTTGTCACTTAGGAAAAAGGTGGTTCACAGCTAAGCCCCCGAGTGAGGAGTTTGTCCTCACTCGGGATTGTTTGTGACTTACGCGAAAGATGGTTCACAGTTATGCCCCCGAGTGAGGAGGTTGTCTTCACTCAGGATCGTTTGTCACTTAGGCGAATGCTCGTTCGTAGCTAACTCCCTGAGTGTGGAGGTACGCCTCACTCGAGATAGATTATACCTAGGCGAAAGCAGAATCGCTGATTGGGATAATTGTCCTATTCATCTTGGCGTCCGAATGAAGATCTTGCCTTCATTCAGAACCGCTTTAACTTAGGCGAAAACTAGTCCATAGCTAAGCCCCCAAGTGTGGTCTGTCTATCTTGGTGTCCTAACAAAGATCTTGTCTTCATTCAGAACAATTTTAACTTAGGCGAACGCTGATTCACAGCTAAGCCCCCGAGTGAGGAGCTACTCCGCACTCGACGCATGTTTTACCTTAAGCAAAAAAAGGTTCGGAGTTAAGGATTTTATACCCATTGGGGGTGTGTTTCACCGGAGGGTAGTGTCTGCAGATATTTGAAGAAAGTAAGCACTTTATTGTTCTAATCATTTGTATTCATTACAGGAATGAAAAAGGAAAGTTCTATGTGCGGAACTTGCGGAGCAGATCCACATTCCAGGTTTTCGGTTCCTCCATGTCATTATCGACGTTCTACACCCGATAAGCCCCGTTGTGCAGGACTTTGGAGATGGCGAATGGCCCATGCCACGAAGGTACCATCTTGTGGGGTTTCTGTTGGTCCAGTTGGAGGGCCAAATCCCCCTCTTGAAACGCTCGTCCCCTGGCTTGCTTGTCATGGCAGCATCGAGGACCGAATGAGGGCTAGCTTTCTCTCTGTTGCTCCAGAAGATCCAAATTCTCTTGGCGTGCAGCTTCAGCATCAGCTCTGTTGTACTGCTCCACTCGGGGGGAGTTGTGGCGTAAGTCATTCAGAAGAACGGCTTCTGACCCATACTCCATGAAGAATAGAGTACGCGTGGTTGAATGATTCAGAGTCGTTCGCATACCCCATGGGACAGATCATAGTTGTTATACCCATGCGCATGCGGCATATTTCATGTCTGTCATCAGTCGGGGCTTCAGTCCTTGAAGTATCATACCATTTACCCGTTCCGCCTGCCCATTCGACTGCTGGTGCACCATGGAGGCATAACTACCCGAATGCCGTGGGAGTGCAGAAATCGTGAAACTCATCTGAATCGAAGTTGGTTCCATTGTCGGTGATGATGTCGTGAGGAAATCCAAATCTAAATAGGATCTTCCAAAAGAAGCTTACGGCAGTCGCCGCGTCCAAGTTTTTGATTGGTTTAGCTTCGACCCACTTGTTGAACTTATCCACCGCAACTAGCAGGTGGGTGAATCTGCTCGTCCCAATGCGCAAAGGGCCGACCATGTCGATGGCCCATACAATGAATGGCCAAGTGAGAGGAATATTTTTTAGCGCGGATGCACGCTTATGTGACTAATTCTTGAAGAACTGGCATCCGACAAATAGGTCCACCAAGTCCCTTGCTGCCTCATTGGCTCGAGGACAATAAAAACCTGCTCGGAAGGCCTTGGCTACCAGGGTTTGATAGGACGCGTGACGTCCACAGGTTCCCGAGTGGATCTCGTGCAAGATTTGTAGTCCTTCTTCTAGGGAAATGCACTTTTGGCTGACTCCTGTAACACTCTTGTTGTACAGTTTGTCCTCGAGTACTTCGAAAGCTTTAGACTGCCAAACGATTTGGCAGGCTTCTTCTTCATTCTCGGGAAGCTCTTGCTAGAGCATGTAGGCCCGATAAGGTTCTGCCCATTCGGGCATGATGACCAACATCTCGTGGATGAGGTCAACCACGTCTGGGACGTTGCTATCAGTCGAATTATACGAACCGATTGCTTGCGGGGGCTGTTGATGACCCACAAGTATAGGGGATCAATCGTAGTCCTTTCGATAAGTAAGAGTGTCGAACCCAACGAGGAGCAGAAGGATCTGACAAGTGGTTTTCAGCAAGGTAAAATCTGTAGGCACGGAAATTGTCGGTAACAAGTGATTGTGTGGTGAGATGAATTGTAGCAAGCAACAAGTAAAAAAAAGTAGCAACGGTGCAGCAAAGCGGAGCAATCCCTTTTGTAGCAAGGGACAAGCCTGGACAAAGTCTTATAGGAGGAAAAACGCTCCCAAGGACACACGGGAATTTCTATCATGCTAGTTTCATCATGTTCATATGATTCGCGTTCGTTACTTTGATAGTTTGATATGTGGCTGCACCGGCGCTTGGGTACTTCCCTTACTTGGACAAGCATCCCACTTATGATTAACCCCTCTCGCAAGCATCCGCAACTATGAAAGAAGAATTAAGACAAAGTCTAACCATAGCATTAAACTAGTGGATCCAAATTAGCCCCTTACGAAGCAACGCATAAACTAGGGTTTAAGCTTCTGTCACTCTAGCAACCCATCATCTACTTACTACTTCCCAATGCCTTCCTTTAGGCCCAAATAATGGTGAACTGTTATGTAGTCGACGTTCACATAACACCACTAGAGGAAAAACAACATACAACATATCAAATTGTCGAACGAATACCAAATTCACATGACTACTAGTGGCATGACTTATCCCATGTCCTCACGAAGAAAAGTAACTACTGACAAAGCATAATCGTATTCATGACCAGAGAGGTAATGAGTAGCATCAAGGATCTCAACATAAACTCTTCCACCAAACAATCCAACTAGCATCAAATACAAAGAGTAATCAACACTACTAGCAATCTTACAAGTACCAATCGGAGTCGCTAGACGGAGATTGGTTACAAGTGATGAACTAGGGTTTGGAGATGAGATGGTGTTGATGAAGATGTTGATGGTGATGAGTCCCCTCCGATGAGAGGAGTGTTGGCGATGACGATGGCCATGATTTCCCCCTCCGGAAGGGAAGTTTCCCCGGCAGGATCGTCGTGCTGGAGCTCTAGATTGGTTCTGCTCAAGTTCGGCCTCGTGGCGGCGAAGAATCCACGAAAAAGCTCCTCCCTGATTTTTTTCCTGGACGAAACCCTTCATATAGCAAAAGAGGGGGCAAGTGGGCCAGTGGGCCAGTGGGCTGCCCACAAGCCCTCAAGGCGCAACCTGGGGGGTGGCCACACCGTGCAGGCTTGTGGGCACCCCTTGGTGCCCCTCTGGCACTTCTTCGGCCCAATATTTTTGATAAATCGGAAAAAAACTCCTCGTTCATTTTTACGGCGTTTGGAGTTGCGCAGAATAGGTATCTCATACTTGCTCCACTTTCAGGCCAGAATTCCAGTTGCCGGTATTCTCCCTCTTCATGTAAACTTTGCAAAATAAGAGAGAAAAGGCATAAGAATAGTACCGTGAAGTGAAATAACAGCCCAAGAAGCGATAAATATCAACATGAAAACATGATGCGAAATGGACGTATCAACTTCCCCAAGCATAGACCTCGCTTGTCCTCAAGAGAAAGCCAAGCTCAATAAATATGTCCACGTGTTTAGGGAGAGAGGTGTCGACAAAACAAGATACGAACATGCATGCATCATGATCATGATCAGAACAGCAATACCAACATATAATCTCTCATGCTAAAGTGATAATTCCTTCACAAAGTAAAGCATGGATCAAGAATCTTACCGAGAAATAACAACCGATAGCCTTTAGTCACTGAAGCAATTGCAATTTATCACAACATCAGAAAGAGTCAAATAAGAGCTTGTAAAGCAAATCCACATACTCAATCATTCTTTCGTTCTCTACAATTGCTACAACTCACGTGGTACTCATGAGATCAAAGTTTCAGCTGGACACAGAGAAAGATAGGGGCTTACAGTTTTGCCTGCCAACTACTTACCTCAAGGGTAATGTCAACAATAATAATTCATGAATGCCTACCTCCAAGTTGACATATGAATATAGATATTTCCCAAGGATCTGACGTTAGCCAAGAAAAAGGCAAAATAATGAATTGGTGAAGATCACCATGACTCTTTCAGGGGCAAAAAGTAAAGGTACAAGATAGGCCCTTCGGAGAGGGAAGCAGAGGTTGTCATGCGCTTTTAAGGTTTGGCTGTGTGTCCTCTTAGTGCGGAGGAACGTCACTTTATATTGCCCCTTGTGATAAAAAAAACTTTATTATGCAGTCTGTCTCTTTTATGTCTTCCTCATCACAGGTTCGTACAAAGCTTATTTTCCATACACTAATAGATCATGCATATTAGAGAGCAGTTTTTTGTTGCTTGCACCGATGACAACTTACTTGAGGGATCTTATTCAATCCATAGGTTGGTATGGTGGACTCACATGGCAAAACTGGGTTGAAGGTTTATGGATGCACAAGTAGTATCTCTACTTAGTGCGGGAGGTTTGGCTAATATGAGGTGGAAGCAACCGTCACATGCTAAGGGATCTCTAATCATATAACATTGTTCGGAGCCAAGCAAACACAATTCATTATGTTGTCTTCCTTGTCCAACATCTACTTCTAGGGATGCAATAGTTTAGTGAGTGTTCACAATCATAGATGGTGTCAGAGATGATATATTTATATGTGAACCTCTCCTTCTTTATCACTTCCTATTAATTGCAACCATGACCAAGTTCTACGTTTGTCTACCCTCAACAAGTTTCAATCCTCATTCTTTTTATATGTGAAGCCATCACTTCCCATAAGATCATTACATGATCTTTCATGCTTTTTTTCTATTCTCACTCTATTGATCATGGCAAGAGGCAAAGCCCTTCAACTAAGACACTCTTTGTTATATGGCTCACGAGCTCGAATACATCGGGGGTGACACAAAGCAAGACTCAAGACTAAAACACTAAGACTTTTAAACTACTAGAGAAAAACAAAACTGAAAAGGAAAACTTAAAACCAAGGTAAAGGCAAAAGATGTGATGGTGAGACGATACCGGGGCAACTCCCCCAAGCTTGGCAAAAGCCAAGGGGAATGCACATACCAATGTGTAGTTGTCTTCCTTTGGCGGTGATGGTGGAGTTGTTGCAACATGAGTTTGATCCTCCATCTTCCAAGGCATAGGTGCTCCATCATGGAAAGATGAACGAGTCTCCGGAATCCTCAAATCTGCAGCCAACCGTATTGATTTAAATCTATACTTATACTCACAGTTTTGGTTATGCAGGTCATAGATATGGGCCTGGAGTTGATCAATCCTGTCATAGAACCTGGAGAGGTGCTTCCCAATGTCATTGGCATCAATCTTGTGCTTGTTGGTGAACTCCGTGATCATCATGTGGTTGGCTTTGAGTCCACGCTCCACCATCCCTTGGCACTTGAAGACTTGTTGCTCCATTGCTTCGAGCCTCGTCTCCATGCTTCCAGTCTTCTTGGGCCCCTCAACATCACGGATGTGCAACATCCCCTCACGCATCTCGATAGATTGAGGGTGTTGCAGCACTCCCGTGAGGTAGGGATTGATGACCTTCTCGAAGATCTTGTCCTTTGGAGCATTTGGGGAAGTCATGTCGATCTAGATCTGCAACAGAAACAGGCTCGAAATGAAAAACAGAGGAAATCTGCGTGATGCAGGGGTCAGACCAAACGGGAGTATATATAATGATTTTTTTGCTGACCAGAAGGAGTACCACGCACCAAAACGAAGTCCAGGAGGCGCAGGAGGTGGCCACAATCCCTTATGGCGCAGCCAGGGGCTGGGCCCGTGCCGTGCAGGCTTGTCGCCTCCTCGCGCACTATCCGGACTACTTCCAATTTTTGTATTTCTTCAAATATTCCAAAACGGAGAAAATTTCCTACTCGAAAAGTTTTGGACTCTGTTTTCTTGCTGAATCACATACCTCTTCGTTTTTGGAGTCTGAAACAGGCTGATAAATGTCCCTTAGGTATTCTTGCGAAGTTATGGTATTGATAATATTGCTTTCAACATATATGGGAGTACCTTTGATATAATGCTTGATTCTCTGCCCATTTACCACTCTCGGACAATTACCTTTCGTGTTGCTGATCTTGATAACACTAGAACGATATACTTCCTCAGCAACATAGGGACCTTCCCATTTAGAGAAAAGCTTGCCTGCAAAGAATCTTAAACGAGAGTTATATAGCAAGACATAATCACCTACATTGAACTCACGCTTTTGTATCCTCTTATCATGCCACCTCTTAACCTTCTCTTTGAACAACTTGGCATTCTCATATGCCTGAGTTCTCCACTCATCAAGCGAGCTAATGTCAAATAACCTCTTCTCACCGGCAAGTTTGAAATCAAAGTTGAGCTCTTTGATTGCCTAATAAGCTTTATGCTCTAGCTCAAGAGGTAAATGACATGCTTTACCGTACACCATTTTGTACGGAGACATGCCCATGGGATTCTCATAGGCAGTTCTATAAGCCCACAGTGCATCATCGAGCTTCTTAGACCAATTCTTTCTAGACCTGTTGACAGTCTTTTGCATAATTAGTTTAATCTCTCTATTGCTTAGCTCTACTTGACCACTCGACTGAGGGTGGTAGGTAGACGTAATTCTATGGCTGAAATCGTACTTAGCAAGCGTTTTATGGAAGGCACCATGAATGAAGTGTGAACCACCATCGGTCATTAGATATCTAGGGACTCCAAATCTAGGGAAGATAACTTCTTTCAGCATCTTAATAGAAGTGTTGTGATCAACACTACTAGTGGGGATAGCTTGTACCCACTTAGTGACGTAATCAACAGCAACTAGGATATGAGTATACCCATTGGATTTTGGAAAAGGTCCCATATAATCAAAGCCCCAGACATCAAATGGTTCCATGACAAGTGAATAGTTCATAGGCATTTCCTGACGTTTGCTAATATTACATATTCTTTGACATTCGTCACAAGACAAGACAAACTTACGGGCCCTTGAAGAGAGTGGGCCTATAGAAACTTGATTGCAATACCTTGTGTGCAGTTCTATCTCCCGCATGGTGTCCTCCGTAGGCCTCGGAGTGACACTTCTGTAGGATCTGTCCATGTACATGTTCAGGCACACAACGTCTAATAACACCATCTACTTCTTCCTTATAAAGGTGAGGATCATCCCAAAAGTAGTGTCTCAAGTCAAAGAAGAATTTCCTCTTTTGCTGGTCCGTGAAACAAGGTGGTATGTATTTGGCAACGATATAGTTTCCATAATCAGCATACCACGGTGCACTACGTGAAGCATTGATGACATTCATTTGCTCATCGGGAAAGCTATCATCAATAGGTTGTCGATCATCAAGAACGTTCTCCAACCTAGACAAGTTATCTGCTACGGGGTTATCAGCACCCTTTCTGTTGACAACGTGCAAATCAAATTCTTGTAGCAAGAGAACCCATCTGATAAGTCTAGGTTTAGCGTCCTTCTTATCCATGAGGTACTTAATAGCGGCATGATCAGTGTGAATAGTGATTTTGGAATCAACTATGTAAGACCTGAACTTTTCACATGGAAACACGACTGCTAAAAATTCCTTCTCCGTAGTAGCATAGTTTCTCTGGGCACTATCTAGAGTTTTACTAGCGTAGTGAATAACATTCAACTTCTTGACAACTCTTTACCCTAGAACAACACCAACATCATAATCACTAGCATCACACATGATTTCAAAAGGTAAGTTCCAATCAGGTGGTTGAACAATAGGTGCAGTTATCAAAGCCCTCTTAAGTATTTCGAAGGCTTCCTCACAATCATTGTCAAAAACAAAAGGAATATCCTTTTGCAAGAGATTGGTAAGAGTCCTAGAAATCTTAGGGAAGTCTTTAATGAACCTTCTATGGAAACCAGCATGACCAAGGGAACTTCTTATACCTTTGATATCTGTGGGGTATGGCATTTTCTCGGTTGCATCAACCTTAGCCTTATCGACTTCAATACCTCTTTCGGAAATTTTATGTCCTAAGACGATGCCTTCATTAACCATAAAGTGGCACTTCTCCCAATTCAAGACAAGATTGGTGTCTTTACATCTCTGCAAGACTCGATCAAGGTTGCTGAGGCAATGATCAAAGGAAGACCCGTAAACGGAAAAGTCATCCATGAAGACCTCGACAATCTTTTCACAAAAGTCAGAGAATATAGCCATCATACATCTCTGAAAGGTGGCAGGTGCATTACATATGCCAAAAGGCATACGTCTATAAGCAAAGGTACCGAAAGGGCAGGTGAAAGTAGTTTTCTCCTGATCAGATTGTGCAACTGGTATTTGGGAGAAACTAGAATATCCGTCTAGAAAGCAGAAGTGTGTGTGTTTGGACAACCTTTCTAGCATTTGGTCGATAAAAGGAAAAGGGTAATGATCTTTCCTAGTGGCTTTATTCAATTTGCTAAAATCGATCACCATCCTATAGCCAGTAATAATCCTCAATGGGATTATTTCATCCTTATCATTAAGGACAACGGTAATGCCTCCCTTCTTAGGAACGCAATGCACCCAACTCACCCAATCGCTATGAGCAACAGGATGGATAATACCCGCTTCCAGGAGCTTTAGTATTTCTTTCCTTACTACCTCTTTCATCTTAGGATTTACTCTCCTTTGATAATCATCAACTGGTTTGAAATCAGGATCACTCTTTTGGGACTAGTGCCCTTAAGATCATCAAGAGTATATCCAATAGCAGCACGATGCTTCCTCAGAGTTTCTAGCAACTTCTTTTCTTCATGCTCTGAGAGGCTAGCACTAATAATGATAGGATATATCTCCTATTCATCAAGATAAGCATACTTAAGAGTATCAGGCAACTGTTTAAGCTCGAACACAGGATCACCCTTTGGTGGGGGTGGATCCCCAAGCAGTTCAACAGGCAGATTATTCTTAAGAATAGGATATTGTTCTAAGACAACTCTATCTATCTCATCCCTTTCATCCATATGCATCTCATTTTCATTCTCAAGCAAGTATTGCTCTAAGGGATCAGTAGGAGGCACGACAATAGAAGCTAAGGTAATAGTTTCATCCTTACCAGGCGACTCCTTTTCATGAGGTTGTCTACCAAACTTAGAGAAACTGAACTCATGTGACACACCTTCAAAGCCAACAGTGACAGTTTGCTTCTCACAATCAATATGAGCATTGACGATATTGAGAAAAGGTCTACCAAATATGATGGCACAGAAGCTATCTTGTGCGGTACCAAGAATGAGGAAATCAGCAGGATACTTCATTTTACCACACAAGACTTCAACATCCCTAACAATTCCCACAGGGCAGATAGTATCTCTATTGGCAAGCTGAATAGTGACATCAATGGGCTCTATTTCAACAGGTGCAATCTCATCTTTGATTTCATCGTATAAGGATTGAGGTATTGCACTAACACTAGCACCCACGTCACATAAACCATGGTAACAATGATCTCCCATCTTAACAGAAACCACAGGCATGCCAACAACAGGCCTATGTTTGTCTCTAACGCGAGGTTTAGCAATTCTAGCACCATCTTCACATAAGTGAATATTATGTCCCTCAACTTCTTCAGACAGAAGATCTTTGATAATAGCAATGCTAGGTTCAACTCTAATTTGCTCAGGGGGTATAGGTGTTCTAATATAGCCTCTACGTATCACAGTTGAAGCTTTAGAGTGATCCTTTATCCTAACAGGGAAAGGTAGTTCTCAATGTAAGCAGTGGGAACAACAAGATCATTATAGGCAATGACTTTCTCTTCAACTGGAGTGGGTTTAACTACATTGACTTCTAGGGGAGGATGATATTTAAACCACTTCTAGGGCAGCAAAAGATTCACACAATGAAGCTACTATCTCAGAGTCAAGTCCATACTTAGCGCTAAAGTCACAAAAAGTATTTGTCTAAACAAAGGATTTAACGCAATTAAACGTGAAATTCATACGTGACTCCTTACCTTCTTCAGGCTCCCAATATTTAGAGTTGCGTTTAATTCTCTCCAATAAATTCCATTTGAAGTCAATATCTCTCTTCATAAAAGAACCGGTACAAGAAGTGTCAAGCATGGTGCGATCATCATGAGAAAGCCGGGCATAGAAGTTCTGAATGATAATTTCTCTCGAGAGCTCATGATTGGAGCATGAATATAGCATTTATTTAAGCCTCCCCCAAGCTTGAGCGATGCTTTCTCTGTCACGAGGCCAAAAATTGTAAATATAATTTCGATCATGATGTACTAAATGCATAGGATAAAACTTTTGATGAAATTCCAATTTCAACCGATTGTAGTCCCATGATACAGTATCATCACATAGCCTATACCATGTCAACGCCTTATCCTTCAAAGATAAAGGAAAGAACTTCTTCTTGACCTCATCCTCGGGCACACCTGCAAGCTTAAATAAACCACGAACTTCATCTACATAGATCAGATGCAAGTCTGGATGTGATGTTCCATCTCCTCTAAAAGGATTAGCCAGCAGTTTCTCAAGCATACCCGATGGATATCAAAGAAAATATTTTCAGTAGGTGCAGCAGGTTGAGGACCAACTCTTTGTGCTTCCGTTCGAGGTGAAGATACCCCGTGCAAGCCC
This sequence comes from Hordeum vulgare subsp. vulgare, assembly GCF_904849725.1. NCBI lineage: Eukaryota > Viridiplantae > Streptophyta > Magnoliopsida > Poales > Poaceae > Hordeum > Hordeum vulgare. The sequence goes on from NC_058519.1 coordinate 302,232,491, forward strand.
CTCAAAGTATTAGTATCCATAGTGACAAGTGACAACAAATTTCAGCACACTATATGAATGTTTCCTTACCAAGTTCCACTTACCAAATGCGCTTCACTCCACGGCAACAGCGCCAGAAAAGAGTCTTGATGACCCACAAGCACAGGGGATCAATCGTAGTCCTTTCGATAAGTAAGAGTGTCGAACCCAACGAGGAGCAGAAGGATCTGACAAGTGGTTTTCAGCAAGGTAAAATCAGCAGGCACTGAAATTGTCGGTAACAACTGCTTGTGTGGTGAAATGAATCGTAGCAAGAAAAAGTAAAAAAAGTAGAAACGGTGCAGCAAAGTGGACCAATACCTTTTGTAGCAAGGGACAAGCCTAGACAAAGTCTTATAGGAGGAAAGACGCTCCCGAGGACACACGGGAATTTCTGTCATGCTAGTTTCATCATGTTCATATGATTCGCGTTCGTTACTTTGATAGTTTGATATGTGGGTGGACCAGACCTTGGGTACTGCCCTTACATGGACAAGAATCCCACTTATGATTAACCCCTCTCGCAAGCATCCGCAACTACGAAAGAAGAATTAAGAAAAAGTCTCACCATAGCATTAAACTAGTGGATCCAAATCAGCCCCTTATAAAGCAACACATAAACTAGGGTTTAAGCTTCTGTCACTCTAGCAACCCATCATCTACTTACTACTTCCCAATGCCTTCCTCTAGGCCCAAATAATGGTGAAGTGTTATGTAGTCGACGTTCACATAAAACCACTAGAGGAAAAACAACATACAACATATCAAATTACCGAATGAATACCAAATTCACATGACTACAATTAGCATGACTTAGCCCATGTCCTAAGGAACAAAAGTAACTACTCACAATACATAATCATATTCATGTCCAGAGAGGTAATGACTAGAAGGAAGGATCTGAACATAAACTCTTACACCAAACAATCCAACTAGCATCAACTACAAAGAGTAATCAACACTACTAGCAATCTTACAAGTAACAATCAGAGTCGCTAGACGGAGATTAGTTACAAGTGATGAACTAGGGTTTGGAGATGAGATGGTGCTGATGAAGATGTTGATGGTGACGAGTCCCTTCCAATGAGAGGAGTGTTGGTGATGACGATGGGGACGATTTCCCCCTCCGGGAGGGAAGCTTCCCCGGCAGGATCGTCCTGCCGGAGCTCTAGATTGGTCCTGCTCAAGTTCCGCCTCGTGGCGGCGGCGAATCCACGAAAAAGATCCTCCCTTATTTTTTCCTGGACGAAACCCTTCATATAGCAAAATAGGGGGGCCAGTGGGCCAGTGGGCTGCCCACAAGCCCTCATGGCATGGCCTGGGGGGGTGGCCGCATCGTGCAGGCTTGTGGGCACCCCCTGGTGCCCCTCTGGCACTTCTTCGTCCCAGTATTTTTGATAAATCGGAAAAAAAACTCGTTGATTTTTAGGGCGTTGGGAGTTGCGCAGAATAGGTATCTCAAACTTGATCCAGTTTCAGCCCAGAATTCCAGTTGCCGGTATTCTCCCTCTTCATGTAAACCTTGCAAAATAAAAGATAAAAGGCATAAGAATAGTACCGTGAAGTGAAATAACAGCCCAAGTAGCGATAAATATCAACATGAAAACTTGATGCAAAATGGACGTATCAGCTGTTCTGTGAAGGGATCCTATTTGACTGAGGGGGCACATAAATGCTCGAGGAACATGCCTGTCGGCGATGCTAGGTAGACAACTATGGGGATCAACGTGATACCCTTGTAATCGTAGGGAGGGGAAAAACAACGTCAAGAGCAGACTTAACAATAAACACCCGACAAGCCTTTTTACCCAGGTTCGGGCGGCTTACGCGCAAAACCCAACGTCCTACTCATCTGATCATATTAAGCGTTCATTCCTTGTTTGTTGCAGTGATGATAACTTTCTTCTTGGCCAATATCCAGAGAGTCTAACCCTTCGTGAATGAGCTAAGGGCCTCCTTTTTATAGGCAAAGGGGTCACCAACAGTGCTTGATGGTAGGTTCACGAGATGTCAAAGTGAACCTACAACGGGGCTTATCTATCTACCGCTGTCAGGTGCATTAAATACACATCTTGTCCATGTCAGCTAATTGCTGGTGAAGACATGTGTCCAGGGGGTTCGACACCTTGACGCCCCGCTGGCGCATAGGGAATGCGCTGCAACTCGGGGGGTGGTGGAACTTTGCAAGGGCGGTCGCCCTCTTGTGCCTTGCCACGTCATCCCGGCACGCGTGCTTCTCGGGGCCTTGGTCTTTCGTCTCGGCAAGGGAGCTTCCCGGGGGCTTCGCCTGTCTTCGTTCTAGGTGCGTTCACCGCGTCCATTAAACGAACGAGGCCTTGGGTGTCTTCCCGGCAAAGCAGGCTTGCCGGGGCCTTGGATACCTTGAGGGTGCATCTTGTCTGCACCTTGCCACACCCTTCCGTCATGGGTTCTTTGCTCTCGTGCACAAGTCTGGGTCACTGGAGAGACCCCAGTCTTTAGTGCACCAACAATGCCCTTCAGAACGATTTTCCTGGTGGACCCGGTCTTCGCCAAGTCATCGACCGCTTGATTCTTGGCTCCGTGCACATGGTGCAGTTCCAACCCGTTCAAAGTTTTTCTCCAGGTTCCAGAGTGCGTTGTAATAGACTGTCATGGCTGGGCTTCGAGTGTCCCATTCCTTCATTACTTTATTGACAACGAGATCTGAGTCCCCATAAACCATTAGTTGGCGGATGCCGAGTGAGATGGCCATACGGAGCTCGTACAAGAGGGCCTCGTACTCGGCCTCGTTTTTTGATGAATTGAACTGGATTTGGAGCATGTATCTCAGACGATCTCCCCTGGGGGAAACAAAAACCACTCTAGCCTCCGAGCCATGGAGAATTTTGGATCGATCGAACAACACGACCCAGTGCTCGAGGATGACAAAAGTTGCACTCTTGCTCTATCCAGTTGGCAAGAAAGTCCACCTAAGCTTGAGACTTGATAGCCTTCTTGGGTCCAGACTTGATCTCCAGCGGTAGGAGCTCAATCGCCCATTCGGCCACTCGGCTAGTAGCATCCCGATCGTGTAGGATTTCTGCCAGGGGAGCGTCACTGATGATAGTGACCGAGTGATCTTGGAAATAGTGGACCACCTTATTTACTGTTTGGTAGATCCCACGGACTATCTTCTGGTAATGTGGATACCTTTGCTTTTAGGGGGTCAGAACATCGGAGATGTATTTGATGGGCCTTTGTACCGTGTACGCTTTGCTGCATCTTCACGCTCTACGGTGTGTACGGTGATAACCACTTCGCTAGTGGTAGCAATGTACAGGAGTAAGGGCTCCTGGCTGCTCCGAGCAGCTAACACCACTTGGGTGGAAAGTGGAGCTCTAAGTTGGTCAAATTCTACCTGCGCCTCGTCGGTCCACTCGAATCTGTCAGATTTCTTCATCAATCGGTAAAGAGGGAAAGCCTTCTCACCGAGTCTTGAGATGAAGCGACTTAGGGATGCAAGGCAGCCCATAAGCCTCTACACATCATGGATGCACTTCGATCGTCTCATTTGTATGATGGCACCGATCTTTTCGGGAATGGCATCAATACCTCGTTTGGAAACAAGGAAACCGAGTAGTTTTCCAGCCAATACACCGAAGTTGCATTTGGATGGATTGAGCTTAATCCCGAAGCGTCATAGGTTTGCGAAGGTTTTGGTCAGGTCGGCTAGGAGGTTTGAACCTTTCATGGACTTGACCATGATTCCACCCATGTAGGCACTTTTGAATCATGCGCTGGAAGGTAGCTCCATCTATTTTGAGGCCGAAAGTCATCGTGATGTAACAAAAACAACTGAATGGGGGTGATGAAAGTTGTTTTTATTTCGTTAGGTCCATACATTCGGATCTTGTGGCACCTGGGGTACGCATCCAGGAACGACACGCGTTCACAGCCAGGAGTTGAATCTATGATTTCATCTATGCGGGTTAGAGGGAAGTTGTCCTTCGAGCAGGCCCGATTGAGGTGCTTGATGTAAATACACATTCGGAGTGAAGAGTTCTTCTTTGGCACCATGACCATGTTTGCCAACCACTCGGAGTGATAGACCTCATGGATGAACTTGGAAGCTAGGAGCCAACAGATCACCTTGCCAATCGCCCTATGCTTCTCCACGGAGGAGAAGCATAGGTGTTCCTTGACGGGATTGACCTTTGGGTCCACTCGGAGGCGGTGCTCAGCCAGCTCCTTGGGAACACCCGACATGTCACACGGCTTCCATGGGAAGATATCCTAGTTCTCACGGAGGAACTTCATAAGATCGGCTTCCTACTTCTCATTGAGTGAAGTGGAGATTTCCATCATAGAAGCACTCAGACCGGTGGGGTGGACGTGGACCTACTTCGTCTCACCGACCGACTGAAAGGTAGACTCAGTAGCTGGCTGTTTCCACTTTAGGAGATCTGTGGTGTCCACTACCTTCTTGTACCCATCAAGCTCGGTTGTGAAGACCTGCTTGTTGGCTATCCTAGAGCCTTGTCGGAGGCACTCCTCGGCAACCTTCCGATTGCGGGTCACGGTGATCATGCCTTTCGGCCCTGGCATCTTAATTGTAAGATACACGTAACATGGGCGGGCCATGAAGCGTGTGTATGCGGGCCTACCAAGGATGGTGTGATAAGCGCTTCGAAAGTCAACCACTTCAAAGGTCAACCTCTCCTTGCGTACATTCTTCTCGCTGCCAAGTACGACATTAAAGTGATCTGGCCGAGTGATTCTTCCTTCTTCCCGGGGATGACTCCATGAAACTGCATCTTACTCTTGCTGAGCCGGGACAACGGAATGTCCATGGCTTTGAGAGTGTCGACGTATATCATGTCGAGGCTGCTGCCAACGTCCATGAGGAATTTCCGTAGTCGGAACCCGTTGACCGCTGGATCGACCACCAATGCCTGCCTCTCGAGGGTGGCTCTGTTGGTTGGGTGATCCGGTTGGTCGAATGTGACTGGTATCTTCACCCAGGCGAGGTATTTTGTGACAGCCGAGGATACCATGTTCACCTCCCGATTGATAACCTTCAATCGTCTCTTGCTCTTGATGTCAGCAAAGATTATGAGGGTCCCCTTGATGTTCGAATACCTGGAGGCATCCAATGGGTCTTCCTCATCTTCCTTGTCCTTGAAGGTATCTTCGCACATCTCCTTCTAGAGCAAATGGAAGTCACGCGCCGTGTGCTTGGCGGGGATAGTCTCCCCTTCATCGTCCTTCCGAGCATGAATCGGACATGGCTAGTCCAAAAGTCGGCTCTTGGCCTCGACCTACTTTTTCCTTTCCCAATCCTTTTTGTTCTTCTTGGACTTGTTCTGGCTCTGCCGTGGGATAGCAGCTACTTTGGCTTTGCCCAGTGGGTCGCCTTTTCGCTTCTCCTTCTTCCCGGGGTTGCCCTACTGAGCGGTTTTGTTGGCTCGGCCTTTGCCAATGCAGAGGCGGTCTTCCACTTCGTCTTTCGCGTACCTATTTGCGATTTCCATGGCTCAACTGAGGGACAGGTGCCTCGATTGGCCAAACTTGAGAATCAGCTCCCGATACCGAGTGCCCACTTTGAAAGCGCACACGGCTTGACGCTCGATGACATTCTCCATGGTGTTGTGTTGTGTGCTCCACCGCTGGATGTATTCCCTAAGAGTCTCGTTGCTCTTCTGGACACAATGTTGCAGCTTAGTTAGGCTGCCTGGACGCTTGTAGGTGCCTTGGAAGGTCTCGACGAACACTCGGGCGAGATTGCCCCAGCTGTGGATGCTGCTGGAATGCAGCCGATTGAGCCATGCCCTTGCCGACCCCTCCAACATGAGGGGCAGGTGTTTCATAGCGACGTAATGGTCGCCACCGCCTATCTGGACGACCACTATGTAGTCCTCCAGCTAGGTCTCTCTCTTCGACTCACCATTGAACTTTCCAATCCCCGTGGTCAACGCGCAGTTGGAGGGGATCTCCGCCTCTCGGATGTGTCATACAAAGAATTTGAGGCCAGACACTCCACGGCCAGCTCGCAACCGATCAACCACGTGTTGTGCGATTATAGATCGAGCGTTGAACTAGAGGGGCAGATAGTCGTCGTCCCCATTGCCCCGATGCCGGTTGGGGCATGGCCTGCTGTCATGGGGTCGGCGACCGAGTGAGCCACTCCTCTAGGGAGGTGACCTACTTCGGACTCGATGACCGTGTCTCCCGTCCCCGTGCGGGTCTCTCGAAAGAGGCGGAGACATTTGGCGTCTTCCCTGTACTGCACGGTGTCCACCAGGAAGGACTCGATGTGGATGCGATGCTGCCACTACGACACCGTGGAATTCTATTGCATGGAAGTCTTCATCAGAGCCTGGATCTGTCGAATGACTTCCCCGGCCGCACCCTCACTCTGCTGAATGGAATCAAGGATCTGAGTGGCTCCGGCCAGTTTCAATAAAGGTGTCCGCATCACGTCGATGTGACATGGGGGGTCGTTCCGGAACAACTACCGATGGTTGCGGCCCGAGCGTCGAGTGACCGCTAGAGTCACCTGAGTCTATCACGCTTGGCAGGATTGGTCAGTAGCATGTTCTCTAGCGCGATCTCCTCACCGAAGTTGATCGCTCCTTCGCCGAAGTTCCTCCCACAGCTTACTGCGTGAACGGCTACCGTCTGTGGTGGATGCCATCGCTGTGGCGAAGCTCTCCACCATCACACACTGGACAATTCTCCGCGACAAAACCTATGTTGCCTCCCCTGTTCATGTCGGGCATCAAGGCCTCGGCGGCACCCCTACTACTTTCGTAGTCGGAGTCGTCAAATGACTCCTCACTTGATGATGGAAAGAGGCTGACGGTGGGCTCGTCTGAGCTGAGCATAGCGACCTGCCCAGAGATTGTATGGTTGGACATGGCGTGCTTGATCCACCGCTGCATCCGCGAGCGCCCGGAGCGCTTGCGATGAATTGCAACGGCACATGGGGAGCCGAGTGGTACGACACCTACTGCTGCAGGGTCAGGACTCCATGCACAACTATCGTAAAATGTGACGTACCTCGAGCACGGAGGGCGTCAGTGTCCAGTGGGGCATCCTGTAGCCATGCTGAGTCGTCAACGACGAAGCTGAGGGAACCGAAAAGGATCTCTTCACCGAGTGTCATCATGTTAACAGAAAATGTAATAAACCCCCAACTGCCCTGGATTTGCTAGACGCACAACCCCACGGTGGGCGCCAATTGTCGTGGGAATGATCTTGACAATAGTACCTAGGGGTATGAACAGAGGGACGATGTCTAACTAGGCGCAGTGGATACACTCGGATGTAAGAGATCAGGCCCTACTCGGAAATGGTAATACCCTACGTCTCCAGCCTTGAGGCTGATGTTTTTTTATGGGGTATGAAAGATTAAAAGATGCTCAACCCTCGAGCTAGATCTCGAGAGTGGCTTATATAGTGCATGCCACGACCGGTCGAGCTTCATTATAAGGTGAGTTAATGCTAATAAATAAAGGAGTTACTAGAAACGACATCTATTACACCTGGCATTAGTAGTACCGTGGGTCTTCATTGTGCTTCATGTGATGGATTACGTCCTTAGACATTGCAGCATCTTCGGTGCCGTCACCTTGTTGTGGTCCAAGTGCTAGGAGGCATTCGACCTACACAAGGCGATCTGAGTAACTCCACGCAGGCCGAGTGAAGGTATGTTGTACCAAGTGAGGTCGAGATTGCTTCAGTGGCTTGAAGGACACTGATGTTCGTAAGGGGTCCTAGGTGGGCCTACGGAAGCAGGTCCATAGGCCTACCCCTAATGTACAAACCCACAAACATCTTTATTGTATGGAACAATTTGAATTCTGTAATAACTACTTGCGATTAATAATGTCTCTTTTCATGCTTGGTTTTCCTCTCGCTTGCATTTGTGCTCTGTGTCGGCAGGGCCCAACCCCACGCGTATCTCAATAGCCACTAGATCACCATGAGGTGAGAAGCTAAAAGACTAATGAAGGTCCTGAGTCGCGAAGCTCAGGCGCGTCCTTGCCCCTGGCATGTGGCTGTGACGCTCTTCGTCACTCCTTTGTCGATTCCGATGGAACCAAAGCCTTTGCTTTCCCTTTCTCTTCACCACTGGCTCCACCATGACTCCAAGAATCCATTCCCACTTCCAATTTTGCTCGGGAGATGCGGTGTGCAAAGCCCCCCTTCATGCCTGAAACTTCTTCCGCCATTGGCGAGGCTCTGCTCAACCTAAAGATCCTCGGACATTTCTTCACTCTCCGTGTGATATTGGTCGTCCTCCTGAGGGTGTGGGTAGGCCGGGCACAGAAAGTGGTACCTCCTAGAACTGGAACCATTGTCGGATTCTCCCCTACTCTTTGTCCATACGTGCGCATAAGGAGGGAGACAAACCTGAGAAGAGGTCCCCACCAGTCGGTGAGCCAACCTTGGCCTCGAGTGGCACAGCCCCGTTGATGCATTTTCCCTCTGAGGAAATGTATTCCTGTAAGTGCACATTTGTTTTAGAAAAGTGTATTATTGCTGAGGCATTTTGTGTTATCTGTTTTATAAAAAAATCAAATTTTGACCCATGTTTGACACACTTTGACCGCTCATATCTTTTTAAATACAACTCCAAGCGAGTTGATTCTTTTTCCCACCACTTTCAAATTTACTCTAATTTATTTCAGTATTTATTTCAAAATATTTCAAACAGATTTTGAGTACTATTTTGAGGGTACGTTGATGTGAATAGTTTAAAAATAGGAATTTGGAGGGGAGATAAAAAGTTCCAAAATTTTTGGAATGCACCTCCCCTACCTACACCTTGAAGGCAAGCATTCTAAACTTGGATATAGTTTTAGTTGTGTGTTTTTTGCTATGAAAAATGAACATTATCATGATGCTAAGGTGTAGTGACGTTATTTCAAGTGATGGTATAACTATGCTTATGAATAAGTGAGGAGGATTTACTTCCGTTGCTTGTGAGATGTATTTGACTTTAGTGACTACCTCATGCCACATACGTCTATTGGATAGGATCCGGGATAAGTCTCTGTCTTGGGTAGACATGACCTTCGATCTGACATCTTGTTGGGACCAGGATGATCTGTAAGGCATGATTGGGTATGATAGGTGGTGATCATGTGTGGGATTGAGGAACATACTCGTCGTGGTAATTATGGAGGAAAATTATAAACCTCATTAGTTGACCGTAGATCGAGTCTTGGTCCAGTAACCTCCCTTACTTGTTTCACACTACCACTTGTACCTATCGAGGGCAGGGTACAATCGAGTAAGTCAACTCCTTTCTTGGCACATACCGTACAAGAGAGGCCATAGTGAAAGATAGTAGTGGTCCCTGGTAGTTATGTCACTTGGTCCGGGGGCATGGGTGTTTCCTATCTCATACCTAGAGGTGGGCACTCCATTGTAGCGTGTGGTATGACATTTGATCCCATGTAACGAAGATTTGGAATCTTCTCCCGCTCAGAGTCTCTCCTAATTAGTGTCGTGCGTGATTCCCAGGCATCGAGAGACTGGTGTGTGTGGGTTAGGTATGTGTGTTTTCAATCAAAGACCGTAATCGGAATTAGTTGACAACTCTCGCTGACTAAAGAAATATTTACTCATGGCCAAAGAGCTTTATATCTATTCGGATATCTGTGTCCACAGTTAAGGACTACAGTCCTGGATAGGTCAAGTGTTGGTCTAAGTGTCGGTCTTCGGAGGAAGTTAACTTAACCATGAGAATAGTCGTGAAACATGGTGGATGACTATGATTACTTTTTTTACCATGGATATATGAATGTTGAATATCCATGCATGGGACGGTTCTACCTCCTAGATATTCTTGGGTTATCATTTCATATAAGCCCCGTATGTGGTGTCGCTTAGACGCCCGACTTTGGCGACTGTTATTATTACCGTATAAGACCTTTATGTGGTCTCACGTAGACGCCCGACTTTGGCATGTATTTTATTATTTCACATAAAGCCCTTTATGTGGTGTCGCTCAGACAGCTGACTCTCGCATGTATTTCATTACTTCATATACGCCCCTTCTAAAGCGTCGCCCAGACGTCCAACTAAGCTTAAGGCATGCGTTTTTAATTATCTCATAATCCCTTTCTATGGTGTCGCTCAGACGCCCGACTAAGGCATGCTTTACACATTTATCCTTTCAAAGCATCACTCCATACACCCATTCGGAAAATTTCGTGTTCTTGGAAATATTTGGGAGGATTACCACCCGATGTTCCATATAATTTTCTTTCATTGATTGCTTATTTATATCTCAATATGGATAAATTACCGTCTTGCTTGCACTTAAGAAGATAATTTATGACTCACGGAATAACATTGAATTATTGCCAATGCATAATAATCACCCGCTATTTTATGTTTGTTTTCATGATGTTTGCAAGTACAATCAAAGTACTCACCCGCTTGTCCCTGACTATTGTCTTGGCCAGATTGCGTGTTTGGATAGGAGCATCCCGATAATATCCCCATAACCTAGCCACCAAAGATAGCAGCCCCATGAGATAGGAATTATCCAGGTCAGCTATTCCCGTGGGAAATGGAGTCCCATAGACGCTAGAGATCACAAAACTGCTTCCACCATCAACCACCAGAAGCCTTTTTGTTGTACGCCATCGACCTTCCTGGTCTTGGACTTCAAAATCTTGTAATTTCTTGGATATTTGTATCAAGGAATTGTGCACCAACTAAAAATATTCTTAGGGCTAGTATGCACAAGGGTGATTTTGATGGGAGTTTAAAATCCCGGAAAACTGGCCGTGACAAACCATGCACGTATCTCAACCGCCATTGGGTCAGTAGGGGGTGAGAGGCTACAGGACTAGTGAAGGTCCTCGGTCCCGATGCTTAGGAACCCCCCATATGCACGAGTAACTCCCTCGAGGGCCCTAGTACTCACCGTTAGGTTCCTTTGCACTAACCTTCGGCAGGGCTCAACCCTACACGTATCTCAACCGCCATTGGGTCACCGGGGGTTGAGAGGCTACAAGACTAGTGAAGGTCCTGAGTCGTGATGCTCAGGCACCACCTCTTGACGCACAAGTGACTCCCGCTCAATGATGACGACCTCGTACTCTGTATCGGAATGGCCCAACCCTGCTCTTATCTCAACCGCCACTGGGTCAACAAGGGGTGAGAGGCTACAAGACTAGTGAATGTCCTAAGTCGCGATGCTTAGGAACCATATCCTACTTGACGCGCAAGCGTCTCTCATCCAAACGAACTGGTCAGAGCGCTATGCACCCACTGTCTTACACATGGGTTTCGCGCGGGACTAGACCCTAAATATTGGGGAATGTTGCATGGCAAACAAAAAATTTCCTACGCACAGGAAGACATATCATGGTGATGATCATCTACAAGAGGGAGACTAAATCTACATACCCTTGTAGATCACTAAGCGGAATCTTATATAACACGGTTTATGTAGTGGAACATCTTCACGATCTGAATCACAGCCGGTCCTGTGTTCTCATCATGATCCGTCTCGCGATCCCATCATGATCCATCCCGATCTAATGTGAACGGACAGCAACTACGCGTTCAACACACGTACATTTCGGTGATGATCTCCGCCTTCTTGATCTAGCAAGAGAGACGGTGAGGTAGATGAATTCTTGGGCAGCATGACGGCGTGCTGGCGATGGTGGTCGATCTATTCCAGCAGGGCTTAGCCTAAGCGCTGCTGAAAACTGATCTAGAGGAAGAACTACGATCTAGAGGAGAGGGTAGCATGTGGCTGAAAATTCTGTACAAAAACCCTCAAAACCTCTAGTATATATAGGAGGAAGGAGGGAGGAGGCTTTCCCACCAAGGGAAGCCTCCCTTGGCTCGGCAAAAGCAAGGAGGGAAGAGTCCTCCTCCAATTCCACTTGGAGAAGGAATCCTCTCCCAGTGGTCCACGTCTTTTGGATTGTACACCTTTTTTCTCATGGGAATTCTTTGGTTGATTGGACAGACCACTAGGGCAATGTCCATGTGGCCCTCTCAGGGAGTGGTGGGCCCACTAGATGGACCCCCGGAACCCATCCCTCACTCCCGGCACATTGCCGATAATGCCCAAAACTATATCGAAAACGTCCACCATTCCGGAACTCCTCGTGACGTCCTGGATCTGATCTCGGTCTCCGAACAACATATGGTTACCAACATCAATAATTCAACTATATCGAAAACGTCACCGAACCTTAAGTGTGCAGACGCTGTGGGTTCGAGAGCTATGTAGACATGACCGAGACACTTCCGGTCAATATCCAATAGCTGGACCTCGACGTCCATATTGGATCCTACATGTTCTACGAAGATCTTATCGGTTGAACCTCTATGTCAAGGATTCACACAATCCCTTATATCATTCCCTTTGTCCTTTGTTATCTTACTTGACTGAGATTCGATCGTCCGTATCTCCATACCGGCAAGTCTGTATACTCGTTCCGTAATACCAGATCCCGTGACTAACTCTTTAGTCAGATTGCTTGCAAGGCTTGTTTGTGATGTTGTATTATCGAGTGGGCCCCGAGATACCTCTCCGTCACACGGAGTGACAAATCCCAGTCTTGATCCATGCTAACTCAACAGACACCTTCGGAGATGCCCCCATAGTACTTTTATAGTCACCCAGTAACGTTGCAACATTTAATACACACAACACATTCCTCCGGTGCTAGTGAGTTAGATGAACTCATGGTCATAGGAATGTACACTTGACATGCAGAAAACAACAGCAATAAAATGACACGATCATATGCGACGCTTATAGTTTAGGTCTTGTCCATCACACCATTCTCCTAATGATGTGATCCCATTATCAAGTGACAACACTTGTCTATGATGAGGAAACGTTGACAATCTTTGATCAACGAGCTAGTCAACTAGACTCTTACTAGGGATTGTGTGTTGTCTATGTATCCATAGATGTATTTGAGTTTCCAATAGATACAATTCGAGCATGGATAATAAATGATTATCATGACCAAGGAAATATAATAATAACCAATTTATTATCGCCTCTAGGGCATATTTCCAACAGTCTCCCACTTGCACTAGAGTCAATTATCTAGTTCACATCACTATGTGAATGTAATGAATCTGACACCCATAAAGTTCTGGGGTTAGATCATATCTTGCTTGTGAGAGAGGTTTTAGTAAACGGGTCTAAACCTTTCAGATTCGTATGTGGTTTACAAATCTCTATGTTATCCTATAGATGCTGCTACAAAGTGCCATATGGAACTATTCCAAATGAATGCTCCACTATACGAATCCGGTCTACTAGCCTGAGTTATTCGGATTAGTGTCAACACTTGCATCGACATAACCCTTTACGACGAATTCTTTAATCATCTCCATAATCGAGAAAAATTCCTTAGTCCACTAGTTATTAAGGATAAGTTTGACCGCTGTTCAGTGCTTCAATCCTGGACCACTCTTTGTACCCCTTGACAACCTCATGGCAAGGCACACATCAGGTGTGGTACACAACATGTCATACTATAGAGCCTACGGCTAACGCATAGGGGACAACCTTTGTCATTTCTCTTTCTTATACTGTGGTCGGGCTTTGTGTCTTACTCAAATTCACACCTTACAAGCCAGCCAAGAACTCCTTCTTAGCTGATCTATTTTGAACTCCTTCAAAAAACTTGTCAAGGAATGCATTTCATTGAAAGTTCTATTAAGCGTTTTGATCTATCCCTGTAGATCTTGATGCTCAATGTTCAAGTAGCTCTATCCAGGTTCTTCATTGAAAAACTCCTTTCAAACAACCCTTTATGCCTTCCAGAAATTATACATTACTTCCGATCAACAATATGTCAACCACACATATTTATCAGAGATTCTATAGTGCTCCCACTCACTTATTTGGAAATACAAGTTTCTCATAAACCTTCTATAAACCCAAAAGCATTGATCATCTCATCAAAGCGTGTATTCCAACTCCGATGCTTGCTCCAGTCCATAGAAGGATCATTGGAGCTTGCATACTTGTTAGCATCCTTAGGATCGACAAAACATCTGGTTGTATCACATACAACCTTTCCTCAAGGAAACCGTCGAGGAAACAATGTTTTGACATCCTATGTGAAATATTTCATAAATAATGCAACAAGTTCTAACATAATTCCAACACACTTTTAGCATCACTACGAGTGAGAAAGTCTCATCATAGTCATCTCTTTGAACTTGTCGGAAACGTCTTTGCGACAAGTCGAGCTTTCTTAATGGTGACTTTTCACCATCTTCGTCTGTCTTCCTTTTAAAGATCCATGTGTACTTACTAGTCTTACGACCATCAAGTAGTTCTTCCAAATACACTTTGTTTTCATACCTGGATCCTCTCACAGATTTCATAGCCTCCAGCCATTTGCCGGAATCCGGGTCCACCATCGCCTCTCGATAGCTCTTAGCTTCATTGTTGTCCAACAACATGACCTCAAGACAGGGTTACCGTACCACTCTGATAGAAGTACGTGACCTTGTCGACCTACGAGGTTTGTAGTAAGTTGATCCAAAGTTTCATTATCACTATCATTAGCTTCCACTTCAATTGGTGTACACGCCACAGGAACAACTTCCTACGCCCGGCTACACACCGGTTGAAGTGACTGCTCAATAACCTCATCAAGTTTCCACCATCCTCCCACTCAATTACTTCGAGAGAAACTTTTCCTCGAGAAAGTACCCGTCCCTAGAAATAAACACTTTGCTCTCGGATCTGAGATAGGAGGTATACCCAACAGTTCTAGGTGTCCTATGAAGATGCATTTAACGTATTTGGGTTCGATCTTATCAGGCTGAAACTTTTGACATAAGCGTCGCAGCCCCAAACTTTTAAGAAATGTCAGCTTAGGTTTCTCCAAACCATAGTTCATACGTTGTCATCTCAACGGAATTACGTGGTGCCCTGTATAACGTAAATGCGGTTGTCTCTAATGCCTAACCCAAAAACGATAGTGATAATTCGACAAGTGACATCATAGTATGCACCATATCCAATAGGGCGCAATATGATGTTCGTACACACCATTCCACTATGGTGTTCCAGGTGGCATTAGTTGGGAAACAATGTCCACATTGTCTTAACTCTGTACCAAACTCGCAACTCATATATTCATCACTATGATCATATGGTAGACATTTTATCCTCTGGTCACGACGATCTTCACTCTAAAATAGTTTGAACTTTTCAACATTTCAGACTTGCGATTCATCAAGCAAATACTCGTGTATCTACTCAAATCGTCAGTCAAGTAAGAACATAACGATATCCACTGCGTAAATGAGCACTCGTTGGACTGCATACATCAGAATGTATTACTTGCAACAAGTTACTTTCTTGTTCCATCTCACTGGAAAAACAAGGCCTTCAGTCATCTTGCGCATGTGGTATGATTTGCATGCCTCTAGTGATTCAAAATCTAGTCAGTTCAAATGATCCATACGCATGGAGTTTCTTCATACATTTATACCAGTAGGCATGGTTTGCATGTCTCAAACGCTTCAAAAACGAGTGAGTACAAAGATCCATCAGCATGGAGCTCCTTCATGCTTTTTATACCAATATAACTCAAGCGATAGTTCCATAAGTAAGTGGTACTATCATTACTACTTTATATCTTTTGGCATCAATATTATGAACATGTGTATCACTACAATCGTTATTCAATAAGTATTGAAGGTATTTATTCTAGCAAATAGAATAACCATTATTCTCTTCAAATGAATAATCGTATTGCAATAAACATGATCTAATCATGTTCATGATCAATGCAAACACGAACTAATAATTATTTAGGTTTAACAATAATCCCGATGGTAGAGGTGGCATGCGATGTTTGATCACATCAACCATGGAAACACTTCCAACACATATTGTCACCTCACCTTTAGCTAGTCTCCGTTTATTCCGTAGCTTCTATTTCGAGTTACTAACACATAGCAACCGAATCGGTATCCAATACCCTTGTGCTACTAGGAGTACTAGTAAAGTACACATCAATATCATGTATATGCAACATACTTCTGTTGACTTTGCCAGCCATCTTATCTACCAAGTATCTAGGGTAGTTCCTCTTTAGTGATAGTTCCCCTCATTACAAAATCACTTAGTCTCAGGTTTGAGTTCAACATTGGGTCTCTTCACTAGAGCAGCAACTGGTTTGCCGTTTCATGAAGTATCCCTTCTTGACCTTGCCCTTCTTGAAACTAGTGGTTTTACTAAGCATCAACAATTGACGCTCCTTTCTTGTTTCTACTTTTGCGGTGTCAAACATCACGAATAGCTCAAGGATCATCATATCTATCCCTGATATGTTATAGTTCATCACGTAGCTCTAGTAGCTTGGTGGCAGTTACTTTGGAAAACCATCACTATCTTGTGTGGAAGATTAACTCCCACTCGATTCAAGCGATTGTAGCACTCAGACAATCTGAGTACATGCTCAACGATTTAGCTTTTCTCCCTTACTTTGTAGACAAAGAATCTTGTCGGAGGTCTCAAACCACTGAACAAGGGCAAGAGCATGAAATCCCAATTTCATCTCTTGGAACATCTCATATGTTCCGTGACGATCAAAACGTCTTTCGCGCCTCAATTCTAAGTCGGTGAGTATTACACACTGAACTATCACGTAGTCATCAAAAACGTGTATGTCAGATGTTTGCAACATCCACAAACAAGGCTCGAGGTTCAGCACACTGAGCGGTGCATTAAGCACATAAGGCTTCTGCGCAGCAATGAGGACAATCCTCAGTTTATGGACCCAGTCCGCATAACTGCTACTATCATCTTTCAACTAAATTTTCTCTAGGAACATATCAAAAACATTAGAGCTACCACGCAAGCTACAACATTATTTGCAAAGATCGTTTGACTATGTTCATGATAATTGAGTTTAGCTAATCATATTACTAATAACTCCAACTCAAATAGACATGCTTGTAGTTATTCGAGTGGCGCATGATCCAAATCCACGAACTCAAGTCCGATCATCATGTCGGTTGAGTATAATTTCAGTATTGAACATCTCCATGTTGATCATATCAACTACATGATTCATGCTCGACCTTTCGGTCTATTTTATTTCGAGGACATGTCTGTACATGAAACGCTCGTCAAGTCTAACCTGGGTGTTTCGCGTGTGCAACTGTTTTGCACCAGTTGTATGTCAACGTTGAGTCTATCACACCCGATCATCACATGGTGTTTCGAAACGACGAACTGTCGCAACGGTGCATAGTCGGGGAGATCACAATTTTATCTTGAAATTTTAGTGAGGGATCACCTTATAATTCGAACGTTGTTCTAAGAAAAATAAGATGCATAAAAGGATTAACATCACATGCAAATCATAAGTGACATCATATGGCCATGAACTTGTGCTTCTTGATCTCCATCGCCAAAGCATTGTCATGATCTCCATCGTCACCGACGCCGCACCATGATCTCCATCATCATGATCTCCATAATTGTGCCGCCATTGAGGTTGTCGTGCTATCTATTCTATTACTACTAAAGCTAGAACCTAGAAATATAGTAAAAGCATGTACAAGCACAAACATTAGTTTAAAGACAACCCTATGGCTCCTGCCGGTTGCCATAGCATCGACATGCAAGTCGATATTTAACTATTACTACATGATAATCTCATACATCCAATATATCATATCATGTCTTTGTCCATATCACGTCACATGCATACCATGCAAAAACAAGTTAGACGTCCTCTAATTTGTTGTTGCATGTTTTACGTGGCTGCTATGGTTATCTAGTATGACCGCATCTTACTTGCACAAAGCCACAACGGTGACATGTAAATTTCTATTGAACCTTCTCCAAGGACCGCCTCGGTCAAATCCAATTCAACTAAAGTTGAAGAAACAGACACCCTCCAGTCATCTTTATGCAACAAGTTGTATGTCAATCGATGAAACCGGTCTCTCCTAAGCGTACAAGTAAAGTTGGTCTGGGCCGCTTAAATCCAACAATGCCGTGGAATCAAGAAAAGACTAAGGAGGGCAGAAAATTGAACATCCATGCCACAAACTCTTTTCTGTTCTACTGGAGATATCATCTACGCATGAACCAAGCTCATGATGCCACCGTTGGGGAACGTTGCATGGGAAACAAAAAATTTCCTACGCACATGAAGACGTATCATGGTGATGATCATCTATGAGAGGGAGATTGAATCTGCATACCCTTGTAGTTTGCTAAGGGGAAGTGTATATAACACGGTTGATGTAGTGGAACATCTTCGCAATGCGAATCACAGCTCGTCCCGTGATCTCATCACGATCCGTCCCGCCGTCCCATCATGATCCATCCTGATCTAGTGCCAAACGGATGTCACCTCCGCATTCAGCACACGTACAGCTCGATGACAATCTCCGCCTCCTTGATCTAGCAAGAGAGATGGGGAGGTAGATGAATTCTCTAGTAGCGTGCCGGCATGCCGGCGATGATGGTGGATATATTGCAGCAGGGCTTCGCCTAAGCGCTGTAGAAAACCGATCTAGAGGAAGAACTACGATCTAGAGGAGAGGGTAGCACTTGGCTAAAAATTCTTTACAAAAACTCTCAAAACCTCTAGTATATATACGGAGAAAGGAGGGAGGAGTCTTTCCCACCACGGAAAGCCTCACTTGGCTCGGCCGAAGAAAGGAGGGAAGAGTCATCCTCCAATTCCACTTGGAGGAGGATAGCTCTCCCACTTTTCCGGCTCTTTTGGATTTTCCACATTTTTCCTCATGGGCCTTCTTTGGTTGAATGGCCAGCCCACCAGGGGCTGTTGCGCCACACCAAATTCCATGTCACCCTCTCAGGGAGTGGTGGGCACACTAGCTGGACCCATGGAACCCATTCGTAACTCCCACCAAACTATCGGTAATGCCCGAAGATTTTTCAGAATCCAAATACCAACTTCCGATATATCATTCTTCGTTTACGTACCATTCCGAAACTCCTCGTGACGTCCTGGATCTCATCCGGGATTCCGAACGACATTCGGTTACCAACATCATTAATTCAACTGTATAGAAAACGTCACCGAACCTTAAGTGTGCAAACCACGCGGGTTCGAGAACTATGTAGACATGACCGAGACACTCTCCAGTTAATATCAAATAGTGGTACCTGGAGGTCCATATTGGATCCTACATATTCTACGAAGATCTTATTGGTTGAACCTCTATGTCAAGGATTCACACAATCCCGTATATCATTCCCTTTGTCCTTCGGTTTGTTACTTGCCCGAGATTCGATTGTCAGTATCTCCATACCTATTTCTATATCATTACCGGCAAGTCTCTTTACTCGTTCCGTAATAGAAGATCCCGTGACCAACTAGTTAGTCACATTGCTGGCAAATCTTGTTTGTGATGTTGTATTACCTAGTGGGCCCCGAGATACCTCTCCGTCACACGGAGTGAAAAAATCACAGTCTTGATCCATGCTAACTCAACGCACACCTTCGAAGATGCCTATAGAGTACCTTCATAGTCACCCAGTAACGTTGGGACGTTTGACACACAGAAGGCATACCTCTGGTGTCAGTGAGTTACATAATATCATGGTCATAGGAATGTATACTTGACATACAGAAAACAATAGCAACAAAATGACATGATCATATGCTACATTTATAGCTTGGGTCTTGTCAATCACATCATTGTCCTAATGATGTGATCCTATTATCAAGTGACAACACTTGTCTATGGCCAGCAAACCTTGACAATCTTTGATCAGCGAGCTAGTCAATGAGAGGCTCACTAGGGACAGTGTGTTGTCTATGTATCCACACATGTATTTGAGTTTCCAATCAATACAATTCTAGCATGGATAATAAATGATTATCATGAAAAAGGAAATATAATAATAACCAATTTATTATTATATCTAGGGTGTATTTCCAATACCCAGGACCCAGGAGGTGACGTGCACGGGTGTGATCCCTCGAGACGGAGCTCGGTCGCTTGGATTTTTTAGTGCTGCAGGGACGAACCCGAGCACAAGCATCGTGTCCTAGCCCCTGCCCATGCGAGGTACAAGGGGAAGCTAGCGAGCATGGAGCTGTGACGATCCTCCCTGGCACGATGCATGGGTCTTCCACTTGGGGAAGGGCATAGTCGCGGTTCGATAGTAATTCCGCCATCGCGGGGCATGGGGAATTCCACTTGGGCGTGGGTGGGAGCCCCGTTCCGAGGCCACAATGTGGCTCATCATGGGGTTCCACTTGGGAGGCTCCAAGGCGTATACAATGCCAAACTCAATATTACGTGAGAGTGTCATGGGTGGCGATTACTCAGGTGTCGGATACCCCAGGTACAAGGCTCATGAATTCTTAGTCTCAACCCTCAAGTGGGTTGCGCCTCACTATTTGTGCACCAACGCGCTTATGGAACCTGTGACATGGGGGCGACACATGCTGGGTGATCATCGCGAGGGCACTTCACAGAGAAGTTTCACACCGAGGATCCCTGGGGGTGACGTATACGGGGGTAAGCACTTCATTTAGAGCTAAGTCACTCAGGTTTAGAGAAGTTGCAGGGACGAACCCGAGAACAGACATCGAACCGAAGAATAGACGTCGTGCTAGGTTCCTTCATTGAATTAGCAAGATAGAATCATCCGCTGCATAGCGTCCGGGGTGATAAAGCACCAAACCTGCAGGAATGCATTTCAAGCGAACAACAAAGGTATTGAATGGAGATAACAGGGTTTACCAGACAACCAAAAAGCAAGAGCCACTCGAGGGCGGTTCCTTACACTTGAGGGTAGCACAGCCTGAAGATCGCCCTCCATCTCGAGCGAAAAAAGATTCACCTGGCGATTGCATTGTCGTGGGATCTCCATGGCGCTCGACGAACCGCGTCGTGGAGGCCGATCCCTCACTCGTCGGCTACCTCCCGCAGCCTTGGGGGCTCGCAAGGCCCCAATGCAACGTGTGGCGCCGGTGCAAGTTGTGCCAACCTTGGGAGGTAGCAATGGCATTCTCCAGGCCTAAAGGCATGCGAACAGGGTCATTGGGGGTGCCTCGGCCTAGCCGCACGTATGCATGATAGAAGGAGCTTTGGGAGCAACCCCTTGAGGACCGCTATGTCGACGCACATGTGCGCCTCCATGGTACCCTCGGGAGTGATGAGCCTCCTCACGAAGCACTCTACATGGCACCCGCTACGCATGGCGCGCGCCTCCCATAGCTTGTTGATCTCCCCGGCGTCTGGCGTCGTACTCCTTCCTCGCGAGGCCGTGCATTGAGGCGCGTCTGAAGGTGGTTCCCAAGCACCTCTCTCCTTGTAGAGTGCAGGTCAGATGCCTTCTAGGTGGAAGCCCCCTAGCCCGACCGAAGGGAGGATCTGGTCGCGCCTTTCTATGCTGCAAGGTGGAGGCACCGGCAGCACGCATGAGGCTTGCTACCTTGGCTTCCACCACCGGACCCTTTGCTTTGCTGGATCTAGAGGCGGGCAGTGACTGCTTCTTTTTCGGCGGTGTGGCCTCGCAAGGCACATTGCCTCTAGCATCGTTAGAACGCTCTGTCGTAGGGCCCTGTAGGCATGCTCGAGGGAGCAGACCACATCCCTCTCGTGGTAGGCGACGGTGATGATGCCACTGCAATGGACATCTTGAGGACGTTGTATACATGGTGGGTTGCCGCCTAAACTTGGCCAGCGCCAGGTAGCCCAAGATGGCATTGCACAGGATGCCTATGTGTGCTACACCGAAGTCAATGTGATTGGTGTGATAGTTGTCGCACGTGCCGAAGGTGACCAGAAGGCAGAGCTTCTTAGTGGAGTGGTGGAGTTGCTCCCCGGAAAACGGCCTAGTCGGCATCAGCTTGTCGTACGACACGTGGAGCATGTCGAAGGTTTTGATGGAGAGCACACTGTGCCTCGCGCCTCCATTGATGAGAGTCTTGGTAACCGCCACATTGGTGATGGTGGGAGTGAACATCATGGGCAGCATGACCGCGACGGCCACACACTTGAGGCTGTCCCTCGTGTTGAAGGTGATGGAGGATTGGGACCAGTTGATCGGCTTTGCAGCCACCAGCCTCGCAAGGACGGTGTTCACCTTGCGAGAGCGCTGCCTGAACTAGTAGTTTGACGAGGGGGTATGGGCACCGCCGAGAATGCAAGCCACCGCGTGAGGCTCCTGATAGGCCCCGACCTCCTTGTTGCTTTGGTTTTCCTTGTTCCTCCTCTATGGCAGCGGAGGCAACAGAGGGAGTAGTGTTTCGTCTCGAGGGCGCATCTCACGAGGCTTGTCACGTCATCGGTTATCGCGAGGCTAGTTGTACTAGCCCCAGCGAGGGTTGCCGCCCCCAAGTCCACTGCCGCGACCAGCACTATGATCGTTCTACTCCGACGCAGGCCAACCCGCTCAGCGCAGAGGACCTTGATCTCATGGTAGTCATTGGTGTTATGTGTGTGCACGTCGTGGTAGATGCAAAACGGGCGGCATTCCTTCTGAGGCATGCTTCGCTCACGGCCGTGCTTCTACTCACGTTCAGCCGCAAGCACGGCGGGTCCTTTGCGCTGGACCTCCTTGGACTTGGCTTTGCCGTCCTCGAGTGCGTCGTGAGGGTTGCCGTGGGCTAACATTCGGCCTTCCTAAGATTTAGCGCACTTGTCAGCTAGGTTGAACAGCTCCATGGCCGTGCACAGGGTGTCGTTGACGCCGATCTTTTCCCACATCTTGAGGTCCTTGACGCCATTAGTGAATGCCATGATGAATGCCTCATCCGTGGCGTGCGTGGTCTTTTTGCACACATGGACGAACCGCTGGATGTACTTGCCGAGGGTCTCACCACGGCGCTGCTCCACGCAGTACAGGTCATTGTCGGAGAGGGAAGGATCGTGCGTGCCCTTGAAGTTGGCGACGAACACCATGCAGTGGTCACTCCATGAAGATATTGAGTCCTTGGGTAAGGTCAGGAGCCATGACCGTGCGCCATCTTTGAGCACCATCGGAAGTCAGTTCGCTATGACCTTGTCATCGGCTCTCGCCGCTTCGATGCTCATGGCGTAAAGTTGGAGGGGCTCTCCAGGGTCGAGGGAGCTGTCGTAGAGCGGATGATGAGGACATCAACACCATTGTTACACCCACAGGTCCAGCTGCTATACATACTGGTCCAGTTACTAGAGCTCGCGTTCGCAAATTGAATTACCAGGTACTTTCATTTCTGGGAAATACGTCTAATGTCATGAACATATGATGCTGCCTAAGTTAGATAATTTTGTTGTGCTCATGAATGAAGGACCTATCATGGACAAGAAGGATATTCGTTCGAGCGGATCAAGAATGGAGAAGAAGGTGCCCGCGCGGGAAAGAATAATGGAGTCTCCACTGGTGACTTTTGAACTTTAAAGCCACCATAAGGAGAGTATGAAGGCTTTGGACGAAATATTCAAGACGCCACTTTATAAATTTCGTCCATAGGCTATAATAGGTGTTGCACCACCACATTTTTGGGCCAGGCCCATGTAATTGCTAAATAACATAATATAGGCTGTTTTTAGAGTCCGTATGTGTGGGGAAACCGAGTTTAGGGCTGTTTTCGGACCCCTCCTCAAGGGGTCACGAAATTGCATCCATATTCCCTCATATATATAGCCCTTAGGGCACCATTTAGACTTAGGTTTTGTTTAGATTACAGGTTCGCCATAGCTGCAACTTCGCGTTCTTCGTTTGTGTTCTACGATCAGACAAAGGCGTCACACAACCCAACCTTCATCAATAAAGCTTTCCTCTTATATTCGCAATATCTTGATTGCATCTTAGTTTCTTTCTCATTCTTCGTTTGCGTGCAGGAAATAGACCTTTGTGGTCAGGTTGATCGTACTCCGGCGTGGTCAATAACCTCTTAGAGTTGGTTTAGCAATTGCTAAGGCGCGACGTCCTCACACGTTCGTAGTCGGATCGTCAAAGTCTACTCCACAAAACGATACCAACGATCTCATCGAAAGGTAGGGACAACTTCACCTATATCAACTGGTATCAGATTTCTAGGTTGCTCGGTGAGATTTTAATAGTTTTTCGTAGTTAGATCGCATCTGTTCTTCATACCTATAGTCCACGACAAAGCTATACAAAAAAATTAGGGTTACATTATCATATCCAAACCAATCTGAGCCTTTGCATAGTCTTTTCAATAGTTTGCTTTGTTGAAATTGCAGTTACATCGTCGTGTCAAGATGCTGGTCTTAGTGTCTAGTTTTTAGAGTTTCGAGTTCTGTTCACAGTTTGTCACGCCGCCACCGCACCATCTTTCATCGCTGTCATATACCACCTCCACGCTACCATCATCGTTGCTGCTATATACCACCACATATCCACCACAATCCTTTCCGCCTTAGGTTAATTTCGAGATCCTTTTGCTTTCGGTTTCGCGTTTCCTTACCAGAGTAGGTTTCGGGAAAAAAAATCAGGCACGCTATTCAGAGCACTTTTTAGGTCAAAATTTCGAGGGGTGAATTTTTTTCCTATCGTTTTGTTAGGCTTTTTAGAGAGTTTTGAGACACTCGCCATCATACAGATTTTTGTCGCAATTTTTGGTCGTCGCAGCCCCGAATTGCTCGAGAAATAATAATAATAATAATTGTCAATATTTTTTCGTGCCTATCCTGTTTTTTGGTCCTTGGGAAGAAGTTTGAGACACTCGCAATTATAGTGATTTTCTGGAAAAAGAGCGCAAAATATAAGAGAAAAAAGAATGAGAGTTGCTCTTCCCATGATTAGTACGTGTCATCGTGACTTCGTTGGTGTTCTAGGCTCGCGTCTCTAGTACGGTCTAGCCTAGGACCAGTACGGTACCGTCGTTTAGCGTCTTTTCAACTTTGCGTCCGTGTGCTGATTATTGCTGACCCTTCTTGCCACCATATTATAAGACTTCCCAGCTGCACATACATCTAGATCGTGTGTTTCAAACAACCTCAAAATCTCTCTATCCAAGATTTGAGAGTTTTGACTACACCGGTTGCCGATCGCCTCCTGCTGTTGGGTAAGAATTGGTAAGAAATTGAGATTTTCTTGACGGATTTGTGACACACCACCACCACCACCACCACTTCCTAGTAGTCTCTAGGTTCATATTCTTTTGTGTTCCTGTTGCTGCTAACCATGCCAGGATCACACGACGAGGAGATGACTGGGATAACTTGACCAACCAGGAGCTCCATGTAAATTTCAGCAAATGATATCTGACCAGGTACATGATTTCGTGACCACCATTGGAGAGGCCATGGACAAGCTCGAAGGTATGGAGAAGAAATTCGACACCAAGATAAACGCCAAGTGCAATGAGGTGCTTGCTAGTTTACCACCACCAGCTACAACTCCTGTCCCTCTTCAACCGCAACAACAATAACTCCTACGAGCGCGATGTCTTCTTGTCGGCCAAGTGCAGAATTTTGGTGTTGTTGCTCCTACTGCTGCTTCTGGTCCTGCTGCTGCTCCTCCTGGTGCTACTACCGAGGTTTCTGTTGTTGAGCAGAATGAGCATTATGATGATGATTATGATGGTGATTACGATGATGAGGGAGAGGGTGTTCCCGTTAAGCACCAGGAACAACAACCAACACGACAAGCCGCTGGTCATGCACATGGATACAACCGAAATGGTAGGAATGCACCACACCCTTAGTACGGGATCATGACCATCTCCCTAACCTTAAATTGAATATTCCTACTTTTGATGGTCGATATGTGTTGGAAAACGTTGCATGGGAAACAAAAAATTTCCTACGCACACGAATACCTATCATGGTGATGTTCATCTACGAGAGGGAGATAGGATCCACATACCCCTGTAGATCGCTAAGCGGGAAGCGTTAAGAAATGCAGTTGATGTACTGGAACAGCTTCGTGATTCAAATCACCGTCGTCCCATGATCCGTTCCGATCTACCACCGAACGGACGACACCTCCGCGTTCAACACACGTACAGCTCGATGACAGTCTCCGCCTTCTTGATCCAGCAAGAGAGACGGGGAAGTACATGAGTTCTCAGGTAGTGTGACAGTGCACCGGTGATGGTGATGATCTATTCCTGCAGGGCTCCGCATGAGCTCCGCAGAAAACCGATCTAGAGGAAGAACTACGAAGTAGAGGCTTAGGGTTGCACGTGGCAAAAGTTGTGTCTCAAAACCCCTAAACCTCTAGTATATATAGGAGGAGGGGAGGGGCTAACCTTGGGGCTCAAGGGAGCCCCTAGGGCGTCGGCCGAAGGGAGGAGGAGGGTCTCCCACTCCAATTTGGTTTGGGAAGGAGGAGTCCCTTCCTTCCCACCTCCCTCCTTTTGTTTTCTCCTTTGATTTTTCCCTTAGACAAAATTGCCCTAGTGGGCTGGCCTCACCACCCCACCAAGGGCTGGTGCGCCACCCTTGGGCTAATAGGTGCTCTCCCGGGTGGGTGGACCCCTCCCGATAAAAACCCAGAACCCATTCGTTACTCCCGGTACACTGCCGGCAATGCCCGAAATCTTTCCGGAGGCCAAATAAACAATCCTATATATCAATCTTCTTTTCCAGACCATTTCGCAAACCCTCATGATGTCCGTGATCTCATCCAGGACTCCGAACAAACCTTCGTTAACCAACACCTATAACTCAACTATACCGAAACATCACTGAACCTTAAGTGTGCAGACCCTATGGGTTCGAGAACTATGCAGACATGACCTGAGACACTCCCCGGGCAATATCCAACAGCGGGACATGGATGTCCATATTGGATCCTACATATTCTACGAATATATTATTGGTTGAACCTATGTTACAAGGATTCATATAATCCAGTATACCATTCCCTTTGTCCTTCGGTATGTTACTTGCCCGAGATTCGATCATCGGTATCCCTATACCTATTTCAATCTCGTTAACGGCAAGTCTTTTTACTCGTTTCGTAATACAAGATCCCGTGACTAACACTTTAGTCAGATTGCTTGCAAGGCTTTTATGTGATGTTGTATTATCGAGTGGGCCCCGAGATACCACTCTGTCACACGGAGTGAAAATTCCCAATGTTGATCCATGCTAACTCAACGGACACCTTCGAAGATACATGTAGAGCACCTTTATAGTCACCCGGTAACGTTGCGACGTTTGATACACAAAAGGTATTCCTCCGGTGTGAGTGAGTTACATGATCTCATGGTCATAGGAATGAATACTTGGCACATAGAAAACAATAGCAACAAATTGATATGATCACATGCTACGTTTATAGTTTGGGTCATGTCGATCACATAATTCTCTCAATGATGTGATCGAGTCATCAAGTGACAATACATGCATATGGTCAGAAAACCTTAACCATCCTTGATCAATTGGATAGTGAACTAGAGGCTTACTAGGGACATAGTTTTGTCTATATATCCACACATGAATTTAAGTTTTCATTCAATACAATTATAGCATGGATAATAAACGATTATCTTGAAACAGGAAATATAATAATAACTATTTTATTATTGCCTCTATGGCATATTTCCAACAGTCTCCCACTTGCACTAGTGTTAATAATCTAGTCTCACATTGCTATGCGATTTGCATTGGAATGAATCTAACACCCATACAGTTCTGGTGCTGATCATGCTTCGCTCCTGGAAGAGGTTTAGTCAGCGGATCTACAACATTCAGATCCATGTGCACTTTGCAAATATTTACGTCCTCTCGTTTGACATAGTCGCGGATGAGGTTGAAGCGTCGTTTGATGGATCCAGTCTTCTTGTGAAACCTTGGTTCCTTGGCTAGACAAATGGCACCAGTGTTGTCATAGAACAGAGTTATTGGATTTAGTGCACTCGGCACAACTCCAAGATCCGTCATGAACTTCTTCATCCAGACACCCTCATTAGCCGCCTTCGAGGCAGCCATGTACTCCGCTTCACATGTAGAATCAGCTACGACGCTTTGCTTGGAACTGCCCCACCTTACTGCACCCAAGAATAAATATGTATCCGGTTTGAGACTTAGAGACATCCGGATCAGTGTCAAAGCTTGCATCGACGTAACCCTTTACGACGAGATCTTCGTCACCTCCATAAACGAGAAACATTTCCTTAGTCCTTTTCAGGTACTTCAGAATATTCTTGACCGCCGCCTAGTGTTCCACTCCTGGATCACTTTGAAACCTGCCTTCCATACTTATGGCAAGGCCGACATCCGATCTTGTGCACAACATTGCATACATGATAGACCCTATGACTGAAGCATAGGCCGACGTCCGATCCTTTCTCTATCTTCTAGAGTCACTGGACACTGAGTCTTACTCAACTTTATACCTTGTAACACTGGCAAGAACCCCCTCTTGGATTGCTCCATTTTGAACTTCTTCAAAACTTTATCAAGGTATGTGCTTTGTGAAAGTCCTATTAGGCGCCTCGGTCTATCTCTATAGATCTTAATACCTAATATGTAAGCAACTTCTCCTAGGTCTTTCATCGAAAAACATTTGTTCAACTAATCCTTTACTGTAATGCCCCAAATGTAAAACCTTCCCTATTTGGAACCTATTTGATGTGGGTCCACATTGTCATTGATATGAGGGTGTCATTATGCATGTATGATTTCATGTGGCTCCATTAACCTTCCTTGTTTGCTTGCCATATATTGTCTTGCCATGTCATGTTGTGGTTGCATGTGATCTTGTTAGATGTGGTCATTGTGATTTCATGGGAGGGGGGAACATGTGATGTATGATGTGGTGTGGTGGCTTGATATTGTTTCAAATCCCTAGTCTCTATTTTTATCTAAAGTTCAAAAATTCCACTTGCTCCTAACCTGATTTAAAATGTCCTTTGGTTAGTATTTATTGTGGAGATATTGGGGTGCAAGATTTGGTGTTTTGAGAGGTGTCCTAAAGGTGCAATAAATCACAAAAGAGATATTACAATTGCTGTTTTGTATTTATTTAATTGCACCATAAATTACTTTTGTATTTTATTTAAATATCTTATTTATTTTCAGGTCGAGGGGCATTTTTGTTTTGATTTTATCTTTAGTAGTTAGCCCTGTGGGCCTTTTCCTTTCTCTCTATTTATTCTAAATGGGTAATATCCCAGGGCTTGCTTTTCCCTATGTGGCGCTCTGGTGGGCTTCCTCCCACTCAGAGAGGCCCATCTCTTCTCCCTCTCATGCGCACAGGATCCCACACGCGTCCCTTCTTCTTCCCTGACACCGTCTCCCCCCTCTCTGCCTTTCCATCAGTCCAACAGAGAGAGTAGTTGCTGCCGTGAGGGCATGACCGTCGAGGTCCCCCCTTCATATTCGTGGGCGTCCCTGCCCTCGTCCTAGGGTTCCCTTCTCCCCCATCCTCCGCCGCCAACCCCATTCCCCATCTCTCCTGCCTCTCCATGGTAAGTTCTCTGTAGATTAAGAGCAGAGAGAGAGAACCCCTCGCCACCGTCTACCCCGCTTTCTCCGCCGAGCAGCGCCGGCGCCCATGTCCAGGGGCACGAGGATGGTGCCCGCGCCCCATTTTCGTCCTCGGTGAGGTCGAGGGGCGTCCTCACCGACGACCAGGAGCTCGCCGACGCCGCGGACCCGGTGCTCCTTTGCCTCTGCTTCGGTTATGCTTGAGGAGATTCTTTGTCGTCGATCTTCTTCCCCTCCAGCGACTCCTCCTCCGATCGGCTTCCTTCTTCCTTCTCTAGGTGAGAACGTCGCCCCTTCCTTCTTCCTCCTTGGATCGGCCCGGATCTGCCATAGTGCTCGTCGTGCTTCTCTGTTCATAGCAGATGGGCAGCAGGGGATGTGTTTGTGGTGCAGTAGCAGTAGCTTGGTGTGGTAGCGTGTAGACATGGCCTATCAGGCGCAACGTAGAGGAGCTCATCTCCTTGGCGCAACAGCAGCAACAGCAAGCATGCCCGGCGGCCTCCTTGTCATCGACAGGCCTGTGTAGGTAGAGCAGGCCGCCCTGCTAAGTTACCTAGTTTCAGATCCCTCGCTGTCAGACTCCTTGACCGTAGCGTAGTGGTGGCAAGCATTGTGTGCTTGTTGAGAGGCGTGGGTTCGAATCCCCCTCGGCACCTTTTGTTTTGGTTTATTCAACACGGTAGCGAGAGGGGATCACCTTACCCTGTTCGATCCCCTCTCTCTGTTGAAGCAGTGACTGTAGTGTGATAGATCAGGCTCTGTGCTGTAACCAGGGGCACTGGAGTTCGAATCCTAGGCCTGCCCTTTTAATTTTTCCTTCCTTTCTTTTATTTTTTTCCTTTGCTATATGCTTGCTACACCTGTGTTTAAATAATAGGCATGAAGATGTGCATCTTCTTTTTCTTATGTTGTCTAGTGCTTGTAGTGGTGTTGGCAGCATATGTGAGTGTGGTGTATGTGTGTATATGTATGCATACATGGTGTTGTGCATGTGTATGTGAGGTGGTGCTAGCTTTGTGTTTTCATGTGTGTAGGTGCTCATAGTTTCGTGCATATGTGGAGTAGAGTGAATATGTTTTGTATTCATTTATCTTGTGGTGCTTGTGGTGTGAAGAACACACCCACATGAACATAGTTCATGTACACCCTAGTTGTGACCATGTGTATGTGATATGGTGCTCCCATCTTGTCCTACATATTTAGAGACTTACATCTTGTGTTTTGATCAAGAGCAGGTTCTAGTGTGGTGTGGAGTAGATGTGTGTGTGTGGGGAACTTCCCCACCTTTGCTATCACTATGCACCTTCACATGACCATATGTGAGTGGGCATGATGACTTGTGGTGTGTGGATAGTTTGGTAGATGAGTTTGGTGTTTGTGTGCTATGTCACATACATGGGGTCAAAACCCTCATGTCCCTATTCTAATTATGCACATGAACAAGTATCCATGTAGGAGTTGATCTACTGTAATGCACATGAAATGTTGCACTATTCACTATGTATGATTTCTTGTAGTTTCTTCCTTCCTAGTTTGTGGTCACTTGCTCCAAGTAAGTGCATACATATTATATATGATTTTGGGGTAGAATATCCCAAGGAATCTATTGGTGAACTTAGTTTTGCCATTGGAATAATTTATGTAGATGACATATTTCATTTTTCTTCTATGTTTAGAGCTTGGTTCCATGAGTTGTGGTGAGCCTTTGTGTTTGATTCTTGGTTGTGGTAGTAGAGGGTGACCCCCTCTACCACATGTTGGTTTCATTTCATGTTTTGTAATCCATATGTGCAAGTTGTGCCCATCCAAAGTAGGCTTGTGGCTGAAATTGAGATTTTCACCAAGTCTGGGAATCTGTTTATATTTTCTTCTCCTGTTGATGAGGTTGTGCAGGTCAATGTGTGGTGATCTAGACTTAGCTTTCAACTGGAAAGTTGGATCTCATATGTTTGTATAGCTCCCTGTAACATTTCATTCCATTTGGAGTCATGTAGATATTGTTTTGGCTGCTGTCAAAATGCTTCAGAGAAAAGACAAATAGTGAGAATCTGGAATTTTCACCAAGTCCATGAAATCTGATATTTTTGGGCAAGTTTACAGCCCTGTAACTTTCTGTGTTTAATTCCTTTGTGTGTCATTCTTTCTTGTGCTTGTTGTAATCTTGGATAGCTACTGCCACATATATTATTTGTCATGTTTGGGTGGCTGTAGATGCTTTGCATGTTGCTCACAAAGTGCTATGATGCAGTTTATGGCAGATTGTGTAGTTTTGCCATTTTGATGTTTGTGAGTGCTTAGTTGATGTTGTGGTGTTCTTCTTTGCTCCACCCCATTCATGTTGGTTTGTATGTCTTGGCTACTTGGAAATACCAGAGTTGAGCCATTGGGGTGTGTTGTGATGAATTTGTCACGTAGGGCTTCATATCTTGTTTCGTTGATTCCTGTTGATCTGTAGCTCCGATTGTAATGTTCTTTATATGATTTTGCATCATTTTCTCGATACGCATCTGATCATGTGATTCTCGTGCGTGTCAAAATACATTGGGATGCAGTTCTGTCCAGGAACATGTATTTACTCTTTATGCTTGTGCTAGTGATTGAAATAGTGTTACATGCTCATATTCATCTCATGCATCATGTGCTTGTGTCATCTTGAGGTGTTGTTGTTCATTGGATGTTATTATTATGTTGGGTAGCACCGGGATCGCAGAACAAATACGTGGATTAGGGAGAGTACGTCCAGGACGATCAAGAACCATTCCAAGCTGAGGATATCACACGCAAGATGTTATGACCTTGATTCCATCTCTAAACTTGTTATTCTAGATTACGTTTCCTTGTCATATGCTCGCTGCCTACCACTGAAATATTTGCCTCTTGATATGCCATGAAACAAAACACTTGCCCCTTCCTAGCAAACTTGAATGGCTAAGTAGGCTTTGCTCAGCTACTAATGCTAGCGTTGCTACATGCAGGTGCTTTGCCTCATGTGATAACATGAGATTGATATCATTATCTTAATTCTGTTATTTAATTAATGCACCTATATACTTGGTAAATAACGGAAGGCCTAGCCCTTTTGTTGGGTGCTTTGTTCCGTTATTGCCGCCATAGTTACCGGCCACTGTTGTTTGATTCCATATTGTTCGCTCCTAATATGTTCGGGGTTGTTATGGGGACCCACCTCGATAAATCGTGTAATGTTAAGACTTGTCCGGCAGGACCCGACATTGGTGTTAATTTGCTAATCACTTAATAATAATCTGCATAGGGAATAGCTACCGCGAGGAATTTAATCAACAACCAGGGCCAGTGCTCCTCATGAGTGTTGGTCCAAAGTGGGAAGACTATGGGGCCACCACATGGCAACCTGAGGTTTGGTATACCTGTAGTGTGACTCATCTGTCGTGTCCTGAGACTGAGATATGCGGCTCTTATCAGGGTCATCGACACGACGGGAGGTCCTGCTAGTGTTGTCTTACCTTAGCGATATATCTTGCGTATAGGAATCCCGGTGAAGCTTTGGTTCTCCCAGAGTTGAGGTTTTCCTCTAAGTCATCCGACGAGATCAAGAGATTTGTGATAGAGGATTACTTTGCGGCCTGTGTATGTTTGTGATGGACTAGTTGGAGCACCCCTGTATGGTCTAATCTTTCGGAAAGCCGTGCCCGCGGTTATGTGGCAACTTGGAATATTTTGTTAACATCTGGTAATAGGTAACTTAAACATAAGCTAATGAAATTGCCAACTGTGTGCGTAACTGTGACTGTCCCCTCGAAGATCTCTCTTCGATCGGGATACGGTGAGGTTATGATTGACGTAGGTAGGTGTTCGCGATCACTTAGTGATCATCTATAATCGACCGCTAGTATAGACCACCTTCATATATGTTCTACATAAGTTAGCCACCATATCAAGCTTAGGATGTTGCAACCTAAATACTCCACCTATCCAACCTAATAACTTGACTAGTTCTGGCAACGAGGTGATAGATTGCTGAGTCCCCGTGGCTCACAGATTCCTTCACAACACCAACAGGTTCAGGTACCCCTGAGACAGGTGATTCCGACGGCACGCAGCTGGCGTGGCAGTATGACGAGAAGAATGACCGCCTGTACGTGAACTATCTAGAAGATTGAGCCGTGGTCGTGATCGTGGGCCAGCAGGCAGGGTAGCATGGCCATTTTCTCTTGTTTTGTAGTCCGTAGTGGAACTACTTTGATTGTATGTGTGATGTACTCTGATATATATATTTATGAGATGGCAATTGAATTCCTGATTGTCAATATCTTGTATTATGTATGTTCTATGGTACCTTGTTTGCAAGACGCTTAGATGCGCTCCTTTCCAATTAGGGGCCTGGATCCCCAGATCGGAAAGGACCGCATCTTAGTCGTTACAAGTTGGTAATCAGAGCCTTACGACCATAGGAGCCTTTATGTGATCGTACTTGGCCGAGTCGAGTCTAGTAAAATGTTTTGAGTCTTAGTTATATCAGAGAGTAGGATTCTTTTTTCTCCTCTTCGATGCTCTGGTGAGGTTCCCGTCTTAGGAAATGTTTAATTCTACTCCTCTTCTTGCTAAAAAATTTTTAGGATCAGGCGGGTATTTGTGAAATTTATATGATTTCGATGTGACGGAGTCCTGTCTTGGTGCCTCTTGTCTGCTTTGATGCTTCCGGGGAGTTGAGATCCAGGGGATTCTTACGCACATCGCCATCATTCTGATTTCTGAGTATCTAAGAACAAAGGATGTTCGTTATTGCTTCAATACTAGTAGTGGCGAGATAACCCCGATGTCCCCAGTACTGGTGCAGATTGTTCGGGATTACTGCCATACTTAGTATCGTTGTGATCACGAGGGTCTGTTGTAGATGAAGGTCCGAGATACTGGTTGTGTGTTGGCGGATGTGATACAGGTGACGGGTTAGTATAGGAGTTGTGTGATATTACTCCTGGTATCCGTGTACCAGATTGCATGACCAGTTATTTCGGGAATTCATAGGTGGGATATCAAGTAATATCTTATAGGACTATCTTCCTACAGATGCATGATTGAGGTTGGGATTCGATGTTCAGTGGGTACGTTTGTTGACGGTCGTCGTACAACGGTTCTCGTTGTGTCTTAAAGAGTCCTTGTAGCTCGCTACGACTCGGGGATACTTCGTATCTCGTGTGCACAGCCTTGCACAGGATGGCTACTGTAAATTCGAGCCCGTGCGACCTTATCGACGAAGATATCGGATGAAATCTCGATCATATGTTTGTTCTGAGCAGTTCTAGCTCATACTTGTTTGAAGTGGTCTTAATCGGAATTTTTGTCGACCGTCACTTTGAGGAAGCATTCTTACTATTTTGTTCGAGTGCAATTGCTTATTCCTATTCAGATTTTCCTGTCTTTTGATTCAGCAATATCTTCAATTATGTTGTGGGCTAATATGTTGTTCGTCTTCAGGATGGCTCCACCAACTCGTGAGAACCCAGGGCGTGAGGATATGCCGCCACCACCTCCTCCTCCGGAGAATCCTCTGCTGCCGCCGCCTCCTTCTCCAGAGGCCTGGCAAGCGGTGATGGCTGCTACTAATGCGAACACCCAGATGCTGCTATAGTTGTTGCAAGAGAGAGCCAATCAGTAGCAAGGCAATTTCTAGCATGGTGGCAATCAGTTTTCTAGTCTGTGTCAGTTCCTGTCGAACCAGCCAAATACTTTCACTTCCTGTGACCAGCCATTTGATGCAGAGGATTGGATCCGTGATATGAACAAGCATTTCAAGTGTAGAAATGTGCGTCCTGAGGATTTCGTCAAATTTGCAACATTCCAGTTGAAGGGGCAGGCTTCTATCTGGTGGCAACAGCTGAAGGACTCGAGAGGCGCTAGAGTGATTTCTTGTGATGAGTTCTTCCGTGACTTCAGGTCCCACTACATCCCTTCCAGCTTTGTGGAGGAGATGCGTGAGAAGTTCAGCCGTTTGAAGCAGGGTGGCAATTCCGTGTACAAGTACAACGTTGAGTTCCACGAGCTAGCCAGTTACGCGCTGCAGGATATCCCTGATCAGAAGAGCAAGATTTATTAGTTCAGAGGTGGCTTGAAAGAAGATTTGCAGTTAGCTCTTGCTTTGCCCGATCCTGAGGAGTTCGACAAGTTCCACAACCTAGCTCTCAGGGCAGAGGCAGCCTTTCTCAGCGTGGAGAATTATAAGAAGCGCTTGAAAGATTCCAGCTCTTGCTCGACTCAGGTGGTTCAGAAGCAACAGAAGTTCTGGGTGTCTCCTCCTCCTCCTCGGCACTCGCAGTAGCTTAAGCACTCTGGTGGCCGTGGTTCTTCCCACCCACCAAACCCTGTCTTCTAGCAGATATTCCAGCATCAGAAGCAAGGGCCTCCTCACACTCGATACCGGCAGCCAGCAGAGGTGACTTGTCACAAGTGTGGGCAGAAGGGTCACTATGCCAACAAGTGTATTTCTCAGCTCCGACTGCCGCCTCATCCTCTAGGCAAACCTCCAAGCAATGCTCTTGTCAAGTTCAACCCCAGATCAGCTCGAGTCAACATGGTGAATGCAGCTGAGGCAAAAAACTCGTCAGATGTGATCATGGGTAACCTCCTCGTCAATGATATTCGTGCTAAAGTGTTATTTGATTCTGGTGCATCGCATTCTTTCTTGTCATATCCTTTTTCCTCAAATCATGATTTCCATCTTCAAGAGTTGCCTAGGTCTTTGGACATTGTTTCTCCGGGTATGCTTATGAGTTCTCGTTGGGTTGTTCCGGATGCTTCTATCAAGATAGGAAGTTATTCTTTTCTGGCCTCTCCGTATGTCTTGGGCAATTCCGACATCGACTTGATTCTTGGTATGGACTGGCTGGCCATGAACAAGGCGTCAATTGATTGTGAAGCCAACGCAGTGAAGCTTACCCACTCTTCGGAGGATGTGATTATATTCGTGGCGCGCGATGATACAATCTGTCTGTTCTCTTTGAATGAAAAGGGTGAGATCAATCCTATTTCGCAAGTCCAAGTGGTCTGCGAATATGAAGATGTGTTTCCTGAAGAGCTACCAGGCATGCCTCCGCACAGAGAAGTTGAGTTCGTGATTGAGCTAGAGCCGGGCACAGAGCCCGTGTGCAAACGGCCGTACAAGCTGGGTCCAGAAGAATTGAAGGAACTTAAGAGGCAACTCGATGAGAAGGAGCATTTGGGTTTAATCAGACCGAGCTCGTCTCCGTGGGGCTGTGGTGTTCTGTTAGTCAAGAAGAAGGATGGCACGGACCGGCTGTGTGTCGATTACCATCCATTGACCAAGAAGACAATCAGGAACAAATATCCACTTCCGAACATAACTGAGTTGTTCGAACAGTTGAATGGTGCTAAGGTCTTCTCCAAGCTTGATCTCAGGATGGGCTATCATCAAATTCGCATTTGCGAGGAAGATATTCCGAAGACTGCCTTCAGGACTAGCTTTAGCTCGTATGAGTATACGGTCATGCCTTTTGGTCTGGAAAATGCTCCTCCGACATTCTGTCGATTGATGAACTACATATTCTCTCCGTTCAAGAATGACTTTGTCTTACTCTATCTCGACGACATTCTGGTCTTTTCTGAAACTGAGGAAGAACATGAAGAACATCTCAGATTGGTGCTTGATAAGCTGAGAGAGTACAAGCTGTATGCCAAGTTTTCCAAGTGCGAGTTCTGGTTGAAAGAAGTGGTGTATCTTGGGCACATTATCTCCGCCGAGGGCATTAAAGTTTATTCGTCCATGGTTCAGGCCATTGTTGAATGGGAGCCTCCACAGGATGTGAAGGAGCTTTGAAGGTTTCTCGGGCTTGTTGGCTATTGCAGAAGGTTCGTCGAGAACTTCTCCAAGATCGCCAAGCCGCTCTCAAGTCTTCTTCAGAAGGGTGTTAAGTATGCTTGGTCTCCAGAGTGTAAGTTGGCCTTCGACACACTCAAGGAGAAGCTTACCTCCACTCCAGTCTTGGTTCCTCCGGATGATTCCAAGTCTTACCAGGTCTTCTGCGACGCTTCTCTCCAGGGTCTTGGTGCAGTCCTGATGCAAGATAAGAAGGTGGTTGCTTATACCTCCAGGCAGTTGAAGCCAGCGGAGACTAACTATCATGTGCATGATCTTGAGCTAGCAGCTGTGGTACATGCTCTGATGACTTGGAGACACCTCTTGTTGGAACGTAAGTTGAAGTTTTCACCGATCACAAGAGTCTCAAGTACATCTTCACTCAGCCTAACTTGAACCTGCTGCAAACACGTTGGGTGGAAATGCTCCAGGATTTTAATCCGACTGTTGAGTACACGCCAGGCAAAGCTAATGTCGTGGCGGATGCTTTGAGCAGGAAGGCATACTGCAACAGTCTGATTCTGCAACCTCTCTAGCCTGGTCTTTATGAGTCATTCAGGAAGCTCAACCTTCAGCTAGTACCTCTTGGATTTCTTGCAAACCTTCAGATGTCTCCTACCTTGGAAGATCAGGTCCGAGCAGCACAACTTCTTGACGCTACGGTGAAGAAGGTCAAGATTGGCGTGGGAAAGAGTCTTCCCAAGTATAAGTGCTTCACTGTTGATGCCAGAGACACGTTGTTCTTCGAGGATCGCCTTCTCGTCCCAAAAGGTGATCTCAAGAAGGTAATCATGGAGGAAGCTCATAACTCTTTGCTCTCTATTCATCCTGGAAGCTCCAAAATGTACCACAACTTGAAACAGACCTTTTGGTGGACTCGTATGAAGAGTGAGATTGCTCAGTTCGTAAATGAATGTGATGTATGTCGAAGGGTGAAAGCAGAGCATCAACGTCCAGCAGGTCTTTTGCATCCATTGCCCATTCCCGAGTGGAAGTTCGATCACATTGAGATGGATTTCGTCACCGGGTTTCCGAAGTCTAAGAAGGGTAATGATGCCATCTTCGTCGTCATGGACAAGTTCAGTAAAGTGGCTCATTTTCTTCTAGTCAATGAATCCATTTCAGCAGCTCAGCTCGCAGAGTTGTACACCTCCAGGATTGTGTCCTTGCATGGTGTGCCTATGATGATCTCTTCGGATCGCGGAAGTATCTTCACTTCCAAGTTCTGGGACTCTTTTTAGTCTGCTATGGGCACGAAGATCCGCTTCAGCACATCGTTCCATCCTCAGACTAGTGGTCAAGTGGAGCGAGTGAATCAAGTTCTTCAGGATATACTGAGAGCCTGTGTTATCTCTTTTGGCTTGAAGTGGGAAGATTGTCTGCCTTTTGCGGAGTTCTCGTATAACAATAGTTATCAAGCTAGTTCTGGAAAGGCTCCGTTTGAAATTCTCTATGGCAGGAAGTGCTTACCCTGCTCAACTGGTCCGAGACCGGCGAGCGTCAGATCCTTGGGAATGATTTGATAGAAGAAGCCGAGGAGATGTGTCGGGTCATTCGCGACAACCTCAGAGCAGCTCAGTCCCGTCAGAAGAGCTATTATGATAGCAAGCACCGTGACATGTCTTATGAGCTTGATAGCTTCTTCTATCTCAAACTGTCGCCTGTGAAGGGTATGCAGTGCTTTGGCATCAAAGGCAAGCTTGCGCCTCGTTTCGTTGGTCCGTTCAGAGTGGTTAGCAACAGAGGCGACCTTGCGTACTAGCTCAAGCTCCCGACAAACTTTGCAAATGTCCATGATGTGTTCCATGTTTCTCAGCTTCAGAGGTGCTTCAAGACCCCCGAGTGCACTGTTCATCTTCAAGACATCGACCTTCAGCCTGACCTTTCTTATCGTGAGCATCCAGTTGCGGTTCTCGAGGCGACTGAGTGCAAGACCCGCAACAAGACCGTCAAA
The DNA here is from genome assembly GCF_904849725.1 of Hordeum vulgare subsp. vulgare. Classification (NCBI taxonomy): domain Eukaryota; kingdom Viridiplantae; phylum Streptophyta; class Magnoliopsida; order Poales; family Poaceae; genus Hordeum; species Hordeum vulgare. The sequence continues at coordinate 302,271,694 of NC_058519.1, forward strand.
TTGCTCAAAGTGCATTGGTCACACCATTCCGATCAAGAGGCTAGTTGGGAATGCATGGATCACCTCCGTTCTGAATTTCCGGAGTTCTTTCGGGCGTAGATCTCGGGGCAAGATCTTTTTTGTAGTGTGGGAGAGTTTGTAATGCCCCAAATGTAAAACCTTCCCTATTTGGAACCTATTTGATGTGGGTCCACATTGTCATTGAAATGAGGGTGTCATTATGCATGTATGATTTCATGTGGCTCCATTAACCTTCCTTGTTTGCTTGCCATATATTGTCTTGCCATGTCATGTTGTGGTTGCATGTGATCTTGTTAGATGTGGTCATTGTGATTTCATGTGAGGGGGGAACATGTGATGTATGATGTGGTGTGGTGGCTTGTCATTGTTTCAAATCCCTTCTCTCTCTTTTTATCTGAAGTTCAAAATTCCACTTGCTCCTAACCTGATTTAAAATGTCCTTTGTTTAGTATTTATTGTGGAGATATTGGGGTGCAAGATTTGTGTTTTGAGAAGTGTCCTAAAGGTGCAATAAATCACAAAACAGATATTACAATTGCAATTTTGCATTTATTTAATTGCCCCATAAATTCCTTTTGTATTTTATTTAAATAGCTTATTTATTTTTAGGTGCAGCGGCAATTTTGTTTTGATTTTATCTTCAGTAGTTAGCCGTGTGGGCCTTTTCCTTTCTCTGTATTTATTCTGAATAGGTAATAGGCCAGGCCTTGCTTTTCCCTATGTGGCGCTCTGGTGGGCTTCCTCCCACTCAGAGAGGCCCATCTCTTCTCCCTCTCGTGCGCACATGAGCCCACGCACGTCCCTTCTTCCTCCCTGACGCCATCTCCCCCCTCTATGCCTTTCCATCAGTCCAACAGAGAGAGTAGTTGCCGCCGTGGGGGTACGACCATCAAGGTCCCCCCTTTATATGCGTGGGCGTCCGTGCCCTCGTCCTAGGGTTCCATTCTCCCTCATCCGCCGCCGGCAACCCCATTCCCCATCTCTCCTCCCTCTCCATGGTAAGTACTATGTAGATTAGGAGCAGAGAGTGAGAGAGAGAACCCCTCGCCGCCGTCTACCCCGCCTTCTCCGTCGGGCAGCGTCGGCGCCCATGTCCAGGGGCACGGGGATGGTGCCCGCGCCTCATTTTCGTCCTCGGTGAGGTCGAGGGGCGTCCTCACCGACGCCGCGGGCCCGGTGCTCCTTCGCCTCTGCTTCGGTTCTGCGTCAGGAGCTTCTTCGTCGTCGATCTTCTTCCCCTCCACCGACTCCTCCCCCGATCGGCCTCCTTCTTCCTTCTCTAGGTGAGAACGTCGCCCCCTTCCTTCTTCCTCCTTGGATCAGCCCGGATCCACCGTAGTGCTCGTCGTGCTTCTCTGTTCGTAGCAGATCGGCAACATGGCATGTGTTTTGTGTGCAGTAGCAGTAGCTTGGTGTGGTAGCGTGTAGACGTGGCGTATCAGGCACAGCGTAGAGGAGGAACTCATCTCCTTGGCGCAGCAGCAGCAGCAACAGCAGGCATGTCCTACGGCCTCCCTGTCGCCGGCAGGCCTCTATAGGCAGAGCAGGCCTCCCTGCTAAGTTACCTAGTTTCAGATCCCCTCTCTGTCAGACTCCTTGACCGTAGCGTAGTGCTAGCAAGCGTTGTGTGCCTGTTGAGAGGCGTGGGTTCGAATCCCCCCTTGGCACCTTTTGTTTTGGTTTATTTACCTTACCCTGTTCGATCCCCTCTCTCTGTCGAAGAAGTGACTGTAGTGTGATGGATCAGGCTCTGTGCTGTAAACAGGGGCACTGGGTTCGAATCCCAGGCCTTCCCTTTTAATTTTTCCTTTCTTTCTTTTATTTTTTTCCTTTGCTATATGCTTGCTACACCTGTGCCTAAATAATAGGCATGAAGATGTGCACCTTATTTTTCTTATCCTGTCTAGTGCTTGTAGTTGTGTTGGCAGCATATGTGAGTGTGGTGTATGTGTGTATATGTGTGCATACATGGTGTTGTGCATGTGTATGTGAGGTGGTGCTAGCTTTGTGTTTTGATGTGTGTAGGTGCTCATAGTTTCATCCATATGTGGAGTAGAGTGAATATGTTTTGTGTGCATATATCTTGTGGTGCTTGTGGTGTGAAGAACACACCCACATGAACATAGTTCATGTACACCCTAGTTGTGACCATGTGTATGTGATATGGTGCTCCCATCTTGTGCTACATATTTAGAGACTTACATATTGTGTTTTGATCAAGATCATGTCGTAGTGTGGTGTGGAGTAGATGTGTGTGTGGAACTTCCCCACCTTTGCTATCACTATGCACCTTCACATGACCATATGTGAGTGGGCATGATGACTTGTGGTGTGTGGATAGTTTGGTAGATGAGCTTGGTGTTGGTGTGCTATGTCACATACATGGGGTCAAAACACTTATGTCACTATTGTCATTATGCACATGAACAAGTATCCATTTAGGAGTTGATCTAGTGAAATGCACATGAAATGTTGCACTATTCACTATGTATGATTTCTTGTAGTTTCTTCCTTCCTAGTTTGTGGTCACTTGCTCCAAGTAAGTGCATACATATTATATATGATTTTGGGGTAGAATCTCCCAAGGAATACATTTGTGAACTTAGTTTTGCCATTGGAACATTTTCTGCAGATGACATATTTCGTTTTTCTTCTATATTTAGAGCTTGGTTCCATGAGTTGTGGTGATCCTTTGTGTTTGATTCTTGGTTGTGGTAGTAGAGGGTGACCCCCTCTACCACATGTTGGTTTCGTTTCATGTTTTGGAATCCATATGTGCAAGTTGTGCCCATCCAAAGTAGGCTTGTGGCTGAAATTCCAGATTAATGAAAATTTGAGATTTTCACTAAGTCTGAGAATCTGTTTATATTTTCTTCTCCGGTTGATGAGGTTGTGCAGGTCAATGTGTGGTGATCTAGCCTTAGCTTTCAACTGGAAAGTTGGATTTGATATGTTTTTCTAGCTCCCTATAAACTTTCATTCCATTTGGAGTCCTGTAGATATTGTTTTGGCTGCTGTCAAAATGCTTCAGAGCATAGACAGATAGTGAGAATCCGGAATTTTCACTAAGTCCCTGAAATCTGATATTTTTGGGCAAGTTTAGAGCTCTGCAACTTTCTGTGTTTAATTCCTTTGTGTGTGATTCTTGCTTGTTCTTGTAGTATTATTGGATAGCTACAGCCACATATATTATTTGTCATGTTTGGGTGGCTGTAGATGCTTTACATGTAGCTCACAAAGTGCTATGATGCAGTTTATGGCAGATTGTGTAGTTTTGCCATTTTGATGTTTGTGAGTGCTTAGTTGATGTTGTGGTGTTCTTCTTTGCTCCACCCCATTCATGTTGGTTTGTTTTATGTCTTGGATACCTGGAAATACGAGATTTGAGCCATTGGGGTGTGTTGTGATGAATTTGTCACGTAGGGCTTCTTATCTTGTTTCGTTGATTCCCGTTGATCCGTAGATCCAATTGTAATGTTCTTTATATGCTTTTGCATTGTTTTCTCGAGACGCATCTGATCATGTGATTCTCATGCATGTGAAAATAGATTAGGATGCAGTTCTGTCCAGGAACATGTATTTTCTATTTATGCTTGTGCTAGTGATTGAAATAGTGATGTATGCTCATATTCATCTCATGCATCATGTGCTTGTTGCATATTGAGGTGTTGTTGTTCATTGGATGTTATTATTATGTTGGGTAGGACCGGGATCGGAGAACAAATACGTGGATTCAGGAGAGTACGTGCAGGACGATCAAGAACCATTCCAAGCCGAGGATATCACAGGCAAGATGATATGACCTTGATTCATTCTCTTGACTTGTTATGCTAGATTACGTTTCCTTGTCATATGCTCGCTTCCTACCACTTAAATATTTGCCTCTTGATATGCCATGAAACCAAACACTTACCCCTTCCTAGAAAACTTGAATGGCTAAGTAGGCTTTGCTCAACTACTAATGTTAGCGTTGCTAGATGCAGGTGCTTTGCCTCATGTGATAACATGCGATTGATATCATTATCTTAATTCTGTTATTTAATTAATGCACCTATATACTTGGTAAATAACGGAAGGCCTCGCCCTTTTGCGGGGTGCTTTGTTCCATTATTGCCGCCATAGTTACCGGCTACTGGTGTTTGATTCCATATTGTTCGCTCCTAACACGTTCGGGGTTGTTATGGGAACCCCCCTTGATAAATCGCGTAGTATTAAGACTTGTCCGGCAGGACCCAACATTGGTGTTAATTTGCTAATCACTTAATAATAATCTTCATAGGGAATAGCTACCCCGAGGAATTTAATCAACAAGCTGGGCCAGTGCTCCTCATGAGTGTTGGTCCAAACTGCGCAGACTATGGGGCCACCACAGGGCAACCTGAGGTTTGGTATACGTGTAGTGTGACTCATCCGTGGTGTCCTGAGACTAAGACACGCGGCTCTTATCAGGGTCGTCGACACGACGGGAGGTCCATCTAGTCTTGTCTTACCTTAGCGATATATCTTGCGTATAGGAATCCCGGTGAAGCTTTGGTTCTCCCAGAGTTGAGGTTTTCCTCTAAGGAATCCGACGAGATCACGAGATTCGTGTTAGAGGATTACTTTGCGGCCTGTGTACGTTTGTGATGGACTAGTTGGAGAACCCCTGCAGGGATGAATGTTTCAGAAAGCCGTGCCCGCGGTTATGTGGCAACTTGGAATATTTTGTTAACATCCGGTAATAGGTAACTTAAACATAAGCTAATGAAATTGCCAACTGTGTGTGTAACCGTGACTGTCCCCTCAAAGATCTCTCTTCGAACGGGAACATGGTGGGGTTATAATTGACGTAGGTAGTTGTTCAGGATCACTTAGTGATCATCTATCATCGATCGCTAGTATAGACCACCTTCATATATGTTCTACGTAAGTGAGCCACCATATCAAGCTTAGGATGCTGCAACCTAAATGCTCCACCTATCCAACCTAATAACTTGACTAGTTCTCGCACCGAGGTCATAGATTGCTGAGACCCCGTGGCTCACAGATTCCTTCACAACACCAACAGGTTCAGGTACCCCAGAGACAGCTGATCCCGACGGCACGCAGCTGGCTTGGCAGTATGACGAGGAGGACGACCACCTGTACGTGAACTATCCAGAAGATTGAGGCGTGGTCGTGATCGTGGGCCAGCAGCCAGGGTAGCATAGCCATTTTCTCTTGTTTTGTTGTCCGTAGCGGCGCTACTTTGATTGTATGCGTGATGTACTCTGATATGTATTTATGAGATGGCAATTGAACCCCTGATTGTCAATCTGGTGTATTATGTATGCGCTATGATACCTTGTTTGCGAGACGCTTATATGCGCTCCTTTCCAATTCGGGGCCTCGATCCCGAGATCGGAAAGGACCGCATCTTAGTCGTTACAACTTGGTAATCAGAGCCTTACGACCATAGGACCCTTCGTGTGATCCTACTTGGCCGAGTCGAGTCTAGTAAAATGTTTTGAGTCTTAGTTATATCGGAGAGTAGGATTCTTTTTTCTCCTCTTCCATGCTCTGGTGAGGTTCCCGTCTTAGGAAATCTTTAATCCAATAAGCAATATGTCATCCACATATAATAGTAGAAACGCTACAAAGCTCCCACTCACTGTCTTGTATATACAAGATTCTCCAACAACTTGTATAAACCCAATCGCCTTGATCACCTCATCAAAGCGCTTATTGCAACTCCAAGATGCTTGCACCAGTCCATAAATGGCTCGTTGGAGCTTGCATACTTTGTTAGCATTCTTTGGATAGAATAAACCTTCGGGTTGCATCATATACAACTCTTCCTTAATAAAACCATCATAATAAAAAAATGCAGCGATTGCTAACATGATTCGGACGGACTTAAGCATCGCTACCTGTGAGAATGTCTCATTGTAGTCAACTCCTTGAACTTGTGAAAAATCCTTTGCCACAAGTCGAGCTTTATAAACGGTCACATTACCGTCCGCATCCATCTTCTTCTTAAAGATCAATTTGTTCTGAATAGACTTGCGACCTTCATATAATACTTCCAAAGTCCACACTTTGTTTTCATACATAGATCCTATCTCTGTTTTCATGGCCTCTAACCATTTGTTGGAATCTGGGCCAACCATTGCTTCTTCATAATTCACAGGCTCATTGTTGTCTAACAACATGATAGATAACACAGGATTCCCGTATCACTCAGGAGTCATACGTGATCTTGTCTACCTGCGAGGTCCGATAGTAACTTCATCTGAAGCTTGCTGATCATCATCATTAGCTTCCTCCTCAACTAGTGTTGCCTCAACAAATATTTCTCTCTTCCCTGCGCCACGATCCGGTTGTAGCAGAGGATCCACAACATCATCTAGTTCTATCTTACTCCCACTCTATTCTTTGAAGAGAAACTCTTTCTCAAGAAAAGCTCCATTCTTAGCAACAAACACTTTGCCCTCGGATCTGAGATAGAAGGTGTACCCAACTGTCTGTTTGGGGTAACCTATGAAGACACACTTTTCCGCTTTGGGTTCCAGCTTTTCAGGCTAAAGCTTTTTGACATAAGCATCGCATCCCCAAACTTTAAGAAACGACAACTTTGGCCTTTTTCCATGCCATAGCTCATATGGTGTCGTCTCAACGGATTCTGATGGTACCCTATTGAAAGTGAATGAAGGTGTCTGTAATGCATAACCCCAAAACGATAATGGCAAATTGGTAAGAGACATCATAGATCGCACCATATCTAACAATGTACGATTACAACGTTCAGACACACCATTACGTTGTGGTGTTCCAGGCGGTGTCAACTGTGAAACGATTCAACATTGTCTTATGTGAGCACCAAACTCGAAACTCAGATATTCGCCCCCTCGATCAAATCGTAGGAAATTGATCTTCTTGTTACGACGATTTTCAACTTCACTCTTAAATTGTTTGAACTTTTCAAATGTTTCAGACTTCTGCTTCATCAAGTAGATATATCCATACCTACTCAAATCATAAGTGAAGGTGAGAAAATAATGATATCCGCCGCGTGCCTCCACACTGATTGGCCCACACACATCAGTTTGTATGATTTCCAACAAGTCACATGCATGCTCCATTCTTACAGATAACGGAGTCTTAGTCATCTTTCCCATGAGGCATGGTTCGCACGTGTCCAGTGATTCAAAATCAAGTGACTCCAACAGCCCATCAACATGGAGTTTCTTCATGCACTTTACACCAATATGACCTAAGAGGCAGTGCCACAACAAGGTGGCGCTATGATTGTCAACTCTACATCTTTTGGTCTCAATGTTATGGATTTGTGTGTCATCACAATCAAGATTCAATATGAACAAACATCTCACATTGGTGCATGACCATAAAAGATATTACTCATAAAAATAGAACAACCATTATTCTCCGACTTAAATGAGTAACCGTATCGCAATAAACAAAATCGAGGTATAATGTTCATGCTTAACACAAATACTAAATAACAATTATTTATGTTCATTACTTATCCTGATGCTAACTGAAGTGAGACTGTGTCGATGGCGATTGCATCAACCTTGGAACCATTCCCACATGCATCGTCACTTCATCCTTCGTGAGCCTTCGTTTATTGCGCAGTTCCTGCTTCGAGTGCAAATGTGAGCAACAGAAACGGTATCAAATACCCAGGCACTACTACGAGAGTTGGTTAGGAACACATAAATAACATGTATATCACATATGCCTGGTTTGGCATTGGCCGCCTTCTTATCAGCCAAATACTGGGGTAGTTGCGCTTCCATTGACCCATCCCCTTGCAATAATAGCACTTTGTTTCCGGCTTAGGTCCAGCATTTGGTTTCTTCGTCGTAGGGGAACAGTTTTGCCGCTCTTCTTGGAGTTATCCTACTTGCCTTTGCCGTTAATCTTGAAACAAGTGGTCTTATTGACCATCAACACTTGATGTTGTTTTCGGAGTTCTGACTCTGCGACTTTCAGCATCGCAAATAACTCGCCGGGTGACTTGTTCATCCCTTGCATGTTATAGTTCAAAAAAAGCTCTTGTAGCTTGGTGGCAGTGATTGAAGAATTCTGTCAGTGAACGCCTCTTGCGGGAGTTCAACTCCCAGCTCAGCTAGACGGTTTGAGTACCTAGACAGTTTGATCACATGTTCACTCATTGACGAATTCTCCTCCATTTTGCAAGCATATAATTTATGGAGGTCTCATACCTCTCGATCTGGGCATTCTTCTAATAGATAAATCTCAACTCCTGGAACATCTCAGATACTCCATGACGTTGAAAGCGTCGTTGAAGTCCCCGTTCTAAGCCATACAAGACTGCACATTGAACTACAGAGTAGTCCTCCTTACGTGCTTGCCAAGCATTCAAAACATCTTGTTCAGACATAGTGGGTGGTTCATCTCCTAGAGCAGCATCAAGGACATAATTCTTTTTCCCAGCTTGTAGGATAAGCATCAGATTGCGAGCCTAGTCTACAAAGTTGCTACCATCATCTTTCATCTTAGCTTTCTCTAGGAACATATTGAAATTCAGGGTTGCTACTGCGTGAGCCATTGATCTACAACATAAAAATATAGCAAAGTGCACTTAGACTATGTTCAAGACAATTAGAGTTTAGCTAATCATATAGACATCCCTCTTGTTATTTGAGCGTGGCATGATCCAAATTCACTAACTCAAGTCCGATCATCGCATGAGTTGAGTGTAGTTTCAGTGGTAAACATCTCTGTGTTAATCATATCGACCATACGATTCATCTTCGACCTTTCGGTCTCTTGTGTTCCAAGGCCATACCTGTACATGCTAGGCTCGTCAAGTTTAACCCGAGTGTTTCGCGTGTGGAACTGTTTTGCACCCGTTGTATGTGAACATTGAGTCTATCACACCAGTCATCAGGTGGTGTCTCAAAACGATGAACTGTCGCAACGGTGCACGGTTGGGGAGAACACAATTTTATCTTGAAATTTACCGAGGGATCACCTTATAAAGCTACAGTCGTTCTAAGCACGATAAGGTGCATAAAAGGATTAACATCACATGCAATTCATAAGTGACATGATATGGCCATGATCTTGTGCTTCTTTATCTCCATCACCAAAGCACCGGCATGATCTTCATCATCACTGGCGCCACACCATGACCTCCATCATCGTGCCGCCATCGAGGTTGTCGTGCTATCTGTGCTATTACTACTAAAGCTACAACCTAGCAATATAGTAAACGCATCTGCAAACACAAACGTTAGTTTAAAGACAACCGTATGGCTCCTGCCAGTTGCCGTAGCATCTACGTGCAAGTCGATATTTGATTATTACAACATGATCATCTCATACATCCAATATATCACATCATGTCTTTGGCTATATCACATCACATGCATACCCTTCAAAAACAAGTTAGACGTCCTCTAATTTGTTGTTGCATGTTTTACGTGGCTGCTATGGGTATCTAGTATGATCACATCTTACTTACGCAAAACCACAACGGTGATGCGCAAATTGCTATTTAACCTCTCTCCAAGGTCCGCCTAGGTCAAAACCAATTCAACTAAAGTTGAAGAAACAGACACCCGCCAGTCATCTTTATGCAACAAGTTGCATGTTAGTCGATGAATCCGGTCTCTCGTAAGCGTACGAGTAAGGTTGGTCCGGGCCGCTTCAATCCAACAATACCGCCGAATTAAGAAAAGACTAAGGAGGGCAGCAAATCGAACATCAACGCCCACAAAAACTTTTGTGTTCTACTCGAGATTACATCTACGCATGGCCTAGCTGTAATACCACTGTTGGGGAACGTTGCATGGGAAACAAAAATTTTCCTACGCACACGAAGAACTATCATGGTGATGTTCATCTACGAGAGGGAGATCGGATCCACATAACCTTGTGGATAGCTAAGAGGGAAGCGTTAAGAAACGCGGCTGATGTAGTGGAATAGCTTCGTGATTCAAATAACCGTCGTCCCACGATCCGTCCCGATCTAGCACGGAACGGACGACACCTCCGCGTTCAGCACACGTATAGCTCGATGACGATCTCCGCCTTCTTGATCCAGAAAGAGAGACGGAAAAGTAGATGAGTTCTCCGACAGTGTGACGGCGCGCCGGTGATGGTGATGATCTATTCGTGCAGGGTTCCGCCCAAGCTCCATAGAAAACCGCTCTAGAGGAAGAACTACGAAGTAGAGGTTTAGGGTTGCACATGACAAAAATTGTGTCTCAAAAACCCTAAAAGCTCTAGTATATATAGGAGGAGGGGAGGGCCTAGCCTTGGGGCTCAAGGGATCCCCTAGGGCGTCGGCCGAAGGGAGGAGGAGGGACTCCCACTCCAATTCGGTTTGGGAAGGAAGATTCCCTTCCATCCTTCCCACCTCCCTCTTTTTTTCTCTTTTGATTTTTCCCTTAGCCTAAATAGCCCTATTGGGCTGACCTCACCATCCGACCTAGGGCTGGTGCACCACCCATGGGCTATTAGGTTCTCTCCCGGGTGGATGGCCCCCTCCCGGCAAAAACCCGGAACCCATTAGTCACTCCCGGTACACTACCGGCAATGCCCAAAATCTTTCCGGAGGCCAAATGAAACAATCCTACATATCAATCTTCGTTTCCGGACCATTCCGAAAAAACTCATGATGTCCGTGATCTCAGCCGGGACTCTGAACAAACCTTCAGTCACCAACACCTATATCTCAACTATACCGAAACGTCACTGAATCATAAGTGTGGAAACCCTACGGGTTTGAGAACTATGCAGACATGACGTGAGACACTCCCCGGTCAATATCCAATGGCGGGACCTGGATGTCCATATTGGATCCTACATATTCTATAAAGATCTTATGGGTTGAACCTCTCTGCCAAGGATTCATATAATACCGTATACCATTCCATTTGTTCTTCGGTATGTTACTTGCTCGAGATTTGATCGTCGGTATCCCTATAGCTATTTCAATCTCGTTACCGGCAAGTCTCTTACTCGTTCCGTAATACAAGATGCCGTGACAAACACTTTAGTCACATTGCTTGCAAGGCTTGTATGTGATGTTGTATTACCGAGTGGGCCCCGAGATACCTCTCCGTTACATGGAGTGACAAATCCCAATCTTGCCTCATGCTAACTCAAGGGACACCTTTGGAGATACCTATAGAGAAACTTTATAGTCACCCAGTAATGTTGCGATGTTTAATACACACAAGGTATTCCTCCGGTGTCAGTGAGTTACATGATCTCATGGTCATAGGAATGAATACTTGTCACATAGAAAACAATAGCAACAAAATGACACGATCACATGCTACGTTTATAGTTTGGGTCTTGTCCATCACATCATTCTCCCAATGATGTGATCCAGTCTTCAAGTGACAACATTTGCATATGGTCAAAAAACCTTAACAATCCTTGATCAACTGGCTAGTCAACTAGAGGCTTACTAGGGACGTACTTTTGTCTATATATCCACAGATGCATTTATGTTTTCATTCAATACAATTATAGCATGGATAATAAACGATTATCTTGAAACAAGAAATATAATAATAACCATTTTATCATTGCCTCTAGGGAATATTTCCAACAATATGTTCCTGATATATATCTTAGTTGGGAGTTAGAAAGAGAGCAACATTTTACATTCTTGCAATTTCCTGAAGATAGACGTGTTGCTGTTGTTGTTTGTTATTTCACTAGGTTTGCTTGTGTTTGGTGGTCTGAATATTGTCGAATACATCATGCTAATATTCCAACAACTTCGTTGCTTTGATAACTTCTGTGCGTACTCGTTGGGTTCCACCATATTATCAACGTGAATTACTTCAAAACTTACAATGTTTAAGACAAGGGAAAAAGTTTGAAGAAGAATATTATCAGGAATTAAAAACTAGAATGATTAGATGTGGTATTCTTGAGGACAATGAAGCTATGCTTGCATGTTTTATGGGTGGATTAAATAGAGATATTCTGACTATTCTAGAATATAAGGATTATAACACTATCACTCGTTTATTCCGTCTTGCTTGCAAAGCTGAAAGTGAAGTGCAGGATCGACCAACATTGGCCAGAACTAATTTTTCTGCAGGTCGCACTTCCTCATGGACGCCATGAACCACATCTACTTCCACACGTCCTTCTAGATCAGCACCGCCTACTTCAGCTGCCAATTCCACCAGAGATACCAGGAAACAGGCCCCTGCTCCACCCTTCACCAATAGCACACCTTCTGGGGCCGCACAGAGCTCTTCTTCATCGATGGCATCCACAGGGCAAACACATGAGGTAATTTTTTGTCGTTGCAAGGGTGGAGGTCATTATGCAAGAGAGTGCCTATCCAAGCGCGTGATGATTATTACTGAGGATAGTGGATATGACTCCGCTAGTTATTATGACGAGGAGACTCTGGCTCTTATTGCAAGTGAAAAACGGAGTGTCGATCATACTGAACAAGAGATGCACTACATGGCTGTTGACTACGCTGACAGGTATGAAAGCTTAGTTGCTCAACGTGTTTTAAGTGTGCAGGTAACACAGACGGAGCACAATCAGAGGCAGAACTTGTTCCATACAAAGGGAGTTGTTAAGGAATGTTATGTTCACGTGATCATTGATGGAGGGAGTTGCAACAACTTAGCTACCATGCAGATGGTGGAGAAGCGGTCTCTCACCACCAGACCACATCCTCATCCTTATTATATGAAGTGGTTCAACAACAGTGGCAAGGTTAAGGTAACACATACTATTCGTGTGCATTTTAGCATTGCTACATATTCTGATTTTGTTGATTGTGATGTGGTACCCTTGCAAGCATGCTCCGTTTTACTTGGTACACCATGGCAATTGGATAACAAATATGTACACAATGGTAGAACAAATCAGTATACGCTTCTTCATAAGGATCAAAATATAACTTTGCTTCCTATGTCTCCTAAACATATTATGAAAGATGACATTGCTAGAGCTAGTAAAGCAAAACAAGACCTACAAAAGAGTGAAAATCAGATTGTAGCGACGGAATTTGAGCAACACAATAAGCCTACTAAATCATCATCTAGTGTTGCATCTGAAATCAAACTGAAGAGTGGTTATTTACTTGACACTAAATCTGATATTACTGATTTGGATATTACTACATCTGTTTGCTATGCTTTCGTATGCAACGAGGTATTATTTTAATTCGAGGACATGCCACCCTCTTTGCCTCCTGCTGTCATTAACATTTTGCAGGAGTTCGCTGACGTCTTTCCACAAGATGTGCCACGGGGATTACCACCTATTACAGGAATTGAGCATCAGATTGACTGAATTCCCGGTGCATCGTTACCCAACCGTCCACCATACAGTACCAATCCATATGAGACGAAGGAGATTATGCTTCAAGTATAGGAGCTGCTCGACAAAGGTTATATACGCGAATCTCTTAGTCCTTGTGTTGTTCCTATTATTCTCGTGCCGAAAAAGGATGGTACATCGCGTATGTGTGTTGATTATAGAGGCATTAATAATATTACTATTTGTTATCGCCATCCTATTCCTTGGTAGATGATTTGCTTGATGAATTAAGTGGCTCTACAATTTTCTCCAAAGTTGATTTGCATAGTGGATACCATCAAATTCGCATGAAATTGGGAGATGGATGGAAAACAGCATTTAAAACTAAGTTTGGATTATATGAGTGGTTAGTTATGCCTTTTGGATTGACTAATGTACCTAGCACTTTCATGAGATTAATGAATGAGGTTTCACATGCTTTCATTGGACGATTTGTGGTAGTCTACTTTGATGATATACCGATTTATAGTAGATCTTTGGAGGATCATTTGGATCATTTGTGTGTTGTTTTTATTGCTCTACGTGATGCACATTTGTTTGGTAACCTTGGGAAGTGCACCTTTTGCACAGACCGAGTATCTTTTCTTGGCTATGTTGTTACTCCACAGGGAATTGAAGTTGACAAAGCCAAGATTGAAGCTATTGAGAGTTGGCCGTTGTCAGCGATGCTAGGTCGACACCTATGGGGATCAACGTGATACCCTTGAGATCGTAGGGCGGGGAAGACAACGTCAAGAGCAGGCCTAATGATCAACACCCGGCAAGCCTTTTTACCCAGGTTCGGGTCGCTTACGCGTAAAACCCTATGTCATGCTCGTCTGATCGTATTAAGCGTTCTTTTGTCGTTCGTTACAATGATGATAACCATCTTCTTGGCCAATCTCCAAAAGGTCTAACACCTTGTGAATGAGCTAAGGACCTCCTTCTATACAAAAAGGGGTCACATATAGTGCTCGATGGTAGGTTCACGAGATGTTACAGTGAACCTAGAACGATGCTTATCCATCTACCGCTGTCAGGTGCATTAAATGCATGTCTCGTCCTTGTCAGCTAAGTGCTGGTAAAGACATGTGTCCAGGTGTTTTGACAATTAGACGCCCCACTGGCGCATGCGGAATGCGCTAGAACTCGGGGGGCAGTGCCATTGTGTCAAGGGTGGTCGCCCCCTAGTGCCTTGCCACGTCATCCCGACAAGCGTGCTTGCCGGGGCCTTGGGTCTTCGTCCCGGCAAGGAAGCTTGCCGGGGGCGTCAGCTGTCTTCCTGGCGAGGGGGGTTCACCGGGGCCTTCTGTTTGGTGTTCTCATCACGTTCATCAAACGGACGTGGCCTTGGGTGTGTTCCCGGCAAGGCAGGCTTGTCGGGGCCATGGATATCTTGGAGATACGTCTCGTTTGGACTCTACCACGCCATGCCGTTAGGGGCTATTCGCGCATGTGCACAAGCTTGGGGCACTAGAGACCGCAATTTTTAGTGCACCGACAGGAGCCCCCGGGCCTGGGCCATACACGCGCGTAGAGCGTTGTTGGGCAGGTCCAAAGAGGTGCACGGGACTTCGTGGCTGGATCTGCTGGCGGTTTCCGTTCCCCACACCGCGCATTGGTTGTGCATAGTGGGGGACTTGTGCGCACAGTGATCGAGGCGGCCGCGAGCGTGGGGAACCGTTGGTGGAGCAGGCAAAGTGTCGGCCCGCGTCCCCATAAAAAAATGAAATACGAGCTCTCCTAGCCCACTGTTCCCATTACTTTTCCAATCTCAAACGCCGCCGGCATCGCCACCTTCTGCTTGAGCTTCCTTGCGCCTCCCCTTCCTCCCTGTGGTTCCGCCTCGGGCGACAGTGTCCATCTTCTGTCGTCGCCATGGCGCCGAAGACCTCTGGGGGAAAGGGTGCTACTTCGGACAAGGAGTTGGCGAGGCTGCGGAAGAAGCACGCCTTCTTCCCCAAAGGCCTGGATATGGCCACCTTGAAGAGCCGCTACCAGATCATGTGGGCTGTCGAGACGAAGGCGCATCCGGCCATCGAGGTTCTTCCTGGGACGGGAAGGGGGGGGCCGGACCAGTTCCCTTTCATCGCCGATTATTTCTTCTGTGGGCTTTGCTCGCCATTTTCGGAGTTCTCCCTCGACCTCGTGCACACTTATGGCTTCCGCGTGCTCGACTTTACACCGAATGTAGTGAAGTGCATGTCCATCTTTGCGCACCTCTGCGAGAACTTCGTTGGGATCACCCCCAACACATCGCTATTCGGCCACTACTTCGCTCCACGCATCCAGGGCGGGGAGGCCCTTTCGGGCTCCATCGCCTGGGTCCCAAGGGCTGGGACCAAAGAGGCATACCTGGGAGGTACCCTTAGTACGAAGAGGGATGAGTAGCGGGGGAAGTGGTGCTGGATTCTTCAGGAGGGATACGCTCCCTGTTGCGAGTCCATGACCTCCACGATTTGGTCCCGTGGAGAGGGCTGGAGTGATCTGTCCCCTGACGACGGTAACTGACCGTCGCAACCACCAGAATCCCGTGTCTCAGGGACGCGGGGTTGACGATGGAGATGGTGGCTGCTGACTTCATCCGAAGGCGCATCGCCCCCCTCAAGCACACGGGAGGGAGGCTAGCTTCGACCTTCATGAATGCAGCGGATGTCATGCGGTTGTGACCGGGGGTGGACAACAATCTGACAACCATGGAGCTCTGGTACTTCTGCCAGAAGCTGTTCAGTTCTGAGCTGAACATCCGGCTTCCGCTGGGGGTCCTCCCATTGTGCAAAGGCTTGGCCTTGAGAAACCTCACGCGATGATGCCGGATTGCGATGCCCAGGGCATGGTCGCCACCTAGCTAGAGACTGCGGCCGAGGTGGTCTCTTCCTTCTTCAACGGATTGTCGGAGGCCCCCATCCGGGAGGGAAAAGGCCTCGTCCATGATACCACTTCCGTGGAGGAGGCGCACATTGCACGTCGGATGGAGGAGCATACCCTCGCCCTTGGGGCTGGGCGCGCGGGCTCCCATGGCAAGGAAGCGACTGGCGGAGAGGCGCCACCACAAACGAAGCTCACTGGGTGTTCTGGTAGTTCGGCTGCCGGGGATCGTCCAGAAGAACGTACGCCGGCCGCCGGGACGCAGGAGAGGGTGGAGGAGGAGGAGTTCTTGGGCCGTCGAAAGTCCAAGCGAGTGCTTCGCCGCGTCGGCTCCACTATCCTTATCTGGGAAAGTCCGCATGCCGCGCCCGCCAAACGTTCGAGGGTGGTGCACCCTTCGATGGATGCCAGGGCCAACATCTCGATCCTGAGCTCGGAGGAGGAGGACGATGAGTAAGAGTTCGATCCTCCGACCCCCCGCCCTCACTCTTTCTTGGTTGGTGTTTTTTTGTAGACTTGGTGTCCTTGGTCGCTTGGAGGGACACTCAGACGTTGGCCCAAAGGTTGGCGAAGAAGGCTAGGGTGACAGCCGCTGACGAGCCGTCGACGAGGGCGGACGCACCGGCTGGCGGGGTACCTCCGGCGATCCCCAATCGCACGGCCGAGGGCGATCCCTCGGTGGATGTTGACGCGTCGGCTGGTGAGGGCCCCCCGTTGGACGCCATGGAGCCAAGCAACGACACTCCCTTGGCGGACGCTCCGGAAGTTCCGTCGGCACCTTCGGCCACTCTCGTGCCCTATCCCCGGCAGAGCCCCCAGCGTGCATCGCCTGAGCCTCAGGTGCTTGAGGACGAGCCCCCGGCAATGGACATCGCCGGGGAGGGGGAAACTACCATCCACCTGTAGGAGGACAGTGAGCGCCTGTCCGGAAGCATCCGCAAGTTGAGTCTTGAGTTTTCATCTTGATTATCTTGTCTGATTTCGACCATTCCTCTTCTTTTCCTGCCCCTCAGATCCTTTTCTCGTGGAGGAGATGAACGTCGATGTTGTGGTTACGGTGGTCGCACGTGAAGGGGTGGCTGAGGCCTCCGACGCCATGGCGCGCGAGGGCGCCCACGAGGATCATGAGCAGGAGAAGGATTTTCACGAGCCCGCAGAGGGGCCTGTTGAGGGCCCGGGGGCGAGTGCCAACGATTCTGCACCTGCCAGGGGCGGGGAGACCGCCTAGGGTGAAGAATCCCGCTCCACCGACGGGGAGGTAGGCGGCGATCAGTCCCCAGTCCTGAGGATATCCCGGGCAGCGCGTACCTTCGCACCGACGAGGAGATGTTCGTCGTCCCGCCGGGGGAGGAGCGATCGAGGGCCTTGGTGGTGGGGGAGAGCGTTGATGCGAAGGTCTCCGCTGGCATTGGGCCCGACGCCTCGGTGCGGCTGGAGACCGGTGGCAGAAAACTCAGCGAGGACCAGCTCTTCCTCTCCATGAGAGACCACGTCGGCCAGCTCCAAGCCTTGTACCGCGTTAGGAGGGAGAAGTTGGACTCCTGGGAGGCGGTCATCAAGGCGGCGGAGGAGCTGTTTGAGAAGTGTTTGAAGAAACGTGGGCTCATTTTGACGAGGCCTACAAGGTGCTGCAGGCCGAGCGCGAGAAACTGAAGGCCGAGGATCAAGCGCTCGGCCTTCGTTCGGATGACGTCCGGAAGAAGGAGGTAGAGTCTCGGCGCCGAACCACAGCCCAGGAGGCCCGCCTCACCAATATCCAGATCGGTGTGGAAGATCACAAGAAGGAGCTCGCTGCCCGTGAGCAGGAGCTCAGCGTGGGGCTCCATGCCAAGGGCGAGGAGGTCGAGAAACTGGTGGCACAGCGTACTCAGGAGCTGGCGGATGAGTTCAAGAGCGGCCTTGACATCCTAGCTTCCGAGTACGCCAGCAAGCTCCAGGAGATCACCGATCGAGCGTCTACTGCCCAAATCACCAAGTATGGGCTCACCGGGATGGTGACAGAGCTCGAGGAAGAGCTCGGTGGCCTCAGCGGCAAGATATCGGTGCTTTCTTCTGCGAGGGACAAGGCCCTCGCCAACTTGGCGGAGGTTGGCGCCGCTGCAGCTCACAAGGCAACCTAGCTCTGAAGTGCTAATGCCTCCCTGGACGCCGTGCGGACCAAGTTGACCTCCATGGAGGAGGCACTCTAGGAGGATCTAGCTCGGAAGCTCCAAGTCCCGGCGGAACAGCTTGACGCCGCCTCCATCGACCATGACGAGTACGTGAAGGACGCGTTTGTTAACGACGCGTCTGCCATCACCGATCAGCTAGCCACCATGGATCTTGAAGGCCCCAGCCATGCTCCTTCTCCGGGGGCTCCTCCGAGCGTCAACTTGACCTTCTTCGAGAGAGTCTGACCGACGCCTGAAGCGTCTCCAGGACAAAGAGACGACGCGGTTGACGGCGAGGCCCGGTGGATGTGCCGGAACATCTCCTCAAAGTGTTTACCAAGCTGGCGTACAGGAATCCTGTCGTGGCTTTGTCACGGCAGGTGTCTCGTGAAAGGACTTAGAGATGGAGCCATCGCACCTTGGTGGCGACTCGAAGGGGGTCAGCGAAAGCAAGACTCAGATTTACCCAGGTTCGGCCCCTCATGAGGAGGTAAAAGCCTACGTCCTTCTTTGTGTGGATTAATGGTGGTTTCGATTACAAGGAGGGCGTAACTCGCCTGACCTAGCTCCCGATTCTCTCTAACTCGCCTGACCTTTCCTTGGGACTCTCCTTTATATACAGGTCGAGGCCCTAGGATTTACAAAGTCCTGCCATGGTACTCTTTGTGGCTTTCCTTTTCTCTAAGACGACGTGTCCTCCACGATCGGGAGCTTTCTTGGTAATCCATCATCCGCACGACCTCTTGAACCGCCATCCAGCTTCTAGGCCACGGGACGCGCATTGAATGGTAAGTCGCCCCTTTGGTGACCCGACCCACTAAGGGCGGGTTATCCGCAGGTAATATCCCCAACATTAGGCCCCGGATTGTGTTGAATTCATTCATGTCAATAAACCTCCATCAATTTGGGGCGACTCGTACCATCTCTATCCTTCGACGAACGATAAGTCGCCACCCGTTGTAATTTGATCGGAGTCGCCATGTAATCTTTGATGACATCAATTCATCCCCTTAATTCCAGGGCTTTTGGCACTCCAACCATCAACGGATCTTTTGTTCCATAATCACTTATCCTGAAAATCTAGGCGCCATTATCGCAGTCTCTCACTTGGCACCTCGATCTCCGCCTTGACAACCTCCATTTCTATTCCAGGCCTTTAAATAACAAGAGGAGAAATGGGGGGAGGAAACCCTGTCACCTACCTCCATCTCTTCCTTGTCTTCCTCGCGCTCTTCCTCTTCGTGCACCAGTGCCCCTGCGTCGTCACCGGCTCCTGGAGCTCCTCCATCGACCGCGGTCTTCCGGGTGCCAAGAAGCATGAAGTACTACGCTTTCATCCCCGACACCGATCTCCTTCCCCCAGGTACACACATTCCCTTATTAGGGTTAGCCGAGAACACCATGAACATTGCTTCCTGCGAGCTAGTTTCCGTGACGCGATGAACATCCTTGCCTACCTTAGATCCATTTCCTTTTCCTCAATAGACTTTATGCAGCAGCAAACTATGGCCACTTTATCGCGTCCTTCTGTTAGCTTAAACCTTGATGTCGTAGATCCAATGTTGTCGCTGCCTTATGCTCATAACTTCCCACCATTATTTGGAGCAATATCCCTTTGTTTTGATCCACTCATAGATCCATAGTTTACTACCTGTTATTAGAAACATGTTTGCTCGTCTGTCGAGAATATCCCTAAGGAAAAAAGCATAGCTATGACCCCGCTCCTTCCAATTTGAAGGGCGACTTACAATACTTCAAAGATACTTCCATAAATCGCCCGAATAGCAGCTCATGATGTATGTCACCCATTTGGCGAGTCACCAAATCCTTTTCGAAGATACCGTAGACTCATACTAGCGAGTTAGAATACTTCCTAGTTGTTACTGAATCGCCTCGTTCCCTTCTCTTTTGTAGTCATGGCCATTACGAAGTGCGACTAGTTACCAAAAAAAATCAATGATGCCACTCTCGAAAAGTTTGTTAAGGCTGGTCTTCTTGACAATAAGGAAAACATCGGTTGGAGAACCTCCCCGGGTGAGTTGACTCCCAACCCCACTGCAGGAGAAGTAGTCACCTTTAGCGATTACCTCGAACGAGGTTTTAAACCGCCTGGGTCAAAGTTTTTCGAGACATCCTCCATTTCCTTAATGTTCATCCTCAAGACCTGGGACCCAACTCCATCAACAACATGTGTCAGTTCCAGGTCTTCTGTGAGGTATATTTGTTGAGAGAGCCCGTAGTTCCTTTATTTTGGAACTTCTTCCATTTGAATCGCCAGACCGAGTTTCCCAACGGTCCCAACCACGAGCTCGGAGGAGTCAACATTCAAAGACACCGCGAACATGGATTTCCAACAGTTCTTCTGCCCAGCCATCCCAAAGGCTGGGCCGAGTCATGGTTTTATTGCCGAGACACCTCTCCACCCAGCGAGAACCCAATCCTGGGTTTTAGAGCAGATCGCGTGCCCATGGACTTTAAACTGCCTGAGAAGATCATAGAAGAAGAAGAGTCGGAGTTTATCCCCATTTTCTCCGAGTTAAAGTCTTTGACCAACAACGGGCTCATCGGGATTGATCTATTCCGCTGCTGGATAGAGTGGAACATCCTTCTCTTGAGTCAGCGAGACGGGCTGATGTATGAATATGATGGTACGGTAGACCATCCGAAGTGTTTCAATCGCAAAAGACTCTCGGAGAATGAAATTTTCGGAATCATCAAGAAACAAACCGGTGAGACCTTGGAAGAATGTGCCAAGATTGGGCTCAAGGCCTTCTACCGCGCCAACCCGGTGCCGCCAGTAAGAATCCAAGCCGCCTTTCGTTTCTCTGTACTTATCAATGCTCTTGGTATGAAATTCACTTCTATTCACCAAAAACATGATCCATTTTGGAGAAGGGGCCCCAAAGTGACCGCCCAAAAGACCACCAAGCCGCCACCAAAAAGTAAGAAGAAGGCAAGCAAAAGTAAAGCCGCCACGAAAGATTCATCTTTTGTTGGCGAGTCACAAGCTGACGAAGCGCTTTCAGAGGTAAGGCTTCCCCCTCACTCATTATCTATGTATTCCGACTTATGTTTATACCATGCGTCTTTATGTGTAGGGCGAGGACAATGAGAGCCAAGATGATGTGGTCGAGGTAATTTCCATTTCTTCCGACTCACCTTCTCCTTCTCCTAGACCAGCCAGGCAGATCTGTGGAAAAGTGCCCATGTCTCACCCATATACTTATATGGACCCTGATTTCCTTTTGAAGAAAGCAAGATATACCGCCAAGTGCAAGACCCGTAGTCGCTCTGCCGACTTAATCCCCAGACTGCCTGAGAAGACAACCGGTCGGAAACGCACCAGCGAGGTACACTTTTGTTTTATCATACCCATTCTTGTGTAAAATGTGACTCGCCGCTTCTTTTAACTTCAAGCCTTTGTTCTATCAGGCTTCTCCCCCTACATCTGGCGACTCGGCAATATCAGCTCTCCCGCCGATGATTCGTGTACAAGGGTGAGTCTCTTTGTTAATCCCACTTTCTTCTACACAACGATATGTGCTTTTGTCTCAGAGCACAAGCGAAGAGAAGGAAAATCGGCGACCTATCTTCTCCTCCCAAAACATCTAGCGCCTTAGGCACGAGCGCCTCTGTCCCTGAAATTGATGAAGAGTAAGCGGCGGCTCATTATATTCCTGCGGACTATATTCCCGAAGCCCGGGATGACTCACCCGTAAATTTGAAGGAAACCGCTGATAAGGTTAACCCGCCAAGCCCTCGCAAGGCGACTGACGATCCAGACGACGTCGTGGTCACCGGTACTGGCTATTCCACTCCTCCGGTTGCAGTACTTTCCAAGCATACCTCCAAGGAATCTCACCCTTCTCTTGATCAAGATACAAGTAAATTCGAGCTCCCTCAGTATGAGAAGCTGGAATTCAACCAACTTTGTTCTGGCTTCACAAGTCATCTGGAGAGGGATAATGAGATGAACAAGAGCTTGATTCATCTTATGAGGGTTAGGCATGAGGTACGCCTGTTTATGTATCTTCCTTCACCCATTAGCCTTCCAAGGGCCGGCTCATCTTTTGAAAGATGAGCTGGATCTTTGAATATAATAAAAATCTTCAACCTGTAGCCCCCAAGGGCCGGGTCATCTTTGGAAAGATGCGTCGGGTCTTGAATAAATAAAAAATCTGCAACCTGTAGCCCGCAAGGGTCGGGTCATCTTTTGAAAGATGAGTTGGGTCTTGAATATAATAAAAATCTTCAACCTGTAGCCCCCAAGGGCCGGGTCATCTTTGGAAAGATGAGCTGGGTCTTTAATATAATAAAAATCTGCAACCTGTAGCCCCCAAGGGCCGGGTCATCTTTTGAAAGATGAGTCGGGTCTTGAATTAAATAAAAATCTTCAACCTGTAGCCCCCAAGGGACGAGTCATCTTTTGAAAGATGAGACGGGTCTTTAATATAATAAAAATCTGCAACCTGTAGCCCCCAAGGGCCGGGTCATGTTTTGAAAGATGAGCCAGATCTTAAATATGGTATGATTTTGAAGAAAATCATACATTAGCCCCCAAGTATCAGGAGTATTGCTTGGAGTAATGCTGAAACTTGTCTCCCCAAATTTGATGTGCAGGACTCTGTGATCAAAACTGAGTCGGCTTTAACCGACTTAAGAAAAAATATGGCTGACCAACAAGATGCACACTCCGAGTTGGAGTGGAAATACCGCTTAATTCAGGCTGAGCTGGAGAAGATGAAGGTTGACCAAAAAAAACTTGAGAAGAAAGCCAAAGCTGACCAAACCGCCATTATTAAGTGTGCTGAGCAGGCTGAGGAAAAAGTGGAACCCGCCCAGCAGGAGCTTTCCGTCTTAAAGAAACATGTTTCCAACATGATCGTCGCTATGTTTGGTAAGCGTTAACCCTTGAGTGTTGAATAATCGATATGGTATCAAAAATTATCAAATAGTGATGTTTCCTTTGCAGGTGCACGAGCCGCCAATCTTCCAGATGACTGCATGCTTAAGTTAAAAGCCATATATACCTTCGCTGAGCAGCTATTAACCGGGGGCATGCTGACGATTAAGGCGGTGATGGGCAGCAAAGAACCAGTCGCGCATGCTCGGCTTTTTGTCTACATTTCCTCCTCAGATAGAGGAACTGAAAAGTTCAGCCGCCCGGAAGGGAGTATTGAACACCCTGAGTTGATGCTTAGCTTATGCCCCGGAGCTCAAACCCGAAGAAATAGCCGCCGGCTACCCCGAGCTGAAGATGACGGGTCAGAATTCACCGAGGTGGACTATCACAGAGTTATCATAGAATCTCGCTATGCGGCGACTCAACTGGCAGCCAACTTATATTTGAGTAAATACCAAGCCGCCTATGACAAGAAGAAAAGGAAGGTGACGCCTCCCTCATATGAAACTGCTAGCTTGGTTCCTCACCGACCCAAGAATCCTTTTGATCTTGACATGGACCTATCTCTCTTCCTTGATGATGAAGACGAGTTCGTTGCCCTGTCCAAGTGTAATTGGAATCTGGGCGACTTACGAATCGAAGGCGGGGAGAGCTCAAGGCAAGGTGACTCGGCGGCGGCCTGATTCGTCCATGGATCCTTTCTTCACTGGGGCGTGACACCCATTTTGACGCGAGCCATGTAATAGCTTTGTTAGTGTTTGTCAAAAAATAATCAGTCAGTAGTACCTTTTGATTGAACCACATTTATTCCTTGAATATATGCATGACTCGCCTGCAAGCTTTGATGAACAACGGAATATCATAATTTGACAAAAAAAAATTTACCTTATGTCTAAGGAAAAACATCAGCCGACTCAATGAGTGTATGGCAGAGAATAGGCGAGTCCCTTGGATTATGTCAAAAAATAGATCAGCCCTGGGTTTATGTCAAAAAATAGATCAGCACCCGGGTTATGGAAAATAATGGTTAAAAATGACTCGGGGCGAGTTATAATCAAAAGCCGACTCAAATATATTATGGAACCTTGTGGTCTTACCATCAAGAAAGAAAATTTTATCGACACAGTGAGTTATGATAGGATAAGACGAAGTTTGGAAAACTCTAGTGTTACCCTTAGAAAGCTTTTTGCAAAAAGCCTTGTTGTTTTAGACCGGCTGATCAGGCGCGAGTCAAGCTTCCGTGAAGCAGGTTCAATGAACCAATGGTTTCTCTACTTACCATGTGTGACTCTGGCGGGTACCTTTCATGTTTTTACCAAGGCGAGTTCAGGGTCCAAATAACGGATTGACTCACCCTGAGTACATAGGTCCATGTGGCGACTTGTTCAACACATAGTCCAGTATAACCATTTGTAATGCGGTAATTTTTCGCTCGCCAAGACGGTATTCAGGCTGAACTCAATGAGTGGAAGCCCCCAAGTGACCTATGATTCAGGAAGAAACCAGGCATAGGATCACAGAAGCGACAAATGTGAGAATTCAATGTAGGTGATCATGTCTTGCTATACAACTATCGCTTATGATTTTTTTGGAGGAGAACTTCTTTTAAATGGGAAGGTCCTTACATTATCGAGGAAGTATATCATTCCGGTGCCATCAAGATCAACAGCGCCGAAGGCACAAATCTGGAGGTGGTAAATGGGCAAAGAATCAAACATTATATCTCAGGTACTCCCATAAATGTTGAAACCAATATTATCAATACCATGACCCCTGGAGGAGTACATCAGGGAGACCTATCAGAACGTTTCAGACTCCGAAAAAGAATAGGTATGTTTTATGGTAAGGAAATCGTCACCAAAACTTTTCCAATGACAATCTTTATCATTTTTGGAATATTTAAAAAATTAGGAAAATTTAAAGTAGTCCAAAAAGTGCACGAGGAGGAGACAAGCCAGGGCGGCGCGACCTACCTCCCTGGGCGCGCCCTACAGGCTTGTGGCCACCCCGTGTACCCTCCAGACTTCGTTTTCTTGTGGTATACTCTTTCGGGTCGATAAAATTCATTATATAATCTCCCGAAGGATTTTACCTTCGTATCACAACAATATCTCCTGTTTTTCCTTTCATCTATTTCTGCAGCAGATCTAGAGTAAGATGTCGTCCCAAGATTCCGATGAGGACAACTATTATCGCATTATATTGCCAATACCAAGCTCTACGAGCACTTAGATCCTTATGGATTGTTCTCGGAGGAGGAACTGGAGATATGCAAGTATGCGGAAGAAAGCTTGGGTGAGGAGGAGATTCCCCTACCACTACTCGAAGATATGCATGTGGAGTTCAAGAAGTCGAGCCTCCCAAATACAAGGAGAAAACCCAAGCTTCTATTTGTCCCTTCTCATCTTCTGTAGGAGAGCAAGGATGAATTATGTCAATAGATATTGAGGCTCGAGCAGGAAGTAGGCGATCTGAGGGAACATAATTTCATGCTTAAGAGGAAACTTCATAAGTTTTCAACCTCACCAACAACTCCAACATCACCACCTTCAAAGAAAGACAACTAAACACATGGGTATGCGCACTCTCCTTGGCTTGTGCCAAGCTTGGGGGAGGTGCCCCGGTATCGTATAACCATCACACCTTTTACTTTCTTCATTTTTTTTTCATTCGATCCTTTTGGTTATATCCTGATCTAGTAGAATAATGTTTTAGTGTGATCTAGTTTTGAGTTTTTCTTTATGTTACCCCTATGTAAGCAAGTCCGAGAGTTATATGATTTATATAATAAATAGTAGGTCTAAGTTGAGGGATTTTGTTGCTTGCTATGATCTTGAGAAATGAAAATAGAAAGAAGTACAGAATAAAAGCAAAAGAGTATATATAATTATCTTATGGGGAGTGCTGACTTCACATATAAAAAGTATGTCGATTTAAATTTGTTGTGAGTTGACAAACAGAGCTATTGGTCTATGTTGCAATTAATTATGATTGTGAGCACTCATTAAAATATTATATGTTAAGAAGTTGATGTTGGATAAGGAAGACAACATAATGAGTTATGTTTGCTTATTTCTGAATAGCAGTTATATGCTTATAGATCCTTCAACATGTGTTGCTTGCTTCCACACCATATAGCCAAAAACATCCGCACCAAGTAGAGATATTACTTGTGCATCCAAACACCTTTAACCCAGTTTTGCCTACAGAGTCCACCACACCTACCTATGGATTGAGTAATATCCCTCAAGTAAGTTGTCATCGGTGCAAGCAATAAAAATTGCTCTTTAAGTGTGTGTGATCTATTAGAGTGAGGAAAATAAACTTTATACAAATTTGTGGTACAGAAGAAATAAAAGTGAGAGACTGTATAAGAAAGTTCTTTATCACAAGGGGCAATATAAAGTGGTGTTCTTTTGCATTAAGGGATTGCACATCCAATTATGAAAGCGCATGACAACCTGTGCTTCAATCTACGAAGGGACTATCTGTTACCTTAATTTCTAGTACTTACCTTTATGTAATAGTCGTGGTGATCTTCACCATTTCCTTTATTTCGCCTTTATCTTCTAGCAAGCGTCGTGTGTTGGGGAATATTCTATTCAAATATATCCACTCGGATGTGGGTGATCATGACTTATTGTTGTTGACATTATCCTTGAGGTAAATATTGGGGAGGCAAAACTATAAGCCCCCATCTCTCTCTGTGTTCGATTGAAGCTTTGACCTCATAGGTACCGCGTGAGTTTTAGCAATTATTAAAGACTATAAGATGATTGAGTATGTGGATTTCCTTTACGAGCTCTTATATTGACTCTTTCATACGTTGTGATAAATTGGAATTGCTTTAATGACTAAAATCATAGTTTGTTAGTTCTCAAAAGAGTTCTTCCTTCATATTTTACCTTGTGAATGAATTGTTACTCTAGCATAAGAAATTATATGTCAATATGTGTTGTTGTTCTAAAGATAACCATGATGCCTTCATGTCCGTATTTTATTTTTATCGAGCCTCTATCTCTAAATATGTGGGCAGATTTATCGATCTCGGTTTTCCCTTGAGGACAAGCAAGGACTAAGCTTGGGGGAGTTGATACGTCCATTTTGCATCATGCTTTTGTATTGATATTTACTGCATTATGGGCTATCAATACACATTATGGTACAACACTTTTGCTTTTTCTCTCTTATTTTACAATTTTACATGAAGAAGGAGAATGCCGGCAGCTGTGATTCTGGACCGGAAAAGGAGAAAATCTGGGCGACATATTCTGCACAACTCCAAAAGTCCTGAAAACTTATGGAGAATTATTTTGGAATATATAAAACATATTGGGCAAAAGAAATACATAAGGGGACCCCCAAGGTTGCCACATGCCAGGGAGCACGGCCTACCCCCCTGGGCGCGACCTGCAGGCTTGTGGCCCCCTGGCAGGCCTCCGGTGGCCATCTTCTGATATATGAAGGGTTTTGACCTAGAAAAAAATATCAGAATTTCGGGATGAAGCGCCCTAGGCTTGTGGCGCAACTTCGGCAGAACCAATCTAGAGCTCCGGCGGAGCTATTCTTCCGGGGAAACTTCGCTCACGGAGTTGGAAATCAAAGCCATCATCATCACCAACAATCCTCTCATTGAGAGGGGGTCAATATCCATCAACCTCTTCATCAGCACCATCTCCTCTCCAAACCCTAGTTCATCTCTTGTATCCGATCTTTGTTTCAAAACCTCAGGTTGGTACCTGTGGGTTGCTAGTAGTGTTGATTACTCCTTGTAGTAGATGCTTGTTAGTTTACTTAGTAGAAGATCATTATAAACATGAATATTCTTTGTGATTAATTACGTAAGTTCTTGAGGACGAGGGATAAGTCTTGCTATAAGTAATCATGTGAATTTGGTATTCCTTCGATATTTTGATGAGATGTATGTTGGATCTCCTCTAGTGGTGTCATGTGAATGTAGACTACCTGTTACTTCACTATTGTTTGGGGCTAGTTCAAGTAAGGGAAGCACCCAAGCACGGTTCCACCCACATATCAAATTATCAAAGTAACGAACGTGAATCATATGAGCATGATGAAAACTAGCTTGACAGAAATTCCTATGTGTCCTCGGGAGCGATTTGCTGTATATAAGAGTTTCTCCAGGCTTGTCCTTTGTTACAAAAAGGATTGGGCCACCTTGCTGCACCTTTGTTTCACTTTCTCCTTGTACGCCTTACGAATTACCTTATCACAAAACTATTGTTTATCGATAATTTCAGTGCTTGGAGACAATACCTTACTGAAAACCGCTTATCATTTCCTTCTGCTCCTCATTGGTTCGACACTCTTACTTATCGAAAGGACTACGATAGCTCCCCAATACTTGTGGGTCATCATATAACCTCACTAATTCCTTCATTTAAAATTTCTATTTTCTAAATAAGCATGATTCACCTTTAGTGGAGTTTAAACTATATGTTGAGACCCGCCAAATGCCGCTTAGTGAATTTTGTGAGATATGTATAATTCCCTCTCACGGGGAGTTAAGAGAACCCAAATGGGTTCAGTTAGAGGATTTCCTACTCACTGTAACAGTCATTGAGATTAGATGCGTGTCGAAAGCCACAACCTCGAGAGTGCAGTTTCCTTCGGTGCACTACTTTTCTTTATTTATCATGAAGTGTTCAACTGCTAGGGGGAAGGCTAGTATACTTAGTGCTCCTAACCTTGCCATTTTGTGCCGAGCACTCCATAATTATCACACCTTTAATTTGGGTGCCTTTATTTCTCGACATTTATACAATAACAGATATAAGGGTAAAATTCCCGTTGGTATTTATGCCACTCGCTTAGCGAAACGCTTAAACATCCCTCTCCGTCATGATGACTATCTTTTACCACAAGCTTATCTAGATCGCAAATCTATGATTGATCACCAATTTACTGACAGTGATGATTCCTTGGGTAACCTCCCGTATAACTTAGTTTTTATTGACGTTGCCCGAGATATTATCCTATTGCCTGGACCTGCTTTGTTTGATTCTATTGATAGTAACAAATACAGGATCATGCGTAAGGACATTATTGCTTACCGGATTGCCTAGGAAGCAGCCGAGAAGGATCCCCAGAAGTGGGACTCTTTGGTTCCGCCATCCAAACACTTAGAAATGAGGCCAGTCGGCTACTACGGGTGGTGATTACGAAGCTAGGTCAAAATCCTAAGCTTGGGGGAGTACGTGTTTCCACCGACTTTACATTCATGCTTGCATACTCTTGTTGTCAGTGTTAACTCTATTGCATGGTGCTATCTTTGTTAGATTAATTTTCTTGCTTTCTTCTTGAGTGTTTGAAAAACTTCTTTTCGGTCTTTCTTTCTAGCGTAATTTAGTTTTAGTATTAGAAGAAAACCCAAAAAGATTTCCTTTTCTTCTTTTACTTGTTCGGAGCTTTCCCATGTAAGTAGTTTTTGTTCTTATAGTTTTTGTTCTTTAATTTGCTTTCTTCTTGAAAACCTAAAATCTCCCAAAATATTTTAGTGTGTTTCTGTGAATTGCTTTTCCCTCCTTTGAGTTATACCCAAAGGTAAGACCACGATGAAATATCGGGTGGCTCTCATATGCATTCTTATTTACCTGATGAGTAGATCACATTATTCTGTCTTATCTTATTGAATAAAATGTTACAGATTCGAGCTTAGTCCATGGCACTCTTGCACTAATATTATTTTCATATCATTCGGTCGTGGAAGTGAAAGGCAATAATGACATTATTTGATGAAGTGACTATGGCACAGAGAAGCGGGTGTGAACTCAACTTGTTTTTGTTTTTTAAATATGTTTGGACCAGTATCCATGATTCAGCGTGTTATGGCCAAACATTTTTGCAATGAAAATTAGAGATTATAGTTGTTCATTCCAAGTTTAAGTTACTAGGAGTGGATATTGGTTTATCTTGGATGTCAACATGCATTAAAATGGTTGTGATGTATTATGATGATATGGTATCCTCCTCTGAATGTTTGAGTGTCTTGACTTGGCACATGTTCACGCATGTAATTGAATCAAAACCAACATAGCCTCCACGGTATTTATTTTTATGGTTTTTATATCCTACTCGTGCTAGTATGCAACAATGATTATTCATAAAGCATGTTCATGACCATCTTCACTCTCTAGTTGGTCACTTCGCAACCTATTTGCTAGCCTTAGCTTGTACTAAGCAGGAATACTCCTTGTGCATAAAAATCAATGAAACAAAGTTATTACAAATGAGTCTACCATAACTACTTATATGCGGTATTACTCTGCCGTTGCAAGTAAATTTGCATGTGCCACCTCTAATATTGGAAATGAACTTTTCTTTTGTGTGCCTGGACTGCTCATGGAGCGACATAGGGTGGTCAATATCTTCTAGGCTAACAGTGTTATTCTCATAATGTGTGTTTATTCACTCGTCCTTTCATGAGAGGGTCTGGTAAAAAGGAACTCCAAATCCCTAGTCTTAAATTGCAAATAATTACAAAAAAACTCCCCTAGATTGTTGTTGGTATGGACAACACACGTGGATTGGGCTAGCCATGGAGTGTGTTTGATTGGTGGATGGGGAGTAAACCTTTACTTTTACCATTTGGGAATCACCGCTAATTTGTTTAGTATGGAAGATATCGATATCTCTTGGTCATAACGTTGACAGGAAAGCTGCACCTACTAAAAATAATTCATCACTTGTTTCACTATCAGCTCTAGCATCTAGGCAAATCCCTGCTTCCCTCTGCGAAGGGACTTTCTATCTACTTTCATGTTATTTTATGTTTACTTTGAGTCATCACCTTCTCAAATAAGCACCAGACCTGAGAGCAATGTTGTCATCCTCATGCTTTGTGTCTAGCTAATCATTGTTTGCCCCATGACTGGATCTCTCTTACCATGAATTACAATGTCTAGTAGCTGCTTGAACTTTGGAGGTGCTCTACACTTGTGTTTTTTGGTCTCAGAAAGGGATAGCAAGATACCTTTGTTGTCATATTATATCATGATTCTTTTGACAAAGTGTTTATGTTTGAGCTATCTTATTATTGCTTGCTAGTTGATTATGACATCGATATGAGCTAATATAGTTTCTAAGGGTAATTGTTGATATGATTAGTCATGATTTATGCTGAAAACTTGGGTGTGCTCTAAGCATGTATATGTAAACAAGAACAAAAGAGTTCATTGAATTATTTCTTTATCACTTTCAGTTTGTCAACTTAATTGCTTGAGGACAAGCAGTGGGTTATGTCTTGGGGAGTTGATACTTCTCCATCGTATCAACTTTTCCTAACGCTTTTGCTCTTATTTTGGACTCTAATTTGCATGATTTGAATGAAATTAACCCCGGAGTGACGATGTTTTCAGCAGAACTACCATGGTGTTGATTTTGTGCAAAAAAAGTTCTCGGAATGGAACGAAACTTTTTGGACATTTTTTCTAGAATATACAAAAAATATTGGAACCAAGATCCACCATAGGGGATGCCAAAACAGCCCACTAAATAGCAGGGCGCGCAAGACCACGTTGCACGGCTTGGTGTCTAGTGGGGCCCACGTGGCTCTGCTAACCCTAATTCCAACACTATAAATTCCGATTTTTGAAGAAACAATCAGAGAGGAAGTTTCATCGCATTGCTTGATACGAATTCGCCGCCACCTCTTGTTCTTCATTGGGATGCCTAATTTGGAGTCTATTTGGTGCTCCGGAAAGGGGAATCTTCGGTCTTCGTTATCACCAACCCTCCTCCACCGCCAATTCCATGATTCTCTCCAACAGGAGTGAGTAATCCCTTCATTGTCTTTCTGGTCGGTGAAGAGCTAGATAAGATTCATCATGTAATCGAGTTAGCTTGTTAGGGTTCGATTATCCACTATATTAGGAGATAGATGTTACTATGACTTTGCTATGCTTAATGGTTGTCACTAGGGCCCGAGTGCCATGATTTCAGATCTTAACCGTTTATGTTTTCACCATTATATCTATGTTCCTCGTCCGACCCATGTTATATGCAGCTACTATGTGTTAGGGTCCGCATACCCCAGAGTGACAATAATTTGGATTCTTTTTGGTGATTACTGTAGTTTGAAGAGTTCATGTATTCACTATGTGTTAATGCTTTGTTTCAGTATGGACTCCGTTGCCACGGGAGGGTAGGACAAAATATGTCATGCAAGTTCTTTTACATAAGCATGTATGATTATTTACGAAATACATGCCTACATTATATCAATGAATGGTAGCTAGTTGTGTGTCACCCTATGTTGTGGCTATTATATGATGATTATTATCCAACAATATCTACAATCTAGTGCCTACGAGTTTTCTAGATATTGTGCTTCCTAAGTTACTACTGTTGCTCGTGTTGTTACAAATGGTACAAGATTTCTATCATTGTTACCAATACTGCTGGTACTATTACAACTATTATCCAAACAATCATATTAATATGCTACTAATCACTATGTCGCAAATACTAAATCTCCATGTGTGGCTGAATTAATAACTCACCTGCTAATACGTGTAAATACTCTCTGGCTCCCCTTGTGTCGAATATATAAATTTGTGTTGAATACTCTACCCTCGAAAACTATCGTGATCCCATACACTTGTGGGTTATCAATGGGCTGTTTCTAGAGTTTGTAGGTGTTGGGAAACTTAGTTAGGTTTTTTCGGACCCCTCCTCCAATGAGTCACGAAATCCCACTCTATTCCACCATATATACAGTCATTAGGGTACTATTTAGGGTTGGCGATTTTTTAGATTACA
Organism: Hordeum vulgare subsp. vulgare; assembly: GCF_904849725.1. Taxonomy (NCBI): domain Eukaryota; kingdom Viridiplantae; phylum Streptophyta; class Magnoliopsida; order Poales; family Poaceae; genus Hordeum; species Hordeum vulgare. The sequence continues at coordinate 302,304,715 of NC_058519.1, forward strand.
ATTTCGTCATAGCTGCAACTTCACGTTCTTCGTTTGGGTTCTAGTAGCATACCAAGACGTTACATAACCACACTTCATCAATAAAGATTTCTGTCACGCCCTGTTTTCACTATCAATTTTTTTTGTAATTCAAAATTCTGAGTTTAATAAAACTTTTTCAAAACTAATGTTGTGAGTGCCATGATTGTCATTGTATGCTTGTATGCTTGATTATGTGATATCAAAAACCACATTTCTCATAACCTAATTATTTCCAAAACCCTTTTTCTTATTTGTGGTTATTTCGAAACCCTCCCTTGGATTGCACTACAAGTTCTTGATGGCAAGGACTGCTCTTACACAAAGTTGGTGATCTGGTTCTAGCACCATTTTAGTTCACCAAAACCATAAAAAAATTATTTTATGAATTATTTTCTTATTTTATTTGCATGTCCATTTCTCACGCCAGAAATGATATTCCTATATGGAAAAATACTTTTCTGCCTTAGAAAAATCTGAGAAAAATTGGAGATACCTAGAAGGACATACATTTTCCATACATAAGATTTTCAGCCCCTATTTATATTATAATTATTTGAGTAAAACCCTAAAAACCTTTTCTATCTATTTTGACCTTTTGAAATATTTCCAAAGGAAATATTCTCAATAAATTCCAAGAAAATTCCAATAGTATCCCTAAGCCATATTTGGTGCCCATATAAAAATTCAGCTTGATCCAAGGTAGTTAAGGTCACCAAATAATTGCAAAACCCCTTCTGTCTAGTATGAAGTTAGAGCAACTCTATGTAGCAAAGTTTATCCAACGGAGCTAAAACTTTGCACGAGGGCCTAATAGCTCAAATGAGGACTCCATGCCAAAAATGGGATTTGTGGGACTTGATTTTCCCACACTCTCTTTGGAAGGAATAGATCTCGTCATTTTGGGATGTTTTCAAGTTTACAAAGCTAAACTTGTCCAATGGAGCTCAATCTTGGTGAAGCCCCTTGTTTTAGCACCAAACCCAATCCTGTTAAGTTGCATAGCCAGTGGTGGGGTGCAACCACCCCAAACCACTTTCGAGCACCTTCTGACCGTTGGTTAAAACCCCTCCAAACCTTAGCTAAACCCAATCGCATTCTCCCAAACTCATAGATTACGTGGCTGACATCAATGCCTAACTCTAGTCAAGTGGCCCCTCTCTGGTTCAAAGTAGATAAACCAAAATCTCCAATTTAAGGTTTAGCCCAAGGCTGACAGCACGTGTTTCCTTGTCTCTCTTTGACCAGCCGAGGCTCCCTCGGGACTCCAACGGCTACGCATCTCCCATCCAGTAGCCAGGACACGCTAGACACGTCCAAGGCACCCTAGAGCACGCCAGCATGTCGTGGCATGCCAAAGCTGCACTCTGGGCGTACTACAGAGAGCAACCAAGGTGGGGGTGACTCCCTCGGCCAGTTCCAGCCTTCCTGCGGTGTCTCTCCTCTCCCCCGACAGCCCCTCTGCATCAAGCAACCCACAGGGCCCCTCCTTTGCCGCGCTAAGAGCCGGTGTAATGCGTGCTCGCGCACACCAGAAGCGCCAGAGGAGTGCGGCCACGACAGCTCGCCACTCATCTCCCACTCTCTCTCGAAGTGAGTCCTGGAGGTCCAAAGCAACATCCTGAGACCATGGTTTCGACCCCAGCCGCTCTATGCACCCCCATGCATGCCATGGTGGATCACCAGCGCTCCCGAGTTGGCTCACCGTCACGGGCCTATAAATAGCCCCTCCCCTCTCTCCAGAACCCCTCACTCCACCTTACCGAGACATCAATCACCTCCCTAGCCACCCCATTGAGCAAGCAAAGTCCCTATGCTTGAAATTGACCGAGGCCCCTCCGCATCGGAGCTCCGGTCGATCTCCGTATACACGTCGGCTCTCGCGTCCCTCTGCCCACGGAGAGCACTCCCCGTGACACCAGGAAGCTTTCCCCCTCTTCCCTGAGCAAATTCCTGCCCGTAGCTGCCACCTCCACCTTCACCCACAAACCCTCCGCCACGGCTACCTCGTCGTCGGTGAACCGGAGCCCCTCCGTCGTTGACTCGACCACCAGCAGGTAGGCGACGGCAAGCCAGACCCATTCCTATCATCGTTAGGGCCCGAGGACGTCGGTAGCCACGCTGGCGTGCTCCTCCTCCTCTGTGGTTAGAGATAGGAGACGATCCCGACAAGTGTGCCCCACCTATCGGTGGCACATCTATCTCTCTCCCTCGCTGCCCGTAGCCACTGACCGCAGGGGGCCGTGCGTCAGGTTCAAACATGACGAAGCGCGCGCCTCGGAAGGCTGGTTGGCTGGCTAGTGGGCCGGCCCAGTCCTAGGCTAAGCCAGGCCAGGGGACGTAGCCTTTTTTTCTTTTTGTTTAAAACATGATTTTAAATGATTTTTGTAAAAAGATTTAACTAGTGAAATAATATGATTCTTCCAATATTATTTTTCAAAATATGTGTAGGATTTAATAAAACCATTGGATGAATTTGTGCAACAACTAATATGTTTTATAATAATAAAATGGGGTAATTTGGAATAGTTTTGCTTCTGTTATATTGATTTTAAAAATATTCCTTCACTAACACCAAAGAGAAGTATTTTTAAAGTAACAATATGGATTTATTAGAATTAAACAACATTTTTAAAGTGACTTTGTGATCTATTTTGGTGTGAGCTACTTATTGCTTTTATTTATTACGACGATAGAAAACCCGTGTGACGAAGGAGTTGGACTTGAAGACCTCGAAGACCCCGGATAGCTGACCTAGGCAAGCAGCCCTTTGACCATGTTTGAGCATATGTTATATTGCATGCTAGAGTAGCAAATATTTCTGTTGCATGTGATCATAAGTATTGGTAAATCATTGAAGTGATGTTACCGATGGCTCCTTCGGAGCACTTGCATTTTGAGCATGATCCTACCACCTATGAGTATCACGCTGATTTCATGTTGACAAGTAAAGCTAGAATAGTAGTAGGATGAGCAGCAAGATGGTTATAACCAAAGGTTTATGAAAAACCCCTCGGGTGCCACTAATGCGTGAGGGTGATAATGAGTTAGGTGGCCACTTTTGGTGAAGTGGTGCACCGGGTATTTTGTGTGTGTATGGTTTCGGAAATGGGAATAGATTTATCATGTGTCGACCATCCCAACCTTACATGTACAACCACGTTACCCCTTTATGGGACGGGGCTTTGTTGATTACTCTGGTCGGTGCTAGCAAGGAGCCACATTACTAGTGGAAGGAGTGATTTGTGGTCACTCTCGTGATGGGGTCGTGCCAAGTAGGGCGACTATGCCGTTTTTACGTGTTCCAGGCACACCGTTGGTTCCCAAATGGTTGATACTGTCCATAGTCGGTGCTTGTAAGACGTACAACATGTGCGTTGGGTACCAGTCGAGTGGACCTCTTTGTCTAGTATCGTCAAGGGAAAGGCATTGATTGGGTACTTACCCTAGGTATGATATATACCGCGAGTCGTGGATGACACAGAAGTTTCCCGGATCTCGTGGGTCCAGCGTACTACCTCTGCACATTGAAAAACTATTCGAATAGCCGTGTCCAGAGTCAAGGACAGTTGGGTAATCCTGCTTAAACTACATCCAGTCGTTTCCGCATAAACCAAGTGTGTGTGCGTGTACAATGGTGTTAAGATGAAAGAGTTGATATGACCAAGTTTGGTGACTTGGCATATAGGTTGAACCCGGAGTGTTCAACCCTTGAAAGATATGTTGATATCTGTAACATGTTCTTCCAATCAACATTTAACTTATCATGCACACCCATGATGAAGTTTATTTACAACCAAGATGTTATCCACCAAAGATGCATATTACTTGTTATCCTTCAATTGCATTGTTCATATCATGGGTTCTTTGCGAGTACATCAAAAAGTACTCATTGGCTTGCCACTGGTTATATTATTTACCAGACATGGAAAGACAGGAGTTTGGAGAAGAGTACGTCTTCGGAGACGGCCGTGCGAACTAGGACGCTTCCCAGTCAGAATGCCTGTTGGTGTAGGCAGATGGCATGGGCAGCCGCTTAGCCCTAAGATTTCCGATACTAGTTGTATATGTGTGATTGGCCTTATAGGTCCTACCTTTTGAACTTGACCATTTGGTCAGGTGATGTAATAATTCGTTACTTGGATGTAAGACTCTTATCATTCAGCACCTGTGTGTTCGGTGAGCATTGATATTTGGGACCACTGAGCACGTTCATTCCGCGACCTCGACTCATAAGTCGGAGTACCAACAGAGCTGGTATCAGAGCCATCCTGACTATAGGAAGCCTTAGGTAGCATGGACGATAGCCGATAAGATTAGTGCACTTAGTCTTTACCCTGAGATTTTATCCTCCCACTAAAACATTCTAACCCTCTCCCCTACAACTTGTAGATGGCCCCCGTACCTGAGATGCTTCTGGAGATGTGCTTTCCCCTAATTTTAGGAGATAGCCTCGAGAAGTGTCAAGTACGCCGCACGCCCTTCTTCCTCTACCACAAGCACTGGGTCAACGCCGTCACCAAGGAATACCACGTGGACGTGATAGTGAAGGCTAATGACTGCCCAACCAGTTGGTTCTTTGAGGGACCACAAATGGAAGATCTGATGTTGGCACTGTGGACAAACCGCACGAGAGGCGCTCGTGCGTCCCCATGACATCCTTCCCGAGATGGCTAATGAGCCAGCTACTCGTCACCAACCTTTTACTAAGGATGGGATTGACGGGAGATGGACACTCAACCCATCTTCATAGGATGGGATGCCACTAAGGTTTCAGACCTACCTCAATCTCTCCTTCGACACTTTGACGCACCTTTTGATCAAGGAGTCAACGAAGATTCGCCAAGAAGAACACCAACTCAAGGACCTACTTCTCCTGGAGAAGATGAATTCCCGCAAGGTTAAGAAGGAAGGAGGACCCGGAGGGCGATCAACAATTGCCTTCCGAGGAGGAGTACCACCGCTTCAGGCCACTCCTATTCAGAGTCGTCGCATGACAGCGGAAGAGTACACTAAGCTCCTCACTATCTCGCCAACTAATAGACTCCGTGATGGACCAGTTTCTTCTCCTACTCCTCTGAAGGAGGAAAGCACCGATGAAGATGAAGACGTAGACCCTGCAGAACTCGCCTACGAGACCGAGCAGTGCGCCGCTTAGGATTACGACTTAGGCGATTAGGAGTCTCCCCAAGCGTAGTGAGTTCATGTATCGGTTCGTGCGAACCATGAGTGTTGTGTAAGTATGTTTGATGCAAGCCGCATTTCTGCCTTAGGCAACTTGTAAGCGACTACATCACTTGCTTTAATCTAATGCATTAGCTTTTCCAAAAATCTTTGGTTGAAAAATCTCACACTAGCACGACACCAAACCCCCTTAAATAGAGCATCATCCCTTTTGATTCCGGCCAGTTCGACATATTGCCCTGCCTACTCCTCTGACAGGATGGTGATTTCAACTCGCACCAGCACCTTTGGCAGCCCCGTCTCTGCCTCTTGAGGTCAGCAATAGGGAATCGAAGGGGACGGTCACGCTGGAGATCACCACGAGCAGCAGCAAGGCAATACTTCACCGCCACCGCCTCTTACAGAAAGCCTGACTATGGCTCAGTTCCTTCAAGATCTCCGCGAAGAACGTCAAGCCAGTAATGCCGCTATCAGGCAGTTGGCTCAAGTCTTGGTGAACAACCTGCCGCAGAACGGGAATGGCAACGGTCGCCCTACTCTATCTGAGTTTAGGCGGACTACGCCACCCATATTCACGGAGACGATTGAACCGTTGGATGCCGATGACTGGATCCGTACTATCGAAGACCTCCTCGCGCTGGTAAAATACACTAATGATCGTGAGAAAGTCCTTTATGCTTCTCACTGTCTCAGAGGCACGGCCAGAGCATGGTGGGATGGATTCCAGATCATGCGAGCAGGACAAGTCATCACTTGGGCAATGTTCAAGGAAGGATTTCGCACTGCTCACATTCCTCCCGGAATGATGACCACTAAGAAGCGGGAATTTCGAGCCTTAAGGCAAGGCAGTGGAACCGTCAAGGAGTATTTGCAGAAGTTTATCCTCGTGTCAAGGTATGCACGAGAGGACGTCAACACTGAGGCCGCAAAAGTGGAACGCTTTATGGAAGGACTGCAGCAGTCACTCTAGTATCAACTGGTTGTTTGTGAATGCCGGAACTTCTGCGATCTGGTTAATAAGGCCCTTATGTTGCAAGATAAGCATCGTGCGATGGACGACACCCGTAAGCGCAGGCTGATGTGAAGCGGTGGACCTAGTAATCTGAAGCCACGCCCATGGCAGTCAGCCCCAGCAAGACCCAGTTATCAGCAGCAACCGCATAAGGCTCCAACATTTCGCCAGAACTACCAGCCTCAGCAGCAAGTCAATACCAAGCCAACATTCAACCCCCAGACCAAAAGTGGAGTCAAGACCAACCTTCCACGACAAGTTACCTGTTTTGGAGGTGGACATACTGGGCAATGTTCCATGCAGTGTCCCAACAAGAAGCCCAACACACCACGCCAGAATGTGCCAAATCAAGGTCAAGGAGCCCCAGGAAGAAACCAAGCTCCCCGCAATTAGCAGTATCACAGCAGGGTACGTATTAATCACATCTCCGCAGAAGAGGCACAGGAAGACCCGGACTGCATTCTGGGTAAGTTCCTCGTCAAGTCCAACCCAGCAACAATATTCTTTGATTATGGTTCTTCGCATTCTTATGTTACTCAAAGGTTTGCGGAAAAGAGTGGTTTGAAGCATAGCCTGCTTAACGGGCAAATGGGAGTACATACCCCGGGAGCAATGTTAAGGACTAACATAGGGTGTAGAGGAGTCGGGATTGTCATCAATGGGATAAGCTTCTCAGCAAATCTCATCGTCATTAAGTCGCAAGGCCTGGAAGTAACTCTTGGTATGGATTGGTTGGCCAAACACAAGATCATCTTGGACTGTGCCAACAACACTATTACCATGACAAGCGACCAAGGGGTCAAAGTCAACTATGTCTCTGAGCCAGTATCAACTCGAGTACCGCCGGTTAATAGCGTGTCGGGAGAAGAGTTGGACTCAGTACCGATAGTCTGCGAGTACCAGGATGTCTTTCCTGATGAGCTTCCAGGAATTCCTCCTGGACGAGACATCAAGTTCATCATTGAGCTCATGCCCGGATTGAGGCCTATCTATAAGAAACCTTATAGGATGGGATCAGAAGAGCTAGCAGAGCTGAAGAAGCAGCTGGTTGAGAAACTCAGGAAAGGATTCATTCGTCCGAGTGCATCACCTTGGGGATCACCTGTTTTGTTCGTGTCTAAGAAGGATGGGACTATCAGACTGTGCGTCCATTACTGTTCTCTCAATGAGGTCATGATCAATAACAAGTACGGACTCCCCAAGATTGAAGACTTGTTTGACCAGTTAAATGGAGCCAAGGTGTTTTCCAAGATTGATCTCCGATCTGGATATTACCAGCTGAAGATCCGACCTGAAGACATACCCAAGACCGCGTTCATGACCCGGTACAGTCTATACGAGTGCACTGTCATGTCTTTCGGGTTGCCAAATGCCCCAACTTACTTCATGTACATCATGAACAAGGTCTTCATGGAATACCTGGATAAGTTTGTCGTCGTATTTATTGATGACATATTAATCTTCTCCAAGTCCGAAGAAGAGCATGAGCAACACTTGAGGTTAGTGTTGGAGAAACTTCGAGAGCACGAACTTTATGGCAAATTCAGCAAGTGCCAATTTTGGATGAACGAAGTTGGACTCTTGGATCATACCATGACGACAAGTGGATTGGCGGTCGATCCTTCCAAGATTACTACGGTAACCAACTTGGAGTCGCCAATCGATGTGAAGGAAGTCAAGAGCTTCCTCGGACTCGCGGGATATTACCGCAAGTTCGTAGAAGGATTCTCCCGCATCGCTCGATGCTGGTGCACTAAAGACTGTTGTTCCTAGTGCCCCAGACTTGTGCACGGGCGCGAAGAGCCCCTGCCGGAAGGGCATGGCACGACCCAGTCAAGATGCAACCCCAAGATTATCAAGGCCTCGGCAAGCCTGCCTTGCCGGCAAGATGACCAGTCTCCTCTCCCCCGGCAAGCAAAGAGTTGTCAGGACACGCCTCCGGGCCCTCGACGGACCCCTCTGGAGGCTCCTGGATATCCTGCTCCTTCTTCCGCTCCTAATGGGCGGCCTCGCGCGCTATGGTGTTGGAGGCTTCAGCTGCCGCTTCACGGACAGTCTCCGTGACCATGGCGTCAACGTCCATCTCCTCCGCAGGAGAAGGATCTGTGGGACAGGAAGAGAAGAGGAACAATCAAGATCAGACGAATAAATCAAGGCCCAACTTGTGGATGTTCCTGGATAAACACTCACCTTCCTACTGCTGGTGGATTTTAGTTGTCCCCTCCCCGGCAACGGACATCGAACTCCGCAGGCTTCGACGATGCACGCTGGGGGCTTTGCCGGGAGCTGGTCGCGTGAGTGGTTAGAGGAGCCGGCAAAGCCTCCGGAATGTCCGCCAAGGGGTTTTTGCTGGTTGGCTCCATGGCGCCTCCCGGGGGCCCATCACCGGCCGACGCATCAGCATCCACCAAGGGATTACCATCGGCTTGTCGCCTGGGGCTTCCCGGGAGCATCCCACCAGCCGATGTGTCCGCTCTCATCGACGGCTCGCCGGCGACTGACACCTTGGCCCTCTTTGCCAACCTTTGGGCCAGCGTCTAGGTGTCCCTGCGGGTGGACGACAACATGTAATGAGTAAAAGCACCAAGCAAGTAAGGATGGGGGAGACAGGAGATTGAACTCTTACTCATCCTAGTCCTCCTGCTCCGAACTCAGAGTCGAGATATCATAATACACCTCCACCCTGGGGCTCATCAAGGGGGGCCCAGCCCTCGGACGCTTGGCGGGTACGGTAGGCGGGTCTTGAGGGACCGGGATATTGGAGCCGACGGAGCAGAGCACTCGCCTGGGTTTCCTTCTCCTCCTCCCGCGCCCCAGCGACAGGCACCCATTCCTCTAGGCAACCCCAGGCAGTCGATCCACTGGGCTCCGCAGCGACGCGACCGCCTGATACACCAACAACGAAGCTATCGACCCCCTCAGCAAACTCCGCTTGCAGAGGCATCTCTTCACGAGTCATTTCCCCGCCGTGGAAGCCCACATCCCCAGCCTCGAGGGCGAGGGTATGCTTCTCCACCCGGCTGGCGATGTATGCTTCTTCCTCGGTGGTGGTCTTGCGGATAAGGCCGGTTTCCTCTCGAATGGAGATCTCCGACAATCCGTCGAAGGAAGACGAGACTACCCCCGCCATGGGCTCTAGCCAGGTCGCAACCACGTCGTGAGCATCACTATCCGGCATCATCACCGTGAGACTGCTCAGGGCCAAGCTATTGTACACCGGAAAGCCCCCCACAGCAGCCGGTTCCTTAGCTCAAAACTAAACAATTTCTAATAGAAGTACCCATGTTCCATGGCCGTTAGATTGTTGTTCACCCCCGGCCGCATCCGCATGACATCCGTTGCATTCACAAAGGCTGAAGCCGGGCTCCCTCCCCTGTGTTGGAGGGGGGCGATGGCCTGCGGATGAAATCGGCGGCCACCATGTCCATCGTCAACCCCGCGGCTCTGAGACGCAGGATCCTGGTGGTGGCGATGGTCAGCTTATCATCATCAGGGGACAGATCACTCCAGCCCTCTCCCAGGGACTCAATCTTGGAGGTCCTGGGCTTCCAGCAGGGCAGGTACCCCTCCTGACGAATCCAGCTCCATTTCCCCCGCAACTCATCCCACTTCTCATGGATGGTACCACCCGGGTACACCTGCTTGCACCTAAGCCTTGGGACCAAGGCAATGGAGCCCTAAAGGACCTCCCCGCCTTGGATGCGAGGAGTGAAGTAGTGGCGGAAGAGAGATGTGTTGGGAGTGATCCCGACGAAGTTCTCATTGAGGTGCGCGAAGATGGACATGCACATCACCGCGTTCGGCGTGAATTCGAGGAGGCGGAAGTCGTAGGAGTGCATGAGGTCGACGAAGAACTCAGAGAATAGTCGGAAAAGCCCGTGAAAGAAGTAGTCGGTGAACAAGGGGAACTGGTCCGGCCCCGCACTTCCCATCCCGTGGAGCACATGGGTGGCCGGATGCGCCTTCGTGTCGACATCCCACATGATCTGGTAGCGGCTCTTTAGAGTGGCCATATCCAGACCCTTGGGGAAGTAGGCGTGCTTATTCTGCAGCCTCACCAACTCCTTTTCTGTGAGGGTAGCCTTTCCTCTGGAGGCCTTCGGCGGCATAGCGACGGCGGGAGATGGATGCTGTCACCCGAAGTAGAACCTCGGGGAGGAAAGGGAGGCCTAGGGAAGCTCTAGCAAAGGGAGGCGACAGCGGCGGTGTTTGAGCTTGGAGAAGGACTGGGAACAGTGGGCTAGGAGAGCTAATATTTCCCCCTCTTATGGGGACGCGGGCCGACCCTTTGCCTACTCAACCAACGGTTCTCCATGCTCGCGGCCACGTAGGCCACTGCGTGCGCGACTCCCCACTCTGCATGTTCAATGCGCGACGCGGGGAAACGCAGCCGCCAGCGGATCCAGCCACAAAAGCCCGTGCACCTCTTTGGGCGTGGCCCAACAACTCTTCGCATGTGTGTATGGCCCAGACGTGGGGGCTCCTGTTGGTGCACTAAAGACTGGGGTCCCTAGTGCCCTAGACTTATGCATGGGCTCAAAGAGCCCCTGCCGGAAGGGCATGGCAAGATCCAGTCAAGATGCAACCCCCAAGATTATCAAGGCCCCGGCAAGCCTGCCTTGCCGGGAAGATGGCCAAGGCCGCGCCCATTCGGTGGGCGTGATGAACTCACCAAGTACAAGACCCCGACAAGCTCCCATGCCGGGACGACGACTGAAGCCCTCGGCAAGCTCCCTTGTAGAGACGAAGACTCAAGACCCCGGCAAGCTCCTTGCCGGGATGACGGGCCTGGCCACTGGTGGGCAACGGCCCTTGGCACACTGCCACCGCCCCCAAGTGCCAGCGCATTCCGCGTGCGCCAGCACAACGTGCACATGTCGAAACACCTGGATGCGTGTCTTCACCAGCACATCGCTGACAAGGAGAAGACGTGCATTAAATGCACCTGACAGCGGTAGATGGATAAGCACCGCCCTAGGTTCACTGTAACTCCTCGTGAACCTACCAACGACACTGTAGGTGACCCCTTTGCCTATAAAAGGAGGCCCTTAGCTAATTTTGAAGGGTTAGACTCTTTGGACATCGACCCATAAGACGGTCATCAACGATCACTGTAACAATCAACAACAAAATGCTTAATACAACCAGACAAGGAGAACCTAGGGTTTTTTGCGTAAGCGGCCCGAACCTGGGTAAAAAGGCTGGTCGGGTGCTAATTGTTAGCTCTGCTCTTCACGTCACCTCTCCCCGCCCTACGATCAAAAGGGTTTCATGTTGATTTCCATAGGTGTCGACCTCGCATCACCGACACTCGACCCATGACTCAGCTCTTGAAGAAAGGCAAGAAGTTCGAATGGACGCCGGAGTGTGAAGCAAGCTTCCAGGAGTTGAAGAAAAGATTGACTACTGTCCCGGTATTGTCTACTCCAGATATCAACAAGGAGTTTGTGATATATTGTGATGCCTCTAGAACCGGGCTCGGTGCAGTCCTAATGCAAGACGACACGGTCGTGGCGTATCTGTAACGGCAACTGCGCCCGCATGAGGAGAATTATGCAACCCTTGATCTCGAGTTGGCACTAGTAGTGCATGGCCAGACGACAAGGCGACATTACCTTCTCGGGAAGAGATCTGAAATATACACTGACCACAAAAGTCTGAAGTATATCAAAGACTACGACCTCAGAATTGAATATGAGGCAACGAAGATGGTTGGAGTTAATCAAAGACTACGACCTCAGCATTCAATAACACCCCAGTAAGGCCAATGTTATGGCTGATGCCTTAAGCAGGAACGCCAGCACCTTGAATTTTATGCTCGAGGAAAGGCTACCAGCCTTATATGAAGAAATGGAAAGCTTCGGGTTGGAGCTAGTTGAACCAGGATTCCTGGCTAACCTCGAAATCAAACCAACGCTGGCTAATGACATCAAGGAGGCCCAGAAGGGGCACAAGTGCATTGAAGGCATCAAGAAGAAGATCCAAGAAGGCAAGGCCCCAGAATTCTCGATGGATGAACAAGGAGTAGTGTGCTTTGGGAAACGTTTATGCGTACCCACCAAGGCAGAACTCAAGGACTTGATCCTGCAGGAAGCACATGACACTCCCTACTCTATTCACCCTGGTGGTACCAAGATGTATGAAGACCTCCGAGAAAGATTCTGGTGGCATGGCATGAAGAGGGAAATAGAGTCTTATGTTGCCAAGTCCGACGTGTGCCAGTGAGTCAAGGCTGAGCATCAGCGAGCTGCTGGACTGCTACAACCTCTCCAAATGCCTAAAAGGAAGTGGGACAAACTAGGCATGGACTTCGTCACCAGCTTACCTAGGTCTAGCAGAGGCCATGACTCTATATGGGTCATCGTCTAATATATGACCAAGGTGTCTCACTTCATTCCAGTCAATACCACCTATGTGGGCCACAAGCTGGCTAGCCTCTACATTGTATCTGACCGAGGCGTGCAGTTCACCTCAAGATTCTGGAAGAAGTTCCAAGAAGCCCTCGGAACCAAGATCTATTTCAGTACCACCTTCCACCCGCAGACGGGCGGACAGATGAAGAGAGTAAACCAGATACTCGTGGATATGCTCCGCGCATGTGTCTTGGCTCATGGTGCCAAATGGGAAGACTGTCTGCCGTTTGCTGAGTTCTCCTACAACAACAGCTACCAGTACAGTCTCCAGATGGCCCCATTTGAGTATTGTATGGGCGAAATTGTGGCACCCCGCTCAACTGGTCCGAAACTGGTGAAGGATTGATTTTTGGGCCGGAAGTTCTGCAAGGGGCAGAAGATAAGGTGCAGCTTGTCTAAGAAAACATGAAGGCAGCCAAGTCGCGACAGAAGAGCTATGCGGATTCTCACCAGAGAGAATTGGAGTTCAACCTTGAAGACAAGGTGTACCTCCGCGTCACACCTCTCAAGGGAACCAAGCATTTCCACATCACGGGGAAACTTTCTCCAAGGTTCATTGGACCTTTTAAGATCATGGCAAGGCGAGGAGATGTTCCTTACCAGTTGGAGCAACCTTCAGAATTTTTGGGTGTGCACAACGTCTCCCACGTGTCACAACTTCGGGAGTGTCTTCAATCTCCAAACCATCCCGATATTCATAAGGACATTGACCATCTGGCCATCGACCTTCAGCCAGATCTCACTTATCGTGAGAGGCCGATCAGCATCCTGGATGAAGAAGAGCGTTGCACCAGAAGCTGCACCATCAAATATTTCAAGGTTCAGTGGAGCAACCACACCGAAGCTTAAGAAACATGGGAGGGTGAAGACTATCTCCGATCCGAGTTTTTGTCACACCATGTTTTCACTATCACTTTTTCTATAATTCAAAAATCTCAGTTTATTAAAACATTTTCAAAACTAATGTTGTGAGTGCCATGATTGTCATTGTATGCTTGATTATGTGATATCAAAAACCACATTTCTCATAACCTAATTATTTTCAAAACCCTTTTTCTTATTTCTAGTTAATTCAAAACCCTGCCTTGGGTTGCACTACAAGTCCTTGATGGCAAGGAGTGCTCTTACACAAAGTTGGTGATCTAGTTGTACCACCACTTTAGTTCACCAAAACCATAAAATAAATATTTTATGAATTATTTTCCTATTTTATTTGCTTGTCCATTTCTGAGGTCAAAAATGATATTCCTATATGGAAAAAATACTTTTCTCCCTTAGAAAAATCTGAGAAAAATTGGAGATACTCAGAAGGACATATATTTTCCATACATAAGATTATCAACCCCTATTTACATTATAATTATTTGAGTAAAACCCTCAAAGCCTTTCCTGTCTGTTTTGACCTTTTGAAATATTTCCAAAGGAGCTATTCTCAATAAATTCCTAGAAAATTCCAGTGGTATCCTTAAGGCATATTTGGTGCCCATATAAAAATTGACCTTGGTCCAAGGTGGTTAAGGTCAAAAAATAATTGCAAAACCCCTTCTGTCTAGTATGAAGTTAGAGCAACTCTACATAACAAAGTTTATCTAATGGAGTTGAAACTTTGCACGAGTACCTAATACCTCAAATGAGGACTCCATGCAAAAAATGGGATTTGTGGGACTTTATTTGCCCACACTCTCTTTGGAAGGAACATATCTGGTCATTTAGGGATGTTTTCAAGTTTACAAATGTAAACTTGTCCAATGGAGCTCTTACTTGGTGAAGCCCCTTGTTTTAGCACCAAACCCAATCCTGTTAAGTTGCATAGCTAGTTGTGGGGTGCAACCACCCCAAACCACTGTAGAGCACCTTCTGACAGTTGGGTAAAACCCTTCCTAACCTTAACTAAACCCAATCCCTTTCTCCCAAACTCATAGATTAGGTGGCTGACATCAATGCCTAACTCCAGTAAACTGGCCCCTCTCTGGTTCATAGTAGATAAACCAAAATCTCCAATTTAAGCTTCAGCCCAAGGCTGATAGCACCTCTTTCACCAACCGAGGCTCCCACGGGACTCCAATGGCTAGGCCCCAGGACATGCTAGACATGTCCAAGGCACCCCAGAGCGCGCCAGCATGCCGTGGCATGCCAAAGCTGCGCTCTAGGCGCCCTACAGAGAGCAATCGAAGTGGGGGCGACTCCCTCGGCCAGTTCAAGCCTCCCCGTGGTGTCTCTCCTCTCCACCGACAACCCCTCTGCATCAGGAAGCCCTCAGGGCCCCTCCTTTCATGCACTAAGAGCCGGTGCGATGCCTGCCCGCGTGCACTTGAAACTCCAGAGGAGCGCGACCACGACAACTCGCCTCTCCTCTCCCCCTCTCTCCTGAAGTGAGTCCTGGAGGTCCAAACCACCGTCCTCAGACCGTGGTATCGACCCCAGCCTCTCTCTGCACCCGCATGCATGCCACGGTGGATCACCGATGCTCTCGAGTCCGCTGATCGGCGCAGGCATATAAATTGCCCCTCCCCTCGCTCCAGAACCCCTCACTCCCCTTCATCGAGAGCTCAATCACCTCCATAGCCACCCCATTGAGCAAGCAAGGCCCCGGTGCTTGAGATCAGCCGAGGCCCCTCTGCCTCAGAGCTCCGGTCGATCTCCGACTAGGTCAGCTCTCGCGTCCCTCTGCCCACCAGAGCACTCCTCGTGACACGAGGAAGCTTTCCACCCTCTTCCCCGAACAAATCCGTGCCCGTAGCTACCACCTCCACCTTCACCCGAAAACCCTCCGCCGCGCCTACCTCGTCGCCGGTGAACCAGAGTCCCTCCGCCGTTGACTCGACCACTAGCAGGTAGGCAGCGGCGAGCCGGACCCATTCATGTCGTCGTTAAGGCCTGAGGACGTCGGTAGCCACGCCGGCGTACTCCTCCTCCTCTCTGGCCAGAGGTAGGAGACGACCCCGACAGGTGTGCCCCACCTGTCGGTGGCCCATCTCTCTCTCCCTCCCTGCCCGTAGCCACTTACCGCAGGGGCCCGCGCGTTTGGTTCAAACCTGACGGTGCACCCGCCTTGGCAGGATGGTTGGCTGGCGAGTGGGCCGGCCCAGTCCAAGGCCAAGCCACGCCAGGGGTTGTAGCCTTTTTTCTTTTTGTTTAAAACTTGATTTTAAATGATTTTTGTAAAAATATTTAACGAGTGATATAATATGATTCTTCCACTGTTATTTTTCTAAAAGTGTGTAGTTTTGAACACAACTATTTGATGAATTTTTGCAACAACTAATATGTATTACAATAATAAAAAGGGTTAATTTGGAATAGTTTTGCTTCTGTTATCTTGATTATAAAAATATTCCTTCTATAAAACCAGAGACAAATACTTTTAAAATAACAATATTGATTCATCAAAATTAAACAACATTTTTAAAGTGACTTTGTGATCTGTTTTGGAGTGAGCTACTTATTGCTTTTATTTATTACGACGATAGAAAACCCGTGTGACGAAGGAGTTGGACTTGAAGGCCTCGAAGACCCCGGATACCTAGCTGACCAAGGCAAGTAGCACTTTGACCAGGTTTGAGCATATGTTATATTGCATGCTAGAGTAGAAAATATTTCCTTTGCATGTGATCATAAGTATCGGTAAATCATTGAAGTGATGTCACTGATGCCTCCTCGGGAGCACTTGCATTTTGAGCATGATCCTATCACCTATGAGGATCATGCTGATATCATATTGGCAAGTAAAGCTAGAATAGTAGTAGCATGAGCATCATGATGGTTATAATCAAAGGTTTATGAAAACCCCGTCGGGTGCCACTAATGCCCGAGGGTGATGATGAGTTAGGTGGCCACTTTTGGTGAAGTGGTCCACTGGGTATTTTGTGTGTGTATGGTTTCGGAAATGGGAATAGATTTATGATGTGTCGACCGTCCCAACCTTACATGTACGACCACTTTACCCCTTTATGGGACGGGGCTTTGTTGATTACTCTGGTCGGTGCTAGCAAAGAGCCATATTACTAGTGGAGGGAGTGATGTGTTGTCACTCTCGTGATGGGGTCGTGCTAGGTAGGGCGACTATGCCTTTTTTACGTGTTCTAGGCACACCGTTATTCCCTGCTTGGTTGATACTATCCAGAGTTTGCGCTTGTAAGACATACAACATGTGGGCTGGGTAACAATCGAGTGGACCTCTTTGTCTAGTATCGTCAGGGGAAAGGCATTGATCGAGTACTTACCTCGGGTATGTTATATACCGCGAGTCGTGGATGACAGAGAAGTTTCCCGGATCTCTTGGGTCCAGCGTACTACCTCTGCAGAATGTAAAACTATTCGAATAGTCGTGTCCATGGTCAAGGACAATTGGGTAATCCTGCTTAAACTACGTCGAGTCGTCTTCGCAGAAACCAGGTGTGTGTGTACAATGGTGTTAAGATGAAAGAGTTGATATGACCAAGTTTTGTGACTTGGCATATAGGGTGAACCCGGAGTATTCAACCCTTGACAGATATGTTGATATCTGTAACATGTTCTTCAAATCAACATTTAACTTTTGATTCACATCCACGATCATGTTTATTTACAACCAAGATGTTATCTACGAAAGATGCATATTACTTGTTATCCTTTTATTGAATTGTTCATATCATGGGATGTTTGCGAGTACATTCAAAAGTACTCATTCGCTTGACACTGGTTATATTATTGACCAGACATGGAAGGACCAGAATTTGGAGAAGAGTACGTCTTCGGAGACGGCCCTACGAACTAGGAGGCTTCCCAGTCAGAATGTGTGTTGGTCTAGGCAGATGGCATGGGCACCCTCTTAGCACTAAGGTTTCCGCTACTAGTTATATATGTTTGATTGGCCTTATAGGCCCTACCTTGTGAACCAGACCATTCGGTCACGTGATGTAATAATTCGGTACTTGGATGTAAGACTCTTATCATTCGGCATTTGTGTGTCCGGTGAGCATTGATCTATGGGATCACTAAGCACGTTCCTTCAGCGATCTGGACTCGTAAGTTCGGGTCGCCACAATTTCCTCTTATATTCGCAGTATCCAGGTTGCACTTTCAGATTATTGCTTGTTCTTCGTTTGCAAGTAGGACATAGACCTTCCTGGCAAGTTGATCATGCTGTCGCGTGGTCAATAACCTCTCAGAGTTGGTTTATCGATCGCTACTGTGATATGTCCTCACATGTTCATAGTCGAATCATCAAAGTCAAATTAACCAAAAATGACAGCCACCATTTCTTCGAAAGACAGTGACAATTTCGCCTCTATCACTTGCATCATCATGTCGAGTTGTTCTTCTTAGCTTCTAGTATTTTAGAATTTCGAGTTCTATTTACAAATTGTTATGCCGCCACCACACCATCTTCATTGCCACTTCCATATATCACAGTCATTGGCACTGCCATAAACCACCACCACACCATCATCATCAACGCTACCATATACCAACACCACACAATGTTCATCACTTCTACCATCTACCGCCACCACACCATCGTCATCACCGCTGCCATATACCACCACAACAACTCTATTATCAGTCCGTGTTCTATCGTCCCTACATATATTCATCGGTAATGCAAGTTCCACCAGATTCCTCTTCACCACCGATCCTAAGTCCGAGTCCATTATTTGCTTCTCTAATTTTGATTTCTAGATCACGCCCGAGTACATGTCGTGGTCAAATCAGACTCCCCAACTTACGTGATACCCGCAGAAGAAAAATAGTTCCAGTTTTTAAAAATACCAAAAAACACATTCATAGTGTGCTCCTCCGTTGTTTACGTGCAACGCCATGATCATTGTTATTGTTTTAAGGTTTCGTCTCTAGCAAGGTCTATCCTAGGACCATCATGGTATGGTCGTTGAGTGTCTTTTCAAATTTGCATCTCTGAATTGATTATTGCTAACTCTTTTTGCTACCATATTATAAGGGATCCCAACTCCAAAAACATCTATGTCATGTGTTTGACACCACCTGACAATTTCTCTATCCAATCTTTGAGAGTTTTGACTACAACGCTCGATGATCACTGCCTGCTACTAGTTAAGAACTAGTAAGAATTTGAGATTTGCTTGATAGATTTGTGACACCACACTACCATACTAGTAGTCTGTAGGTTGATGTTCTTATGTGTTCCTACTACTGCAAGCCATGACAGGATAACCAGGTGACGAGATCGACTACAAGAGCATGACAGACAAGGAGGTCCCTGACAAATTTAAATAAATGATGGTTGAACAGGTGCGAGGCGTGGTGACTAGCCTTGGAGAAGCCATGGCCAAGCTCGATAGTTAGGAGAAGACGTTCGACACCAAGATGGATGCTAAGTTCAATGAGGTTATTGCACGTCTACCACTATGAGTTGCACCAGTCGTCCCTCGGCATTGCCCGGGTGAACAGTTTGTGATGAGCCAAAATAACAAAAATGTCTGTATAGATCAAGATGTGTGTGATATACATCATACAACTCACTCCAATGAATTGTGTGCGATGAGCCAAAATAACACAAACAATTTGGTGTAACGAGATGTGTCATACCGAGCAAACTGGTCAGTTACTATCTGAATTGTTTGTGAAGACCGATAATAGCACACACGATTTCTGCTAATAACATGTGTCTGGTGTGTGCAAACGCACGCTGGTGAAGTATTGTCTGTAACTATTCAAATCATCACCGTCGTATTTTTTGGTTTGAACGTTCGTGACAGGATGTGCTCTATCTAGAGAACAAAAAGATATATGCTTATAAATACAAGATGCCTAACCAAGTTGAACATGAAATTACATAACTAACTACACTTAGCATTTGCACACGTCAATACAAAATTTACATGCATAATAAAATAAGACAATCCCTAAAACCGGACCCAATTAAACAAGTAATGGCTTGCACGAGCTGGTACCTACGAATAGAGATGTGCCACTAGAGAAATTAATGACCTTATACACGTGTCCCGCAATATACGCCATCGCTTACCGGCTTTTCCTCTGTTGGTTTCCCTCCACCAGCGAGTGTGTGACGCCCTCGATTTGATCGTACACTAAACATACACGCAAATGCGTACGACCAAGCTCAAGGACTCACGGGAAGATATCACAACACAACTCTAGACCCAAATAAAACATACAAGCTTCATATTACAAGCCAGGGGCCTCAACGGCAAGAATATAGAAGCTCGATAAACACATGACTTAGCGGAAGCAACAAATATCTGAGTACAAACCAGAAACATGATAATGCCTTAGAGAAGGCTAGCACAAAATAT
The DNA here is from genome assembly GCF_904849725.1 of Hordeum vulgare subsp. vulgare. Taxonomy (NCBI): domain Eukaryota; kingdom Viridiplantae; phylum Streptophyta; class Magnoliopsida; order Poales; family Poaceae; genus Hordeum; species Hordeum vulgare. The sequence continues at coordinate 302,324,616 of NC_058519.1, forward strand.
ATAACGATCGAACGAGGTGAGGCCTCCTGCCTGGGAACCTCCTAACTACTCTTGGCCGTCAGGTTCCTCCACGTAGTTTTAGGCACCGTCGGAGAAGCAGTCGTCATCACCGAGATACGCCATCTCCTAACTCCATTATCTGGTCGCAGCAACAGATTGAGGGAAAAAGGGGGAGCAAAACAACAGTGAGTAATCATCCAAAGTACTCGCAAGACTGACATCAGAACTATGCTAAGTATGCATCAGTATCAAAGAAAGGGGATATATGTGGACTGACTACACCAATGCGAGAATAGAGAGAGTGGACTAGTCCTATCGAAGACTAGCATCTTCAGGGGTCGTGCAACAATAGACATGAGTAGAGCAGGTAACACACTTAATAGTCATATTGTTGCAGCAATATTAAATTAAGGTCACGCCGAGAGATCCTCCCTCGACTGCCTACGAGGAAGCAATCCCTGAGCAAGCATTCCAGTTAAGTCAGAGTTGTAGTTGTATAAGAACGGGGGACAACTCCAAGTCGTAATGTAACCGTGGACACGGCTATCTGATTAGTTATTTTCTTCCCTGCAGGGGTGCACCAAGTTTCTCGTCACGCTCGGTAAACTCTGGTCGGACACACTTTCCTGGGTCATGCCCAGCCTCTGAACATCGACACGTCGCAGCCCCACCTAGGCTCAACAGAGAGGCCAGGCCTCCGGTCTAAACCCTAAGCGCACAAGGGTCATGGGCCCATCACTCTTTTCGCTCCTGCATGATGCGAGGGCGGCCGATTTCACTCCTGGCACCTCTTATACAAGAATAATGCTTATCCGGGCCACTCGGGCGCCCCCACTCCATTGCTGACGTGTGAAGAGCTTCGACTTATACTACAGTGTCGAGTACCCATAACTTCTCCCACATAGATGGTTAGTGTGAAAAGGTGTCCGACCAACCCAGATCAAATACCCAAATCCTTAGCATTTTAATTAACTCATCGACTCATCCACGCAGGAATGCACTCGACTAACATTTATTCCTCAATGTTCCCAGTAACACGGTCAAGTAACTCTGTGGTTGTAACATCAGGGGGATCCGAGGTATCACCCTTGTCGGATTCCGAACGATGTAACCGTCAAGGTGGCTAGGGAGGAATCACCCTCGATGGGCCACGCTTGATGGGTTGTATGACAGAGTCGTTATTGGAAGTGGTGAACGAGGAATCACCATCTGAGAACCACCACCGGTCAACTACACAACAATGCTTACATCGGAGTACGTAACGAGGTGTCACACTCGGTACTTGATAGTAGCTCTACCGCGTCGTACAACTAAGGGGGGTTGTGAGGGCCGTGTCAGGTCTTGGGTCGTCGATCAGTTGATCGAGACATGACGATAAAGTGGGGCAACTTGACTAAGGGGTCGAAGGGGATGACTGATCCACCTATACCAAACAGTTCCGATTGCGGTACAGTAGCAAAATTCTAATGCAACAGAGGAATAGGAGCTAACTACAACACTAGTAAAATTCTAATGCAGCAGTTCATGAAAAATAGGCTACGCATCAGAATAGGAGCTACCTACAACAGTAGCAAAATTCTAATGCAAGCATGAGGGAGAAAGAAATAGGTGATATAGGGATGATCAAGGGTAGTTTGCTTGGCTTGTTGCTCTACCGCAAGGGGCTGGGCATCAGGTGGGTAGTCGTACCCGATAGCAGAGTTAGTCTCGTGGTCTACCGTAGAGAAGAGAAGGCAAAATAAATAAATATAACACATAGATGCAACACTATCCATGACATGGCAATATGTAGGGCTAGGCATGAGCTAACATAGTATCAGTGGTTATAGACGGATCAGGAAAATAGCTGACGATATTTTCCGGGTCTCTAGCTATTACCGGATAGGCGAAACGGATGGACAAGTTCCACGTTCACTATGCTAGATGTGTGTGACACACAAACGGATATCATATCTGAGGAATGAAATAGATTTAATTGAATTTAATAATCTTTAATGACATTGCCGGTGAAAGGATCGACACTTATGGGGGCCTCAACATTACCCTTTTGCTGGTTTGGCGGGGAGAGGGGTCGCGGAAAGAGCAGAACAAACAGTCAGGGCCTGGCAAGATCATTTTTACCCAGGTTCGGGACGCCTTGTTCGTAAAACCCTACTCCTGCCCGTGTTTAGTTATTTGTTTTAGTTTATTGTTGATATGTCCCTCTTACATCCTTTCGATTGGTCAAAAAGCCAAAAGTCCTTTCTATTGAGCCTCGGTCCTCCTTTTATAGGCGAAGGGGTCACGACACTTGATCAGTGGGTGAACTGTGGGTTCACGAGTGGAATAGTGCCGACCGACTGCCACAGTGTTACTATGGTGCATTAAATGCTTCGACAGACTTCCTGACATTGTTAAGGGGAGTTGGACACGTACCCACACGTGGAAACTTCGGGGTGTTGCGCTGGCGTGTGGGCGCACGCGTAGTCCATGCATCTGTGGTGGCGTGTTCGTCGGTGTAGGTGTTCATAGGACGCGAAGGCGCCCTGGGCCCGCGCCTCTCTTTTGGCCTTCTTTCCCTTCCCGACAGGGTTACCTTGCTGGGGGATCTTCTCGTTCCTCTCGGCACGGAGATGATGGCCTGCCGAGGCCTTGTCAATCTTCCCGGCAAGGATGGTTTGCCGGGACTCAGTCCTGCTTCCTTGGCGGGAGGGTCTCGTCTTGTTAGTGTCTATCTTCCCAGCGGGGAGCTCCTGCCGGGGTCTCTCCTTCATTCCCAACAAGCGGGTGATTGCAGGGGGGCTTGCAGTCTGTACTTGGTGGGCTTCCGAGCCTTGCTTTCGCCCAATGCTCCAGCGACGCGCCTTGCCGCTGTGGAGGGGGCTGCCGGTGTCCGTGCACTAGTCCGTGGCTCTAGAGAACCCGGTCTTAGGGCACCGAGAGGAGCCCCCGGGCCTGGGCCACACACGCTTGCGGGCCGTTGTTGGGCCTGGCCCAAAGCGGTGCGCGGACTTGCAGGCACCGAGCTTATCGAAATCGAGCAGTTGCAGGCTTTCTTTCCCCACGTTGCTCATTGAATGCGCGAAGTGGGAGGGTTTGCAGCCTGCGCGTGATGGGCCCTTTATTCCCTAAAAATGCTTCCGCCACGCGTAGGGCATGCGCAGCGGCGGTCAGGCAAGTGGCGATCGTGTCCTCAACAGCCGCAGGCGTGGATGGGCCCGCCCCTGCTTGCATTGGTGCATCAGGGCGGTTCCATGTTCCGCTCGTGACTTGAGGGCGATTAGGCGAGAGGGGCGGCGGCTTCTGGAGCGAGGAGGGTGGCCTCCGAGCTTTGCCCTATAAATTAGGGTGTTTGCTAAGAGGATTTGCCCGTCCATCTCTCGAAGCCTTCAGCGCCTGTCGCTTTGTCTCTCTTGATTTTTTGCATCTTTGCCGGTGGCACTCGTCCCTAACCATGGTTAGGGCACGGGGCCGACCTCCGTTGGCCACCAGTGGGGCAAGGGGATCAAGCTCAGCTTAAGCCACAAGTTTTAAGGACTCAGTCAGCGGCAGCCCTGCTGACCGAGGCGGGAGAGGCTCGTGGAGCAGAGGATGCCGAGGACATGGACGAGGGAGGCAGAGTGCTACTCCAGCGTCTCCTCCTTCTCCCGGGCTCGTCCCGGCAGGTACTCATGTCGAAAGGACCCCACTAGAGTTTCTTGTCAAGTTGCGAGGATGCATCAGGACCCGGGTGCAACTCCTGTGCGCCTTTCCCAAGGCTATGGAGGAAGGGAAACCCCCGATGTTGTGGCTACGTGTACACGACTGCGGCAACGGTGACGTACCATTGGCCGTGGAGGATCCGGGGCCCCGGCTCCTGTTCCTTGGCCGTCAGTGGAAAAGCTTCACTCGTGCTCACAATCTCTGGGATGGGCACGTTCTCTGCTTCAAGATGACGACACACAACCTGCTCTCTGTCAAGCTATATGCGAGCTCAGGTGCGCCTCCCGGCTGCTGCGAAGAGAGCTCGAGTGGGACTGATAGTCCTTCCTCGTTTCGTCACGACGAGGAACGGTTGGGTGGTGGAGACAACGGGGATGGGTCGGATCTTCGGCGGGTTAATTCTGCGTATGAGGATATGACCTCGGACTCACCGCCGGTCGCACCATCACCGTCAGCCCGCGGCTTACACCGTCCTGAGCCGAGACCCGCGCGTCGGAAGAGCCGATGCTGCCTCGTCTTCTCGGCAGCTCCCCGAGTTCGGCTCCGTCTTCTCTCCTGGCCCCGTTCTCCTCTACGCAATGCTGGTTCAGGAGGAACCATCCTGGGTCGCACAGAGGGCCTTCCGCCTTTTTATCTTCTTAGGCTTTGCACCCTTAGCATAGGCCGTCCTTTATAAAAAAGATAGAGTCTTTAGGTTACGACAACAACGCATTGTAAGTGGAATCAAATGTATCGAGACGAATGAATGAATAGATGCATCCTTTATTCGACTCTCATCTTGTATGATTATTGTCTTGTACTTTCCGGATGCTTGCCGGCTTGACTTATCCTGCCGCGAGTACTTAGAGGACAGGATCCTCAGAAAACTCAACAGAGGAGGTCGTTACCGGCAAGACTCCCTGCCGCACTCAGTGCATCCATGTAAATCGTCGAGCGTGGTCGAGGCCAAGTACGGTGGTACGTAGCCGTCCGTAACATTGAACGAGTTCTAAATGAGATGAGGGCGCTCTGTGGCCGCTCAAGTTGTTGAACAGGATCGAAACGAAGTCGGAGTGCACTGATCCTAGCAAGGTCCATCTGCATGCGAGATTTTCATACAAAAGTCGAAGCTTCAAAAGGATACAACTAGTCTACCCAAAGTCTGGCAAGAGGTTTGCCTCTGTACTTATCTTGCGCGTCGAGGGATTCTTAGCCGTAGCGTCTGAAGGTGCTACCAGGGAGGAATATCTTGCACCCCCGGCAAGCTGACATTGCCCCCAGCGGCCTCCTTGCCAACGAGATTTTCACCCCTGTCTTTTGGCCACACTAAAGGAAAGAGGCGCGATGGCGCGCAACACTTTCTCATCTCTTTTGCAAGAGGTTTTCTCGCGGAGCCCCCGAGCACATCTTTCCGGTGTCACAATGCTCCAAGGATAAATGCGAGCCGGAGGGCGCGTAAAGGGGCGGTTCGGGGCCTCGGACGCGTCCTCGACGACTATGCAACACTCCGAAGATGTTCGATGACCGGATTAAGCGTCGGAGGCCTGGCCGAAGCCCCCTGTCACGCTCTCAACAAAAGCATAGGCGTTCCAACGAGGTGTGTCGGTCACGCGATGCAGATCTCGGGGCTTCCGCTCCTTCCACCCGCGCTCGCATAGCACCAATGGAGGTGCTATGTGCTCTCGCACGCGGGTAGAGCAGCCACTACCTCCTCCCGCTCTCAGAGGACGCAGCGGCGAACTAAGATCTGCGGAGCCGTCGAACGGCTCATCGTATTTGGAGGGCACTGACGCCGGCCTGTTTCCGGCGACCCCCCTACCTGGCGCGCCAAAGATGTTGGTGAAAGGATCGACACCTACTCTTGCTTGTGTTTAGTTATTTGTTTTAGTTTACTGTATATATATGTCCCTCTTACAACCTTTCGATTGTTCAAAAAGCCAAAAGTCTTTTCTACTGAGACTCGGGCCTCCTTTTATAGGCAAAGGGGTCACGACAGTGGCTCAGTGGGTGAACGGTGGGTTCACGAGTGGAACAGTGCTGACCGCCTGCCACAGTGTTATTGCGGTGCATTAAATGCTTCGATACACTTCCTGAACTTGTCAGGGGAGTTGGACATGTACCCACACGTGGCAACTTTGGGGTGTTGTGCTGGCGTGTGTGCGGACGTGTGGTCCATGCGTCGGCGGTGGCGTGTACGTCGGTGGAGGCGTTCACAGGATGCGAAGGCGCTGTGGGCCCGTGCCTCTCTTCAAGCATTCTTTCCCTCCCGGAGGGTTACCTTGCTGGGGGCTCTTCTCGTTCCTCTTGGTAGGGAGGTGATGTCCTGCCGAGGCTTTGTCAATCTTCCCGGCAAGGATGGCTTGCCGGGGCTCAGTCCTGCTTCCTTGGTGGGAGGGTCCCGCCTTGTTAGTGTCTATCTTCCTGGCGGGGAGCTCCTACCGGGGTCTCTCCTTCATTCCCAACAAGTGGGCGCTTGCCAGGGGGCTTGTAGACTGCACTTGGTGGGCTTCCGATCCTTTCTTTCGCCCTATGCTCCAGCAACGCGCCTTGCTGTTGTGGAGAGAGCTGCCGGTGTCCACGCACTAGTCCGGGGCACTAGAGGCCCCGGTCTTTAGTGCACCGACACACGTCAACATGATGTCATTGCTCACATCAGTAGTCAAAAGTGAGGTTGACTGGTCAAATCTAACTAGTGGACCCCACTCTCGTAGTTACATTTAATATCTGGATTAAGTAATTAATAAACATATTTAATTTAATTAGATTAGGTTGAGTTAACCAAATAAAATATCCAATTTAATTATTCTTATTAATTATGCAGGTTAAACAGAGGTTAACTAGATTAACTAATTAACTTACTAAATAATTTCCTAAATATTAAAATAATAAAATTCTTATTTATATATTCTATTATTATTAGTTTATTTTTAACACGTTTTTTAGGGGGCTGGGCGCCTTCTGTCATAGAGTGAGGGGTGGGGTTAGTGGAATAGGGGGATTAGCCCCCTCACTTACCAGATCGGGGCCCGCACGCGGAGGCGCGGTGAGGGACCGGCGACGGACAGGACTAGGGGTTGATGAGCATGGGGAAGCAACGGTGGATGGCGCCGGTGGCTGGAGGTGGGTGAGACAGGGCATTGAGGGGCGGGTAGGGGAGGTTGTAGCCGGCGGAAGCACGCAAGTGAAGCAGAAGTAACAGGGCGGCCGTCGTGCGAGCAATAGCCGACCCAGCAAGGGTCGCGAGTGCTCGGGGAGCACAGCTAGCAGCACCATAGGGCGCGACGAGCGTGGGTTGAGTAGGGCGCTGGTGCAGGCGGAAGCCAAGTGTGGCGCGGGGGTGCAGCGGCAGGGTGCACGACAGCGATACGTTAGGTTTCGCAGCGACGTTGGGAGCTCGCTGAAGTGGCCGGGAGTGGGGGTGCGCACGGTGAGTGCGGGCGACAAGAAGTCGGAGGCTCACTGAAGCTTGGCCAGAAGGGGGAGATGTGAGGAGAAGGAGGGAGCACGCTCACGTCCGCTGCAGGGGAAGAAGAGGGGCGGGGAGGCCGCGCAGGGGACATAGATAACATGGTCAAGCTTTGGTATGATGATGATGATGTACCTGAACAACTTGTAAAGACAAGATCGAGTACAAACTCATAAGCAAAGAATATAACAAAGAGTTGTTGAACAGCAATGCGTACCCTATTTAGCTTTTTGTGTCCTTGAGTGTCTAACAAGTGGAGACACGAGGAAGCTGGAAACAACAAAATAGCATAGTTGATGAGGAGCTCACGAGAAGTTATATAGCTCTACGATATTCTCGAGATACCAGGGATAATACTCGGAGGTAGATCAGAATAGAGAGTAGACTAATGTATTCGTCTGTGGAAGACAAGAACTTTAACTTATCTACATATGTGATCAAAGAAGAAGAACCCTGGTCAGAACCACGATTGCAAAGAACAAGTTCACAGATACCATATCAAATTATACCAAGGCAATTTTATTGTTACGAGAAGCATCTATGATAGGATCAACATCGTTTCCATGGGCATGAACACAAAGTTCAAGGTAGACTCCCACTTCATCAATGCATCACCTGCCATTTACTCCTTGCCTTTGATGAGGTTGTAGCTTGGAAAGATTATCTGGAAAATTACCAGAAGAGTAAGAATCATGAAAACTCACGGTTTCACATGGATTAGGGAAGGCATAGGTTCAACCCATCGGGGCATGTTAAGAACATATACCAGAAACTTCAAGAGTAATTAACACATGTTGAAGAGCATTGCTGACCAACGCATAGGAGACGACCTATCAGAGGGGAATACACGATTTACCAATGGCATCATGTATTAGGGGAGGAATATCATAAGCAGTTTTTGAATGCAAAGGATGATGTCAGATAATAACCCAGCTATGGGTCTGACTATCCACAAAGGACCTCATGTGAGTATCGGTACTCAATCACACGGAGATAGAATGCAAGGCATCAGATTATAGAACCTCTCAAAATTATTGATACTTCAATACCAAATGAATTATGATTTCTAGGTTGGTGTATCAAATTCAGATGTTCCGATCAAATACAAGTAAGTTGAATGGACTTAGATTAGGCAATTATACAAGGTTGATTTTTCGAGAACCAGCTCCTGTTTGGAAGGACCTTGAGACGGAAATGTAATTTGGGAGGAACAACTGATGATTGCATGCATTCACACACATGTTGAGTCAATAAAATAAAAAAACAATCACAAAGGATTCCAACGATGGTGGCTAGACATATGGAATTAACCGTAATGCAAGCAGGTGAGAAAGGTCATGACAATAGGCTACAGAGTATTTCAGAAGATCGAATAGTAATTTGATGGACTTATGAAACCCATGACAGTTGAGGATGAACGAATCCCATGTAAGATAGTTCGATGTACCTTGTAGTAACAAGAGAAACTTGAGACAAAGTATGATTGACATTTGTATTTAGTCATCCATTGAGGTTGACGGAGGAAGGGAAATCGCAAAACTAATGAGCACAAGTTCTCGAGAGAACATCGGAAAGTATCTTCAGATCTACTGATAAATCGAGTCATCATCTGGGATGAGGGCCTCTCCGGGAGAAATCAGTTAGGAGAACCTAGAGTTAGAGTTAGCAAAATCTTTAACCTTAAAGAGAAGAGACAATAGAACCCAGAGTATAGAAAAAGAGTAAAAGATATTAGTACCACTCGATTGAGATATGGGACCGTAAGCCACACAACAATGTTAGTAAAGCTTGTCAAGTACTAGACTCAACATCGGCCAAGGAGTTGGAAAGGGAGCTACCTACAGACAGTCGGCTCTGATACGAAATTGTGACACCCTCTATTTGATCGTACGCTAATCATACAAATGTGTACAACCAAGCACAAGGACTCACGTGAAGATATCACAACACAACTATAGACACAAATAAAACATACAAGCTTCATATTACAACCCAGGTGCCTCGAGGGCTAGAATACAAAAGTTCGATAGACACACGAGTCAGCGGAAGCAACAAATATCTGAGTACAGACATGAAACATGATAATACCTTAGAGAAGGCTAGCACAAAAGATACAACAATCGAACGATGCGAGGCCTCTTACACGATAAACACTCGCCGGAGACACATTCCTGGGTGATGTCCGGCTATCCGAATAGTTAATTTCGTCCTTGCACGGGCGCACCAAGTTTCCAGTCACGCTCAATAAACTCTGGTCGGACACAATTTCCTGGGTCATGCCCGGCCTCGGAACATCGACACGTCGCAGCCTCACCTAGGCTCAATAGAGAGGCCAGCCCGACGGTCTAAATCCTAAGCGCAGAGGTCATGGGCCCATCACCCTTTGCGCTCCCACATGATGCGAGGGCAGCCAATGTTAGTCGTGGCACCTCTTATAGAAGAACGATGCTTATCCGAGCCACTCAGGCACGCGTCGCTCCATTGATGATGTCTGAAGAGCTTTGGCTGATACTACGATGTCGAGTACCCGCAAGTTCTCCCACGTAGATGGTTAGTGCGAAAAGGTCTCCGACCAACACAGGTCAAATGCCTAAATCCTTAGCACTTTAATTAACTCACTCACACATCCACGCGGGAATCCACCCGCCTAAGATTTATTCCTCAATGTTCCCAGTAACACAGTCAAGTAACTGTGTCGTTGTAACATCGGGGGGATCCGAGGTATAACCCTTGTTGGATTCCGACTGATGTAACCGTCAAGGTGGCCAGGGAGGAATCACCCTTGATGGGCCACACTTATTGGTTTGTACGACAGAGTCGTTCTCGGAAGTGGTGAAAGAGGAATCACCCTCCGAGAACCACCACCGGTCAACTACACTACAACGCTAACATCGGCGTACGTAACGAGGTGTCACCCTTGATACTCGATAGTAGCCCTGCAACGTCCACAATTAAGGGGGTGTGAGTGCGGTGTCGGGTCTTGGCTCGTCGATCACTTGATCGAGACTTGACGATAAAGCGGGGCAACTGGACTAAGGGGTCGGATGGGATGACTACTCCAACTATACTAAAAAGTTTAGATTGAGGTACAGTAAAGTAGTAGTTCATGAAAAACAGGCTATGCATAAGAATATGAGCTATCTATAACTGTAGAAAAATTCTAATACAAGCATGAGGCAGAAAGAAATAGGCGATATAGGGATGATCAAGGGAGTTTGCTTGTCTTGTTGCTCTGCGGCAAGGGGCTTGTCGGCAGGTGGGTAGTCGTACTTGGCAGCAACATCTGTCTCGGGCTCTACCAGAGAAAAGAGGGGGAAGAAACAATAAATATAACACAAGAATGAACACTATGCATGATATGGTAATACGCAGGGCTAGGCACGAGCTAACGATATATCAGTCATTATAGACGGATCGAAAAAATATCTGACGATATTTCCAGGATCTCTGGCTACTACCGGACATGCGAAACAGACGGAAAAGTTCCACGTTCGCTATGCTAGAGGTGCGTGACACACGAACGGACAGCGTATCCGGGTTCGTCTCGTTATTCTGATCAACTTTCATGTACAAATTATTTTAATCTGGAATCTGTATTTTTTATAATAGGTTATAGAGTTTTCTTAATTATTTAGGAATTAAACAGGTTTAATTAAATTTATTAATCATTAATGACAATAACATGATGTCATTGCTCACATGAGGAGTCAAAAGTGAAGTTGACTTGTCAAATCTTACTAGTGGACCCCACTCTCGTAGTCACATTTAATATCATGATTATCTAATTAATAAACATATTTAATTTAATTAGTTCAGGTTTAGTTAACCAAATAAAATATACAATTGAATTATTCTTATTAAGTATGCAGGTTAAACAAAGGTTAATTAGATTAACTAATTAACTTACTAAATAATTACCTAAATATTAAATTAATAAAATTATTTTACTAATTAATTAAATTCTTATTTATATATTCTATTATTATTTTATTATTTTTTAACACGTTTTTAGGGGGCTGGGCCCCTTCTGTCATAGAGTGGGGGATTGGGTTAGTGGAAGAGGGGCATTAGCCCCCTCACTAACCAGACCGGGTCCGGCTCGCGGAGGCGTGGTGGGGGAGCGGTGACGGACAGGGCTAGGGGCCTATGAGCATGGGGTAGCAACGGTGGACAGCGCCGATGGCTGGAGGGGGGCGAAACAGGGCATGCAGGGGCGGGTAGGGGAGGTTGTAGCCGGGGGAAGCAAGCAAGTGAAGCAGAAGTAACAGGCCGACCAGCGTGCGAGCAATAGCCGACCCAACGAGGGTCACGAGCGCTCGGGGAGCGCTGATGGCAGCACCATAGGTCGCGACGAGCGTGGGTTGAGTAGGGCGTGGGTGCGGGCGGAAGCAGGGCGTGGCACGGGGCTGCAACGGCACGGTGCATGGCAGCGATAAGTCAGGGTTCGCGGCGATGCTAGGAGCTCGCCGAAGTGGGCGGGAGTGGGAGTGCGGACGGCGAGTGCGGGCGGCAAATGGTCGGAGCCTCACCAAATCATGGCCAGAGGGGGATTGGGGTGAGGCGAAGGCGCTTTCGCAGGGAGTGAGGGAGCCAGCCGCCACGGGATGTGCACGGCGAGCAGTGAGGGAGCTTGGGGGAGTGGGGCGAGTGGGGGGGTTAGGGTTGCGGGGGCGCTCGGGGTTATGCCCCCGGTTGGGCCGGTGGTTGGGGACGCTAGGCTGGGCCTCACCCCAAAGGGGAGGGGGCTTTTCCTTTTTTATATATTTTAGACATTTTTGTTTAAAAAACTTTTCTATTTTCTATTTATTTAATTAATAAATAGGCTTAGTAAAAATGTGGAGCTTGGCCCATTATTACCGATGGAATAATATGCACACCCTCTAAAAGTTCAAGATTTAATTGAAGTAGTTTGCAATTTTTATAATTTAAAAATCCTTAGTTATCGCTTTGGCCTCTACCTTAAATGTTTTAGGGAATATAACCATTTTAGAAAATCTTGGTTTCACCATGGCAATTATCCAAGAAATATTTCAACACTAAGAACATTTTAATTTTTCAAATTTGAAGAAATAATAATTAGCCCTTATTTTAAATTAGAAATTTGGCTTCGATTTTTACCAAGTAGGAATTTAGCTTAGTTCACCTCATGATGTGGCACCATCAGTGTGAGGTTAGTATAGCATAACTACAGGGATTACTGTACCATAATCTAGGGATGTCATAGAATGGGTAACCCTATATGACCTGTGCGGCAACACAACGATAATGTGCATAAATCTAGTCCACACCTATATCCCATTACTTATTCCAAGCATGCTAGGCAACCAAAGCTTGGAGGTCAATGACGTCCCTTTGCGAGGAACCCAAAGCTTGGAGGTCGATGGGGCCCCCTTCCAAGGGAACGAAAGCTTGGAGGTCGATGTCGACCCCTTGTTAGGCAACCAAATCTTGGACCTCGACGTCAACCCCTTCTTGGATTACATATTTGACAAGGAGGATGAGCTAACGCAGGGCGCATGGCCCATCATCACCGATATAGCTGTGTCCTTCCTTGGGCACATAATGGTCTTAGAGCAGAGTACGTATGAAGAGTTGCTTGACAACCACCGCACAAAAGATCTAGAGTATCTTGTCGTCAAGATCAAGGACCAACCGGAAGTGTTGTCATCACCTGTGCCCTATGAAAGCCTCATGCCCCATCGAGAATGGGCATACTCCTTGTGCGATTCAATGAAGAGTCGGTTTATGTTCCGTTTCGTCAAGCTCGGTGGTGGTCGTGTCATCATTGATCCTGACATTTATTTGGCCAGGCACGAGCGTATTGTCGATGGAGATGTCGTCCCTGGTGAAGCAGACATCTACCAACATGAAATCTTATGGAGGAAGGTCATGGGTGGAATTCGCTCCCACGGGGAAGGCATGGAGTGAAGCAGTTCCGTGAGTGTGTCTTGCGCGCGATTGCATGTTGTGAAGCTCTACTGGATGAGTCCTAGGCTGCCTAGTGGTAAAAAGAGCCTACTAGCAGCGCTAGCAGATCCATAGTTGGAGAGAGGTACCCTCGCTGCGGGTCAACGGAATGAATGGCCACAAGGGTGGTGCTAACCATGGAGACCGAGCAAACCATCGTCGGAATGCCGCTAGTGCTTCCTTTTGGCCTATTTTTATTATAAGTATGGAAATGTCACATACAAATTCTTTTAGGAATAAATTAATTATGTCAATTAAATGCAAATCCGTGTTATGTCGGTGCCCATGTTTAATCAGGGAAACAATTGTTTTATCTTTTGATCCTCCGTATCTCATTTTTCTCTTCACAATTTCAAGTCGCTAATCATATATTAAATCTGCAAACTTTGCCACTGAGTTATAGGAATTACTGTAACGCCCAAGATGCGATCATATCTTTCTTTTGGTGCGAGGGCCTCGACAGGGATAGAAGCGCATCTCGTCATTTCACAAGAATGGATATCATTACAAGTACATGTACTGAAAAGATGAGTATAAGGAGTTTCGCTTTCACTCGCCACAAGCTACATCAACATCACATCTACACAGCAATATACAGTCATCATGAATAAGAGCTGGGTCCGACTACGGATGAAAACAAACTATAAAATAAAGACGTCCATCCTTGCTATCCCAAGGTGTCGGCCTGGGACCCATCCTAGATCGATGAAGCACTAGAAGAAGAAGAAGTCCAAATAGAACAATCATCTCGCTCACATCAAAGTATTGCTTTACATGTACATGCAACTGGTGTTGTAGTTATCTGTGAGCCACAGGGACTCAACAATCTCATTTCCAAAGGTACCAAGACTAACAAAACTTTATGGGTGAGGTATGGTTAAGTGGTGAGGCTACAACAAGCAACTAAGCATTTATTTGAGGTGGCTAACTTACAGGTACAAGAATAAAAGAGGGGGGTGAGCTACGAATAACATACGTGTATTAATGATAATAAAATGAATGATAGTGAACACCTCCTTACGTCAGACATAACCCCACCATATCCTCGATCGGAGAAGGAGCTCACAAAAGAGACAATCACGGTTGCGCACTCAGTTGGCAAGTTTTTTTTAAAGTTTACTACAGGTCGTCTAGAACCAGATGCTAAACTAAGTTTCCACGTTATCACATAACCACACGCATGGCTTTCAGAAAGAATTGACCCTGCAGGGGTGCTCCAACTAGTCCATCACAAATTACCACAAGCCGCATAGAAAACCTCAATCACAAAACTTGTGATCTCCTCGGATTCCTTAGTGGAAAACCTCAACTCTGAGTTAGACCAAACCATCACGGGAATCCCGAGGCACAAGATATTTCGTCAAAGGTAAAACTAGTCCAGCAAGGCCGCCCGACGTTTCGACGAACCCGATAGGAGCCGCGTGTCTCTTCTTAGGACACGATGGATGAGCGATGGTTACCACGCCTAAACACCGGGTTGCCCCAGGGGGCATTAATAAGCTCCTCTGGGTTGGAACGACAATCATGAGGAGCACTGACAAGGGGGTTGATTAAGTTTCCTCGAGTTAATTACTCCCTATATGGTTCATTAGTTATTAGGAAAATGTAGTACCAAAGTTGGGCCTTGCCAGACCAGTTTTATACTAAAACGAATTATCAAGGGGGTCTCCATAATAACCCCGATCGTGTTAGGAGCGCTCAAATATGGAATATAACACCGGTAGCCGAAACTAAGGCAGTAAAGGTGGACTAAACCAGTAAGCTGGGCCTTCCACCTCTTACCAACTATATAGGTGCGTTAAATTAAATTGCAAGTATATGGTGATATAACAAGGAACCCATGTTAACACATGGAAGCAACTGCACCTCGAACTAGCAATGCGAACCAATGGTTAAGCAAGCGGTAACATAGCCAATCAGTGGTTTGCTAGGTTGTAGAACAGTTGAACCTTTTCGTGGCAATGTTGAGAGGCTTATTAAACAAGTGGTAGGCATCGAGGCATAGCGATAGAAATGGAACATCTAGCATGGAAATGATAGTAAAGTTATCAAGGTAAATGATCATCTTGCCAGAGATCCCGCTGGGAAGAAGATCGATCCATGAAGTAGACAAACTAACATAGTCGAATGGACCCTCACATTCCGACACGCTTGTGGAACTATATCGAAACGGAGCAAACCGAACACACGATATTCACCACGACACATGCACGATATGATGCACACCCTAATATGATGCATGTCCATTTCAATTATGCAAGGCATGGCATGGCAAAACACAACAATCAAACACTACAGATTAAGTGAAGCTCAATATGCAATGAGTTGCATATTGATGAAAATCGACATTTAATTACTTAGTTCACTCGCGTTTAGGTACACGTGAATGTTAAGTGTTGTTAAACATGGCAAGGGGTGAAGCATAATTAAACTACCTATCTAGGCATCTTAAATGGGGTCGGAAGCGACATATAGCATCTCCAAAGTAACCCCATGTGTTACTTTCGAAATCTGTCCAGATTTGTCCTAATCACATTTTATGTATGTTAAATGGAAAAAACAAGTGGAGCACGTGATTCTACTCGTCTTTCTAATCCATCTACATATATGTCTCATCTCCAGCGGAGCTACTGTTAACTAGCGACGAACTAGACAAGATCAACTCACATGGATGCAACATGCATGCAAAAGAAATAAAATAAATACAAAGGTTGAAAATAAAAGAAAGGCTGTGGGGATTTGATCCCTGGACCTCCATCATCAAACCAAAGCATTAACCAGCTGGGCTTGGTACTGGTGTTTGGCATAGCATGGATTTCTTCCCTATATGAAACTTAATGCCGAGCGAATCTAAACCAACAAGATAACAAAAGGGAAGAATGGGGATGTCTGGGATTCGTACCCCAAACCCCATCGTTCAGGTGCGAATCGTCTACTAGCTCGGCTAGCAACATGCTTGTGAAAGAAAAAAAACGTTGAGGCTTTCTATCAAGTACACCTTCTGGAGTTCAATAGGAAACGGAAAACGCAGGCACAACCCATAGTGAAAGACGCGATGATGGGCTTCAATTTGTCACGGCCGAGCGGATGGCAGCACGGTGGCTGAAGGGGCGGCTCTGACGGGGCTCCTTGCCTGTGGGCGGGGAGATCCAGTCGAGGGGGTCCCATCCCCAGGTCTCGAGAAGCTTCCGGCGGCTGGCGTCGAGCAGCACGAGGTGGCACGAGGGAGCCGTAGCTCCTTTCCATGGCATCGGGGCAGAGCTCCTTTGGTTTATGCTTCAACACGAGAAGGAGAGAGAGATTAGAGAAGAGGAGGGAGAAGAAAAGAGAGAGGAAGAAAAGAGAGGGGCAGGGAAGAGGCATGGACACCAGCAGAGGAGTCCACGGCTTCGGTGGTCTGGTGCTGCTCATGGCGGCGCGGGGATGGCCTGCGAGGACAACCCCCTGCTCGAGTAGAAGAGCAGAGGGAGGCTGATGACGAGATGATGTATATACTTCTTGTCACTCGTTGGATACTCCAAGTGGAAGGTGGAGATGTAGTCAGAAGCAAATTTCCCTTACACAGAGAGTGTAAGGTTTATCGAACCAGGATGAGTCCTAGGCTCAGCAAGTAGGTGTCTTCCACCCTGGCGCTAGCAGAAGACGTGGACCTACACACACAACAAATAACTTTGCTCCCAACGAGTACAGAGAGGTTGTCAATATCTCCGACCTTGCAGTTTGCAAAGGATCAAATCACAAGCGAGAAGATAATAGTGATTGCAACGGAAAAGTAAAGAAAACGGTAAATGTGGAGGTGTAAGCAATGATGGTGATATGCACCGGAGTCACATGATGTTCACTAGTGATGTCTCTCTCCCAAAAGACGGTAAACAACTATGCTAGAGTAAACAAATCACAGTTGGGCAATTGACAGAATTATGATTGCACCGCAATGCTAATTGTGCTCCTTGATAGTATGAGGTTCAATAGTAATGGGTAGTACGACAAGACAAGTAAACCGTTTATTCATCAACATCTACTTACAAATCATCCACCTTGAGATATCTATCCAGAATATCTCTCTATATTAATTTGCGAGCCCCACCCAAAGTGTAAACTCAAAGCAACAGACAACTGCATTAACGAACTACGCGTAAGGTAAACAATCCTTGCAACCGTGGTCACAAGCACCGTTGTTTTCTCCCTGGTGGCAACAAGCACATCCCCTAGTCTCATGTTTCTGTCACTCAAGCATGACATCGAGGGGCCCGAACCCACAATCATGCATAACGCTCCCTCTTGGAGTTACGATGTACTACTTGGCCAAAGCAATAAAAGGCAACGGAGAACATGCAAGAATCACTAAGGAACATAATATAAAAGGATAATCAAATATATAACTCATAACAATCTGAACATAATCTCATAGTCCATCGGATCCCAACAAACTGAGCATAGCAAAAGCAAGAGAATTACATAGATGCCTTGATCATGTAGGGCTTCTCACAAGGACTAACCACTGAAGCACAAGATTGGAGAGAAGACATCACATAGCTACTGGTCATGGACTCATGGTCCAAGGGAAACTATTCACGGCACATCCAGGAAGCGTCCATGGCGGTGGAGAAGCTCTCGGAGGTCAATCCTCCCTCCGGTAGGGTGCCGAAGAAGTCTCTTGGCGCTCCCGATCATGGAAGCGCTGCGGCGGTGGAGCGATGAAGAAATTCAGGATTCCAGAAAGTCTCCAAGGGTTTCCTCACGGAACACTAAACATAGGCCAACGGAGGGCACCGGAGGAGGTGGGGCCCACCCAGGCGACCTCCAGGCACGGCCTGGGACCTTGTCGCGCCAGCAGGCCGCCTGGGAGGCCTCTGGCCGCCCTCTGGACCTGTTTTATATATTTTTCTGGATTTTTTCGGGCTTCGGAAAATTAGGTTAAAGCTCTTGCAAAAAAGACATCAGCAGACAGAAACTGGCACTGGGTGCACTAAGTTAGTAGGTTTGTCCAAATATGTGTAAAATGATATAAAAGTGTAGCAAAACATGTAACAATGTCACCCAAGAGATCATGGAACAAGCAGAAATTATTGATACGTTTGGGACGTATCAACATCTTCAAGCTTAACTTTTGCTCGTCCTGATAACACAATAATTTCTGTAGTGACATGCTAACACACATATAGGAACTTCAAAGTAAAGCAAGTGAGATATGCAATTCAAGTCAAGACAAGAACAAGCAAGAGTCTATATCTATTATTGAATTTAGCAAAGTAAGAACATAAAGGTGCAACAGCTCTCGGTGCCCGTGACTCGAATGTCTCCAAATGGTGTTTGTGTGCAAGAAGTGGGAGATGGGTTGAGTGATAAAATATTTTTTAATTGAGAACTCAATATACTGAACCACACACTTAGTCTCCTTTAGAATCTTATTTTGTCTCATCCCCAGACCACTTGTCAGGCACAAGTCAAAATGATGCTCTCCCTTTCGATTTTGAGCACTCATGCAATGAATGAGCGTAAGCAAGATATGTTGGAACTTAGGATGTCAAATAGAATAATGACGGGGAACAAAAACAAAAAGGTGTGAAAGGCTCACATCAATGAGGAAAACCATTGGCGAGAGAAAGCCAAATGATAGATATGATGTGAGGAGTAGGGATTGCCATGTAATGGATGCACATATGAGCTAAGGTAAGCTCTCCAATAGAACTAGTGGGAGTGCATCCAACTTGTTTGCTCATAAAGACCTATAGCTCATTTCAGGAGGCTCATCATTGGAATATGCAAACCAAGCTCTATAGTATAAGAGTCCCCAGATAGTTATGCATGAATGATAATCTCTATGTAGTACCTATGTAGTAATGGAGTACGAGTGTGGATCTTTCAAAAGGAATAGTAGTGTTGCCCCCTTCTCTCTTTTTTTTTCTTTTTTCTCTTTATTTTTATTATTGTGGCCTCTTTGGCTATTTCTTTTTATCTCCCATTTTTCGTCTATGGCATCTTTTGTTTTTCCTCTTTGGGGACTTTTCCTCACTTAAGGGCAACACTCTATATTTTACATGAATAGAAAAAAATCATCACACTTTATAAGAAGTACTCAACATAAAGCCAAGTGAAAACTATCATGATGTATGCAAATGTATGCCTCTGCCAGTGTAGCATGATATGCAATGATACTAGCGCGTCATGTAGCAGTAATGAGGGCAAGACCTAACTAGCATGCGACTCTAAGATCAAGCAAAAGCATGTATGACATGAAGATCAAGTCATGTAATGATAGATGTTACATGGCAATGTATCTCGAAAAGGTTATGGAAATGCCTTAGTAGGTAGGTATGGTGGCTATTTTGAGTAAAGATATAATGAGGCTTATGTATGACAGTGCGTATCATGTCATGGGTTTGGATGCACGAGCGGAGTTTGCACTAACTCTCAATGTGAGAAAGGGCAATGCACAGTACCGAAGAGTCTACAAAAATATTGATGGCGGAAGTGCCAACAATCAGATACTCACATTAGTCCAAAGAACTCATACACTTATTATCGGTAACTCTCTATCTAGTTAGGAAATTCACAAAAAGAGAATTACCCCGAGGAGGAATGTTTGGGAGTTTGGTTATCCTTTTGCATCCTCGACTCATGGTAACATGAGGGTACTCTATATATTCCAACCCCTCAAGAGGTTAGCTATCAATTTAGTACCTAGAGTTCTCAACTAATTTTTAGTTTTTGAAAAACACACGGATTTCCCAAAATATGACACCTATCACTAATATGTTCAAGCTCTTGGCACCAATAGTCCAAACATTACTCAAATCAATACCTCAAAACTATTGCAAGATACTACTATACTTAAATAGCAACCTCAATTACCTACTTATGGAAGACACACAACTCAGTGAAACAAGCCAACTCTCTAAACAAGACAAGCATTATAACTCAAGAGAGTTCCAAAATCAACCTAAATAAAATCTCTTAAACAGATAAGCATGAAAACTAAGGGCTAAGCATGAGAGTGGCTACGAAAATATGAAGAACACACAAAAAAGATAATCATGAAAAGCTATGTTGTGTTCTAGAGTGGAATGGAGGGTGTTTTTCTCCCAAAGAAGGTAGGCTAGGTTCCGACTGGTTATGACCACCAAACAAAACTAAAAAAACTAAAAAGAAAATAGCGGGACGCTCCAAGCATAGCACATATCATATGAAGTGATAAAAATATAGTATGGAGATGGACGACATAATGATTGTTGATAGTGAAGGGGATGCACGGGGGCATCCCCAAACTTAGACGCTTGAGTCTCCTTAAATATTTCATGGGATGCATGGGGGCATCCCCAAGCTTAAGCGTTTTACACTCCTTTATATTCTTTCATCATCTCTCCCATCGCAATACTTGAAAACTCTCTTCATACAAAACTCATCATAAGCTGATTAGAGCAGTTAGTTCCCTTAATAAAATAATTCAATACCTGCTGGAAATAAATATTCTAATGAAAAGCTACTGCTTCTCATGAATGCCAAAGGTTTTTTTGCAAATAAAAAGCAAATTAGGATTCACAAAACAATGAAAACATAAAACATGGCAGATTCTATGAAAAACAGAACAACAGGTACTAAATAATGTATTTGGGGAACTTGTGCAACTCAAATCAAAAAACTCAGAACAGATGCCTGAAATACAATTATATAGAGCATGCTATCAAAACAGTTCAGATCAAAATGATGACCTAGTGATTTTTGGCGAATTGTTCCGTCAAGCACACAGAATCTGTTTCTGGACAACATGTCACAATTTTTGAACTTTCTTGCAATAGGAGGCTATAACTTGTCACAAAGCTTAAAAACAAAGATACAATGATGTTGCTACAGTAGTAACACACATAAAGACCACTAAAACAGAATGTAAAAACATATTGGGTTTCCTCCCAACAAGCGCTTTCTTTTATGCCTTTGAGGTAGGCACAATGCAAGAAGATCAAGTGTTATCAACTCCAAAAGAATAGCTTGCCCGTCTAACGGACTAATAAGGTAACTTAATCTTCTTTATAGGGAAGTGTTCCATTCCCTTTTTAAGAGGAAATTGGAATTTAATAATTCCCTCTTTCATGTCAATGTTGGCACCAACGGTGCGGAGAAAAGGACGACCCAAAATAGTTGGACATGAAGGATCACATTCAATGTCCATAATAAGAAAATCAACGGGGACGTAATTATCATTGACAATAATAAGAACATCATCAATTCACCCTAAAGGTTTCTTTATGGAAGAAACAACAAGACGAACACCAAAAGAACATGGATCATAAGGTTTCCAATTAAGCATATCATACATTCTTTTAGGCATAACGGAGGCACTAGCTCCAACATCACACAATGCAAAGCAAGATATATCATAGGATCCCAGCCATCTTCTAGCTTCCTAGGAATAGAAGTCTCTATCTTGACCTTCTCCTCCCTAGCTTTGATAAGAGCATTGGTAATATGCTTAGTGAAGGAAATATTAAGTGTGCTAGTGTGGGGGTCTTTAGCCATTCTTTGCAAAAAGGTGATGACTTTGGAGAGACTACAATTGTCAAAATCAAGGTTACTACCATTAATTAAATTGGTAGTAATGTCATCTAAGCTCATTCTTTTGATAGTCTCTATGTTTATAGGACCTTCTTGTCCTATAGTTGAGGTATTAGAATCACCATTAATGGGTCCACTTGGACTAGGAGTGCGATGGGTACTAAAAGTTTTGAGATCCTCAATCACTTGTATAGTAGCAATGGAAGTGTGTCTAGGAAGGCTCTTAATTCTCTCTTCCTATTCCTTTTGTCTATCCCATCTCTCTATAAGTTTGGCTAGCATTCTTATGTTCTCATTAATTTGGACTTGAATAACATTCATGGGTGTGGTGTTCCTTTCCTCAAGTGGGGTAGTTCTAATTTTAAGCATCTCTACATCATGAGCTATGTTGTCCACCTTCAAAGAGAGACTACAAAATTTCTCTAGTTTCTCTTCTACACTCTTGTTGAAGGCTTTTTGAGAAGTGATAAAATCCTTAAGCATGATCTCTAATTCAGAAGTGGAGTTTTTGGGGCTAGGATAATTGTTGTTTTTCCCATAGTTGTTGGATGGGAACGGTCTAGGATTGCTACCAAAATTACTCCTATAGGCATTGTTATTGAAGTTGTTCCTAGAAATAAAATTAACATCCACTTGCTCTCTCTCTTGAGAAACCAAAGAATTTAAAGGAACATCATGAGGATCAATAGGAGCTTGCTTAATGAGTAGAGTCATAATCATGTCAACCTTATCATTAAGGGAGGAGATCTCCTCAACATAGTTTACCTTCCTTCCTGTTGGAGCTCTCTCGGTGTGCCATTGAGAATAATTTGTCATCATCTCATGCAATAGCTTTGTGGCAGCACCAAGTGTATTTGACATAAAGGTTCCTCTCGTGGCCGAGTCTAATAGATTCCGCGAGGTAATGTTCAATCCTACATAATAAGTTTGGATAACCATCCAAGTAGTCAAACCAAGAGTAGGGCAATTCTTAACAAGAGATTTCATACGTTCCCAAGCTTGAGCAACATGTTCATTATCCAGTTGCCTAAAATTCATAATGTTACTCCTCAAATGGATAATCTTAGTAGGCGGATAATACTTCCCAATAAAAGCATCTTTGCACTTATCCCAAGAATCTATGCTATTCCTAGGCAAAGATCGAACCCACACGTTAGCTCCACCTCTCATTGAGAAAGGAAAAAGTTTAAGTTTAACAATATCACCATCTACTTCTTTATATTTTTGCATATCACAGAGCTCAACAAAATTGTTCAAGTGCAAGGCAGCATCATCTCCAGCACAGGAGAATTGATCTTTCAAAACTATGTTCAGCAAAGCAGGTTTAATCTCATAGGACGTGGATCCAGTGGCGGAAGCAGCAATAGGAGTGCAGATAAAATCATTGTTGTTGTGACTAGTGAAGTCACACAACTTTGTGTTCCCAGTGGAACCCATAGCAACGGCAACAAGCAAGAACAAAGCAACTACTTTTTTTGCGGTTTTTGGTATAGGACTCGAAAGCAAAAACTGAAAAGCAAACTAATAAGACTAAAAAGCAAAGGTAAAAGATAGTGTGCAACGCCCCTATCTTGAAGAGTGGAGTCCCCGGCAACGGCGCTAGAAATTCCCTTGATGACGAGATGATGTATATACTTCTCGCTCCCCATTGGATACCCCAAGTGGAATGTGGAGATGTAGTCAGCTGCAAATCTCCCTTACAAGGAGACTGTAAGGTTTAACGAACCAGGAGGACTCCTAGGCTCAACAAGTAGGTGTATTCCACCCTGGCGCTAGCAGAAGACGTGGACCTGCACACACAACAAATAACTTTGCTCCCGCCGAGTACAGAGAGGTTTTCAATCTCTCCGGCCTTGTACTTTGCGAAGGATCAAAACACAAGCGGGAAGATAATGGTGATTACAACGGAAAAGTAAAGAAAGCGGTAAATGTGGAGGTGTAAGCAATCATGGTGGTATGGACTGGAGTCACATGATGTTCACTAGTGATATCTCTCTCCCAAAACACGATAAACAACTATGCTAGGGTAAACAAATCACAGTTGGGCAATTGACAGAATTATGATCGCACCGCCATGCTAATTATGCTCCTTGATAGTATGAGGTTCAATAGTAATGGGCAGTACGCCAAGACTAGTAGACTGTTTATTCATCAGCATCAACTTACTAATCATCCACCTTGAGATATCTATCCAGAACATCTCTCCGGTATTAAGTTGCGAGCCCCACCCAAAGTATAAACTCAAAGCAACAAACAGCTACATTAACGAACTACGCGTAAGGTAAACAATCCTTGCAACCATGGTCCGAAGCACCGTTGTTTTCTCCCTGGTGGCAACAAGCACATCCCCTACTCTCATGTTTGTGTCACTCAAACTAGACATCGAGGGGGGCGAACCCACAATCATGCATAACGCTCCCTCTTGGAGGTACGATCTACTACTTGGCCAAAGCAATAAACGGCAACGGGGAACATCCAAGAATCACTAAGGAACATAATATAAAATATTAATCAAATATATAACTCATATAAATCTAAACATAATATCATAATACATCAGATCCCAACAAACCGAGCATAGCAAAATCAAGAGAATTACATAGATGCCTTGATCATGTAGGGCATCTCACAAGGACTAACCATTGAACACAAGATTGGACAGAAGACATCACATAGCTACTGGTCATGGACTCATGGTCCAAGGGAAACAACTCACGGAATATTCGGGAAGCGTCCATGGTGGTGGAGAAGCTCCCGGAGGTCAATCCTCCCTCCGGCAGGGTGCCGAGAAGAGGTCGCCTAACGCTCCCGATCTTAGAACCGCTGTGGTGGCGGAACAATGGATAAATTCACGATTCCAGAAAGTCTGCGAGAGTTTCCTCACGGAACACTTAATATCAGCAGAAGGAGGGCACCCAGGTGACCTCCTGGCGCGTCCTGGGCCCTGGCCGCGCCAGCAGGCCGCCTAGGAGGCCCCTGGCCCCCCTCTGACCCTCCTTCGGTGATCCCGAAGCTTCTGTTTCGCTCATTTTTCTATATATATTTTTGGATTTTTCGGGCTTCGGAAAATTGGGTAAAAGCCCGTGCAAAAAATACATCAGCGACAGAAACTGGCACTGGGTGCACTGAGTTAGTAGGTTGTTCCAAATATGTGTCAAATGATATAAAAGTGTAGAAAAACATGTAACAATGTCACCCAAAAGATCATGGAACAAGCATAAATTATAGATACGTTTGGGACGTATTAGAGGCGTAGGGCCAGCTACTAGCGAATCGGGGTAGAGGCCACCGAGGAGTCTCGGGGTAGAGCTCCTTCCCCCAAGTGTTGGCTGCAGCTGCTGCTGGGGAGGCTGTGGAGGAGGCTGGCTTGAGTGGCTTGTGGGGTTTGCTGCTGATTTGATCTAGGGATCCCGAGGTGGGAGATTGGCTATGGGATGGATCAGGATGGTGGCGGCTGGATCCCGAGGTGAGACTCGGTTCTAGTGTTAGCTAGATTAGGTATGGTTGGCCTTCATATAGGGAAAGGGATTAGTTTTCGGGGCATCTCGACCGTCCGATTAGATCGGATTGTCGGGAAAATAGGTTAGGATGACTAATTGATAAACAGAAGAAGGTTTGCGGTATAAAATGGTTGATCCATACCCAACCGTCATGACCGTACATTTCTGGTTCTGGGAGGTTTTCGGACTAGGTTGCAAGCAGGTTAGTGCAATGTGCATAGGGGATACGCGGGGATGAGAGGGAAAATGGGCAACCCGACGACAGAGTTTAAAACAACGAAAAAAATGTCCGGTGATGGGCCAACTGTAGTGCCTCTATAGGTTTAATGGGTAGGGTATCAAATGAACTCATATTGCGATGAAAATGGACACGCATCCTACGTACACTATATTAGGACCGCACGCCAAGTTTCGACAAAATCCAAGAATGTTTTATACACACTCTTAAAACAAGATTTTTAATAGTGTCGCGGGCGTGTGTGTGTGTGTGTGTGTTGGGTCTCAAAACGGTCAATGACGAAATCGGTGAGACCCGACAACTAATAACGAATGCAAGTTTTCAAAACTGGAGGCAACGAAGTGCTGATGCAATGCGGATTATGCGCATGATGCAATGATGAGTGCAACAGATAAATAATCACTCGGCGGCAACGGAATAAAAGGGGAATCTTCTGGCGCGTCGGTCTCGGGCTGTCACAACTCTCCTGCACTAACAAGAGATCTCACCCCGAGATCTAAGAATGAAAGGAGAAGACGATGAAAATGCAAGAGTTAAACTTAGTTGCTTCTAGACAAACGAGTAAAATCAATGAATCTTGAAGGTTGCAAAGATATGAAGTATGACATGAGGAACAATCACTACAGGAATCACCTTATTTGCCGTCTGTCATCATAGACGGCAAAGACAATATCCCGGATGGCAAAGACAATACCACAGACGGCAAAGATTGTCACGGTCGACAAAATTTCTGCGTCAGCCTACGACGGCATAGGACCTTCTTTGCCGTCTGCCCGCGCAAGGCGGACGGCAAAGCTCTTTGCCGTCAGCTTTCCTAAGGAGCTGTCGGCAAAGCTCTTGAGATGGTAGCAGACACGCGTTGCCTCCGTTAGGTGTTAACGGAGCCTTCGCCGTCTGCCTCCCCGTCCATCTTTGCCGTCTGCCTCCCCGTCCATCTTTGTCGTCTGCCTTCTCCTCCCCTCCCCTCCCCCTCCATCTTTGTCGTCTGGCTCCACGTCCATCTTTGCCGTCTGCCGGGTCCTCCCCTCCCCCTCTCTCCACTCTTTGCCGTCTGCCTCCTCCTCCCCCCTCCTCTGTTCCCTCTTCTTTGCCGTCTGCCCCCTGAAGGTTGACGGCAAAGAGACTATATGGCCAGCTGCTACTGCCCAGGTTGCACAGCTGGGCGCCACGTGGCACCTTTGCCGTCGGTCAGCTGAGGGCAAAGGCCTTTGCCGTCAGCTGACAGACGGCAAAGAGCCTATATTGTCACATTTTTGTTTATTTTTTCTATTTCACAGCACATATACATATAATTCATAGCACATATATGATAAATAGGTCACAACACATATATGATATACATATAAAGCTCATCAATGCCATTTGTTCATCAACGTACATCCCATATATCAAAAGAACCAACACATACAAAGTTTCATCCATATATACATACATATAGTTGCACATATATTGTTCATCCATATATACATATACATATAGTTCCACACTGTTCATCAACCCATATAAAAACGGAAACTAAAGCACTCCAACGCCAGCTTCCATGCATGTAGTACATCCAATCTGCAAAATGGGAATAAGAAAGTCAGAAGAAGAAGAAGAACAACATATATATGACAAATAAGCTAAATTGAAGAAGAAAGAGAAGAAGCAAGAAGATAACAAGGAGAAGAAAAACAAGAAGGAGGAGGAGGAGGAGGGGAAGGGGAAGGAGAAGGAGAAGGAGGAGGAGAAGAAGAAAAAAGAAGAGAAGAAGAAGGAGGAGAAGCAGGAGAGAAGAAGAAGGAGAAGAAGGAGGGCTCCTTCTCCTTCTTCTCCTCCTTCTCCTTCCTCTTCTCTTCTTCTCCTCCTCCTTCTTCTTCTCCTCCTTCTCCTTCTCTTCTTCTTCTCTTCTTCTTCTTCTTCTTATTCCTTCTCCTTCTTTTTGAGCTAAATGGGCTAATTATGTCATTTTAGAGGAAAACAAGCTAAGTATATAATATTCATGAGCTAACCAAGGTTCTTGTGCCATTTTGAGATTATTATGGTATTTTGGAGCTAAATGGGCTAATTATGTCATTGTTGGGTTAATTAAAGCAAGGATAATATGAAATAGGAGAAGAAAGAGGAGGATGATGAGAAGAAGAAGAAATCAAGAAGAAGAAGGAGGAGGAGGTCGAGAAGGATAGAAGGTCCTTGGCCTTCTCCTCCTCCTCCTCCCCCTCCTCCTTCTCCTTCTTCTCTTCTTCTTCTTCTTCTTCTTTCTTTTCATTTTGCCTATTTCTTCTCCTCTTCTCCTCTTGTTGGAGCTAAATTACCTAATTATGTCTTTTTGAGCTAAATGTTCCAATTATGTCATTTTAGAGGAAAACAAGCTAAGTATATAATATTAATGAGCTAACCAAGGTTCTTATGCCATTTTGAGCTTGTTATGGTATTTTGGAGCTAAATGGACTAATTATGTCATTGTTGGGGAAATTAAAGCAAGGATAATATGAAAGAGGAGAAGAAAGAGGAGGAGGAGGAGAAGAAGAAGAAATCAAGGAGGAGAAGGAGGAGAAGGAGGAGGAGGAGAAGGACTAGAAGGTCCTTGGCCTTCTCCTCCTTCTCCTCCTCCTCCTCCTCCTCCTCCTCCTCCTTCTCCTTCTTATCTTCTTCTTCTTCTTCTTATTTCTTTTCATTTTTCCTATTTCTTCTCCTCTTGTTGGAGCTAAATTACCTAATTATGTCTTCTTGAAGCTAAATGGGCTAATTATCTAATTTTAGAGGAAAACAAGCTAAGTTTGGAGGAGAAACTTACCGTAGTGGTCATCAAGGAGGAGAAACACCACGGTTGCTCGCGCCGGCTTCGTTTGGAGACGGTTGCCCTGGAGAAGGGTCGTGCGATGCCGCTCGGGAGTTATTCTGCAGAAAAGATATTTTGCAATGTCTCAGTTAGCATGATGACACTCAATTATTAATACTAGTTTATAATGACACTCACCGTGCCAATCGAAGAGAAGACGGGCATCGGCGGAGGGACTTGACCGCTCTTCTCGCACAGACCCTGAAGAGTGGGTCGTATTAGTTAGTATTGAAACAGACATTACACACATGATTTGGCTAATGTGAAAAAAAACATACCACAAAAAGCTCGTACAAGGCCCGTTGACCCGCCTCATTCCGGGCCCTCTCCTCCTCAAGCAATAGTGTCGTGGTTTGGTCCCTCTCATCAAGAGCAGCCTGAAGAGCAGCCTGGCTTGCCAATCTCTCTTTCTCAAGAGCAGCCTTGTTTGCCGCTCTCTCTTTCTGAAGAGCAGCCTAAAAAACCATTCCTCGTTACCACAGTAATGATCTATGGTGACACACATAATGAAATGGATGAAAGTGTTCTTAGTCCATACAACTAACCTCGATGGCAAGTTCGATTGGCCATGGACGAGGCGTTATCTCAGGACATCTGCTCGACTGGCGTGCCTTGATCTCCGGAAGAGTGAGTGCACAACGTATTATCCCATCTCCAATGGCTATCGAGCCATGGGGCCTCCCGCCACCAGATATCATCACCAGCTCTGGATCCAAAGGTTCCTGGCTAGGGTTAAAGTCATCCCCTTTCGTAGCCTTCCCCTCGTCCCTGTATGCCACGAGCTTCTGGTGGGATGATATGTTGGTGAAGTTACTGGGATCATCCAGGTCATACTCAGAGAATGCCTTCACCTTCTTGTACGAGGCAGTATGGGCCATGCCATAAAGGTCGTACAAGTGTGGCATCTCAGTTTTATCGTGATGCGCCTAAAAGAGAGGAACAAAATATTAGCATCAAGAATAAATTGCATGAATCATGAAGCAAATCACATACCGAGTTTCGTCCAAACTGAAGTAAGTTGGCGCTGCCTTGATGGTGTGGCACACCAACCATTTGGCTACGCCGATCCTTCGCATTATCGTGGACGGCTCGCCAGCTGCCTGTGCACCACTCATCAACCAACGCCTCCCAACAATCCATCTTATCCGCACACCATCTCGGGGGCACCTGTAAGTTATTAGAAAGAATTTTCAGCGCTATGCCTATGAATGAAATCAAGAAAACTACGTAGAAGGACTTAATAATAGGTAATTACCTTCATGTATTGCTCGTTCTTCAGAAACTTTCCGCGGCAATCCTTCTTCTCCTTCTTAATACCACGCGTGGTGTAGTAATCTCGAATTGCCTGCGGCCGTGCCTCGTGGCGCAAGTTCTGTAGTAACCGCCTACACTCGACCTCGACAGCCCTGGCCACCTCCTCCTCATATCCATCCTCACACCTATAGAAGGTCTGCAATCAAACGTGAAAACACCAATTAGTACAATAATTAGGTATATTGTTAATTTTAGATTCTGTAAAAGGATAATTTACCCAAAAGCTCTTGATCACCATCTCGGCCCTCGTGTGGCACAAGACACCATCTATAATCTCCTCCGGCGGGGCCTGCGCAGCCTGCTAGTGCTCCTAGGTAAATCCTAGTGTAGGAACCTGACCCTCACCAGGCAACGTGACAAACCCCGGGAAATTTGTCCGGCAAAGCACACCAAGGACGGAGTTTGGCCTGCGGACTCCAAGAGGGTGTACCCATCCCCTGCAGTATGATAAGGTCAGCGCATTAGATATTTGAACAAACTTGAAGGCAAAAGCTAAAAAAAGGGTAAATGTACTTACCTATCTCCTTCAGGTTTAATCACCGGCCTCTGCTCGCGGGTAGCCGGGGCGACCGGGAGACGTGTACTACCACGCTTGTACACGGTGGCCCCGTCCACCTGCACATCGCCCTCACTATCCGTAAGCTCATCCCCGCCATCCCCGCCCCCTGAGCCACCCGGACCCTCGGTCCAATCCGGCAACTCGGTACGATCCGGCCAAAGCTCCCATCCGGGCCTCTCCACTTCGGGTGAAGCCTCCGGAACCGTAGTCTCCTCCGGCTGCTCCTGGGCCGAATGCACCTCGACCCGAGGCTGCTCCTCGATCGGAGTCTCATGGGACGAATGCCCGTGAACACCAGGCTCCTGGACCGGAGTCCCCGTAGCCTCCTCCGCAAATGGGTCGACCATACTAGTCCTATGCTCGGGTGAATGAGCTGGTGGTGGTGGCGAGGACGGCTCAACTGTCCTCCTGGATCTTCCGCGGCAACCACCTCTCCCTGTACCCTTCCCCTTCCTCCCTACCCGACCAGCACCTCTCCCAGTGGGCAATGCCGCCGACGAAGAAGAAACCCCGGCTGGTGTCGAAAGACTGTTTGCCAAGGCTCTACGGAGAGATATGGGTGGAAGGGAAGTACCACCCCTCGTGCGGGGCGCCTCGGAAGAACCCGTCGAGCGCTCTCGACCCGCGCCCACCATCTTTCAACACCTGCCATGATAAAGATTAAAAGAAATTAGTACAACATAAAAAAATTGAATGACTGACATGACTAATAATATGTACAGGAATAATAAAGATTAAAATATATATAATTTAAGTTGTGAATCTTACAAACTAATAATCATCATCAATAAATGCATCATCATCATCACTATCACGCATGTCTTCATGAATGACGTGCTCATCGGGTTCAACGGCGTGAAGTTGTGAAAGGCCTTCCTTTAATCGTTGAAGCATTGATAGGTCATCCGCATCAGTAACCTCTACGAGTTCCAGGTCTTCTTGTTCCGGCTCAGGGCTGGAGTCGGATTCATTGTCGCTGTCTACTTGCATGTTCTTGGATGAAGCACGGCGGTTCTTGAAACGTTTCTTCGAAAGACGTGCTTCTTGGAAGAATTCTCTATCATATGTGTATGGGTTAATGTGAGGTTCATAATCCTGTTCATTTGGGAGAGGTGGTCTCACATGTGGCGGCACTTCATAAACAACATACCAACCTTCCAGATTCTTATCAGTTTGGCATGCCCACGGTAGATAGAAAACTTGGGTCGCCTGTTGAGCTGTAATATAGACATCGGGAACATCTAAATGGGTGTTTGGATTGATTTCGACTAGTCCTATATGTTCATGAGTCCTTCTAGTCTTTTTCGGCTAGAACCAATAACATTGGAAGACTACGACGTTCGGTCGGTTTTCACCATAGAATTGAAGTTCATAAATTGCTTCATCTCTTCCATAATACTCGATAACACCTTCGCCGATAGCAGAGACACCACAATATGTAGATTTCCGGTCGGGCATAGATAGCTCTTTTCCAAAGGTACGAAAGAGATACCCGTTGATGTTGTATTTCTCAAATGAACGAACCTTATAGTCAAAACCATTAGCGACTTGTCTCAATTCAATAGACTCTGAATTAGCCTACAAGTTTAATACAAAACGGTTGTTGCATTCGCCGCAAGTTAGACCAAGAATGAAATGGTCCATTATTGATAATTACCGTTTGTTTGAACCAAGAGATGAAACCGGGATAGACGCCTCCTGTCTTTGACAGAAGCTCATACTCTTCGACGGAATCATTTTCGATCAGCGCTCCATCCGAGAATTTGACGATGTAACGGCTGTTTGAAATATCCGGTAATAAGAGCAGTTCAAATGAATTAGAAGTTACGGGAAAATGTGCCGAGAACTCACTCGATGTACAGCCGCACTTCTGTTAGGTTGTTGAAGATAGACAACGAAATGTTCCGCCATTCTTCAATATCCAACGTTATTGGTTTCGAAGCACCGGCTGGTGCGAGCTTCCCTTTGAATAGGCTGAGGTTGGACCCACCTTCTTTAGAGTCTCCATCATTGTGCCGAGGCTTCGGATTTTGCAAATGATTATTTTTGGCTTCGTAGTGTGCTGTCACAAAGTTTGCCACCTCCTCGGTAATGAATGCCTCAGCCATCGATACTTCAATTCTACGCTTATTTTTACATTTAGCTCGAAGGGTCTTCTGCATCCTCTGAGTTGCATAGCACCAATGATCTTGCATGGGCCCACCCAATCTTGCCTCAGTGGGTAGATGTAAAATCAAATGCTGCATTGGATTAAAGAAGCCCGGTGGAAAGATCTTCTCTAACTTGCACAACAACTCCGGTGCAAACTCCTCCATGTCTTCTACCACGCCAGGCGACAATTATTTCGCACAAAGAACACGGAAGAAATAGCTCAGCTCCGCCAGTACTAGCCATTCAGCCTCAGGAATAAAGTCACGTAACATCACCGGCATTACCCGCTCTAGCCATATGTGCCAATCATGACTCTTGAGACCAAAGATTTTTAATTTTTCAAGTCTCGCTCCCCTCTTTAGATTTGCTGCATACCCATCGGGGAACATCAAGTGCATTTTGACCCACAAGATAATTTCCCTCATAGTTGGCCTTCCAAGATTGAACCAGGCCTTTGGCTTCGACCACTTCTGCTTTCCTTTGCCTTCTCGCATGTTTTGTAACGGTCTATGACATAGTATCTCTTGATCGACTCTAGCCTTAATATTATCCTTTGTCTTCCCCTCTATGTCGAACAGTGTACCAAAAATAGCCTCTCCGATATTCTTTTCAGTGTGCATCATGTCGATATTGTGTGGAAGAAGGAGGTCTTTGAAGTAAGGCAGATCCCAGAAGCATGGCTTGTGAGTCCAGGCATGTTTTGAATTATACCCCTTGAAATACCCTGGACGCTCTGGATCAGGCTCGAGGGCGTTTAACTGATCCAGGATCTGTTGGCCTGTGAATGCAGGTGGTGCCAAGATTTTGACAACTTTGCCTTTGGTAAAGTTCTTCTTGTCTTTTCTGAACTAATGGTCAGGATCCAGGAACTGTCTATGCAAGTCAAAGCAAGAATACTTCCGACCCTCCTACAACCAATGAAACTGAAGAGCTGCCTTGCATTGGGGGCACGGGAACCTTCCATGCACACACCATCCAGAGAATAGCGCATACGCTGGCAAGTCATGCATAGGGTACATGTACCACACATGCATTTTGAAGTTCTCTTTTCTAGCGGCATCGTATGTCTTGACCCCATTTTCCCAAGCTTCTTCCAATTCATCCTTAAGCGGTTGCAGGTACACATTCATATTCTTACCCGGATAATTGGGCCCTGGAATTATCAACGTCAGAAATATGTTCTTTCTTTGCATAATCTGCCCGGGGGGGAGATTGAGTGGAATGACAAATACATGCCAACAACTGTATTGGGTTGCCGTCATGCCGAAGGAATTAAAACCATCCGTGGCGGCGCGGACTCGAGGATTCCTTGGATTTGCCGCTTTATCCTAATGCAATCCATCGAAATGTTTCCACGCTTCCCCATCCGATGTGTGTACCATCATCTTATTCCCATCCGCATCTAGTTTGGTTCTTTTGCCCAATTTGTGCCATGTCGTATGTCTGGTTGTCTCTTCGACCATGAAAAGACGTTGAAGTCTTGGTACGATTGGCATATACCGAAGAACACTAACTGCGATTTTGGTCTGCCTCTTCTCACCCATACCGTTGTCTACCACAAGATACCTGCAAGACTCGCAATTGGGACAATAGTCCAAGTGTGCATACTCCTTAAATAAGACACATCCTTTCTCACATGCATCTATCTTCTCATAGGACATCTTAAGTACCCGAAGTATTTTGTCCGACTGGTACAGGTTTGCAGGCATGACATGGCCTTTGGGTAGGAAACGTCCAAATAGTGTCATCATCGCGTCGTAGCATTATCTTCCCAAGTTGAAGTGAGCCTTCAGAGCCATTACTTGTGCAATTGCATCCAGCTGACAGAGCTCAGTGTGCTCATGGAGAGGACGTTTTGAAGACTCCAACATTTCATAAAAGGCCTTTGCAGATTCCTCCATCTCATCTTCCGAATCCCGAGCATCATCAAAGTCTTGCACCATGTCTTCGATCCTAGTACCATGCTCGTCCGTGCGACGAAGGACCACCTCAGCTCTTTCGCGTTGTATAGACTCACCATGAAATGTCCACACCGTATAATTAGGCTCAAAACCCCTCCTCTGCAGGTGTTTAATCATTACAGCCTCTGTGGTCTTTTTATAGTTGTCGCATCCAGGACAGGGGCAATAGTTTCTTTCCTGGCCATTTGCGAATGCGGCTTTTCACAAATTCCTTTGTTTTTAAAAACCATTCTTTCGTCATCTCTTTCTGACTAGGGTGACCGGTATACATCCACGCACGATCACTCATCTTGCATAGCTACTAAAGACAGAAGAAATATAGTTATATATAATTTAGCATTTATATTCATCGGTTAATCAGATCCGCCATTTTTATTACGTCCACGCAACCTACACGCTAATAG
The DNA here is from genome assembly GCF_904849725.1 of Hordeum vulgare subsp. vulgare. Classification (NCBI taxonomy): domain Eukaryota; kingdom Viridiplantae; phylum Streptophyta; class Magnoliopsida; order Poales; family Poaceae; genus Hordeum; species Hordeum vulgare. Next base: position 302,359,210 of record NC_058519.1, read on the forward strand.
GTAAAGATAGGTCCTAATCCCACCCGACTATGTGTAGATTGGGTTCGTTTTCCCATGCTCTGCTCCGGATCCAACGCAAAATTTCGGCAGCACCTCCCCGTTGTTCTCCTGATACACATCTCCGCAATAAACAGAGAGGATGTGCATCGGAGAACAACAGGGAGGCCCTGACGAAATTCCGCATCGGATCCAGAGCACAGCATATGGGAAAAGGAACCCAATCTACACATACTCGGGCTTTCCATGGATAATGTTGGACAATTCAAAAGGATGGCAGTTATAAATATGCAAAGACATGCATATTTATAGATGTCGCCCTTTCGAACGGGAGACGCATACTGGTCAAGCATACTGATAAATTAATTGAATTACCTAAATCTAGAAAGTTACATCCGAAAACCGAGCCACAGTAAATGAAGGGGCGGGGAGGAGATGAAATTTGTACTGACCCACGAATGCAGGGGCGGAGCTCGTACAACGCACGGGCATGTCTTCGCACAGCAGACCTCACAGCGACGAGACAACAATCACATGTAAATCCACCCGATCAACACAAATATTCCAATTATGTCATTTTAGAGGAAAACAAGCTAAGTATATAATATTCATGAGCTAACCAAGGTTCTTGTGCCATTTTGAGCTTATTATGGTATTTTGGAGCTAAATGGGCTAATTATGTCATTGTTGGGTTAATTAAAGCAAGGATAATATGAAAGAGGAGAAGAAAGAGGAGGAGGAGGAGAAGAAGAAGAAATCAAGAAGAAGGAGGAGGAGGAGGAGAAGGAGGAGGAGCACAAAGATAGAAGGTCCTTGGCCTTCTCCTCCTCCTCCTCCTCCTCCTCCTCCTTCTCCATCTTCTCTTCTTCTTCTTCTTCTTCTTCTTTCTTTTCATTTTGCCTATTTCTTCTCCTCTTCTCGTCTTGTTGGAGCTAAATTACCTAATTATGTCTTTTTGACCTAAATGGGCTAATTATCCCATTTTAGAGGAAAACAAGCTAAGTATATAATATTAATGAGCGAAACAAGGTTCTTATGCCATTTTGAGCTTATTATGGTATTTTGGAGCTAAATGGACTAATTATGTCATTGTTGGGGAAATTACCCTGCTGCATGGACATGCACCTACCACGCAAAGTTCGCAGGTCCAGAAGTTGCCCTTTTGGTCTAGAGGACTTTCCAGGTTACCTATACTACTTTTCAGTTTATATAAAACTTTTCGATATTTTCTACATTTGAGGATGGCAATATTATTTAAGTTGTCTTGTTTTGCTCCGGTACCAATAAATATAGACGATACATTATTTTGACCGACTTGATTTCAACAAAAGAACATGTGATCTTCTTTGAAGTAGTCTTGAACCTAAGCAATAATGATGGGCGAATAAACTAACAGAATCTACCACTAAATCTACTAATTAACTAACAGAATCTACCACTAAAACTACTAATTAATTCCAAAAAAACTAAATACCAAACATGTGATCTTCTTTTTGTCTTCTCCTCCTCCTATTCTTCTTCTTCTTCTTCTCCTCCTCCTCCTCCTCTTCTCCTCTTCTCCTCCTCCTCCTCTTCTTCTTCTTCCTATTCTTTCTAGTAAGCTAACTAACTAACTAACCTAACTAACCAAGCTAACTAAACCTATCGCTAAACCTAGATAGCACTAAACAGCAAAAAAATAACAAAAACAGAATCTACCACTATAACAAAAACAGAATCTACCACTAAGTAAGTAAAAAAGAATCTAGCTACCACTAAATACCACACAATAAAAAATCAACTTCTTCTTCTTTTTTCTCTTCTTCTCCTTCTTATGTTTTTTCTTATTCTCTTCTTCTCTTCTTCTTCTCTTCTTCTTCTCTTCTTCTTCTTCTTCTTCTTTCTCCTCCTCCTCCTCCTCCTCTTCTATTTCTTCTTTCTTTTCTCTTTCTCCTCCTCTCCTCTTTCTTCTTCTTCTTCTTCTTCTTCTTCTTCTTCTTCTTTTTTCTTCTAAGTTTTTTCTTTTCTATCTATTTTTTTTATATTATTTCTTTTCTATCTACTTTATTCTACCTAATAAACTAACTATATAATTTAACATAAAAAAGAAAAATCTAACTATCCAATTTAACAGGAAAAAAACTAACTTTCTTCTATTATTTTGTTCTAAGTTTTTTTATTTTCTATCTATTTTTTCTATCTACTTTATTCTACCTAATAAACTAACTACATGATTTAACAGAAAAAAACGTACCGGCGGCGCAGGTAGGACAGGCGGCGCAGGGAGGAGGGGCGGGCGGTGCAGGGTGGTCGCAGCGCAAGGACGAGGGGCGGGCGGTGCAGGGTGGTGGCGGCGCAGGGTGGTGGCGGAGCAGGGAGGGGCGGCGCAGGGTGGTGGCGGCGCCGGGTGGGGGAGGCGCCGGGTGGTGGCCGCGCAGGGTGGTGGCGGCGCCGGGTGGGGGCAGCGCAGGGTGGTTGCGGAGCAGGGTAGTGGCGGCGGTGGGTGGGGGCGGCGCAGGTTGGTGGCGGCGCCGGGTGGGGGAGGGGCGGGCGTGCGGGAGAGGTCGTGCGGGAGCCGAGAGGAGGGCGAAGCCGTGCGGGAGGTAGTGGGGGCCGGCAGCCGTTAGTGGGGTGGGGCCGCCGTCCCCTTTGCCATCCGCCGTGCTCCCAGGCAGACGGCAAAGGAGTCCCAGGCAAACGGCAAAGGGGCGGGTGGGGGGCTTTGCCATGTGCCAAACCTTTGTCGTCCGCATATGGCTCCTTTGCCGTCCGCCAGCGGACGGCAAAGAGATGGCCGAAGGGAAATTAAAACTTTGCCATCAGCCACCTCTTTGCCATCACCACTATGACAGCTGACGGTAAAGAGTACCTTTGCCATGCGTCAGCAGACGGCAAAGGCAAGGCAGACGGCAAAATTCTGAATTCCAGTAGTGAATCAAGAATTCAAACCAAATTTCGGGAACACTTTGGTAGGAAAGAGGGAGGCTTTTTGATAAGATGGAAAGATCTTGAGAAGATTCGCAACAAACTAACTAAATTGATTAAGCAATGAGAGAACATGATCTTGATAGAACAAGATGATAGACTGAAGAGAGCAACATCACCACAACTCCGGAACAAGAGAATATATACTAGATCTTTGAGAAGAATAGAATGAAGAAGAAAATTACAACTACTACCACAATTGAACTATAAGAGCAGCCTTATAAAGAATAAATTAACGGAGTTGTTGGAAAACCAACAACAGAGGAACATGTTTTTTGTGGGCTTATGGAAACCATCTCAAATAATTAGGTGACAACGAGCCACTAACAGAAACAAGGATATATTGAGAGCAACAAGAAAGGAAAAACATCTTATGCCAACAAGATATATTGAGAACTTGGATCAACAATAATCACTGTAAAAGCAACAATTCTTAGGAAAAACTTTAGGTGAAATGTAAACCAAGCTATCTCAATGGAAGAAAAGATGGGTTGAAAAATATATCTCATGATCAAACAATTGGTGGGTTTAAATATCTCATTCTTGAAACAAATTATCTTCCAGACTCATCCACTAACAAGAATGCTATAATACCACCTCAAGCATAACGAATGAAGAATTACACTTGGAAATGCACAGAAAGAATGCTTGAGGTACTACCACAAGAATCTTGAAGAACACCTTGTGAATGAATTGAAACCTACATGAATCACCATGAAGAACCACTTGACGAAGTCAGGAATGAAAGGATGATAAAAAAAGAAATGCAGGATGAAAAGACTAAGATTCAAGCCTTGAAAGACTTATATGAAGCTTCACGAAGAGATACTTGAGAAAAAATTGGAACTCCAAAAAAGAAAAGATGGAACACTTGGGATACATAATTTGATATCATGAGCCATTCCGGAAGAAGAATTGAAATCATTTGATGAAACAAGAATAAGAATTATGTCAGGCTTATCCTTCACCATGTTTAATTGATGACAAGCAATGGATTGTGCATACCACTTATTCTTCTTGAAAAAGATTGGGGAGAGAGATAGATAGAGCACAAACTGAAGAAGTCTTGAACAAACCACCGGTAAGAATTTCAAATGAAAGGTATACCAAGAATGCATGGAGACACAAGATAGCGAAGAGATGATAATCCACCTAATAGAAAAACGTGAAGAAGGCACCAGAATAATTGAGAGATGAACGAAGAGACAACAATTGAGAAGAATTTGAGAATGAAAGATGAAAACCTAGAATGAAGAAATCTTCTGAAATGATGGCCTTCAATGGATCGAGAATGAAAACAACTATGAAATGCACCGGATAGATATGGAAAGATTTCTCATGATTGGGAACAGTTGCGAAGATAACACTAAGGTGAGATGAAAATCTTCAAAAGAGTGGATAAAGATTTGAGAGAAACACAATTACTGAGAATGATGAGGAGGGACAACACCAAAATTACTGAGACACATTGGAGTCATGAAGAATGAAGTTTGAGCCAATGATGAGAAATAATTTTGAAGCAATCTTGGAGAAGGAATATGACTAATGAAATTCATACTTACTTCATAATTGAAAAGAACTAGGGATCTCCGGGAAAGATTACAATAGTCGGATAAGATCCTTGGAAAGAACATGTGGTTTATGGGCCCACTCGAAATAGACCACCATTAGATATTACTCACGAAGAGAGATTGCACCGGTACAACTTGAAACTTGTTTATGAGAGACCCTTGAAATAATTGAAAGGATTGAAAACAAGAAACTTCTGAGATATCTTCAACACTCCGGATAGAAAAGAGATTGATGAATAAACAAGAGAGACTTGGATAAGAATTTCCACAGAGGAATCATTGAACAAAAGAAAAGGATATGATGAAGACCGAGAACTAGAATTGAATGCACCGGAAAAGAGAAGAAGAATGAATAAATGATGAACTACAACTCATGAGAATCTTCACCATGAAACACTGGATATCAGATAGAAGAGAAGATAGCGGAAGCAACACCCAAAAGGAAGACACTAGGTTGATAATATAATCACTTAAGAAAAGGACGATAGGCGGGGAAAACAAAGACAACTTGGGACAAATGAGATGAACTACAGAAAGAAATGTGAGATTGACCTTTCAAAATTGTAGAGGATTGAATTCACTTCGGAGAAGCACACCGGATAAAAAGAATTGATATGATGACTATGGTTGAAAAGAATTGACAAGAGAATTTGATTGAGCAAAAGAATTTGCATTCCCATGAAAATATGACAACACCTCTTAGAAAAGATATGAAATCACCACTTGACATCGAAGCAACTCGAATTACCATACTCCAACAAAACAAAGGATGAGGCTTACGAAACCATCCAAAACAAATTCTTGACTGAGATTTCGCTCGATATTTTTGTGGATCGGATCGCACGGGCTCTATCCTACAGTAGCCATCATGTACAAGGCAGTGCACACGACATATGAAGCGTCCCCGAGTCATATCAACCTACAAGGACTCTTTAAGACACAACAAGAACCGTTGTGAGACGACCGTGAACAAATGAATCCACTAGATATTGAACCCCAACCTCACATCATGCATATGTTGGAAGATTGTCCTATAAGTAACTACTTGAATTCAGACCTATGAACTTCCGAAATTTCTGGTCATGCAATTGGGTCCATGGATACAATGAGAAATTCATCACTCAAATCCTAGCATCTAACCCGTCCAGTGTATCACATCCGTCAACACATAACCAGAGATCTTGGAAACTCAACTACCTCAGATCCTGATAATCACAACTATAATAAGTACGGCCGTACTCCCGAACTCTCTGCGCCAGTATTGGTGATACCAGGCTTATCTCGCCACTACTAGTATTAAAGCAATTTCTATGATCCTTCGTCCTGAGATATTAAGAAATCTGAATGATGACAATGTGCTCAAGAATCCCCTGGAGCTCAACTCATAGGAAATAAATAAACACAGCATGAGGCACCAAGTCAAAACTCCATCACATCGGCATCATACAAATTCCAAAAATATCCGCGTAATCCTAAAAAAATTTAGAGTGAGACGAGGAGTAGAATTAAAATTATTACGTCAAAATCGACTCTGCCAAGTTTGATCAATCAAGGGGGCTCCTAGGTCGGTACTGCTCTGATACCAACTTGTGACGAGGGCCTCGACAGGGATAGAAGTGCATCTCGTCGTTTTGCAAGAATGGATATCGTTACAAGTACATGTACTGAAAGGATGAGTATAAGGAGTTTGGCTTACACTCGCCACAAGCTACATCAAGATCACATCAATCCAAGAATATACAATCATCATGAAGAAGAGAAGTGTCCGACTACGGACGAAAACAAACGATAAAACAATGACGTCCATCCTTGCTATCCCTGGGTGCCCGCTTGGAACCCATCCTAGATCGATGAAGAAGAAGAAGAAGAAGAACTCCAAATAGAACAATCATCGTGCTCATGTCAAAGTATTGCTTTAGCTATACCTGCAACTAGTGTTGTAGTAATCTGTCAGCCAGAGGGACTCAACAATCTCATTTCCAAAGGAATCAAGACTAGCAAAGGTTTATGGGTGAGGTATGGTTAAGTGGTGAGGCTGCAGCAAGTGACTAAGCATTTATTTTAGGTGGCTAACTTACGAGTACAAGAATAAAAGAGGGCGATGAGCTATGCATAATAGGCATGAAATAATAATGATCAAATGAATGATCCTGAACACCTACTTACGTCAGACATAACCCCACCGTGTCCTCAATCGAAGAAGGAGCTCAAGAAACACACAACCACAGTTACACACTCAATTGGCAAGTTTTTTTTAGGTTTACTTCAGGTCGTCTAGAATAGGATGTTGAACAAAGTTTCCACGTTGCCACATAACCGCTGCCACGACTTTCCGAAAGTTTCAACCCTGCAGGGGTGCTCCAACTAGTCCATCACAAATTACCACAAGCCGCACAGAAAACCTCAATCATGAAACTCATGATCTCCTCGGATTCCTTAGTGGAAAACCTCAACTCTGAGTTCGTCCAAAGCATCACCGGAATCCCGATGCACAAAGTATTTCGCCAAAGGTAAAACTAGTCTAGCAAGGCCGCCCGACGTGTCGACGAACCCGATAGGAGCCGCGTATCTCGTTCTCAAGACACGACGGATGAGCGACGGTTACCACGTATAAACATCGGGTTGTCCCAGGGGGCGTTAATAAGATGCTCTGGGTTGGACCAACACTCATGAGGAGCACTGGCCTGGGGGTTGATTAAGTTTTCTCAAGTTAATTACTCCCTATGTGGTACATTAGTTATTAGGCAAATGTAGTACCAAAGTTGGGCCTTGCTAGACCAGTTTTAAACTAAAACAAATTATCAAGGGGTTCCCCATAACAACCCCGATCGTGTTAGGAGCACTCAAATATGGAATATAACACCGGTAGCCGAAACTAAGGCAACAAAGGTAGAACAAAACACTAGGCTAGAAAGCCGAGCCGTCCTCCACTTACCAAGTATGTAGGTGCATTAAATTAAATAACAAGTATATGGTGATATAACAAGGAACCCAGGTTAACACCTGGAAGCAACTCCACCTGCAACTAGCAACGCTATCCAATGGTTAAGCGAGCGGTAACATAACCAATCGGTGGTTTGCTAAGTTGTAGGACAGTTGAAGATTTTCACGGCAATGTTGGGAGGCTTATTAAACATGTGGTAGGCATCGAGACATAAAGATAGACACGAAACATCTAGCATGGCAATGATAGTAGTGGAATATAGGGAAATGATCATCTTGCCTGAGATCCCGCTTGGAAGACGAACGATGCGTGAAGCACACGAACCGACATAAGCGAACGGATCCTCACATTTCGACACGCTTGCGGAACTCTATTGAGACGAAGCAAACCGAACCAAGAATCAACACATGACATTCACCACGTCACATGCACGATATGATGCACACCCAAATATGATGCATGTCCATTTCAATTAGGAAAGGCATGGGATGGAAAAACACAACAATCATACACTACACATTAAGTGAAGCTCAATATGCAACGAGTTGCATATTGACGAAACTCGACATTTAATTACTTAGTTCACTCCCGTTTAGGTACACATCAATATTAAGTGTTGTTAAATATGGCAAGGGGTGAAGCGTAATTAAACTACCTATCTAGGCATCTTAACTGAGGCCGGAAACAACATATAGCATCTCCGAACTGATCCCATGTGTTACTTTTGAAATCTGTCAATATTTGTCCTATCACATTTTATGTTTGTTAAACGGCAAAACAAAGTGAAGCACTTGATTATACTCGTTGTTCTAGTACATCTACTTATATGGCTCATCTCCAACGGAGCTAGAGTTAACTAGCGATGAACTACACAAGAGCAACTCACATGGATGCAACATGCATGCAAAAGAAAAAAAATACAAAGGTTAAAAATAAAAGAAAGGCTGTGAGGATTTGATCCGTGGACCTCTAGAATCAAACCAAAGAACTAACCAGCTTGGCTGGCTACTGGTGTTTGGCAAAGTATGGATTTCTTCCCTTGATGAAATGAAATGCCGAGCTAATCTAAACCAACAAGATAACAAAAGGGAAAAATGGGGATGTCTGGGATTCGAACCCCATATCCCATGGGTCAGGCACGGATCGGCTACCAACTCGGCTAGCAACATGCTTGTGAAAGAAAACAATGTCGAGGCTTTCTACTAAGTACACCTTCGGAAGTTCTACAGAAAACAGAAAACTCACGCACAACCTGAAGTGACAGGCGCGATGCGGGGCTTGAGTTCATCAGGGACGAGTGGATGGCAGTGTGGCGACTGGATGGGCGCTCCGACGGAGCTCCTCATGGGCGGTCGAGGAGATCCGGTCGAGGGGGTCCCGTCCCTAGGGCTGGGGAAGCTTCCGGCGCCTTGCATCAAGCAGCACGAGGTGGAACCAGGGAGCAGCAGCTCCTGCCATGGCATAGGGGCAGAGCTCCTCTGGTTTCTACGTCAGCACGAGAAGGAGAGAGAGGATTAGAGCAGAGGAGGGAGAAGAAAAGAGGGTGTCGTGGAAACCAACACCTATGGGAAACTCGAGGAGTCCCTTGATCGTTCGGCGGGGGGAGAGAGGTACGGCGTCGAGAGCAGAGCTAGCGATCAGCACCGGTAAGGTCTTTTTACCCAGGTTCGGGCCACTTGGCGCGTAAAATCCTACTCCTACTTTGTTTGTATTATGTGCTTACTACAGGGTGATTTACTACAGTAACTTAGTAGGTGATTAGGGAGTCTCCGATCCCAAAAGGTCCAACCTCTAACAATGAGCTTTGGGCCTCCTTTTATAGGCAAAGGGGTTACCAACAGTGTGATCACGGGGTGAATAGTGAACAGTGTTCACCGCTCTACTTCTTCGGTGATGTCACGGGTAGTAAATGCCTTGTCTGACCTCTGACCTGCCGCAAGGTGGTCGCGACACGTATCCAGGTGAATTGACACCTGGGCCTTGTGCTGGCACACGAGGAATGTGTTGCAGCGGTCAGATTGTGGAAGAAAACGGGGAGGACACCTAGCGAGCGAAAAGGGGCTTGCTGGCCTAGAGTCTCTGTCGGGTGACCAGGTTACCTTCCCGGCAAAGAGGGCTTGCCGGGGGCTTTCAACACTTTCCCGACAAGGAACGCTTGCAGGGGGGATTTGCCAGTCTGCGTGAGCCAATTTCCCAGGTGGGAGATTGGCTACGGGATGGATCTGGCTGGCGGCAGCTGGACCCCGAGGTGGGACTCGGTTCTAGGGTTAGCTAGATTAGCTATATGGTTAGAATACATATAGGGATTAGTTTTAGGGGCATCTGGACCCTCCGATTAAATCGGATGGTTGGGAAAATAGGTTAGGATGACTAATTGATAAACCGAAGACGATTTGCAGTATAACGGGGTTAATCCGGACAAAACGGTCACGATCGTACATTTCGGGTTCTGGGAGGTTTCCAGACTAGGTTGCAGGCAGGTCAGTGCACTGTGCAGAGGGGCTAGGCAGGGATAAGAGGGAAAATGGGCAACCCGGCGATAGAGTTTAAAACTATGGAAAAAACGTCCGACGATGGGCCGGATATAGTGCCGCTATAGGTTTAACAGTTCGGGTATCAAATGAACTCCGATTGCGACGAAAATTGTCAGCCGGCCTACCTACACTATATTAGGACCGCACGCCAAGTTTCAACCCAATCCGAGGATGTTTATACACACTCTTAAAACAAGAATTTGAACGGTGCCGCGGGCGTGTGTGCGTGTGGTTGGTCGCAATGACGAAAATGGAGAGAGTCGACAACTAATAACGAATGCAAGTTCGAAAACTGGCGGCAACAGAGTGCCGATGCAATGCGGATGATGCGCATGATGCGATGATGAGTGCACCAAAGAAATAATCACAGGGCGACAACGGAATAAAAGGGGAATCTTCTGGAGCATCGGTCTCGGGCTACCAATATTTCTTTGAGATTTTCTGTCTTGTTTTAAAGCAATTTCTTGTCAACTGTTTGGCACCCGTGGAAGGCGCGCTGGCCCATCCATCGGGCATAATGAGGATCTGTGGACCGTGTGTGATAGTGGGCAGACACGTACACATCCGAGAACACAGGACCACGTAAGACATCCCACACAATTTCTAAAACCCTAAATAGTTGATGATTTGTTCTGATAGGCTGTGTGTTGTTGGGGAAACGGTTCTTGGTAAATAAGTATCAGCGATTGATGAAATCATCATCTATGGGTTCGGTAGTTTAATACATATCCAATGTGATTTGCTCAGTCTCCACACACATTTATGCTTTGTCTACGTAACGTGATTGCATAACCAAACTAAAAATTCAAGTACATAAGTGACTACACATAATACATTGGCACACCACAATAAACAGTTACACACATAAGAATATGATTGCATAGCCTAATTAAGCATCCAAATACATAAGTAACTACATAAATAACATTGGCAAACCTGAGTAAACTATTAGATGCATAATTTACTGTAAAAAGATGATTAAATCATATATTGCCAGGCACAGTCCGCCTTAACATCTCGTAGCATGTGTATGCGTCCTTCGTCATGAATTGGAGGTGATCCTCCTCCAGTATCATCACCCAGGCTTTCTGTCGCAGAGGCTTGTTCTATTCGGAAGTAGCCTTCATTTCTCTATAGTAGGGGTCGATGATGGACACTGTGAGGTCAACTAGGGATTCCTTGTCCTTCTTGCCACCCTAGGCTCTTCAGTGGTCATGGATGTTGACAATCTTCTAGCACAACAAGCCCAAAGTCTTGAGCACCTTTAATTAGATCGTTGATGGTGTCAACCATAGAGAAATATAGTCGGGGCTGTTGAAAAACCTGGTGAAATGATTGTAGGGTATTGTGGATAGGTAGTAGTGGTAGACAAGGACGTGATGGCGTACGGACAACTGGGCAACGACAATCTTTTGATCATGCTCGGCACGATTGCCGGTGAATGTGATGTTGAAGTCGACCACTTTGAACTTGACATCCTCAGCAAGGAACTACTCCATAGTGTGGATTGTCACCACGATCGAGTCATGGGTGTACACCACTGTGTGTTTTGACTAGATACACACCGAACTCCATTGCAGCGCCGCTAGATATCCTCTCTATATATGTCGTCGTGGGTGTGCTTATTGTGTTGTGGGCGCGGTCGAAAGGTTGAAGGAACTATGGTTCATGGCCGGGAGAATAAATGGCAGTCTGGTGTCCGAGAAAATTAGCAAGTTGAAATGGCAGTTTTGCAAGGCGTGATTCGTCGTGGAGCAAGTAACTCCATGGCGGGGACGCGCGCGGCACAACAACATGCATATGGTGCCCCAAACTTTTGACATGGCTATCCCCAACCGCTTCTAGAGCACGCGTGGAAGGGCACGAGAGCAGAGCACATAGAGGGAGGCGAGGGGCAGAGCACCCTAAGGAATGCATCAGTAGAGCGCCTGGAGGGACACAAACTCGAACCAGACCACTTTGTAGTTGTTCGCGTCAAGCAATATCTCCATAACCTGGATGGAGATCTCAACCCACATCCGATGGTTGGTGTACACCATCGAAAGTTCTGTGAACCTTCTATGTGTGTGTCCCCTACAAAAATGCATGGTGAGCTAACACTCATCATCTACAGCCGATGGGAGTGCTATTAGAGATGCACAGGATACCCTCTCTATATATCTTCTCATGGTTTTGCGTCTTAATGAAGAAATATTAATCGTCCATTGCATATTAAGGTCCAGATACTAATTTCCAGTTATTAATCGCCCATTGCATATCAAGGAAAAAATTGTCCTACCAATATGCGAGTCTCATAAGATGTCATTTGACTGATTGCATCACAAATGACAGAAATATTCCAACCATTCAAATTATAACACTACAAGGTTCAAATTCGAAAATTACAAGGTTCTAACTCATATTCGAAATGAAACGCATGATATGCAAATTTTTTGTCATCGTTGATTAGCTCACTTGTCCGCGTTGATCAGCTGAATCTGAACATATGGGAGGTTGAGACTAACATTACAACTAGTTTTGCCACTTCAATATTTCGGCAAAGGGATCCTCCACTGACTTGTCATGTATGGCCTTGACATAAGGAATTCCAATTAGTCTATCAACTGAAGTTACAGAATGAAACTAAGCTTCTCAAGAGTCTTCTTCATTTAGCCATAGTTGCCGACACTGATCAACAAACCATTCTTTTTTGCACGATAAATGTAAGGCAAATCTCATTACCTTCAGCACACTTCCTCTCACAACGAAGAACATTGTGAATATAATCTCCAGTAAGGTCCCTCGGTATGAGTTCAAAGTAATTTCTGAGATATGGAGATCAAGGAATTCGAGGGGATTATTATATTGCATCACATTTGCATTGCTTGGCCTAATCGTATCTGTGAAACAAGAGAATATGTATTAGTGCTTGAACACACAAGGGACCTCTATTCTATTTGCAGGGTTTCAAAAATTGTAGCCCCTTCTGGTTATCATTTAACAAGAAAGGAGCATCACCGTCATATATAGCTTCTTCCCGCTTGGGAAGCATCTTATAAATCTAATGCTTGGTCCAGGTCAGGGCACATAGACTATAGTGCCAAGACCTTCACTATGCGTAGATACATGGTTGAGCTTGTCAAAATCATTTTCTTGATGAAAAACGGACATACATATTGAAAATATAAAAAAATTTGAGAAGGAGAAGAATGTGATTGTTGTATGTAGATGGTTGTGGATCCAATAACAAGTTAAAAGAAGTTGACATGCAAGTAGCCAAACACTATCAACTTTGGCGCATAAATGACCCTTATTCTTGTTGGACCTTGGTGATCAACTACAAGTAATCTCTCAAGTAAGGGAACGTCCTCAGTGACCATTTGGTGATTCACCTTGTGTGATCTCCTGTTGCGGAACTAACAATACACAAAAATTGTCCGAAGACTCATGGAGGGGATGTGGAGGATACTCAACTCATTGATTGCTTGAAGATGAAGGTTCTCAAGTGTAGTTTAGTTGCAAAGCAGGCGCTCCATGTCTACCGCAGGGATGCTAACGGAGATGAGCATGATGTACTTTAGTCAAGGGTGAAAGCGAACAAGCTCGACGTAATATGGGGGAAATGCTACTTCCGGAACCTGGCGATGCGCAATGTTGGCACGAGGCACAACGAGGAGGGTGGCAACAAGCTCATATGTACATCATTAAAAGTGATATCCTTGACATGATCTATGGCGGTTGATAAGAACCACTCCTCAAGCTTGGACATTGAAACCGAACTTGCCCATGGTAAGACTTCTAATTTGGCCATGGTGCGTCCCGAAGATCCGGGTCATTGCATCCAACTGTTTGCGACAACAATTATAGAGCATGTGTTCGTCGATGAGGTCAAGAGGGGTGTACCTCCATATGGTGCGCCACCGCTGGGAGTGGATGTTTTACCACATGCCATCTTCGATTCGGACAAGGGAGATGATGACTATTAACATAACATCTTGGAGGATGCTACTGAAGTCTAGGCCTTCCGGATGCACTTGCAATTCTGTCTTGACCCGCGTACGCTTGTTGACCGCCACCTCTTGATATTTGGAGTTTCGTCAGTGGCGACACATTGTGACATGAGTAGAGAAGTGGCAGGATACGGAATATGTAGTTAGAACATGGAAACAGAATAGTGTATTGGTAATTAGAAGTAACTCGCTGGAAACATACCTAACATATTTAGAAAATGAAATTCCAATTGTTTACTTAAATACTACACAATTACTTTTAGATTGCTATGCAAGTCAATATGTAGAAAAACAAAAGAACACTTACTACAAACAAAGTCGGGACAGATGATATCGTCTGTGATATTAGAATTTATCGTTGGATCAGTCCCTTTTGGGTGCACTGTAATTTTAGGGCCATCTTTCAGTACTGAGAACTTCAAAATTTCTATCCGAAGGCACATTTCAAAATACTAGGAAAATCTTCATCAAGTTATATAGAAACAACAATTGTAAATCCATGGTTTATGTTCAATATGACATCCTTGGAGACTTCAGCGATCTAAAGGCCATGATTTTGTACAACAGTTGTTGTTGGAAAGCAAGAGATGTACTGTAGAAATTCATAAGATTGTTAAAGAATAGAGTAACATGATAATATGGGAGTAATTAAAAGAACAATACGTCAGTTGATGTCAAAGGACAAAAAACATATATAAACATATAAGGTAACCGTGTGTCATGCAAATATGAGAGTAACCAAAAGAACAATACAACATTAATTTGCCTAATATAGAATAAAAAAATCCCTCTTTGACATATATGTTGCATGTGGCACCTTTTATCCAAAATCAGCAATATATAGTATAGCTTCCAAAAAATATAGACCATGCCAACCAAGGTAGTGTAAGGCCGAGCATATCGTGCACTTCATCAAGTCATCTGGTACGGTGAGATGCATCTTCTCGGCTGTCTGGCCGATGCCAAATAGCCTTGATTTATCCTTGCACTCTACACTCCATGAATGAAAACCTTCAAATCAGGAAGAAGAAAATTGAATACATGGTGATTTCGATCGTGTGATTAAAAGGGGAAGATGGACTCAGATAAGATATGAGTGAATATTCCGGTAAATTAATTACCTGATTCTCCATGAGGAAAGTCAAACCAGTACTAAAGATTCCCAAATTGGGCGGAGTTAGGTCGACGACAAGTAGAGTCGAGAAAGTCAATTCGAATAGGTTGGGGCAAGCGGTAGTGGGGAAATGTGGTGGATTTTAGCGGAAATGAGTGGCAGCGACAGAGGTTGAGCTAATTGCTTAACACGGAGATAGGCGATGAAATGCAGAGTTGCGGAGGAGTGTAGGTGCTACTGGGACCGGAAGAGGGGTTGGAAGGGTTGAAGGTTTTGTGGTGTGAGGGTGGTGAGGGTTTTCTGTCCCAAAATAATGTGCTTCTAAAGCAACAGTAGGTAGACCAAACCTTGTATGATAATTGTAAATATCACTCAGAACAATGTGCTTCAGAGGTAAGAGTTTGATAGACTCAACGGTATGTGATGAATCGTAAATGTAACTCTCGAAAAAATTATACTCATGTGTGAGGGAGAACCGTGGGGATGCATTCGATCTGTGTACATCCTGTGGTGTAGACGTGCGATCCGTGGGGATGCGTTCCAACCCATCACAACACAAGTGATGTGACACAATGGAAGTCATCACACACAGTTCCAATCTGGGGGAAAATTACCCATGCCTAACATTCATCCTAGTTGGACCGTATGTGGTAAGAAAAATAGACAACTCCAACACGAAGTTGTGCATGTTATCGGCAGACGGTTTTTAGTATAAAACTGCGTGCAAGATCAAAAACAACACATAGATGATTCACGCTATAAGTTGTGTATCCTATGGAAAATCATAGGTTCGTCTAGGACAAACATAAAATTGAATCAACCAAACTTATTGTAGATCAATACTGCATAAATTCCACTATTAGTTCGTTACACATAGTCTAACCAAGATGTAGTTGAACCAATGAACATATATACTCAAACATAGATATAATATGCACAAACTAGCTCATCTCCATGTTTGATCTGTAAGATTCTTGAGGTACTTAGTGTATTTGTCGTGTGCCACCCTACGTGAATACTTTGAATTGAAGGAGTCAACGACTTGTCTTCTTGCATGCACCAAAACACTTGCATACATGTTGTTAGGCTGTTGGTTGTAGAATAGCCATCCATAGTCCCATTCTTCTAGTCACACCTGTTATGATTTCCATCCCTAACATCCCCGAACTTTTGTCTCTTTAACCTCTCCTAGACATCGTCATCCTCGCTGTCGACATCGTCAGATTGAACCTATACATATAGTCAAAAATGGGACATTACTATATTTTATATTGGTCAGCAAGGCAGAGTTTATGAAACATAATATATGCTGTGATAACATGAACCGTAAATCCTCAAGTGATCTTGATGACATAATTGCATAAATTGAGAGCACAAAACTTAGTCCAATGTCATTAACTCATACATGCCTTAAATGCATGAACTGTTAATTTTCAAACAATATAGGTACATTCAAGTAAGTACTCCATGTCAAAAATTAGGATTACGATCTCACGGAAATTTTCCTAGATAGATCCAAGCATTTTGGTTTAATTTTATTAGCACAATCATCTTTGTATATAACAATTTGGAAAACAATCAGCACAATCATCTATGTTGGCCATTCAAATGGATTATTAGATCTAGCTACAAATTAGTAGAACAATCACTTACCCTAAATGGAATATTAGCAAAATTCTTTGTAGAGACCGACCAATTAAACACTAAACTGAGAAGACCAAGTATCTATTTCCCCAAAACACTAAACGGAGACTAATCGGTTCTCCGACGGAGTGATCGGCGCCATTGGAGTGGTTGTCGGACTTGTTGTGGATCATTGTATGGCTCCTACGGGGGAAGCACAATAGTAGAAATGATTTCAAGGGCTTTATG
Source organism: Hordeum vulgare subsp. vulgare (assembly GCF_904849725.1). Classification (NCBI taxonomy): domain Eukaryota; kingdom Viridiplantae; phylum Streptophyta; class Magnoliopsida; order Poales; family Poaceae; genus Hordeum; species Hordeum vulgare. The sequence goes on from NC_058519.1 coordinate 302,376,195, forward strand.
TTATCCCGACGAGACCTCATCTGCGATGACGGTAATCTTTGTGCCCAGCTTCACATTGTGCTTAGCTGCTTCGCCGGCCCCGGCGGCGGCCACTCCCTCCCATGATTTGCTTCGGTGCCATCTAATGCATTTGAGAGGGCGGTGATGACTGAGAACAACGATGAAGGCTAAGAACGGCATCGAGGATGTATGGACAAAGGGAGTATTGTGTGGGTAGAAAGAATGGGGAGTGCGGGAACCATTTAAAACTACCGGCTCGGGCGCCATTAATATGAGGCGGTTGGGAGGGATGAGGGTGGTAGTCAAAGGGTTGGCTCGCCTCCCGGTCATCATGCATAATGGACTGCCCCGTCCCTACCATCAATTCACACCCATGGTAGCATGTCTCCTAGGGGACTATGAAACAAACATGCCCCCCGTCAATTCACACGCCTTCTCGCATGCCTCCCAGTCAGCCTAAGTGGAGGCCTGCTAGCATGCCACCCGTCAAATCAAACCTACTCGCTCGAAATGCATGATCTATATTGTTTTCCTTTTTGAGGATTAATTCCGCCGCTTCATTATTACAAAACCGAAGCTATGCCACATACATTGTTATTCGAATGCCCAACGATTGATTTGATAAACATGTTGCGGTGTTAACGTGATAGTTTTGTGTTGCATCTATAAATAAGTCCCCGTTTGCAAGAAGCTTAGATGAAAACTTGTCTACAATTGGACACATTTTTACCACGACATATTGGTTCTACATATATAATGACAACCTATCAATGTTTCATGAATTCTAGCTTAGATGGGGATATACTGGATTGTGAAAACAAAGATTCTCATTGTTTCCGTCTGAGGCATGATGCCGAGATGTTTAAAATATATTGTATTTTCTTGTATGGGGACTAAACATGCACCCAAGTCACAAATTTTCTAACCCTAGTTCAACTTTGAAATTTCCAAATGAAATCACTAGGGAATCAATTAATGTATAAAAATGTCTTAATATTCTAAAAAAAATATTTTTTAACATGGCATTCTTATCGTGACATGTTCACTACAGAAAAAGTTTAACTTGCATGCCTAAAAGTGGGGATGGTGGTGGGATGGACTGGTTGGGGGTAATGAGGGCATCAATACCAGTGTTACACACACAAACCCTATTGCCATAGATAGTGTACCAATTACTAGAGCTCGCACATGCCAATTGAATTATCAGGTACTTTCGCTCCTTGGAAATCTTTCTATTATTCATGATCATATAATGCTGCCAAAGTAGATACTTTATTTTTTACTTATGAATGAAGGACCTAGGATGGACAGAAAGGATGGCCATTGGAGTAGGATCAAGCATGGATAAGAAGGTGCATCTGTGGTACACAGCAATGGAGTTTCGAGTGGTGATTTTCGCACTTTGAAGTCACCATAGATTACAAGTACGGTATAGCTGCAACTTCACGTCATTAGTTTGTGTCCCACGACCAGACCAAGATGTCATGGAACCCCACTTTCATCAATAAAGCTTCCCTCTTATAGTCTCAATTTGCAGATTACAATTTCAGTTTCTTGCTTGTTCTTCATTTGCATGCAGGAATCAATTCCTCGTGGTAAGGTTGATTGTGCTCCAACATGGTAAATAACCTCTCGGAGTTGGTTTAGCAATTGCTAAGCAGGGACATCCTCACACGTTCATAGTCAGATAATCAAAGTCAACTATGCCATAAACTATAGTCGCATCTCTTCGAAAGACATGGACAACATCGCCTCTCTCAAGTGGTATCAGATTTCCACGTTGCTCAATAAGATTTGACCAGTTTTTCATAGTTTAGATTGCATTTGTCTCCATACCTACAGTGCATGAAAAATCAAAAAATAGAGTTATATCATCCTAAGTCAACTAGTTGTTACATCATCATGCCAAGTTAGTGGTTGAGCATCTAGTTCATTAGAGTTTAGAGTTCCATTCACCAATCGTCATGCCACAACCGCACCAACTTGATTGCATCTACCATATACCACCACCACACCATCTTCATCACATCTACCATATACCACCACAGAACCATCCATCATCGTTGTTTCCATATACCAACATCATCATCTTCATCACATTTGCCATATACCACCACCACACCATCTTCATTGCATCTGCCATATACAAGCATGACACCATACTTACTCATCGCTTCCACATACCACCATTATCATCACCATGGCATATACCACCAGCACACCATCATCATCACCATACATATCCCACCAGCACACCATCATCATTGCCATTGCCCTATAATACCACCGCCGCAATCACGCCAATCCGAGTCCATCACATATTAGCTTTGTTTTTGAGATCCATCTGTTTTTTGAATGTTTCATTGTCGTAGCACATTTCGAATTTCATCAATTATCTCTTCAGGCCCAAAATTTTAAAAAAACACAGCACTGAAAAACAATTCTCGCTATCCTATTCTTAGATGTATTAGATCGTTTTGAGATAGACAGATTGGTAGAAAATATTTTTTGAGAAGTGTCTAGTTTTTGCTCCAAGCGTCCAGAAAAAAGTTAATTTGTTTCGTGCCAATCCAATTTTTAGACATTCAGAAGAGTTTTGAGACACTCCCAATTATGGTGATATTCTAAAGGAAACAAAACTGATCGCAAATAAAGAGGCACAAAAAATAATCAGAGTGTGCTTTTCCCTTGGTTAGACATTAAAAAGAGTTTTGTTGGTCTTCTAGGCTCGCATCTCTAGTACAGTATAGCCAATGACCAGCATGGTACCGTCGTTGAGCGTCTTTTCAACTTTGCATCTCTGAACTAATTATTGCTCACCTTTTTTCTACCATATTATAAGACTTCCCATCTGCACATACATCTCCTTCGTGTGTTTGACACCACTTGACAATCGCTTTATCCAAGCTTTGAGAGCCTTGACTACAACAGTTGCCGATCACCGCCTACTTTTGGGTAAGAACTGGTAAAAAGTTGAGATTTTCTTGATGGATTTGTGACACACCACTACCACCGTATCCTAGTAATATGTAGGTTCATATTATTTTGTGTTCCTATTGATACTAACCATGCGTGGATCACAAGCTCAAGATATTCACTACGAGTGCATGACCAACTAGGAGCTCTATGATAACTTCCAGCAGATGATGGGTGTCACATCCCTGATCCCTATTACAGTCTAGCAAGTTGTGCTCATGTCTTCTTCTTTGCATCTAAGAAAATGAAATGAAATCCAAAAGCAAAGCAAAACCTAGCAACTCTATATTCAAAATCTTTTCAATTCTGGTGGCAAATTAAAGTTTTCAAAAGGGCCAATAGAAAAGTTCATCTTTTGTGATAAATGTTGAAAACTAAATATCAGGGGTAAAATATATTTTCAAAGTGCTTTTGGCATTTTATTTTGAAGTTAAAATCTACTGAAATCAACTATATAATTGATTTCAAATATTTCAAAGTTTTCGAAAATGCAGAAACTTTTATATATGTTTGGAAATATTCCAAATAACATTTCAGTATGTTTCAAACTATTTTAGGAATAGTTTGTAGCAAAAAATAAAATAAAACAAAGTCAGAAAGGAATTAACAAAAAACTGAAAAGGAAAGAAAATAGAAAATACCTATCTAACGCTTACCTTGGCCCAGGCCCAGCCTCCCGGGTCGTCTACCTTGTGCCAGTCGGCAGCAGGAGGTGGCCGCCGCCTCCTCCGGCGCGGCCACGCACCTGCATGCCTGCCTGGCCGCAGCTTCGCGCACGAGAGGAAGGGATAAGCCTCCCGCGACCTCCTCCCGTGCTCTCCCCCTCTCCATTCGCTATCCTACGCCACTTCTCTCGGCTGCCATTAGAGCCGAGCTCGAGCTCAAGCTGGCCGTCGCTCCGACCGTCCTTCCTCTCCTCCAAGCCTCGCAGAAGCTCCGCCAAGACGTCCTGAATCTTCCCATCTAGCCACACGACACCGAGGGTCCCTGAATCACCGGATCGCCGTCATCTTCAACCTTCGGCCGCCAAGCTCGCCGCCGTCGATTCATCGTCCCCAGGCCATCCCCGAGCCAGCTTTCGTCGCCTCTACCCTCTCTGTGATCTTAGGGATCCATTCCCATGCTTTTCCCCTTCGTTCTCGAGCTCTAAGCCCCGATTCCACCGGAGCCCGATGAGATCCGCCGCGGGACCTCGTCGCTGGTAGCTCTCCGGTGATCGGCTGGTCGTCCTGAAGCTACCAACAGCTTCAGTGCAACGCGTAGATGCCGTAGGAGCTAAGCCCTACCCCTTTTAGCCACTGGTTTGATGACCTCGACCTGGCCCGAGCTCCGGCAGCCGTCGAGCTCGTCGCCGGCGTCATCCCCGGCCATCTTAGCCCCTGCGTTGTGCAAACATGGAACCGCGGTCGTCTACTTGTTCGTTTGGTGCCCTTCCCCGCTCGTTTGGTCACCGGAAGGAGAAACCCGACGCCCTCCGCCGTTTTGTTGGTCGCCGGAGCCTTGCCGCCGGTGGTTTTGACCACATCACAGGTGGGGTTGACTCCCCTGAGTCTCTAACAAGTGGGGCCAGCCCCCTCACTAGTTAAGTTTAGTCAAAAATAAAAATTATATTAAAAGTCAAATAGTCACTAACATGTGGGTCCAGCTTTGTTAATTAGCTAATTAAGTTTAAACTTAAACTAAAAACTGGCCAGAGTCACTGACTAGTGGGTCCCACTGGTCAGGTTTGACTTTCAAGGGCCGGCGGACCTGCTAATGTCATGCTGATGCAATAAATCTAATTCTGGATTTAATATAATTCCAGAATAATTGCAAAATTTGGAAATTCATAGAAAATTGAATATAACTCCAAATCAGACAAATAATATATGCAAATTGATCAAAAAAATTCAATGAACACAATGGTGCTACTTTCATGCATGAAAAATAATGTTATGAAACAACATAAGGTCAAATAAATATATCATTTCAAATAATATTTGAATTTAGGTTTCAAACCAAGTGCAAACTAAGGTTCCACCAACCACATTGAAACATATCACCGTTCATTTCATGCCATGTTCATGCATCATGATTGTTGCATATGATTGATATTGAATGTATGTTGTTATTCGGTAGGCCCCACCCCTTCGGATACGACTGATTATCTGACTGACGGATATCACCCCTCTGCTGAACAACAAGGCAAGCAACCATTTTTGATCATCTCGATAAATCCCATGTTCTCGCTCCTGCTCTTACTTATTGCATTAGGTCAAAATGGTTTCAATACTTTTACCACGTTAGTTGAACCCACTTCCTTTGCATGACCTGTCCTTGTCACAGTAAATAGCTGAACCTTGCAACCTAACATCCCTAGTCGATGCTTGGGCCTTGATGTGCCATATCCTGCTATGCTTGAGCCTTGATGTGCCATATCCTGCCATATGCTTAGAGTTGTGTATGGTCTATCATCTGGGTGATGAACAGGATCGTGAGAATGTGTTCAGTTAATAAAGGTTGTGTGTTGAACCTGATTTGGTAAAGGTACCGGTGAAAGGCTACGTAGGAGTACATGGCGGGTTGTTTCATTGGAACCGTCCTTAGGAACTGAGTTCCGTGTATGTAATCCAAGACAAGATACTACCACATGTTGGGCCCTAAAATCTGACCCCACTCGACTTATTAATCGCTTAGTGCTCGGTCCTGGACTTATAATCCCATGTTTATAGTCATGCTGGAGGCCGTGCATAGTGCTGACCTTAAAGCTGGGCTATGATGCGGTAGGCAGTGGCACGATGTACCAAGTGGCACCAGGATGGTGGGCTTGGGAACCCTACGCACATCGTTTGGGTCCATGGCGGAAACCTTGGTCGGACTTCCGTGCGGGTTACCCTCAGATAGGCGATAAACCTAGACTAGGTATTAGCGTGGTTAAAGGTCGTGGCCGACTCCCTCGTTGGGCTTCCGCTTGAAGGTTGCCGAGGTGCATGACATGCACATAGCGATAAGTGGCGAGAGCGTGTGTGAATAAGTACACCCCTGCAGGGTTATGATTTATTCGAATAGCTGCGTCCGCGGATATGGACTACCTGGAAACATAGATTGTTTATAGACAACTATAATGGCTACTCATAAAAATGTCAAGATAAGTGTGAGTGTCGTGGATGGCATTTCCGTAGGGTGACAGAATGATTCCATGATGGTGTATTGATGTGGAGTTAGTGGACTCGTCTGCGAGAAAACAAAGTTGATAAAACTATTTAAAATGTAGTTCGTCTAGCCAAGAGTCAAAGCTGGCTTTCTGCATGAAACCCCACAACTCCTTATTGATACATTGCATGAGTAGATAGAATATCCTAAAGTCTTGATGAGTACTTTTGTACTCACGTTTGCTTAATAATTTGTTGCACAGGTTGTTAAGGACCCTAATGGTGGTTTCTATCTAGATGTTGACGACCACGAGTAGCTGGTGTCCCAGCTACGATCTGGCCCTAGGTTGGGTCTGTCGATAGTCAGGCCATGTGCCTTTTATCCTTTCCTTCTGTCTGTACTCAGAGAGTTTTAATCTTCCGCTGGCTTGTATGACTTCTTTGAATGACTTGTGATGATGGGACGTGAGACCCCTATCTGTGTAAGATTATGTGAGGCTCTTCCGAGTCTTCTAAATAAAGTTTGTATGTTTATGGTTACGTTGTGATGCCATCGATGTATCTATGCATATCGGGTATGCCATGTGTACGTGTGTTGTACTTGATATGTATCGGGTTCGAACACCTAGTCGTATGCCTTAGTAGCACTCTTTACGGGGAAATGCCCCTTTGTGTTTCCACCGAGCCATGGTAGTTCGCTACTGCTACGGACATATTGGTTGACCGGCATGTGTCCTTCTTAGCTATTGTGTTTGTCCCTTCAGGGAAATGTCACGCGGTGTAATGGAGTCCTTGTAGCTTGCTACGACTCGTCTACACTCGTTGATGACCGACATCTGCTTTGCTGGGTCATGTATGCCTGTCCCTGTACGGAACTGCCACTTGAGTTTATGACTAGACATGTCGACCTGGGTTCTTTGACATGAGAATGCTAGCGACACAATTGCATACGCGAGTTAAAAGGCGCAAACGGTCCCGGCTAAGGTAAGGTTGCAGCCGTGGGGATAACCGTGCGTGAGACCGCAAAGGGATGTGATGTGTTACATGCTGGATTCCTATTGCTTAGGATCGGGGTCCCGACAGCGTGTTATCAGAGCCTGACTGACTGTAGGATTACTAAGCCAAACTGGTCGAAGTTGAGTCTAGAATTGATTTAGTTATATATAAGGGAATTGTTTGTGGAAGGGAACGTAAGAGTCTTGCTTCTCTTCTCAAGTTATTCTTTTCTGGTCATCCTCGTCTTTTCCGCGGGGTGTAAGAACTAGGTTACTTATCTTTCTCTCAGGATAGTGTATTGCTGATCGGTAGATTATAGAACAACGAGTTGTGAGTTACTCCGGGTTTCCTTTTATTCCAATGGAAAGAAAGTAAGTTTTGATGACCATGGAATTAAACTTGATAGTTGAGTGGTTATGCTATCCTATCTGTGTGGGTTGTCTCAAAATTGTTTTTTAGCATTTACAGCTATTATGCTGCCCAATTTTGTCTCCAGAGCTCTAATGCCTTTGCATTACTCTCTATTTTCATATGTCCGGCCGTCCTTCTCATCAGGTGGTCCTTCTGACTAGGTGCATTGATGTGCCGGGTCATACAGCTATGCTAGTAAGGATGATGTCAGTAGCCGGTTACCGCTGGTACCCCGAGTATATAGTGCAGGAGCAGTACCGAGATTTTAATCAGAATCAGTATCTTTACACTGTTAGGGTATTCCCAAATTACCCTGGAGCTGAGGAGCCGATCCATTGGTCTTACGGATTGGGGGTTACTGTTGACATGGTAGTACAAGATGTTGCCTATTCAATGTTGACCATCATGAGGGCCAGACATGCACTGCTGCGGAATTCAGAGTTCTCCTATGTTCCTGCCTCTCAGCGAGGAGAAGAAGGATACCTCAGTGGGGTCTACTTTGATTCCTCTATGGAGGATCTGCTGCTGCAGTCCACCACTGAGATGCTAGAGAATAGAGACAAGGATGCTTGTGCCCTTCATATGGAGCTTTATGCTACACGTGCCCGTCTATGGACGGCTTTGACACAGCTGGCACCTATAGTCCAGACAGGGTATGGGGACATGGAGATGTTGAACCCTGTTAGGACCCATCTTCTGGCTCATGTTGACTGGCCTGCTATAGGAGGAGTCACCCCTCTTCGGGGACCTCTACTACCACCAGTCAGGGGACCAAGGCCACACCCGTGTCCTTACGGTTCCCAGGGGTCTCAGGCTCGAGTATTTCCTGATCCACAGGTTGAGCTCCCAGGTCATGGAGGCAACCTTTATGAGATGTTCTATGCGGATGCCTGAACCCGTGAGTGGAAGAGTAGTATGGTAGTAGCTGTACGTCCAAAGTCCTGTGTGTTTTGTGGAATATGCTTGTGTCGTGAGATGAATTCTGGAGGCATAGATAAATAATGCATAGGAAGCTTGGAAGCCTCTAATGAGTAGTATCATCTTTTCAGTAGTTTGATCTTCGGGTTGAGGTTGTACGGAATATTGTAATGGTGTGTATGAGCCATGGTGTATATATAGAAGTTGCTTGTTACCATGTTGTTCGGATGTTCATTTCCGCATTCCATGTGTCTAGTGCATTCTTAATCCATAGCTGGTATTGATGTTGATATTGGTCTAAGTTGTGAGTGTGTTTGTCAAGATGGTGTTCACCAGGTTGAACCTTGCCCCTGCCCATGACCAGGGAGAGGGTAGTCAAGCACCCCAGGAGGAATTGCCTCACCCGCCTTCTCTGGAGGAAGTTATGCTTGAGGCAGAAAGAAACAAAAGGGAGACCAACCGTCAGCTAGAGCGTATTCAGCAAAATACGACTCGTCAGCCGAGGAATAATGTAGTGTCCCTCAATGACTTCGTGAAGCTGAATCCTCCGAAGTTCCATCACTCCGTCCATCCCCTCGAGGCTGATGACTGGTTGTGCAGTATATCGCGCAAGATTCGCTCTGCAAATGTTTCTGAGGCCGACAAGGTGACCTTTGCGGCGTACTTTCTAGAAGGACCCGCCAATCTGTGGTGGGAGACCTTTGAAGCTATGCGTCCTGCCGGACCAGCAGCCACATGGGCAGACTTTAGTGCAGCCTTCCGTCTGCACCATATTCTAGAGGGTCTAATGGACAGAAAGAGAGAGGAGTTCTGTGCATTCACCTAGGGGAAATTGACTGTGGATGCTTATAGCCGCGAGTTCGGTAACCTCGCCCGCTATGCAACTGAAGAGGTGTCAAGTGATGCCAAGAAGCAAGCAAGATTCCGCAAGGGTCTGAGCCCTAAACTTCGTCGTGATCTGCACCTCCACGAATGTACAAGCTTTCAAGCTCTTGTCAACAAGGCGATCAGTGCCGAGACTGGTCATACTGACTATGAAGCCACGAAGAAGCACTTTCGTGACTCTGGCTCATCATCTGGCTCCGTGTTCCCAAAACGCAAGCTGTGGGTTCCGAATAGCTCTCTGTCTCCAAGATACACCCCGAGGCCATCCTATGTGGCGCCTCAGGCGAATCAGACCAACCCTCCAGCAAAAACCTATGGTGGTCTAGCTAGCAATGCTGCACCATGTGTCAATCAGGTGATCTGTTACAAGTGTGGACAACCAGGGCACTACTCACGAGAGTGTCCTCGAAATATGGGTGCCAAGCAAGCTGGAAAGTCCGTTGGGCAAGCCAAGTCGGGCAAAGCTTACTATGTGAAGCCAACTCCTGCACGTGTCCGTGTGAACTATGTTTCAGCAAAAGAAGTTGCAGAGGATCCTGACGTCATATTAGGTACGCTCCTTGTCAATCATCTCCCAGCGTCTGTTCTTTTTGACACTGGGTCATCTCATTCCTTCATTTCAGAAAGTTACGCACAGTTGCATAACATGTCCTTTTGTGATATGCCAATCCCATTGGTTGTCCAAACCCCTCGTAGTAAGTGGCAAACCTCCAGGATAACCTATGAAAATGAAATTCTAGTAGACAGTCTAGTTTTTCTAGAATCTTTCATAGCCCTGAAATCTTCGGATATCAATATCATCTTGGGTATGGACTAGATGTCAGCTCATTATGCCAAGATTGATACACATTCTAGAAATGTTCAGCTTACCCATCCCTCGGGTGAGATAGTCAATGTCTCTACTCGAGTTGCCAAACGCCAACTCTATTCCCTCAATGCCAACCCTATTCCAGAACTTGCAGACATTCCGGTAGTCCGTAACTTTCCGGATGTTTTTCCAGAAGAACTGCCAGGAATTCCACCTCACAGGGATGGAGAATTTGTGATAGACCTTGTTCCGAGAACCGTTCCAATAGCCAGAAGACCTTATCAGATGGCACCCCTAGAGCTAGTTGAACTTAAGAAGCAACTAGATCAGGCCTTGAATAAAGGTTTCATTCGTCCTAGCTCTTCTCCTTGGGCTTGTCCCGTCCTCTTTGTCAAGAAGAAAGACGGAACAGATCGGAAGGTTGCACATTATCGACCAGTTAACCTGGTCACCATAAAGAACAAGTATCTGCTCCCCAGGATCAACGACAAGTATGATCAGCTTTCTGGATCCTCAGTCTTCTCTAAAATGGATATGAGGTTGGGTTACCATCAAATCAAGATGAAGAACGGGGACATTCCAAAAACGGCTTTTGTTACTCGTTATGGCCAATACGAGTACACCGTCATGTCCTTCGGTTTAACCAATGCCCCAGCCACCTTCTCTCGCTTGATGAATTCAATCTTCATGGAGTATTTGGATAAATTCGTCGTGGTATACCTCGATGATATTCTCATCTACTCGAAGAACGAACAAGAACATGTCGAGCATCTAAGGCTGGTATTGATGAAACTTCGAGAGCATTGCCTTTATGCCAAGTTTTCAAAATGTGAATTTTGGTTACCAGAAGTGACCTATCTAGGCCACGTAATTTCTGGTAAGGGTATTGCTGTCAATCCCGAGAGAGTTCAAGCCGTCCTTGATTGGACTCAACCTGAATCGGTTAAGCAAGTTAGGAGTTTTCTTGGTCTAGCGAGCTATTGTCGCCACTTTGTCGAGAATTTCTCCAAGGTTGCAAAGCCTCTAACTAAACTCCTCAAGAAAGATAAAAAGTTCGAGTGGACACCACAGTGTGAGCATAGTTTTCAGGAACTGAAAAGACGCCTCACTTCCGCACCTATGTTGCTACCACCAGATTTCTCCAAGGACTTTGTTATCTTTGCGACTTCTCGCGACAAGGATTAGGTTGCATTCTCATGCAGGATAGTCATGTGATTGCATACACATCTCGACAGTTGTGTCCACATGAGGATAACTATCCCACACATGATCTTGAGCTTGCAGCTTTAGTGCATGCACTTAAAACCTGGCGACATTACCTTCTTGGTAATTGTTGCAAAATATTCACTGATCACCAAGGTCTGAAATATATCTTCACCCAGCCGGATTTGAATCTCAGGCAAAGATGGTGGGTTGACTTGATCACGGATTACGACTTAGGGATAACTTACACCCCGGGGAAGGCCAATGTTATGGCTGATGCACTAAGTCGTAAGTCTTATTGTAACAACCTGATGCTACAACGAGGTCAACCACATCTCTATGAGGAATTTCGGAAGTTAAATCTTCACATTGTTCATCAAGGATTCCTTTCTAACCTGGTGGTGAAGCCTACTCTTAAGGATCAAATCATAGTTGGCCAGAAGTGTGATAAGGGTATATCATGGATCAAGGAGAATATCATTAGCGGAAACGCTAAGGAATTCTCCATGAATGATCAAGATGTTGTGTTCTTCTAGAATTGTCTAGTGGTTCTTAGGAATTCACAACTAAGGCAGTTGATCCTTAAGGAGGCTCATGATTCTCCTCTCACCATTCATCCTGGTAGTACTAAGATGTATCAGGACCTACGCCAGAGGTTTTGGTGGACTAGGATGAAGAGAGAAATTGTTGAGTTCGTTGCTAACTGCGACGTCTGTCGTCGAGTTAAGGCAGAACATCAAAGGACTGCTGGCACTCTTCAACCTTCAGCTATTCCTGAATGGAAATGGGATAAAGTCAGTACGGATTTCATCACTGGATTTCCAAAGACCAAGAAAGGAAATAATGATATCTTTGTGGTCATTGACCGTCTTTCCAAAGTAGCTCATTTTCTTCCAATTTGTGAGAGTATAATAGCTACCCAGCTAGCAGAGTTATATATCACTAGAATAGTGTCTATTCATGGTGTTCCTCTAGAGATTAACTTAGATCATGGAAGTATTTTTACTTCTAGCTTCTGGGAGAGTTTTCAGAATGCTATGGGGACTCACTTATCTTTTAGCACTGCTTTCCATCCTCAATCAAGTGGTCAAGTAGAAAGAGTGAATCAAATCCTAGAAGATATGCTCCGAGCTTGTGTTATATGGTCCGGATATGATCCAGGATGCAGAAGAGCAAGTTCGCATTATTTGTGAAAAGTTGAAAACTGCCCAGTCTCGTCAAAAGAGCCAATATGATCGTCATCATAAAGCTGTGACCTTTGAAGTTGATGAGAAGGCTTACCTTCGGGTTACACCTCTGAAGGGTACCCATCATTTCGGTATCAAGGGCAAGTTGGCTCCTATTTATATCGGTCCTTTTCGCATTCTTGCCAGACGAGAAGAAGTTGCCTACCAATTGGAACTTCCTCCGCATCTTTCCAAGGTTCATGATGTATTCCACGTGTCGCAACTCAGGCGTTGCTTTTCGGATCCTATCCGTGAAGTGGACCACGAAACGCTTGATCTCCAAGATAACCTTTCATACCCAGAATACCCTGTTCGTATTCTAGATCAAGTTGAGCGTACCACTCGACGTCGAAACATCAAGTTTCTTAAAGTTCAATGGTCAAATCATTCTGAAAAAGAGGCAACATGGGAAAGAGAGGATCGTCTTCGACTTGAGTATCCCGTGCTATTCCCGATGACTTCCAAATCTCGGGACAAGATTCCTTTGAGTGCGGGTCAGTTGTCTCATCCCTGATCCCTATTAGAGTCTAGCAAGTTGTGTTCATTTCTTATTCTTTGCATCCAAGAAAATGAAATGAAATCCAAAAGCAAAGCAAAGAAAACCAAAGCAAAACCTAGGAACTCTATATTCAAAAGCTTTTCAATTCTGGTGGCAAATTAAAGTTTTCGAAAGGGCCAATAGAAAAGTTCATCTTTTCTGATAAATATTGAAAAATAAATATCAGGGGTAAAATAAATTTTCAAAGTGCTTTTGGCATTTGATTTTAAAGTTAAAAGCTAGTGAAATCAACTATATAATTGATTTCAAATATTTCAAAGTTTTCAAAAATGCTGAAACTTTTATATATGTTTGGAAATATTCCAAATAACATTTCAGCATGTTTCAAACTATTTTAGGAATAGTTTGGAGCCAAAAATAAAATAAAACAAAGTCAGAAAGGAATTAACAGAAAGTGGAAAGGAAAGAAAATAGAAAATACATATCTAACGCTTACCTTGGCCCAGGCACAGCCTCCCCTGCCGTCTACCTTCTGCCAGTCGGCAGCAGGAGGTGGCCGCCACCTCCTCCGGGGCGGCCACGCACCTGCGTGCCTGACTAGCCGCCGCTTAGCGCTGGCTAGGAATGGATAAGCCTCCCGCGACCTCCTCCCGTGCTCTCCCCCTCTCCATTCGCTCTCCCGCGGCCCTTCTCTCGGCCGCCATTTGGGCCGACCTCGAGCTCAAGCTGTTCGTCGCTCCGACTGTCCTTCCTCGCCTCCGAGCCACGCAGAAGCTCCGCCAAGACGTCCTGAAGCTTCCCATCTAGCCACACGACATAGAGAGTCCCTGAATCACTGGATCACCGTAATCTTCAACCTTCGGCCGCCAAGCTCGCCGCCGTCGATTCATCGTCCCCAGACCGTCCCCGAGCCAGCTTTCGTGACCTCTACCCTCTTTGTGAGCATACGGATCTATTCCCATGCTTTTCCCCTTCGTTCCCGAGCTCTAAGCCCCAATTCCACCGGAGCCCAACGAGATCTGCTGCGGGACCTCGTCGCTGGTAGCTCTTCGGTGATCGGCTGGTCATCCTGACGCTACCAACAGCTTCAGTGCAACGCGTAGATGCCGTAGGAGCTAAGCCTTGCCCCATTTAGCCACTGGTTCGATGACCTCGACCTGGCCCGAGCTCCGGCAGCCGCCGAGCTTGTCAGCGTCATCCCAGGCCATCTTAGCCCCCGCGTTGTGCAAAAATGGAAACGCGGTCGTCTGCTCGTTCGTTTGGTGCCCTCCGCCGCTCGTTTGGTCACCGGAAGCAGAAACCCGACGCCCTCCGCCGTTCTGGTGGTCGCCGGAGCCTCGCCGCGGGTGGGTTTGACCCCATCTCTGGTGGGGTTGACTCCCCTGAGTCTCTGGCAAGTGGGGCCAGCCCCCTGACTAATTGAGTTTAGTCAAAAATAAATATAAAAATTATACTAAAAGTCAAATAGTCACTCACATGTGGGTCCAGCTCTGTTAATTAGCTAACTAAGTTTAAACTTAAACTAAAAACTACCCAGAGTCATTGATCAGTGGGTCCCACTGCTCATGTTTGACTTTCAACGGCCATTGACCTGTTGATGTCATGCTGATGCTATAAATCTAATTCTGGTTTTCATATAATTCCAGAATAATTGCAAAACTTTGGAAATTCACAGAAAATTGAATATAACTCCAAATCAGACAAATAATATATGCAAATTGATCAGAAAAATTCAATGAACACAATGGTGCTACTTTCATGCATGAAAAATAAAGTTATGAAACAACATCAGGTCAAATCAATTAAATGATTAAAATAAATATGCCATTTCATATAATATTTGAATTTGGATTTCAAACCAGATGCAAACTAAGGTTCCACCAACCACATTGAAACATATCACCCTTCATTTCATGCCATGTTCATGCATCATGATTGTTGCATATGATTGATATTGATTGTATGTTGTTATTCGGTAGGCCCCGCCCCTTCGGATACGACTGATTATCCGACTAACAGATATCACCTCTCTGCTGAGCAACAAAGCAAGCAACCATTTTTGATCATCCCGAAAAATCCCATGTTCTCGCTCCTACTCTTACTTATTGCATTAGGTCAAAATGCTTTCAGTACTTTTACCATGTTAGTTGAACCCACTTCCTTTGCATGACCTGTCCTTGTCACAGTAAATAACTGAACCTTGCAACCTAGCATACCTGGTAGATGCTTCAGCCTTGATGTGCCATATCCTGCTATGCATGCTATGCTTAGAGATGTGTATGGTCTGTCATCTGGGTGATGAACAGGATCGTGAGAATGTGTTTAGTTAATAAAGGTTGTGTGTTGAACCTGATTTGGTAAAGGTACCGGTGAAAGGCTATGTAGGAGTACATGGCGGGTTGTTTCATTGGAACTGTCTGTAGGAACTGAGTCACATGTATGTAATCCAAGACAAGATAGTACAACATGCTGGGCCCTGAAATATGACCCCGCTCGACTTATTAATCGCTTAGTCCTCGGTCCAGGAGTTGCAAGTAGTTTCTGGTGTTTATAGTCATGCTGGAGGTCGTGCATAGTGCTGACCTTAGAGGTGGGCTATGATGCGGTAGACAGTGGCACGGTGTACCAATTGGCACCCGGATGGTGGGCTTGGGAACCCTCTGCACATCGTTTGGGGCCGTGGCGGAAACCTCGGCCGGACTTCCGTGCTGGTTACCCTCAGATAGGCGACAAACCTTGACTAGGTATTAGCATGGTTAACGGTCGTGGCCGACTCCCTCGTTGGGCTTCCGCTTGAAGGTTGCCGAGGTGCATGACGTGCACATAGCGATAAGTAGCGAGAGCGTGTGTGAAGAAGTACACCCCTGCAGGGTGATGATCTATTCGAATAGCCGCGTCCGCGGATATGGACTACTTGGAAACATATGTTGTTCATAGACAACTATAATGGCTACTCATAAAAATGTCAAGATAAGTGTGAGTGTCGTGGATGGAATTTCCGTAGGGTGACAGAATGATTCCATGATGGTGTATTGATGTGGAGTTAGTGGACTCGTGTGCGAGAAAACAAAGTTGTTAAAACTATTTAAAATGTAGTTGGTCTAGCCAAGAGTCAAAGCTGGCTTTCTGCATGAAACCCCACAACTCCTTGTTGATACATGGCATGAGTAGATAGAATATCCTAAAGTCTTGTTGAGTACTTTTGTACTCACGTTTGCTTAATAATTTGTTGCAGAGGTTGTTAATGACCCTAATGGCGGTTTCTATCTAGACATTGAGGATGACGAGTAGCTGGTGTCCCAGCTACGATCTGGCCCTAGGTTGGGTCTGTAGATAGTCAAGCCATGTGCCTTTTATCCATTCCTTCTGTCTGTACTCAGAGAGTTTTAATCTTCCGCTGGCTTGAAAGATTTGTTTGAATGACTTGTGATGATGGGTCGTGAGACCCCTATCTGTATAATATTATGTGAGTCTCTTCCGAGTCTTCTAAATAAAGTTTGTATGTTTATGGCTACGTTGTGATGCCGTCGATGTATCTATGCATATCGGGTATGCCATGCGTACATGTGTTATACTTGATATGTATGGGGTTCGAACACCTAGTCGTATGCCTTAGTAGCACCCTTTACGGGGAAATGCCCCTTTGTGTTTCCACCGAGCCATGGTAGTTCGCTACTGCTCCAGACACATTAGTTGACCGGCATGTGTCCTTCTTAGCTGTTGTGTCTCTCCCTTCGGGGAAATGTCACGCGGTGTAATGGAGTCCTTCTAGCTTGCTACGACTCGTCTACACTCGTGGATGACCGACATCTGCTTTGCTGGGTCATGTATGCCTGTCCGTGTACGGAACTGCCACTTGAGTTTATGACTAGACATGTCGACCCGGGTTCTTTGACATCGGAATGCTAGCAATACAATTGCATACGCGAGTCAAAAGGCGCAAACGGTCCCGGCTAAGGTAAGGCTGCAGCCGTGGGGATAACCGTGCCTGAGACCGCAAAGGGATGTGATGTGTTACAGGCTGGATTCCTATGGCTTAGGATCGGGGTCGCGACAATGGGTTACCAGGCACAAGACTTCATGATCAGCCTTGAAGAGGTCATGGAGAAGCTACATGGTTTGGAGACGACGACCGATGCAAAAATTTATGCTAACTTTGATGAGGTGCTTGCACGTCTAACACCACGAGCTATACCTATCGTACCTCGGGAAAAACAACCAAATTTAGGAGGACAAGCTTAATATGTGCCTATCAACAAATGGAAAAATTCTGGTGCCATTGCTAATGCTACTGCTGCTACAACTTTTGTGGCTAATGTTGTTGCTATTGTCATTGAGTAGAATGAGGATTATTATGGTGATTATGGGGATAAGGTAGATGTTCCTCCAAACTAGCACTAGGTGCAAGCAACAGGTCGTCCACATGGATACAATCACAATGGTAGGGTGCACCACCCCTGCAGTTATGGGATCATGACCATCTCCCTGAACTTAACTTGACTATTCAAACATTTCATGGAAGATAGGTTCGTGATATATATCTTACCTCGGAGTTAGAAATAGAACAATATTTTACATGCTTACAATTTCTTGAGGATCAACATGTTGCTCCTGTTGTTTGTGCATTCACTAGTTTTTCTTGTGTTTGGTGATCTGAACACTATAGAAAACATCATGCTAATATCCCAACTACTTGGGCTTCTTTAAAACCTTCTATGCTTACTCGTTGGGTTCCACCATATTATCAACGTGAATTACATAAAAAATTGCAGCGGTTAAGACAAGGAAAAAATTATGTAGAAGAATATTATCAGGAACTACAAACTAGCATAATTAGATGTGGTATTGTTTAGGGGAATATCGGCGATGCTAGGTTGACACCTATGGGGAACAACATCATACCCTTCTATTCGTAGGGCGGGGAAAAACAACGTCAAGAGCAGACCAAACAATCAACACCTCACAAGCCTTTTTACACAGGTTCGGGCCGCTAACGCGTAAAACCCTATGTCATGCTCGTCTGATCGTATTAAGCGTTCTTTTTTTGTTCATTTACAGCGATGATAATCGTCTTCTTGGCCAATCTCCAAAAAGTCGAACAACTTGCGAATGAGCTAAGGGCCTCCTTTTATAGGCAAAGGGGTCACCTATAGTGCTCAATGGTAGGTTCACGAGATGTTACAGTGAACCTACACCGGCGCTTATCCATCTACCGCTGTAGGGTGCATTAAATTCACGTCTTGTCCATGTCAGCTAAGTCCTGGTGAATACATGTGTTGAGGTGTTTCGACAACGGGCGCCCTGCTGGCACATGCAGAATGCGCTGGAACACGGGGGGGCGGTGGTACTGTGGCCAGGGCGGTCGCCTTCTGGTGCGCTGCCACGTAATCCCGACAAAAGGGGCTTGTCGGGGCCTTGGTGCTTTGTCACGGCAAGGAAGCTTGTCGGGGGCTTCGGCTGTTTCCCGGCAAGGGGGGCTCGTCGGGGCCTGGTGCTAGGTGTGGTCATAACGTCCGTTTAACGGACGTCGCCTTGGGTGTCTTCCCGGCAAGACAGGCTTGCCGGGGCCTTGGATACCTTGGGGGAGAGTCTTGTATGGATTCCGTCATGCCCTACTGATGACCCACAAGTATAGGGGATCAATCGTAGTCCTTTCGATAAGTAAGAGTGTCGAACCCAACGAGGAGCAGAAGGTTCTGATAAACGGATTTCAGCAAGGTAATAACTGCAAGCATTGAAAGTTGCGGTAACAAGTGATTGTGTAGCGAGGTGAAACGTAGCAAGCAAAAAGTAACAAGTAACAAGTAGTAGCAATGGTGCAACAAGTGGCCCAATCCCTTTTGTAGAAAGGGACAAGCCTGAACAAAGTCTTATAGGAGGAAAAACGCTCCCGAGGACACACGGGAATTTCTGTCATGCTAGTTTCATCATGTTCATATGATTCGCGTTCGTTACTTTGATAGTTTGATATGTGGGTGGACCGGTGCTTGGGTACTGCCCTTACTTGGACAAGCATACCACTTATGATTAATCTCTCTCGCAAGCATTTGCAACTACAAAAGAAGAAATAAGACAAAGTCTAACCATAGCATTAAACTAGTTGATCCAAATCAGCCCCTTACGAAGCAACGCATAGACTGGGGTTTAAGCTTCTGTCACTCCAGCAACCCATCATCTACTTACTACTTCCCAATGCCTTCCTATAGGCCCAAATATGATGAAGTTTTATGTAGTCGACGTTCACATAACACCACTAGAGGAAAAACAACATACATCATATAAAAATACCGAACGAATATCAAATTCACATGACTATTATCAGCATGACTTATCCCATGTCCTCAGGAGCAAAAGTAACTACTCACAAACATAATCATAATCATGATCAGAGGTGTAATGAATAGCATCAAGGATCTGAACATAAACTCTTCCACCAAGTAATCCAAATAGCATCAACTACCAAGAGTAATCAACACTACTAGCAACCTTACAAGTACCAATCTGAGTTGCGAGACGAAGATTGCTTACAAGAGATGAACTAGGGATTGGAGAGGAGATGGTGTTGATGAATATGTTGATGAAGATGCCTCCCCTCCGACGAGAGGAGTGTTGGTGATGACGATGGCGATGATTCGGGAGGGAAGTTTCCCCGGCAGGATCGTCCTGCCGTAGCTCTTGATTGGATCTGCTCAAGTTCCGCCTCGTGGCGGCGGCGAAACCACGAAAAGGCTCCCGTATGATTTTTTCTGGACCAAAACCCTTCATATAGCGAAAGAGGGGGGCTAGTGGGCCGTCAGGGAGCCCACAAGCCCCCAGCTCCGCCACCAGGGGGTGGCGGTGGCAGGGCTTGTGGCGCCGTGGCAGCCCCCCTCCGGTACTTCTTTCGCCCAGTATTTTTTACATAATCCCAAAAAAATCCATGTAACTTCTCAGAGCATTTGGAGATGTGCAAAATAGTGGACTAAGATTTGCTCCTTTTCGAGTCTAGAATTCCAGCTTCCTGAATTCTCCATCTTCAAATAAACCTTGCAAAATAAGAGAGAAAAGGCATAAATATGGTACCACAAGTAATATAACAGCCCATAAAGCAATAAATATCAACATGAAAGCATGATGCAAAATGGACGTATCAACTCCCCCAAGCTTAGACCCCGCTTGTCCTCAAGCGAAAACCAAGTTCCATAAACATGTCCACATGTCGAGGGACGAGGGGTGTCGATAAAACATAATACGGAGTTGAGGGCATCATGATCACACATAGAACAGCAATACATCATAAAGATTCTTTTGGGAAAGTAACAATTCCTTCACAAAGCAAAGCATGAAGCAAAAACCTTACCGAGAAGTAACCAACAATAATCCATAGTCATTGAAGCAATTGCAATTTAACACAACATCAGAAAGAGTCAAATAAGAGCTTGTAAGGCAAACCCAATACTCAATCATCTCATTTGTTTTCCACAATTGTTACAACTCATGTGGAACTCATGGTGTCGAAGTTTCAGCTGGACATAGAGGAAATAGGGGCTTATAGTTTTTGCCTCCCAACGATTTACCTCAAGGGTAAAGTCAACAACAATAAAGCATAAGTACTCAACTCCAAGTTGATATATGAATATAGATCTTTCCCAAACATGTGACGGTAGCCAAGACAAAGGCAAAATTAGGGAATTGGTGACGATCACCATGACTCTTACAAGGGCAAAAAGTAAAGGTACAAGATAGGCCCTTCGCAGAGGGGAGCAGAGGTTGTCATGCGCTTTTGAGGTTTGAATGCGTGTCCTCTTAGTGCGGAGGAACGTCACTTTATATTGCCTCTTATGATAAAGAACTTTATTATGCAGTCTGTCGCTTTTATGTCTTCCTCATCACAGGTTCGTACAAATCTTATTTTCCACACAATAATAGATCATACATAATAGAGAGCAATTTTTATTGCTTGCACCGATGACAACTTACTTGAAGGATCTTATTCAATCCATAGGTAGCTATGGTGGACTCTCATGACAAAACTGTGTTGGAGGTTTATGGATGCACCAGTAGTATCTCTACTTGGTGCGGGAGTTTTGGCTAATATGAGGTGGAAGCAATCATCACATGCTAAGGCATCTCTAAGCATATAACATTGTTTGGAACCAAGCAAACACAATTCATTATGTTGTCTTCCTTGACCAACATCTACTCCTAAGAATGTAATAGTTTGGTCAATGCTCACAATTGTAAAAAGTGTCTAAGATAATATATTTATATGTGAACCTCTCTTTCCTTACTACTTCTTATTAATTGCAACAATGACTGAAGTCTATGTTGATTTATTCTCAACAAGTTTCAATCATCATACGTGTCATAAGTGAAGTTATCACTTTCCATAAGATCGTGTGATAATCTTTCAAGCTATCGTTCTTTTCATACTATTGATCATGGCACAAAGCAAAGCCCTTGACTAAGACACTCTTTATTATATAACTCGTAAGCTCGAATACATCGGGGGAGAGACAAAAGCAAAAGACTCAAACTAAACACTAAAGACTTATTCCTCTAAGAGAAGAAATAAAAACTGAAAAGGAAAGAACTAAAACAAAGGTAAACAAAGGTAAAAGCAAAAGATATAAAGGTGATACGATACCAGGGCAACTCCGCCAAGCTTGGCAGAAGCCAAGGGGATCGCCCATACCAATGCTTAGTTGTCTTCCTTCGGTGGTGATGCTGGTGCAGTTGTTGGAGTAGTCTGATCCTCCGTCTTCCAAGCCATAGGTACTCCATCATGGCAGGATGAACGAGTCGCCGGAATCCTCAAATCTGCAGCCAACCTTATTGATTTAAATATGTACTCATACTCACAGTTTTGGTTCTGCAAGTCATAGATCTAGCCCTGAAGTTGATCAACCATGTCATAGAGCCTGGAGAGGTGTTTCCCAATATCAATGGCATCCATCTTGTGATTGCTAGTGAACTCCGTGATCATCATGTGGTTGGCGTTGAGTCCATGCTCCACCATCCCTTGGCACTTGAAGACTTGTTGCTCCATTGCTTCGAGCCTCGTCTCCACGCTTTCGGTCTTCTTAGGCCCCTCAAAATCACGGATGTGCAACATCCCCTCGCTCATCTTGATAGATTGAGGGTGTTTCAGCACTTCCGTGAGGTAGGGATTGATGACCTTCTTGAAGATCTTGTCCTTAGGAGCGTTTGGGGAAGTCATGATGATCTAGATCTGTCACAGAAACAGGCTCGAAACAAAAACAGAGCAAAACTGCGTGATACGGAGATCAAAACCTTCGGGCAAGTATATATTGTTTTTTTGGACTAGAAGGAGTGCTCCGCAAGAAAACGGAGTCCGGGATGCACACGAGGTGCCCACAAGCTCTCCCTCCACCACCAGGGGGGTAGGGGGCAGTGTCCAAGCTTGTGGCCGCCTCGTGCGCTGTCCGGACTTCTTTTTATTTTTCTAATTTTCCAAAAATTCCAAAACGGAGGAAATTTCCTATTGGGAAAGCATCGGAGTCCAATTTCTTACCGAAACAGATACCTCTTCGTTTTCAGGGTCTGAAACAGGCTGATAAACATCCCTTGTGTACTCCTCTGGAGTTATGACATTGATGATATTGGTCTCAACATTTATGGGAGTACGAGAGATGTAATGCTTGATCCTTTGCCCATTTACCACTCTAGGAAAATTTCCTTCCGTGTTATTGATTTTGATGGCACCGGAACGATATACTTCCTCGATAACATACGGACCTTCCCATTTAGAGAGAAGCTTTCCTGCAAAGAATCTCAAACAAGAATTGTATAGTAGGACAAAATCACCTACATTGAACTCTCGTTTCTGTATTCGTTTATCGTGCCATCTCTTAACCTTTTCCTTGAACAACTTGGCATTCTCATATGCCTGGGCTCTCCATTCATCTAACGAGCTGATATCGAACAACCGCTTCTCACCGGCAAGTTTGAAATCAAAGTTGAGCTCTTTGATTGCCCAATAAGCTTTGTGTTCCAGCTCAAGAGGAAAATGACATGCCTTACCGTAAACCATTGTATACGGTGACATGGCCATGGGATTCTTATAAGCAGTTCTATAAGCCCATAGTGCATCGTCAAGTTTGCTAGACCAATTCTTTCGAGATCTATTGACGGTATTTTGTAGGATAAACTTGATCTCCCTATTACTCAACTCCACTTGACCACAAGACTGAGGATGATAAGGAGATGCAACTCTATGGTTGACATCATACTTAGCTAGCATTTTGCGGAAAACACCATGAATGAAGTGTGAACCGCCATCAGTCACCAGATATCTAGGGACTCCAAATCTTGGGAAAATGACTTCTTTAAGCATCTTAATAGAGGTGTGGTGATCAGCATTTTTAGTGGGGATAGCTTCTACCCACTTAGTAACGTAATCCACAGCAACTAAAATGTGAGTGTAACCATTGGAACTCGGGAAAGGTCCCATATAAACAAAGCCCCAGACATCAAATGGTTCAATGACAAGTGAATAGTTCATAGGCATTTCCTGACGCTTACTGATATTCCCTATTCTTTGGCATTTCTCACAAGACAAGACAAACTTACGGGCGTCCTCGAAGAGAGTGGGCCAATAGAAACCTAATTGCAATACCTTATGGGCAGTTCTATCTCCAGCGTGGTGTCCTTTGTATGCTTCGGAATGACACTTCTGCAGGATTTGTCCCTGTTCACGTTTAGGCACACAACATCTAATAACACCATCTACTCCTTCCTTATAAAGGTGAGGATCATCCCACAAGTAGTGTCTCAAATCAAAGAAGAATTTCTTCTTTTGCTGATAGGTGAAACTGGGTGGTATGTATTTGGCTACGATATAGTTTGCATAATCGGCATACCAAGGTGCACTACGTGAAGTGCGGATGACATTTAATTGCTCATCAGGAAAGGTGTCATCAATAGGTAGTGGGTCATCAAGGACATTCTCTAGCTTAGACAAGTTATCTGCTACAGGGTTATCAGCACCCTTTCGGTCAACGACGTGCAAATCAAATTCCTGTAGCAGGAGAACCCATCTGATCAGCCTAGGCTTAGCGTCCTTCTTCTCCATAAGGTACTTAATAGAAGCATGATCAGAGTGAATAGTGACTTTGGAGTCAACTATATAACATCTGAACTTTTCACATGCAAACACGACTGCTAAAAATTCCTTCTCCGTAGTGGCATAGTTTCTTTGGGCACTGTCTACAGTTTTACTAGCGTAGTGAATAACATTCAACTTCTTGTTAACTCTTCGTCCTAGAACAGCACCAACAGCATAACCACTAGCGTCACACATCATTTCAAAGGGCAAGTTGCAGTCAGGTGGTTGAACAATAGGTGCGGTTATCAAAGCCTTCTTAAGTATTTCAAAGGCTTCCTCACAATCCTCATCAAAAGCAAAAGGAACATCCTTCTGCAAGAGGTTGGTAAGAGGCCTAGAAATCTTAGAGAAGTCTTTAATGAACCTTCTATAGAAACCAGCATGACCTAGGAAAATTCGTATACCTCTGATATCTTTGGGGCAAGGCATTTTCTCAATTGCATCAACCTTAGCCTTATCAACTTCAATGCCTCTTTCAGAAATTTTGTGTCCTAAGACGATACCTTCATTAACCATAAAGTGGCACTTCTCCCAATTCAAGAAGAGGTTGGTATCGTCGCATCTCAGTAACACTCGATCAAGGTTGCTGAGGCAATCATCAAAGGAAGACCCGTAAATGGAGAAGTCATCCATGAAAACCTCGACAATCTTTTCACGAAAGTCAGAGAATATAGCCATCATACATCTTTGGAAGGTGGCAGGTGCATTGCATAAGCCAAAAGGAATACGTCTATAAGCAAAGGTACCGAAGGGACAGGTGAAAGTGGTTTTCTCTTGATCAGATTGTCCAACAGGTATTTGCGAGAAACCTGAATAACCGTCTAGAAAGCAGAAGTGTGTGTGTTTTGATAGCCTTTCTAGCATTTGGTCGATGAACGACAAAGGATAATGATCTTTCATGGTTGCCTTGTTCAGTTTCGTAGGTCTATCACCATCCTATAGCCGGTAATAATCCTTTGTGGGATTAGTTCATCCTTATCATTAGGAACGACGGTGATACCTCCCTTCTTAGGTACGAAATGTACTGGACTTACCCAATCATATGAGCAACAAGATAAATGATTCGTGCTTCCAGAAGCTTTAATATTTCTTTTCTAACGACCTCTTTCATCTTAGGATTTAATCTCCTTTGATGATCAGCAACTGGTTTAAAGTCAGGGTCGGTTTTAATCTTGTGCTGACATAGAGTAGGACTAATACCCTTAAGATCATCAAGAGTATATCCAATAGAAGCACGGTGCTTCCTCATAGTTCTTAGTAACTTCTTCTCTTCGTGCTCTGAAAGGAAGGCACTAATAATGACAGGATATATCTCCTTCTCATCAAGATAGGCATACTTAAGTGTATCAGGCAACTGTTTAAGCTCGAACACAGGATCACCCTTTGGTGGGGGAGGATCCCCAAGAAGTTCAACAAGCAGATTATTCTTGAGAATAGGATATTGTTCTAAAAAAATTTATCTATCTCATCTCTCTCCTCCATATGCATATCATTTTCATGCTCAAGAAGATATTGCTCTAAAGGATCCGTAGGAGGTATGGCAATAGAGGCAAGCACAATGATTTCATCCGTACCAGACGACTCTCTTTCATGGGGTTGTCTTCCAAACTTGCAGAAGTTAAATTCATGAGACACACCCTCAAAACTAACTCTGACAGTCTACTTAATGCAATCAATGTGAGCATTGACAGTGTTCAGAAAGGGTCTACCAAATATGATGGGACAAAAGCTAACTTGTGCAGTACCAAGGACGAGGAAATCAGTAGGATACTTCGTCTTACCACACAAGACTTCTACGTCTCTCACAATTCCCACAGGTAGATAGTGTCTCTATTAGCTAGCGTAATAGTGACATCAATGGGTTCTAACTCAGCAGGTGCAATCTCATTTTTGATTTCATCATATAGAGAACATGGTATTGCACTAACACTAGCTCCCATATCACATAAAACATGGTAACAGTGATCTCCTATCTTGACAGAAACAACGGGCAGGCCAACTACAGGTCTGTGTTTGTCTTTCACGTGAGGTTTAGCAATTCTAGCGGACTCCTCACAGAATTTGATAACATGCCCATCTATGTCTTCGGCTAAGAGATCTTTGATAATAGCAACACTAGGTTCAACTCTAATCTCCTCAGGGGGTGCAAGTGGTCTAATGTAACCCCTACGTATCACAGTTGGAGCTTTAGAATAATCCTTTATCCTAGCAGGGTATGGTGGTTTCTAAGTGTAAGCACAAGGAACAACAGGATCACTAAAAGCAATGACTTTCTCCTCAACTAGATTGGTTTTGGCTATGTTGCTTTCTACAGGAGGACGATATTTAAACCACTTCTCTTTGGGAAGATCAACATGAGCAGCAAAAGATTCACATAGAGAAGCTACTATCTCAGAGTCAGGTCCATACTTAGCGCTAAAATCTCTAGAAGTGTTTGTCTCAACAAAAGATTTAACACAATCAAACAGGAAATTCATACCTGACTCCTTACCTTCCTCCAGCTCCCAATCTTCAGAGTTGCGTTTGATTCTTTCCAATAAATTCCACTTGTGATCAATATCCTTCTTCATAAAAGAACCGGTACAAGAAGTGTCAAGCATGGTACGATCTTCATGAGAAAGCCAAGCACAAAAGTTTTGAGTGATGATTTTTCTCGAGAGCTCATGATTGGGGCATGAATATAGCATTGATATAAGCCTCCCCCAAGCTTGAGCTATGCTTTCCCTGTCACGAGGCCAAAAGTTATAAATAAAGTTCCGATCATGATGTACTAAATGCATAGGATAGAACTTTTGATGAAATTCCAATTTCAACCGATTGTAGCCCCATGATCCAGTATCATCACATAGACTATACCATGTCAACGCCTTATCCTTCAAAGATAAAGGAAAGACTTTCTTCTTTACCTCATCCTCGGGCAAACCTGCAAGCTTAAATAAACCAGAAACTTCATCTACATAGATCAGATGCAAGTCTGGATGTGAAGATCCATCTCCTGTGAAAGGATTAGCGAGCAGTTTCTCAAGCATACCCGAAGGAATTTCATAAAACATATTTTCAGTAGGTACCTCAGGTTGAGGAACAACTCCTCGTGCTTCCGTTCGTGGTGAAGATACCCCGAGCAAACTCCTCAAAGGAACAGTTTCCATAGTGACAAGTGAAAATAAATTTCAGCACAGTATATAGATGTTTCCTTACCAATTTCCACTTACCAAAGGCGCTTCACTCCCCGGCAACGGCGCAGGAAAAGAGTCTTGATGACCCACAAGCATAGGGGATCAATCGTAGTCCTTCCGATAAGTAAGAGTGTCGAACCCAACGAGGAGCAGAAGGCTCTGATAAACGGATTTCAGCAAGGTAATAACTGCAAGCACTGAAAGTAGCGGTAACAAGTGATTGTGTAGCGAGGTGAAATGTAGCAAGAAAAAGTAACAAGTAACGAGTAGTAGCAACGGTGCAGCAAGTGGCCCAATCCCTTTTGTAGCAAGGGACAAGCCTGAAGAAAGTCGTATAGGAGGAAAAACGCTCCCGAGGACACACGGGAATTTCTGTCATGCTAGTTTCATCATGTTCATATGATTCGCGTTCGTTACTTTGATAGTTTGATATGTGGGTGAACCGGTGGCTGGGTACTGCCCTTACTTTGACAAGCATCCCACTTATGATTAACCTCTCTCGCAAGCATCTGCAACTACAAAAGAAGAATTAAGACAAAGTCTAACCATAGCATTAAACTAGTGGATCCAAATCAGCCCCATACGAACCAACGCATAGACTGGGGTTTAAGCTTCTGTCACTCCAGCAACCCATCATCTACTTAATATTTCCCAATGCCTTCCTCTAGGCCCAAATATGGTGAAGTGTTATGCAGTCGACATTCACATAACACCACCAGAGGAAAAACAACATACAACATATCAAAATACCGAACGAATATCAAATTCACATGACTAGTATCAGCATGACTTATCCCATGTCCTCAGGAACAAAAGTAACTACTCACAAAGCATAATCATAATCATTATCAAAGGTGTAATGAATAGCATCAAGGATCTGAACATAAACTCTTCCACCAAGTAATCCAAATAGCATCAACTACAAAGAGTAATCAACACTACTAGCAATGTTACAAGTACAAATCGGAGTTGCGAGACCAAGGTTGGTTACAACAGATGAACTAGGGATTGGAGAGGAGATCGTGCTGATGAAGATGCCTCCCCTCCGACGAGAGGAGTGTTGGTGATGACGATGGCGACGATTTCCCCCTCCGGGAGGGAAGTTTCCCCGCCAGGATCGTCCTGCCGGAGCTCTAGATTGGATATGCTCAAGTTCCGCCTCGTGGCGGCGGCGAAACCACGAAAAATCCCGTATGATTTTTTCTTGACCAAAACCCTTCATATAGCAAAAGAGGGGGGCTAGTGGGCCGTCAGGGATCCCAGAAGCCCACACTCCGCCACCAGGGGAGGGGGTGGCGGTGGCAGGGCTTGTGGGGTCCTGGCAGCCCCCCTTGGTACTTCTTTCGCCAAGTATTTTTTTATATAATCCCAAAAAATCCACGTAACTTTTCAGGGCATTTGGAGATGTGCAGAATAGTGGACTAAGATTTGCTCCTTTTCCAGTCTAGAATTCCAGCTGCCTGAATTCTCCCTCTTCAAGTAAACCTTGCAAAATAAGAGAGAAAAGGCATAAATATGGTACCACAAGTAATATAACAGCCCATAAAGCAATAAATATCAACATGAAAGCATGATGCAAAATGGACGTATCACCTACCGTCAGGGGCTCTTTGTGCTCATGAACAAGTCTGGGGAACTAGATACCCCCAGTATTTAGTGCACTGACAGGAGCCCCCGGGGCTGGGCCACACACGCGCGCGGAGTGTTGTTGGGCTAGGCCCAAAGAGGTGTATGTTTTCTTGCGGACGGATCTGCTCGCGGTTGCCTTTCGCCACGTCGCGCATTGATCGTGCGGAATGGGGAGTTGTGCGCGTATTGACCGAGGCGGCCGCGAGCGTGGGGAACCATAGGTGGAGCAGGCAAAGGGTCGGCCCGCGTCCCCATAAGAAGGGGAAACGCGAGCTCTCCTAGCCCATTGTTCCCGGTCCTTTTCCAATCTCAAACGCAACCGTCGTCGCCACCTTCTGCTGGAGCTTACTCACGCCTCCATCTCTTCCCTACGGTCCCGCCTTGGGCGATAGCATCCACCTTACGCCGCCATCATGGCGCCGAAGACCTCTGGTGGAAAGGGCCCTACTTCTGAGAAGGAGTTGGCGAGGCTGTGGAAAAAGTACGCCGTCTTTCCCAAAGGCCTGGATATGGCCACCTTGAAGAGCCTCTAACAGAACATGTGGGCAGCCAAGACCAAAGCGCATCCGGCCACCAAGGTGCTCCCCGGGACGGGAAGCGGGGGGGGGGACCAGTTTCCCTTCTTCGCCGATTACTTCTTTTGCATGCTCTGCCCGCCATTCTCGGAGTTCTTCCTTGACCTCGTGCATACTTATGGCTTCCGCCTCCTCGACTTTACACCAAATGCAGTGACCTGCATGTCTATCTTCGCGCACCTCTATGAGAACTTTGTTGGGATCACCCCCAACACAACCCTCTTCCGCCACTACTTCGCTCCTCGCATCTAGGGCTGGGAGGCCCTTTCGGGTTCCATCGCCTGGGTCATGAGGACCGGGACCAAGTAGGCGTACCTGGGAGGTACCCTTCGCGAGAAGTGGGACGAGTGGCGGTGGAAGTGGTGTTGGATCTGCCAGGAGGGATATCTTCCCTACTACGAGCCTAGGACCTTCCGAATAGGGTCCCGGGGAGAAGGCTGGAGTGATATGTCCCCTAACGATGATAAGTTGTCCCTCGCCACCACCAGGATCCTCCGCCACAGGGTTGCGGGGCTGACGATGAAGATGGTGGCTGTTGACTTCCTCCTCAAACACATCGCCCCCCTCCAGCACAGGGGAAAGAGGCCGGCTTTGGCCTTTGCGAATGCGGCGGATGCCATGCGATTGCACCCGGGGGCGGACAACAGTCTGACGGTCCTTGAGCTCGGATGCTTTTGCCAGAAGCTATTTAGCTCCGAGCTGAAGGTCTGGTTGCTGCATGGGGTCCACTCGCAGTGCAACACCTCGGCCCTGCGCAGCCTCAGGGCGATGATGCCGGATTACGATGCCCACGGCATGGTCACGACCTGGCTGGAGCCCGCGGTAGATGTGGTCTCGACCTTCTTCGATGGGTTGTCGGAGGCCGCTGTCCGGGAATAAAAAGGCCTCGTCCGCGATACCACTTCCGCAGAGGAGGCGCACATCGCCTGCCGGATGGAGGAGCATACCCTTGCCGTCTGGGCCGGGCGCGCGGGCCGCTGTGGTAGGAAAGCGACTGGCGGGGAGGCACCGCCACGAGCGACGCTCGTCGGGGGTCCTGGTGTTCGACTGCCAAGGTCCGAGCGGGAGAAGGTGTGTCTGCCGTCGGGACGCATGAGAGGGTGGAGGAGACAAAGGAGTGCCTGGCGCATCGGAAACCCAGTCGAGTGCTCTATCGTGTCAATCCGACAGCCCGGTCTGGCAAGGTCCGCCTGCCGCGCCTGCCAAATGTCCGTGGGTGGAACACCCTTCGACGGAGGCCGAGGCGGAGGTGGAGTATGATGAGTAAGAGTTCGATCCCCCGACCCATCCCCTCATTCTTGCTTGCTTCGTATTCTTGCTGACTTGGTGTCGTTGCTTGTTCGCAGGGACAACCAGACGTTGGCCCAAAGGTCGGCGAAGAGGGCTAGGGCGTCTGCTGGCGACGAGCCGTCGGCCGGAGCGGACACCTCGGCTGGTGGGGTGCCTCTGGCAAGCCCCAAGTGCGCGGCCGAGGGCGATCCTTTGGTGGAAGCCGACGTGTCGAGTAGCAAGGGCCCCCCAGCAGATGCCATGGAGTCAAGCAGTGAGAATCCCTTGGCAGACGCTCTAGAAGCTCTGTCGGTGACTGCAGCCACTCTTATGCCCAGCCCCCGGCAAAGCCCCCAGCGGGTATCACCTGAGCTCATGGTGCTTGAGGACGAGCCCCCGGCCACGGACGTTGTCGGGGAGGAGGCAGCTACCATCCACCGGCACGAGGACGGTGAGCATTTATCCGGAAGCATTCTTAAGTTGAGTCTTGAATTTTCTGCTTCATTGCTTTGTTTGGTTTTTGCTCGTTCCCCTTCCTTTCCTGCCCTTCAGATCCCTCTCCCCTAGAGGAGATGGACATCGATGCCGTGGCCACGGAGGTCGCCCGCGAAGCTGTGGCCGAGGCCTCCGACGCCATGGTGTGTGAGGTCGCCCATGAGGAGCGGGAGCAGGAGCAGGACACCCCGAAGCCTGGAGAGGAGCCCGTAGAGGCCTTAGGGGCGGGTGACGGTGATCCTTCATCAGCTGGAGGCCAGGCGTCCGCCAATGTTGAAGAACCCCACCAAACTGGTGTGAGGTAGGCGGCGATCAGCCCCCAGTCCTGAGGACATCTCGGGCAAAGCGTACCTTTGCGCCGGCGAGGGAACATTTTTCGTCCCACCGGGGGTGGAGCGATCGAGGGCCTTGGTGGAAGGGGAGAAAGTCAACGTGGAAGTCTCCGCTGGCGTAGGCTCTGATGGCCCCGAAGGGCTGGAGGATGGTGGCGGAAAACTCAGGGAGGAGCAGCTCTTGCTCTCCATGAGAGACCACGTCGGCCAGCTCCAAGCCTTGTACCGCGTCAGGAGATAGAAACTGGACTCCCATGAGGCAGTCATCAAGGCGGCGGAGGAGGCGTTTGAGAAGCGTTTTGAAGAAACGCGAGCTCATTTTGACGAGGCCTACAAGGGGCTGCAGGCTGAGCGCGAGAAACTAAAGGGCGAGGATCAAGCGCTCAGCCTTCGGTTGGACAATGCCCGGAAGGAGGAGGAAGTGGCTCGGCGCCGAAACACAACCGAGGAGTCTCGCCTCACCAACATCCATATCGGCCTGGAAGATGACGAGAAGGAGCTCGCCGCCCGGGGGCAGGTGCTCGACGAGAGGCTGCGTGCCAAGGGCGAGGAGGTCGAGAAACTGGTGGCGCGGCATACTCAGGAGTTGACGGACCAGTTTAAGAGAGGCCTCGATGCCCAGTCCTCGGAATTCCCAGGCATACTCCAGGAGATCACCGATCGGGCGTCTGTCGCCCATGTTGCCAAGGATGGGCTTACCGGGATGGTGAAGGAGCTCGATAGCCTCCACGACAAGGTATCAGTGCTTTCTTCTGCCAGGGACAAGGCCCTCGCTAGCTTGGAGGAGGTTGAGGCTGTTGTGGCCGACAAAGCCACCCATCTCCGCAGTGTCAACGCCTCCCTGGATACCCTGCAGGCCATGTTGACCTCTGCGGAGGAGGCGCTCAAGGAGTGAGCGGCCCGGGAGGACGATCTAGCTCGGAAGCTCCAGGTCTCTGCGGAACAGCTTGATGCCGCCTTCGACGACCATGGCAAGTACGTGAAGGTCGTCAAGTTGTGGACGGGGCGCCTTGTTAACGCCGCGTCTGCTAGCGACGACTAGCTGGCCACCATGGATCTCGAAGGCCCTGGCTATGCTCCTTCCCCGGAGGCTCCTCCGAGCATCAACTTGGCCTTGTTCTTCGAAAGTATGACCGACGCAATGAAGCGTCTCCAAGCCGAAGAGACGACGTGGATGGGGGGCGAGGCCCAGCGGCTGTGCCGGAAGGTCCTTCTCAAGGTACTTACCAAGCTGCCGTACAAGAACCCTGATTTGAATATCTCCATGGTACGCCTGCCAAAGGAAGTGGACCCCAAGCCCTTTGAATAGAAGGTCATGCCTATCGTCGACAGGATAGACGAGGTGAAAAGGGTGCAAGGTCCACGTCGGGACTAGCCTCCGTGCCTTTTGTTATTGTAATTTATGCTTTGAGCATAAACTTTGCTATTTGTAATATACTCAGTACTCCCTTTGGGAGAGTCACGCTGCCTTTCCTCTATCTCCTAGTTCCCTCTTTCCTGTGATACTTTGTCGGGGGACGTCACTGCCGGCAGGATGTTTGACTCCCTTCCGGGCCTCATCGCGGGCCGCCGAGCACGCTTATTGCAAAAAAGGTGTGTTGGACAATCCACCTTGACTGTTGAGCATGCTTCGAGGCGACCTTTGGGAGACTAATGACAGCGACCCCCAGCGCACAGGTTTCCCGTTTGAGAGAAAGTGGGGGCGTTTTAGAGAGGAGAGGAGTGTACTCACCCAACGGCTTACCCAACAACTTACTCGAAGTGTCTGCAACTTTCCTGCCGGCTGCGTTTACTTCTTTCAGCTTTGAGTGGAATACCTCGACTCTTGTCGCTGCTATGGGCGTCCCCACTATCTTCTGTGGGCGTCCACACTATCTTCCCCCGGCAAACTTGTGCACAGGGGTAATACCTGTCTTTCAAGGGAGAGAATGGAGGAAAAATATTTGATGTGGTTATGGTCCCCTTGTTAGCTCATGTGTTTCACAAAGTCATAGATGCATGCATGTTATCTATCATGAGGATCTATATGACGATGCGGAACGCTATGCTTTATTTGAATGCGCTCAGGGTCTTCGCCTGGCTTTGTACAAAGAATTACATGCAGCTTCGGCAATACTTGTACAAAAGGTGGTTCCGGGGTGGCCAGGCAACCTCTCCCTACGGGTAGAACTTCGAAGATGCTCTATGTTCCCAGAGTTGCTCACTCGTAAGCCATCTTCAATCTCCAGGCGGACAGCGCCGGGCTTGGTGATTCGCACTACCCGATATGGGCCTTCCCACTTTGGCATCCACTTGTTCGTATTCTTGGTCGAATGAACATGCCTAAGAACAAGGTCGCCTTCCTCGAAACTTTTGGCTCGTACCTTGCGGCTATGGTAGCGGTGCAAGGTTTGCTGATACCGAGAGGCTCGCACAACCACCTGAATCTGGGTCTCCTCAAGGAGCACAACGTCATCTGGACGCAATTGCTCTTGCTCCAGCTCGTCATAAGCGAGCACCCGAGGTGACCCAAAAGCGAGTTCCGTGCGAACAATTGCTTCAGCCTCGTAGACCAGGGAGAAGGGTGTCTGGCCGGTGGCTCGATTTGGCGTCGTTCTGATCGACCAAAGAACCACCGACAGTTCATCCACCTAGTGACTTCCATGTTTGCGCAGCTTGTCGAAAGTTCTAGTCTTGAGCCCGCGCAGTACCTCGGCATTTTCCCTTTCGGCTTGACCGTTGCTCCTTGGGCGAGCGACAGAAGTGAAGCATATTTTTCTGCCGAGGTCCTGGGCGTATTGCATGAAGATGCGGCTCGTGAACTGGGTGCCAATGTCGGTAATGACCCTGTTCGGGACGCCAAAGTGACACACTATCCCCTTGAAGAACTTAACAGCTGACTGCGTCATTACCCTTCCTGCTGGCTCCACTTCTGGCCACTTTGTGAACTAGTCGATTGCGACATACAAGTACCCAAAGCCCCCAGTAGCGTCGAGGAAGGGCCCAAGCATATCGAGCCCCCACACCGAGAATGGACACGAGAGGGGGATTTTTTGGAGAGCTTGCGCTGGCTGATGAAGCTTTCTTGAATGGAACTGGCACGCTTCACACTTGGTTACTAGTGCAGTTGCATCCTAGAGGGGTGTGGGCCAGAAGAAACCTTGTCGGAATACCTTGCCGGCAAGGGCCCTCGACCCTATGTGCGATCCGCATATTCCTCCGTGAATTTCGGCCAACAACTTCAGTCCTTCCTCCTCGGGATTCACTTTAGCTTCACGTCATTTAGTCGCCTCTTGTAGAGGGCATCGTCCATGAACTGGTACATGCTTGATTGGCGAGCTACCTTCTCTGCTTCTTCGGGTTCCTCAGGCAATTCCCCGGTTTGGAGGTATCAGACTATGTCTTGTGCCCATGCGAGAGCGTGTGGCTCAACGGCGAGGAGCAACGACATTTCCTCTACCGGGGTGGGATCCCACCCCCCCCCCCCCCAACAGGCTCTGCTTCTGGTCCAGCAACTTCTTCCGCAGCAAGGTCCTTACCGGGGCTCCTTGGTAGGTCTGCCGGGAGGTACTTGCCGGAGTTGAGCTTCTTCCTTTTGTCTGGCTTGGTCGATGGTGCCACGGAGGGTTGAGTCAGCCGTGGCATGAAAGTCCCTAGTTCCACAGGTAGCTTAAGTGTCGCTCGCTTTGATAGGTCATCTACGATGGTGTTTTCGGCACGGGGTATGTGCTCCATCTGTAGACCGTCAAAGCGTTCTTCCAACTTTCTCACCTCCTCCACGTAGGCCTCCATCAACGGGCTTTGATAATCTTTGTTGACTTGTTGGATGACTAGTTGGGAGTCACCCCTGATGATGAGCTTACGAATCCCAAGATCTGTCATGATCCTGAGCCCGGCAAGTAGCCCTTCATATTCTGCGGTGTTGTTGGTTGACTTCTCTTGGGGGAAATACATTTGGACCACATAATTGATATGTTCCCCGGTAGGCGCGACTAGGAACACACCAGCCCCAGCGTCTTGGAGGGAGAAAGCTCCATCAAAGTACATGACCCACTCTTGAGTCGATTCCTTCCCCGAGAGGGTTGATTCTGGTATTTCTTCGTCTGGTGTTGGGGTCCATTCTGCAATGAACTCCGCTAGGGCCCTGCTCTGTATGGTCGAGGTGCTCTCGAACTGGAGGCCGAAGCTGGATAATTCCAACGCCCACTCTACTATCG
This sequence comes from Hordeum vulgare subsp. vulgare, assembly GCF_904849725.1. Classification (NCBI taxonomy): domain Eukaryota; kingdom Viridiplantae; phylum Streptophyta; class Magnoliopsida; order Poales; family Poaceae; genus Hordeum; species Hordeum vulgare. The sequence continues at coordinate 302,412,027 of NC_058519.1, forward strand.
TGCCGGTCGCATCGGGGTTTCGTAGAACCCTCTGCAGCGGGAAGCAATTGACGACGGTAATCTCATGTTCTTGGAACTAGTGGCACAGCTTCGTTGAGTCCATGAGGAGGCCAAAAAGCAATTTCTACACCCCGGAATATCTCGTTCTGGCCCCTTGTAGGAGGAAGCTGACGAATTAGACCGGGCGTTGCACCAACTTCTTCTTTTGCACAGTTCCGCTGGTTGGCGAGGACTTCTCTTGGTCGTCTTCTGCCACATCGAGCAGCTCCCACTTGCCATCACGTGCATCCTCCTCGGGTGGCATTGCCTTTGCTCGGGCTTCGTCGCCCTCCTCCCTCTGCGCCACCAATGCAGCATTGTCCACCTGGTTGGTTGCCGCTAGATACAAGAGAAGTGGCGCTTGGGGTCTAGGGGCCACCAGCACGAGTGCGGAGGAGAAAGACAGGGCGCGTTCAACGGACTTGGAGATTAATCGGCTCAGGCCAGCCACACATCCGGCTAGGCGCCGCACGTCCTTGACATGCTTTGGCGCTCTAATCTGTTGGATGGCCTTGATCTTGTCGGGATTGGCTTCGATCCCCCATTGAGACACGAAGAACCCAAGAATCTTGCGAGACATGACTCCGAATACGCATTTCTCGGGGTTGAGCTTGAGCTTGATTTGGCACAGACTCGCAAATGTTTCTTCCAGGTCTGGCACAAGGGTGGATCCGTCCTTGGTTTTGACCACTTTATCATCCATATAAGCTTCGAGATTTCTATGGAGTTGGGTTTCAAAACCGATTTGGATCACCCTTGCGAAAGTCGAGCCATCATTCTACAACCCAAAGGGCATCCCCACAAAGCAGTACATGCAGCATGTGGTGATGAACGCTGTCTTCTCTTCATCTTCCTGGGCCATGTAGATCTGGTGATAACCGGAGTAGGCGACGAGGAAGGACAGCAAGTCACAGCCAGCAGTTGAGTCCACAATCTCGTCGATGCGCGACAAGGGGAAAGGATCTTTGGGACATGCTTTATTGACGTCGGTAAGTCAATACACACCCGTCATTTTCCACTTGCCTTGCGCACAACGACTGGATTGGCCAACCACGTGGGATGGATGACCCCCTTGACCAATCCGACCGCTTCCAGCTTCTTGATTTCTTCGGCAATGAACTCTTGTCGCTCCAGCGCCTTCTTCCTCACCTTGTGCTTGACCGGCCGTGCGTGTGGACAGACGGCAAGGTGGTTCTCAATCACCTCCCTGGGAACGCAGGGAATATCTGACTGTTTCCACGCAAACACATCAAGATTTTCCCACAGGAAGGCGATGAGCGCGCTTTCCGATTTGCTGTCGAGGGTGGAACTGATGGTGAAAATTCCACCCAAGCCATCTTCCTTGGCTGGCACTTTGTTGGTCTCAGGCGGAGCGGCCCTGGACCTTTTGCTTCGCGTGGTGGAGCCTTCCGGTACATCCCTACTGGTAACACAACACTCTAACGAGGTGCGCTTGCCGGGGTCGACGCGGGAAGCTGCCTTGTCATCCTTCTTCTCTCCTGGGGTTCTTGTCGGGGGCGACGTGGAAGGGATCTTGGCGATGGGTGCTGCCACGGCCTCCCGGTAGAGGCGGTCCATGCATCGGACCACGTCCTTCTTGTCGGCGCGGACGATGATGACGCCGACCGGGCCAGGCATGTTCAGGGTACCATAGGCGTAGTGCGAGGCCACGATGAATTTGGCCAATGCCGGACGCCCCAGGATCCCGTTGTACGCGAACAGGTTGTCGGATATGTCAAAGACATCGAAGACGAACTTCTCCGTACGATAGTTCTGGTTGCTGCCGTAAGTCACCGCCAACATGATCTTTCCCTTGGGATGGATCTTCTCGAGATTGATCCCTTGGAACGCGCATGTGTCCTCAAGGTCTTCATCGGGGATCTGCAGCTTCGAGATTACATCGGGGGAAATGAGATTCAGGTCGGCCCCTCCGTCCACCAGCAATTTCGTTACTCTGAGGTTGCGGATTGCCAGTGACACCAACAACGGCAAGCACCCGACCGCGGTAACGCGGTCTGGGTCGTCCTCAGAGTCGAAAATGATTGGTGTCTGCGACCATCTCATGGGCTTGCGGGCGCCGATGGAGGGTTCTGCCCCAATCACTTCAGGTGCTGACTTCTTGAGCTGGCGGTGCGAAGACTGCAGCGAGGTGCCTCCTTCAAGGCACATCATGTCCGTTTCCCTCTAGAATTCATGGTCGCTGGAGTCTTCGTCGGGGCAGTCTTCATCATCGTCCTCCTCTGTTCTCTCTGATGGTTGTGCGTTCCTTGCTTTCTTGCCCTTGAACTTGCCGGGGCGGCTCCCTTGGGCGCCCTTCTTCCCGTCTGACCCTTCGCCACCTTGCTGGGCCTTTTCTTTGTCGCGCCTTTGGTATTCGGCACGCTGCCTCTCGGCAAGCTATTCGACTTGCCAGCAGTGCTGGAGGTCGTGGCCTTTGGTGCGGTGGATCTTGCAGTACTAGGCGCCGGAGCCATCTGGTTTATCACCGGCCGCCAAGGCGTCGCAGGAGCCGCACCTGGCAGTATCCTTGTCGGAGGCCTCATCTTTCGCTTTCTTGGCGGAGTCGGCGTCGCTGGTCGCCTCGAAGGCAAACACAGTTTTGTCGTTCCGTTTCTTTTTAGGCCGCTTTCCCCTCTTGGTGGGGATGTCGGCGTCTTCACCTTCGGAGTCGGCTTCAACGCCAGCATTCTCGCCGGGGAGCTTCCTTCCTTCTTCTGCACGTGCGCACCTATACGCCAGAGCGTAGAGCTCGGCGACATCGCGGACTTTGTTCATCGCCAGCTCTTCGTGCATCTTCCGATTGCGCACGTTCTGGTGGAACACGCTGATGACAGCAGCTCGATGGACGTCCAGGATGTTGTGTTGGATGCAGCTAAACCTCTGGATGTACTTGTACACGGGCTCACCCTCCTTCTGAGGGATGATGTGGAAGTCGCTTTCCTGGCCAGGAGCTTGGAGGCCGCCAGTAAAGGCGCCAACGAAGTCTTGGCACAGTTCCTTCCACGAGTAGATGGAGTTCTTCGGGAGGTGCATGAGCCACGACCTGACATTGGGCTTGAGCACCAACGAGAACTAGTTCGCCAATATCTTCTCGTCTCGTCCCCCGGCAGCCTGCACCGTGATAGTGTAGATGTTGAGAAACTTCGATGGATGGGTCCTGCCATCGTACATTTACGGGATCTCCGGTTTGAAAGTATGGGAGCTGGGCCACTGGACGCGCCGTAATTCGCGGGTAAACGTTGGGCAGCCTACCTCGTAAGGTAGGTCGCCAGGGTACCACAAAAACGGTGCGCCAACGGCGGTCCCAGCGCGCATATCTGACAGACGACGTGTCTCACGGTGCCGTTCGATGAGGGTTCGAGTGTCTTCCTCGCGCCGCTCGCGGAGAATGTCCTGCTGATTGCGGCAGTGGCGGGGGTTTCAAGACCCGGTCGAGTCGTTGGAGACGATTACCCATTCTCGCCGCCGTGGAAGAGTGTGCACTGTGGCGGAGGGAGCCCCTTCCTTCTCGGGACGGTCCCGAGCGTTTTTGCAGGAGGGTCGTTTCGACGTCCCCGCCTGCCGTGGCTGGTCTCCGTCGGCGACTGCCAGGAGGCTCTGGATGGTGGCCCTCCACTCCCTTTGTTTGTCGGCCGGTGGAGGGAAATCGAGGATCAGCTCGGCCCGCTTCAGTGCTTCTGACGGTGCGGGCGGTGGCGAGATGTGCGAAGACCTCAGGTGGCTCTCACTTCTAACCGTATTAGAAGCAGCTCCCTGTTGGTCATGCTATGGCTCGCGAGCCCGCACCGTAGCAGAGCGGGTACGCGTGCTCAGCGTACCTCGAGAACCGGGTCCAGGGGTCTCCTTAGGTGGGGGCGGATCGCCACGCTCCTGGGGTGATCCGTCCTGCGTGGCCTGAGAAGGCCGCGATGTGTGGGCTCGCGCGGGCGCCTTGAAAGGCGTCGGCGCATCCTTGGATGTGGTCGCGCCTTCAGCTGGTCGTGCAACCGTGTCCCTCATTGCACCAGGGGGAGGATGATCGCCGCGTGTCAGATTAACGCAATTCCCCCCCCTACCTGGTGCGCCAAAGATGTCGTTGAAGCTAGGTCGACACGTATGGGGATCCACGTGTTACCCTTGCGATCGTAAGGCGGGGAAAAACAACTTCAAGAGTAGACCAAACAATCAACACACGACAAGCCTTTTTACCCAGGTTCGGGTCGCTTACGCGTAAAACCCTACGTCCTGCTCATCTGATCATATTAAGTGTTCTTTTGTTGTTTGTTTACAACGATTATAATTGTCTTCTTGGCCAATCTCCAAAAAGTCTAACCCCTTGTGAATGAGCTAAGGGCCTCCTTTTATAGGCAAAGGGGTCACCTACAGTGCTCAATGGTAGGTTCACGAGATGTTATAGTGAACCTACAGCGGCGCTTATCCATCTACCGATGTCAGGTGCATTAAATGCATGTCTTGTCCATGTCAGCTAAGTGCTGGTGAAGACATGTGTCCAAGTGTTTCGACACCTGGGCGCCCCGCTGGCACATGCGGAATGCGCTGGAACACGAGAGGCGGTGGTACTGTGGCAAGGGCGGTCGCCCTCTAGTGCGCTGCCACGTCATCCCGGTAAAACGGGCTTGCCGGGGCCTTGGTGCTTCGTCCTGGCAAAAAAGCTTGCCGGGGGCTTCGGTTGTCTTCCCGGCGAGGGGAGGCTCACCGGGGCCTTGTGCTAGGTGTGGTCATCATGTCCGTTGGACGGACGTGGCCTTGGGTGTCTTCCCGGCAAGACAGGCTTGCGGGGCCCTGGATAACTTGGGGGGCGAGTCTTGTGTGGATTCTGCCGTGCCCGACTGTCAGGGGCTCTTTGCGCCCGTGCACAAGTCTGGGGCACTAGAGACCCCAGTCTTTAGTGGACCTACACGTAATGAAGCTATGCTTGCATAGTTTATGGGCGGATTAAATAGAGATATTCAGACTATCTTAGGATATAAGGAATATAACACTATCACTCATTTATTCCAACTTGCTTGCAAAGATTAACGTGAAGTGCAAGATCGATAGGTATTGGCTAGAAATAATTTTTCTACAGGTTCCACTTCATCATGGATGCCCGTCCCGCAGCAACGCCGCCTACTTCAGGCACCAACTCCGATCGATATACCAAAAAAAGCCCCTACTCCACCCTCCTCCAAGGGAACATGATGAGCACATGGCTACCTTAGATATGATCACAAATATTCCATATGCGTATTTATTTGAGGTGAGTTTTGATAAAAGTAATGCAATAATTTATTTATGCTATTCAAAACAAAAGTACTTCACCTCTTTTTTTCATCCCTAATTGCAGAACTACCGGACACTTGTAGAATCCACATATGAAGATAAGGGGAATACAAATGTTTAGGTGTTGTTGAAGAAGTTCTGTCACTTCACTTTTAGCCCAAGAGAAGATAGAGTACAAGTCTATCATGTTTTGGACTCACATTCGGACTACACAAACATACGTGTCTGAGAACACCAAGTATTTTTGTGTTCGGACTACGAATTGAGTGATTCATTTTTTGTTCGATAGTAGATTTCATGTAATTTCAAACCAACTCGATTCATCTTCAAATTCATCGAGAGCATGGAGATATTGATGAAACAATGTGATGCTGGAGCAGAATCCAAGTCAAACTATAAGTCCAAAGGTTTTTCATCACCTCTACTTGGTCCAGTGGGCCTTGTACGACCTAGGGTTAGTTCTAGGATGCCTTGGGACATCCTCCCACCCCTTGGTGCCACCCCTTGCTCCTATATAAGTAGGTCAATCTAGTGACATTTTGGTTGAGATTTTTCCCTAAAATAGCCATTGCAACTTCACGTACTTCACTTGTATCCAACGACAAGACCAAGACCGATTTCGGATCCCGATATTTATTAATATTTCATATGTATTTGCAATATTCAGATTGTTTTATCATATTCTCACTTGTTCTTAGATCGCTTGCTGGAAGATACTTTTATGGTCAGGTTAATTGTGCTTTGGCGTGGTCAATAACCTCTTGGAGTTGGTTTAATGATTGCTAAGGCGCAACGTCGTGCTCGTTTGTAATCAGATCACCAAAGTCGTCTCCACGAAATTGAATGATCGGGACCCTCACCTCTATCAAGTGGTCTCAGTTTTAAGGTTGTTCGACGAGATTTACCAGTTTTTTGTAGTTTAAGGTTGTTTGACGAAATTTTCCATTTTTTTGTAGTTTAGATCACATGTGTTCTCCGTACCTATAGTCCACAAAAAAGCCACAAATTATTTTAGGGTTACATCAACGTCTCCGAACCAATCTGAGCATTTGCATAATCTTTTAAGTGTTTTTGGCATGCTTAATTTTCTATTGCAACATCGTGTTGAGTTGCAACACTTACAATCTAGTACCTTAGAGTATCAAGTTGTGTCCACCGGTAGTGACGCTGCCACAACACCATTGTCCCCACGACTATCATATGCCACCACCACCACCACCATCATCATCATCATCACTACCGTTGTCGTAACCACCATCCAACAATTTCCACCACATGCTCCCCGTCATTCATTGACATTATCATACTTTAGGTTGTTCTCATCTTATCTGGTTTGTTTCGAAAAGACAAAGGAAAAGGAAAGAATTATGATAGAAAAAAGGAAAAAGGTGAGAGAAAAATAGAGAGAATAAAAAAAGAAATTTTTTAGAAAAATAGGAAGAAGGGACAAAAAAATAGATGTACCTAGACTCAATCTCGTATCTGAATTTGGATTTAAATATGTTTTGCACAGTGTTAATTAAAAAAGGCATGTATCCTAATAAGAAGACACTTTTGGATCCACTAGTACTCAAATTTAATCTAGCGGCTAGCCACATCTGAATATTTAATCAATATTGTTCATTATTGTCACATCCACATCGACTTCTAAATAGGAATTTTTGCCCTCCGATGGTCGTGATCATAGTTTGCCATTATTTTGCCGGGTCGTTCCTGTATTTTTTGACTCATCATACGAATTTGGAATTGAGTGATTCATTTTTCATTGCAATTCTTGAGTCGGTATGATACGGGACAAATCCGAGGGTGGTCTGATCTTCACGAATTCTAGGTGGATTTGGGGAAGAACACAAAGAGCACAAAGAGCACAAAGAAAACGATGGGAAAATGTGGTGAAATCAAAGGGAAAAGACTCTATTGGATAAGATCCACACCAAGTACTTATTGAATCACAAGAAATACATGAGGCGCATCAAGATCCAAGAACAACAACAGAAATAAAGTTATGTAGGCAGTTCATACAAATCTTTACGAGAGGTGGGCCTTGAAATTTGTGATGAATCTTCCCCTGGAAGGGGCTTTGATATCCTCTAGGGATCTTCACCGGTGGAGGCATTGGTCTCCATATGAGAAGTAGAGGAAGGAGAAAATCTCATCTATGAAAGAGCTATCACTTTGCTAACCCTAGAAATGAGGAGGGCGTAGAGTAAATATAGTCCTAGCAACAAAGGGGTGAGTTAGGGCGAAAAGGGAAAGATACAAGCCACTTGGCTAAGTCTGCGTGCATGTAGGATGGAAGTTCCGGGCTCTGAAGGTTCTGGGGAAGGTCAATGCTTGTTATGAGCTATCTAGGGAGTTGGCACTCCAGGGGCTGTGTTGGACGCTAGAGGAGAGAAGTTTCGGGGTAGCCGGACATTCTTGAGGCCAAAAGTTCTGGGCTAGTGGCCGGAAGTTCTGGGATTTCGTGAAGCTTGTCTCCACTTCTTCTTCCTTCTCTTCCAAGCTTCCATCACGGATGGTGTAGATTTACACTTGCACTAGCTCGCCTCCTCATGATGTGTGAAGATCTGCCAATACCTATGCATGCACACGGGTGGAGTGTCAAGTAGTATTCCATCCCGAAGGGTTCAATTGAACACGTGTAAAGGAGATGATTCACCTTTATGAATGTGAAGTAGATATCGCATGTGTAAATTGCCAAACGACTCTTGTTATCGTGATGACCATTAGTTGCTCCACATCATCCCCTCCCCCTTGGGAAAGGTCCGTCCTTGGAATAAAATCCAAATCACATGTGAGTAAGAGGTTACGTCACCGTGTAGAAGTGGATAGTCACCAAGTGCTCATCATCTATAAGCTCTAAAACGGTACTCTCCAATGTTGCACTATCGTGTAATTCCTTGAAAATGAGGAAGGACATCAAACAGTTGGAGAAACTAATGAGTTTAGCATTAGTGCAAAACCAAGCATTCAAGCGGTTATTCCCCAAACAAGTGTTGTCATTAGGCAAAACATATGGTGTGACAAGGGATTTTTTCATGGCATGTAAGAAAATAAGTTGAGAGCAAGCAATCTAATCAAGGAGATAATTATGCAAAGGTGATTTGTCGGGGCTCTGGGATTGGGTGTACCCAGGCCCGCCTGCCTGCGGCCCAGGTGCGGAGACTGGTTTTTCAGAAAATAATTTCCAGAAAACACGTATTTCCAGAAAATAATCACTTGATATAGAATATCCAAGCAAAAATACAAAATCCGGGCTACAAGACAATGCAGGTCTACTGGTTTGGACAAAACTCTAAGGCTGACGGTAGAAGCGACTCGAGGAATCTCCAGCGCCCACAAGACTCCATTCCCACAGGAACATCAGACGTGGATAAATACTTATTTCACAATGCTCCTATCCTTCACTCCTAGATTTCGGGTTGACGGCATTGTGCTCCTCTCTGAAAGCAATCTGGCCAAAACAATAGCCATGGACAAGCGAGTAAGTACTTTGAATGTACCGGCAAATATCAAGAAAACAGATAAGTTGAAGCAGGTGAGATGCATGCCTAATCCACTTAATAACTATATCATGCCATAAGAATTGATTCACGGATGTATTTCATGCCGATAAACTATTTCCACCAATGTTGTATAAACGAGCAAGGAAAGGTAATAATGAATAAGTAATAGCATGCGTGCCTCAGTCGGGCGTCGGTGCGACACCACCTAAAGGGCTCACATGCAAGTAATAATAGTTGCCACCATCGGGCGTCTAAGCGACACCACTAAAAGGGCTTATATGAAAGAAATAATAGTTGCCACAGTCGGGCGTCTAAGCGACACCACGGAAAGGGCTTACAAGACATAATAATGAGGATGCAACAGTCAGGCGTCTGAGCGACACCACATAAACGGCTTATCAGAAATAATAACGAGAATGCCACAGTCGGGCGTCTAAGCGGCACCAGAGAAAGGGCTTATGTGAAACAATAATAAATATTGAATATCCACGAGGTAGAAACGTCGCACGGATATTCAACATTTATAATTGTCAGGGTTAGTCCACAGTAAAAATAATAGTACGATCATCCACCACATTTCATGATTAGTCTCACGCTTTCGTTAACTTCCTCCGAAGACCGACACTCAGACCGACACTTGACTAGTCAACCAGTCATCCTTGACCGTGGACACGGCTACTCGAATAGTTTTTACTATGCAGAGGGTGTACTCTTTACCCACAGCCCATGGGTTTCAATGGTCACTCTGACTAATCCCGCGTACGGTATTTTAGAAGTAAACTCTCAGAACTAGTACACACCCATTTTTTCCCCGGGAAGACTGGCATCACCCGGGCTGCGCTACCATGGAAAAATCATAAGATGGGGAGGCTCCAACCTCGACTAGCATGCGATCAAATTTATACCGCGCGCTACAAGGGCATGGCCATTCCTTGTCGGTCCCAGACTAGAAACACCCATTCCCCCTGGCCGGATGACTGGATTAAGTCCAGGGCCATGGATACCTTCGTCCCAACAATAGCGACACCACAGACCGGAAACACCCATTATGACCTACTAGAGTGTATTCCCTTTCAGAAAGACCTTTGGCAGCACGGAAGCTAAGGTCACACACAGAAAAGACTCAATCTATGGTGGACTTAGGAGGATTAAGATTTTCTTGCAAGGTTAGTACCACAAAATCTTGCTGAAACAATTAATTCAGTGTCACTACCATCACATCCGGTATGCTCTCACTGACCACTCTCGTCCCACGAGGTATCGGTCCATGGTATCACGTTATCCACGTGTCGGTGCACTGAAGACTGGGGTCCCCAGAGCCCCGGACTAGTGCGCGGACACCGACAACCCCTCCACAGCGGCAAGGCGCGTCGTTGGAGCATTGGGCGGAAGCAAGACTCAGAAGCCCACCGAGTATGGATTTCAAGCCCCCGGCAAGCACCCGCTTGTTGGGAATGAAGAAGAGACCCAGGCAGGAGCTCCCTGTCAGGGAGATGGACAATGTAAATGCGAGACTCTCCCACCAAAGAAGAAGGACTGAGCCCTGGCAAGCCATCCTTGCTAGGAAGATTGACAAGGCATCGGCAGGCCATCACCTCATTGCCGAGAGGAACAAGAAAAGCCCCCGACAAGGTAACCCTCCCGGGAAGGAAAAGAAGGCCCGAAGAGAGGCGCGGGCCCAGGGCGCCTTCGCGTCCTGTGAACGCCTCCACTGACGAACCCGCCACTGCCGATGCATCGACCACGCGTCCACCCGCACGCGAGTGCAACACCCCAAAGTTTCCACGTGTGGGTACGTGTCCAACCCCCTGTGACGAGGCCAGGGAAGTTTGTCGAAGCATTTAATGCACCGCAGTAACACTTTGGTGGTCGGTGGGTGCTGTTCCTCTCGTGAACCCACCATTCTCCCGCTAAGCCACTATGGTGACCCCTTCGCCTGTAAAAGGAGGCCCGAGGCTCAGTAGAAAGGACTTTTCGCATTTTGACCAATCAAAAGGCTATAAGAGGGACATATGTACAGTAAACTAAAACGAATAACTAAATACATGCGGGAGTAGGGTTTTATGCATGGGTAAAAATGACCATGGCGGGCCCTGACTTTTGGTTCTCCTCTTGCTGCGACCCCTCTCCACGCCAAACCAGCAAAAGGGGACCGTTGAGGTCCCTATAGGTGTCGATCCCTTTGACCGACATCTTTGGCGCGCTAGGTAGGGGGATCGCCGGAAGGAGGCTGGTGTCAGCGATGCCCAAATCCGACGAGCCGTTTGACGGATCCATGGATCTCAGTTCACCGTGGCATCTTCCCAAAGCGGGAGGAGGTAGTGGCTGCTCTGCCCGCATGCGAGAGCACATAGCACCTCCATGGGTGCTATGCGAGCGCGGGTGGAAGGAGCGGAAGCCCCAAGCTCTGCATCGCCTGGCCAACACACCCCCTTCGAACGCTCGTGCTGCTTCCGAGGGTGTGACAAGGGGCCTCGGCCAGGCCTCCGACACTTGCTCCGGCCGTCGCACATCTCCGGAGTGTTGCATGGTCGTCGAGGACGCGTCGAGGCCCCAAACCTCCCCTATACGCGCCCTCTGGCTCGCATTTCTCGTTCGAGCGTTGTGACGCCAGAAAGATGCGCTCGGGGACTCCGCCAGCAAATCTCTTGCAAAAGAGATGAGAAAGCAATTCACCCCGTCATGCCTCTTTACTTCATAGTGGCCAAAGGCCACCTGCGAGAACCTCATCGGTAAAGAGGCCGCTGGAGGCAACATCAGCTTGCCGGGGGTAGGGATATTCATCCCCGGCAGCACCTTCAAATGTTGCGGCTAGGAATGCCGCGACGCGCGAGATAAATATAGTGGCAAACTTCTTGCCAGACTCTTGGTAGATTAGTTGTATCCTTTTGAAGCATCGATGTTTGTATGAGAATCCAGCGTGCATATGGACCTTGCTAGGATTAGTGCACTCCGATTTCGTTTCAAGCTTGGTCAACGACATGAGCGGCCAAAGAGCGCCATCATCTTGTTTCAAACTCGTTCAACGTTTCGGACGGCTACGTAGCACCATATTTCACCACGAGCCGCGCTCGACGATTTAAATGCTTGCACTGAGTGCGGCAAGGATTCTTGCCGGTGATGACCTCCTCCATTGAGTTTTCTGAGAATTCGTTCCTCTAAGTTCTCGGGGCAGGATAAGTCAAGCCGGCAAGCATCCGGAACGTGCAAAGAAAAAATCATACAAAATAATAGTCGAATAAAGGATGCATCTATTCATTCATTTGTCTGGATACATTTGATACCACTTACGAAGCATTGTTGTCCTAACCTAAAGACACTTTCTTTTGACGAGGGACGACCAATGCGAAGGGGTGAAGTTCAAAAACATAAAAAGTGGGACAGCCCCCGGCGCAACCCAGGCTGGTCCCTCCTGGACCAGCATTGTGCAGTGGAGAGCAGCGGCAGAGGACAGGGCGACCGAAGAAGATGAACGGGTCGGAGCCAATGGTCGCGCCTCCTCAAAGACGAGGCATCGATGCGGGTTCCGACATGGTGCCCCCGCTATGTGGGGGAATGGCGTGAGCAGGCCTCGGCGGCAAGGCCAGCTCGGAGGCCACCCTCCTCGCTCCAGAATCCGCTGCCCCTCTCGCCCAATCGCCCTCAAGTCATGAGCAGAACATGGAACCGCTCTGATGCGCCAATGCATGCAGGGGCGGGTCCATCCACGCCCGCAGCTTTTGAGGCCACGATCGCCACTTGCCCGACCACCGCTGCGCATGTCCTGCATGTGGCAGAGGCGGTTTTAGGAAATAAAGGGGCCACAGCGCGCAGACTGCGCACCCTCCCACTTCGCACGTTCAATGCGCGACGTGGAGGATTAAAGCCTATAACGGCTCGATTCCGATAAGCCCGGCGCCCGCGAGTCTGCGGACCGCTTTGGCCTGGCCTAACAACACCTCGCATGCGTGTGTGACCAGGCTCGGGGGCTCCTGTCAGTGCACTAAAGACTAGGGTCTCTAGTGCCCCGGAGTAGTGCGCGGAAAACGGCAGCCCCCTTCGCAGCGGCAAGGCACGTCGCTGGAGCATAGAGCATAAGCAAGACTCAGAAGCCCGCCGTGTACGGATTGCAAGCCCCCAGCAAGCACCCGCTTGTTGGGAATGAAGAAGAGACCCCGGCAAGAGCTCCCTGCCCGGGAGATGGACAGTGCCAAGGCGAGACCCTCCCGCCCAAGAAGAAGGACTGAGCCCCGGTAAGCCATCCTTGCCGGAAAGATTGACAAGGCCTCGGCAAGCCATCACCTCCCTGCCGAGAGCAACAAGAAGAGCCCCCAGCAAGGTAACCCCGCCGGGAAGGAAAAGAAGGCCCAAGGAGAGGCCCGGGCCCAGGGCGCCTTCGCGTCTTGTGAACGCCTCCACCGACAAACACGCCACCGCCAATGCATGGACCACGTGTCCACCCGCACGCTAGCTCGACACCCCGAGGTTGCCACGTGTGGGTACGTGTCCAACCGCCCCTGACGAGGTCAACGAAGTTTGTCGAAGCATTTAATGCACCGAAGTAACACTGTGGTAGTCGGTGGGCGGTGTTCCACTCGTGAACCCATCGTTCACCCGCTGAGCCACTTTGGTGACCCCTTCGCCTTTAAAATGAGTCCCGAGGCTTAGTAGAAAGGACTCTTGGCTTTTTGACGAATCGAAAGGCTATAAGAGGGACAACTCTACAGTAAACTAAAACTATCAGTAGAATGGAGGAGGGTTTTACGCACAACGCGGCTCGAACCTGGGTAAAAACGACCTTGTCGGGCCTTGACTTTTGGTTCTGCTCTTGCCGCGACCCCTCTCCCCGCCAAACCAGCAAAAGGGACCATTGTGGTCCCCATTGGTGTCGATCCCTTTCCCCGACACCACGAAATACCTCCCTCTAGGTTGTCCAGACCCAGATAGCATATGAGGCACGAGGTAGTACCCACTTAACATTTGCATCCCGTATGTTTGGCAACATAATTATTCATCACAAACACTCATGCAAGTATGAATTTATGTGGGTTTATTAATCAGCATAACCCAAAATCATGCAATCAATGCACCATAGAAAACATCACACAACTTCATACAAATCAGAGTTCAAGATGCTTGCCTTTGGAGTTTGAGGATGGTGATGTGTAACCCAAAATCTTGAAGTAAGTCTCCTCTCTCCAAATCCTATTTTAAAATTATTTGAATTAACACGCAAATCCAAAACAACACATAAAATTTGTTTGAATATTTTTGAAATAAATTTGTAATTAGACTAGAGGAAATTTAAGAGAGGTAGGAAAAATGATCAATTGATTCGGGGTCATGGTTTAAAGATTATAAGTGGTCAAAGATCAGTCAGACTCCTGTTTTAAAAGAAAACAGAGAAAATGAAACGCTTCGGGGATAATACGTTACTGTAATCGAAAGCGCACTCGCGACGTATATGCCTTGTGTGCGGGGACTTGCTTCCCTGGGGTTATGCAACCGGCGGCTCGGCTGGTTCATTAACAGGCGGGGTCCAGCTGTCTGGTTTGTCTCCTTCCTCTCGCACACTGCGACATAACCAGGGCAGGCTCCGCCGGTGATTCCCTACGGCACCGACCAGCGTTCCCGGTGTCGACCTATCTATGAGCTCAGGAGTATTGCCCGCATCGCATAGAAGGGGTAGACGCGACCGGGGAGCTCCAGGTTGGGCATGGCTTCGGTCATGGCGTATGGCGGCGTCGGGAGAGAAAGGGACCTCATCAACGGTGGTCCTCTAAATTGGGATCGGGGATGGGTTCCTCAGTGTAGCAGGAGGCTAGAGGAGTCCTTAGGGACGAGTGGCGGCTCTGCACATAGCCGGAGGTGCCAGCGGGACGGCGGCGGTGCTGCGGCTGGAGGTGGGCAGGGAGAGAGAGCTCTAGTTGAATTGAAGTGAGGGGAGAGGGTTGCGGGCTGTGGGAGGCTACTGAACTACTCAAGGGGCTCGGGTTCCCTTTTATAGCTGGTCAAGGCGGTTCCACGACGGCCTCCGAATAAGAACGCCGGCGACAGTCATCCTGGCGACAGCTCAGGCACACAGGGGCGGCAGCAAGGCGCAGCAGGGGCAGCAGCATGGCTGGGCAGCAAGGAGCGGTGCAGGAGATGGCTTGGGCGGTTGTGGCCCCGACAGATGTGGCTGAGATCAATAGCAAGCCGCCAAGGCGAGCAGTAGGGCTGCTCTCAGCATTGCATGCGAGAGGGGAGCAACTGTCGGGCAAGGCAACGCACCGCGCGCCTCTACGGACTCACCAGAGGGCAAGGGGCGCGAGGACGTGGCAGCTCAGTCACGCCTGTGCAAAACATGCGCTCCTGACGCGCTCTGGGCACGCACCCAGGGTGTTCGACAAAATGGCCGGCACCTCTAAGCACTTCCAAAACTGCTCAAACTTAACAGGGTTATGCCATGGGTTAAGACCAGGATGATTGAAAAGGTTTTAGGTTCACGCGAGCAACTCCAAAATGCAAAGAAATATTGTGCGAGATCTGCACATGTACTCTAGGTGTTCCACCAAATATCAAGGGCATCAAATGGGTCTTGCCGCCAACTAAAATTCCCAGATTATAGTCTCCTTAGGTGCTGGTGAGGATGGCAAGGTTAGTTTGGCAGAAAGAAAAACTTGGTAATGCAAAATTTTGGAAAACAACATTCTGGACAGCAAGTTGAAGCTATCATTACATGCATTTAAATTTATCTAATGATGCTAAAATCTTGAACTTAAGGGTTTGGTAGGGTGTTATACAAGCAAGAAATATCTCAAGGAAATTAGAGCAAAGCAACACATGGTTGTAGTACAAAGTACCAAATTGGACAAGAAAATAAAAGTGGTTGTTTTGCTAAATGTTTCCAAACCACATAGTTGGATTTTTGCATATCAGTTGACATTCCCAAATTTTTATATAATTTTTGAGAAGTTATATCTAGGGGTTGTAGTACAAACTCTATTTTGGGCCAGAATAGAAAAGGAGTTAATGTGCTCAAATTTTTCAAAACACTTGGGTAAAGTTTTACAAAAACATGATCTAGTAACACCACATGTCACCTACAAATTTTTCTAGAATTTTCAGAAAAAATATCAAAAGCTTGCAGTGCAAAAAGGGTCCTTCAAGGAATTAAAAGTCATTGCTGAATAATAGAAACTTAGGAAAAATATTAAAAGAAAATCTCCAATAAATTTTTCACAAGAAAAGAAATGTTTTCATGCAAGCACTCAAGTTTCAACAAAATTTTCAAAAACATTTACTTGGTGGAGAACTTGAGAATTAGGAAAAAAGAGTGGTTCAAAAAATCAATTGAAACCCACAAATTCTGATTTTAAACAAACATTGCCAAAATAAAAAGAATATCCCCATTTGATTAAATAAAGAATGTAAAATGGTACCAAGTTAGGGCTCAAGCAGTAAATGATCTTTAAAATTGCCACTTGAAAATAATGTTTTTTGGAAAGAGGCTTTGGCAAGAGTCACGACGTAAATTATTTCTTATTTTTCTATTCTATGTAAAATTTTATTTCATAAAAATATTATTAAATTTTTGGGGTGTGAAAAACACTACCCCCCTTAATAATAAATCTCGTCCCCGAGATTTTCTTAGGGAATGAAAATAATCCACTCATGAAGACACGTAACATGTTCACTCAAATGCACGCACACATAAGGCAATCATATGGCACACAATCACCCATATGTAGGTGCAAACAATGAAATCATATGATACAACATCACTCACCTAGAATGAGGAAAACATAGTACTGGACTAACGTACACTCCGATGATGATCAACGAGATATGGGCAAGGGGTTCCTGAGAAAATAATCTCGGTCGGGGAAACACATTCTACTTCTCCTAGAAGAAGTCCGGAGAACGTATCCCCTTTGGTCTGACAACAACGGCCTACCAATGGAAAATATGAAATTTTTTCCAATAGCAAGGGTGTGGACTTAATCCACCTATTGATGGGTCAACACCCTTGGTCATGACCTGAACGACAAGGGATGGGCACACTAGGGCTTCTCTATACTGGGTTGTGAGGCAACACGATTTCTATTGTGTGGTTGCATCCAGAAATATCGGAAAAATCCCAATGAATAGTCATGGGGAGGACTAGCTTTGTTTAGTGTACCAGGAATGGTCATGGGTGGTCTCACCAGTATAACACTGTTGTGACCTGGGTCATTGGTGTGGAAGGTCGGATATCAACTCCCAAGTGACATATCACACGGTTAGCTGATTTGGTGGCTAGGTAGTCACACCCAAAATATAATCTATGGCCACACGGACTGTTCTACAAATCTACCTTTAAAAACAAGGGCACACATGCATCCTGCAATTTTATTTAAAATATTTTAATCACAAACACGCGAATACCACGTTAGAGGGAGACACTCGTACTAAGGCCAGACAACTATTCTCACGGACTCTTTCCGCGCTCATTGGACTCTGAGTGGACGAGCTCAGCAACCAATAAGGCTCCTCCGTTTTCCATGGTTCGAGGGTCAACTAGGACATGGAACTGGGCTGCATGGTTGTGGTGGAGACGACGTCTCAGACGGCACGCCCTTTTTATAGCTTCATTGCAGAAAGCATCCAAACTGTGGTGAAGCTCCACTTGGGTCATGGTCGGGTAGGCTAAAACAAAGGCTGGGGTAGACCTCAGAGATCCAATCGGTCTTCCAACCAATATGGGCTGGTTGCTGGAGGTGGTTGCGGCTTCATGGCTTGCTGGGGTCCGGCAAGAAGTTAGCGTGCGGTTCATGACCAGGTCAAAGGTGATTTGATTGATGAGTGCCTCCTACACTCTCAAATTGCACACAACCGGCACCAAGGCAGGGTCTGCCTCAAGGTCTATGCTGGCGACTTGGGCTAGACTACCATAGCCTGCACGACTAGGATTGTAGCAGAATGGTTGGCTATTCATCCATGGCGATAGATGTCGCAGTTGGACTATAGCCTCTCGGGATGCAATATGACGGGCTTGGGCTTCGTTGGTGGCTGCTCTACCAGTGAAATGGTAAGGGCTCTCCAGCAAGGGACTCTCACCATAGATGTGCACTGAGGCGCAAAAGTGACGAATAGCATCACTCGCAGGTTCCTCGTGCACAACATACATTGGAGGCTCTTATACGCCAAAAACTTGGCGGCTGAGATCGATGAGGATGACTATGAAGTCTCCAAGCTCAAACACGTAGGTATCGTTGCAAAGAACGTGGCCAGGCGTCTTGCACGTCAAGGGGGGGCTACCAGTGTAGTGGTCTCAACGTTGCAGGTTGCTAGGTTGAGGCAAGGCCTTCCTATATAGACTAGGGACTCTTCTATCGCACGCTATGGAATGTGACATCTTCGGTGTTGGTTATAGATACACAACTTAAGGGGTGGCTGACAGGTTAGGCACCCACTGCCAAAAGGTGTCGGATGGCCACTAAGGTTGGCTAATGGGTAGGCTAGGCTGGGTCGTGGATATATGAATGTCCAGGCTATGGATAGCGACCTAGCTAATATATGTTTTGCCAATGGTCAGTCTGGCTGTGATGCCAAGGTTGTGGCGACGGGTTTTTTCAGAAAATAATTTCCAGAAAACAGGTCTTTGTGTTCACCAGCCCAGGACTACTGTTAGCTGGTGGACACTCAATTGAAACAGAATATCCAAGAAAAAAATACAAAATCTAGGTTACAAGAGCATGAAGATCTACTAGTTTGGACAAAAGTTTGAGGCTGACAGCGGAACCGACTCGAGGAATCTCCAGTGCCCATGGGACTCAATTACCATAGGAACACCTAACCTAGATGAATTCCTATCTCCCAAAGCTGCTATTCTTGACTCCTAGGTTCCAGGTTGACGACACCGTGCTCCTCTCCGAACGCAATCTTGCCAAAACAATAGCCAGGGACAAGTCAGTGAGTACTTTGAACGTACTCGCAAACATCAAGAAAACATATAAGTTAAAGCAGGTGAGATGCATGCCTAATCCACATAATAAGTATATCATGCCATAAGAATTGATTCACGAATCTATTTCATGCAGATAAACTATTTCCACCAATGTTGTATAAACAAGCAAGGAAAGGTAACAATGAATAAGTAATAACATGTGTGCCGCAGTTGCGCGTCGGAGCGACACCGCCTAAAGGGCTCACATGGAAGTAAAAACAGTTAACACCATCGTGTGTCTAAGCGACACCAAAGAAAGGGCTTATATGAAAGAAATAACAGTTGCCAAAGTCGAGCGTCTAAGCGACTCCAAGGAAAGGGCTTATAAGACATAATAACGAGCATGCCACAGTCGGGCGTCTGAGAGACACCACACAAAAGGCTTATAAGAAATAATAACGAGCATGCCACAGTCGAGCGTCTAAGCAACACCACGAAAAGGGCTTATGTGAAACAATAATAAGTATTGAATATTCATGAGGTTGAACTGTCCCATGGGTATTCAACAATCATAATCATAGGGGTTAATCCACAGTAAAAATAATAGTACGATCATCCACCATATTTCATGATTAGTCTCGTGATTTCATTAACTTCCTCCGAAGACCGACACTCAGGCTGACACTTGACTAGTCAACTAGTCGTCCTTGACCATGGACACGACTACATGAATAGTTTCGACTATGCAGATGGTGTACTCTTTACCCACATCCCACGGGTTTCAATAGTCACTCAGACTAATCCCGTGTATGGTATTTTAGAAATAAACTCTCAGAACCAGTACACACCCATTTTTCCCATGCGAAGACCGGCCTCACCCGAGCTATGCTGCGAGGGAAAAACCATAAATGGGGAGTATCCAACCTCGACTAGCATGGTATCAAATTTATACCACACTCTACAAGGAAATGGCCATTCCCTCTCGGTCCGAGACCGGAAACAGCCAAGCCCCCTGACCGGATTACTGCATTTAGTCCAGGGCCCTGGATACCTTCATCCCGACTTCTCTACTTGGTGTGTACCAATTAATATGTTTATGACCTACTAGACCGTATTCCCTTTCGGAAAGACCCGTTGCAGCACAAAAGGTAAGGTGACACACAAACAAGACTCGATCTATGGTCGACTTGGGAGGTTTAAGTTTTTCCTGCAAGGTTAGTACCACACAATCTTTCTGACAGAATTATCTGAGTATCACTACCATCACATCCCGGTATGATCTCACTGACCATTCTCGTCCCATGAGGTGCCGATCCATGGTATCATAATATCTATGACATACCTCCCTCTGAGATCGTCCAAACCAACATATCATACGAGGCATGTAGTAGTTGTGCCCTCCTCGTTGCCCTCCCACATCGCCTCTTTGCTCTATAAATATCCCAATATTCAAGAAACCATTAAGGAAGGGGACGAAAATCAATTCCAGCCGCCGTGGAGACCAGAAACACCAGATCCAATCTAGATACCATCACGGAGGGGTTCATCATCTCCATTGTTGCCTCTCTGATGATGTGTGAGTAGTTCTTTGTAGACCTAAGGGTCCGTAGTTAGTATCTAGATGGCTTCCTCTCCCTCTCTCTTGTTAATCAATACAATGGTCTCTTGGAGATCCACATCATGTAACTCTCTTTGCGGTGTGTTTGTTGGCATCCGATGAACTTTGAGTTTATGATCAGATCTTTGTGTTTTATCCATGAAAGTTATTTGAGTCTTCTTTGATCTCTTATATGCGTGATTGATTATAGCCTCGTATTTCTTCTCCGATATTTGGGTTTTGTTTGCCCAACTTGATATATTTATCTTGCAATGGGAAGAGGTGCTCTATGATGAGTTCGATTTTACAGTGCTTGATCCCAATGACAAAAAGGGAAACGACACGTATGTATCGTTGCTATTAAGGATAACAAGATGGGGTATATTTCTACATAAATAGATCTTGTTGACATCATGTCATCGTTCATATTGCATCACTCCATTTTCAATAAACTTAATACACTAGATGCATGCTGGATAGCGGTCGATGTGTGGAGTAATAGTAGTAGATGCAGGCAGGAGTCGGTCTACTAATCTTGGACGTGATGCCTATATAATGATCATTGCCTGGATATCATCATGATTATTTGACGTTCTATCAATTTACCAACAGTAATTGTTTTCCCATCATTTGCTATTTTTCTCGAGGGAAGCCACTAGTGAAACCTACGACCCCCGGGTCTCTTTTCATCATATTTGCCTTTGTGATCTATTTTGCTTTGCTTTTATTTTCAGATCTATTAAACTAAAAATACAAAAATACCTTGCTGCAATTTATTTGTTTCGCGATATATTTATCCTATCTACCACTTTTACCTCACGTTATTTGCCTATCTTGAGGCGCCGTACCCAAAAGGGATTGACAAACCCTTTAACACATCGGGTTGCGAGTATTTGTTATTTGTGTGCAGGTGATGTTTACGTGGTGGGACGAAGTTCTCCTACTGGTTCTATAACCTTGGTCTCATCACTGCGGGAAATACCTATTATCGCTATACTACATCAT
This sequence comes from Hordeum vulgare subsp. vulgare, assembly GCF_904849725.1. Lineage (NCBI taxonomy): Eukaryota > Viridiplantae > Streptophyta > Magnoliopsida > Poales > Poaceae > Hordeum > Hordeum vulgare. Next base: position 302,433,325 of record NC_058519.1, read on the forward strand.
CCCTTCCTATTTGGGGAAATACCAATGTAGTTCTAGGAGACATCGAAAGGAATTTTTGGCGCCGTTGCCGGGGAGGATCAAGTCAAGATAGTCCCCTACCAATGTGCCAATTTCTGGCGCCGTTGCCGGGGAGGATCTTCAACATCAACCAGGTTCCTAATCACAAATCTCATATCCTCACAATTTACATTATTTTCCATTTGCCTCTCATTTTCCTCTCCCCCACTTCACAAAAATTTGTCATTTTATTCGTTCTCTTTTTCGTTCACCATTTTCTCATCAGATCTATTTTTGAGTGCAATCTTGTTGTGAAGTCATCATGACTCAAGAGAACATCAAGTTGTGTGATTTCTCAAATACCAACAACAATGATTTTATTAGCACTCCGATTGCTCATCCCGCCACTAGTGCGGAGTCTTGTGATATTAATACTGCCTTGCTGAATCTTTTCATGAAAGATCAATTTGCCGGTACTCCTAATGAGGATGTCGTGTCTCATGTTAACACATTCGTGGCATTATGCGATATGCAAAATAAAAAACATGTGGGCAATGATGTTGTGAAGTTGAAACTATTTATGTTTTCTTTGCGAGATCGTTCAAAAATTTGGTTTTCTTCTTTGCCTTGCAATAGTATCGATTCTTGGAACAAGTACAAGGATGCATTTATTACTAAGTATTTTCCGCCCGCAAAAATTATTTCCCTTAGAACCCAGATCATGAGCATGGTGCACAATATTGGGAAAGGATGAAATTGATGCTAATGAATTACCCAACTGATGGGTTAAATATTTGGATGATCATACAATATTTTTATGCGGGAGTTGAATTTTGTTTCTCATAATCATTTGCATTCCACCGCAGGGGGTAAATTTTTGGAAATTACTTTTGGTGAAGCTACTAAGTTGCTAGATGATATTATGGCCAATTACTCATAATGGCACACCGAAAGAGCTCCTACTAGTAAAAATATCAATTCGGTAGAATAAATAAATTATTTGAGTGAAAAAGTTGATGCTCTTATGAAGTTGGTTGCTAATAAAAGTGCTCCTATTGATTTTAATGATGTGCCTTTTTCTACTTTGATTTAGCAAAATTGTGATGCCATAGATGTGAAATATACTTCGCGAAACAATTTCAATAACAATGCTTATAGAGGTAATTTTAATCCAAGGCCATTTCCTAGTAATTCCTCTGATAATTATGGTAATTCCTAGGGTAATCCTACTTATAATAATAATAGAAACACCTCTGTTCTTGAGAACAATATTAAAGAATTTATCAATACTCAGAAAGCATTCAATACTTCGATAGAGGAAAAGTTGAATAAAGTTGATGATTTGTCTAGTAGTATGCATATTATTTATCATGATGGAAAAACTCTCAAGATGAAAAAATTTGTGCCTAAAGTTGAAGAATCAATTAAATCTCTTTATGTTTCTATGGATGAAAGTAGGAAAAGAACCGCTATGCTTAGAGCTAAAAGGGAATTTATAGAAAGAGCGTTTTCTAGTGATTACTTTCATAAAAGTGATGAAGATCTTAAAATGATTGGTGTTGCTTCTATTGATTCTTTGTTTAGTAAAATTAAGAATGATGAAAAGGTACTGGATAAGATTCATCTGTAGTTAGAAGGCGTCGCTATGATTCGGAGGGTGAAAATCTTGGTGAGAAAATTGATAAAAGTGGCTTTGAAGAGGTCAAGACTATAACTAGTGATGTGCCCATTATTTTGGATTACAAAGACTTTAATTATGATAGTTGCTCTTTGGTTGATTGTGTTTATTTGTTGCGATCCATGATAAATTCACCCCATTTTTATGAACAAAATAAAGCTTTTACTAAACATATTGTTGATTCTATGATGAAAACTTTTGAAGAAAAATTGGAATTAGAAGTTTCAATTCCTAGAAAAATTCATGTTGAGTGGGAACATACTGTCAAAGTCAAGATTAAAAGTTATTAGTGTTTTGCTTTATGTGACTTGGGTGTTAGTGTTTCTACAATTCTGAAATCTTTATGTGATGTGGTTGGTCTTACCAATATTGAATAATGATCTTTAAATTTGCACTTAGCGGATTCTACTATTAAAAATCCTATAGGAAGAATTAATGATGTTCTTATTCTTGCAAATAGGAATTATGTGCCCATATATTTTATTGTTCTTGATATTGATTGCAATCCGTCCTGTCCAATTATACTTGGTAGACCGTTTTTACGTACTATTGGTGTCGTGGTTGATATCAAAGAAGGCAATATTAAATTTCAATTTACAATAAGGAAGGGAATGAAACACTTCAATAGAACAATAAATAGGCCACCATACGAATCAATCATCATGGCATCATATGGACCTAGAAACAAAGATGACAACACTTAGATCCTATGTGTTATGCCTAGCTAGGGGCGTAAAGCGATAGCGCTTGTTGGAGGCAACCCAACTTGTATCTGTTTATTTTTTGGTTTTCTTTCTGTTTTCAATAAAATAAACAATCATATATCTGGTTATATGTGTTTTGTGGTTTAAATTAGTGTTTGTGCCAAGCAAGGCCTTTGGGATGATTTGGGTGAAAGTTGATTTGATCTTGCTGAAAAATAGAAACTTTTGTGCTCACGAAATTATTTATCATTTTTAACAGAAGAGTGATTTTGAGTTGATTATTTATTTAGAAGATTAATGACAAAATTATTCACGTGCTCCGAATTGTTCAGAATTTATGGAGTTACATAAATATTCGAAGTAGGCAGATTGCTACAGACGGTTCTGTTTCTGACAGATTCTGTTTTCTTTGCGTTGTGTGGTTGTTTTGATGATTCTATGGTTTTATTTGATGAGTATTTGCCATAGAAAAGTAGGAATAAAGTATATATAATGAAAAAATAAAATATTAATATGCTTCAAACAGTAGTTATAGTAGAGGTGTGCTTTCTTATACTAACGGATCTCACGAAGGTTTTGTTGAGTTTTGTGTGATTGTAGTTTTCAAGGTTTGGGTGATCTTACGATAGATGAAGTAATAAGGATTAGAAAAAGGATAAGATTGGGGATGCCCGAGGCACCCCAAGATAATATTCAATAATAAGCAAGCAACTAAGCTTGGTGATTCCCCCCTCTTTCTTCTAACAACCATCGGTATTTTACTTGAAACTATATTTTTATTCGTCACATATTATGAGTTTTTCTTGGACCGACTTGTATGATACGATTTATTTTTGAAGAAATTATCTCCTGCTTCACTTAAGATTTTTTTGGGAGTTAGTAAATTCTCTCTTGCTTCACTTAGATTATTTTGAGAGAAAGAAAAATTATGCTCATATTCTTCACTTAAATTTGTTTGAGCTTATCAAAAGCAACATATGAAAATAGTCCCAAAGTGATAGCTATCCAAGGAGGATATAATGAAAAATTTCATGAAGATCATTGGACAAAATAAACTTGATTCTTAGTAATGTTTTTGAGATATGACGATATGATATGTGAGTCATGTTAATGAGTAATTGTGCTTTAGTAAGAATATTGAGGTTAAGGTTTGTGGTTCCCTATGCAAGCACGAAAGTCAATAGTTATGCAATGCAATTTGTATCATACTTGTGGTGTATTATTCGGTGTTACTTATGCTTAATGCTTGGGTACGAGATATTTCGTTTCTTGGTTCGTCGCTTCTCAATCTTTTTGCTAGCCTTCATTTTGCACTAAGTATGATCACTACTTGTGCATCCAAAACCCTTTAAACTAATTTTGCCATATGAGTCCACTATACCTACCTATATGCGGTATTTCCATGCCATTCTAAGCAAATTTGCATGTGTCATCTCTAATTTTCAAAATAAATTTCTCTTTTGTGTGCTCTACCGCTCGCGAGGCGGTGAGGGGTGGCCAATATTTTCCATGCTAGATGTGTTATTCTAACGATGAGTGTTTATTCACTTGTCATTTCACGAGAGTACGTCAAACGTATTAGGGATACCCAGTCCCGAAAAGAAAAAAAATGAATTTACTTTTTGTTGTCAAATAATAATTTCGTTGGGAAGTGTTGGTATGGAGGGCACCCGTGGATACGGAGAAGCCATGGAAAGTGAAAGTAATGGTGGAAAAAGGAATAAACTTTATTTTCTATTTGGGAATCACCTATGATGTATCTAGCATGGAAAGTGTTGGAAGCTCTAAGTTGTTTTCGTTGATTGGAGAAGAATGCCTCCCAAAAAAATTATCTCTCAATTTTTGCTTTGAGGTGTGGCACCTCTACAAATCCCTACTTCCCTCTGAGAAGGGCCTTTCTTTTAGTTATGCAATTTTTATTTTGTATTTCAGTCTCCATCTTCTATCATAAAGCACCAACTAAGAGGCACTATGATCGTATTCGAGCACTGGGTGTAGCTAATATTCGAGTGTGTTTCATGAATGGATCAATGATTGAGCATAATGGCTAGGGATAACTTGCTTTAGTGTTGATATTTTGGAAGACATGGTTGCTTGTTGGTATGCTTGAGTATTAAAGTCTTCACGTCAAAACTAGACTATTGCTTTGAACCATATAAAGTCCAAATGTCCATGATATAAAGAAAAGAAATGTGATGAACATGTTAGGCATCATTCCACATCGAAAATTCTTTTTTTATATTTACCTACTCGAGGATGAGCAGGAATTAAACTTGGGGATGCTGATACGTCTCCAACGTATCTATAATTTCTTATCGTTCCATGCTATTATATTATCATTCTTGGATATTTGACAATCATTTTATTGTACTTATATATCATTATTTTTACTAACCTATTGACCTAGTGCCTAGTGCTAGTTGTTGTTTTCTGCATGTTTTTTACATCACAGAAAATCAATACCAAATGGAGTCCAAACGCAGCGAAACTTTTTGTGGATTTTTTTGGGCCAGAAGACATCTAGTGGGCTAGTAACGCATGTGAGGTGAGCTCCGATGGGAGCACAATCTACCAGGGCGCGCCTGGAGGCCTAGACGCCCCCCGGCGGGTTGTTCCCTCCTCGTTGGCCTCCCGCACCACCTCTTTGCTCTATAAATACCCCAATATTCCAGAAACCCAAAGGGAGGGGGACGAAAATCAATTCCAGCCGCCCCAGAGTCCAGAAACACGAGATCCAATCTAGACACCATGACGGAGGTGTTCATCATGTCCAAGGGTGAGTCTCCCATGATCCGTGAGTAGTTCTTCGTAGACCTATGGGTTCGTAGTTTGTATCTAGATGGCTTCCCCCCTCTCTCTTGATTATCAATACAATGGTCTCTTGGAGATCCATATGATGTAAGTCTTTTTGCGATGTGTTTGTTGGGATCCGATGAACTTTGAGTTTATGATCAGATCTATATTTTTATCCGTAAAAGTTATTTGAGTCTTCTTTTATCTCTTATATGCATGATTGATTATAACCTTGTATTTATTCTCCAATATTTGGGTTTTGTTTGGCCAACTTGATCTATTTATCTTGCAATGCGAAGAGGTGCTTTGTGATGGGTTCGATCTTACGGTGCTTGATCCCTGTGACAGAAAGGGAAACGGCACGTATGTATCGTTGCTATTAAGGATAACAAGATGGGGTATATTTCTACATAAATAGATCTTGTCTACATCATGTCATCGTTCTTATTGCATTACTCCATTTTTTATGAACTTAATACACTAGATGAATGGCGGATAGCGGTCGATGAGTGGAGTAATAGTAGTAGATGCAGGCAGGAGTCGGTCTACTAATCTTGGACGGGATGCCTATATAATGATCATTGCCTAGATATTGTCATGATTATTTGAAGTTCTGTCAATTGCCCAATAGTAATTATTTTTTCCCACCGTTTGCTATTTTCCTCGAGAGACGCCACTAGTGAAACCTACGGCGCCCGGGTCTCTTTTTATCAAATTTGCCATTGCGATCTATTTTCCTTTGCTTTTATTTTTAGATCTATTAAACCAGAAATAAAAACATACCTTGTTGCAATTTATTGTTTCCATGATCTATTTATCCTATCTACCACTTTTTCCTCACGTTATTTTCCTATCTTGAGGCGCCATACCCGAAAGGGATTGACAACCCCTTTAACACGTCGGGTTGCGAGTATTTGTTATTTGTGTGCAGGTGCTGTTTACATGGTGTGAGGAGATTCTTCTACTGGTTTGATAACCTTGGTATCATCACTAAGGAAATACCTACCGTCACTATACTGCATCATCCCTTCCTCTTTGGGGAAATACCGACGTAGTTCTAGCAGATATCACTGGCAACCAGGCCGAACCCTCGTTTAACGCACATCTGGGGAACCCGCCTCACGAACCTGCACCGTGCACCAAAGAGGAAGGAGACAACTGCCAGATTTTCAAGAGCGAGGCTTCGCTCGATGCGAGTGCGGTCCTCGAGCGACACAGTCAGTGCCTGGACTGGGTCGTCGAGAACGTCGCGGTAGCCGGGAGCCAGAATTGGACCACCCTCACGTGCGGTGGCTACTAAAGCACCGTGGGTTGCCGGTATTTCACCCGCGAGCTAGGCATGGTGGTTTGGCCGGCCAAGTTCAAGCCTGACTTGCCTCCGCTGATATAGGCAAAGTTGTCCCTGTATTTCGATGAGATCGTTGGTATTGTTTTGGTGGAGTAGACTTTAACGACCCGACTACGAACGTGTGAGGACGTTGCGCATTAGCAATTGCTAAACCAACTACGAGAGGTTATTGACCATGCCGGAGCATGATCAACCTGACCACGAAGGTCTTTTTCCTGCACGCAAGCGAAGAACAAGCAGGATATTGCGAATATAAGAGGAAAGCTTTATTGATGAAGGTGGGGTTTGTGACGCCTTTGTCTGGTCGTAGAACACAAACGAAGAACGCGAAGTTGCATCTATGGTGAACTTGTAATCTAAAAAAAAAAGTCTAAACGGTGCCCTAAGGGTTGTATATATGAGGGAATAGGGAGGCAATTTCGTGACCCCTTGAGGCCGGGTCCGAAAACAGCCCTAAACTCGGTTTCCCCACACATGCGGACTCTAAAAATAGCCTATACTATGGTATTCCTAAATTACATGGGCCTGACCCAAAAATAAGGTGGTGCGACACCTATGCTCTCCTTATGTTGGCTTTAAAGTGCCAAAGTCACCAGTGGAAACTCCATTGTTCTTTCCCATGCGAGCACCTTCTTCTCCATGCTTGATCCCGCTCCAACGAAAATCCTTCTTGTCCATGGTAGGTCCTTCATTCATGACCACAACAAAAGTATCTAACTTAGGCAACATCATATGTTCATGAACATTAGACGTATTTCCAAGAAATGAAAGTACCTGGTAATTCAATTGGCGTGCGTGAGCTCTAGTAACTGGACCATTATGATAGCACTTGGGGCTCTGGGTGTAACATCGGTGTTGATGTCCTCATCATCCTCCCCTTCTTGAACTGAAGTCGTCCTCGACAGAAGCTCATCTTCCTCACCCAAATATGGCTTCAAATCCGCAATGTTAAAAGTGGGACTAACCCCAAAATCTGCAGGCAGCTCAAGTCCATGTACATTATCATTTATTTTCTCTAACACTTTGTAAGGACCATCAGCCCGCGACATTAGATTTGACTTGCGCAAATGAGGAAACCTATCCTTACGCAAATGCAACCAAATAAGATCTCCATGTGCAAAGACAACATGTTTCCTACCCTTGTCTTCAACAAGTTTATATTTATCATTCATGCGATCAATGTTTTCTTTAGTTAAATCATGCATCTTTAATATCAAATTAGCACGTTCTTTATCATGAAAATTAACCTTCTCCGAAGATGGAAGAGGTAACAAATCAATAGGTGCACGAGGTAAGAAACCATACACAACTTTGAAAGGGCACATCTTTGTAGTAGAATGCAACAAACGATTATAAGCAAATTCAGTATGAGGCAAACATTCTTCCCACAGTTTTAGATTGTTCTTCAAAACAACCCTAAGCATAGTAGACAAAGATATATTGACTACTTCAGTTTGTCCATCAGTTTGGGGGTGACATGTAGTACTAAAAGGCAATTTTGTCCCTAACTTAACCCATAAACATCGCCAAAAGTGGCTAGGAAATTTAGCATCGCGATCTGAAACAATCGTATTTGGCACACCATGCAAGCGAATAATTTCATGAAAGAACAAATCAACTACATTAGCAGCATCATCACTTTTATGACAAGGTATAAAGTGTGCCATTTTTGAAAATCTGTCCACGACAACAAATATGATATCCCTCCCCTTCTTTGTTCGAGGTAAACCTAAAAAAACCATAGATATATCCTCCCAAGGAACACTAGGTACAGGTAAATGCATATATAAACCATGAGGATTGAGTCGCGACTTAGCTTTTTGACATGTCGTGCAGTGAGCAACAAAACGCTCAACATCCCATCGCACCTTTGAACAAAAGAAATGTGTAGCAAGTACGTCCTCCGTCTTCTTTACACCAAAGTGTCCCATCAATCCACCTCCATGCGTGTGCTGTAACAACGAACGACGAACGGAGCTAGCCGGAATACATAGCTTGTTAGCGCGGAACACAAATCCATCATTAATGACGAACTTGTTCCATGTTCTCCCTTCTTTACAATTCTCGAACACATCGTTGAAATCAACATCATGCACATAGTGATATTTGCTGGTTTCCAACCCAAATATTTTAAAGTCAAGTTGGAAAGCATAGTATAAAGACGAGACAAAGCATCAGTAATAATCTTTTCTTTACCCTTCTTGTGTTTAATGACATACGGGAAAGTCTCAATGAATTCAACCCATTTAGCATGTCTACGGTTCAGTTTTGCTTGACTTTTAATATGTTTCAAAGATTCAGGATCACAATGTATGACAAATTCTTCGGGCCATAAATAATGTTGCCATGTTTCCAAAGTCCGAACAAGAGCACATAATTCCTTATCATAAGTAGAATAATTCAGACTAGGCCCACTTAATTATTCAGAAAAGAATGCAATAGGTTTACCATCTTTTAATAACACACCTCCAAATCCAATTCCACTAGCATCGCATTCAAGCTCGAAAGTCTTATTAAAATCAGGAAGTTGGAGTAAAGGAGCATGTGTTAACTTATCTTTCGAAACCGTGAAGGCTTATTCCTGTGCGGTACCCCAAGAATAAGGCACATCCTTCTTTGTAAGCTCATTGAGAGGTGCAGCAATGGTGCAGAAATCTCTCACAAAACGCCTATAATACCCGGCGAGTCCAAGGAAACTCCTCAGTTATGTGACCGTTTTGGGTTGCAGTTGTCGGTGCACTAAAAATTGGGGTCTCTAGTGCCCCAGACTTGTGCACGGGTGCGAAGATCCCCTAACGGCAGGGCGTGGAAGTGTCCAGACAAGCAGCACCCCCAAGATATCCAAGGCCCCGGCAAGCGTGCCTTGCCGGGAAGACAACCAAGGCCACATCCGTTTAATGGAAGTGATGAGCGCACCAAGCACAAGGCCCAAGCAAACCCCCCTCGCCGGGAATACAGCCAAAGCCCCCGGTAGGCTTCCTTGCCGGGACGAGGACCCAAGGCCCCGACAAGCACCCTTGCCGGGATGACGTGGCAAGGCACTAGAGGGCGACTGCCCTTGCCACAGTGCCACCACCCCCCGAGTTCTAGCACATTCCGCATGCCCAGCGAGGCGTCCAGGTGTCGAAACACCTGGACACATGTCTTCACCAGCACTTACCTGACAAGGACGAGACGTGCATTTAATGCACCTGATAGCGGTAGATGGATAAGCACCGCTCTAGGTTCACTGTAACATCTCGTGAACCTACCATCGAGCACTGTAGGTGACCCCTTTGCCTATAAAAGGAGGCCCTTAGCTCATTCACAAGGGGTTAGACCTTTTGGAGATTGGCCAAGAAGAGCATTATCATTACTGTAACGAATGATAAAAGAACGCTTAATACGTTCACATGAGTAGGACGAAGGGTTTTACGTGTAAGCGGCCCAAACCTTGGTAAAAAGTCTTGCCGCGTGTTGATCGTTAGGCCTGCTCTTGACGTTGTATTTCCCCGCACTACGATCTCAAGGGTATCACGTTGATCCCCATAGGTGTCGACCTAGCATCGCCAACATCTTTGGCGTGCCAAGTAGGGGGGAGATTGCGTTAACCTAACCTAGCCTTCAGCGCACCACCTCTTCTTTGTCGGCATGGCCCCCAAGAGGAGGGGCGCTCCGGCGACCAACGCTCACGTACCCAGTCCTCTGGCCCGGGCGGGGGCAGGAGAAGGTGCGTGCGCAGGACAAGAGGGCGGAGGCCCCAAGCTTCCACAACATTCTAGAGAGCAAACCAAGGCGAGTGGGCCCACCCGCCGCCGCGGCGATCATCCTCCCCCTAGTACGTTGAAGGACATGGCCGCATGAACAACCGATGGCGCGGCCACGTCCAAAGACGCGTCGGCGCCTTTCAAGGCACCCACGCGAGCCCACACATCGCGGCCTTCTCAGGCCATGCAGGATGGATTGCCCCAGGAGGGCGGCGATCCGCCCCCACCTAAGGGGACCCCTGGACCCCGTTCTCGAGGTACGCCGAGCAGTCGTACCCGCTCTGCAACGGCGCGGGCTGGCCAGCCACCGCGTGACCAACACGGGGCTCCTTCTAACACGGTTAGAAGTGAGAGCCCCCTAAGGTCATCACACATCTCGCCGCCACCCGCACCGGCGGAAGCACTGAACCAGGCTCAGCTGCTCCTCGATTTTCCTCCACCGGCCGACAAGAAAATGGAGTGGAGGGCCACCATCCAGAGCCTCCTTGTAGTCGCCAATGGAGACCAGCCATTGCAGGCAGGGACGGCGTAACGACCCTCCAGCAAACACGCTCGGGACCGTGCCGAGAAGATGGGGGCTCCCACCACCACCGTGCACTCTCCTCCTCGGCGGCGGGAATGGGTCCTCGTCTCTGATGACTCGACCTGGTCTTCAGAGCACCGCCACCGCCGTGATCAGCAGGACATTCGCCACGAGCGGTGCGACGAAGATGCCCGCACCCTCAATGAGCGGCGGCGCGAGACACGCCATCAATTAGATATGCGGGCTGGGACCACCGCTGGCACACCGGTTTCGGGGTACCCTGGCAAACTACCTTACGAGGTAGGCTGTCCAGCATTTACCCGCGAATTACGGCGCGTCCAATGGCCCAGATCCCGTACTGTCAAACCGGAGATCCCGGAAAAGTACGATGGCAGGACCCATCCATCGGAGTTCCTCAGCATCTACACCATTGCGGTGCAGGCTGCCGAGGGACGAGACGAGAATATACTGGGCAACTACTTACCGTTGGTGCTCAAGCCCAACGTCAGGTCATGGTTGATGCACCTCCCCAAGAACTCCATTTCCTCGTGGAAGGAATTGTGCCAGGACTTTGTTGGCGCCTATACTAGAGGCCACCCAGCTCCTGGTCAGGAAAGCGACTTGCACATCATCCCCTGGAAGGAGGGTGAACCCCTTCGCAAGTACATCCAGAGGTTCAGCCGCATCCAATACAACATCCCGGACGTCCACCCAGCTGCCGTCATTAGCGTGTTCCACCAGAACGTGCGCAATCGGAAGATGCGCGAAGAGCTGGCGATGAACAAGGTCCGCGATGTCACCGAGCTCTACGCTCTGGAGGATAGTTGTGGACGTGCAGAAGAATGAAGGAGGCACGCCAGAGAGAATACTGATGTTGAAGCTGACTCCAAAGACGAAGACACTAACGTCCCGGCCAAGAGGGGAAAGCTACGTAACAAGAAGCGGAATGGCAAAACCGTGTATGCCGTCGAGGCGACTAGCGATGCCGAGTCCGCCAAGAAGGCGAAAGCCGAGGCCCCCAGCAAGGATCCCGCGGTGTGCAGCTCCTGCCAGGCCTTCGCAGCCGCCAATATACCGGATGGCTCCAGCACCGAGTACTAAAAGATCCACCGCACCAAAGGCCACGACCTCCAGCACTGCCGGCAAGGCGAACAGCTTGCCGAGAGGCAGCGAGCCGAATACCAAAGGCGCGATATGGAGAAGGCCCAACAAGGTGGCGAAGGGTCAGGCAGGAAAAGGACACCCAAGGGGGCCGCCCCGGCAAGTTCAAGGGAAAGAAAGCAAGGCCCGCGCAACCACGAGAGAAGAGAGAGGAGGACAACGATGAAGACTGCCTCGACGATGACTCCAGCGACCACAAACTCGAGTGGGCAATGGACATGATGTGCCTTGAAGGAGGTGCCTCTCTGCATTCTTCCCACCGCTAGCATAAGAAGTGGGCGCGTGAAGTGATTGCGGCAGAGCCCTCCATCGGTGCCCGCAAGCCCCTAAGATGGTCGCAGACACCAATCATTTTCGACTTTGAGGACCACCCAGACCGCATTACCGCGGTCAGGTGCTTGTCGTTGTTGGTATCACCAAAAATCCGCAACCTCAGAGTGAAGAAAATGTTGGTAGACGGAGGGGTTGGCTTGAATCTCATTCCCCCGATGTAATCCAAAAGCTGCAGATCCCCGATGAAGACCTTGAGGACACAACCGCGTTCCAAGGGATCAACCCCGGGAAGATCCATCCCAAGGGGAAGATCACATTCCAAGGGATCAACCCCGGGAAGATCCAGAACTACCGGGCGGAGAAGGTCGTCTTCGACATCGCCTATAACCATTCGCATACAATGGGATCTTAGGGCGCCTCGCATTGGCCAAGTTCATGGCGGCCTCGAACTACGCCTACAGTACCCTGAAGATGCCTGGACAGGTCGGCATCATCGTCGTCTGCGCCGATAAGAAGGACGCGCTCCGATGCACGGACCGCCTCTACAAGGAGACCGTGGCGCGCCCGTCGCCAAGGTCCCTTCCACATCGCCCTCAGCGGGGACCCCAAAAAATAAGAAGGAAGACGAGGGAGCTTCCCGCGTCGACCCTGGCAAGCGCACCTCGTTATAGTGTTGCGCTACCGGGAAGGACGTACCTGAAAGATCCACCACATGGGCAAAAGGTCCAGGGCCACTCCGCTTGAGACCAAGAAGGTGCCAGCTAAAGAAGACGGCTCGGGCGGAACTTTCACCATCAGTTCCACCCTCGACAAGAAATAGGAAAGCACGCTCATCGCCTTCGTGCGGGAAAATCTTGATGTGTTTGCGTGGCAACCATCATATATTCTCTGCGTTCCTAGGGAGGTGATTGAGCACCACCTTGAAGTTTGTCCACACGGGCGGCCGCTAAAGTAGAAGGTGAGGAAACAGGCCCTGGAGCGGCAAGAGTTCATTGCCGAAGAAATAAAGAAGCTGGAAGCAGCCGGCCTTGGTCAGGGGGATCATCCATCCCACGTGGTTGGCTAATCCAGTCGGCGTGTGCAAGGGAACCAGAAAATGGCGGCTTTGTATTGACTTAACCGACGTCAGTAAAGCCTGTCCCAAAGATCCTTTTCCCTTGTCGCGCATCGACCAGATTGTCGACTCCACTGCCGGCTGCGGCCTGCTTTCCATCCATGACGCCTACTCTAGTTATCACCAGATCTACATGGCCGAGGACGATGAAGATAAGACTGCGTTAATCACCCCAGGTGCCACGTACTGCTTTGTGCGGATCCCCTTTGGGTTGAAGAACACTACCTCAACTTCCGCAAGGGTGATCCAAATTGGTTTTGATCCCCAAGTGCATAGAAATTTGGAAGCCTATATGGATGACATAGGGTCAAAGCCAAGGACAAATCCACCCTTGTGCCAGACATGGAAGAAACATTTGCCAATCTGCGCAAAATCAACCTCAAGCTCAACCCTGAGAAATGCGTGTTCAGCGTCTCGTCTGGCAAGCTTCTCATGTTCTTCGTGTCCCAACGTGGGATCAAAGCTAATCCCGACAAGATCAAGGCTTTCGAACAAATTGAGGCACCGTAGCGCATCAAGGATGGGTGACGCCTAGCCGGATGTTTAGCTGCCTTAAGCCGATTCATCTCCAAGTTCGCTGAACGGGCCCTGCCTTTCTTCAAAATCCTGAAGAAGGTGGGACCGATGAAGTGGACTCCTGAGGCGGAAGTGGCACTACAGGACTTTAAGAAATACCTCTCCTCTGCAGCCGTGCTAGTGGCCCCTAGACCCCAAGAGCCACTGCTCTTGTATCTAGCGGCAACCAACCAGGTGGCCAGTGCTGCCTTGGTGGCGCCGAGGGAGGAAGACGATGAAGCCCCGACAAAGGCAACGCCACCCGACGAGGATGCACGTGATGGCAAGCGAGAGCTCCCCGCTGTGGCACAGAACGATCAAGAGAAGTTCTTGCCAACCAGCGGACCTGTGCAAAAGAAGAAGTTGGTGCAACGCCCTATCTATTTCGTCAGCTCCCTCCTACAAGGGGCCAGAACGAGATATTCCGGGCTGCAAAAATTGCTTTTTGGCCTCCTCATGGCCTGAAGGAAGCTGGGCCACTACTTCCAAGCACACAAGATTACAGTCGTCACTCACTTCCCGCCGCAGAGGGTTCCGCGAAACCCCGACGTGACTGTGAGGATAGTAAAGTGGGCGGTGGAATTGTCGAGCTTCGGCCTCAAGTTTGAGAGCACTTCGACCATACAGAGCAGGGCCTTGGCGGAGTTCATTGGGAAATGGACCCCAACGCCAGACAAAGAAATACCAGAATCAACCCTCCCGGGGAAGGAATCAACTCCAAAGTGGGTCATGTACTTTGATGGAGCGTTCTCCCTCCTGGGCGTCGGGGCTGGTGTACTGCTGGTCGTGCCTACCGGGGAGCATCTCAAGTACATGATCCAAATGTATTTCCGCCGAGAGAAGTCAACCAACAACACTGCAGAATATGAAGGGCTGCTTGCCGGGCTCAGGATCGCGACAGATCTTGGGATTATCTGGCAAGACAACAAGGATTATCAAAGCCCGTTGATGGAAGCCAACGTGGAGGAAGTGAGAAAGTTGGAAAAACGCTTTGACAGTCTACAGATGGAGCACGTACGCCGTGCCGAAACCACTATCGGAGATGACCTGTCAAAGCAAGCAACACTTAAGCTTCCTGTGGAACCAGGGACTTTCGTGCTACGAATCACTCAACCCTCCGTGGCGCCATCAACCAAGCCGGACAAAAGTAAAAAGCTCAACTCCGGCAAGTACCTCCCGGCAGACCTACCAAGGAACCCCGGTAAGGACATTCTGCGGAAGAAGTTGTCGGACCAGAAGCAGAGCCTGCCGGGGGGATCCCACCCGAGCAGAAGACATGCCGTTGTTCCTCGCCGTCGAGCCACGCGCTCCGGCATGGGCGCAACACATAGTCCGATACCTCCAAACTGGGGAATTGCCTGAGGACGTTGAAGAAGCACAAAAGGTAGCTCGCCAGTCAAGCATGTACCAATTTGTGGATCATACCATCTATAAGAGACGAGGGAATGATGTGAAGCTAAAGTGCATCCCCCAGGAGGAAGGCTGGAGTTGTTGGCCGAAATTCATGGAGGAATATGTGGATCACACATAGGGTCGAGGGCCATTGCCGGCAAGGCATTCCCGCAAGGTTTCTTCTAGCCCACAGCCCTCCAGGATGCAACTGCACTAGTAACTAAGTGTGAAGCGTGCCAGTTCCAGTCAAGAAAGCTTCATCAGCCAGCGCAAGCCCTTCAAACAATCCCTCTCTCGTGGCCATTCTCGGTCTAGGGGTTCGATATCTTCGGGCACTTCCGCCGCAGCACCGGAGGCTTTGAGTACTTGTATGTCACAATTGACAAGTTCACAAAGTGGTCAGAAGTGGAGCCAGCAAGAAGGGTAACAGTGTAGTCAACTGTCAAGTTCTTCAAGGGGATATTTTGTCGCTTCAGCGTCCCGAACAGGGTCATCACCGACAATGTCACTCATGACCTCGACAGCAAAATATGCTTCGCTTTCGTCGCTCACCGAAGGAGTAACGGTCAAGCCAAAAGAGCAAATGCCGAGGTACTGCGCGGGCTCAAGACTAGAACTTTCGACAAGCTACGCGAACATGGAAGGCACTGGATTGATGAACTGACGACGGTTCTTTGGTCGATTAGAACGACGCCAAATCGAGCCACCGTCTAGACACCCTTCTCCCTGGTCTACAGGACAGAAGCAGTACTTCCAACGGAACACATTTATGGGTCACCTCGGGTGCTTGCTTATGATGAGCTGGAGCAAGAGGAATTGCGTCTAGATGATGTTGTGCTCCTCGAGGAGACCCGGATTCAGGCGGCTGTGCGAGCCTCTCGCTACCAGCAAGCCTTGCGCCGCTATCATAGCTGCAAGATACGAGCCAGAAGTTTCGAGGAAGACGAGCTTGTTCTTAGGCACGTTCAGTCGGCCAAGAATTACAACAAGTTGACGCCAAAGTGGGAAGGCTCATATCGGGTAGTGCGAGTCACCAGGCTCGGCGCCGTCCACTTGGAGATCGAAGGTGGCTTACGGGTGAGCAACTCCAGGAACATAAATCATCTTCGAAAGTTCTACCCGTAGGGAGAGGTTGTCGGGCCAACCAGCGACCACCTTTTGTACAAGTCCTCCCGAAGTTGCATGTAATCCTTTGTACAAAGCCAGGTAAAGACCCTGAGCATAGTAAAATAAAGCATAGCATTCCGCATCATCATATAGATCCTCATGATAGGAAACATGCATGCATCTATGACTTTGTGAAACGCATAAGCTAACAAGGGGACGATAGCCCCGGCAGATTTATTTTCTTTTTCCCCGGCAGCTAACAAGGGGACTTCGAAAGACATGTATAACCCATGCGCACAAGTTTTTCGGGGGGAATATAGTGGGGACGTCCACAGAAGATAGTGGGGACGCCCACAGTAGCAACAAGAGCCAAGATAACCCACTCAAAGCCGAAAGAAGTAAACGCAGCCGCAGGAAAGTTGCGGACACTTTGAGTAAGTTGTTGGGTAAGTCGTTGGGTGAGTACACTCCTCTCCTCTCTAAAACGCCCTCACTTTCTCACAAACGTAAAAACCTGTGCGCTGGGGATCGCTGTCACTAGCCTCCAAAAGGTTGCCTTGAAGCGCGCTCAACAATCAAGGTGGCTTGTCCAGCACAACTCTTTTGTAAAAAGCGTGCTCGACGGCCCACGGCGAGGCCCGGAAGGGAGTTAAATACCCTATCGACAGGGACGGCCCTCGGCAAAGAATCGCGGGAAAAAGGGAAAGAGGCGATAGAGGAAAGGGAGCGCTACTCTCCCAAACAGAGTACTGAGTATACTACAAATAGCAAAGATCGATTATGTTCAAAGCATATATTAGAATAACAAAGGGCACGGAGGCTAGTCCCGACGTGGACCTTGCACCCTTTTAACCTTGTCTATCCTGTCGACAATAGGCATGACCTTCTCTTCAAAGGACTTGGGGTCCACTTCCTTCGGCATGCGTACCATGGAGAGATCCATATCGGGATTTGTTGGGGATATTACCTGCGGATAACCCGCCCTTAGTGGGCCGGGTCACCAAAGGGGCGACTTACCATTCAATGTGCGTCCTGTGGCCCAGAAGTCGGATGGCGGTTCAAGAGGTCGTGCGGGTGATGGATTACCAAGAAAGCTCTCGATCGTCGAGGACACGGCGACTTTGTAAACCCTAGAGCCTTGACCTGTATATAAAGGTGAGTCCTAGGGAAAGGTTAGGCGTGTTAGAGAGAATCGAGAGCTAGGTCAGGTGAGTTACGCCCTCCTTGTAATCGAAACCACCATTAATCCACACAAAGCAGGACGTAGGCTTTTACCTCCTCACGAGGGGCAGAACCTGGGTAAATGTGAGTCTGGCTTTCGCTCACCCCCTTTGACTCTCCACCAAGGTGCGATGGCTCCATCTCTAAGTCCTTTCACGAGGACATCTGCCATGACAAAACCACGACAGTTGGCGCCCACCGTGGGGCTAGCGCACGGTGGAGTTGAGTTCTCGAAGGGAGCCCTATCGGGGTTAGAAAGATATGCGGTCGGCATCATGACTAAGAGCCACCGCGGGAAGTAGTACATCGACAACTCGCTGTGGGAGTCGGAAGCCAATTCAGTCGAATTTGGCTACCGAGTCCCCTTCGGAAAAATAAACATCTTCATCGACATGATTGAGATGCTCGTACCTGAGTCTGACACCTGCACCGACATTGTCGAGCCGGCCAGGTACGTCCTCCCCATCACTCGGCGAGATAGTAGTCGCCACGCTTTCGTCGGTTTTACGCAGGGAAACGACGTACAGGACGAAGTGCCGGTCCAGGAGATCACCCCAGTTAATTCCAATGGCGAGTCATCCATGGGTGAGACAGATTCAATCCACCCTCTCCAGGAAGGACAACTCGGAGGGCTGTTGTTGGCAATGGACCCCGAAGTCTTTGAGAGGTCCCTTCGGCAAATCGCAATCTACATGGCGGGGTCAGCGCAGCCTCAGCAAAATCGAACTAGCAACAATGATACTGGTGGAACGTCAAAACCCTAGCACAAACCATGGCGGAGCTAGCGGCGGAGGTCTCTAGCCTCATGGCAACCACAGTCACGACCGAGAATCAGGAGTCTGTCAACGCCGAGCTAGCCAAGCTGCAGGAGGCAATGGCCAAGGCACAGCGGGACATGGAAGCAGAAGCCGCCAGGGCGGCAATGCAGCAGGCTGCGATCACAGCAGAGACGGAGCGGTTGAACACCGAGGGATGGCGGCTCGAGGGACGGCAGCACGCGTCCGACGCCGTTCACCAAAGGAGGCACCATGGGCGCATGCCGGCCGACTTACATCCAACTCGCCTTTTCGACACTCCACGCACCCCCGGGGCGGGTCCTGATCGGCCTTTACAAACTGTCCCGGGGGGAGGAACGGTTCTGCCGCCCAATCCGCCGCCGCCTCAACCAATGGATGCCCATGCAACTCGGTTCTGGATGCCATGGGGTCACTTCTCGAATCCCGTAGACAATGTGCTGGCGGCAACCCGCCACCTGGATTTCCTTCCGATCTATGGAAACTCCCAGGCCGAGATAGAGGCCAGAAACGCCATCGAGATGCTGAAGACGGCCATGGTCCAGCACGCGCAATATTCTCATAGCCTGGATCGGCTGCACTCCACGCCTCAGGCGAGTCACACCAGAAGTCGCCATGAGGACTTGCCCGCAGTAACCAGTGGGCCGCGGCAATTCCCTCCACACGACCCGCTTGGGATGCCCCACACGCGAGCCCAAGATATCGTGGATGCAGCTCGAGCCGCACGTCAAGTAGAGCCAACAACCACGGCGGATCAGGTTTACCCGGCTTCCATGCCATCGCCTCCCGCGCCCGTGGACGCCCGGGGCAAGCACATCGGGGTATCATGTCTTGCACCGGTTTTGCGCAACAAGCGAATGCCGAATGACTTCAAAGAGCCTAGGAAGGTCCCCAATTACTCACCAGATCTCGAACCAGGATCGTGGATTGAGAGTTACGAGCTGGCGATGGATATGCTCGACGTAAATGAGGCGGTTTGCGCTAAGTACTTCACTATGATGCTCGAAGGGACGGCACGTGTGTGGTTGAAAAACTTACCACCCAACTCCATCAACACCTGGGCGGAGCTAAAAGAACGTTTCGTCAAGAATTTCAGAGGGACTTGCAAGCGCCCGATGACCATCGTCGACCTACAGCAGTGCGACCACTGGCCGGATGAGTCGGCCCACCATTGGACCCGGCGAGTCGCGAAAGTTATTCATTCATCGGAAGGCATCTCGGCGGCTCAGGCGGTGTTGATCCTGGAGATGAACTGCCATTACAAACTATTGGTACTAAAGCTAGGTCGACTTAAGCGAAAAGTACAGGACATGGGCGAGTTAATGTATACCCTTACCAGGTATGCTGAGTCATACAACACCAAGGACCCTGGGGAGGATGACGACAAAGCTAGTACCGCCAGGAAAGGCGAGTTACACAAGGCGCATTCCCAGTTTCAAGTACGGGACAGCCACCACCATGGTGGGCACGGCAAAAAGAGGCAACAGGAAGGTCCTACGGAGTTTGTCGCTAATACCAATAGAGGCAACAGAAACCCACATCAGAAGAAGCGGGGCTTTAGTGGGAAGAAACCACGCAATTATCACGAGATGCTCAAAGGCCCTTGTCCGTAGCATGACACGACGGAGGGACCGGCGACTCACTCTTGGGAGGATTGCTACGTGATGCAGGAATTCCGTGCCGAGGCGCTCACGAGAGGCCAAGGTGGTGAATAGGGCCAGCGACAGGAACAACCCGGCGCATCCGGGTCACGCCAGGTCCCGTTCGGTGGTTTTCCTAACCCGGGACCACAGGGCGGGTCTCAACCCAACGCTGGGCAGTACCAAGTTCACAATCAGTAGTATCACCCGCCAGGAGTATTCCAACAACGACCCCCGCAAGGGGATCCCCAACGACACGAAGATCGGGGCGGGTTCCAGAATAACCCCAAACAATTGAACAACGGGCAGTACCACGTATTCACCACCAGCACCTGTAAGCGGGATCATAAGGTGAAGCATAGAACCTTCAGCGTAACTTAGTCGGCGCTCCCCCAGTACCTTCACTGGTCTGAGCAACCCATAACCTGGAGCAGGGAAGACCATCCCCCCCCCCCCCCCCCCGAGTAGACGACCCTGGCGCCTTGGCTTTGGTCATGGCTCCCCAAGTCGGAGGATACACCCTCTCCAAGGTCCTCATGGACGGAGGAAGCAACATCAACATCTTATATTTCGACACCTTCCGGCGGATGAACCTCTTGGAGAAAGACCTGATGCTATCATCCATGGTCTTTCACGGCATCGTCCTTGGTAAGTCGGCATACCCAATTGGGCGCATTAAGCTTAATGTGGCTTTTGGCACAGAGTCAAATTACAGGAGCGAGTCCCTCCTGTTCGAAGTGGTCAAAATCAAGAGCCCCTATCATGCATTGTTTGGACGGCCGGCGTACACCAAATTCATGGTCCGCCCATGCTATGTTTATCTCAAACTCAAGATACCCGAACCTAAGGGTCCTATTACCATCAGCGGCGACAGGAAGATAGCTCAAGAATGTGAAGAAGGAGACGCGGCTTATGCCGAGTCAGCTTGCGCGGCTGAGGAGCTCAAGTTTCACCAATCTAATGTTAACCCGGCGTACATGACGCCGCTCAAGAGGCCGACCATCGATTCTGAGCCGCCCCTTAAGTTTAAACCAACGGACAACACCAAGGTTATCGACTTTACGCCTGGCGACTCCACCAAGCAGTTCACTATTGGGGCGAGTCTCGACCCCAAATAGGAAACGCGCTCGTTGAATTCATCCGTGAAAATTGGGACATCTTTGCATGGAAACCTTCTGACATGTCGGGTGTACCGAGAGAATTCGCTGAGCACCATCTTAATACTCACCCTAAAGTTAAGCCAGTTCGACAGTACCTTTGCAGGTTCAATGAAGAGCCTCGTAAGGCGATCGGAGAGGAAGTAGCTCGTCTTCTGGCCGCCGGGTTTATCATCGAGGTTTTCCATCATGAGTGGCTGGCTAACCCGGTCCTGGTGCTAAAAAAGAACGACGCCTTCCGCATGTGCATCGACTACACCGACCTCAACAGAGCCTGCCCGAAGGATCCCTTCGCCTTTCCCCGCATTGATCAAATTATTGACTCGACGGCGGGTTGCGAACGTTTGTGTTTTTTGGACGCTTATTAGGGATACCATCACATCAAGATGGCGGTGGCGGATCAGGAAAATACATCCTTCATAACCCCATTCGGGGCCTTCTGTTACGTGTCTATGCCATTTGGGCTCAAGAGTGCGGGGCAACCTATCAAGGTTGCATTCAAAATTGCTTGCACAACCAGATTGGCCGTAACGTCCACGCTTATGTGGATGACATCGTGGTCAGGTCTCACCAGAAAGAGTCGCTCTTGGAGGATCTCAAGGAAACCTTTGACAACTTGCGTGTTTACCAGATGAGGCTTAACCCCACCAAGTGCGTCTTTGGTGTCCCTGCGGGGAAGTTATTGGGTTTCTTGTCTCGGAGCGTGGTATCGAGGCCAACCCGGACAAGATTGAGGCAATTACCTCACTAGGGAAACCATCCAACATTAACCAGGTCCAGCGTATAGCGGGTCGGATCGCAGCTCTGAGCTGCTTTATAAGTCGCCTTGGGAAGAAGGCCATCCCTCTTTACCAGTTGCTCAAGAAAACTGATCGTTTCGTATGGACGGACGAAGCCAATGAAGCTTTTGAAGATTTGAAGCGGCAATTAGCTAACCCACCAGTGTTGGCGGCTCCGGCAGACAAGGAACCTATGCTCCTGTACATTGCAGCCAATTACAAGGCAGTCAGCGTGGCAGTAGTTGTCGAGCGGAAGGAAGAAGGAAAGGAGTATCCGGTCCAACGACCGGTGTATTTCTCCAGCGGGGTCCTCACCCTCTCCAAGCAACGTTACCCACATTGGTAAAAGCTGGTTTCCGGGGTGTTCATGGCGAGTCGAAAGCTGAAGCACTACTTTCAGGAACACCCAATCACGATCATCAGTTCCGCCCCCTAGGTGACATTATATAGAATCGGGAGGCCACTGGACCGATTGCTAAGTGGGCCATCGAGCTTGGATCCCATCACGTGCGATATACGCCTCGGATGGCCATCAAATCTCAAGCACTTGTGGACTTCATCAATGATTCGACCGAGTTACAAATCCCGGAGGATAGACCCGATCTCATTTATTGGACCATCTATTTCGATGGGTCTAGGCAATTGGAAGGCTCGTGGGCTAGTGTGGTGATAACTTTGCCTCAAGGTGACAAGTTTTGCTATGCCCTTCGGCTCATGTTTCCATGTACCAATAATCCAGCGGAGTGCAAAGCCTTGCTCCATGGTTTGCGACTCGCCAAAGAGATGAATTTCACGCGAGTCTGGTTTTTGGGCGATTCAGATCTCGTGGCATAGCAGGTCTTTCGTGCCTTGGATTCACGAGACCCTCTGATGGCGGCTTACAGACGAGCTGTGTCAGATGTAGCGGGTCACTTCAATGGTTATCAAGTGGATTACATCGACCGCCGGCTTAACGAAGTAGGGGACGCTCTTTCCCGTCTCGGTTCACAACGTAATCGAGTTCCTGCCAATGTCTTTTTGGACGTATTGCATAACCTCTCGGTGAAACTATCTTCAGAGGAAGATTTAGTGGTACCGGACCCCGAGTCTAAATTCGTGGCGGCTCTCCACGCTACTCCAGACTGGGCAATTCCTTACATGGCATATCTCACCAAAGGCGAGTTGCCAGCTAACGATTTATTAGCTCGCCAAATTATCCGTTGGTGTAAATCCATGGTCATACACGACGGCGAGTTACACAAACGAAGCACCTCGGGGGTATTTCAAAGATGCGTCTCTCCTGAAGAAGATGTACGATCCTCAATGAGATTCACGTGGGCGACTGTGGTCATCATGTTGGGTCCCGATCCTTGGTCTCTAAGGCCTTCATACATGGGTTCTATTGGCTGACGGCTCACGCAGACGCAGAGGAGATCATTCGCTGATGTGATGGCTGCCAAAAATTTGGATGCCAGATGCACGTGCCAGCTCAGGAATTGCGGATGATACCAATCACTTGGCCATTTGCAGTCTGGGGGCTTGATATGGTCAGCCCTTTCAAAGTGTCTTCCACCAAAAAGACTCACCTATTAGTGGCGGTTGACAAATTTACCAAGTGGGTGGAGGCGGAACCTGTTGGCAGTTGTGATGCAGATACGGCGGTCAAATTCTTAAAGAAACTATTTTTCAGATTTGGATATCCTCATAGTATCATTACTAACAATGGTACCAATCTATCCGAAGGTGGAATGCAAGAGTTTTGTTCACGAGAGCATATCCGACTTGATCTTTCCGCGGTTGCACATCCCCACTCTAATGTGCAGGCAGAGAGGGCGAATCAGGAAATATTGCGAGGGATTAAGCCTCGGCTCATGGTGCCTTTGGAACGTACTCCAGGATGTTGGGTGGAGGAGTCCCCGTCAATACTATGGAGTATCAGGACAACTCCAAATCGCTCCACAGGTTTTACTCCCTTCTTTCTGGTCTATGGAGCAGAAGCGGTGTTACCAAGTGACATCAAACACGATTCCCCATGAGTTGCCGCCTACGTGGAACAGGACAACAAGCTGGCGCAACAGAACTAGCTGGACGCCTTGGAGGAGGAACGACACTTAGCCGCATCACGATCGGCGATTCACCAACAAGACTTGCGACGTTACCACACTGGCCGGGTCAAGAGCCGGACTTTCCAAGAAGTCTACTTGGTGCTCCGTTTGATTCAAGATCATACTAGTATGCACAAGCTATCACCTCCGTGGGAAGGGCCGTTTGTCATCAGCAAGGCTCTTCGAAATGGCTAGTACTACTTGGTGGATCTTCGCGCAGATCGACCAACTACAGAGGTTGAGACAACTCGCCCCTGTAACATAGTCCATCTGCGGCCTTACTACACTTAGAGCCATGAGTTTCCCCTTTTTCTTCACCAGTTTTCAGAAAATTGTAATCCATGAATTATGAAAGCAATAAAGCCGGCATCCACGAATTTCGGGGTTCCTTGCCGTTTCAGCTTTTGAAACCATGAGTCTTTATTTTTCTATAAGTCGCCCAAACATGGACGTTATCAAAGTCAAAGAGCGTAAGTCTCCATGCTGCACTTACTTCAAAACTTTGCTTTGATAAAGCCAAAGAGGACCAATGTTGCCACGTTGCACGGTTCAAACATAGGCGTCTTATGTGGTTTTGAGAATTAACACGACTTACTTGGGGGCTACTAGTCCCCAAGTCGTTTCGCAGTAAGAGCGTATTCTCTTAACCTTTTCTTTAAACAACTTAGCTTTCTCATAGGCCCGGGTTCTCTATTCATCAAGCGAGCTAATTTAAATAACCTCTTCTCACCATCAAATTTGAAATCATAGTTAACCTCTTTAATTGTCCAATAAGCTTTGTGTTCTAGCTCTAGAGGTAAATGACATGCTTTACCATAAACCATTTTATACGGAGACATACCCATATGGTTTTTTAAGCGGTTCTATAAGCCCATAATGCATCGTCAAGTCTCTTAGACCAATTCTTTCTAGATCTATTAACGGTCTTTTGCAAGATCAATTTAATTTCTCTATTGATCAATTCTACTTGACCACTAGAGTGTAAGGAGATGCAATTCTATGATTAACATCATAGCTAGCAAGCAATTTAAGGAAAGCACCATGAATAAAGTGTGAACCACCATCAGACATTAAATATCTAGGGACTCCAAATATAGGGAAAGTAACTTCTTTCAGCATTCTAATAGAAGTGTTATGACCGGCATTACTAGTTGGAAGAGCTTCTACGCACTTAGTAACATAATCAACAACAACTAGAATATGAGTATACCCGTTGGACCTTGGAAAAGGTCCCTTATAATCGAAACCCCAAACATCAAACGGTTCTATAACAAGAGAGTAGTTCATAGGCATTTCCTGACGTCTACTAATATTACCAATTCTTTGACATTCATCACAAGACAAGAGAAACTTACGAGCATCCTTGAAGAGAGTAGGCCAAGAAAAACAAGATTGTAATACCTTGTGTGCAGTTCTATCTCCAGCGTGATGTCCTCCGTAGGCCTCAGAGTGACACTTGTGTAGCATATGTCTCTACACAACGTCTAATAATACCATCTAGTCCTTCTTTGTAAAGGTGTGGATCGTCCCAAAAGTAATGTCTAAAATCATAGAAGAACTTTTTCTTTTATTGGTATGTGAAACTAGGCGATATAAATTTAGCAACAATGTAGTTACAATAATCAGCATACCAAGGAGCACTACATGAAGCTTTTATGACAACTAATTGTTCATCAGGGAAGCTCTCATGCATCAATAGGTAGTGGGTCATGAAGAACATTCTTTAGTCTACACAAGTTTTCCACTACGGGGTTATCAGCGCTCTTTCTAACAATAATATGCAGATAAAATTCTTGTAGCAGAAGAACCCATCTAATAAGTCTAGTTTTAGCATCTTTCTTTTCCATGATGTATTTAATAGCAGCGTGATCAGTGTGAACAGTTACTTTCGAATCAACAATATAAGGTCTAAACTTATAGCAAGCAAACACAACTGCTAAAAATTCCTTTTCAGTGGTAGCGTAGTTTCTTTGAGCGCTGTCTATAGTTTTACTAGCGTAATGGATGATATTTAATTTCTTATCAACTCTTTGCCCTAGAAAAGCACCAACAGCATAATCACCAGCATCACATATAATTTTAAAGGGTAGGTTCCAATCAGGTGGTTGAACAACAGGTCCAGTAATCAAGGCTCTTTAAAGAATTTCAAATGCTTCTACACAATCATCATAAAAATGAATGGAACTTCATTTTGCAAAAGATTAGTGAGAGGCTTATAAATCCTAGAAAAGTCTTTAATAAAACTCCTATAGAAACCAACAAGACCAAGGAAACTTCTTATACCTTTGATATCTGTTGGACGCGACATTTTTTCAATAGCATCAACTTTAGCTTTATCAACTTCAATACCTCTTTCGGATATTTAGTGTCCCAAGGGAATGCCTTCATTAACCATACAGTGGCACCTCTCCCAATTCAAGCCAAGATTAGTTTCTTCACATCTCTCCAAAACTCGATCGAGGTTGCTCAAGAAATCATCAAAAGAAGTTCCGTAAACAGAAAAATCATACAAGAAAACCTCAACAATCTTTCCAGAAAAATTAGAGAATATAGCCATCATACATCTTTGAAAGGTAGCAGGTGCATTGCATAAACCCAAAGGACAAGTAAAAGTGGTCTTATCTTGATCCTCTTTTGACACGTGTATTAGAGAGAAACTAGAATAACCGTCTAGAAAGGAAAAATGTGTATGTTTGGATTGTCTTTCACTACTATTGAAAACCCTAGTAGTAGCGCTGGTTTTACCCTTACTAGTAGCGCTGCGGCCAGCACTACTGCTAACACGCTACAGCTAACCCTTAGCAGTAGCACTGTATTGAAAGCGCTGCTGGTATCTACGTTAGTAGTAGCGCTGGAATAAATAGAGCGCTACTGCTAAGCCAGCGCTACTGTTAATATTCCAACGCTACTGCTAATATTCCTGCTTTTAATATTTAATTCGCATCATATTTATGTCCCCCTACGTATTTGTGCATGCTCTATAAAGTGGTTTCATCATATCACAATAAACATGCATAATTTGCATCACATCATACACATAAAGTACTCTGTCCGTCCCAAAATTCTTGTCTTATATTTGTTTTGACACGAATGTATCTAGTCAAATTTAGTATTTAGATACATCCATTTCTAGACAAAGCTAAGACAAGAATTTTGGGACGGAGGGAGTATCATGTCATATAACTCATCATCATCTTACGTACTTATCTAACAACTCATCATCATCTTAATCATATAGCAAGTTATCATATGATACACATAAACTAAAACAGAAAAAAATCATAATAGTCATCATATGCATGCATCCTAATCGATCATGTCAAGTAAATATAAACCAGAATAACTTGTTTCTCATAAGACCCAGTCCTCGCTCCTAGGTATAATGTCATAAAATAGAATAACACCTATGTCTGCATGATGAAGCACAAAGATCCAACGGTCTCCAACTTGTGGCTTGCGATCCTTCTTTATTTCTCTCCATGCTTCAATTTGGAGCCTTTTTTATTTTGATTTGAGGTTACTCGAGTATGGAGCATCGAACTCAGCCCTCAGTGGGCTTTTGATTTTCATATGACCTTTTGGGTGCATCAACAGAGGGACTACTTCATGTGGCGGTTGTTGTTGAAGAACGTAATAATAACCTAGTTAGCAATGTAATCAACACCATTTATGCAATAGTAGAGCATACTTAATTAGGAAATTCTTACCAAGATATTTTGGCGAATGTCATCCGGCCTCAACCTATATATAATTTTGGCCAATTCCCAAATTATACGGGAAGTTATCCCTAGAAACAAGAACATCAACAAGAAAGTAGAGACGAACATCCTTGTTCTCCGAAGTTAGATGTGATCCACACATGTAGTGTGTGGTGTCAATTAATTTCCATAATTCACTCAAAGAAACGAAATAAGCTGTCAATTATAATATTACAAATTTTGTATATGGATGAACACCAACTATTTCTAAATATAGAATGTAAATTACTTGACAAATACTGTTGAGGAACTCACATGGAGGTAAAACAGGAAGCATATCAACAACCACCCAAATGTCGATGTTGCCTGGCATATTATCTTGAGGACGAAGATCAAAGGTTATTTCCATACCCTCCTGAAATCCATATGACTTGCAAAGATCTTCCCAATTTGGGCACCCAAATTCTGTGTGAAAAACTGAATTAAATACTTTGATAACAAATGTGTGACCATGTATAGTCCTCAGGTTAGCGCTCCTCGTCTCCATTCTCTCATGGTCTTCAAAATAGAGCCTCTCCAACACATCTTCATGCATGGCAAGGGAGGAACATATCTTCATTCTCGTCAAGCTTCATGCTGAAGAACCTATCGTCTCACAGGTGAGGCGTGTCGCACATACCCCGACAGTCGCCGCAATATTCACACTCCCAATATTCATTGTCAGACATTTCCTGTTTTAATGTGGTAAATGTGTAAACAACAACCGTGAAACTATATAGAAAGAATTGAACATCTATATATAAACAGAAGCATGAATAATAAAAAGGGACCTATATTTGGTCGGAATGTTGATTCATTACCCTTTCCGGCAATTCCCAAGCAGTCCATATGTCCTAGTTTCTAGCACTAGTCATGACGAAATTCACGGAAATTGTCGGCATGACCTTTGCTAAATAGTGGACATATGGAGCGCCTGAAATTTGTCGGAAAGAAAATGAATCAACATTCTGGCAAAACATAGGCCACTCGGACATTCCGGCAAAACTTAGCACAACTTAGCAAGCAAAAGTGAGAAACTCACTATTGTTTTATGCATTAACACCAACAAAAGGATGATATTTCTAGGTTGCTGAAATATGTATGTGCCCTTTTTCCTCTCCAATGTTTAAATAAGTTGTTTGAAACCATTGTTTGTCTAATTCAAACCTAATGTGCCTACTTACATGAAATTTACAAACATGAATGATTTATTTCACATTATTTACATACTATTCAAGTATGAACCATAGGATTTTTTCCTTCTTTCTAGTTAGCCCATCAAAAGATCTTCAACAAACATATCTTGATTTTCCAATTAACATGCATCTCAAGATGACATCTTGAACCGATGGCCCTAAAATCAAAATGGTAGCAGCCTTGGGGTGCCTAGAGCGGGAGGGGAGGGGAGCAGCGGTGCCAGGAGGTGGGAGGGGGCTTATCGGAGTGGGAGGGGAAGGGGGCTTACCACAGTGGGAGGGGAGGAGGGAGGTGGCGACGGTGAGGGAGGCGGCCGCGACGATGAGAACGACGACGAGGAGGGATGCGGCGGCAACGACAAAGACAGCGAGGAAGGTGGCGATGGCTTGAGATCGAGGAGAGAGGGATGGGGGAGTGGGGGAGAGTTAGCAAATTTTTAGGCACGACGTGGGGTGTTAACTCAACATAGCAGTAGGAGTGGTTCCGGAGGAGCACTACTGCTATTGTACTTAGAAGTAGCGCTTTTACCATGTCGGTGCTACTACTACAACTACTGCCGGTTACCTCGTTGGGCCCCTTTTAGCAGTAGCGTTGGATGCTACGCAGCGCTACTGCTATTGACCTTAGCAGTAGCGCAGGATTACGAATGGCGCTGCTACTATAGCTACCGCGGGTGGCCTTGTTGGTCCCTGTTTATCAATAGGGCAGAATATAAGGGCAGCGCTACTACTAAGGACATTAGCAATAGCGCTGCGTTGGCTGCAACGCTACGGCTAAGTACCAGCATTGCTTTCTACTTTGCAGCGCTACTAATAGGCTCCTACCTATAAGGTTTTTCCTAGCAGTGTTTCTAGCATTTGATCAATAAAGAGTAGCGGGTAATGATCCTTGCTAGTAGCTTTATTTAATTTCCTAAAATCAATTAACATTCTATATCATGTAACAATTCTTTGCGGGATTAAATCATTTTTTATCATTAAGAACAACGGTAATACTTCCCTTTTTAGGGACACAATGAACGGGAGTAACCCATCTACTATCAGCAATAGGATAAATTATACGTGCCTCCAGAAGCTTTAGTATTTCATTTCTTACCACTTCCTTCATTTTAGGATTTAATCGTCGTTGGTGATCAACAACTGGTTTAGCATCAGGCTCCATATTGATTTTGTGCTAACATAGACTGGGACTAATGCCCTTATGATCATCAAGAGTATATCCAATAGCGGCATGGTGCTTCCTCAAAGTTTTCAATAATCTTTTTTCTTCATGCTGTGGAACTTTAGCACTAATATTAACATGACATATGTTCTTTTCATCAAGATAAGCATACTTCAGAGTATCAGGTAATTGTTCAAGCTCAAACACAGGATCAAGCTTGGGTGGAGGAGGATCCCAAAGTATTTCAACATGCAGGTGGTGTTTCAAAATAGGCTGCTGATCAAAGAAAATCTTATCTTTTTCATTCCTTTCATTCATATGCATATCATTTTCATGGTCTAGAAAATATTGTTCTGAGGGATCAGTAGGAGGCATGGCGACAGAAGCGAGGCAAATAATTTCATCTTTACTAGGCATTTCTATGTCATGGGGTTGTCTACGAAATTTGGAGATATTGAACTCATGAGACACATCCCCAAAACTTACAGTAACTGTTTCTTTCTCACAATCAATCTTAGACTAATGGTATTCAAGAAGGGTCCACCAAATATAATGGGACAAAAATCATATTGTGGGGAACCAAGAACAAGAAAATCAGTAGGATACTTCCCACACAAGGCTTCTACATATCTAACAATCCCAATTGGTGCAATAGTGTCTCTATTAGCAAGCCTGATGGTAACATCAATTTCTTCTAATTCAGCTGGTTAAATATCATTCATAATTTCTTGGTATAAGGTAAAGGGAATTGCACTCACACTAGGACCCATATCACATAAGCCATGATAAAAATGCTCTCCTATTTTAGGAGAAACAACAGGCACGCCAACAATAGGTCCATGTTTATCTTTAGTATCAGGTCAAGCAATTCTAGCAGCTTCATCACAGAAATGAATGACATGCCCATCAATATCATCAACCAAGAGAACTTTATACATAGAAATATGAGGTTCTAATTTAATTTATTTAGGAGGTATAGGTGTTCTAGTACAACTCTTACGAACCACAGTTGAAGCTTTAGGATGTTCCTTTAGTCTATCAGGAAAGGGTGGTTTCTCAGTATAAGCAGTAGGAATAACAGGATCAACATTATAAATAATAGTTTCCTCTTCAACTTTAAAAGGTTCAACCAATTTAACTTCAATGGTAGGGTGATATTTAAACCGCTTATCTTTGGGGAAATCAACATGAGTAGCAAAAGATTCACAGAATGAAGCTACTACCTCAGAGTGCTAAAATCACGAAAAGCATCGTTGTCTATAAAGGTTTCAACACATTCAAAATAACGGCTTATACATGACTCATTACCTTCATTGAGTTCCCAATCTTCAGAGTTGCGTTTAATTCTTTCCAAAATAAGTCCCATTTGAATTCAATATATTTCTTCATACAGGAACCAACACAAGAAGTATCGAGCATGGATTGATCATAACGAAGTGCCGAGCATAAAAATTATGAATTATAATTTCTCTCAGGAGCTCATGATTGAGGCATGAATATAACATTGACTTAAGTCTCCCCAAGCTTGAGCGCTTCTTTCTCTGTCACGAGGCCAAAAATTATAAATATAATTCCGATCGCGATGAACCAGATGCATAGGATAAAACTTCTTATGAAATTCGAATTTCAACCGGTTGTAATTCCATGACCGAATATCATCACATAGCCTACACCATGTTAATACCTTCTCCTTAAAAGGTAAAGGAAATACCTTCTTCTTGACATCATCCTCGGGTAGACCTGCTAGATTAAATAACCCACAAACTTCATACACATAGATTATATGCAAATCAGGATGTATTGTTCCATCTCCTGCATAAGGATTAGCTAGCAGTTTTTCTAACATACCCGAAGGAATTTCATAATAAATATTTTCAGTAGGTGAAGAAGGTTGACGAGCATCTCTTTGTGCTTCCGGTGGGGTGAAGATACCCCGAACAAGCCCCTCAAAGGATTATTTTCCATAGTGACAAATGATAGTAAATTTCAGCACAGTATATGAGTTTTTCCTTACCAAGTTTGACTCACCAAATGCGCTTCACTCCTCGGCAATGGTGCCAAAAAAGAGTCTTCATGACCCACAAGTATAGGGGATCTATCATAGTCCTTTCGATAAGTAAGAGTGTCGAACCCAACGAGGAGCGGAAGGAAATGACACGCGGTTTTCAGTAAGGTATTCTCTGCAAGCACTAAAATTATCGGTATCAGATAGTTTTGTGATAAGGTAATTAGTAATGGGTAGCAATTAACAAATGTAACAAAGGTCTAGCAAAGTTGACCAAAAATTTTTGTAGAAAATTTCAAGACTGGACAAACTCTTATATAAAGAAAAACGCTCCCGAGGACACATGGGAGTTTCTGTCATGCTAGTTTTCATCATGCTCATATGATTCACGTTCGTTACTTTGATAATTTGGTATGTGGGTGGACCCGTGCTTGGTTGCTTCCCTTACTTGGACAAACATACCACTTATGATTAACCTCTCTCGCAAGCATCCACAACTATGAAAGAAGAATTAAGATAAATCTAACCATTGCATGAAACATATGGATCCAAATCAGCCCCTTACGAAGCAACACATAAACTAGGGTTTAAGCTTTTGTCGCTCTAACAACCCATCATCTACTTGTTACCTCCCAATGCCTTACGATAGAACCAAATAATGGTGAAGTGTCATGTAGTCGATGTTCACATAACACCACTAGAGGAGACACAACATACATCTCATCAAAATATCGAACGAATACCAAATTCACATGATTACTTATAGCAATAATTATCCCATGTCCTCAGGAACAAACGTAATTAGTCACAAAGTATATTCATGTTCATAATCAGAGGAGTATTAATAATCATTAAGGATCTGAACATATGATCTTCCACCAAGTAAACCAACTAGCATCAACTACGAGGAGAAATCATCACTACTAGCAACCTACAGGTACTAATCTGAGGTTTTGAGACAAAGATCGGATACAAGAGATGAACTAGGGATTGGAGAGGAGATGGTGTTGATGAAGATGTTAATGGAGATTGATCCCCTCTTGATGAGAGGATCGTTGATGATGACGATGGCTTCGATTTCCGCCTCCGGGTGGGAAGTTTCCCCGGCTTTATAGCTCCACACGAGCTCTAGATTCGTTCTACCGAAGTTCCACC
This sequence comes from Hordeum vulgare subsp. vulgare, assembly GCF_904849725.1. Taxonomy (NCBI): domain Eukaryota; kingdom Viridiplantae; phylum Streptophyta; class Magnoliopsida; order Poales; family Poaceae; genus Hordeum; species Hordeum vulgare. The sequence continues at coordinate 302,466,646 of NC_058519.1, forward strand.
CCGAGATGGTGGCGCTTCGTCCCGAAAGTTCTGATATAATTTTTTCCAGGTCAAAACCCTTCATTTAGAAGAAGATGGGCATCGGAGGCTTGCTAGGGGGCCCATAAGCCTGCAGGGCGCGCCGAGGGGGTAGGTTGCGCCCCTGGCTTGTGGCCACCTGGTGGGTACCCTGATGTATTTCTTTTGCGTGATATTTTTTATATATTCCAAAATAATTCCCCGTAAGTTTTCAGGACTTCTCCAATTGTGCAGAATAGGTCTCTCAGATTTGCTCCTTTTCGGGTCCTGCATTCGAGCTGCTGGCATTCTCCTTCTTCATGGAAACCTTGTAAAATAAGAGAAAAAGGCATAACTATTATACCATAACGTGTATTAATAGCCCATAATGCAATAAATGTCGATATAAAAGCATGATGCAAAATGGATGTATGAGTATGGTATTGGTGACACTCATCTGTAATATAAGGAAATTAAGGGATATTAAGGCCTCCTTTTAATAAAGAACTGGAACAAAGAATTAACACATAGTGAATACATGAACTCCTCAAACCACAGTAATCACTGGAAAGAATCCCAATTATTGTCACTTTGGGGTATGCGGATCCTAACATGTAGTAGGTGCATATAACTTGCAAGATTAGATCAAGAACATAGATATAATGGTGAAAACATAAACGGTTCAGATCTAAAGTCATGGCACTCGAGACCTACTGACAAGTATTACGGATAGCAAAGTCATAGCAACATATATCTCCGAACGTAGTGGATACTAGGGTTGAAGCCCTAACAGAACTAACTCGATTACATGATGAATCTAATCCAGCTCTTCACTGGCCAGCAAGCATACCAAGGGATTACTCACTCCCGGCGGAGAGCATCATGGAATTGGCGATGGAGGCTGGTTGTAGATGACGAAGATTACCCTCTCCGGATCCCAAAACGGACTCTATATGAGGCCTCCGATGAAGATTAGGAGGTGTTGGCGGCTCCATATCGTGAAACGCGATGAAACTTGCTCTCTGATTTTTTCTGTGAAAATAGGAATTTATAGTGTTGGAATTAGGGTCAACGGAGCCATGTGGGCCCCACTAGACACCAGGCCATGCCAGGGGCTCGCGCACCCTAATGTATAGTGGACTATTGTGGCATCCCCTCTGGTGGATCTTGTTTCCAGTATTTTTTATATTCCAAAAAAATCTCCAAGAAGTTTTGTTCCATTGCAAGAACTTTCATTTCTGCACAAAAACAACACCATGGTAGTTTTGGAGACAACAAGGCCAGTCCGGGTTAGTTTCATTCAAATCATGAAAATTAGAGTCCAAAAGAAGAGCAAAAATGTTAGGAAAAGTAGATACGATGGAGATGTATCGCCAATAATGTCGTATATCAAAATTATGAGGGCCTTGGCCAAAAATAAGGTGATACAGCACCTATAATAGCCTATGGACGAAATTTATGAAGTGGCATCTTGTATATTTCTTCCAAGCCTTCATGCTCTCCTTATCATGGCTTCAAAGTCCGAATATCACTATTTGAAACTCCATTGTTATTTCTCGCATGCATACCTTCTTGTCCATGCTAGGTCCTTTATTTATAAGTAAAACAAAAGTAGCTAATTTAGGTAGCATCATATGTTCATGAACATTAGAAGGATTTCGAAGAAACGGAAGCACTTTGTAATTCAATTGGCGTGTGCGAGCTCTAGTAGTTGGTACAATATGTATGGCAACAGGGGTTGTGGGTGTAACAATTGTATTGATGTACTCATCATCATCCTCTTCTTGAAATGAAGTCGTACTCGACGGAAGCTCATCTTCCGCACCCAAATAAGGCTTCAAATTTACAATGTTAAAAGTGGGACTAACCCCAAACTCTGCAGGAAGCTAAAGTTTATATGCATTATCATTTATTTTATCTAACACTTTAAAAGGACCGACAACACGTGGCATTAGACTTGTGAAAATTAGGAGATCTATCATTATGCAAATGTAACCAAAAAAGATCTCGAGGTTCGAATACAACATGTTTTCGACCCTTATCTCCAGCAAGTTTTTTTTGCATTCGTTCGATCAATGAATTTTTAAGATCCATTCATCACGTTGTTTATCATCAAAACTAACCTTGTCCGAAGATGGAAGAGGCAACAAATTAATAGGTGCACTAGGTACGAAACCATACACAATTTCAAAATGGCACATCTTAGTAGTAGATTGCAATGAATGATTAAAACAAAATTAAATATGAGGCAAGTATTCTTCCCACATTTTCAAGTTATTCTTCCAAACATCCCTAAGCATAGTAGACAATGATCTATTGACTACTTTAGTTTTTCCATCACTTTGCGGTTACACGTAGTACTAAAAAGCAGTTTTATCCCTAACTTAGCCCATAAACATCTCCAAAAGTGGCTAGCAAATTTAGCATCACGATCAGAAATAATTGTATTTGGCAAACCATGCAAGTGAGTAATTACACGAAATAACACATCAGCAACATTAACATCATCATCACTTTTATGACAGGGTAGAAAGTGTGCCATTTTCGAAAATCGAACCACGACAACAAATATACTATCCCTGCCCTTCTTTGCTCGAGGTAAACCTAAGACAAAGTTGATAAATATATCATCCCAAGGAACACTAGGTACATGCAAATACATTTATAAACTATGAGTATTGAGTCATGACTTAGATTTTTGACATGTAGTGCAGCGAGAAACAAAACACTCAACATCATGTCTCATCTTTGGCCAAAACAAACGAGTAGAAACTACGTCCTCTATCTTCTTCATGCCAAGGTGTCACATTAATCCTCCTCCATGCGCGTCGTGCAACAACAAAATAAGAACGGAGCTAGCTAGAATGAATATCATGTCTCCAAACCAAATATTTCAAAGTCAAGTTGGGAAAGCATGGTATAACGACGAGACAATGCATCAGCAATAACATTTTATTTTTCCTTCTTGTGTTTAATGACATAAGGGAAAGTTTCAATGAATTCAACCCATTTAGCATGTCTACGGTTCATTTTTCCTTGACTTCTAATATCTTTCAAAGATTCATGATCAAAATCTATAACAAATTCTTGGGGACATAAAAAAGTTGCCATGCGTGCAAAGTCCGAACAAGAGCTTATAATTCCTTATCATAAGTAAAATAATTCAGACTAGGCCCACTCAGTTTTTCAGAAAAGTATGCAACAAGTTTACCATCTTGTGGCAACACACCTCCTAACTAAATTCCACTAGAATCTCATTCATGTTCGAAAGTCTTATTAAAATCAGGAAGTTGGAGTAAAGGAGCATGCGTTAACTTATCTTTCAACTCCATGAATGCTTCTTCCTAAGCATTACCCCAAGCAACAGGCACATCCTTCTTTGTAAGCTCATTGATAGTTGCATTAATGGCGCTGAAATCTCTCACAAAACACCTAGAGAAACTAGCAAGGCCTAGAAAACACTTCACTCGTGTGCCCGAGTTGGGCTACGGCGAACTCTCAATAGATTCAATCTTGGCTTTATCTACTTCAATTCCCTTTGGAGTAACAATATACCCAAGAAACAAATACTCAGTCAGTGAAAAAGGTAAACTTCCCAAGGTTACTAAAAAACATGCATTACGTAGAGCAATAAAAACAACACCCAAATGTTCTAAGTGTTCTTCCAAGGGTCTAGAAGAATCAGTATATCATCAAAATATTCTACCACAAATCGTCCAATGAAAGCACATAAAACCTTGTTTATTAATCTCATGAAAGTACTAGGTGCATTAGTTAACCCAAAAGGCATGACTAAGCACTCATATAATCCAAACTTATTTTTAAATGCTATTTTCCATTCATCTCCCAATTTCATATGAATTTGATGGTATCCATTACACAAATCAATTTTGGAAAAAATTGTAGAGACACTTAATTCATCAAGAATATCATCTATCCTGGGAATAGGATGACGATAACAAATAGTAATATTATCAATGCCTCTGCAATCAACACACGGACACGATGTACCATCCTTTTTCGGCACTAGGATAATAGGAACAACACGAGGACTAAGTGATTCACGTATATAACCTTTATCAAGAAGCTCTTTTAGTTGACGCATAATCTCCTTGCTCTCCTCTAGATTGGTACATTATGGTGCAGGGTTGCGTAGAGATGCACCAGGAATTTAGTCAATATGATGCTAGATCACTCCAGTAGGTGGTATCCCGATGGCATCTCTTGTGGAAAGACATTGGCGAACTCCTGCAAAATGTTTGTGAAAGCAGGAGGCAAAAAGGGAGGCACATGCTTGAATGAAAATAGTACCTCTTTGCGCACAAATGCATAGCAAATAGATGTAGTAATATCGAGACCAGTAGTATCAGATTTAGCAGCAAGTAAACATCCACCCTTCAATTTTTTTTGATGCAACACTAGATGATGGTTTATTAGGCTTATTCTGTTGCTCAAATTCCTTTGCCACAATCTGATTTTCAGTCTTATTTTGCTCCTCTTTTGCTTTACGAGATCTAGCAATGCCATCTTTCATAGTGTGTTCACGAGACATAGGAAGCGAAGTTATATTTTGATCCTTATGAACAAGAGTTTGCTGATTTGTCCTATCCTGGTGTACAATTGTTTCCATCAAATTGCCATGGTCATCAAAGTAAAACAGAGCATCCTTACATGGGTACCACATCACAATCAACATAATAAAAATATGTAGCAATACTAAAATGCAAATGAATAATATGTGTTACCTTAACCTTGCGAGTTTTCTTGAACCATTGGATGTAATAAGGATGAGGATGTGGTCTCTTGGTGAGAGACAACTTCTCCACCATCTCCAAGCTAGTCAAGTTGTTACAACTCCTTCCATTGATGATTAGCGAACAAAACGTTCCTTCACAACTCCCTTTGTATGTAACAAGTTGTGCCTTTGATTTTGCTCAACTCGTGTTAACTGCACACTTAAAAAATGTTGATCAACTAAATTTGTGAACTTGTCGGCATAGTCAGTAGCAATGTAGTATGTTCTTGTTTAGTATCATCGACACCGAGTTCTTCGCTTGTAATAAGAGCTAGAGTCTCCTTATCATAATCACTAAAGGACTCATATCCATCATTATCAGTAAAAATCATCAGACACTTGCATGGATATTCTCTCGCGTAGTGACCTCCACCCTTGCAACGATGACATGTAACCTCATGTGTTTGCCCTCTGGATGCAACAGATGAAGCAGAGCTTGGTGCAGGCCCGAAAGGTGTGCTCTTAGCGGAGGGTGGGGAGAGGCTTGTTTCATGGTATCTCGATTGGAGTTGGTCGCTGAAGTAGGTTTTGCTCCTGCATGATGTTTGGAAGTAGAGGAGGTATGTTGCGTGCATGATGAAGTGTGACCTGCAGAATAATTAGTTCTAGCCAATGCGTGTGGATCCTGCACTTCACGTTCGGCTTTGCAAGCAAGATGGAATAAATGAGTGATAGTGTTGTACTCCTTATAGTCTAAAATAGTATGAATATCTCTATTTAATCCACCCATAAAACATGCAAGCATAGCTTCATTTTCCTCAACAATAACACATCTAATCATGCCATTTTCTAATTCTTCATAATATTCTTCTACAAAATTTTCTCCTTGTCTTTAACGTAGTAATTTTTAAGTAACTCACATTGTTGATACGGTGGAATCCAACGAGTATGCATAGCAGTTTTCATATCAGCCCAAGTAGTTGGAATATTACCATGTTCTATAATACAATTGTCGGGACCCGATCTTAAGCCACAGGAATCCAGTCCGTAACACATTGCATCCCTTTGCGGTCTCACGCACGGTTAATCCCACGGCTGCCACCTTACCTTAGCCGGGACCGTTTGCGCCTTTTGACTAATGTATGCATTAGTGTCGCTAGCATTCTAATGTCAAAGAACCCGGGTCGACATAACTAGTCATAAACTGAAGTGCCTCGACTGGAAGAAACGGGCATACCTGACCCAGCAAAGCAGGTGTTGGTCATCAGCGAGTGTAGACGAGTCGTAGCAAACTACAAGGACTCCATTACACTACGTGACATTTCCTCGTAGGGATAGACACATCAACTAAGCAGGATACATGCCGGTCAACCAATGTGTCCGGAGAAGTAGCGAACTACCAAGGCTCGGTGTTAACACAAAGTGGCATTTCTCTGTATAGAGAGCTACTAAGGGCATACGACTAGGTGTCGAATCCCATACATATCACAGTGCATCACACGTACGCATGACATACTTGATATGCATAGATACAACAATGGCATCACAACATAACCATACAATATCACAACATTTATTTAGAAGTCTCGGAAGAGTCTTGCATAATATGTTCATACAGGCAGGGGTCACATGACACGACACTCAAGTCATACAAGCAGAGTTATGCAAACCGACGGAAGCATAAAGGTTGTCTGAGTATAGACAGTTGAAAGGAAAAGGCATAAAGTCTTACTATCTACAGATCCCTTCTGAAAGGGGCCAGGTCGTAGCTTGGACACCAGCTACTCGTCATCATCGATGTCTAGAAAGAACACACTTGTTGGCTCGTGGGTATCCTCTGCAACAATTATTAAGCAAACATGAGTACAAGAGTATTCAACAAGACTTTAGAACAGATCTATCTACTCATGCACAGGTATCAACGAAGGGGGTTGTGGTGTTTCATGCAGAAAGCCACCTTTGACTCTTGGCTAGACTAAACTACAATTTTAAATAGTTTTAACAACTTTGATAAGTCGTACACGAGTCCACTATGACCACACCAATACACTATCATGAACTCCTTTCCGTGTCCCTACTGAAATGCCGTACATGATACTCACGCTTATCTTGATACTTTTATGAGTAACAATTAAAGTTTTCTATGAACAACATATGTCTCCAAGTAGTCCATATCCACGGATGCGGCTATTTGAATAGATCATAACCCTGTAGGGGTGTAGTTCTTCACACACGCTGACGCCACTTATCGCCAAGTGCATGTCATGCACCTCGGTAACCTTCAAGCGGAAGCCCAGCGAGGGAGTCGGCCACGACAGTTAACCACGCTAATACCTAGTCCAGGTTTATCGCATATTTCAGAGTAACCCGCATGGAAGTCCGACCGAGGTTTCCGCCACGGCCCAAAACAATGTGCGCAGGGTTCCCAAGCCCACCATCCGGGTGCCACTTGGTACACCGTGCCACTGCCTACCGCATCATAGCCCACCTATAAGGTCAGCACTATGCATGGCCTCCAACATGACTATAAACACCAGAAACTACTTGCAACTCGTGGACCAAGTACTAGGCGATTCATAAGCCGAGTGGGTCAATTAAGTATCCCAATGTATGGTAGTATCTAGTCTTGGATTACATACACGGAGCTCAGTTCCTAAGGACGGTTCGAATGAAACAACCCGCCATGTACTCCTACATAGCCTTTCATTGATACCTTTACCAAATGAGGTTCCACACTTATTCTTTGTCACCAGAACACATTCATCCATTCCTGTTCATCACCCAGATGAAACAGACCTGACACTACTCTAGGCATAGTAAGTATAGCAGGATAAAACACATCACAGCTCAAGCAACTACCAGGTATGCTAGGTTGCATGGTTTGGCTATTTACTGTGACAATAATAGGTCATGCAAAGTAATAGGTTCAGCTGCCGAAGCAAAGCATTTGAAATATTTTGTCCTAATGCAATAAGTTGGAGCAGGAGTAAGAATATGGGATTATATCGGGATGATCAAAAGGGTGCTTGCCTTGTTGCTCAGCAGAGGGGTTAAATCCGTCAGTCGGATATTCGGACGTATCCGGAAGGGTAGAGCCTACCGAAATGATAACAATCAATCAATAACATTCATATGCAACAATATGATGCATGATCATGGCATGAAATGTATTGTAGCATGAGTTAATGTGGCCATCAAACTTTTAGGATGATGCTGATTTGAATTCAAATTCAAATATTAGTTGAAATAATATATTTATCATATTCATTTAATTGATTTTACCAGATGCTGTTTCATAACTTCGTTTTTCATGCATGAAAGTAGCACCATTGTGTTCATTGAATTTTTTTTGATCAATTTGCATATATTATTTGTCAAATTTGGAGTTATAATCAATTTTCTATGAATTTACAAAGTTTTAGAATTTTCTGGCATTATATTAAATCAGAAATATAGTTACTGCATCAGCATGACATCAGCAGGTCCAACTAGCCGTTGAAAGTCAAACCTGACCAATGGGACCCACTAGTCTGTGACTCTGCCAGATTTTAATTAATTTTAAGTTAATTAGTTATTTAACATGAGCTGGCCCACATGTCACTAGTTGTTTAGGGATTTAATTAACTAATTATTTTTATTAGTTTAACTTTAATTAGCCAGGGGCTGGCCCCACCTGTCATAGACCCAGGGGGATCAAAACCCACCGGCGATGGGGTCAAACCCACCGACAGCGAGCCTCCGATGGTCCAGGGACGACGGAGGGCTTCGGGATTGCTCCTCCGGCAACCAAAAGGACGGCGGAGGGCACCGGGGGAATGGCCACTCGAGGGCGCATCCATTTTTGCTGGTCTCAGGAGCTGAAGAGGCCGAAGCTGACGCCGGCGACGAGCTCGACGTCTGCTGGAGCTCGGGCATCATCGGGATCGATGCTACGGGGCCTATCATGCACTGGACTGGGCTCCTGTGGAACCTACTTGTCAAGCTCGAGCTTATGGCAGCCTTAGATCGACCAACCGATTACCGAAGCTTCACTAGCGATGAGCCCCCGCGGCGGATCTCGTCGGGCTCCGGTGGAATCAGCGCTAGGGCACAGGATCGAGGGGGAAAACGAGGGGGAAATCACCAGGAGCTCACTACGGTGTCGATGGAAGACTCAGGCTGCTCGGGAGGCGCTGGATCCGATGGATCGACGACGGCTTGCCCGCGGCCGAAGGTAGAAGATGACGGTGATGGAGGCGATGTAGGGCTCGGAGGCTCCTTTTCTAAGGCAGGGACGACGTTCTCATCAGGGCGGAGAGAAACGTGTGCTCAGGGAGGCTAGAGTTGGCCGGAGATGACGGCGAGCTCGAGCTCGATCTCGCTCCAATGGTAGCCGAGAGGAGAGGCGCAGAGGGGGCGAATGGGGAGAGGGAGAGAGCCGGAATGGGTTGCGGGGAGGGTTATCCTCCTTGCCAGCGCGAAGGAGGGTCAAGGTAGGCACTCAGGTGTGTGGCCTCGCCGGAGGAGGCGGCAACCACCTTCTATTGCCGACTGGCACGAGGTAGACGACAGCGAGAGGAGCTGGGCTAGGCCAGGTGAGTAACTCGTAAGTATTTTCCATTTTTCTTTCTTTTATATTTTCTATTTCAATTTTTCTGACATTTGTTTCATTTTATTTTTGGCTCCAAACTATTTCTAAAATAGTGAAAATAATGTTGGGGTGTTAATTGTAATATTTCCAACCCCACATAAAGTTTTCATCATTTTATGAAACTATGAAATATTTGAAATCTAATATATAGTTTATTTTAGTGGCTTTTGTATTAAAAATGAAATGCCAAAAGTATTTTTAAAAAGAAATACACCCGTGAATTGTGGTTTCCAATATTTATAAAAAATGATGGACTTTTATGAAGGCCATTTTGGGTTCATTGATTTGTCACCCCTTTTACTTGTTTTGAATATAGAGTTGCTAGGGCTTTTCTCTTTGATTTCCATTTTCACTTTTAATGCAAGAATGAAAATATGAGCACAATCTTGCTAATCATCAAGGGTAACTAGGGCTGTAACAACAATGTTCATACCACAAAACACAAGGAATATTATTGAAGGCACAAAAAGCAGAAGCAACACGTGTATCATCCGAAAATTCTAAGCATGTAAACTGTTGTTCTGTTTATAACTCCCAAGGATGATATATATGAGGCACATGTCTACCATCCAATGTCTATATATTGAATTTAAGTTTAGGGAGATGGTAATGACCTGGTACATGAGGGCGTGGTACAGCCTACCATTGCGATTATATCAATGTGGATGACCCGATGCTTGTGGTGGTGGTTGCCCCTGGTGCTGATTTGGAGCAACCTCTCCCTCATCAATGTAATCACCATCATAATCTGCATTTTGTTCAACGAAAGTAGCAATATCAGCCATAGAAGCCATAGCAGTAGAAATGGCACAAGAATTCGGGCCTTGGTCAATAGGCTCACGTTGCGCTCGTCTCACGAAATTCGGTCGTTGTTGTTATTGGAGAGGGGCGGTAGCTGCAGCTCGTGGTGGTAGACGGGCCATCACCTCATGGAACTTGTTGTCCATCTTGGTGTCGAATGTCGTCTCCAAACCAACTATCTTTTTCCTGGCCTCTCCAAGGCTGGTCACGACGTTTTGTACCTCGTTAACCATAATTTGCTGAAATCTTTCATTGACCACCTTTTCGGTCATACCCTCAGAGCCGATATCGTCAGCTGGTCATCCTTGCATGGTTATCAGCAATAGGAACACACAAGAATATGAACATACATACTACTAGGAACTGGTGGTGGTGGTGGTGGTGGTGGTAGGGGTGAGGATGTGTCACAAATCCATCAAGTAAACCTCGAATTCTTACGAGTTCTTACCTAGCAGCAGGCGGTAATCGACAACCTTTATAGTCAATACTCTCAAAGCTTTTATAGAGCGATTGCTAGGTGGTGTCAAACACACGACATAGATGTATTTCGAGATGTGAAGCCTTATAATATGGTAGCAAAAAGGGTCAGCAATATTCTGTTTAGAGATGCAAAGTCAAAAAGAACCTCAATGACGGTATCGTGCTAGTCCTAGGCTAGACCGTACAAGATACGAGATCCTAGAACACCAACAAAATCAGGACGCTACATGTAATCAAGGAAAGATCACACTCTCAATTTTTCCCTCCTTTTTGGCGCTTTTTGCGCTGTTTTTTCTTCAGAAAATCACTATAATGGCGAAGGTCTAACAAGTGGATATGGCATGAAATTATTTTTGACTAAAAATACTTCTCGCTTCCCGGAGCAAAAATAGCAATCTACTAAAAAAAATTATACCAGACCAAGTATCTCAAAATGCTCAAGTATACGTAAAATAGGATATCTAAATATCTTTAACCGAGCGTTTTTCGAATGGAAGGTGGCTACCAGACTCTTTTTTTCTGAAACCTACTCACGCAAGGAAAAATGACACTCATAACAAAACGATCTTGAAAGAAAACTGAATAACTAAGGAATTCGGGTTAGAGGAGGATCTGAGGTGGTGATATATGGTAGTGGATATGATGATGGTGCACTAGTGTAGGAAAGCCTAGCTATGGCGTGGCAAAAATGGCCTTGCCAGCGTGGAACCCCGATGCCACCAATATCGCGCCATAGTTAGAAAATGGTGTTGGTGTCGGATCCTACGCTAGCAGTATATGACATGTTTTTGGCGTCCACCTTTGTCAAACGCCAGCAATTTTTTTATTGATAATAAAATATTCTACTTTAGAAACTAAGAGCTTAAACTTCACAAAATGTACTGATCAACTCAAGATACTTATAAACATCAGAATTTGAAACTTAGTAGTCATCATCTCAACATACTTAGAATTAAACTTCAAAGTTTAAAACTTCAGAAAAGGTACTGAAATAATTAAACTACTCTTCACCAAGAATTATGCTCAGCTGGCGAAGCTTCTTCTGATTGTTTTCTCCTTCTTTTTTGGAGTGAGCAATGTGTGTCTTTAGCTTAGCGTTATTTATCCTGAGTTCTTTTTTTCCATCTAGAGAATGTACCTCTCATCCGTCAACCGATCCCTTAGCTCCTCAATTTTTTTGACTTAGTGAGGGCATTAGCACCATCTGGGAGCAAACTATCCCTTTCATTCTTCATCGTGGCATTGTCTTATTCGAGTTTTTTGATAAGCCACTCCAACCCCTCAAATTTGCACTAATTCCACTTATCCATGTCGCCCACCGATTCGTTGCTTGGTGAATTGTCCATATGTGTGTTATTTTGAATTAAAACTTGTAATAAAGTCTACGAAAGAAATAGAACATAGTTAAGCACCGTAGGATTCTTAGCAAGCACTATGTTTGTACCAAAAAGAACTAAGTTTCTACAAAAAAGAACTAAGTTTATACAACAAAAAAGAACTTAGTTTTTACAACAAAAAAGAATTAAGTTTGTAGAACAAAAACAAACTACGACCCCGTTTGATAGCAAAGTTTTTTAATGGTATTCTAGGAATACTATAGTTTTTCAGATTACTATGATTTTATTTACAAAGATTTGTTTGGTTGTGCCTAAAAATGCGGTTTTGATACTAGAGTATTTGCCAAACGATGGTGTTTTCTCTAAAAAAGAAAAATTACCTCGGACCTAAGGTCGATACTAGAGTATTTGCCAGACCATAGAACTTTTGGGTTCTCCAATACTTTGCTACAAAATGGGGCCTAAGTTTATACAAAAAGGAACTAAGTTACTCTAGAGAAAGACATGTCATTTGATGCGTAGGATAGGAATTTTTCCATTGAGGCCTCCATTGGTTTAGAGGAATTTCACAAGAATTCTATAGGATCGGATTCTTGTAGGAATGTTTCCTTTAGAGCCCTGCATAGGCCCTGCAGTCCGTTGCCTTGTTTTTTGCTATGAAATGTACCTATGACCATCGGGCAACTAACCCTAACCCTAAGAAAAATGAGAGAGGGAGGGGGCACCAGACTTACCACGAACGTGGTGTGGGGCGTTGGGCGGAGGCGGAGGAGGCGGCGGCTCCATCGGCCGGAGGCGGCAGCGATATCTCACTACAAGAAATATGCTAATACACGACGGTAAATTTTCGTCGCTACATCGTCACGATTTTTAATTTATGACGATCTTGCGACAAAAAACGAAGCGTCAAAAACTGAGAGCAACGACGTTTTGATCAAAATCGTCTTAACTTTTATGATGATTACTGGATCGTTGTAACCTTTACGACGATCCAAAATCGTCGTTGGCAATCTAACCCAGTCCTATGTGGCAGTCCTATGTGGCAAAGTTACGACGAAATCAAAATGTCATGGTTGAAATCAGCCCAACCCATTTCAATTGATCACATGGGCTGGCTTACTTTTTGGGGCTTTTTCTTATTGGGCTTCTTTTTGGGCCTTAGCCTATTTACGACCACTTCTAATATTTGTTTTTAACTTTTGGTATGATTATAATTTGGGCCCTGGCCTTTTAGTGCCCAAATACATTTGGTCCAATTTCAGTTGTGGCCTTTTTTCATTTTTGAATTCGGCAACTTTTTGTTCCAGAACTTGGTTTCATTTCTATTTGTTTGGCCTATTCAACCCAATTATTTGTCCAATATTAAATTTAACACTATTTCATATTCAAATCAAGAAAACTCCAAGTCGAATTAAAATCATCCATCATATAACATCACAAAATACATCTTCCAGGTTTACATAACACAATAACTCATCTCATGAATACATTCCCTTACACAGAAATATAGCAAGAACGGACATAATTACACAATAGAAAATGGCACATCTGCTAACAGTGGAGTTCATTCGACTCTCCTATGAGACATAGGTTCAGAAATTTTTATGTTGTGTTGATTTGAATGTCCCAAGTAGGCATCATCGACGTCTTCTCACCACTTTCCTAGCAACAGAAAAAGAGACAAAACAAAAAACAATAGACCGTAATATTACACCACAACACAGATCAGTAACTTCAAATCACAAAATATATACATTATACTAGATGTCAGAGTTATATAAAAACTGCTAGTTATAAGAAAACCATTATATGTATGAGTATAATGTATAGGAGTTGCTGGACTTTGTCCAATCGATTCTCCTTTTGTAGTGAATCTACAGTTCAGTTGTAAACAAGATTATAGACACCAACAAGTAGTATCACATCTTTGCAGACAACTTTGATGCTACCAACCAGTTACACATCACATTTCTTTTCCTTTGGAGGAAAAGAAAAGCAAAGAATAGTGGAGATTCGCCCCCCAGAAAAGTAATGGTATCATAATGGGGACTGTTAAACTAATCTGATATCATAACCCCTCAATGGAACAAGTGCTATTCCCATAGCACTATCATGCTTGTGTTTACTTGTGATATTGTACTGCGCAAAAGAGGTTGTTCCTTCAATGTGCTTGACAAAGCTTGTACTACTACTACTATGAGGTCCTTACTGATTATTAAACTGAAGCACTGCATCATCAAGACTGTCTCTAAACTGCATTAATGCCACAAGAAAAAGTACCAGTGAAAATGAAACTCAACACTGTGCTGCTTATTTTTGGTTGTGAGATTATACTGCACAAAAATATTAGTTCCTTTAATGTGCTTCACACAAACATGTCATGTGAGATCCTATCCAATAATAAAGTACACCAGCATGAATAAAACTGCGTGTAAAACCGCTTATTAACCCCTAAAAAATTTAACAACACTAAAAATGGAACCCAACAGTTGAGGAGTGGCTTGCTGTGGAAGCTAGGTAGTAGCAAACTTCTGCCAGCCATTAGTTTATTGATTGCAGACTTTCAGTGTTCTTAGTGTATTGATTGAGGAACCATGTCAAAGATGAGTAGTTGATGTAATGATGATAAGAAGTCTCCCTTTATTCCCTCTCCCCACAGATAAAATTGAAATTCACAACAAGAGAGAACAGATTCTCCTTTCCAAGAGCACAAGCCAGTGTCAAATCAGATTACACCAACTATGAGTCATACATACTGATGAGCAACTAGAGACAAATTAGAATTCCAGGAGATTGTATATCATATTTACATGCATATTAGATAGAGCCAACAGGTCAATTATGACGCAATCAGATGGTATAAATTAATTGAACAAGATCTATATATGCACAGGTGAACATGAATCTACCTCAATGGTTCTGTATTGGGTATAATTCAATGACTAGATAATACTGAACAACCATGCAACGTAAAATAATATTGAATCGCTTCCATGTGGATTGTCGATCGATCTCTGCACCTCAAGCATTATTATTGTCCTACAGAATCATCTCCCTTTGTTCCGCCAAAACTAGAGCAATCACGAACCATATTATATACAAACAAATAATAAACAATCAAATAGCCATATCTTCTAGATACTAGTAGACTGATGTGCACATATTGTTAGGTACTCTCACAGTTTATAAATTTGTGCATTATTCCACAATATCTCACCTCTCCTCCCAGCAGAATACAGTCTGATTGCTGACATCCATCCACATTCCACTTGATGACCTATGAAAGTACAAAACAAAGTGACAATCAAAGACAAATAGATATCATCCTCCATGGGCAGAAGACAGATAAAATGAGCAAGAGCAAGAACTACTGTGTTAAATGAGCAGCTACATTGACAGTACCTTCTCTGCAAGGTCAACATCGAGCTTGCTCGTAGCATAGTAACCTAGGAAGAACAATGGCTTCGCACCAGACGTTACAATGTCATTGACACTCATACCAACCTGACGCAATGGATCAGACACAGAACATTCATTGACCCACTCTCGTAGGAAACATGACAAACGACATGTATGAACAACAAGCAAAAACATACCAGGTCAATTCCGATCGTGTCATGAATACCGGTCTCAAACGCGAGCTTTAGCTTCGTCCCAACTCCATCAGTGCCGACCACTCATCCCCTGCTCAATAGAAACAACAGAATACCAAATTTTACTAACACGACAACACATATTTGTATCCAAGTAAGAAAACGAGCAACAACAAGTCAAATACATGACGCAGACCTCTTACTCTTACTAGCCTAACACTACAAAACTGTTCGTGCTTGGTATATACATATGTCAAATTACTGTCAAATACATGCTACAAGAATAAGAAACTCTCACTTTCCGCACCTGTCTTACTGACCAAATGAGCTGTTCGAGTTTTAGTGCACTCAAAGTCATGCTGCTGATATATCGGAGTATTAGGCATTTCATTACCAAGATTTGTTTAGCTAGATGTAGTTATGCTAAATTTAGCATTACCAAGCCAATTTTGAGGGAAAATTGTGTAATAATGCTAGTAGGCAGTAGTACATGAATTAGTATTACTGCAGAATTTCCTTTGTTAGCAATAAGTAACCTTTTTAATGATCTTCAGTCAAGCTGTGTATGTATAATATATTCAAATACTGTAATAGTGTGTACTTCAAAGAGTAATAATCAGTTTCCCCATTAGGCATTTCTTTCATGAAGATTTCTTTATCCAGATGTATTTATAATATATTCAAAAACCATGGGAAAATATTAATCTATGAGAAAATGATAAAGAATGGAAGCATATACACCCCTTTTGGTCCATCAAATTCTTTTATGACAAAACAAATTTCAGTATAAAGGATATTATTTGCTCCATTCGGAAATTTGTACAAAGGGAATACGAATATACTCATTATACCAGGAGATTTCACTCCGGTAACCAGATCACGCTCGCTCAAGTCCTAATTTTTCACTCAAACCGATCATAACTGGACAATCGACTAGCTTGTTTTCATATAAGAACAGTTCATATACCTCACCTTGCATGCAGAAGATAAGCTTACCTGCTCAACCAATACATCACAATAGCATATCTAACTTAGCAATTGTTTTGTGTATCATGCCCATTGTGTCCACCATGAATGCTTCACAACTTCAACTCGTTCATTTCCACCACTAATGCCTGTTATATAAGCATAAGAGGTCAAACGACCAATGACATTCCAAAAAACAAATGCCAAGTAAATACGAGGAGGCACCAACAAGATACTTAGATCAACATGCAGGTGAACTGATAGTAAGAAGGAATGCTAGTACTAGTAAGGAGGCTAAAGTTATGATGCGTAAATTGATCATCATATTTGCACAAGTGCAAAAATTGGTTAGCAAATGACTATGGCAAGTGGGAGAAGAAGTTGTCTCCAACACTCGTGGAACTTGTCTACTTAACATTCTGTGAAAAATGGTTATTCTCACCAGGGCAGTAGTAGTCATCGGACAGTTTCTCAAACGGAGCCTTGTCCTTGTATATGTACCTACAATAGTCGCAAAATGCAGAGCATGTCAAGAACACTCAACTTCACCATAGCAACGCGCGGTCAGGCGCGGCAGGCTCACCCACCCGTAGTCTCGGCAGATGCATGTGAGCTTCGTCAGAACGCGGCCGAACCGCATCGTGATCCGCGCCGCCGCCACGGACCTTGCCCTGCCCGGCGCTGGCAGCCGCACCAGCGGCGGCGGCGCGTAGAACACCCACCGGAGACGCGCGGGGCCGGCGCCCACCTACGCACGCATCAGCGATGGGGCCTGCATCTGCAGTGCCATTGCCGCAACCCTCACTAGCTCGGATTTTTTCCCTGGGCCTAGCTTGAAAGCAGATAACTGATCGATTGCACGATCTGCCAATTGGGTGGGAGGGAAGCGGATGGGAGTGGGAATGAAGGAGGGAGGCGGCGACTAGGGTTGGCATAGAGGAAGAGGAGGGCACGATGGGTTGGGTGAGGTTTGCTGTGGGTGGATGGATGGACGGATTGGTGAATGTTTGCCATTTCAACGATCCATGTCAAAACTCATTCCACCAATCAAACTTAAGATTATGTATTTTTTGCTTTTCCTTTTGTTTTTCTTATATTTTTCACCCTCTTATTCGGGGTAAACATACAGTTTGTCAGAATTAACGAATATTATGCATATGTGTCTACTTTGGGATGAGAAACAATGTGATTTGGGACATTTTCATTTTCTTATAATTTCTGTGAAAACAGTTTGTAAAAATTCAACTTTTTGTGAAGAACCTAACAAATTTTTCTTACAAATTTGAACCGCACCATTTTTCAAAAATATTAGACCATAATTTATGAGCAATTGGCCAAATGGTTACATGTCAAAAGTGAGTTTTCATTTTCTTTCGAAAAAGTTTCATTTTTCATTTTTTGGGTTCCCAAAAATAATTAAACTTATGGCCAAATTCATGGCTTAGTTTGTTCAAATGATGTGATATTATTTGGACGGAAAATTCATTTTCCATTTTTTTTGGACGGAAAATTCAATTTCCATTTTTCGAGTGCCCAAAATGAGTTTTTTTGTGAAGGACCTACCATATATTTGTTGCAAAATAGGACCAACCCAATTTTCTAAAATACTAGGCCACATTTAATGTACAATTCACCAAACAGTTCGGTGTAGAAAGCTTTGATACACCTTTCGTGAAAAAGACAAATTTTCGTTGAATCAACTAAAAGCGGGTCAAATTTGAACTGCAACTGCTTCATAGTTTGCTCTTTATTTTTTCCAAAAATCTTTTTTAGGTACACAAGTATCTATTTAATCAGAGAAACACCAAAAGTTTTCCAAGATTCAACCACTAGGTAGGAATAGTCATACCCGCCGTTTTGACCGCATTTTGAAATGTCCATGAAAAATTCAAAAACAAATAAAAAATGAAAATCTTCGCATTGTGTCATTATACGTGACTAAGTTACTAGGAAAAATAATAAACTTGTAATACAGTAATTATTTTTAGAAACTGTTCTCAGAAATGAGCTATCATGTGTGAATATTCATGGCTTTCAAGCAAAATGATCAATCTTATGGCCACATTCATGGCATAGTTTGTTCAAATGATCTAATATTGTGCACAAGGGTGCGTATTGGAATGGCAAACAATGTTGCTTAAGGAAGTTTTCATTTTCCATGTATGAAAAATTCGTTTTCCATTTTTCGAGTGCCTAAAATGAGTTTTTGTGTGAAGCACCTACCATATATTTGTTGCAAAATTGGACCAAACCAATATTATAAAATACTAGGCCAGATTTAATGTACAATTCACCAAATAGTTGGGTGTAGAAAGCTTTGATCCACCTCTCGTGAAAAAGACAAATTTTCGTTGAATTAGCTGAAAGCGGGTCAAATTTGAACTGCAATTGCCTCATAGTTTGCTCTTTCTTTTTCCCAAAAATCTTTTTTAGGTACACAAGTATCTATTTAATCAGAGAAACACCAAAATATTTCCAAGATTCAACCACTAGGTAGGAACGGTCATACCCGTTGTTTTGACCGCATTTTGAAATGGCCATTAATAATTCAAAAACAAATAAAAAAAGTGCAAAAACATTTCATTGTGTCATTATATGTGACAACGTTAGCAGGAAAAATAATAACCTTTTAATACGAAAATTATGTTTAAAAAAGTGTTCTTAGAAATGGGCTATCATGTGTGAAGATTCATGGTTTTCAAGCCAAATGATTAATCTTATGGCCACATTCATGACATAGTTTGTTGGAATGACATAATATTATGCAAAAGGGTGCATATTGGAATGGCAAACAATGTTGATTAAGGAAGTTTTCATTTTCGTTGTATGTAAAATTCATTTTCCATTTTTCAAGTGCCCAAAATGATTTTTTTTGTGAAGGACCTACCATATATTTGTTTAAAAATTGGACCAAATCATTTTTATAAAATACTAGGCCATATTTAATGTACAATTGACAAAATGGTTGGGTGTTAAAAGCTTTTATCCACCTCTTGTGAAAAAGAAAAATTTATGTCAATTCAGTTGGAAGCGGGTTAAATTTGAACTGCAGCTGCATTATTGTTTGCTCTTTATTTTTCCCAAAAATAATTTATAGATACATAAGTATCTATTTAATCAGAAAGACTTGGTGTGGTGGCTTGACGTCGAGGTTTGGATGATGGTCGAGGGCCCCAACTCCAGAGCGCGTGAACTTGATGCCACTCGCATGGTCACCGCATGACCGTTGCGTTGCCACGCGTTATGGGTGGAATAGGCATGTCTGGTGGGTTGGACAATCCCTCGGCATGTGTTAGGAAGAAGAATACAATAGAAGAATCTCATGAGGACACTGAACTAAGCTCAGACATGAATTAGCACCCAAGTGTTTGATTAGCGGTGCGGGTAATGCACATAGACAATGGGCCTAAATTTTGGCTGAGGATGATCATATACTAAGGAGACTCTCTTCGCAAATTGTTAGCTCAAATGGATGAATCTAGGTGGCACTTTCTTTCCAAAGTAACACACTGTGGATAAATATGGATGTTTAAGCTGAGATGAAATGAATGTATGGATTGAGCTGAAATTTGGTGTATGATGTTAATTTGGGCATATGAAGGCACTGTAAAAAAAATTATACCATTTGGACATGCCAAAGTGACACTTCCTTCACAATGTGCCAATCTGGACAGAAAATGGTAATTGAAACTGGGCTAACATAGATGATAATTTGGAGGAGGATGATAATTTGGATAAACACAAATGGTACTTCCTTCACAATGCTCTCTACTGAACAAAATATTGTGAAAATTATTGAGGGAAACAGGATGAATTAAATGATCTAAAATTTGGTGGAGTGAGGTTATATGGTCATTTTCATCCCATGGTAAATTTTTATCAACTATAAAGCAATATAAAATGTAGTTGCTTCACAAAATGAAAAATTTTCCAGAAACAAAGATTGGATGATGAGCTCACAAGGATTCTTAGATAGGGCTGAAATTTTGTGGACAACTATGTTTTGGGCACATAGAAGATGTGGAAAAAATACAATTCATCAGGATATTCCTATCTTGTACTTCCTTCACAAAGTTGTTAGCTGAACACAAACCTTGGAAATTTGTTGAGGAAGATTTAGTAGACAAATCGTTACGGAAGTTTTCATGAGGCAATGATTTGGATAGGAAAGAGTGCCCAAAAAATATGAGGGTAATCCAAGAAATAGAAATAATAGTTCCTTCACAAAGTGTATTTTGAACAGAATAGGAAAATGAATATTGCTTAATTATTTTTGAAATATGGAAGGAAGGGTTTTCACATATTTGAGGAATATATGATCCAAAGTATTTATGAGAATTTTTCAAGAATTTTTAGAATGATAGAATAGTAGGATACTTCACAAACTAGGATGAGGTGGGATGGAATGGACCCACGAGTGACAAGTCAACATAGTTAGAACATGTCACGACATTTTTATAATCGTCGTAAAAGTTATGACGATCACATCTTATGCGGTTACGATGTTTTTGACTCATATCCTCGTAATTTATATGTAGATTTGATCCCCTCAAACGGCTTATGACAATCTCGGATGAAATCGTGATAGATTTATGACGAATTCATCAACGACATTTGAAAGAACGTCATGTATGAGCATATTTCTTGTAGTGTCTAGTTGGGTGGCGGCGACGTTAGGTGGCATGGCAGCGGGGTTCGAAAGGAGGATGGGGTGGAGTTGGGATCGAGTGGAGGAAGAAAGGATGATAAGTTTTTTACTATTTCGGTCCGGATCCTAGTGCTGGTGTGGTCCTAATGGGCCTAACGTACCACGCCGGGTCTAATTTGGCAGCAACAGCACTACGAAAATAGCTATGGTGTGTGAATTTGGCCGATGCCACCTCTATTTAAAAAAATAGTGTTGGCGTTGGTGAGAAATGGCGCGTCACAAACAAGAGTTGGTGCTAGCCATTTTTCCACTAGTGGTGGGTGGTGATATACGGCAGCGATGATGGTGATGGTGGGTGGTGATATATGGCAGCAATAACGTTGATGGTGGGTGGTGATATATGGCAGCAATGACTATGATGGTGGGCGATGGTATATGGTAGCAATAATGATGGTGGTGGGTAATAGTATATGGCAACGGTGATGATGATGGTGGGTGGCAGTGAAGTTGAAGATGGTGCGGCGGCGGCTTGACAACTTGTGAACAAAACTCGAAACTCTAAAGGACTACACCCTAAGACCAGCAACTCGACCTGACGATGTAACCACAAATTCAACAAAGCAAAAAATTTCAAAAGGATCATATTAGTTTAGATATAGTGAACTAACCATATTTTTTGTGATATATAGGTAAGAAAAATATATGTGATCTAGACAACGGAAAACTGGAAATTCTCACCGAGCAACATAAAAATCTTAGAGCACTTGATCGAGGCGAAGTTGTCCCTATCTTTCAGGGAGATGTGGCTATCGTCTATGGTGAAAGTATACTTTGACGATATGACTATGAACGTGTGAAGAAGTCATTTCTTAGCAATCGCTAAACCAGCTCCAAGAGGTTATTAACCACAACGGAGCACTATGAACCTCACAAGTAAGGTTTATTTCCTGCACACAAATGAAGAACAAGCAAGAAACTGAAATTTCAATCTGGATATTGCAAATATAAGAGGAAAGCCTTATTGATGAAGTGGGGTCATGTGACATCTTGGTCTAATCGTAGAACACAAACGAAGAACGCGTAGTTGCAGCTATGGAGAACTTGTAATCCAAAAAAACTCAAGTTTAAAAGACACCCTAAGGGGTGTATATATGGGGGAATAGAGTGGGATTTTTATGACTTCTTGGAGGACGGGTCCAAAAACAACCCTATCTCGGTTTCCCCACACACACACAAACTCCTAAAATAGCCTATAATGTAGTATTTCGAAATTACATGGGCATGGTCCATAAATTAGTTGATGCAGCGTCTATAATATCCTAGGATGAAATTTATGAAGTGGCATCTAGTATATTTGGTCCAAGCCTTCATGCTCTCCTTATGGTGGCTTCAAATTGCGAAAATCCCCACTAGAAACTCCATTGTTGTTTCCTGCATGCACATCTTCTTCTCTATGCTTGATCCCGCTACAATGGCCATCCTTCTTGTCCATGCTAGGTCCTTCATTCATAAGTAAAAGAAAAGTATCTAATTTAGGCAGCATCCTATGTTCAAGAACATTAGAAGGATTTCAAGTTGTATTGATGTCCTCATCAACAATCCTACATTCTAATTCAATTTGCGTGCACAAGCTCTAGTAATTTATCTAGTAAGTATTTAGACACGGGTTGTGGGTGTAACAATTGTATTGATGTCCTCATCAACAATCGCAAATTCAACAAAGCAAAATACCAAATATAAAATTCCAAAAGGCTCAGATTGGCTTTTTCCTGTACTATAGGCATGAAGACGTTATTCGGTCTAAACTACAAAAAACTGGTAATATATGATTGAGCAATGTGGAAATCTGATACCACTTGATATAGAAAAGGGTGTTTCGCCTTTCTATGAGGTGGTGGCAATCATTTTCAGTAGTAAACTTTGATGATCCTATTATGAATGTGCAAGGACGTCAGACCTTAACAATCCCTAAACCAACTCCGAGAGGTTATTGAGGACGTCGAAGAACAGTCAAGAATAGGCAAGAAAATAAAATTGCAATCTGGATATTGCGAATATTAGACGAAAGCTTATTTAGGTGAAAGTGGATTCTATGATTTGTTTGTATGGTCGTAGAACAGAAACGAAGGACACCAAGCTGTAGCTATGGCGAACTTATAATCTAAACAGAACCCAGTTCTAAATGGTGTCGTAAGGGTTATATAAATGGGGTAATAGAGGGGAATTTTGTGACCCTTTGGATGAGAGGTCCGAAACAAAACCTAAGTGGGTTTCCACACACATACGAACTCGAAAAACAACCTATAGTGTGGTATGTCGTAATTTCATGGGTGTGGCCCAGAAATAAGGTGACACAGCACTTATAATATCCTATGGACGAAATTTATGAAGTGACATCTTGTATATTTCATCCTTGATGCTCCTACTATGGTGCCTTCAAAGTGCGAAAATCAGCACTGGAAACTTCGTTATTCTTTGCTGCGCATGCAACTTCTTCTCCATGCTTGATCCCGCTCCAATGGCTATCCTTCTTGTCCATGCTTGGTCCTTCATTAATTAGTAAAATAAAATTATCTAATTTAATAAGCATCATATCTTCACAAACATTAGAAGGATTTATTGGGAACGAAAGTACGTGGTAATTCAGTGGCGTGCGCGAGGTCTAGTAATTGGTCCATTATAGCAGAAGTGGCTATGGGTCTAACAACGACATTGATGTCCTCATCATGCAGTAGTGCATGTTCACTCCGTAGATGAAATACACTATAATACGGGGAAAATCCGAGGGTGCAGATCTTTTCACACTCGGAGGGAAAACAGGGAGAAAAAGAGAAAACTCAAACACTGAAGAAGGATTACTAATCACACTTCCACTAGATCCACATAAGCTCATGACATAAAAAGTCATCAAAAGGACACAAGTAGGCAATAGTCTTGCCTAAGAGGGGCCTTGATATCTTGTGGGATCTTCCATAATGAGAGGCCTTGACATACATAGGGATCTTCTCCCGTGGAGGTGTTCAACTCCAAGGGAGAAGGATATGGAAGGATCAATGCTCAATTAGTCTATGAGACAACACATTTCTAACCCTAGAAAGAGGAGGAGGTATTTATATAGTAATAGATAGAATAGGGGAGAAAGAGGGCAGTTACTTGGCATGTGACCCGCGTCTACTGCACAAGGGGCTCGATGTCTGGGCCAGGGGGAGGATGTCCGAGATCGACCAGGTCAAAAGTCATCTATTCAGGCATTAATAGGCCGGATGTGTGGGCGAAGGTCAGATATCCGTTCTGTGGGGCCGGATGTCCTAGCCGGGGCGGGATGTCCGGCATGTGTAGCTGCCTCGGGTCTGCGTTTGCACCGGTGGTATTCCCAGGGGTCGGAAGTCCGGGGTGTGAGCCCGATGTCTGGGACTTGGAGGGTCTTGCAGCCTTCCCTTGGTATCCTTATTCATCGATATTTGTGCTTGTCTTCATGGTGGGTTGGCTTTCACTCCTAGTGCCTTCGAGGTCATTCTCATGGAACCTAAGCATGCATAGCATCTCCGCTTTAGGTAGCATTCAACTTCCAAAAGTGTCACAGGAAGGGTCGCTAAGGAGAGATGTCACCTCGATTTCAATGGCACGTGCATTGGCTCTTTTCATAGGGACAATTTGAGCTTGAGGTGTTGGTGGTGGGTCCATGGGCATGACCATGGGATGCTCCACATCATCTCCCCCCATGGGAAAGATCTGTCCTCGGCTAGAGATCTTCATCACAATGGTAAGGTCATATGTCCTTGATGTTTAAGGTGTCGTTCAGATTGTCCATGTGGCTTGGAATGTCGATCTTCGAGGCATTGTTATTGTAGCGTGCCAACACCTTGAAAGCTCCATCGGCTCATGGAAGTAACTTGAAATTGCACTCGGCGGGAAAGCGCTCCTTACGGAGGTGTAGCCACACAAGATCACCGGTCTTGAACACCATGGGGTGCTTGTCGATCTTGCGCTTAGTGGTGACTTGTTCACTTGACGTTCAATCGTCCTCCTTGTATCTTCATGCATCTTATCGATATAGCTTTCCCTTGCACTTGTGTCCATGTTCACACTCTCTTTGAGTGATAGAGGAAGGATTTCCAATGGGGACATGGGTTGAAGCCATAGATTACTTCGAATGGGCACTTGCCGGTGGTGAAGTTACATGCACGATTGTAGGCGTACTCGGCGATGGGGAGACATTCTCCTCTTTCCTTGAGGTTCCTCTTGATCAATATGCATAGTGGCGTTGAGAGCATTTAATTCATCGGTTTGTGGATGATAGGCCGACGAGAATAGGAGCTTGATTCCAAGCTTGGCGCATAGCGTCTTCCAAAAGTAGCTGAGGAACTTGATGTCGCGGTACGAGACAATGATCTTGGGAATTGCATGTAGTCGTAAGATGTCCCTACAAAAGAGATGTGCAACATGTGAAGCATCATTGATCTTATGACATGGAATGAAATGAGCCATCTTGGAAAAATGATCCAGAACAATAAGCACGGAATCGTGACCATTTTTAGTTCTTCGCAAACGAACCACAAAGCCCATGACTATATATTCCCAAGCTTGAAAATGTATATGAAGAGGAATGTAAAGACCATGGGATTGAGCTTTAGACATGGATTTGACACATGTAGAGCATAGATTGGTGAGGCGTGCAACATCATATTTGTCCAAAAGTACTAGTTGGAGAGTGTGGCATATGTATTGTCGCGTCCAAATTGATCCATAAGTCCTCCACTCTGAGCTGCTCGCAAAAGCAACAAACGAAGAGAAGACTCGAGTATACAAAGTTTGTTATGACGCATAAAATAGCTATCTTTCATGTAATAGTTTTCTCAACAAGGTTTAACATGGCACTTAGAATATGGAGTTGCAAAAGAAATATCATGCTCATATAAATCTTTGATATGCTCAAAACCAATGACATTCAATTCAAGTTGAGTAACTAGCATGAATTTTGTGGGAAACAAACTCCAACGCAATGTTTTCTTTACGCTTAATGTATTTGATGACATAAGGAAAAGACTCAATGAATACACTCCATTTAGCAGGTTGCCTGTTCAACTTGGTTTGATCCTTAAGATACTTGAGTGTTTCATGATCGGTATGAATGAGAAATTCATGAGGGAGGAGATAATGCCCCCACACATGTAAGTCTCTAGCCATAGCATGCATTTCTTTATCATATATGGGCTAATTTAGTTGATCTCTAGAAAGTTTCTCACTTAGGTACGCAATTGGACATTTCTTTTGCATTAGCACACCACATATGCCATTACCACTAGCATCACATTCCACTTCAAAGGTATTGTCAAAATTTGGTAAGGCAAGCAATGTTGCATGAGCAAGGAAATTTTTAAACCATGCAAAGCGGTGTCTTGTGATGTTCCCCACACAAAGGGTGCATTCTCCTTAACATAGCGTTGGTAATAGCCGGCTAGTCCAAGGAAACTATGAACTTGTTGCAAATTTAAAGGGGGAGGCCATTAATAGAAATAATTTTTGTTTCATCAACTTGAACACCCTTAGAAGATAGCACAAATCCTAGGAAAACAGGCTTGTCAACACCAAAAGTGTATTTTTCCATATTTATATAAATTTGTTCGTTCCTAAGAACTTGCAATAATTCCTAATATGTTTAGCATGCTCCTCTAGAGTTTCGCCAAAAACAAGAATGTCATCAAAGTATACCACCACACAATATCCAATGGGATGACCTAAGGAAAAGTGCATGAATAGCATAAATGTACCCAGTGTTGGAATAAACCCATTGGCTGTCGTTTTGAATGTCGTTTGGAATAACCATTCATAGATACCTAACTTAGTTTTGAATGTCGTTTTCCACTGATCCCCCCCTTGCATGGGTATTTGGTTGTAACCACTCTTCAAAACAATTTTGGAAAACATAGTTGCACCACTAAGTTCGTCTAGCATATCATCAAGTCGAGGTATAGCATGTCGACATGTAGTGGTTATAGCATTTATGGGGTGAAATTCGAACACATGTGCATACTGCCATCTTTCTTAGGTACTAGGATCACCGGAACTGCAAAAGAACTTAAGCTCTCACGTACATGCCCTTTTTCTTAGAATTTTTGGACTTGTATCTCCTTAGTTTCTTCGGGGTTGACGTGGTAGGGTGACTTGTTTGAAAGTGGGCGCCAGGTATGAGGTCGACACGGTGTTCGATCCATGGTTTCTGTGGTAGTCTTGGAGGTAGCTCATCAGGAAAAACGTATTGGAAATCCTGCATAAACGATACAACACAAGAGCTAGATGTTGTGAAGTATTAGCCCATATAACTTCATCTGTGTGGCTAAAAGAACTAGATCGTTCTTGTCCCTCATCGTGGTGGTGCTCACTCTCTTTGAGGTGCATCGCTCTCTTACTTTTATGTCCATGGTGTGATGAGTCTTTCTTGTCGGTCGTCACTTGATATTGAATCAGTAATCAAAGCACATATTTATTAACCTTCATCTTGAATCTATAGTCTACGGCATCTCGTTCGAATTTCTATTATATACCAAGAACAAGATGACAATCATACATGGGAACCATATCACACTATATAGTGTCTTCATAAGATCCTATCCTAAAGGATACTTGCACGGTGTGGTCAGCTTGGAGGGTGTCAGAATCACTAATCCATTGGAGCTTGGAGGGGCATGGATGCTCTTGTTTAGCAATTGTAGCTTGTAGCAAAGGTCCTCACTTGCCAAATTGTGGCAACTTCCACCGTCGATGATGACCTTAACGGATTTTCTTTGTATGCTCGCCTTGGTATGGAAGATGTGGCAACGTTGGTCATCGTCTTGTTGTTGTTGAGAAGTCAAAACCATGAAACTCATGAGAGCGGGAATCAGATTGTTGTAGCAATAGATTGCAAATCTTTGTCTTGATTAATTTTTTGATGCATGTTCACGTTCTCCAATACTTCCATCTCATCATCGCTCATAGAGTCATAGGTGCCACCGTATGGATGGATAATTGTGCTTCTTGTTCGACATTCGAATGTCTTGTGGCCGCGACCTTGGCACGTGAAGCACTTGATTGAGCTTGATTTAGCGGTACCATCCGATGTTGTTGTAGAGGATGAAGATATTTTCTTGTAGTTACTTGTAGTAGGATGGCGGCTTGAGGAAGGAATCCTGTCCTTGTAACTTGACTTGTCATCTTTAGTCGTTGGAGCTTTCATACTCGAAGGCATCATAGTTGGAGAATCTTGTGTACTTGAACCATAGGTCTTGGAAGAGAACTTGGAGTACATGTAATCATCTTTCACTTGGCGTTCTGCCTTTGATTCTGGATAAACTAGCTCGAGTAAGTTGGAGTAGGGTTGGAAGTCCACAATATTCTTGACTTGATAATTGAGACTATTGAAGAAACGCTCCATTGTTTGTTCATCATTTTCCTTGACATTGGCTGAGATCACGGACATTTCCATTTGTTGGTAGTATTGTTCTACCGACTTGGTACCTTGCTTGAGTAGTTGTAGCTTCTTGAAGAGATCACGGTTATAGTGGATTAGTGTGAAACGCGCTCGCATGAGGTCCTTCATTTGGGCCCAAGTGGTGATAGGAGGTTCATCCTTTTCTCCTATTCTCTCAATCACTTGTTCCAAACAAATGAGAACTTAGTCTTGGAACTCAACAGAAGACATGCCAATCTTGTTTTCTTCTTCAAAGTTGTGTAGATGGATGATCTTTTCAACCTTTAGTGCCCATGAAATATAGTCTTTGGGATATTGGTTCTAGAAAACTTAAGCGTTGTTCTTCATTGTGGTTGTTTTGCCAATGCCCTTGTCTTGAGGTACATGCATCATTGTTGTTGTTGAGTTGACGTTCTTGTTGTTGCCTTGGGGTTTATCATCATTGGGCTCGACGTGATGTGCTTGAGGGTGTTGGTAATGCCCATGCACCCTGTGTCATTATTCTTGGTAATCCTCTTAGCACTCGGCTTCCTCTTGACTTTCACACGAGAGTGCTTCTTGTTCTTTGCATGCTTGGAGGTTGAGTTCTTGAGAAGCGTGTGTTGCTTCACAGGGAGCACGTTGTGCTTCATTTTCTTATTCTTCATGACGACATTCTTCTTCACGTCATTTTTGTGGGCATTATTTCTCCAAGGCTTCTTGTTCTTGTTTGTTACGTCATTCACACTCGTTAAGTCGATCTTGTAATATATTGCCATGGAAAGGATTGCCCGATTCTTGGTGATGGCAATGGTCATCAAGTTGATGATGTCGAGCTCGAGGTGTACTTGCACCAGAAGAGTACTTGGAGGATTGGCGACTTGAGGGGCACCATCCTGATGAAGTAGAGGTTGAGGATGCGTGGTTCACCATCAAGGCGTGGATCTGGTTCATTTGGCATGTTATCTTGTCATTGAGGTAGTCCCTCATGCACTCCTGAATTCACGCAAGTCAGTGGCAAGTTGCTCAATGCGGTCATTCAAGACATTTATTCTTGGCGCATTCCTTTTTCGGTGCCGAAGAATTATAGTTTAGTGTCGTAGTTGTTCTCATCGCTGTCTTGCTCCTAAAAATTCGGGTTTGACATGGTTTTCCTATCCATAGCACTCACGTAGATTGTCTTTATCACACCTACACAAATAAGGCTTATGGAGTATCTTGGTTAGTATGGTGGCACACAATTCAATCAATCCGAAGATATGATTCTATAATGTTGAAAGAGATTCACAAATTCGCAAGTAAGACAAGCTAGATCAATAGCAATGAGTATACACAGAAGGACACACACGGATAGAAAATTGGGGTTGTACAACCAAAGAAAGAGCACAAAATGTGGAATCCATGGGAAACACTCATGTTGCACAACAATAGAGAGATGCTAGCACGTTTTCTCAAATGGGCGTGATAAGAACTTGTGCGAAACATATAATACACAAAACGTGTCATCTTCCTATGCCCGACTTGGTATATATGTATGAGTCAGGAGGTCACTCGCTCAAGTGATCCAAGATGATCAAGTATGATATGCAATCTGGCTATTCTATTTCTCTTGCTTAAAATATTTGCTTCTCTTTCTTTTTGTGATGATATTTTGTATAGCGACTTTGCAGGACGTGCACACAAAGATAGTAATTATGTATGCGGGTACTATTGTAACAGACAAGATGATATTATGATATATGCACTCAATTGAAGCTATGTAGAGTATGTATCACTAAGGTGCACAAGTAGCATAGCCAACATTACTCAATGACTATTATCGATAGGCAAGTTACACAAATGGGCTCGGGATAACAATGCAATACCAAGGGTACATGACAAGAGCGTCATTGCGATTATTGTACTTGATTTCGGTTAAGTGTAAATGAAGACTCCGTTGGCGATGATCCGGTGTGCTGATGAGCGGTGTTGTTGTGGAGAATAACTCGTAATTAGCAAAAACACCTTAGGAAGTGGCAATCTCGCGACCAAGAATCTCAAGTGCAAAAGGTTGCCGAAGAATTGGTTGTGGTTGCGAAAAAAGTGTGGAAGTCGATTAAAAACTGCAAAATAAGGCGGAGATGCCATGGTGCCCTGTACAGGCCGAATGTTCGGGAAAAAGCGCCGAATGTCCGGCAGACCAAATGTATAGGGGTTGCGCCAGATGTCCGGGCGACCCAATCCAGATAAGAAACTAGAGATCCCTATGAACTTGAGGATGAACATGAAACATTTTGGTAAAATTGGGGCAATTTGGCGGTGGAAAATGATGGGGATGATGGAGGAAAGCTACATCGGCGTGTCCACAACGAAATCCATGGATCCCAATCCACAAAATCTCCTCAGAGCCAACAAATCCCAAAAAATTTGGTACGGTGTTTTTGTTAAATTTTACAAAATTATATCAAATAAAAATAAAAATTTGCTAGAAAGTGGGGGATGAGACTCCAAGGTGTGAATAAACATGGCTCTTGATACCAATATGATACGGGGCAAACCCGAGGGTGTCGATCTTTTCACATTTGAACGGTGATAAGGAAGAAATTGATCGAAACTCTGAAGAATGATTCTTGATCACGCATCCACTAGATCCACATAAGCACACGAGATACATAGGTCCAAAGTGAACAGAGGGGCACAGGTAACCGATAGTCTTCCCTAAGAGGGGCCTTGATATCTCGTGGATCTTCCATAAAAGGGGCCTCGACATTCATACGGATGTTCCCATGTGGAGGTGTTGAACTCCAAGGGAGAAGGATATAGAAGGAGCAATGCTCAACTAGTCTATGAGCCAACACATTGGTAACCCAAAATAAGGGACAAAGAGGAGGGTTACATGGCATGTGACCTACGTATGCCCGCATATGGCCCAGATGTCCACAACTTCGGGTGGGTGCTAGATGTCTAGGAGGTTTGGCAGGATGTCCGGGCTTGGCCAGGTCACAAAGTATGGATTCTGGCATATTCTCCACCCGATGTCTTGCTGAAGGCCGGATGTTTGATCGGAGGGGCCATATGTCCACGCGGGTGCAGGATGTCCGGTGCCTGTAGCTACTTTGGGTGTGCCTTAGCGCTCGTGGCATTCTGAGGGGCCAGATGTCCGGGGTGTGGGCCAGATGTCCGGATCCTGGCTGGTCTTGCATCCTTCCCTTGGTATCCTTCTTCATCCATCCTTATGCTCGTCTTCATGATGGGTTGGCCTTCAGTCCATGCATCTTCAAGTTCATTGTCATGGTACCTAAGGATTCTCAAGATCTCTGCTTCAGGTAGCATCAAAGTTCCAAGAGTGTGAAAGGAAGAGTCGCTATGGAGAGATGTCAGATTTGTTTCAATGGAACATGCACGGGCTCTTGTCATAGTGCCGATTGGAGCTTGAGGTGTTGGTGGTGGATCCTTGGGGATTACCATGGGATGCTCCGCATTATGCTCCACTCGCCGAACTCCCATGGTGGTGCGGAGGCGGCGCCATGCGCTCCTGTGGAGGAGGAAGCCAACCACGCACGCATCTTCAAGAACCGACAGCAGAGGAACGCGTGTGTCGTTGTCTGAGAGTAGAATTGGTTGGTCTGTGCCATGGCTGGACTACCCCTAAAAGGATAAGGAGAATATCTTTGGGTCGGACAGTTCCGATGATGACTACATCCAGTATGATCCATATTGCATTTTTGACCACTACTTCCACGGGAAGGATGTGAATGGCGCGAGGAATGTCAAAGGCAGACGTCGATGATCTTGTCAATAGATGTAGCTAGCGTGTAGGTAGAAAGTGCAAAATTTGCATAGGTTGATGCCATGTCCGGATTTAGTAGTCGGACAATGTGTGTTGCATGCCTCTCTATGGATTTGAGGTTTGATAATTGAAGTGTCTGGATGCGAGAAGGAAAAATTGAGGTGTGCGCGGTCCATGCCCGCATTTAGGCATCGAAATTACCAAGTTCTAGTTGATGTTCTAAGTACATGTAAGTTTCTTGGAAAATCAGTTACCTTGGTCGGTTTCGTGAGATGCCCAAATATAATCATGTGGTTTCTCTTCTTTCTGATTCCTCTCGAACATCTTGTCAATGTCCGACTCCATTGTTTCGCATGCCTTATCTCAACACTCTGTTGAGTGTCATTCACATGTGAGCCTAGACCTTGTATTTATCTTATAGTTCAATAGTGTGTCTGTTTGTCCGAAGTTCTAATTTGTCCAGCATGCATACATATGAAACAACCATTTGAAGTTTCACGTTTGCTTCTCCTACGTGTTGTTTCCCATCTTATTAGTGACAACCCCTTCGGTTTGTAACCCGATACATCTTGACAAGATCTATAGATGTTGGGAGATTGAGTGTATGACGTGCAAGGAAGTAAAGATTTGATGTGTCTATATGATAGAATGATCGTGTGGAGTGGAGACGGGAGGGTGTGCACGAGTCGGTCTTGCAACCTGTGGTTATAGATCGACTGAAAGATGACTATAGTGGGTCTCGAGAAACATCGATCGACCAATCGAACGTGTGGCAGAGAGAAAGATGAATGCGGCGTGCTAGACCAACTGTGTGTAGGTGTGGTGCAACCGCGACAAGTGTGTTGTAAGTGTACCGCCTTTTCATTTAGAACTTATAAATTGTAACATTTGGTTTTTTGAGGGTGAGCCACATCGATTTTTCAATGTTGAAAGAAGGGTGGGGATTTTCCTTCACGTGATCAATCGATACAAATCCCAATTAGAAATGCGGCAGTGCGGTGGGCTAGTTTTGCCCATTGTTGGATTTTTGCTAACCGTTTGCAAATACTACTGAAATGCAAAGCCGATGCATGTTGATTGGTGAGGCGGCTTGACAGTATGGTAGTCCAACATGAACATGACAGAAGTGTTGTGAGTGTTTGTTTTACGCCTTCACGTGGAACATCAATGGAAATCCCGGTTATAATGGCAATGCGTTTTCTATTAAAACTCGTAACAAGGCGTCTTCTTCACCCCCTCTAGCCGCAATCATTGTGCTAATTGTATCTCCATTTGACATCCTTTCCCAGTACGGCAACGACAAAGATATCGTGATAGCTGGATTTGGTGAAGTGAGTACAACGGAGCGCATCATTGAGGCAGAAGATGATGATGTTATTTGCAAGTGTAGCCTAGAAGCCCGACGGCCACCTTCTTTGCATCTAGGAAATTCATTGGAGACACGAACTTTCACTTCACCGTGATATTTAGATGCGATGGGCCAATGTCGTTTGAGATCGAGTTGCCACAAGGCGACTCAAACGTGATGTTATAATCTTACACGTGCATGAGTTTACTGTCATAGAGGATCTTACGGGTCAAGGACCCATCCATCATGTGCAACCAATAGAAATGCTGGCATATAGTTCCTGGCTGGCTCCATAAATGGACCCACTCATCGACCTATCTCCCAATGATATAGAGTGGGAGACAATAAACCCAGACGACGTTGTGAGAAGATAGTCTAGGACGCACGTCGCGAGCGCTTGCATCAATGAGGAGGGTGTGACTTCATCTTTGATAGGAAGGTGGAACAACATCATGTCATCATCCTCTCGGCGCTACTTTCATTTCGCAGGGAGAACCTTCTTGTCGAGGTGATGTGGAGCATCCTATAGACATCACTATGGAAAGGGTCCCTTTTCCAATTGACACATGCACCATCTACTTCATACATACAAAGGTGAATCTTCTCCTTTACACGTGACAACTTTTGCCCTTCAAGGATGGTACACTACTTGACCCCTATGTCGTGTCCGTGCATAGATGTAAGCATGGCTACAAATTCATCGAGGAGGATTCCAAGCTAAAAAGAGTACAACTGTACCATCCGCGAGGGAAGCATGGAAAAGAAGGAAGAAGAAGAAGCAATGAAAAGATTCTAGAAGGCCAAGAACTTCCGGCCCCTTGCGCATAACCTCCGAACCCCGGACCTTCCGGTCAGCCCAAAACTTTTGGCATCCATGCACTGGACCAGCCCGATACCGTGGCAACTCACTATTTATGCCAGAACCCAACCGGAAGCTGCCCAGAACCTCCGGTCCCCGGACCATTCAGCCGAGCACCGACCTTTCAACCTGCGGGCGTGCAGCCACTTAGGCCCGAGGCCAATGTACCCCTCTCCCCTCCTATCTCAATCTATACTATAAATACTCGCTTTCTACCTTCGTTTTAGGGTTAACAATGGTTTATCTAATGATTAGTTGAGCATTTCTACTTCCACTACCTCTCCCATGGAGATGATACCTTCATATGAGAAGACCCCTGAGTAGATGTCAAGGCCCGTTCTTAGGGAAGATCCCTAGTGGAATCAAGACATCATCAACCTATGGGATTTGGGACGAACTTTACAATGTATCTTACTTTCCCCTTGTTGTTGATGGACCTTTGTAGATGAGGTGTGTCGTGAGTCTAGTGGATGTGTGACTGTAACTGTGTTTGAGTGTTTCCTCTTGTGATTTCTACCCATTCTTCCCCATGTTCTTCGTGTTCTTGAGGTTTCCCCTCACTTACATGAAAGATCGACACCTACGTGTTCCACCCGGTATCACGAGGAAGATGCTAGAACATGTCCGGCATGTCTCGCATACATCATCAAAGTAGTATGCTTCTCTAGGCTTTCCCGGCCTATTGATGCACATAAGAGAAATTTCAAATCATATATTGTACTATGGATGTTTGTTCTTGTCACTAATAAGTACATAGTGCTACTATTTGTGCCCATTTAGTAACTTGTACTACTTGGTGAATCGTGCGTGCTATGGATGCCAAAGCTAAATTTGAAACATAGTTGGCATTTAATGAGATGTTAACATTGTGATCCACCACTCCAGTAGCCACAATCATGTGAGGCTATTTCATTTGGAGGATCCTGAAAATGGAGGAATCGTAGAAAATGTGGAGTAGTGTTGTTCTCTTTTGATAGGAATGGATTGTATCGGAGTATATGATTAGGAGTGTGTGTTTGATGTAATGGGAAATATATTTGAATATTTAAAAAAGGTTGGAGTCGATGAAGGATTTCCTATGAAATGTAGCACAATAGCTTCATCTATTTAGCTTACTTACTGTAGGAAAGGTGGTCTTCTTTAATAACATGAGGGAGAAGCGGATTCAGGAAAGAGTTAATTGATCGTTTCTTCATCCATCCAGCTTACTATAGGAATAGTGGGGCTTGTGATTTGACGCCTCATTGCTCATTTACTAGTACTGTGGAACTACGACCGGGGTAAAATGGGGGATGTAAGTGTGTCGCCATTTCTTGTGTGGACTAATGTAACACCGTTTTTTACTTTACTTCAACTGTAGTTTCGAAATCTGAGCTTATTAAAACTTTCTAAACAAATTCTATGAGTGCCATGATTTTCATTGTTTGTATGATTGCTTGAATGAGTGGATCCAAAAACCATAATTTATAGCATGTTATTTTCAAAAGATTCTTTTTCTTATTCTTGACTATTGCAAAACCTTTCTTTGGGTTTGCACTACAAGCCCCTCATCACAAGGGAGTGACTATACCCAACGATGGTAATTTGGTTTTATTACTATTTTAACAATCAAAAATCATAAAATAATTATTTTCCAAATTATTTTCCTATTTTACATGCATGTCCATTTCTGAGGCTAGGAATGATATTTCTGTATGGAAAATTATTTTTCTGCCTTCGAAAAATCCGAGAAAATTTCGAGATACTTATCCCTAGAGACAAAATCACCATTTTAGTTTCTTGTTCAAGTCTGGCATCATCTCTTTATTTATTTCCCTTGACCAACAGGGAGTCTCTCGGCTCTCAGAAGGCGAAGGATCTTCCAGCCTAGCCTCAGGACACGCCAGACAAGGCCAAGGCACCCAGAGCGCGCCAGCATGCCGCGACATGCCAAAACTGCGCTCTGGGCACGCTAGATGGCGCACCTGAGGCAAAGGTGGCCAGCCCCGGCCGGTTCAAGCGTCCCCTCGATGCATCTTCGCGTCCCCAACAACCCTCCTGCGTCAGGATAGCCTCAGGGCCTCTCCTCCCTTGCTCTGTTGACCGGAGCGACGCGTGCCCGCGCGTGCTAGATTAGGCCAAAAGAATGCTGCCACGCATGCACGCTCCTCCTCGCTCACTCTCCCTCTCAATGAGTCACATGGTTCCTAAACCACATCCGCAATACCGTGGTTTCGACCCCGAGGTGTGTCTGGCGCTCCTGCGAGCCACGGTGAAACCACCGGCGCTTTCCGCATGGTGCATCGTCAAGGGCCTATAAATAGGCCTTCCCCCTCACTCCCGCACCCTCACCCCACTCCTCCAGAGCCTAAATCGAACCCCTAGCCACTCCATTCGAGCACAGCGAGCTCCGGTGCTCGAGATCGACCGAGGCCCTGCTGCTTTGGAGCTCCATCGATCTCGGGCTACATACCAGCTCTATCGCTCCTCTCTCCTCCTCCGTGACCATAGTGAGCTGAGGAAGCTTCCCCACCATTTCCCCAAGCTCATCCCTGCTCGTAACACCCACTTCATCCACCTCTAGATTCGGCTCCGCCGTGGCCACCTCGTCGTCGGTGAACCAGGGCCTCCCCGTCATCCCTTCGACCATCACCAGGTAGGCGACGACGTGCTTGTTCCATTACTGTTGTCGTTGGTGCACGAGGGCATCAGTGTCGCCGCCGGCATGCCTCCCCTCCCCTCTGTCCAGAGGTGGAAGACGACCCTGACAGGTGTGCCCCACCTGTCGGTGGCTCATCTCTCTCCCCCTCTCTCCTCTCATCCGCTGACTGAAGTGACCCGCACGTCAGGTTTGAACCTGACGGCGTGTGCGGCTAGGCTGGCTGGCTGCTTGGCCAGCTGGGCCGGCCCAGCCACAGGCCGAGCCAGGCCAGGGCTGAGCCCTTTTTCTTTTTCTGTTTTAATCCTATTTTAAAAGATTTTTGTAGAAATTGTTATCCAATGTAATTTAATTATTTTTCCACCACAATTCTTCTAAAAATAAGGAGAATTTAATAGATGGATTAGACAAATTTTTATGACAACTTTTTTGTATAGAGATAGTTAAAATGCTTATTTTGAACACTTTAGCTTCTATTTAATTGATTTTTAAAAATAATATTTGACCAAAACAAGAGATAAATATTTGAAAAATTATAATATAGATTTATCATAATACGGCAAAATTTTAAAAGTGAGTTTGTGATCTGGTTTTTAGTGAGCTACTTGTTATTTTAGTATTTACTACGACGATAGATACCATGTTTGACAAAGGAGTTGGACTCAAAGACCCTGAAGACCCCAGATACTTAGCTGATCAAGGCAAGCAGCCCTTTGACCATGTTTGAGAAAATATTATATTGCATGATAGTAGAGCAAATATTGTCATTGCATATTATCATGAATATTCGGTAAATCACCGATATGATGTTTCTGATGGCTCCTCCGGAACATTTGCATTTGAGCATGATCATACCAACTATGAGGGTCACGGTAATATTATGTTGACAAGTAGAGCTAAGCATAGTAGAAGCATGAGAATGATGATGGTAAATATGAAAGGTTTATGAAAACCCATCGGGTGCCACAAATGCTCGAGGGGGATGATGAGATAGGTGGCCACTTGTTAAGAAGTGGTGCACCGGGTTATTTTTGTGTCAGTGGTTTTGAAAGTGGGATTAGATTTATGATGTGTCGACCGTCCCAACCTTACATGTGCGACCATGTTACCCCTTTATGGGACGGGGCTTTGTTGATTACCTTGGTCGATGCTAGCAAAGAGCCACATTACTAGTGGCAGGAGTGATATGTGGTCACTCTCGTGACGGGGTCGTACCAGGTAGGTCGACTATGCCATTTTTACGTGTTCTGGGCACACCGTTGGTCCATGCATGTATGATACGGTCCAGAGTTGGTGCTCATAAGACGTACATCATGTAGGCTGGGTAACAATCGAGTGGGACTCTTTGTCTAGTATCGTCAAGGGAAAGGCAATGATCGGGTACTTACCTCGGGTATGTTATATACCTTGAGTTGTGGATGACACAAAAGTTTCCCGGATCTCGTGGGTACAGCGTACAACCTCTGCATAGTGTGCACGGTCAAGGACAGTTGGGTAATCCTGCTTAAACTACGTCCAGAAGTTTCCGCATAAACAAGTGTGAGTGTGTGTGTGTTCAAGGAGTTATCTGAATAAGTGATGATATGACCAAGCCTGGTGACTTGGCATACTGGGTGAACCCGAAGAATTCAGCCCACAAAAGATAAGTTGATATCTGTAATCTGTTATTCTAAATACCATCTAGCTTATGTTGCACACCCATCTATGATCATGTTTATTTACAAACAAGTTGCTATTCACCGATACTGCATATTACTTGTTAT
The DNA here is from genome assembly GCF_904849725.1 of Hordeum vulgare subsp. vulgare. Taxonomy (NCBI): domain Eukaryota; kingdom Viridiplantae; phylum Streptophyta; class Magnoliopsida; order Poales; family Poaceae; genus Hordeum; species Hordeum vulgare. The sequence goes on from NC_058519.1 coordinate 302,505,639, forward strand.
CCTACATACTACATTATCCATATCATGGGCTGTTTGCGAGTAGATTCAAAGTACTCACTGGCTTGCCACTAGTTATGTTATTGAACAGACATGGAAGGACTGGAGTTTGGAGAAGAATTAACCGTTGGAGATGTACTTGCGAACTAGGACGCTTCCTAGTCAGAATGCCTGTTGGTGTAGGCTGTTGGCATGGGCACCCGCTTAGCCCCAAGATTTCCGCTAGTAGATGTATCGGTGTCATTTGGCCTTATAGTCCCTACCTATGTGAACATGACCTAGATGGTCATTTGATGTATTATTTCGGTATGTTGGATGTATGACTCTTAATATTCAGTATCTGTGTGTTCGGTGAGCATTGATCTCTGGAATCACTGAGCATGTTCATTCTGCAATCTTGACTCGTAAGTCGGGGCCTGCACACTAACCGTGCGTTGGTACGACGCATATGTGAAAGACATGCTGCTGGTGTGGCGCCATTTTGTCTTCAACTGTAAAGCATACCACTTTGTTTTTCTCTTTGGTGCGATCTATACAAATCTTGATTATATTGATCTAAAAAAGATATCTAGATTAGTAAATCGGAGATTTTTTTACCGAGCAGTATGCGGGGGAGCTCGGGATGTCGGTTTTCTAGCATGCAATCCCATGTGCCAATGATGTACCTAATAGAGGAATGGGTCCCGATCATTCAATGATATGATTACTATCGATTTGGTGGAGATGACTTTGGCGATCCAACTAGAAACATGCACAATGTTGTATCTTAACAATCGCTAAACCAACTCCTGGAGGTTACTGACCATGCTGGAGCACGATCAACCTGACCACGAAGGTCTATTCCTGCAAGCTCTCGAAACACAAGCAAGAATATGGTAAAGAAATATGAATATTGCGAGTACAGATGAACTATTGATAAAGGTGGGGATCCGAAAGCGTTCTTGGCCTGATCGTTGGACACAACCAAAGGACACGAAGTTTCAACAACTAACTTTTAACTAATCAAATACCAAGTAAACATCTACTTGATTGATCTACTCAAATAGGAGCATGGGGTGGTGGCCAAGTAGGTTGGAGGACGTCAGAACTGCAGCTTACAACTAACCCTAGGTCGTACAAGGCATATATGGCCGAGTGGAGGTGATGCAACACATTTGGACTTATAGTTGGACTTGGATTCTGCTGTAATGCCATATTTTTTCGTCAATATATCCATGCTCCAAATGAATTTTAAGGCTATCCAATTGGGATGGAATGTAGATAAAATCTACTTTGCAACAACAAAATAATCACCCAATTAAGAGTCCGGATGGAAAGGCTCTTGAGATTTTGAGACAGTTATATCGGTTGTTGGAAATCCGCCCACCGGATCGATTACATTAAAATATCACGAACACACTGTCGGGACCGTGATCCTAAGCCATTGGAATCCAGCCTGTAACACATCGCATCTCTTTGCGGTCTCAAGCACGATTAACCCCACAACTGCAGTCTTACCTTAGCCGGGACCGCTTGCGCCTTTTGACTCGCGTATGCAATTGTGTCGCTAGCAATCCAATGTCAAAGAACCCGGATCGACATGTCTAGTCATAAACTCAAGCGGAAGTTCCATACAGGGATAGGCATACATGACCCAGCAAAGCAGGTGTCGGTCATCAGCGAATGTAGACGAGTCGTAGCAAGCTACAAGGACTCCATTACATAAGCGTGACATTTCCCAAAGGGACAGACACAACAGCTAAGAAGGACACATGCTGGTCAACCAATGTGTCCGGAGTAGTAGCAAATTACCATGGCTCGATGGAATCACAAAGGGGAAATTCCCCGTAAGGAGTGCTACTAAGGCATACGACTAGGTATTCGAACCCCATACATATCAAGTACAACACACGTACGCATGGCATACCAATATGTATAGATACATCGATGGCATCACAACATAACCATAAACATACAAACTTTAATTAGAAGGCTCGGAAGAGCCTCACACATAATATTACACAAATAGGGGTCTCACGACCCATCGTCACAAGTCATACACACAAGTTTTACAAACCAGCGGAAGATTAAAACTGTCTGAGTACACACAAATGGAAAGATAAAGTCACATGGCCTGACTATCTACAGACCCAACCTAGGGCCAGATCGTAGCTAGGACACCAGCTACTCGTCGTCGTCGACGTGTAGGTAGAACCCTCCATTAGGGTCATTAACAACCTCTGCGACAATTTATTAAGCAAACGTGAGTACAAAAATAATCAGCAAGATTTTAGGATAATCTATCTACTCATGCAATGTATCAACAAGGAGTTCTCGGGTTTCATGCAGAAAGCCAGCATTTGACTCTTCGCTAGACAACTTGCATTTTTAAATAGTGTTGACAACTATGTTTCTCGCACACGAGTCCACTAACACCACAACCATACTCCATCGTGGAATCATTCCGTCTACCTACGAAAATGTCGTCCATCACACTCACACTTATCTTCACAATTTTATGAGTAGCCATTATAGTTATCTATTAACAACATATGCTTCCAAGTAGTCCATATCCGCGGACGCGGCAATTCGAATAGATCACAACCCTGCAGGGGTGTACTTCTTCACACACGCTCTCGCCACTTATCGCTATGTGCACGTCATGCACCTAGGCAACCTTCAAGCAGAAGCCCAGCGAGGGAGTCGGCCACGACCGTTAACCAGCGAGGGGTTTAGGGTCTATCGCCATTTGAGGGTAACCTGCACGGAAGTCCGGCCGAGGTTTCCGCCATGGCCCCAAACGATGTGCGGAGGGTTCCCAAGCCCACCATCTGGGTGCCACTTGGTACACCGTGCCACTGCCTACAACATCATAGCCCACCTCTAAGGTGACCACCATGCACGGCCTCCAGCATGACTATAAACACCAGAAACTACTTGCAACTCCTGGACCGAGTACTAAGCGGTTAATAAGTCAAGCGGGGTCATATTTCAGGGCCCAACATGTGGTAGTATCTTTTCTTGGATTACATACACGAAACTCAGTTCCTAAGGACGGTTCCAATGAAACAACCCGCCATGTACGCCTACATAGCCTTTCACCGGTACCTTTACCAAATCAGGTTCAACACACGACCTTTACCAACTGAACACATTCTCACGATCCTGTTCATCACCCATATGACAGACCATACACAACTCTAAGCATAGCATGCATAGCAGGATAAGGCACATCATGGCTCAAGCATCTACCAGGTATGCTAGGTTGCAAGGTTCAGCTATTTACTGTGACAAGGACATGTCATGCAAAGGAAGTGGGTTCAACTAACGTGGTAAAAGCATTTGAACCTAATGCAATAAGTAAGAGAAGGAGCGAGAACATGGGATTTATCGGGATGATCAAAATGGTTGCTTGCCTTGTTGCTCAGCAGAGGGGTGATATCCGTCAGTCGGATAATCAGAATTATTCGGAGGGGCGGAGCCTACAGGAATAACAACAATCAATCAATATCAAACATATGCAACAAAATGATGCATGAAATGCAATGTAGCATGGCTTAGGATGACCAAGAGAACCCTTTGGGGTGATCTTGATTTCAAATCATAATTCAAATATCATTTGAATTATAATTTATCAAATTCTTTTAATTGATTTGACCTGATGCTGTTTCATAACTTTGTTTTTCATGCATGAAAATAGCACCATCGGATTCCTTGAATTTTTCTGATCCTTTTACATATATAATTTGTCAAATTTGGAGTTATATTCAATTTTCTATGAATTTCCAAAATTTTGAACTTATTCTGGAATTATTTTTAAACAGAAAAGGCTTTATTGCATCAGCATGACATCAGCAGGTCAATCTGGCCGTTGAAAGTCAAACCTAACCAGTAGGACCGAGTGGTCATTGACTCTGGCCAATTTTTAGTTTAAATTTAACTTATTTAGCTAATTAACAGAGTAGGACCCACCTGTTAGTGTCTGTGTAAGTTTTAAAATAATCTTTATTTTTATTAGACTAAGCCTAATTAGCCTGGGGGCTGGCCCCACCTGCCAATGACTCAGGGAAGCCAGATCCACCGGCGGCGAGGTGGATCTCACCGGCGGTGAGCCTCCGGCGACCACAGAGACGGCGGAGGGCTCGGGAATTCCATTCCGGTGACCAAAAGCACGGCGGAGGGCACTAAACGAACCAGCACAACCTCACAGTTCCATTCCTGCAAAGAACCGAGGCTAACATGGCCGGAGATGACGCTAGCGACGAGCTTAGCGGCGGCCGAAGCTCGGGCTATGTCGGGATCATCGAAACAGAGGGCATTTTGCGCGGTGCTGGGCTCGTGTAGCATCTACATGATGCAATGAAGCCATTGGTGGCCTCAGAATGACCAGCCGATCACCGGAGAGCTACCGGTGACGAGGTCCCGCGGCGGATCTCATCGGGATCCGGTGGAATCGGGGCCTAGAGGAAGGGATCGAGGGGAAAACTTGGGGGAAAGATTCCTGAGGTCACGAGGAGTGCAGAGGCGGCGAGAACAGGGTCGGGGATGGTCCGAGGAGAAAGAACGACGGCGGCGAACTCCAGTGTCCCGAGGAGGAATATGACGACATCACGGCATTTCAGGGGTTCTTGGCGTCGCGCGACTAGCTGGAGAGCTTCAGGGAGCTTCGGCGGAGCTGTTGCACGGATCAGGAGAGAGGAGGAGAGGCTGGAGCGACTGCTAGCTAGAGCTCGAGCTCGCGGTCATGGCGGTCGAGGGGGAAGGGAGCACGGGCGAAGAGAGAGGGGTATGAGCATGGGGAGGCCTTCGGGAGCTTATCCACTTCACGCCAGCGCGATGCGGCGGCCAGGCAGAGGCAAAGGTGCGTGGCCGTGTCGGAACGAGCGGCAGCCACCTCCTGCTGCTCGCTGGCAAGGAGGAAGACGATACGCGCTAAGTGGGCTGGGCCTCAGGTGAGCGACAGCTAAGGTTTTTGCATTTCTTTTCTTTTCTGTTTCTGTTTTATTCTTTCTGATATTTGTTTCATTTGTTTTTGGCTCCAAACTATTCAAAAAAATAGTTTGGAACATACCACAGTGTTAGTTGGAATATTTCCAACCACTCATAAAGTTTTCAACATTTTTGGAAACTTTGAAATATTTGAAATCAAATATATAATTGATTTCACTAGCTTTTAATTTAAATTTAAAATGCCAAAAGTATTTTGAAAATATGTTTCACGTCTAATATCTTGTTTTCAACATTTATCAGAAAAGGTGAACTTTTATAATGGCCATTTTGGGTTCATTGATTTTGGCAATAATTGGATTTCTTTTGAATAAGAAGTGGCTAGGGCTTTGCTTTGGATTTCACCACTTCCTTTTGGTTCATTTCCATTTCTTGTATGCAATGAAAGAAGACATGAGCACAAGTTGCTAAACCCTAACAGGGAATCCAGGGATGTGACAACTCACCCCCACTCAAAAGAATCTCGACCCGAGATTTGGAAGTCTTCGGGAATAGCGCGGGATACTCAAGTCGGAGACGACCCTCTCTTTCCCATGTTGCCTCCTTTTCAGAATGATTTGACCATTGAACTTTAAGAAACTTGTGATTTCGACCTCGAGTGGTACACTCAGCTTGATCAAGAATACACACAAGGTATTCTCGGTATGAAAGGTTATCTTGGAGATCAAGAGTTTCGTGGTCCACTTCGCGGATAGGATCTGAAAAGCAATGCCTAAGTTGCGAGACGTGGAATACATCATGAACCTTGGAAAGAAGTGGAGGAAGTTCCAATTGGTAGGCAACTTCTCCTCGTTTGGCAAGAATGCAGAAAGGACCAATGTATCAAGGTGCCAACTCGCCCTTGATACCGAATCGATGGGTACCCTTCAAAGGTGTAACCCGAAGGTAAGCCTTCTCGTCAACTTCAAAGGTCACAGTCTTATGATGACGATCATATTGGCTCTTTTGAGGAGACTGGGCTGTTTTCAACTGTTCACGAATAATGCGAACTTGCTCTTCTGCATCCTAGATCATATCTGGACCAAAGAGTTGCCTCTCTCCGGTTTCTGACAAATTTAGAGGTGTTCGACATCTTCGTCCGTAGAGAACTTCAAAAGGAACTTTGGCCAAGCTTCATTTGTAACTATTGTTATAAGCAACTTCGGCGAATGGAAGACACTTCTCCCAATTCATACCGAACGACATAACACAAGCTCGGAGCATATCTTCTAGGATTTGATTCACCCTTTCTACTTGACCACTTGATTGAGGATGGAAAGCAGTGCTAAAAGATAACTGAGTCCCCATGGCATTCTGAAAACTCTCCCAGAAGCGATAAGTAAAGATACTTCCATGGTCTGAGTTAATCTCGAGAGGAACACCATCAAGGGACACTATTCGAGAGATATATAACTCTGCTAGCTGGCTAGCTGTTATACTCTCACGAACTCGAAGAAAATGAGCTACTTCTGAAAGACGGTCAATGACCACAAAGATAGCATTATTTCCTTTCTTGGTCTTGGGAAATCCGGTGATGAAATCCATACTGACTTTATCCCATTTACATTCAGGAATAGCTAAAGGTTGAAGGGTGCAAGCAGGCCTTTGATGTTCTTCCTTAACTCGACGACAAACGTCGCAGTTAGCAACGAATTCAGCAATTTCTCTCTTCATCCTAGTCCACCAAAACCTCTGGCGTAGGTCCTGATACATCTTAATACTAACAGGATGAATGGTGAGAGGAGAATCATGAGCCTTCTTAAGGATTAACTGCCTTAGATGTGGATTCTTAGGAACCACTAGACGATTCTGGAAGAACACAACATCTTGATCATTCATGGATAAATCTTTAGCGTTTCCGCTAATAATGTTCCCCTTGATCCGTGATATACGTTATCACGCTTCTGGCCAGCTATGATTTGATCCTTAAGAGTAGGCTTCGCCACCAGGTTAGAAAGGAATCCTTGAGGCACAATGTGAAGATTTAACTTCTGAAATTCCTCATAGAGATGTGGTTGACCCCGTTGTAGCATCAGGTTGTTACAATAAGAGTTACGACTTAGTGCATCAGCCATAACATTGGCCTTCCCCGGGGTGTAAGTTATCCCTAAGTCATAACCCGTGATCAACTCAACCAACCGTCTTTGCTTGAGATTCAAATCCGGCTGGGTGAAGATATATTTCAGACTTTTGTGATCAGTGAATATTTTGCAACGATTACCAAGAAGGTAATGTCGCCAGGTTTTAAGTGCATGGACTACAGCTGCAAGCTCAAGATCATGTGTTGGATAATTATCCTCATGTGTACGCAACTGTCGGGATGCGTATGCAATCACATGACGATCCTGCATGAGAATGCAACCTAATCCTTGTCGCGAGGCGTCGCAACAGATAACAAAGTCCTTGGAGAAATCTGATGGTAGCAACACAGGTGCAGAAGTGAGGCGTCTTTTCAGTTCCTAAAAACTATTCTCACACTGTGGTCTCCACTCGAAATTTTTATCTTTCTTGAGGAGTTCAGTTAGAGGCTTTGCAACCTTGGAGAAATTCTCGACAAAGCGGCGACAATAGCTCGCTAGACCAAGAAAACTCCTAACTTGCTTAACCGATTCAGGTTGAGTCCAATCAAGGACATCTTGAACTCTCTCGGGATTGACAGCAATACCCTTACCAGAGATTACGTGGCCTAGATAGGTCACTTCTGGTAACCAAAATTCACATTTTGAAACCTTGGCATACAGGCGATGCTCTCGAAGTTTCATCAATACCATCCTTAGATGCTCGGCATGTTCTTGTTCGTTCTTCGAGTAGATGAGAATATCGTCGAGGTATACGGCGACGAATTTATCCAAATACTCCATGAAGATTGAATTCATCAAGCGAGAGAAGGTGGCTAGGGCATTGGTTAAACCAAAGGACATGACGGTGTACTCGTATTGGCCATAACAAGTGACAAAAGCCATTTTGGAATGTCCCCATTCTTGATCTTGATTTGATGGTAACCCAACCTCAAATCCATTTTGGAGAACACTGACGATCCAGCGAGCTGATCATATCGGTCGTTGATCCTCGGGAGCGGATACTTGTTCGTTATGGTGACCAGATTAAGTGGTCGATAATCTACAACCATCCGATCCGTTCCGTCTTTCTTCTTGACGAAGAGGACGGGACAAACCCAAGGAGAAGACCTAGGACGAATGAAACATTTATTCAAGGCCTCATCTAATTGCTTGTTAAGCTCGGCTAGCTCCAGGGGTGCCAGCTTATAAGGTCTTCTGACTATTGGAACGGTTCTCAGAACAAGGTCTATCACAAACTCTACATCTCTGTCACGTGGAATTCCTAGCAGTTCTTCTGGGAAAACATCCAGAAAGTCACGGACTACCGGAATGTCTTCAAGTTGTGGAAGAGGGTTGGCATTGAGGGAATAGAGTTGGCATTTGGCAACTCGAGTAGAGACATTGACTATCTCACCCGAGGGATGGGTAAGCTGAACATTTCTAGAATGAGTATCAATCTTGGAATAATGAGCTGACATCCAGTCCATACCCAAGATGATATTGATATCCGAAGATTTCAGGGCTATCAAAGATGCTAGAAAAACTAGTCTGTCTACTAGAATTTCATTGTCATAGTTTATCCTGGAGGTTTGCCACTTACTAGAAGTGGTTTGGACAACCAATGGGATTGGCATATCACAGAAAGACATGTTATGCAACTGTGCATAACTTTATGAAATGAAGGAATGAGATGACCCAGTGTCAAAAAGAACAGACGCTCGGTGATGATTGACAAGGAGCGTACCTAGTATAACGTTGGGATCCTCTGCAGCTTCTTCTGCTGAAACATAGTTCACATGGCCACGTGCAGGAGTTGGCTTCACATAGTATGCTTTACCCGACTTGCCTTTCCCAACGGACTTTCCGGGTTGCTTGGCACCCATATTGTGAGGACACTCTTGGGAATAGTGCCCTGGTTCTCCACACTTGTAACAGATCACCTGTTTGGCACGTGGTGCAATATTGCTAGCTTGACCAGCATAGGTTTTTGCAGGAGGGTTGGTCTGATTCGCCTGAGGCGCCACATAGGATGGCCTCGGGGTATATCTTGGCGGCAGAGAACTATTTGGAACCCACAGCCTGCGTTTTGGGAACACGGAACCAAATGACGAGCCAGAGTCATGGGAGTGCTTCTTTGTGGCTTCATAGTCGGTATGACCAGTCTCGGCACTGATCGCCTTGTTGACAAGAGCTTGAAAGCTTGTACATTCGTGGAGGCGCAAATCACGACGAAGTTCAGGGCTCAGACCCTTGCGGAATCTTACTTGCTTCTTGGCGTCAGTTGACACCTCTTCAGTTGCATAGCGGGCGAGGTTACCGAACTCGCGGCTATAAGCATCCACGGTCAATTTTCCCTGGGTGAATGCATAGAACTCCTCTCTCTTTCTGTCCATCATACTCTCTGTAATATGGTGCAGACGGAAGGCTGCACTAAAGTCTGCCCATGTGGCTACTGGTCTGGCAGGACGCATAGCTTCAAAGTTCTCCCACCACAGATTGGCGGGTCCTTCCAGGAAGTACGCCGCAAAGGTCACCTTGTCGGCCTCAGAAACATTCGCAGATTGAATCTTGCGCGATATACTGCACAACCAGTCATCAGCATCGAGGGGATCAACGGAGTGATGGAACTTCAGAGGATTCAGCTTCACAAAGTCATTGAGGGACACTGCATCATTCCTTGGCTAACGAGCCGTATTTTGCTCAATATGCTCTAGCAAACAGTTGGTCTCCCTTTCGTTTCTTTCTGCCACAAGCATAACTTCCGCCAAAGAGGGACAGTGAGGCAGTTCCTCCTGCGATGCTTGACAACCCTTTCCTTTCTCATGAGCAGGGGCACGGTTCAACCTGGTGAACACCATCCTGGCAAACAAACTCATAGCTTAGACCAATATCAACATCAACACTAACTATGGATTAAGAATGCACTGAACACATGGAATGCAGAAATGAACATCTGAACAACATGGTCACAAGCAACTGCTATATATAGACCATAGTTTATACACACCATTACATAGTTCAGTACAACCTTAACCAAAGAGCAAACTACTGAAAAGACGACACAACTCATTAGAGGCTTTCCAATCTTCCTATACATTATTTATCTATGCCTTCGGAATTCATCTTTCGACATAAGCATACTCCACAAAACACACAAGACTATGGAAGTATAACTACTACCATACTATCCTTCCACTCACAGGTTCAGGCATCCGCATAGAACATCTCATAAAGGTTGCCTCCATGGCCTCGAAGCTCAACCTGCGGATCAGGAAATACTCCAGCCTGAGACCCCTGGGAACCGTAAGGGCACGGATGTCGCCTTGGTCCCTTGACTGGTGGTAGTAGAGGTCCCCGAAGAGGGGTGACTCCTCCTATAACAGGCCAGTCAACATGAGCCGGAAGATGGGTCCTAACAGGGTTTAGCATCTCCATATCTCCATACCCTGTCTGGACTACAGGTGCCAGCTGTGTCAAAGCCGTCCACAAACGCGCACGTGTAGCATAGAGCTCCATACGAAGAGCACACTACAGGAATCAGCTTCTTTGCCGTCTGCCATCACAGACGGCAAAGACTAAATCCCGGACGGCAAAGAGAACACCATAGACGGCAAATAATCTCATGGTCGGCAAAATTTCTGCGTCAGCCTACGACGGCATCGTACCTTCTTTGCCATCTGTCCGCACAAAGCGGACGGCAAAGCTCTTTGCCGTCAGCTTTCCATAGGAGCAGTCGGCAAAGTGCTCGTGATGGCAGCCGACAGGCATTGCCTCCGTTAGGGGTTAACGGAGGCTTTGCCGTCTGCCTCCCCCTTATTCTTTGCCGTCTGCCTCCCCCTTATGCTTTACCGACTGCCTCCCCCTTATTCTTTGTCGTCTGCCTCCTCCTCCTCCCCCCCTCCACTCTTTGCCGTCTGCCTCCTCCTCCCCCCTCCTTTGTGCCCTCTTCTTTGCTGTCTGCCCACCCTGGAGGCAAACGGCAAAGAGCCTATATAGACACCACAGGATGCATAGCTGGGTGCCATGTGGCACCTTTGCCATCTGCCAGCTGATGGCACAGGTCTTTGCCATCAGCTGGCAGATGGCAAAGAGCCCAAATAGTACCTGTTTTTTTGTTTTATATTATTTCACAACACACACACACACACACACACATATATATATATTTTACAGCACATTTATATTATTCACCACACATATATGATATATAGTTCACCACACATATACTTGCCAACACATATATATAATTCACCACACATATATGATATACATATAAATCAATGTACATCCCCATATATCGAAAGAACCAACATACAAAGTATTGCACTGTTTATCCATATATACATATACATATAGTTCGACATTGTTCATCAACTCAAATGAATACATATGAAGTTCATCCATCGACATTGTTCAACTCCATGAATGCCAGCTTCCATGCATGTAGTATATCAAATCTACAAAAAATGTGAATAAGAAAGTCAGAAGAAGAACAAAATATGATGTTTTTGAGCTAATTATGTCATTTTAGCGGAAAACAAGCTAAGAATATAATATTCATGAGCTAACCAAGGTTCTTATGCCATTTTTAGCTTATTATGGCATTTTGGAGCTAAATTGGTTAATTATGTCATTGTTGGGGAAATTAAAGCAAGGATAATATGAAAGAGGAGAAGAAAGAGGAGGAGGAGGAGAAGAAGAAGAAATCAAGAAGAAGGAGGAGGAGGAGGAGGAGGAGAAGGACTAGAAGGTCCTTGGCCTTCTCCTCCTCCTCCTCCTCGTTCTCCTTCTTCTCTTCTTCTTCTTCTTCTTTCTTTCTTTTCATTTTTACTATTTATTCTCCTCTTCTCCTCTTGTTTGAGCTAAATTACCTAATTATGTCCTTTTGGAGCTATACGGGCTAATTATCCCATTTTAGAGGAAAACAAGCTAAGAATATAATATTCATGAGCTAACCAAGGTTCTTATGCCATTTTGAGCTTATTATGGCATTTTGGAGCTAAATGGGCTAATTATGTCATTGTTGGGGAAATTAAAGCAAGGATAATATGAAAGAGGAGAAGAAATAGGAGGAGGAGGAGAAGAAGAAGAAATCAAGAAGAAGGAGGAGAAGGAGGAGAAGGAGGAGGAGGAGAAGGACTAGAAGGTCCTTGGCCTTCTCCTCCTCCTCCTCCTCCTTCTCCTTCTTCTCATCTTCTTCTTCTTCTTCTTTCTTTTCATTTTTCCTATTTCTTCTCCTCTTCTCCTCTTGTTGGAGCTAAATTACCTAATTATGTCTTTTTGGAGCTAAATGGGTTAATTATCCCATTTTAGAGGAAAACAAGCTAAGTATATAATATTCATGAGATATCCAAGGTTCTTTTGCCATTTTGAGCTTATTATGGTATTTTGGAGCTAAATGGGCTAATTATGTCATTGTTGCGGAAATTAAAGCAAGGATAATATGAAAGAGGAGAAGAAAGAGGAGGAGGAGAAGGACTAGAAGGTCCTTGGCCTTCTCCTTCTCCTCCTCCTCCTTCTCCTTCGTCTCTTGTTCTTCTTCTTCTTCTTCTTCTTCTTCTTCTTCTTCTTCTTTCTTTTCATTTTTCCTATTTCTTCTCCTCTTCTCCTCTTGTTGGAGCTAAATTACCTAATTATGTCTTTTTGGAGCTAAATGGCCTAATTATCCCATTTTATAGGAAAACCAGCTAAGTATATAATATTCATGAGCTAACCAAGGTTCTGATGCCATTTTGAGCTTATTATGGCATTTTGGAGCTAAATGAGCTAATTATGTCATTGTTGGGGAAATTAAAGCAAGGATAATATGAAAGAGGAGAAGAAAGAGGAGGAGGAGGAGGAGAAGAAGAAATCAAGAAGAAGGAGGAGAAGGAGGAGAAGGAGGAGGAGGAGAAGGACTAGAAGGTCCTTGGCCTTCTCCTCCTCCTCCTCCTTCTCCTTCTCTTCTTCTTCTTCTTCTTTCTTTTCATTTTTCCTATTTCTTCTCCTCTTCTCCTTTTGTTGGAGCTAAATTACCTAATTATGTCTTTTTGAAGCTAAATGGGCTAATTATCCCATTTCAGAGGAAATCAAGCTAAGTATATAATATTCATGAGCTAACCAAGGTTCTTATGCCATTTTGAGGTTATTATGGCATTTTGGAGCTAAATGGGCTAATTATGTCATTGTTGGGGAAATTAAAGCAAGGTTAATATGAAAGAGGAGAAGAAAGAGGAGGAGGAGGAGAAGAAGAAGAAATCAAGACGGAGGAGAAGGAAGAGGAGGAGGAGGAGGAGGAGTGGAAGGTCCTTGGCCTTCTCCTCCTTCTCCTCCTCCTCCTCCTTCTCCTTCTTCTCTTCTTCTTCTTCTTTCTTTTCATTTTTCCTATTTATTCTCCTTTTGTTGGAGCTAAATTACCTAATTATGTCTTTTTGGAGCTAAATGGGCTAATTATCCCATTTTAGAGGAAAACAAGCTAAGTATATAATATTCATGAGCTAACCAAGGTTCTTATGCCATTTTGAGGTTATTATGGCATTTTGGAGCTAAATGGGCTAATTATGTCATTGTTGGGGAAATTATAGCAAGGATAATATGAAAGAGGAGAAGAAAGAAGAGGAGGAGGAGAAGAAGAAGAAATCTAGAAGAAGGAGGAGAAGGAGGAGAAGGAGGAGGAGGAGAAGGACTAGAAGGTCCTTGGCCTTCTCCTCCTTCTCCTCCTCCTCCTCCTCCTCCTTCTCCTTCTTCTCTTCTTCTTCTTCTTCTTCCTTTTCATTTTTCCTATATCTTCTCCTTTTGTTATAGCTAAATTACCTAATTATGTCTTTTTGGAGCTAAATGGGATAATTATCCCATTTTAGAGGAAAACAAGCAAAGTATATAATATTCATGAGCTAACCAAGGTTCTTATGCCATTTTGAGGTTATTATGGAATTTTGGAGCTAAATGGGCTAATTATGTCATTGTTGGGCAAATTAAAGCAAGGATAATATTAAAGAGGAGAAGAAAGAGGAGGAGGAGAAGAATAAGAAATCAAGAAGAAGGAGGAGAAGGAGGAGAAGGAGGAGGAGGAGAAGGACTGGTCCTTGGCCTTCTCCCCCTTCTCCCCCTCCTCCTCCTCCTTCTCCTTCTTCTCTTCTTCTTCTTCTTCTTTCTTTTCATTTTTCCTATTTCTTCTACTTTTGTTGGAGCTAAATTACCTAATTATGTCTTTTTGGAGCTAAATGGGCTAATTATCCCATTTTAGAGGAAAACAAGCTAAGTATATAATATTCATCGGCTAACCAAGGTTCTGATGCCATTTTGAGGTTATTATGGCATTTTGGAGCTAAATGGGCTAATTATGTCATTTTTGGGGAAATTAAAGCAAGGATAAGATGAAAGAGGAGACGAAAGAGGAGGAGGAGGAGAAGAATAAGAAATCAAGAAGAAGGAGGAGAAGGAGGACAAGGAGGAGGAGGAGAAGGACTAGAAGGTCCTGGGCCTTCTCCTCCTTCTCCTCCTCCTCCTCCTCCTCCTCCTTCTCCTTCTTCTCTTTTTATTCTTATTCTTTCTTTTCATTTTTCCTATTTCTTCTCCTCTTCTTGGAGCTAAATTAGCTAACTATATCTGGTTGGAGCTAAATGGGCTAATTATTTCATTTTAGAGGAAAACAAGCTAAGTATATAATAATCATGAGCTAACCAAGGTGTTTATGCCATTTTGAGGTTATTATGGCATTTTGGAGCGAAATGGGCTAACTATGTCTTTTTGGGGAAATTAAAGAAAGGATAATATGAAAGAGGATAAGAAAGAGGAGGAGGAGGAGAAGAAGAAGAAATCAAGAAGAAGGAGGAGAAGGAGGAGGAGTAGAAGGACTAGAAGGTCCTTGGCTTTCTCCTCCTTCTCCTCCTCCTCCTCCTCCTCCTCCTTCTCCTTCTTCTCTTCTTCTTCTTCTTCTTCTTCTTCTTTATTTTCATTTTTCCTATTTCTTCTCCTCTTCTCCTCTTCTCCTCTTCTTGGAGCTAAATTAGCTAATTATGTCTTTTTGGAGCTAAATGGGCTAATTATCTCATTTTAGAGGAAAACAAGCTACGTATATAATATTAATGAGCTAACCAAGGTTCTTATGCCATTTTGATGTTATTATGGTATTTTGGAGCTAAATGGGCTAATTATGTCTTTTTGGAGCTAAATGGGCTAACTATGTCATTGTTGGGGAAATTAAGGCAAGGAGAATATGAAAGAGTAGAAGAGAAGCTTACTATAGTGGTCATCAAGGAGGAGAAACACCTGGAGAAGGGTCGTGCGATGCCGCTCGGGAGTTATTCTGCAGAATAGATATTTTGCAATGTCTCAGTTAGCATGATTACACTCAATTATTAATACTAGTTTATAATGAAACTCACCGTGCCAATCGAAGAGAAGACGGGCATCGGCGGAGGGACTTGACCGCTCTTCTCGCACAGACCCTGAAGAGTGGGTCGTATCAATTAGTAATGAAATAGATATTACACACATGATTTGGCTAATGTGAAAAAAAACTTACCACAAAAAGCTCGTACAGGGCCCGTTGACCCGCCTCATTCCGGGAACTCTCCTCCTCAATTAATCGTGCCGTGGTCTGGTCCCTCTCATCAAGAGCAGCCTGACTTGCCAATCTCTCTTTCTCAAGAGCAGCCTCAAGAGGTTTGCCAATCTCTCTTTCTCAAAAGCAGCCTGGTTTGCCAATCTCTCTTTCTTAAGAGGAGCCTGAAACACCATTCCTCGTTACCACAGTAATGATCTATGGTGACACACATAATGAAATGGATGAAAGTGTTCTTAGTCCGTACAACTAACCTCGATGGCAAGTTCGACTGGCCGTGGACGACGCATTATCTTAGGACAGCTGCTCGACTGGCGCGCCTTGATCTCCGAAAGAGTGAGTGGACAACGTATTATCCCATCTCCCATGGCTATCGAGCCAAGGGACCTCCCGCCACCAGATATCATCACCAGCTCTGGATCCAAAGGTTCTTGGTTAGGGTTAAAGTCATCCCCTTTCGTAGCCTTCCCCGCGTCCCTGTATGCCACGAGCTTCTCGTGGGATGATATGTTCGTGAAGTTATTGGGATCATCCAGGTCAGACTCAGAGAATGCCGTCGCCTTCTTGTACGAGGCAGTATGGGCCATGCCATAAAGGTCGTACAAGTGTGGCATCTCCGTCTTATTGTGATGCGCCTAAAAGAGAGGAACAAAAATATTAGCATCAAGAATGAATTGCATGAATCATGAAGCAAATCACATACCCAGTTTTGTCCAAACTGAAGTAAGTTGGCGCTGCCTTGATGGTGTGGCACACCAACCATTTGTCTACGCCGATCCTTCGCATTCTTGTGGACGGCTAGCCAGCTGCCTGTGCACCACTCATCAACCAACGCCTCGCAACAATCCATCTTATCCGCACACCATCTCGGGGGCACCTGTAAGTTATTAGAAAGAATTTTCAGCGCTACGCCTATGAATGAACTCAAGAAAACTACGTAGAAGGACTTAAGAATAGGTAATTACCTTCATGTATTGCTCCTTCTTCAGAAACTTTCCGCGGCAATCCTTCTTCTACTTCTTAATACCACGCGTTGCGTAGTAATCTCGAATAGCCTGCGGCCGAGCCTCGTGGCGCAAGTTCTGTAGTAACCGCCTACACTCAGCCTCAAGAACCCTGGCCGCCTCCTCCTCATATCCATCCTCACACCTATAGAAGGTTTGCAATCAAACGTGAAAACACCGATTAGTATAATAATTAGCTATATTGATAATTTTAGAATCTGTAAAATGATAATTTACCCAAAAGCTCTTGATCACCATCTCGGCCCTCGTGTGGCACAAGACACCATCTATAATCTCCTCCGGCGGGGCCTGCGCAGCCTGGTAGTGCTCCCAGGAAAATCCTAGTGTAGGAACCTGACCCTCACCAGGCAACGTGACAAACCCCGGGAAATTTGTCCGGCAAAGCACACCAAGGACAGAGTTTGGCCTGGGACTCCAAGAGGGTGTACCCATCCCCTGCAGTATGATAAGGTCAACGCGTTAGATATTTGAACACACTTGAAGGCAAAAGCTAAAAAAATTGTAAATGTACTTACCTATCTCCTTCAGGTTTAATCACCGGCCTCTGCTCGCGGGTAGCCGGCGCGACCGGGAGACGTGTACTACCACGTTTGTACACGGTGGCCCCGTCCACCTGCACATCGCCCTCACTATCCGTAAGCTCATCCCGCCATCCCCGCCCCTTGAGCCACCCGGACCCTCGGTCCAATCCGGCAACTGGTACGATCCGGCCAGGTCTCCCATCCGGGCCTCTCCACGTCGGGTGAAGCCTCCGGAACCGTAGTCACCTCCGGCTGCTCCTGGGCCGAATGCACCTCGACCCGAGGCTGCTCCTGGACCGGAGTCTCATGGGACGAATGCCCGTCAACAACAGGCTCCTGGAACGGAGTCCCCGTAGCCTCCTCCACAAACGGGTCGACCATAGTAGTCCTATGCTCGGGTGAATGAGCTGGTGGTGGTGGCGAGGACGGCTCAACAGTCCTCCTGGATCTACCGCGGCCACCACCTCTCCCTGTAGCCTTCCCCTTCTTCCCTACCCGACCAGCACCTCTCCCAGTGGGCAATGCTGTCGACGAAGAAGAACCCACGGGTGGTGTCGACAGACTGTCTGCCAAGGCTCTACGGAGAGATAGGGGTGGAAGGGAAGTACCACCCCTCGTGCGGGGCGCCTGGGAAGAACCCGTCGAGCGATCTGGACCAGCGCCCACCATCTTTCCACACCTGGTGACCTGCCATCATAAAGATTAAAAGAAATTAGTACAACATAAAAAATTGAATAACTAACATGAATAATAATATGTACATGAATAATAAAGATTAAAATATATATAATTTAAATTGTGAATCTTACAAACTAATAATCATCATCAATAAATGCATCATCATCATCACTATCATGCATGTCTTCATGAATGACCTGCTCGTCGGGTTCAACGACGTGAAGTTGTGAAAGGCCTTCCTTTAATTGTTGAATCATTGACAGGTCATCCGCATCAGTAACCTCTACGAGTTCCAGGTCTTGTGGTTCCGGCTCAGGGCTGGAGTCGGATTCATTGTCGCTGTCTACTTCCATGTTCTTGGGTGAAGCACGACGGTTCTCGAAATGTTTCTTGGAAGAATTCTCCATCATATGTGTATGGGTTAATGTGAGGTTCATAATCCTGTTCATTTGGGAGAGGTGGTCTGACATGTGGCGGCACTTCATAAACAACATACCAGTCTTCCATATTCTTATCCGTTTGGCATGCCCACGGTAAATAGAAAACTTGGGTCGCCTGTTGAGCCGTAATATAGACATCGGGAACATCTAAATGGTTGTTTGGATTGATTTTGACTAGTCCTATATGTTCATGAGTCCTTCTAGTCTTTTTCGGCTGGAACCAATAACATTTGAAGACTACGACGTTCGATGGGTTTTCACCGTAGAATTGAAGTTCATAAATTGCTTCAACTCTTCCATAATACTCGATGACACCTTCGCCGATAGCAGAGACACCACAATTTGTAGATTTCCGGTCGGGCATAGATAGCTCTTTGCCAAAGGTACGAAAGAGATACCCGTTGATGTTGTATTTCTCAAATGAACAGACCTTATAGTCAAAACCATTAGCGACTTGTCTCAATTCGTCGTCCATAGAATCTGAATTAGCCTACAAGTTTAATATGAAACGGTTGTTGCATTAGCCGCAAGTTAGACCAAGAATGAAATGGTCCATTATTGATAATTACTGTTTGTTTGAACCAAGAGATGAAACCGGGATAGCCGCCTCCTGTCTTTGACAGAAGCTCATACTCTTCGACGGAATCATTTTCGATCACCGCTCCATCCGAGAATTTGGCGACGTAATGGCTGTTTGAAATATCCGGGAATAAGAGCGGTTCAAATGAATTAGAAGTTACGGGAAAATGTGCCGAGAACTCACTCGATGTACGGCCGCACTTCTGTGAGGTTTTTGAAGATATACAACAAAATGTTCCGCCATTCTTGACATCCAACATTATTGGTTTCGAAGCACCGGCTGGTGCGAGCTTCCCTTTGAATAGGTTGAGGTTGGACCCACCTTTTTTAGGGTGTGCATCATTGTGCCGAGGCTTCGGATTATGCAAATGATGATTTTTGGCTTCGTAGTGTGTTGTCACAAAGTTCGCCACCTCCTCAGTAATGAATGCCTCAGCCATCGATGCTTCAATTCTATGCTTATTTTTACATTTAGCTCGAAGGGTCTTCTACATCCTCTCAGTTGCATAGCACCAACGATCTTGCACGGGCCCACCCAATCTTGCCTCGGTCCGTAGATGTAAAATCAAATGCTGCATTGGATTAACGAAGCCCAGTGGAAAGATCTTATCTAACTTGCACAACAACTCCGGTGCAAACTCCTCCATGTCTTCTACCACGCCAGGCGACAATTCTTTCGCACAAAAACACAGAAGAAATAGCTCAGCTCCGCTAGTACTAGCCATTTATCCTCAGGAATAAAGCCACGTAACATCACCGGCATTACCCGCTCTAGCCATATGTGCCAATCGTGACTCTTGAGACCAGAGATTTTTTATTTTTCAAGACTCGCTCCCCTCTTTAGATTCGCTGCATACCCATCGGGGAACATCAAGTGCATTTTGACCCACAAGATAATTTCCCTCATAGCTGGCCTTCCAAGATTGAATCAGGCCTTTGGCTTCGACCACTTCTGCTTTCCTTTGCCTTCTCATATATTTTGTAACGGTCTATGACATAGTGTCTCTTGATCGACTCTAGCCTTAATATTATCCTGTGTCTTCCCATCTATGTCCAACAATGTACCAAAAATAGCCTCTCTGATAATCTTTTCAGTGTGCATCATGTCGATATTGTGTGGAAGAAGGAGGTCTTTGAAGTAAGGCATATCCCAGAAGCATGGCTTGTGAGTCCAGGCGTGTTTTGAATTATACCCCTTGAAATACCCTGGACGCTCTGGATCAGGCTCGAGGGTGTTTAACTGATCCAGGATCTGTTGGCCTGTGAACGCAGGTGGTGCCAAGTTTTTAACAACTTTACCTTCGGTAAAGTTCTTCTTGTCTTTTCTGTCTTCAGGTGGTGCCAATTCAAAGAAAGAATACTTCCGACCCTCCTACAACCAATGAAACTAAAGAGCTGCCTTGCATTGGGGGCACGTGAATCTTCCATGCACACACCATCCAGAGAATAGCGCATACGCTGGCAAGTCATGCATAGAGTACATGTACCACACATGCATTTTGAAGTTTTCTTTTCTAGCGGCATCGTATGTCTTGACCCCATTATTCCAAGCTTCTTCCAATTCATCCTTAAGCGGTTTCAGGTACACATTCATATTCTTCCCTGGATAATTGGGCCCTGGAATTATCAACGTCAGAAATATGTCCTTTCTTTGCATAATCTACCCGGGGGGGGGGGAGATTGAGTGGAATGACAAATACAAGCCAACAACTGTATTGGGTTGCCGTCATGCCGAAGGGATTAAAACCATCCGTGGTGGCGCAGACTCGAGGATTCCTTGGATCTGCCGCTTTATCCTGATGCAATCCATCGAAATGTTTCCACGCTTCCCCATCCGATGTTTGTACCATCATCTTATTCCCATCCGCATCTAGTTCGGTTCTTTTGCCCAATTTGTGCCAAGTCATCTGTCTGGCTGTCTCTTCGACCATGAAAAGGCGTTGAAGTCTTGGTATGATTGGCATATACCGAAGAACACTAACTGCGATTTTGGTCAGCCTCTTCTCACCCATACCGTTGTCTACCACAAGATACCTGCAAGACTCGCAATTGGGACAATAGTCCAAGTGTGCATACTCCTTCCTAAATAAGGCACATCCTTTCTCACATGCATCTATCTTCTCATAGGGCATCTTAAGTACACGAAGTATTTTGTCCAACTGGTACAGGTTTGCAGGCATGACATGGCCTTTGGGTAGGAAGCGTCCAAATAGTGTCATCATCGCGTCGTAGCATTCTCTTCCCAAGTTGAACTGAGCCTTCAGAGCCATTAGCTGACAGAACTCAGTGTGCTCATGGAGAGGATGTTTTGAAGACTCCAACATTTCATAAAAGTCCTTTGCAGATTCCTCCATCTCATCTTCCGAATCCCAAGCATCATCAAAGTCTTGCACCATGTCTTCGATCACGGTACCATGCTCGTCCGTGCGACGACGGACCACCTCAGCTCTTGTGTGTTGTATAGACTCACCATGAAATGTCCACACCGTATAATTAGGCTTAAAACCCCTCCTCTGCAGGTGTTTAATCATTATAGCCTCTGTCATCTTTTTATAGTTGTCGAATCCAGGACAGGGGCAATAGTTTCTTTCCTGGCCATTTGCGAATGCGGCTTTCACAAATTCCTTTGTTTTTACAAACCGGTATACTTCCACGCACGATCACTCATCTTGCGTAGCTACTAAAGACAGAAGGAATATATTTATTTATAATTTAGCATTTATATTCATCGGTTAATCAAGTTCGCCATTTTTATTACGTCCAGGCAAGCTACACGCTAATAGGTAAATATAGGTCCTAATCCCACCCGCGTATGTGTAGATTGGGTTCGTTTTCCCATGCTCTGCTCCGGATCCAACGCAAAATTTCGGCAGCACCTCCCAGTTGTTCGCCTGATACATGTATCCGCAATAAACAGAGAGGATATGCATCCGGAGAACAACAGGGAGGCACTGACGAAATTCCGCATCAGATCCAGAGCACAACATACGGGAAAACGAACCCAATCAACACATACTCGGGCTGTCCATGGATAATGTTGGACAATTCGAAAGGATGGCGGTTATAAATATGCAAAGACATGCATATTTATAGATGTGGCCTTTCGAACGGGAGACGCATACTGGTCACGCATACTGATAAATTTATTGAGTTACCTAAATCTAGAAAGTTTCATCCGGAAACCGAGCCATAGTAAATGAAGGGGCAGGGAGGAGATAAAATTTGTACTGACCCACGAATGCAGGGCGGAGCTCGTTCAACACACGGGCAAGTCTTCGCACAGCAGACCTCACAGCGACGTGACAACTATCGCATGTAAATCCACCCGATCAACACAAATATTCCAATTATGTCATTTTAGAGGAAAACAAGCTAAGTATATAATATTCATGAGCTAACCAAGGTTCTTATGACATTTTGAGGTTATTATGGCATTGTGGAGCTAAATGGGCTAATTATGTCATTGTTGGCGAAATTAAAGCAAGGATAATATGAAAGAGGAGAAGAAAGAGGAGGAGGGGAAGAAGAAGAAGAAATCAAGAAGGAGGAGAAGGAGGAACATGAGAAGAAGGAGAAGGAGGAGAATGTATTTTTCTTCTCTTCTTCTCTTCTTGTTCTTCTTCTTTTTCATTTTTCCTATTTCTTCTCCTCTTCTCCTCTTGTTGGAGCTAAATGATCTAATTATGTCTTTTTGGAGCTATATGGGCTAATTATGCCATTTTAGAGGAAAACAAGCTAAGAATATAATATTCATGAGCTAACCAAGGTTCTTATGCCATTTTAAGCTTATTATGGCATTTTGGAGCTAAATGGGCTAATTATCTCTTCTTCTCTTCTTCTTCTACTCTTCTTCTTCTCTTCTTATCTTCTTCTTTTGTTATTCTCCTTATTATTGTCTTTTCTTCTTCTTCTTCTTCTTCTTCTTCTTCTTCTTCTTTTTCCTGTTCTTCTTCTTCTTCTTCTTCTTCTCCTCCTCCTCCTCCTCTTCTCCTCTGCTCCTCCTCCTCCTCTTCTTCTTCTTCCTATTCTTTCTATTAAGCTAACTAATTAACTAACCTAACTAACCAAGCTAACTAAACCTATCGCTAAACCTATATAGCACTAAACTGTAAAATAATAATAATAACAGAATCTATATCACTAAGTAACTGAAATATAGCTCCTTCTTTTCCTTTCTCCTCTTCTTTCTTCTCCTCCTCCTCCTCTTCTTCTTCTTCTTCTCCTCCTCCTCTCCTCTACTACTCTTCTTCTACTCTTCTCTTTTTCTTCTTCTTCTTCTTTCTCTTCTACTTCTTCTTCTTCTTCCTTTTATTCCTCTTCTTCTTCTTCTTCTTCTTCTTCTTCTTTCCTTCTTCTCCTCCTCCTCTTCTTCTTCATTTTCTTCTCATCTTGCACTAACCGAATTAACCTAAACTAGTAGTAACCTAATAAACTAACTATCTAATTTAAAAAAAAACTGAAAAATAGGGTACCGGAGGCACTTACCGAAGTTGGGGACGGTCGGTGAGGGGAGGGGCGTCGCCGGGAACCGGTGAGGGGAGGGGCCTGCGCAGGGAGTCGGTGAGGGGAGGGGGTGGCGCCGGGGCAGGTGAGGGGAGGGGGCGGCGTAGGGGGTGGCGCAGGGAGCCGGTGAGGGGAGAGGGTGGCGCCGGGGCAGGTGAGGGGAGGGGGCGGCGCATGGGGTGGCGCAGGGGTCGGCGTAGGGGGCGGCGCAGGGGTGGTCGGCCGCCGGTGGTGCAGGAGAGAGGCGCGCACAACGGTGGAGAGAGAGATAGAGTGGGGACTGGGGTAGTGGAGCGAGGGGCTAGGTGGAGACGGCCGTTATAGGGACGTCAGCTTTGCCGTCTGCCACCGGACGACAAAGGGTCCCACGGCGGATGGCAAAGGCCAGGCGGACGGCAAAGAGCCCATCCGTTGGACCTGGCTAGGCCCAAGGTCTAGTGGGACCCATCTGCCCTCTTTGCCGCCTGCCCTAGGTCTCTTTGCCGTCCGCAGGCAGACGGCAAAGCCCTGGCCGATGGCAGACATTCTGTTTACCATCAGTGAGCCCTTTACCGTCCGCTTTAGGTCAGCTGACGGCAAAGATCTTCTTTGCCATCATCCAGCAGATGGCAAAGAACTGGCTGATGGCAAATTACTGGATTCCAGTAGTGGCACAAGCTTCCCTGTCTCTATTTTCTAACATATCAATAGTGGACTGCAGCAGCGGATCCTCCATAGAGGAATCAAAGTAGACCCCACTGAGATATCCTTCTTCTCCTGGCTGAGAGGCAGGAACATAGCAGAACTCTGAATTCTGCAGCAGTGCATGTTTGGCCCTCATGATGGTCAGCATTGAATAGGCTGCATCTTGTAATGCCATGTCAACAGTGACCCCCAATCCATAAGACCAATGGATCGGCTCCTCAGCTCCAGGGTAATCTGGGAATACCCTAACAGTGGAGAGATACTGACTGTGATTAAAATCCCGGTACTGCTCCTCCACTGTGTACTCTGGGTACCAGCGGTAACCGGCTACTGACATCATCCTGACTAGTATGGCCCTATGACCAGGCACATCAATGAACCTAGTCAGACAGACCACCCGACGAGAAGGATGGCCAGGCATCTGAAAATAGAGAGTAATGCAAAAAAGCATTAGAGCTCTAAAGACAAAATTTGGGCAACATAACGGTTGTAAATGCTCAAAAACAATTTTGAGACAACCCACAAAGATAGAATAGCATAACCACTCAACTATCAAGTTCAATTCTATGGTCATCAAAAATACTTTCTTTTCTTTGAAATAAGAGGAACTCGAAGTAACTCTCGACTCGTTGTTCTAACATCTACCGATCAGCAAACACGAGCCTAAGAGAAAGATAAGTAACCTAGTCCTTAATCCCCGCAAAAAAGACAAGCATGACCAGAGTAGAAAAATTAAAGAAGAGAAGCAATCTTATGTTCCCTTCCACAAACAATTCCCTTATGTATAACAAAAGCAATTCTAGACTCAACTTCGACCAGTTTGGCTTAGTAATACTACAGTCAGTCAAGCTCTGATACCAACGTTGTCGGGATCCCGATCCTAAGCCTTAGGAATCCAGCTTGTAACACATCGCATCTCTTTGCGGTCTCACGCACGGTTATCCCCACGGCTGCAGCCTTACCTTAGCCGGGACCGTTTGCGCCTTTTGACTCGCGTATGCAATTGTGTCGCTAGCAATCCAATGTCAAAGAACCCGGATCGACATGTCCATAAACTCAAGCTGTAGTTCCATACAGGGACAGGCATACATGACCCAGCAAAGCAGGTGTCGGTCATCAACGAATGTAGATGAGTCGTAGCAAGCTACAAGGACTCCATTACATACGCGTGACATTTCCCAAAGGGACAGACACAACAGCTAAGATGGACACATGCCGGTCAACCAATGTGTCCGGAGGAGTAGCGAACTACCATGGCTCGATGGAATCACAAACGGCCATTTCCCCGTAAGGAGTGCTACTAAGGCATACGACTAGGTATTCGAACCCCATGCATATCAAGTACAACACACGTACGCATGGCGCACCGATATGTATAGATACATCGATGGCATCACAACATAACCATAAACATACAAAATTTATTTAGAAGGTTCGGAAGAGCCTCACACATAATATTTCACAAATAGCGGTCTCACGACCCATCATCACAAGTCATACACACAAGTTTTACAAACCGGGAGAAGATGAAAACTGTTTGAGTACAAACAGATGGAAAGATAAAGGCACATGGCCTGACTATCTACAGACCGAACCTAGGGCCAGATCGTAGCTAGGACACCAGCTACTCGTCGTCGTCGATGTCTAGGTAGAACCCTCCATTAGGGTCATTAACAACCTCTGCAACAATTTATTAAGCAAACGTGAGTACAAAAGTACTCAGCAAGACTTTAGGATAATCTATCTACTCATGCAATGTATCAACAAGGAGTTTTGGGGTTTCATGCATAAAGCCAGCATTTGACTCTTGGCTAGACAACTTGCATTTTTAAATAGTTTTGACAACTATGTTTCTCGCACACGAGTCCACCTAACACCACAACAATACTCCATCATGGAATCATTCCCTCTCCCTACGGAAATGCCGTCCACGACACTCACACTTATCTTGACAATTTTATGAGTAGCCATTATAGTTATCTATGAACAACATATGCTTCCAAGTAGTCCATATCCGCGAACGCGGCTATTCGAATAGATCATAACCCTGGAGGGGTGTACTTCTTCACACACGCTCTCGCCACTTATCGCTATGTGCACGTCATGCACCTTGGCAACCGTCAAGCGGAAGCCCAGCGAGGGAGTCGGCCACGAGCGTTAATCACGCTAATACTTAGTCCAGGTCTACAGCCTATCTGAGGGTAACCCGCACGGAAGTCCGGCCGAGGTTTCCGCCACGGCCCCAAACGATCTGCGCAGGGTTCCCAAGCCCACCATCCAGGTGCCACTTGGTACACCGTGCCACTGCCTACCGCATATTAGCCCACCTCTAAGGTCAGCACAATGCACGGCCTCCAACGTGACTATAAACACCAGAAACTACTTGCAACTCCTGGACCGAGTACTAAGCGGTTAATCAGTCGAGCGGGGTCATATTTCAGGGCCCAGCATGTGGTAGTATCTTGTCCTGGATTACATACACGGAACTCAGTTCCTAAGGACGGTTCCAATGAAACAACCCCCCATGTACTCCTACATAGCCTTTCACCGGTACCTTTACCAAATCAGGTTCAACACATGACCTTTACGAACTGAACACATTCTCACGATCCTGTTCATCACCCAGATGATAGACCATACACAACTCTAAGCATAGCATGCATAGAAGGATAAGGCACATCATGGCTCAAGCATCTACTAGGTATGCTAGGTTGCAAGGTTCAGCTATTTACTGTGACAAGGACAGGTCATGCAAAGGAAGTGGGTTCAACTAACGTGGTAAAAGCATTTGAAGCATTTGAACCTAATGCAATAAGTAAGAGCAGGAGCAAGAACATGGGATTTATCGGGATGATCAAAATGGTTGCTTGCCTTGTTGCTCAACAGAGGGGTGATATCCGTCAGTCGGATAATCAGATGTATCCGGAGGGGCGGAGCCTACCGGAATAACAACAATCAATCAATATCAAACATATGCAACAAAATGATGCATGAAATGCAATGTAGCATGGCTTAAGATGACCAACAGAACCCTTTGGGGTGATCTTGATTTGAAATCATAATTCAAATATCATTTTAATTATAATTTATCAAATTCTTTTAATTGATTTGACCTGATGCTGTTTCATAACTTTGTTTTTCATGCATGAAAATAGCACCATTGGATTCCTTGAATTTTCTCATCCTTTTACATATATTATTTGTCAAATTTGGAGTTATATTCAATTTTCTATGAATTTCCAGAGTTTCGAACTTATTCTGGAATTATTTTTAAACAGAAAAGTCTTTATTGCATCAGCATGACATTAGCAGGTCAATCTAGCCGTTGAAAGTCAAACCTGACCAGTAGGACCCACTCGTCAGTGACTCTGGTCAGTTTTTAGTTTAAATTTAACTTATTTAGCTAATTAACATAGTAGGACCCACGTATCAGTGTCTGTTTAAGTTTTCAAATAATCTTTATTTTCATTAGACTAATCCTAATTAGCCTTAGGGCTGGCCCCACCTGCTAGTGACTCAGGGAAGCCAGATCCACTCGCGGTGAGGTGGATCTCACCGGCGGTGAGCCTCCGGCGATCACAGAGACGGCGGAGGGGCTCGGGAATTCCATTCCGGTGACCAAAAGCACGGAGGAGGGCACCAAAAGAACCAGCACATATCCGCAGTTCCATTCCTGCAAAGAACCGAGGCTAATATGGTCGAAGATGACGCCGACGACGAGCTTGGCGGGGGCTGAATCTTGGGTTATGTCGGGATCATCGAAACAGAGGGCATTTCATGCGGGGCTGGGCTCCTACAGCATCTACATGATGCAGTGAAGCCATTGGTGGCCTCAGAATGACCAACCGATCACCGGAGAGCTACCGGCGACGAGGTCCCGCGGCGGATCTCGTCGGGCTCCGGTGGAATCGGGGCCTAGAGGAAGGGATCGAGGGGGAAAACTTGGGGGAAAGATTCCTAAGCTCACGAGGAGTGCAGAGGCAGCGAGAAGAGGCTCGGGGATGGTCTGAGCAGGAAGAACGACGGTGGTGAACTCTGATGACCCGAGGAGGAAGATGACGGCGTCACAGCGTTTCAGGGGTTCTTGGCGTCGCGTGACTAGCTGGAGAGCTTCAGGGAGCTTCGCGGAGCTCTTGCACGGATCAAGAGAGAGGAGGAGAGGCTGGAGCGACTGCTGATTCGAGCTCGAGCTCGCGGTCATGGCGGCCGAGAGGGGAAGGGAGCAGGGGCGAAGAGAGAGGGGGATGATCATGGGGAGGCCTTCGGGGAGCTTATCCCCTTCACGCCAGCGGCGGCCACCTCCTGCTGCTTGCTGGCAAGGAGGAAGACGACAGGCGGTAAGTGGGCTGGGCCTTAGGTGAGCGACAGGTAAGGTTTTTGCATTTCTTTTCTTTTCTGTGTCTGTTTTATTCTTTCTGATATTTGTTTCATTTGTTTTTTCCTCCAAACTATTCCTAAAAATAGTTTGAAAAATACGAGAGTGTTAGTTGGAATATTTCCAACCACTCATAAAGTTTCAACATTTTTGGAAACTTTGAAATATTTGAAATCAAATATATAATTGATTTCAGTAGCTTTTAACTTAAATTTAAAATGCAAAAAGTTTTTTGAAAATATGTTTCACCTCTAATATCTTGTTTTCAACATTTATTAGAAAAGGTGAACTTTCATAATGGCCATTTTGGGTTCATTGATTTTGGCAATAGTTGGATCTCCTTTGAATAAGAAGTGGCTAGGGTTTTGCTTTGGATTTCACCACTTCCTTTCGGTTCATTTCCATTTCTTGGATGCAATGAAAGAAGACATGAGCACAAGTTGCTAAACCCTAACAGGGAATCCAGGGATGTGACACACACACAATAAACACTTTCCAGGGATGCGTCTTGCACCCTCTAATTCATCTCTTTATTTCTCCTTTTCTCAACTTATAGTGTCTCTGTTATAATAAACTCACACAAGTGTTGTGCATATATATGCATGAACTAACCCAAAAACTTTGTAGTCCTGTACTAGTTATGGGCTCCAAACCTACACCGACACGTACAAGCTAGCCTACCATCTGGACTCAACTAGCCAAAACTAACGCCGCAAAGCTTCCTTACTTACCTGACACTAGGAAACTTCACTCAGACTTACCTAATCTAATACCATGGTAAGCTTGATTACCTTTCAATAATCGTAACCAGACTCAACATGAAAGACTCCACTACTTAGCAAGTTCAACAGACGTGTTGTTTGGATTACCCAACAGTCACCCCCTAATCCAAACACTAAATTCTTTACTCAACGACACGTGTAGACGATCATTTGTTCATCTTGTCACGCTTTCTGCCTTCGATGACGCAATTTACAGATCATAACTTCTTCGTCCTTTAAAGATGGCCACCACTTCATCGTTATCTTTTCTTTTCAACATCCGTGCAAACCGAATGTTAGTCTAGAACGGGAGAGACTTCGAATCTATCTTCTATTGGAATAGATGTGATGTGAGAGAACTTCTTGTACAACACCTAAACGTCTCTTTTTCCCTTATCTTCATATGTGGATTGTACAAGTCTGTGGTAGGTCTGCAATTAGGCATGAAAAAAGAAGAGGTGAATTACTTTTTATGTGTATAGTATAAATAAATTATTGAATAACCTTTATTAGAAATAAGTTCAAATAAATACACATATGCAATATCTGTGATCATATCCAAGGTACCAATGTCCTCACATCCTCCCCTTCATGAAAACAAAGCCGTCATCAGCGTTGCTTAATTGGAAATGTGGCTATAAAAGAGACAAGTTGTATATATTGTATATGTATAAGTCATCCATTTTTACGTCCCTTTCTTTTTTGCACATCTCACACATGTATACATGAGTAACTTCTACTCCCTCCGTCCCAAAATAAGTATCTCAACTTTATACTAGCTCTAATACAAAATTGTACTAAGCTTAAGACAGTTATTTTGGGACGTAGGGAGTATATGTTACGAAATCTGAAGCCAAAATATTCCAAGGTATGTCCCAGGTATGTCCACTATGCCGTTTTTACGTGTTCCGAGGTCCCTACATGGATGATATAAACCAGAGTTGGTGCTCGTAAGACGTACATCATGTGGGCTGGGTACCAATCGAGTGGAACTCTTTGTCTAGTATCGTTAGGAGAAAGGCAATGATCGGGTACTTACCTGGGGTGTGCTATATACCACGAGTCGTGGATGACACGGAAGTTGCCCGGATCTCGTGTGTACAGCGTACAACCTCTGCAGAATGTAAAACTATTCGAATAGCCATGTCCACGGTTAAGGACAGTTGGGTAATCCTGCTTAAACTACGTCCAGTCGTTTCTGCATAAACCAAGTGCGTGTGTGTGTTACATGGAGTTATGTGAGTAAGAGGATATGACAAGTTTGGTGACGTGGCATATCAGGTGAACCCGAAGTGTTCAGCCCTCAACAGATATGTTGATATCTATAACGTGTCCTTCTAAATACTATCTAGCTTACGGTGCATATCTATACTGGTCTATGATCATGTTTATTTACATTCAAGCTTGCTTTCCGCAAATGCTGCATATCAATTATTATCATATTAACTGCATTTTCCATATCGTGGGCAATTTGCGAGTACATTCAAAGTAATCACTGGCTTGCCACTTGTTATGTTATTGACCACACATGGAAGAACTGGAGTTTGGAGAAGAACTTGTCATCAGAGATGGACACGTGAACTAGCACGCTTCCCAGTCAGAATGCCTTTTGGTGAAGGCTGGTGGCATGTGCTCAGTTTATTCCCAAGATTTTCGCTAGTAGTTGTATCGGTGTGATTGGCCTTCTAAGCCCTATCTCTGTGAGACTTGACCATGATGGTCATTTGTTGTATCAAACGGTATGTTGGATGTAAGACTCTTAATATTCATTATCTGTGTGTTCGGTGAGCATTGAACTCCAAGATCACTATGTCGGATTTCGGGCTCCACAAAAACTATAAGGATTCAAACATAGGGGCGTGTATGAGGATCTCCCCCTACCTTCGCCTCACTCGCTACTCGATGGAAACGATGAAGGACTCACTCGATGGTGAGGGAAACACGGAAAACAACAGTTTACCCAGGTTTGCGCCGCCGCGAAGCGTAAAAACCTACTCCTACTTTTGGTGGATTGCCTCTGGCGGAGGTTGGTGGATGAACTAGTACAGTGCTCTCAAGCCTCCGGAGGCTATGTGGCTTGTGTGTTATCTAGGGTCACAATGAATCGATCCCCCTACCAAGTGTTTTCCCCTTTCTATTTATAGCGGAGGCCTGGGTCCTCTTCCCTCATAGCTTCGGTGGGAAGGGATCCCACTATGGCCAATTTTGAAGGGGAACATGCTCCCCTGCCCAAAGGTCGTCTTCGCCTGTAAAGTAACTGCCCTCGCTGCAGGGACGGGCCTGAGGATGACGATTACCCTACTAACGGGCGGTGGCAGCTTCGTTGCACCAAAAGGGAAACCTTTGGAAGATGCCTTTGGGACCCCGGTACGCTCCTGCCGCCTTTGCACTAAAGGGGAAACTGCTCCGTCCTGCCATCTACAGCTCGACTGTCCTTCCTCGGCGTCACCCTTGACTCCTGAGTCCCGGCCTTGCCTCAGAATATCCAGCGCTCTGGAGGGGTCCTGAGGAGGCCCCCCTGCGGGTCTTGACGCTGTTCCTGCTTGTGAGGCTTGGCCCCTCATGAGGGCCTTGCCATGGACGATGTCGGGTCCGTCGGTTCGTTTTGATGAGGTGAGCGTGCCCTGGGCCACAAGCAGGCAGGTTTGGGTACCCCCATTCCCATAATGCCGATAGTAGCCCCCGGGCCCGCGACATTCTCGGGTAGGCTTTTGGGTGGAGCCTCGGGGCGCAGCATGTGGCGCCGCGGGCCCCCTAATGCCTATGGATCAAGCTGGTGCGCGTCACACGGCTGGTGTTGGGTCCTCCTTGTCTTCTCTCTCTTCCCAAGTTATTAGGTACCCTGCTTGTTGCATCGGTGCCTTATTTCCTTCCTTCTTCCCCACTGGCTATTCCTCCTTGGTCTCTGACTCCAACCGGCGTCCCCAGATCCAGCGCTGCATCGTTCCCGTGCCGGCCCAGCGATGGTGCTTGCCGACCAGTAGAAGCCAGAGGCGCAAGGTCCGGCCCCGGCTTACCCGCTCCTGGAGTGCGCCCTTTCCAAGGACGTGGATCTCATCCCCGTGCTTCCAAGGATCGCAACTGAGTCCAATGAGCACGGTCGAACCCGGATCTGGCCCGTCGCAGTAGAGGAGCAGCCCGCGTCGGAGGCGGTATACCCCTTCTTCCTCCATATATCCACACTGGGCTGGTGCCGCCTTTCTCCTGGTTCTTAACCGTCTTCTTGGACCACTATGGTATCGAAGCCCTTCATCTCCAGCCCAACTCCATCTTGCTTCTGTCCGTCTTTTCTTTCTACTGCGAGGCTTTTGTTGGCCTGTGGTCTTTGGTTGCCCTCCTCCGCCATTTCTTCAGCTTGCGCCTGCACGACGGCGCTCATTTCTTGGCGTGTGTCTCCTTCGTGGCGGCACAGAGCGGCAATGTGCTCTTGAAGGCCGGGAAGAAGGTGGAGAACTTCAGGGACCACTGGGTCCTCATGAGTTTCAAAGATGCCAACCCTAGGCTGGAGGAGCCGGAGGAGTTGCTAGAGAAGTCTTCCGCGTGGTGCTTGACGAAGCTCTCCGACCCGTGGGCTGCACCCGTGCTGGAGCGCTTTTACCACGACATCAGCGCCAAGAGGCTGACCGGGGGAATGATAGTGAAGGAGTTCGTGGCGCAGTGTGTGGCGCCTCTCCACGCACACTCCAGGCCCCTGTGGGAGTACCGGGCTGGTGACGACGAGCTCCGTCTCCAGTCCCGGGACCTCCCCACTGAGGACCTAAGAAGGGCCATGGCGATCTTGCTGGGCGGCGACCGTGGTGACCTTCCTGAGACTATCGATCCGTTATACCAACGCGACGATCGGGCTGACCTGGTCGCTGTTATGCCTGTCTTCAAGCAGCGGGGGCTACTCCCGGCTGAGAACTCCGGTCTGGTGGAGGTCTCATCCGGCGACACCTCCGGTGAAGGGGACTTAGAGAAGACAGTCGACAACCGCCCGACGAGCGTGTCTCTCCTGTCGCAATTTGTCCTTCTACGCGAGCTTGAGGATCATGATGCCACCGGTGTTACCCCCCGCTTGGACCTCCTCGCGCCTGGATAGGGCCTCCAGGGGGCCCGTGTCGACGCCACACGCGACGCGGTCCACGTAAGTGCTTGCTTCCCGGAAGTTCGAGGTTGAGCCGCCATCAGCGCACCCCGCCTCTGCCAGCTGGAGGTCCACGGCACCGATCTTGCCCCCCTCCGTGGGGGGCCCTGTCACCTGTGCTGTTGTCGGGGCGGAGAGGAGGAAGAGATGGCATGACGTCGAAGAGTAAGTTACTTGTTTTGGCACGCCTTGCGCGTCTATTGTCCACGCTTGGCTGATCCCCCCTTTTTTACTTGACGCCCAGGGATGTTGTCTCGCTGGGGGCGAAAAGGAAGAACACGACCGTCAAGCCGAAGGCGACTCCCGACGCCCCACCTGCTCTCGTCGGCACGTCGTTGCCTGTAGGTGGGGAAGAGGAGGCTCGTGGGGCGGTCTTCCTAGCCTTGTTCCCTGAGCCCCCCAAGCCCCTGAGGCATCCTGAAGCGACCATGGGGACGCCGTTGCCTAGGAGGGAGGCCCGCAAGGGCCCTCGGCCTCGTGAGACGTCAATGCTCGCGATCGCTGAGCAGTCTTCGGGGCCCCCTATTTTTCACGGCGTTGCCCCTCTGGCGGCACCACCCGCACCTGCGCCGGAGGCTCTTCAGGAGGAGGTTGCGAGGACACTTTGGCCTCACGAGTGTCCCTACCACCGAGGCTTTAGGCGCCTGATTTCGGAAGTCATTGGTGGATTGTGTTGATTCCTCCGTCTTCTCCACTAGGCATGGTATGGACCCCTTCCGCGTCCTCGGGGGGGGGGGGGGGGCTGGGCGTATACACCCTCGGTTCGTTGTTATGTGAGAGTGTCACGGGATGAAGTAGGTTCCGGAAGAATTGAAGGACGATGTTGGGTCGATGCAGAGGTCGCTCTGAAGCGTCGCATGTGCGGCGCTGAGGTGTTACGATTTGATGCAGGTCTCGGTGACGCTTCAGGAGCCCCATGCCCCGTGTGCACGTGCCCCGCTCGTGGTCCCCGGGCTTG
This sequence comes from Hordeum vulgare subsp. vulgare, assembly GCF_904849725.1. Lineage (NCBI taxonomy): Eukaryota > Viridiplantae > Streptophyta > Magnoliopsida > Poales > Poaceae > Hordeum > Hordeum vulgare. Next base: position 302,539,856 of record NC_058519.1, read on the forward strand.
TAGCGGTGTGGCGTGGCCCGCCCTGAGCGAGCCCTCGAGCGAGGGGGGAGCCCCTGGCACCCGCTGGCCGGAAGGCTTACCCAGGTGGAGGGTGCTGAATCCCTGGGGCGATTCCCCAGCGCGCCTCGCTGGGCCCCCCGGATTCCCTGACTAGTACCCTAGGCTGCGCCCCTAGGCCGGGCTAGCCTAGCCTAAGGGCAACGACAGGTACCCGAACACCTGCTAGTAACCGAACGAAGCCCCACCGTTGACATGGGCGTGTGTTCCACCCTCAGTCCCCAGGTGGGCATCGTTCCCCCTAGGGGCAGTGGTGGGTATACCACGCCCGGCCTCAAGGTTGGGATCATCTGGCCCGGGAACATGGGTGTATGTTCCACCCACAGGTCCCAGGTTGGGGCCCCTTGACCTGGACATGAGGGTGCGTCCACCCTGTCCAAGGCAAGAGGTCCTCGGTCCCCAGACCCAGACGTCTGCCTGGGGCAGCTCCCAACCAGGAGGTGCGCCCCGCGAGTGCACCCGCGCAGGGCATCCTCGCTAAGCCACCCCTGCGGATCACCCCCACGGTGTTGTTCATACCTGTTAGCGCGGGGGTTGTCCGTGAAGTCTCGCGCGTGCCTCCTGCTGTATTGGCGGTCTGTGTTTTCTCCTGCATAGACCATAGGTGTGCTGATGAGGTTGTCGTTTGACCGCGTGAGCCCCCAAGGGTTGATGTAGACGGGCCTCCGGTACTCCCTCCTCGCTCCGTGAAGTACGCAGGGGTTCGCTGGGTGATGCCTACCCAGCGGGGCCGAATCCCGTACCCCCATCTGCACCCGCCGGATCTCTAGTAGGGGCGAGCCCAAGTGGAGGTTTGGGGCGCGCCCGTGTGGTCCTTCCGTTGCAATTCCTAGCGATGCGGGCCAACGAGCACGGCTTGCGCGGGAACGAGTTTGGGCTTCGCCAGCGGTGATAAGACTGAGGTGGTGCATGTGACCTCCGACGTGGTCGTGGCGTGCAGTGCGCGAGCGCCTGAGCTCGTGCGCTGCTAGTAGCGTGACATGCATGTGTGCCGCTAGAAGGGGCTGTCAGGACACGCGGAAGGGCGAGGGCGACGTGGGGACGTTGTATGGTTCGTGAAGACAGCAACCCCCGTCGTGCATCGGAAACCTGTCCAGCGTGGCGGAACGCAACTGGGCGTCTTGGCCCGCCTGCACCGTTCGTGCCACGCAGGCAACCCGCCTCTCCGCGCAGACTTGTCATTTCCCCGCCATGGGCGCGGTCAGTTTTAATGAGCCGAATCTTGGGAGAGACCTCGACACGCCCCATACCTCGCGCGGCAAATGTCGGATTTCGGGCTCCTCAAAACCCTAAGGATTCGAACACAGGGGCATGTACGAAGATCTCTCCGCGCTCAGCCTCGCCTAGCTCGCTACTCTATGGAAACGATGAAGGACTCACTCTATTGTGAGGGGAACATAGAACACAACAGTTTACCCAGGTTCGGGTCGCTGCAAAGCATAAAACCCGACTCCTGCTTGTGGTGGATTACGTCTCGCGGAGTTTGGTGGATGAACTAGTACACTACTCTCGAGCCTCCGGAGGTTGGGTGGCTTTGTGTGTTGCTCTAGGGTGAGAATGAACTGAACCCTACCGAGTGTTCTAGCCTTTCTGTTTATAGCGGAGGCCCGGGTCCTCTTCCCTCATAGCTTTGGCGGGAAGGGATACCATGTCGGGACCATGATATTAAGCCATAGGAATCCAGCCTGTAACACATCGCACCCCTTTGCGGTCTCACGCACGGTTAACCCCGCGGCTGCCACCTTACCTTAGCCGGGGCCGTTTGCGCCTTTTGACTCACGTATGCGTTGTGTCGCTAGCATTCCAATGTCAAAGAACCTGGATTGACATAACTAGTCATAAACTCAAGTGGCTCAAGTGTACAGAGACAGGCATACATATCCCAGCAAAGCAGGTGTCGGTCATCAGCGAGTGTAGACGAGTCGTAGCAAGCTACAGCGACTCCATTACACCGCGTGGCATTTCCTCGTAGGGACAGACACAACAACTAAAAAGGATACATGCTGATCAACCAATGTCTCCGGAGAAGTAGCGAACTACCAAGGCTCGGTGGAAACATAAAGGGGCATTTCTCTCTATAGAGAGCTACTAAGGGCATACAACTAGGTGTTGAATCCCATACATATCAAAGTGCATCACACATACACATGACATATTTGATATGCATAGATACAACAATGGCATGACAACATAACCATACAACAACACAACATTTATTTAGAAGACTCGGAAGAGTCTTGCATAATATGTTCATACAGACAAGGGTCACATGACCCGACACTCAAGTCATACAAGCAAAGTCATACAAACCAAGCGGAAGCATAAAAGTTGTCTGAGTACAGACAGTTGAAAGGAAAAGGCATAAAGCCTAACTATCTACAGATCCCTTTTGAAAGGGGCTAGGTCATAGCTGGGACACAAGCTACTCGTCATCATCGATGTCTAGATAGAACCCAACTATTGGCCTGTGGGTATCCTCTGCAACATTTATTAAGCAAAATGAGTACTCAGCAAGACTTTAGAACAGATCTATCTAGTCATGCACATGTATCAACAAAGGGGTTGTGGTGTTTCATGCAGCAAGCCAGCTTTTACTCTTGGCTAGACTAAACGACAACTTTAAATAGTTTCAACAACTTTGATAAGTCGTACACGAGTCCACTACCACCACAACAATACACTATCATGGATTCCTTTCCGTCTCCCTACGTAAATGCCATACATGATACTCACACTTGTCTTGATACTTCTATGAGTAGCCATTAATGTTATCTATGAACAACATATGTCTCCCAGTAGTCCATATCCGCGGACGCGGCTATTCGAATAGATCATAACCCTGCAGGGGTGTACTTCTTCACACGCGCTCTCGCCACTTATCGCCATGTGCAAGTCATGCACCTCGGCAACCTTCAAGCGGAAGCCCAGCGAGGGAGTCGGCCACGACCGTTCACCACACTAATACCTAGTCCAGGTTTATCGCCTATTTGACAGTGAACCCGCATGGAAGTCCGGCCGAGGTTTCCGCCACGGCCCCAAATGATGTGTGCATGGTTCCCAAGCTCACCATCTGGGTGCCACTTGGTACACCGTGCCACTTCCTACCGCATCATAGCCCACCTCTAAGGTCAGCACTATGCACGGCCTCCAGCATGACTATAAACACCAGAAACTACTTGCAACTCCTGGACTGTGTACTAGGCGATTAATAAGTCGAGCGGGGTCATAATTCAGGGCCCAGCATGTGGTAGTAACTAGTCTTGGATTACATACACGGAACTCAGTTCCTAAGGACGGTTCCAATGAAACGACCCGCCATGTAGTCCTACATAGCCTTTCATCGGTACCTTTACCAAATCAGGTTCCACACTTATTCTTTTTCACTAGAACACATTCAATTATTCCGCATCATCACCCAGATGAAACAGACCTGACATAACTCTAGGCATAGCAAGCATAGAAGGATAAAACACATCATAGCTCAATCAACTACCAAGTATGCCAGGTTGCAAGGTTTGGCTATTTACCGTGACAATGACAGGTTATGCAAAGGAATAGGTTCAGCTATCGAAGGAAAGCATTTGAAATATTTTGTCCTAATGCAATAAGTGGGAGCAGGAGCTATAACATGGTATTATATCACGATGATCAAAAGGGTGCTTGCCTTGTTGCTCAGCAAAGGGATTAAATCCGTCAGTCGGATATTCGGACGTATCCGGTAGGGCAGAGCCTACCGAAATAATAACGACAATCAATAACATTCATATGCAATAATATGATCGATGATCATGGCATGAAATGAAATGTAGCATGAGCTAGTGTTGCTATCAACCTTAGTATGAATCTGATTTGAATTCAAAATTCAAATATTAATTAAAGTAATATATTTGTCAAATCCATTTAATTGATTTGACCTGATGCTGTTTTATAACTTTGTTTGTCATGCATGAAAATAGCACCATTGTGTTCATTGAATTGTTCTGATCAATTTGCATATATTATTTGTCAAATTTGGAGGTACATTTAATTTTCGATGAATTTCCAAAGTTTCAGCGTTTTCTGGAATTAATTTAATCACAGAATTGATTTATTGCGACATGCTGACGTCATCAGTGTCAACAGGGGCTGGTAAGGTCAAACCTGGCCAGTAGGGCCCACTGGTCAGTGGCTCACGGACTAATCCCGCGCTGACCAGAGGCTAAGTGGGGTTTGACCCACTCTCGGCCCACTAGTCAGTGGCCCTAGGGGGTAGATTAAGCTCTACTGAGCAATCCACGTCGACCCCCACCGGAGGGTGGTCGCCGGCGACCTTAGACGCGGCGGAGGGCTCGCGCGGAGATGCTGTGCATCGCTCTACAGACCTCGGATTCTGGATCTGAGAGCACTGGGACGAAGCCCAGGCTCGACCCCATCTAACAGAAGCATCGGGAGGGGTGAGTGTGGCCGGAGGGCACCGACGACGAGGTGTGGCGGCTGCCGGAGCTCGGGCCCGATGACTTTGGTGCTAGGGTGCAGGAAAGAGAGGGGAAGTTGGGGAAAAACTCTCAGGAGCTCACTGTGGTGTCCATGGAAGGTTCAGCCTGCTCGGGGAGGCGCTGGATCCGACGAATTGACGATGACTTGCCAGTTGCCGAAGGTGGAAGACGACAGTGATGGAGGCGATGCAGGGCTCGGGGTCTCTTTTCCTTTGGCGGGGACGATATGCTGGACGAGGCGGAGCGAACGGCGTGCTCGGGGGAGCTTGCAGTGGCCGGAGATGACAGCGAGCTCGAGCTCGAGCTCGGCTCCAATGGCGACCGAGAGAGAGAGGCAAAGGAGGGCGAATGAGGAGAGGGAGAGAGCCGGAATGGGTGCGCGAGGCTTATCCCTTTGCGGCCAGCAAGACGGGGAGGCCAGGCACGCACTCAAGTGCGTGGCCGTGCCGGAGAGAGCGGCGGCCACCTCCTGCTGCCTACTGGCGCGAGGAAGACGAGAGCGAGGGAGATGGGCTGGGCCAAACTAAGCGCTAGATGGCATTTTTCCATTTTTCTTTCTTTTCTGTTTCTGTTAAACATTTCTAACACAAGTTTGATTTTATTTTTGGATCCAAACTATTTCTAAAATAGTGAATAAACTCTGGGGTGTTATATGGAATATTTCCAACCCCATATAAAAGGACCAATGCAACAAGGAGCCAATTTGCCTTTAATACTGAAGCGATGGATACCAATAGCTTTTAATATTTAAATCAAAAGCCAAATGTTTTGTAAAAATAAGTTTCAACCCTGAATTTTTATTTCCAATATTTATCAAAAATGATGGACTTTCATGAAGACCATTTTGGGTTCATTGATTTGTCACAAGTTTTGAACAGGATTGAATATGAGGTTGCTAGGGTTTTTCTCTAGGATTTCTATTTTCACTTTTAGTGCAATAATAAACATGAGCACAATGTTGCTAGACTTCAAAGGGTAGCTAGGGATGTGACAACTCACCCCCGCTCGAAAGAATCTCGTACCGAGATTTGGAAGTCATCCAGAATAGCGCGGGATAATCAAGTCGAAGACGGTCCTCTCTTTCCCATGTTTCTTATTTTTCAGAATGATTTGACCATTGAACTTTAAGAAACTTGTGATTTCGACGTTGAGTGGTACGCTCAGCTTGATCAAGAATGCGAACAAGGTATTCTCGTTATGAAATCTTAGCTTGGAGATCAAGCGTTTCGTGGTCCACTTCACGGATAGGATCCGAAAAGCAACGCCTGAGTTGCGAAACGTGGAAGACATCATGAACTTTGGAAAGATGCAGAGGAAGTCCAAACTGGTAGGCAACTTCTCCTCGTTTGGCAAGAATGTGAAAAGGACCAATGCAACAAGGAGCCAATTTGCCTTTAATACTAAAGCGATGGATACCCTTCAAAGGTGTAACCCGAAGGTAAGCCTTCTCGTAAACTTCAAAGGTCACATCCTTATGATGACGATCATATTGGCTGTTTTGACGAGATTGGGTTGTTTTCAACTTTTCACAAATAATGTGAACTTTCTCTTCTGCTTCCTGGGTCATATCCGGACCAAAGAGTTGCCTCTCTCTGGTTTCTGACCAATTAAGAGGGGTTCGACATCTTCGTCCATAGAGAACTTCAAAAGGGGCTTTGCCCAAGATTGATTGATAACTATTGTTATAAGCAAATTTGGCGAATGGAAGGCACTTCTCCCAATTCATAATGAACGATAAAACACAAGCTCGAAGCATATCCTCTAGGATTTGATTCACTCTTTCTACTTGACCACTTGACTGAGGATGGAAAGCAGTGCTAAAAGATAGGTGAGTCCCCATGGCATTCTGAAAACTTTCCCAGAAGCGAGAAGTAAAAATACTTCCACGATCTGAGTTAATCTCCAAAGGGACACCATGAAGAGACACTATTCGAGAGATATATATAACTCTGCTAGCTAGCTAGCTGTTATACTCTCGCGAACTGGAAGAAAATGAGCTACTTTGGAAAGACGGTCAATGACCACAAAGATAGCATTATTTCCTTTCTTGGTCCTCGGAAATCCAGTGACAAAATCCATACTAACTTTATCCCATTTCCATTCAGGAATAGCTAAAGGTTGAAGGGTGCCAGCAGGCCTTTGATGTTCCTCCTTAACTTGACGACAAACGTCGCAGTTAGCAACGAACTCAGCAATTTCTCTCTTCATCCTATTCCACCAAAACCTCTGGCGTAGGTCCTCATATATCTTAGTACTACCAGGATGAATGGTGAGAGGAGAATCATGAGCCTCCTTAAGAATCAACTGCCTCAGATGTGGATTCTTAGGAACCACTAGACGGTTCAGAAAAACACAACATCTTGATCATTCATGGAGAATTCCTTAGCGTTTCCGCTAATAATATTTTCCTTGATCCGTGATATACCTTTATCACGCTTTTGGCCAGCTATGATTTGATCCCTAAGAGTAGGTTTCGCCACCAGGGTAGAAAGGAATCCTTGCGGAACAATGTGGAGGTTTAACTTCCGAAATTCCTCATAGAGACGTGGTTGACCTCGTTGTAGCATCAAATTGTTACAATAAGACTTACGACTTAGTGCATCAGCCATAACATTGGCCTTCCCTGGGGTGTAAGTTATCCCTAAGTCGTAATCTGAGATCAACTCAACCCACCTTCTTTGCCTGAGATTCAAATCCGGCTAGGTGAAGATATATTTCAGACTTTGGTGATCAGTGAATGTTTCGCAACGATTACCAAGAAGGTAATGTTGCCAGATTTTTAGTGCATGGACTACAGCTGCAAGCTCAAGATCATGTGTGGGATAATTATCCTCATGTGGACGCAACTGTCGAGATGTGTATGCAATCACATGATGATCCTGCATGAGAATGCAACCTAATCCTTGTCGCGAGGCGTCACAATAGATAACAAAGTCCTTAGAAAAATCTGGTGGTAACAACACAGGTGCAGAAGTCACGCGTCTTTTCAGTTCCTAAAATCTATGCTCACACTCTTGTGTCCACTCGAACTTTTTATCTTTGTTGAGGAGTTCAGTTAGAGGCTTTGCAACCTTGGAGAAGTTCTCGACAAAGCGACGCCAATAGCTCGCTAGATCAAGAAAACTCCTAACCTTCTTAACTGATTCACGTTGAGTCCAATCAAGTACAACTTGAACTCTCTGGGGATTGACAGCAATACCCTTACCAGAGATTACGTGGCCTAGATAGGTCACTTCTGGTAACCAAAATTCACATTTTGAGAACTTGGCATGAAGGCGATGGTCTCGAAGTTTCATCAATACTAGCCTTAGATGCTCGGCATGTTCTTGTTCGTTCTTTGAGTAGATGATAATATCATCGAGGTATACCACGACAATTTTATCCAAATACTCCAGGAAGATTGAACTCATCAAGGGAGAGAAGGTGGCTGGGGCATTGGTTAAACCGAAGGACATGACGGTGTACTCGTATTGGCCATAATGAGTGACAAAGGCCGTTTTTGGAATGTCCCCGTTCTTGATCTTGATTTGACGGTAACCCAACCTCAAATCCATTTTGGATAAGACTGAGGATCCAGCGAGGTGATCATACAGATTGTTGATCCTGGGGAACGGATACTTGCTCTTTACGGTGACCAGGTTAACTGGTCGATAATCTACAACTATCTGATCCGATCCATCCTTCTTCTTAACGAAGAGGACGGGACAAGCCTAAGGGCAAGAGCTAGGACGAATGAAACCTTTATCCAAGGCCTCATCTAGTTGTTTCTTAAGTTCGGCTAGCTCCAAGGGTGCCATCTTATAGGGTCTTCTCGCTATTGGGACAGTTCCTGGAACAAGATCTATCACAAACTCTACATCCCTGTCAGGTGGAATTCCTGGCAGTTCTTTTGGAAAAACATCCGGGAAGTCACGGACTACCGGAATGTCTTCAAGTTCTGGAAGAGGGCTAGCATTGAGGGAATAGAGTTGACATTTGGAAACTCGAGTTGAGACATTAACTATCTCACCCGAGGGATGGGTAAGCTGAACATTTCTATAATGGGTATCAATCTTGGCATAATGAGCTGACATCCAGTCCATACCCAAGATGATATTGATATCTGAGGATTTTAGGGCTATCAATGATGCTAGAAAAACTAGCCTGTCTACTAGGATTTCATTGTCATAACTTATCCTAGAAGTTTGCCACTTACTACCAGGGGTTTGGACAACTAATGGGATTGGCATATCACAAAAGGACATGTTATGCAACTGCGCATAACTTTCGGAAATGAAGGAATGAGATGACCAAGTGTCAAAAAGAACAGACGTTCGGTGATCATTGACAAGGAGTGTACTCAAAATGATGTCGGGTTCCTCGGCAGCTTATTCTACTGAGGCATAATTCACACGACCACGCACTGGAGTTGGCTTCACATATGCTTTGCCCGACTTGCCTTGCCCAACAGACTTCCTAGGTTGCTAGGTAGCTATATTCTGAGGACACTCTCGTGAATAGTGCCCTGGTTCTCCACACTTGTTACAGATCACCTGATTGGCACGGGGTGCAGCATTGCTAGCTGGACCACCATAGGTCTTTGCTGGAGGGTTGGTCTGGTTCGCCTGAGGCGCCACATAGGATGGCCTGGGGGTATATCTTGGCGGCACACAGCTATTCAGGACCCACAACCTGCATTTCGGAAACACGGAACCAGGTGAGGAGCCCGAATCGCGAGAGTGCTTCTTCGTGGCTTCATAGTTGGTATGACCAGTCTCGGCACTGATTGCCTTGTTGACAAGAGCTTCAAAACTTGTACATTCATGATGGCGCAGGTCACGACGAAGTTCGGGGCTCAGAGCCTTGCGGAATATTGCTTGCTTCTTGGCATCAGTTGACACCTCTTCAGTTGCGTAGCGAGCGAGGTTACCGAACTCACGGCTATAAGCATCCACGGTCAACTTTCCCTGGGTGAAGGCACATAATTCCTCTCTCTTACGGTCCCTCGGACCCTCTGGAATGTGGTGCACATGGAACGCTGCACTGAAATCTGCCCATGTGGCTGCTGGTCCGGCAGGACGCATAGCTTCAAAATTCTCCCACCACAGATTGGCGGGGCCTTCCAGAAAATACGCAGCAAAGGTCACCTTGTCGGCCTCAGAAACATTGGCAGAGTATATCTTGCACGATATACTGCACAACCAGTCATCAGCGTCGAGAGGATCGACGAAGTGATGGAACTTCGGGGGATTCAGCTTCACAAAGTCATTGAGGGACACTGCGTTATTTCTTGGCTCACGAGCTGTATTTTGCTCAATACGCTCTAGCACATGGTTAGTCTCTCGCTTGTTTCTTTCCGCCTCGAGCATAACCTCTGCCAGAGAAGGCGGGTGAGGTAGTTCCTCCTGTGCTGCCTGACTACTTTCTCCCTGCTCATGGCTAGGGGCACGGTTCTACCTGGTAAACACCATCCAGGCAAACAAACTCACAGCTTAGACTAGATCAACATCAATACTAACTATGGATTAAGAATGCACTGAACACATGGAATGCGGAAATGAACATCCGAACAGCATGGTAACAAGCAAACTCCTATATACACACCATGGTTCATACACACCATTACATAGTTCAGTACAACCTCAGACTGAAGAGTAAACTACCGAAAAGATGATAGTACTCACCAGAGGCTTTCCAAGCTTCCTATACCTTATTAATCTATGCCTCCGGAACTCATCTCGCAACATAATCATACTCCACAAGACACAAAGGACTGTGGAAGTACAACTATTACCATACTACTCTTCCACTCACGGGTTCAAGCATCTGCATAAAACATCTCATAAAGGTTGCCTCCATGGCCTAGGAGCTGAACCTTCGGATCAGGAAATACTCGAGCCTGAGACCACAGGGAACCGTAAGGGCACAAGTGTGGGCTTGGTCCCATGACTGGTGGTAGTAGAGGTTCCCGAAGAGGGGTGACAACTCCTATAGCAGACCAGTCAACATGAGCTAGAAGATGAGTCGTAACGGGGTTCAACATCTCCATATCACCATATCCTGTCTGAATTACAGCTGCCAGCTGTGTCGTCCACAAACGGGCACGAGTAGCATAGAGCTCCATATGAAGGGCACGAGCATCTCTGTCTCTATTATCTAACATCTCAGTGGTAGATTGCAGCAGCGGATCCTCCAAAGAGAAATAAAAGTAGACCCCACTAAGGTATCCTTCTTCTCCTCGCTGAGAAGCGGGAACATAGCAGAACTCTGAATTCTGCAGCAGTGCATGTCTGGCTCTCATGATGGTCAACACTGAATAGGCACCATCTTGTACCTCCCTGTCAACAGTAACCCCCAATCCATAAGACAAATGGATCGGCTCCTCGGCCCGAGGGTAATCTGGGAATACCCTAGCAGTGCACAGGTACTGACTCGGGTTGAAATCCCGATACTGCTCCTCCACTGTATACTCTAGGTACCAATAGTAACCGACTACTGACATCATCCTGACCAGCATGGTCGTGTGACCCGACACATCAATGCACCTAGGCAGACGGACCACCTGACGAGAAGGACGACCAGGCATCTGAAATAGAGAGTAATGCAAAAGGCATTAGATCTCTGGAGATAAAATTGGGCAGCATAACGGTTGTAAATGCTCAAAAACAATTTTGAGAGAACACACAAAAGATAGGATAGCATAACCACTCAACTATCAAGTTCAATTCCATGGTCATCAAAACTTATTTTTCTTTTCCTTGCAACAAAAGAAACTCGGATTAACTCTCGAACAATTTTCCTACAATCTACCGAATAGTGACACTCGATCCTGAGAGATAGATAAGTAACCTAGTTCTTAATCCCTGTAGAAAAGACAAGGATGACCAGATTAGAATGACTTGAGAAGAGAAGCAAGAAACTTATGTTCCCTTCCACAAACAATTCCCTTATATATAACTAAAGCAATTCTAGACTCAACTTCGACCAATTTGGCTTGGTAATCCTACAGTCAGTCAGGCTCTGATACCAACGTTGTTGGGACCCCCATCCTAAGCCATAGGAATCCAGCCTGTAACACATCGCATCCCTTTGAGGTCTCACGCACGGTTAACCCCACGGCTGCCACCTTACCTTATCCGGGGCCGTTTGCGCCATTTGACTCACGTATGCATTTGTGTTGCTAGCATTCCAATGTCAAAGAACTCAGGTCGACATAACTAGTCATAAACTCAAGTAGCTCAAGTCTACAAAGACAGGCATACATAACCCAGCAAAGCAGGTGTCGGTCATCAGCGAGTGTAGACGAGTCGTAGCAAGCTACAGGGACTCCATTACACCGCGTGACATTTCCCCATAGGGACAGACACATCAACTAAGAAGGATACATGCCGGTCAACCAATGTGTCCGGAGCAGTAGCGAACTACCAAGGCTCGGTGGAAACACAAAGCGGCATTTCTCTATATAGAGAGCTACTAAGGGCATACGACTAGGTGTCGAATCCCATACATATCATAGTGGATCACACGTACGCATGACATACTCAATATACATAGATAAAACAATGGCATCAGAACATAACCATACAACAACACAACATTTATTTAGAAGACTCGGAAGAGTCTTGCATAATATGTTCATACAGGCATGGGTCACACGACCCGACACTCAAGTCATACAAGTAAAGTCATACAAACCAAGCGGAAGCATAAAAGTTGTCTGAGTACAAACAGCTGAAAGGAAAAGGCATAAACCCTGACTAACTACGGATCCCTTCTGAAAGGGGCCAGGTCGTAGCTGGGACACCAGCTACTCGTCATCATCGATGTCTAGATAGAACCCACCTGTTTGCTTGTCGGTATCCTCTACAACATTTATTAAGCAAACATGAGTACAAAAGTACTCAACAAGACGTTAGAACAGATCTATCTACTCATGCACATGTATCAACAAAGGGGGTTGTGGTGTTTCATGCAGCAAGCCAGCTTTGACTCTTGGCTAGACTAAACTACAACTTTAAATATTTTTCACAACTTTGATAAGTCATACACGAGTCCACTACCACCACAACAATACACTACCATGGAATCCTTTCCGTCTCCCTACGAAAATGCCATACATGATACTCACACTTGTCTTGATACTTTTATGAGTAGCCATTAAAGTTATCTATGAACAACATATGTCTCCAAGTAGTCCATGTCCGTGGACGCGCCTATTGGAATAGATCATATCCCTACAGGCGTGTACTTCTTCACACACGCTCTCGCCACTTATCGCCATGTGCAATCTTCAAGCGGAAGCCCAGTGAGGGAGTCGGCCACGACAGTTAACCACACTAATACCTAGTCCAGGTTTATCGCCTATTTAAGAGTGAACCCGCATGGAAGTCCGGCCGAGGTTTCTGCCACGGCCTCAAACGATGTGCCTACCGCATCATAGCCCACCATCCGGGTGCCACTTGGTACACCATGCCACTGCCTACCGCATCATAGCCCACCTCTAAGGTCAGCACTATGCACGGCGTCCACCATGACTATAAACACCAGAAACTACTTGCAACTCCTCGACCGAGTACTAGGCGATTAATAAGTAGAGCGAAGTCATATTTCAGGGCCCAGCATGTGGTAGTAACTAGTCTTGGATTACATACACGGAACTCAATTCCTAACGACGGTTCCAACGAAACAACCCGCCATGTACTCCCACAAAGCCTTTCATCGGTACCTTTACCAAATCAGCTTCTACACTTATTCTTTGTCACTTGAACACATTCAACTATTCCAGTTCATCACCCAGATGAAACAGACCTAACACAACTCTAGGCATAGAAAGCATAGTACGATAAAACACATCATAGCTCAAGCAACTACCAGGTATGCTAGGTTGCAAGGTTTGGCTATCTACTATGACAATGACTGGTCATGCAAAGGAATAGGTTCAGCTATCGAAGTAAAGCATTTGAAATATTTTTTCCTAATGCAATAAGTGGGAGCAGGACCAATAACATGGGATTATATCGGGATGATCAAAAGGGTGTTTGCCTTGTTGCTCAGCAGAGGGATTAAATCCGTCAGTTGGATATTCGGACGTATCCGGAAGGGCAGAGCCTACCGAAATAATAACAACAATCAATAACATTCATATACAACAATATGATGCATGATCATGGCATGAATCAAAATGTAGTGTGGTTATCAACCTTAGTATGAATCTGATTTGTATTCAAAATTCAAATATTAATTAAAGTAATATATTTATCAAATTCATTTAATTGATTTGACCTGATGCTGTTTTATCACTTTGTTTGTCATGCATGAAAATAGCACCATTGTGTTCATTGAAATTTTCTGATCAATTTGCATATATTTTTCTCAAATTTGGAGTTATATTTTATTTTCTATGAATTTCCAAAGTTTCGGCATTTTCTGGAATTAATTTAATCACAAAACTGATTTATTGCGCCACGCTGACGTCATCAGGGTCAACAGGGGCTGGTCAGGTCAAACCTGACCAGTAGGGCCCACTGGTCTGTGGCTGAGAGACTAATCCCGCGCTGACCAGAGGCTAAGTGGGGTTTGACCCACTCTGGGGCACACTGGTCAGTGGCCCTAGGGGGTGTATTAAGTCTAATGAGCTATCCACGTCGACCCCCACTGGAGGGCGGTCGCCGGCGACCTTAGCCGCAGCGGAGGGCTCGCCGGAGATGTTCTGGATCTCTCTACACGCCTCGGATTCGGGATCTGGGAGCACTTGGATGAAGACCAGGCTCGACCCCATCTAACAGAAGCATCGGGAGGGGCTGAGTGTGGCCGGAGGGCACCGGCGACGAGCTGTGGCGGCTGCCGGAGCTCGGGCCCAATGACTTCGGTGCTAGGGTGCAGGAAAGAGAGGGGAAGTTGGGGGAAACTCTCAGGATCTCACTGCGGTGTTGATGGAAGGCTCGGGATGCTCGGGGAGGCGCTGGATTCGACGGATTGACGATGACTTGTTGGCAGCCGAAGGTGGAAGACAACGGTGATGGAGGCATTGCAGGGATCGGGGGCTCTTTTCCTTTGGCGGGGATGATGTGCTGGACGAGGCGGAGCAAACGGCATGCTCGGGAGTGCTTGTAGTGGCCGGAGATGACGGTGAGCTCGAGCTCGAGCTCGGCTCTAATGGCGGTCGAGTGAGAGAGGCACAGGAGGGCAAATGAGGAGAGGAAGAGAGCTAGAATGGGTGCGCACTACTGGAAAACAGTTTTTTGCCATCTGCCTAGTCTTTGCCGTCTGCTAGCTGATGGCAAAGAGTGTCTTTGCCGTCAGCTTCAGCAAAACAGACGGCACAGTACTGGCTGATGGCATACAGTCTTTTTGCCATCTGTCACCTCTTTGCCGTTTGCTAGCAGACGGCAAATAGTCCAGGGGGCACACGGCAAAGATATAGATAGGCCCACCTGATCGCGGGGTGGCTAGGTCAAACAAGAGTCGGACCTTTGCCGTCTGCTAGCGGACGGCAAAGAGTCCGGAGGCAGACGGCAAAGAGTCTAGACTCTTTGCCGTCCGGAGGCAGACGGCAAAGCGCTAACTCCGGCAACGGCTCCTTCCCCCCCACCCCACCCCTCTCTCTCTCTGTAACGGCTCACCCCGCGCGCCCCTCGCTCTCTCTCCCCACCCCGCGCGCTCCTCTCTCTGTAATGGCCGCCAGGACCACGGTCGTGTCGCCGCCCCCGTCGCGTCGCCGCCCCTATCGCCCCTGCCGCCGCCCCTATCGCGCCCCACTGCCGCCCCTGTCGCCCCTGTCGCCCCCGCCGCCGCCCCTCTCTCTCTCTCCCCACCTCGCCCCCGCTGCCGCTACCGCTGCCCCACCACCGTCGCGCCACCGCCCCTGGCGCCCCCGGTGCCGCCCCGCCACCCCCAACACCCCGGCCCCTCCACAGTCGCCCCTCTCGGTGAGCACCCACACCCCCACCCCCACCCCCCCCACCCGCATTATTTTTTACTAGTTTTATTATTTTTTAGTAGTTTTAGTAGTTGTTATTGTTAGTAGTTTTAGTGGTAGATTTAGTTAGGTTAGTAGTTTTAGTTAGGTTAGTTAGTTAGCTTGGTTAGTTAGGTGGAGGAGGAGAAGAGGAGAAGAGGAGGAGGAGGAGGACAAGAAGAGGAGAAGAAGAAGAGGAGTAGGAGGAGGAGGAGGAGAACAAAAAGAAGAAGAAGAAGAAGAAGAAGAAGAAGAAGAGGAGGAGAAGAAAAAAATAAGAAGGAGAAGAAGAAGAAGAAAAAGAAGAAGAATAGAAGAAAAAAATAAGAAGGAGAAGAAGTAAAGAAGAAGAGAAGAAGAGAATAAGAAAAAATTAAGAAGGAGAAGAAGAGAAAAAAGAAGAAGAAGTTGATTATTTATTGTTTGGTATTTAGTGGTAGCTAGATTCTTTTTTAGTTACTTAGTGGTAGATTCTGTTTTTGTTATAGTGGTAGATTCTGTTTTTGTTATTGTTTTGCTGTTTAGTGCTATCTAGGTTTAGCGATAGGTTTAGTTAGCTTGGTTAGTTAGGTTACTTAGTTAGTTAGCTTACTACAAAGAATAGGAAGAAGAAGAAGAGGAGGAGGAGGAGAAGAGGAGAAGAGGAGGAGGAGGAGAAGAAGAAGAAGAAGAAGAATAGGAGGAGGAGAAGACAAAAAGAAGATCACATGTTTGGTATTTAGTTTTTTGGAATTAATTAGTAGTTTTAGTGGTAGATTCTGTTAGTTAATTAGTAGATTTAGTTGTAGATTCTGTTAGTTTATTCGCCCATCATTATTGCTTAGGTTCAAGACTACTTCAAGGAAGATCACATGTTCTTTTGTTGAAATCAAGTCTGTCAAAATAATGTATCGTCTATATTTATTGGTACCGGAGCAAAATAGGACAACTTAAATAATATTGCCATCCTCAAATGTAGAAAATATCGAAAAGTTTTATATAAACTGAAAAGTAGTATAGGTAACCTGGAAAGTCCTTTGGACCAAAAGGGAAACTTCTGGACCTGCGAACTTTGCGTGGTAGGTACATGTCCATGAACCAGGGTAATTAAGCCAACAATGACATAGTTAGCCCATTTAGCTCCAAAATACCATAATAAGCTGAAAATGGCATAAGAACCTTGGTTAGCTCATGAATATTATATACTTTGCTTGTTTTCCTCTAAAATGGGATAATTAGCCCATTTAGCTCAAAAAAGACATAATTAGGTAATTTAGCTCCAACAAGAGGAGAGGAGGAGAAGAAATAGGCAAAATGAAAAGAAAGAAGAAGAAGAAGAAGAAGAGAAGAAGGAGAAGGAGGAGGAGGAGGAGAAGGCCAAGGACCTTCTATGCTTCTCCTCCTCCTCCTTCTCCTCCTCCTCCTCCTTCTTCTTGATTTCTTCTTCTTCTCCTCCTCAACCTCTTTCTTCTCCTCTTACATATTATCCTTGCTTTAATTAACCCAACAATGACATAATTAGCCCATTTAGCTCCAAAATACCATAATAAGCTCAAAATGGCATAAGAACCTTGGTTAGCTCATTAATATTATATACTTAGCATGTTTTCCTCTAAAATGGGATAATTAGCCCATTTAGCTCAAAAAAGACATAATTAGGTAATTTAGCTCCAACAAGAGGAGAAGAGGAGAAGAAATAGGCAAAATGAAAAGAAAGAAGAAGAAGAAGAAGAAGAAGAAGAAGAGAAGAAGGAGAAGGAGGAGGAGGAGGAGGAGGAGAAGGCCAAGGACCTTCGAGTCCTTCTCCTCCTCCTCCTTCTCCTCCTTCTCCTCCTTCTTCTTGATTTCTTCTTCTTCTCCTCCTCCTCCTCTTTCTTCTCCTCTTTCATATTATCCTTGCTTTAATTTCCGCAACAATGACATAATTAGCCCATTTAGCTCCAAAATGCCATAATAACCTCAAAATGGCATAAGAACCTTGGTTAGCTCATGAATATTATATACATAGCTTGTTTTCCTCTAAAATGACATAATTGGAATATTTGCGTTGATCGGGAGGATTTACATGTGATAGTTGTCTCGTCGCTGTGAGGTCTGCTGTGCGAAGACCTGCCCGTGCGTTGTACGAGCTTCGCCCCTGCATTCGTGGGTCAGTACAAATTTCATCTCCTCCCCGCCCCTTCATTTACTGTGGCTCGGTTTCCGGATGAAACTTTCTAGATTTAGGTAATTCAATTAATTTGTCATTATGCGTGACCAGTATGCGTCTCCCGTTCGAAAGGGCGACATCTATAAATATGCATGTCTTTGCATATTTATAACCGCCATCCTTTCGAATTATCCAACATTATCCATGGACAGCCCGAGTATGTGTAGATTGGGTTCGTTTTCCCGTATGCTGTGCTCTGGATCCGATGCGGAATTTCGTTAGTGCCGCCCTGTTGTTCTCCGGATGCACATCCTCTCTGTTTATTACGGAGACGTGTATCAGGACAACAGCGGGGAGGTGCTGCCGAAATTTTGCGTTGGATCCGGAGCAGAGCATGGGAAAACGAACCCAATCTACACATACTCGGGTGGGATTAGGACCTATCTTTACCTATTAGCGTGTAGGTTGCCTGGACGTAATAAAAATGGTGAACCTGATTAACCGATGAATATAAATGCTAAATTATATATAAATATATTTCTTCTCTCTTTAGTAGCTACGCAAGATGAGTGATCGTGCGTGGATGTATACCGGTCACCCTAGTCAGGAAGAGATGACGAAAGAATGGTTTTTGAAAACAACGGAATTTGTGAAAGCCGCATTCGCAAATGGCCAGGAAAGAAACTATTGCCCCTGTCCTGGATGCGACAACTATAAAAAGACGACAGAGGCTATAATGATTAAACACCTTTAGAGGAGGGGTTTTAAGCCTACTTATACGGTGTGGACATTTCATGGTGAGTCTATACAACGCACAAGAGCTGAGGTGGTCCATCGTCGCACGGACGAGCATGGTACCGGAATCGAAGACATGGTGCAAGACTTTGATGATGCTCGGGATTCAGAAGATGAGATGGAGGAATCTGCAAAGGCCTTTTATGAAATGTTGGAGTCTTCAAAACGTCCTCTCCATGAGCACACTAAGCTCTGTCAGCTGGATGCAATTGCACAAGTAATGGCTCTGAAGGCTCAGTTCAACTTGGGAAGAGAATGCTACGACGCGATGATGACACTATTTGGACGTTTCCTACCCAAAGGCCATGTCATGCCTACAAACCTGTACCAGTCGGACAAAATACTTCGTGTACTTAAGATGCCCTATGAGAAGATAGATGCATGTGAGAAAGGATGTGTCTTATTTAGGAAGGAGTATGCACACTTGGACTATTGTCCCAATTGCGAGTCTTGCAGGTATCTTGTGGTAGACAACGGTATGGGTGAGAAGAGGCAGACCAAAATCGCAGTTAGTGTTCTTCGTATGTGCCAATCGTACCAAGACTTCAACGTCTTTTCATGGTCGAAGAGACAGCCAGACAGATGACATGGCACAAATTGGGCAAAAGAACCGAACTAGATGCGGATGGGAATAAGATGATGGTACACACATCGGATGGGGTAGCGTGGAAACATTTCGATGGATTGCATCAGGATAAAGCGGCAGATCCAAGGAATCCTCGAGTCTGCGCCGCCACAGATGGTTTTCATCCCTTCGGCATGACGTCAACCCAATACAGTTGTTGGCCTGTATTTGTCATTCCACTCAATCTCCCCCCCGGGCAGATTATGCAAAGAAAGAACATATTTCTGACGTTGATAATTCCAGGTCCCAATTATCCGGGGAAGAATATGAATGTGTACCTGCAACCGCTTAAGGATGAATTGGAATAAGCTTGGGAAAATGGGGTCAAGACATACGATGCCGCTAGAAAAGAAAACTTCAAAATCCATGTGTGGTACATGTACTCTACGCATGACTTGCCAGCGTATGCGCTATTCTCTGGATGGTGTGTGCATGGAAGGTTCCCGTGCCCCCAATGCATGGCAGCTCTTTAGTTTCATTGGTTGCAGGAGGGTCGGAAGTATTCTTGCTTTGACTTGCGTAGACAGTTCCTGGGTCCTGACCATCAGTTCAGAAAAGACAAGAAGAACTTTACCAAAGGTAAAGTTGTCAAAAACTTGGCACCACCTGCGTTCAGAGGCCAACAGATCCTGGATCAGTTAAACGCCCTCGAGCCTGATCCAAAGCATCCAGGGTATTTCCAGGGGTATAATTCAAAACACGCCTAGACTCACAAGCCATGCTTCTGGGATCTGCCTTACTTCAAAGACCTCCTTCTTTCACACAATATCGACATGATGCACATTGAAAATAATATCGGAGAGGCTATTTTTGGTACATTTTTCGACATAGATGGGAAGAAAAAGGATAATATTAAGTCTAGAGTCGATCAAGAGACACTATGTCATAGACCGTTACAAAACATGCGAGAAGGCAAAGGAAAGCAGAAGTGGTCGAAGCCAAAGGCCTGGTTCAATCTTGGAAGGCCAGCTATGAAGGAAATTATCTTGTGGGTCAAAATGCACTTGATGTTCCCTGATGGGTATGCAGCGAATCTAAAGAGGGGAGCGAGTCTTGAAAAATTAAAAATCTTTGGTCTCAAGAGTCATGATTGGGACATATGGCTAGAGCGGGTAATGCCGGTGATGTTACGTAGCTTTATTCGTGAGGATGAATGGCAAGTACTAGCGGAGCTGAGCTATTTCTGCCGTGTTCTTTGTGTGAAAGAATTGTCGCCTGGCGTGGTAGAAGACATGGAGGAGTTTGCACCGGAGTTTTTGTGCAAGTTAGAGAAGATCTTTCCACCGGGCTTCTTTAATGCAATGCAGCATTTGATTTTACATCTACCGACCGAGGCAAGATTGGGTGGGCCCGTGCAAGATCGTTGGTGCAATGCAACTCAGAGGATGCAGAAGACCCTTCGAGCTAAATGTAAAAATAAGCGTAGAATTGAAGCATCGATGGCTGAGGCATTCATTACTGAGGAGGTGGCAAACTTTGTCACAGCACACTACGAAGCCAAAAATCATCATTTGCATAATCCGAAGCCTCGGCACAATGATGGAGACCCTAAAACGGTGGGCCCAACCTCAGCCTATTCAAAGGGAAGCTTGCACCAGCTGGTGCTTCAAAACCAATAACGTTGGATATCGAAGAATGGCGGAACATTTCGTTGTATATCTTCAACAACCTAACAGAAGTGCGGCCGTACATCGAGTGAGTTCTCGGCACATTTTCCCGTAACTTCTAATTCATTTGAACTGCTCTTATTCCCGGATATTTCAAACAGCCGTTACGTTGTCAAATTCTCGGATGGAGTGGTGATCGAAAATGATTCCATCGAAGAGTATGAGCTTCTGTCAAAGACAGGACGCGGCTATCCCGGTTTCATCTCTTCGTTCAAACAAACGGTAATTATCAATAATGGACCATTTCATTCTTGGTCTAACTTGCGGCTAATTCAACAACCGTTTCGTATTAAACTTGTAGGCTAATTCAGAGTCTATGGACACCGAATTGAGACAAGTCGCTAATGGTTGTGACTATAAGGTTCGTTCATTTGAGAAATACAACATCAACGGGTATCTCTTTCGTACCTTTGGCAAAGAGCTATCTATGCCCGACCGGAAGTCTACAAATTGTGGTGTCTCTGCTATCGGCGAAGGTGTTATCGAGTATTATGGAAGAGTTGAAGCAATTTATGAACTTCAATTCTATGGTGAAAACCCACCGAACGTTGTAGTCTTCAAATGTTATTGGTTCCAGCCGAAAAAGACTAGAAGGACTCATGAACATATAGGACTACCCTGGGCATGCCAAACGGATAAGAATCTGGAAGGTTGGTATGTTGTTTATGAAGTGCCGCCACATGTCAGACCACCTGTCCCAAATGAACAGGATTATGAACCTCACATTAACCCAGACACATATGATGGAGAATTCTTCCAAGAAACACGTCTTTCCAAGAAATGTTTCAAGAACCGCCATGCTTCATCCAAGAACATGGAAGTAGACAGCGACAATGAATCCGACTCCAGCCCTGAGCCGGAACCAGAAGACCTGGAACTCGTAGAGGTTACTAATGCGGATGACCTGTCAATGCTTCAACGATTAAAGGAAGGCCTTTCACAACTTCACGCCGTTGAACCCGATGAGCACGTCATTCATGAAGACATGTGTGATAGTGATGATGATGATGCATTTATTGATGATGATTATTAGTTTGTAAGATTCACAACTTAAATTATATATATATTAATCTTTATTATTCATGTACATATTATTATTCATGTCAGTCATTCAATTTTTTATGTTGTACTAATTTATTTTAATCTTTATCATGGGAGGTGTTGAAAGATGGTGGGCGCGGGTCCAGAGCGCTCGATGGGTTCTTCCCAGGTGCCCCGCACGAGGGGTGGTACTTCCCTTCCACCCTATCTCTCCGTAGAGCCTTGGCAGACAGTCTTTCGACACCAGCCAGGGGTTCTTCTTCGTCGGCGGCATTGCCCACTGGGAGAGGTGCTGGTCGGGTAGGGACGAAGGGGAAGGGTACAGGGAGAGGTGGTGGCCGCGGAAGATCCAGGAGGACTGTTGAGCCGTCCTCGCCGCCACCACCAGCTCATTCACCCGAGCATAGGACTAGTATGGTCGACCCGTTTGCGGAGGAGGCTACGGGAACTCCGGTTCAGGAGCCTGGTGTTCACTAGCATTCGTCCCATGAGACTCCGGTCCAGGAGCAGCCTCGGGTCGAGGTGCATTCGGCCCAGGAGCAGCCGGAGGAGACTACGGTTCCGGATGCTTCACCCGACGTGGAGAGGACCGGATGGGAGCCTTGGCCGGATCGTACCGAGTTGCCGGATTGGACCGAGGGTCCGGGTGGCTCAGGGGGCGGTGATGGCGGGGATGAGCCTACGGATAGTGAGGGCGATGTGCAGGTGGACGGGGCCACCGTGTACAAGCGTGGTAGTGCACATCTCCCGGTCGCCCCGGCTACCCGCGAGCAGAGGCCGGTGATTAAACCTGAAGGAGCTACGTAAGTACATTTACCCTTTTTTTAGCTTTTGCCTTCAAGTTTGTTCAAATATCTAATGCGCAGACGTTATCATACTGCAGGGGATGGGTACACCCTCTTGGAGTCCGCAGGCCGAACTCCGTCCTTGGTGTGCTTTGCCGGACAAATTTCCCGGGGTTTGTCACGTTGCCTGGTGAGGGTCAGGTTCCTACACTAGGATTTACCTGGGAGCACTACCAGGCTGCGCAGGCCCCGCCGGAGGAGATTATCGATGGTGTCTTGTGCCACACGAGGGCCGAGATGGTGATCAAGAGCTTTTGGGTAAATTATCCTTTTACAGAATCTAAAATTAACAATATAGCTAATTATTGTACTAATCGGTGTTTTCACGTTTGATTGCAGACCTTCTATAGGTGTGAGGATTGATATGAGGAGGAGGCGGCCACGGTTCTCGAGGTCGAGTGTAGGCGGTTACTACAAAACTTGCACCACGAGGCTCGGCCGCATGCTATTCGAGATTACTACGCCACGCGTGGTATTGAGAAGGAGAAGAAGGATTGCCGCGAAAAGTTTCTCAAGAAGGAGCAATACATGAAGGTAATTACCTATTCTTAAGTCCTTCTACGTAGTTTTCTAGATTTCATTCATAGGCGTAGCGCTGAAAATTCTTTCTAATAACTTACAGGTGCCCCCGAGATGGTGTGCGGATAAGATGGATTGTTGGAAGGCGTTGGTTGATGAGTGCTGCACAGGCAGCTGGCCAGCCGTCTAGGAGAATGCGAAGGATCGGCGTAGCCAAATGGTTGGTGTGCCACACCATCAAGGCAGTGCCAACTTACTTCAGTTTGGACGAAACTGGGTATGTGATTTGCTTCATGATTCATGCAATTCATTCTTGATGCTAATATTTTGTTCCTCTCTTTTAGGCGCATCACAATAAGACTGAGATGCCACACTTGTACGACCTTTATGGCATGGCCCATACTGCCTCGTACAAGAAGGCAAAGGCATTCTCTGAGTCTGACCTGGATGATCCCAATAACTTCACCAGCATATCATCCCACCAGAAGCTCGTGGCATACAGGGACGCGGGGAAGGCTACGAAAGGGGATGACTTTAACCCTAGCCAGGAACCTTTGGATCTAGAGCTGGTGATGATATCTGGTGGCGGGAGGCCCCATGGCTCGATAGCCATTGGAGATGGGATAATACGTTGTCCACTCACTCTTCCAGAGATCAAGGCGCGCTAGTCGAGCAGATTTCCTGAGATAACGTCTCGTCCACGGCCAGTTGAACTTGCCATCGAGGTTAGTTGTACGGACTAAGAACACTTTCATCCATTTCATTATGTGTGTCACCATAGGTCATTACTGTGGTAATGAGGAATGGTGTTTCAGGCTGCTCTTCAGAAAGAGAGAGAGGCAAACCAGGCTGCTCTTGAGAAAGAGAGATTGGCAAGCCAGGCTGCTCTTGATGAGAGGGACCAGACCATGGCACGATTGCTTGAGGAGGAGAGGGCCCAGAATGAGGCGGGTCAACGGGCCCTGTACGAGCTTTTTGTGGTATGTTTTTTCACATTAGCCAAATCATGTGTGTAATGTGTGTTTCAATACTAACTAATACGACCCACTCTTCAGGGTCTGTGCGAGAAGAGCGGTCAAGTCCCTCCGCCGATGCCCGTCTTCTGTTCGATTGGCACGATGAGTTTCATTATAAACCAGTATTAATAATTGAGTGTCATCATGCTAACTGAGACATTGCAAAATATCTTTTCTGCAGAATAACTCCCGAGCGGCATCGCACGACACTTCTCCAGGGCAACCGTCTCCAAACGAAGCCGGCGCGATCAACCGTGGTGTTTCTCCTCCTTGATGACCACTACGGTAAGTTTCTCCACCAAACTTAGCTTGTTTTCCTCTAAAATGAGATAATTAGCCCATTTAGCTCCAAGAAGACATAATTAGGTAATTTAGCTCCAACAAGAGTTGAAGAAATAGGAAAAATCAAAAGAAAGAAGAAGAAGAAGAAGAGAAGAAGGAGAAGGAGGAGAAGGAGGAGGAGGAGGAGGAGGAGGAAAACGAGGAGAAGGCCAAGAACCTTCTAGTCCTTCTCCTCCTTGATTTCTTCTTCTTCTCCTCCTCCTCTTATTTCTTCTCCTCTTTCATATTATCCTTGCTTTAATTTCCCCAACAATGACATATTTAGTCCATTTAGCTCCAAAATACCATAATAAGCTCAAAATGGCATAAGAACCTTGGTTAGCTCAAAAAAGACATAATTAGGTAATTTAGCTCCAACAAGAGGAGAAGAGGATAAGAAATAGGCAAAATGAAAAGAAAGTAGAAGAAGAAGAAGAAGAAGAAGAAGAAGAAGAAGAGAAGAAGGAGAAGGAGGAGGAGGAGGAGGAGGAGGAGGAGGAGAAGGCCAAGGACCTTCTCTCCTTCTCCTCCTCCTGCTTCTCCTCCTCCTCCTCCTTCTTCTTGATATCTTCTTCTTCTCGTCCTCCAACTCTTCCTTCTCCTCATTCATATTATCCTTGCTTTAGTTTCCGCAACAATGACATAATTAGCCCATTTAGCTCCAAAATACCATAATAAGCTCAAAATGGCATAAGAACCTTGGTTAGCTCAGTAATATTATATACTTAGCTAATTTTCCTCTAAAATGGGATAATTAGCCCATTTAGCTCAAAAATGACATAATTAGGTAATTTAGCTCCAACGAGAGGAGAAGAGGAGAAGAAATAGGCAAAATGAAAAGAAAGAAGAAGAAGAAGAGAAGAAGGAGAAGGAGGAGGAGGAGAAGGCCAAGGACCTTCTATCCTTCTCCTCCTCCTCCTTCTTCTTGATTTCTTCTTCTTCTCCTCCTCCTCCTCTTTCTTCTCCTCTTTCATATTATCCTTGCTTTAATTAACCCAACAATGACATAATTAGCCCATTTAGCTCCGAAATACCATAATAAAGCTTAAAATGGCATAAGAACCATGGTTAGCTCATTAATATTATATACTTAGCTTGTTTTCCTCTAAAATGGGATAATTAGACCATTTAGCTCAAAAAAGACATAATTAGGTAATTTAGCTCCAACAAGAGGAGAAGAGGAGAAGAAATAGGCAAAATGAAAATAAAGAAGAAGAAGAAGAAGAAGAAGAAGAAGAGAAGAAGGAGAAGGAGGAGGAGGAGGAGAAGGCCAAGGACCTTCTAGTCCTTCTCCTCCTCCTCCTTCTCCTCCTTCTTCTTGATTTCTTCTTCTTCTCCTCCTCCTCCTCTTTCATATTATCCTTGCTTTAATTTCCGCAACAATGACATAATTAGCCCATTTAGCTCCAAAATGTCATAATAACCTCAAAATGGCATAAGAACCTTGGTTAGCTCATGAATATTATATACTTAGCTTGTTTTCCTCTAAAATGACATAATTAGCCCATTTAGCTCAAAAAAGACATAATTAGGTAATTTAGCTCCAACAAATGATATATAGTTCACCACACATATACTTAGCTTGTTTTCCGCTAAAAATGACATAATTAGCTGAAAAACATCATATTTTGTTCTTTTTCTAACTTTCCTATTCACATTTTGGCAGATTGGATATACTACATGCATGGAAGCTGGCATTCATGGAGTTGAACAATGTCGATGGATGAACTTTATATGTATATCATCTAGTTTTCATTTGAGTTGATGAACAATGTCGAACTATATGTATATGTATATATGGATAAACAGTGCAATACTTGGTATGTTGGTTCTTTGGATATATGGGGATGTACGTTGGTGAATCATATATGTGTGGTGAATTATATATATGTGTTGGCAAGTATATGTGTGGTGAACTATATATCATATATGTGTTGTGAATTATATAAATGTGCTGTCAAATATATATATATATATATATTTGCTGTGAAATAATATAAAACAAAAAAAACAGGAACTATATGGTCTCTTTGCCGTCTGCCAGCTGATGGCAAAGACCTGTGCCATCAGCTGGCAGACGGCAAAGGTGCCACATGGCACCCAGCTGTGCATTCTGGGGCGTCTATGTAGTCTCTTTGCCGTCAGCCTCCAGGGTGGGCAGACGGCAAAGAAGAGAGAACAGGGGAGGGGGGAGGAGGAGGCAGACGACAAAGAGTGGAGGGGGGAGGGGAGGGGAAGAGAAGGAAGATGGCAAAGATGGACGGGGAGGCAGACGACAAAGATGGAGGGGGAGGGGAGGGGAGGGGAAGAGAATGCAGACGGCAAAGATGGACGGGGAGGCAGACGGCAAAGATGGACGGGGAGGCAGACGGCAAAGCCTCCTTTAACCCCTAACGGAGGCAACGCCTGTCGGCGGCCGTCTCGAGCACTTTGCCGACTGCTCCTAAGGAAAGCTGACGGCAAAGAGCTTTTCCGTCCGCTTTGGTGGGGCAGACGGCAAAGAAGGTCCTATGCCGTCGTAGGCTGACGCAGAAATTTTGCCGGCCGTGAGAATCTTTGCCGTTTGTGATATTGTCTTTGCTGTCCGGGATATTGTCTTTGTCGTCTGTGATGGCAGATGGCAAAGAAGCTGATTCCTGTAGTGGCAGGAGGCCTATCCCTTCGCGGCCAGCACGATGGGGAGCCAGGCAGGCACTCAGGTGCATGGCCGCGCCGGAGAGAGAGGCGGCCACCTCCTGCTGCCTACCTGCGCGAGGAAGACGACAGCGAGGGAGATGGGCTGGGCCAAGGTAAGCGCTAGATAGCATTTTTCTATTTTTGTTTCTTTTCTGTTTCTGTTAAACATTTCTGACACATGTTTGATTTTATTTTTGGCTCCAAAAAATTTCAAAAATAGTGAATAAACTTTGGGGTGTTATTTGGAATATTTCCAACCCCATATAAAAGATTCAACATTTTATGAAACTTGAAATATTTGAAATCATATATCTGGGTGATTTCGGTAGCTTTTAATATTTAAATCAAAAGCCAAATGTTTTGTAAAAATAAGTTTCAACCCTGAATTGTTAGTTCTAATATTTATCAAATATGATGGACTTTTATGAAGACCATTTTGGGTTCATTGATTTGTCACAAGTTTTGATTTGGATTGAATATGAAGTTGCTAGTGTTTTTCTCTTGGATTTCTATTTTCACATTTAATGCAATAATAAACATGAGCACAATCTTGCTAGACTTCAAAGGGTAGCTAGGGATGTGACATCCCACAACGGCCAATTTTGAAGGGGGATAGGGGAACATGCTCCCCTGCCCAAAGGTGGTCTTCACCTCCAAAGTAACTACCCGCGCTGTAGGGACGGGCACGAGGATGATGTTTGTCCTGCAGGCCGGCGACGAAGGATTCGTTGCACCAGAAGGGAAACCTTTGGGAGATGCCTTTGGAACCCCGGTATGCTCCCGCCCCCTTTGCACTAAAGGGGAAACTGTTTTGTCCTGCCATCTGCTGCTCGTCTGTCCTTCCCTTGCGTCATCCTTGACTCCTGAGGCCTGGCCTTGCCTCGGAATATCCACCGCTCTGGAGGGGTCCTGAGAAGGCCCCTACGGGTCTTGAGGCTGCTCCTCCTCGCGAGGTTTGGCCACTCGCGAGGGCCTTGTCCCGGGTGATGTCCCACCGGTTGATCTTTGGTTGATGAAGTGGTCCAGCCCTAGACCGCAGGCAGGCAGATCTGGGTACGCCCATTCCCAGAACGTCGACACAGTTGTAGCAGTTTCTGTCATGACTAGACGAATGCTTCTCGTCATGTCTTGATCTTGAGCTTCTCTCTTTGCCTCTACTCTTGTAGAACTTGTTGAATTTTCTGGCCATGAAGCTTATCTATTCATCAGTGACAAGATTATCCTTTGAAGTGGCGGGAGCATCACTTGAAGCTCTGTAGGCACCGTTTGACTTGTGTGCAGCTCATCTTTGTCCTTGAGTGCCATCTCACGAGCAACAATCATACCAATGACTTCAGTTAGCTTGAGATCTTTGTAGTTTGGCATCATTTGGATCAATGTGCACACGGTGTTATACTTTCCATCAAGAGCTCTAAGGATCTTCTTGATGATGAATTTATCAGTCATCTCTTCGCTTCCTAAGCCGACAATATCATTTGTGATGAGAGCTAGCATAGAGTACATTTCAGTGAAACCTTCACCATCCTTCATCTTGAACTTGTCAAACTGACTTTGGAGCACATCCACCTTAAATTCTCTGATAGAATCAATACCTACGTGCATATCGATCAAAGTATCCCAAATTTCTCTTGCATTCTCAAGGCGACTGATTTTGTTGAATTCTTCGGGGCATAGACAGTTGAATATGATGTCACGGGCTTGTGCTTTGAGTTGCAACATCTTCAGTTTATCCATTGTCACGCATGATCCGGCTCACGCCCTTCTCCGAAGAAATCACCGTGTACACCAACACGAAAAACATCCCAAATGGAAGGATTAAAACCAAGAATATGCATTTTCATCTTATGCTCCCAACTAGCAAAATTAGTGACATCAAAGTATGGACCTCTAGGGTGATAATTTCCCTCACTAGATGCCATACTCCCCTAGGTTGTGAAACATATGCAATGGAGACCAAAGTTGTGATACCACTTGCATGATTGAAAGTATGTCTAGAGGGTGGGATGATTAGACTACTTGAAAAGATAAAAACTTAGCCTTTTCCCAATTTTAGTTGTGGGTCAGTTTTAGCAATTATGGCAAGTCAAGTACACCCTACACATGCAGTTCTAAGAGTATAGTAGCGGAATGTAAAACATGCAAGTGGAAAGTAAAGGAGTAAGGTAGGGAGAGCAAATGCATGAGGTTGACAGGGCGATTTCTGGCATGGTTAAGATAGGTGGCTCTATCGTACGTCCACATTAATGGAGACTTCAACCCATGGAGGGTAAAGGCTGTGAGAGTTCACGGAGGGATCCACCCAAAAGGGTCCACGAAGAAGCGGCCTTGTCTATTCCACCACGGCTTCCGCCCACCAAGTAGGTGATCTCCTTGCCCTTACAAACATCTTGGTTCAACTCCACAACACGAAGTAGGAGTCTCCCAAGCAACACCTAACCAATCTAGGAGGCACCACCCTCCAAAAGGTAATAGATGTGGTAGATCGATGAACTCCTTGCTCTTGTTCTTCTAAAGATAGTCTCTTCAAGACAAAATCACTTTCTCACAGAATAGGCATTGGTAGGAGAGATTGATTTGTTAGAAAGCAATTTGGGGAGGCTAGAGATCAAGTTTCAAATGATTGGATTGGAATATCTTGGTCACAACACATGAGTACGTGGCACTCCCTTAGAAAAATGGATCTAGCAATGAAGTGTATGTTGTGAGTGCTTCTACATCGAATGAGAGATGGGCGGAGGGGTATATATAGGCAGCCCCCAAAATCCAACCGTTACACCTAAAGTGATCAAATCGGTGACACCGAAGTCATGAACTCGGTGGTACCGACTTGCACTAAAGGCAACAATTTTTGAATCTCGTGGAACCAATATAAATAACTCGGTGACACCGAAATGTTGCCTAACAGTCAGATGACACTACTCGGTGACACCGATAGCCAAACTCGGAAATTCCGATTTTCTCTACCGAGGCAACAGAAAGTTGGTCAGCTAAAGTCGGTAGCACCGACACGGTTTCAGTTTTACCGATTTGGTGGCTTCGGCTAGGGTTGTGTCTGAGATGAAAATTGGTAGGGCCGAATTGACAAACTTGGTGGCACCGATTTTTTGTATGAGGCTTTAGACTGAATGGTTATGTGGGAAAATATCTGGGTAATTTTGGTGGCTAACTATGATCACTTGAGCATCCAGTTCATTTTAGTACCTCACCCAATTTAAATAGTATTGACTTTCCTATGGACTCAAAAGTGATTTCTCACAAATATAAAATGAAGAGTCTTCTAGCTTGAAGCTTGGGGTAATCTTATTCGTGTCTTGCATCAAGGGGCATCTACACATAAGCCTTTAGACAATGCATCTTTTGAAATTTTCTGAAATATACTTGCACAAACGTATTAGTCCAATGATGAATATGTTTTGATCAATTATCAAAACCACCCTAGGGAGCAATTGTGCTTTCAGAAATGCACAACAAAAAAGAGAACACCTCGCAGAAGAAACGAAGGCAACCCAAGTGTAATGGGCAACCACTATTCAAGGCAGAAGTAAGTTACAAAATGTCTGACGCCCCCGAGGCCAAGGGTTCTTTGTAGGAGCAAAAAAAGGTTGGGAAAGCTCAAGTACAGTAGGCGCCGTCCTCGTCGTGGCCCTCAGATACTACGGCGTCGAGGCTGCCGCACTCCTCGGAAGGCACCGCCTGGGCGAACCACCCGACCAGGGACTCCACATGCTCGCGCACCTCGTCCTTGAGGGCGCTCCGGAGCTTACTAGTCACCGTCTCCTTCGCATGGTGAAAGCACAATTTCTCCCTAGGGTGGTTTTGATAATTGATCACAACATATGCATCATTGGACTAATGTGTTTTCCAAATATATTTCAGAAAAGTTCAAAAGTTGCTATGGCTTAAGGTTTATGTGGAGATGCCCCTGGATGCAAGAAAGGAATAATATTGGCTCAAGCTTCAAGCTAGAAGACTCTTCATTTTATATTTGTGAGAAATAACTTTTGAGTCCATAGGAAAGCCAATACTATTAAAATTGGGTGAGGTAGAAAAAAGAACTGATTGCTCAAATTCTCAAAGTTAGCCACCAAAACACTCAGTTATTTTCCCCAAATTTCCACTCGGTCAAGTTCCACATTCAAAAATTCGGTGTCACCAACATTACCACATCGGACCCACCAAGTTTGAACCTAAGAAAGAACCCTAGCCATTCCGACCAAATCGGTGCAACCAAAACTGCATCAGTGCTACCGAGTTCAGTGTGACTAACATTCTGTTGCCAAGATACACAAAATCGGAATTTCGGAGTTTGAGTATCGGTGCCACCGAGTTTGGCCATCTGACCATTAGTCACATTTTCGGTGCCACCGAGTTCCATATATCGGTGTCACCGAGATTCAAAGTTCACACTTTTAGTACTAGTCGGTACCACCGAGTTGTCCACGTCGGTGTCACCGAGTTTGCACTTTTGTGTGTAACAATTGGATTTAGGCTGCTGCCTATACCCCTTCTCACACCTCTCATTTGTGGGAGAAGCACTTATGTAACTTCCCGAATTTTCAGATTTGGTATGTTAACATAATCATTCTTGGTCATCTTCATTTCTATGCATGTTTGAATTTTATGAATAATATATTCATTATGCAACTACGAGCAATTTATATTGGAGTGGAGATAACATGACTTCTCCCCAGTCAAATAAAAAGTTCATAATGTTTAGAATATTATTTGAAGTCGCCTTATATGGTTTTGCAAATTTCATAATCTCCGACTATGTTTCCACATATAAGTGAAGCCCTTACTCATATCAAAAGATTTAGAATGTTCGTCACAAAACCATCACAACATTGGTAATTAAACTTAAATTGTTTCAAAATTACATACTACAAGATGATTAAAAAAGAAAACACGCAACATGTCATTTCACTTAGAATCATCACAAAGATTGGACATCATATCAAAACGATTAAATAGCGGCACAAACATTTTTAAACATATTTGATCCAAAGTTAATTTATTCCAAAACTCACATGGTTGTTTCTCATCAACAATTACTTAAATGAGTGCACTCAATTTTTTTTTCTGTGGTCATTTGATAACATGGCAATGTCAAATCATGAACATAGTCCTCTAAAAATAGGTGGTGTGATCAAAGTAATGGGTACCCCGTCACAAGGTACAATGGAATTAAGAGCACAATCATGATACTCATCTGGAGGTGGAAGATTAGTACCTTTAGCATTACTTGTGATGGTCGACTTACATAATGTAGGAACTCTCGATGGTGACGTGTCGCATGTTGATGGTGATGTAGCCCTCACAACAATTGATCTGGTTGTCATAGGCCGCCAAGTAGTTGCAGGAACAACCGTATCAACTCTTAGAATGTGCACCTTGCGCTCGTTCTCCTTGAGGCAACAAGTTGTTTTTTCTTGTTTAGCTTTGTAAGACAAAAAAATTATCCATAGGTTAAAACTTTTCATCAATTAGTATCTCCTAATATCACGGTTTAATCCTCCCTAAATCTATCCGTAGAACCTTCTTCACTTGCTTCTAATGAGGAATAAAACAATGTCATTTGTAAGTTATCATAATATTTCATTACGGTGTCACTACCTTGTTTTAGATGTTGTAACTTTTTAATCATGTCACGAGTATAATAAGCAGGAATGAGTGTGTGTCTCATGGCTAATTCCAAATCATCCCACGTAGTAGCTATGTAGTCAGGGTGTAACCGACAATATTACCTCCATCAAACTAAAGCATAACCAGTGGAAGTACCAACTGCAGCCTTAAATTTCTTATGTTCAACAAAATTTTGTGAAGCAAATATTGTTGGGTAACGTAGCATAAATTCAAAATTTTCCTACGCCATATTCAGATCTTCCCATGGAGAGACCAGTAACGAGAGAGGGGTCAGTGCATCTTCATACCTTTGAAGATCGCTAAGCAGAAGTGTTGCAAGAATGCGGTTGATGGAGTCGTACTCGCAGCGATTCAGATCACGGTGTGATTCCGATCTAGTGCCGAACCACGGCACCTCCGCGTTCAACACACGTGCAGCCCGGTGACGTCTCCCGCACCTTGATCCAGCAAGGAGGAGGGAGAGGTTGGGGAAGATATCCGGCAGCACGACGGCGTGGTGTCGATGGAGAGACGAAGTCTCCCGGCAGGGCTTCGCCAAGCACCATGGGAGAGGAGGAAGGAGGGGAGCAGGGCTGCAGCGAGGGAGAGGGAAAACTGTGTGCAAAACAGCCCCAAAACCCTCTCTCCATATAGGAGGAGGGGAGGGGGTGTGCCACCCCTAGGGTTCCCACCATAGGTGGTGCGGCAGCCCCAGATGGGAGGTGCGGCGGCCAGGGCATGGGGAGGTGGTGGCGCACCCCTATGTGGGCCTTAGGCCCACCAGCGCCTAGGGTTTGCCCCCTTCTCCACCTCCTGCGGCTTGGGCCTCTAAGTGGGAGGCGCACCAGCCCACTTTGGGATGGTTGCCTAATGACCCACAAGTAAGAGTGTCGAACCCAACGAGGAGAAGAAGGATCTGACAAGTGGTTTTCAGCAAGGTAAAATCTGCAGGCACTGAAATTGTCGGTAACAAGTGATTGTGTGGTGAGAGAATTCATAGCAAGCAACAAGTAACAAAAGTAGAAACGGTGCACCAAAGTGGCCCAATCCCTTTTGTAGCAAGGGACAAGCCTGTACAAAGTGTTATAGGAGGAAAATGCTCTCGAGGACACACGGGAATTTCTGTCATGCTAGTTTTCATCATGTTCATATGATTCGCGTTCGTTAATTTGATAGTTTGATATGTGGGTGGACCGGCGCTTGGGTACTGCCATTACTTGGACAAGCATCCCACTTATGATTAACCCCTCTCGTAAGCATCCGCAACTACGAAAGAAGAATTAAGACAATGTCTAACCACAGCATTAAACTAGTGGATCTAAATCAGCCCCTTACGAAGCAACACATAAACTAGGGTTTAAGCTTCTATCACTCTAGCAACCCATCATCTACTTACTACTTCCCAATGCCTTCCTCTAGGCCCAAATAATGGTGAAGTGTTATGTAGTCGATGTTCACATAAAACCACTAGAGGAAAAACAACATACAACATATAAAATTACCGAACAAATACCAAATTCACATGACTACTATTAGCATGACTTATTCCATGTCCTCAGGAACAAAAGTAACTACTCACAAAGCATAATAATATTCATGACCAGAGAGGTAATGAGTAGCATCAAGGATTTGAACTTAAAATCTTCCACCAAATAATCCAACTAGCATCAACTACAAAGAGTAATCAACACTACTAGCAACCTTACAAGTACCAATCGGAGTCGCGAGACGGAGATTGGTTACAAGTGATGAACTAGGGTTTGGAGATGAGATGGTGCTGATGAAGATGTTGATGGTGATGAGTCCCCCCCCCCCCCCGATGCGAGGAGTGTTGGTGATGATGATGGCAACGATTTCCCCCTCCGAGAGGGAACTTTCCTCGGCAGAATCATCCTGCCGGAGCTCTAGATTGGTTCGGCTCAAGTTCCGCCTCGTCGCGGCGGCAAATCCACGAAAAAGCTCCTCCTTGATTTTTTTTCCAGACAAAACCCTTCATATAGCAGAAGAGGGGGGCAAGAGGGCGAGTAGGTTGCCCACAAGCCCTCATGGCACGGTCTGTGGGGTGGCCGTGCCGTGCAGGCTTGTGGCCAACCCCTGGCGCCCCACTGGCACTTCTTCGGCCTAGTATTTTTTATAAATCCGGAAAAAAATCCTCGTTGATTTTTACGGCGTTTGGAGTTGCGCAGAATAGGTATCTCAACTTTGCTCCACTTTCTATCTAGAATTCCAGCTGTCAGTACTCTCCCTCGTCATGTAAACCTTGCAAAATAAGAGAGAAAAGGTATAATAATGGTACCATGAAGTGAAATAACAGCCCAAGAAGCGATAAATATCAACATGTAAACATGATGCAAAATGGACGTATCAACTCCCCCAAGCTTAGACCTCGCTTGTCCTCAGGCGAAAGCCTAGCTCAATAAATATGTCCACATGTTTAGGGAGAGAGGTGTCGACAAAACAAGATACGAACATGCATGCATCATGACCATGATCAGAAGAGCAATACCAACATATAATCTCTCATGATAGAGTGATAATTCCTTCACAAAGTAAAGCATGTATCAAGAACCTTACCTAGAAGTAACAACTGATAGCCGTTAGTCATTGAAGCAATTGCAATTTATCACAACATCAGAAAGAATCAAATAAGAGCTTGTAAAGAAAATCCACATACTCAATCATTCTTTCGTTCTCTACAATTGCTACAACTCACGTGGTACTCATGAGATCAAAGTTTCAGCTGGACACAGAGAAAGATAGGGGCTCATAGTTTTGCCTCCCAACTGCTTACCTCAAGGGTAATGTCAACAATAATAATTCATGAATACTTACCTCCAAGTTGACATATGAATATAGATCTTTCCCAAGCATATGACGTTAGCCAAGATAAAGGCGATATAAGGAATCTGTGAAGATCACCATGACTCTTTCAAAGGCAAAAAGTAAAGGTAAAAGATAGGCCCTTCGCAGAGGGAAGCAAAGGTTGTCATGCGCTTTTGAGGTTTGCATGTGTGTCCTCTAAGTGCGGAGGAATGTCACTTTATATTGCCCCCTGTGATAAAGAACTTTATTATGCAGTATGTTGCTTTTATGTCTTCCGCATCACAGGTTCGTACAAAGCTTATTTTCCACACACTAATAGATCATACATATTAGAGAGAAATTTTTATTGCTTCCACCGATGACAACTTACTTGAGGGATCTTATTCAATCCATAGGTAGGTATGGTGGACACTCATGGCAAAACTGGTTTGATGGTTTATGGATGCACAAGTAGTATCTCTACTTGGTGCGGGAAGTTTTGGCTAATATGAGGTGGAAGAAATCGTCACATGCTAAGGGATCTCTAATCATATAACATTGTTCGGAACCAAGCAAGCACAATTCATCATGTTGTCTTCCTTGTCCAACATCTACTTCTAGGCATGCAATAGTTTAGTGAGTGTTCACAATCATAGGTGGTGTCAAAGATTTATATGTGAACCTCTCCTTCTTTATCACTTCCTATTAATTGCAACAATGACCAAGGTCTACGTTTGCCTACCCTCAACAAGTTTCAATACTCATTCTTTTTATATGAGAAGCCATCACTTCCCATAAGATCATTACATGATCTTTCATGCTTTTGTTCTATTCTCACTCTTTTGATCATGGCAAGAGGCAAAGACCTTCAAGTAAGACACTCTTTATTATATGGCTCACGAGCTCGAATACATAGGGGGTGACACAAAGCAAAACTCAAGAATAAAACACTAAGACTTTTAATCTACTAGAAAAAGAGAAAACTAAAAAGGAAAAATAAAACAAAGGTAAAGGCAAAAGATGTGATGGTGATACGATACCGGGGCAACTCCCCCAAGCTTGGCACAAGCCAAAGGGATTGCCCATACCAATGCTTAGTTGTCTTCCTTTGGTGGTGATGGTGGAGTTGTTGCCACATGAGTTTGATCCTCCGTCTTCCAAGGCATAGGTGCTCCATCATGGAAATATGAACGAGTCTTCGAAATCCTCAAATCTGCAGCCAACCGTATTGATTTAATCTATACTCATACTCGTAGTTTTGGTTCTGCAGGTCATAGATCTGGACCTAGAGTTGATCAATCCTATCATAGAGCCTGGAGAGGTGCTTCCCAATGTCATTGGCATCAATCATGTGCTTGTTGGTGAACTCCGTGATCATCATCTGGTTGGCGTTGAGTCCACGCTCCACCATCCTTTGGCACTTGAAGACTTGTTGCTCCATTGCTTCGAGCCTCGTCTCCACGCTTCCGATCTTATTAGGCCCCTCAACATCACGAATGTGCAACATCCCCTCACGCATCTCGATAGATTGAGGGTGTTGCAGCACTCCCGTGAGGTAGGGTTGATGACCTTCTCAAAGATCTTGTCCTTCGGAGCTTTTGGAGAAGTCATAGCGATCTAGATCTGCAACAGAACAGGGTCGAAACGAAAAACAAAGGAAATCTGCGTGATGCAGGGGTCAGACCAAACGGGGGTATATATAATGATGTTTTTCCGACCAGAAGGAGTACCCCGCACAAAAACGGAGTCCGGGAGGCGCATGAGGTGGCCACAAGCCCTCACGGCGGGCCAGGGGGTGGGCCCGTACCGTGCAGGCTTGTCGCCTCCTCGCGCACTTTCCGGACTACTTCAAATTTTTGTATTTTTTCAAATATTCCAAAAGAGAGAAAAATTCCTACTGGAAAAGTTTTGGACTCTGTTTTCTTACCGAATCACGTACCTCTTCGTTTTCGGAGTCTGAAACACGCTGGTAAATATCCCTTAGGTATTCTTCCGGAGTTATGGTATTGATGATATTGCTTTCAACATTTATGGGAGTACCTCAGATATAATGCTTGATTCTCTACTCGTTTACAACTCGCGGACAATTACCTTCCGTGTGGTTGATCTTGATAGCAACGGAATGATATACTTCCTCAACAACATAGGGACCTTCCCAATTAGAGAGAAGCTTGCCTTCAAAGAATCTTAAACGAGAGTTATATAGCAAGACATAATCACCTACATTGAAAAACTCATGCTTTTGTATCCTCTTATCATGCCACCTCTTAACCTTCTCTTTGAACAGCTTGGCATTCTCATATGCCTGAGTTCTCCACTCATATAGCGAGCTAATATCAAATAACCTCTTCTCACCGGCAAGTTTGAAATCAAAATTGATCTCTTTGATTTCCCAATAAGCTTTATGCTCTAGCTCAAGAGGTAAATGACATGCTTTACCGTACACCATTTTGTACGGAGGCATGCCCATGGGATTCTTATTGGCAGTTCTATAAGCCCACAGTGCATCATCGAGCTTCTTAGACCAATTCTTTCTAGACCTGTTGACAGTCTTTTGCAGAATTAGTTTAATCTCTCTATTGCTTAGCTCTACTTGACCACTGGACTGAGGGTGATAGGGAGACACAATTCTATGGTTTACATCGTACTTTGGAAGCATTTTACAGAAAGCACCATGAATGAAGTGTGAACCACCGTCGATCATTAGATATCTAGGGACTCCAAATCTAGGGAAAATAACTTCTTTAAGCATCGTGATAGAAGTGTTATGATCAGCACTACTAGTGAGGATAACATCTACCCACTTAGTGACATAATCAATAACAACTACGATATGAGTATACCCGTTGGATTTTGGAAAAAGTCCTATATAATGAAAGCCCCAACCATCGAATGGTTCAATGACAAGTGAATAGTTCATAGGCATTTCCTGACGTTTGCTAATATTACCTATTCTTTGACATTCGTCACAAGACAAGACAAACTTACGGGCATCCTTGAAGAGATTGGGCAATAGAAACCCGATTGCAATACCTTGTGTGCAGTTCTATTTCCCGCATGGTGTCCTCCGTAGGCCTCGGAGTGACACTTCTGTAGGATCTGTCCCTGCTCATGTTCAGGTACACAACGTCTAATAACACCATCTACTCCTACCTTATAAAGGTGAGGATCATCCCAGAAGTAGTGTCTCAAGTCAAAGAAGAAGTTCTTCTTTTGCTGGTACGTGAAACTAGGTGGTATGTATTTGGCAACGATATAGTTTGCATAATCAGCATACCACGGGGCACTACATGAAGCATTGATGACATTCAATTGCTCATCGGGAAAGCTATCATCAATAGGTTGTGGGTTATCAGGAACGTTCTCCAACCTAGACAAGTTATCTGCTACTGGGTTATCAGCACCCTTCCTGTCAACAACGTGCAAATCAAATTCTTGTAGCAAGAGAACCCATCTGATAAGTCTAGGTTTACCGTCTTTCTTCTCCATGAGGTACTTAATAGCAGCATGATTAGTGTGAATAGTGACTTTGTAGTCAACTATGTAAGACATGAACTTTTCACATGCAAACACGACTCCTAAGCATTCCTTTTCCGTAGTAGCATAGTTTCTTTGGGCACTGTCTAGAGTTTTACTAGCATAGTGAATAACATTCAACTTCTTATCAACTCTTTTCCCTAGAACCGCATCAACAACGTAGTCTCTAGCATCACACATGATTTCAGAGGGTAGGTTCCAATTAGGTGGTTGAACAATAGGTGCGGTTATCAAAGCCTCTTAAGTATTTCGAAGGCTTCCTCAAAATCATCGTCAAAAACAAAAGGAATATCCTTTTGCAAGAGATTGGTAAGAGGCCTAGAAATCTTACAGAAGTCTTTAATGAACCTTCTATAGAAACGAGCATGACCAAGGAAACTTCTTATACCTTTGATATCTGTGGGGTATGGCATTTTCTCGATTGCATCAACCTTAGCCTTATCGACTTCAATACCTCTTTCAGAAATTTTATGTCCTAAGACGATGCCTTCATTAACCATAAAGTGGCACTTCTCCCAATTCAAGACAAGATTGGTGTCTTTACATCTCTGTAAGACTCGATCAAGGTTGCTGAGGCAATCATCAAAGGAAGACCCGTAAACAGAGAAGTCATTCATGAAAACCTCGACAATCTTTTCACAAAAGTCAAAGAATATAGCCATCATACATCTTTGAAAGGTGGCAGGTGCATTACATAAGCCAAAAGGCATACGTTTATATGCAAAGGTACCAAAAGGGTAGGTGAAAGTAGTTTTCTACTCATCAGATTGTGCAACTGGTATTTGGGAGAAACGAGAATAACCGTCTAGAAACCAAAAGTGTGTGTGTTTAGACAGCCTTTCTAGCATTTGGTCGATAAAAGGCAAAGGGTAATGATCTTTCCTAGTGGCTTTATTCAATTTCCTAAAAACAATCACCATCCTATAGCCAGTAATAATCCTCTGTGGGATCAGTTCATCCTTATCATTAGGGACAACGGTAATGCCTCCCTCTTTAGGGACGCAATGCACCGGACTCACCCAATCGCTATGAGCAACAGGATAGATATTACCCGCTTCCAGGAGCTTTAGTATTTCTTTTCTTACTACTTCTTTCATCTTAGGATTCAATCTCCTTTGATGATCAGCAACTGGTTTGAAATCAGGATCAGTTTTGATCTTGTGCTGGCATAGAGTGGGACTGATGCCCTTGAGATCATCAAGAGTATATCCAATAGCAGCAAGGTCCTTCCTGAGAGTTTTAAGTAACTTCTTTTCTTCATGCTCCGAGAGGCTAGCACTAATAATGACATGATATATCTCCTTTTCATCAAGATAGGCATACTTAAGAGTATCAGGCAACTGTTTAAGCTCAAACACAGGATCACCCTTTGGTGGGGGTGTATCCCCAAGCAGTTCAACACGCAAGTTATTCTTAAGGATAGGATATTGTTCTAAGACAACTCTATCTATTTCATCCCTTTCATCCATATGCATATCATTTTCATGCTCAAGCAAGTATTGCTCTAGGGGGTCAGTAGGAGGCATGGCAATAGATGTTAAGGCAGTAGTTTCATCCTTACTAGGCAACTCTTTTTCATTAGGTTGTCTATCAAACTTGGAGAAATTGAACTCATGTGACACACCTTCAAAGCCAACAGTGACAGTTTGCTTCTCACAATCAATATGAGCATTGATGGTATTCAGGAAGGGTCTGCCAAATATGATGGGACAAAAGCTATCTTGTGCGGTAGAAGGAATGAGGAAATCAGCAGGATACTTCGTTTTACCACACAAAACTTCAACATCCCTAACAATTCCCACAGGGCAGATAGTATCTCTATTGGCAAGCTGAATAGTGACATCAATAGGCTCTATATCAACAGGTGCAATGTCATCTTTGATTTCATCGTATAAGGATTGAGGTATTGCACTAACACTAGCACCCACGCCACATAAACCATGATAACAATGATCTCCTATCTTAAGAGAAACCACAGGCATGCCAACAACAGGCCTATGTTTGTCTCTAACGTGAGGTTTAGCAATTCTAGCAGCATCTTCACAGAAGTGAATATTATGTCCCTCAACATCGTCGGACAGAAGATCTTCGATAATAGCAATGCTAGGTTCAAATCTAATTTGCTCAGGGGGTTTAGGTGTTCTAATGTAGCCTCTACGTATCAAAGTTGAAGCTTTAGAATGATCCTTTATCCTAACAGGGAAAGGTGGTTTCTCAATGTAAGCACTGGGAACCACAGGATCATTATAGGCAATGACTCTCTTTTCAACTGGAGTGGGTTTAACTACATTGACTTCTAAAGGAGGATGATATTTAAACCACTTCTCTTTGGGGATACCAATATGAGCACCAAAGGATTCACACAATGAAGCTACTATCTCACAGTCAAGTCCATACTTAGCGCTCAAGTCACAAAAAGTATTTGTCTCAACAAAGGATTTAACGCAATCAAACATGAAATTCATACCGGACTCCTTACCTTCTTCAAGCTCCCAATCTTCAGAGTTGCATTTAATTCTCTCCAATAAATTCCATTTGAAGTCAATACCTCTCTTCATAAAAGAACCGGTACAAGAATTGTCAAGCATGGTGTGATCATCATGAGAAAGCCAAGCATAGAAGTTCTGAATGATAATTTCTCTCGAGAGCTCATGATTGGGGCAAGAATATAACATTGATTTAAGCCTCCCCCAAGCTTGAGCGATGCTTTCTCTCTCACGAGGCCAAAAATTATAAATATAATTCCGATCATGATGTACTAAATGCATAGGATAGAACTTTTGATGAAATTCCAATTTCAACCGATTGTAGTCCCATGATCCAATATCATCACATAGCCTATACCATGTCAATGCATTATCCTTCAAAGATAAAGGAAATACCTTCTTCTTGACCTCATCCTCGGGCATACCTGCAAGCTTACATAAACCACAAACTTCATCTACATAGATTAGATGCAAGTATGGATGTGATGTTCCATCTCCTGTAAAAGGATTAGCCAGCAGTTTCTCAAGCATACCCGAAGGAAATTCAAAGAAAATATTTTCAGTAGGTGCAGCAGGTTGAGGGGAAACTATTTGTGCTTCCGTTCGAGGTGAAGATACCCCGAACAAGACCCTCAAAGTATTAGTATCCATAGTGACAAGTAACAATAAATTTCAGCACACTATATGAATGTTTCCTTTCCAAATTCCACTTACCAAAGGCGCTTCACTCCCCGGCAATGGCGCCAGAAAAGAGTCTTGATGACCCACAAGTATAGGGCATCAACCGTAGTCCTTTCGATACCCAACGAGGAGCAGAAGGATCTCACAAGTGGTTTTAAGCAAGGTAAAATCTACAGGCACTAAAATTGTCGGTAACAAGTGATTGTGTGGTGAGATGATTCGTAGCAAGCAAGAAGTAACAAAAGTAGCAACGGTGCAGCATAGTGGCCCAATCCCTTTTGTAGCAAGGGACAAGCCTGGACAATGTCTTATATGAGGAAAAACGCTCCCGAGGACACACGGCAATTTCTGTCATGCTAGTTTTCATCATGTTCATATGATTCGCGTTCGTTACTTTGATAGTTTGATATGTGGGTGGACCGGTGCTTGGGTACTTCCCTTACTTGGGCAAGCATACCACTTATGATTAACCCCTCTCGAAAGCATGCGCAACTACAAAAGAAGAATTAAGACAAAGTCTAACCATAGCATTAAACTAGTGGATCCAAATCAGCCCCTTACGAAGCAACGCATAAACTAGGGTTTAAGCTTTTGTCACTCTAGCAACCCATCATCTACTTACTACTTCCCAATGCCTTCCTCTAGGCCCAAATAATCGTGAAGTGTTATGTAGTCGACGTTCAAATAACACCACTAGAGGAAAAACAACATACACCATATCAAATTACCGAACAAATACCGAATTCACATGACTACTATTAGCATGACTTAACCCATGTCCTGATGAACAAAAGTAACTACTCACAAAGCATAATCAAATTCATGACCAGAGAGGTAATGAGTAGCATCAAGGATCTGAACATAAACTCTTCCACCAAATAAACCAACTAGCATCAACTACAAAGAGTAATCAACACTACTAGCAACCTTACAAGTACCAATCAGAGTCACGAGACAGAGATTGGTTACAAGTGATGAACTAGGGTTTGGAGATGAGATGGTGCTGATGAAGATGTTGATGGTGACGAGTCCCCTCTGATGAGAGCAGTGTTGGTGATGACGATGACGATGATTTCCCCCTCCGGGAGGGAAGTTTCCCCGGCAGGATCGTCCTGCCGGAGCTCTAGATTGGTTCTGCTCAAATTCCGCCTTGTGGCAGCGGCGAATCCATGAAAAAGCTCCTCCTTGATTTTTTCAGACGAAACCCTTCATATAGCAGAAGAGGGGGGCAAGTGGGCCAGCAGGTTTCCCACAAGCCCTCATGGCGCGACCTAGGGGGTGGCCGCACCGTGCAGGCTTGTGGCCAACCCGTGGCGCCCCTCTGGTACTTCTTCGGCCCAGTATTTTTTTATAAATCCGGAAAAATAATCCTCGTTGATTTTTACGGCGTTTGGAGTTACGCAGAATAGGTATCTCAACTTCGCTCCACTTTCAGACTAGAATTCCAGCTGCCGGTATTCTCCCACTTCATGTAAATCTTGCAAAATAAGAGAGAAAAGGCATAAGAATTGTACCGTGAAGTGAAATAACAGCCCAAGAAGCGATAACTATCAACATGAAAAGATGATGCAAAATGGACGTATCATTGCCCTCCACCTTTTGGCCCATGCTACCTCTTGGGGCTGGTGGCCCCTCCTGGTGGACCCCCGGAACCATTTCCGGTGGTCCCGGTAGGCTACCGGTAACGCCCGAAACATTTCGAGTGTCCAAACCCATCCATCCTGTATATCAATCTATACCTCCGGACTATTCCAGAGCTCCTCATGACGTTCGGGATCTCATCCGGGACTCCGAACAACTTTCGATAACCTCGTATAACATTTCCCTATAACCCTAGCATCATCGAACCTTAAGTGTGTAGACCCTACGGGTTCGGGAGGCATGCAGACATGACCGAGACACTCTTCGCCCAATAACCATCAGCAGGATGTGGATACCCATGGTGGCTCCCACATGTTCCATGATGATCTCATTAGATGAACCACGATGTCAAGGATTCAATCAATCCCATATACAATTCCCTTTGTTTGTCGGTATAAAACTTGCCCGAGATTCGGTCGTCGGTATACCTATACCTTGTTCAATCTCGTTACCGGTAAGTATGTTTACTCGTTCCGTAGCATGTCATCCTATGACTAACTCCTTAGTCACATTGAGCTCATGATGATGTTCTACCGAGTGGGCCCAGAGATACCTCTCCATCACACGGAGTGACAAATCCTGATCTTGATTCATACCAACCCAATAGACACTTTCAGAGGTACCCGTAGTGCACCTTTATAGTCACCCAGTTACGTTGTGACGTTTGATACACCCAAAGCAGTCCTACGATATCCAGGAGTTGCACAATCTCACGGTCGAAGGAAAAGACACTTGACATTTAGAAAAGCTTTAGCATATGAACAATACGATCTAGTGCTA
This sequence comes from Hordeum vulgare subsp. vulgare, assembly GCF_904849725.1. NCBI lineage: Eukaryota > Viridiplantae > Streptophyta > Magnoliopsida > Poales > Poaceae > Hordeum > Hordeum vulgare. The sequence continues at coordinate 302,584,506 of NC_058519.1, forward strand.
TGCTTAGGATTGGGTCTAGTCCATCACATCATTCTCCCAATGATGTGATCCCGTTATCAATGACATCTAATGCTCATGACCAGGACACCATGATCATCTATGGATCAACGAGCTTTTTGTAAAACTAGTAGTATCAGATAGTACATGATACTTTGCTTGGTGTTCAAATATTTACCAGAGCATATTGGTTATAGGACACCACACAACGTATCATATTTTTCAAACATGTTTTCCGTTTTCTAGATTCAATAATTTCGTGTAAAATAGATAAAATTTTATTCAATGACATAATTCAGGGCCCAAATATGTCCTTTAAAAATATGAAACATTTATGGTGCTGGTTTTCATCATGTTCCATAAAACATAAACATTTTTAAATGGCGTTTTGAGTTAACTAAAAAGATTTTGAGTTTGAACTAGTTCAAATGATTTAGATCTAGGGTTTTGTTCATCCCTATTTCATAATTAAAATAAAATGAACATGATAAAAACATGACGATGCAATTATTTGGAAACAATTGTAGGGCTGTGACAAAAATTTTGTGTCACATTATGTTATGTGACATATGAACAAGAAAACATATGAAACTTGGAATACCGATGCTTCCTTGAGCTATTCGGTATGTTTTTAACCAATAATGCTACAAGGTTTAGAAAACAAACCCTAAAAATGTATGCCTCCAAACCCAAATAAAGGGCTGAAAATTTCACTCCCAACACTAAAATGTCCATCCACTCCTCTCCCACTAACAGGCGGGACCCACCACTACCTCTCCCACTACCACGCGGGATCCACTCCCAGTTCCCCACAATCTCGTCAACATTTCCCCTCCCTGCAACCTTAGCCCTCTCCATTCCCCTCCCCTCCCCGCCCCGCTACAGTCGCCAATGACGAATCCCCTCTCCATGACAACTAGTCCCTTCTCCCCACTTCCCGACGACATGCATGATGACGGCTACATGCGACGATGGTGACATGGGGTTAGGCGCATGTGACGACGGTGATAGAAGGGTACGCACGAGCAAATATGGTGACAGGAAGGTAGGCACGATCGATTACGGCCACACCTACATCATCTAAAACACATAGCCAACTAGTATTGTTAGGAATTGGTTGATCTCCATTAGTTTTTTCCATACTTCTAGCGTTAGGGTTAGGGTTCAAACTCTAGCAATCTCCATGTAATTCTTCCTTCCTTCTATGGTTAGGGTTAGGATCTCCTTTTTGATTCATGGGTTAGGACCTACTTGTGATTCGATAGATCCCCCCTCTCTTTTAGTATGTTTCTTGTTCATGGGGATGGATCGATGGGGATGGGCATGGATTCAAGTTGCTTGTTGCATGGGGATGGATTCATGTTGCTTGTTGTATGGGGATGCATTATTCTTAAGCTCTGGTTCATGGTGTTAGGGTTCATGTTTCATATACCATGTCATGGGGTTAGGGTTCATGTTTCTTATAGGATGTCATGGGGTTAGGGTTCCTTTTTCTTGTATCATTAGTATTGTGGCTTGCTTTCTTGCTAGCGTACATAGGGTTCGAGTTTGCATCAACAATACTTGCTTGTATTAGTAGCATTTGGCAAGCTACTAGGGTTTATATCAGCAATACTTGCTACTAATCTTAAATTTTTCTTTCTTATAGCACTTGGCTTGTTTTTATCTATAATATTTTTCTTGCTTGCTTGAGTAATTTATCAAGTGCTCAAGCCTCTTGTTAGTACTGAAGAGATCAAGAGATGCTCAATAACTCATTAGTAGGCAAATTTCTTCATGTACATAACTACCTCCTGCTAGATGTAGTGAAGATATTAAGGGATGCTTAATATCTTTCCTCGGTACATGTATGTTTGTTTAGTTCACTTACATGTTTTCTTAATTAATTTAATTGCATCACTATATTATTGATCCAGCAAGTTTGCTTCACATGTATTACTTTTGGTGCATTCCTACACCTGTTGTGCATGTTGGTTCAAGTGCTTTCCTTTATTTCTACAAGTGTGTGTAAGTGATAAGTATTTCACTAAAGTATCATTCTACTTTATTCCTATTGTATCTGATTTTTGTTTACTCTATTTTGCAAGCTATTAGACTAACCAGATAGAAATATTACAACCACCTCGAGATCAACCACACAAAGGATTACAAGGTCAAAGATGAGCAATAATACGGGTATGCAACTTGCTAATTGTGCTTATACTATCAGTTTTATAACAGATGTGTCTTAATGCTGTAAGTGAAATGTATTGCTGTAATATGAATAAGTCGGCTTAATTGTACTTGTGTGTTGTTAGTATTCCTTACCTATATAACTAGTATTAAATGACAATAAAATTTGATAGCATATCTCTGGTTGTTTATCCATGCATTACAACCATTCACCTAATAGTTATGTTTCCTTCATCATGCACACACACGACTCTCTCCAAGTACGATTAGGTTACGGCTAGAAATATGATGAGGAACAATCGGATATTCTAGTCCCTTGGCGTTGGTGCAGTAGAATCAATGATTATTGGTGCAGTAGAATCAATGATTATGAAAACAAATGATGATCAAGAAGGTACTGGAATTACCAATGATGACTCAAGTACAATCCTAAGGAGGATGAAGTGGTCTACCCAAGACACATTGTTTTGATCAACATGTAATCTCATTTATTCTTCTTCCGATATGTATATCTATGGCATCTTGATCCGTGATCCTGTTGTAGTTCTTTTCTACATGATATGCTTGTGCTAGACCATGTTGATCGTGAAAATTTGTTGTAAACTTGTCTGGCGAAAAAGAGGAATCGAAAAAAGTCATATTCCACTAAAAAATGGTTCGAGGCACCACCTACCACACACTTTCGCCATAGTAAGTAACTTTTGTTTTGATAGCTTACCGTTTGATTCCCGTTGAATAACATTTCTTTGTTATAATTGAGAAACATTTGTATTCTTGTTGATAAAGAGTTTAGAAAGAAGAACGTAAGGGTGAATAGTTGTCCGCGATTGATTTGTTCAAAGGCGCCCACAATGGCATGAAGTTCGTGTTTTCGAAGCTAGTTAAGAATTCTATAGTAAGTCCCTCCTTCTTCTAGAGCCTAATTTTCCCTATGTTTAATACTTTGTTGTTGCTGTTGTTGTATGTTCTAGTGTTGTGCTCCTTTGCTTTTGTTGGAGCCCTTATTTTGGTTTGGTTTGCTGCATTTTTTATGATCACTTTCTATAATGAAAATTGATCTCAATTTATATCAAAAAAATTGTAGATATTTGCTGATATTTACAAAGATCATTTGTGATGGTATTTGTTGTCGTTATTTGTCATATTTGATGTAGATGGCTCATGAAAATTAATCTGAATGTATAAAATGGTGATCATCTTGCCAAGTTACAATTCATCATTTTATTTTGATTGGGTTTTGGTTTCTCTATGTCAAATTGAGAACTTAATCTATTTTCCTACTAATGTGCCATCCTCCATTTTCTAGTTGGATATGGATAAAAGGAACGACACACCGGTACCAGAAGATCAAGAGCCATTGTTTGCTACTGATATTGTTGAAGAACTGCTTAAGGAGGAAGGCAAGCAAAGCACATTCCTGGCAAAATGTTGGGGTCCAGCCGTCTAATAGAAAGACCATCAAAACAAGTGGTTGTAACGACTAAGATGCGGCACATTACTTATTTGGGGGCGAGGCCTCAAAAGGGGAAAGAGTCACATCTAAACGTTTCGCAAGCAGGATAACATCGCATTACAGAATAGATGGAAGAGTAATAAGATTTGGCTCACAGTCGCCACAAGCTAAATTACAGAGTCAGGCAGTCATACATTATTCAAATGGAAAAGAGGGTCCGACTACGAACAATATTAACGACAAAACCTAATGCTATCCCGCCTTGCTAGGTCCACAATCATGACTAAGTGCCTCTAATCCTTGGAATATGTCATGTACAACCTGCCACTGTCCTCGTCGAACTCCCACTTCAGATGGGTATCCTCGGGAACATCTGCATCTGGGTTACATGTACCTGTGCGTGGTTGTTGTAAACTGTGAGCCACAACGACTCAGCAATATCATGACCTCGGTATCGAGTCTAACTAAGTTAATAGGTGAGGTTGGGGTAAGTGTTTGAGTTTGCAGCAACCTAAGCATTTATGTGGCTAACTTACGAAGAATAACAATAAGTTATGGGGGTCTACGCAAGATGGTCGAGGTCTAAGAATGATCACTAAGTGATGCTGGACACCTACTTACATCATTCATCACCCCACCATGTTCTCGATCAGAGAAAGAACTCCGAAAGAAACACTCATGGTTACGCTCACAGTTGGCCGGTTTTAGTTAAGTTACTTTAAGTTATCTATAACTAGATGGTAACAAAAAATCCATGTTTGCCACATTACCCGGGCACGACTTTCTGAAAGATTTAATCCTGCAGGGGTGCTCCAACTAATCCATCACAAATTACCACAGGACGCACAGTAATCCTCGACCATGAAACTCGCGATCTCGTCGGATTCCTTGGAGGAAAACCTCAGCTCTGAGAAGACCCAAAGTCTCACCGGATTCCCAATGCACAAGATATAGCGTTAAAGTAAGACAAGTCCAGCAAGACCACCCAACGTGTCGACGAACCCGATAGGAGCCGCATAGACACGACGGATAAGCTAGTGTACAGGGCCTGATAGAGATCTCCCAAGTTACCCTGGGTTGGCCCCACACATTGCACTCATGAGGAGCACTGGCCCAAGGGGGGTAGCTATTCCCTATGCTTTTTATTATTACGTTGTTAGCAGATTAACACCAAAGTTGGGTCTTGCTAGACAAGCCTTAACAATAAACGATTTATCAAGTGGGTCCCCATAACACCCCCGAACCTGTTAGGAGCTTTGAATTATGGAATAGAACACTGATAGCCGAAACTAAGGTGACAACAATGGAAGAAATCACCTGGTAAAAGTCTAGGCCTTCTGCTATTAACCAAGTATATAGGTGCATTAATTAAATATCATTTAAATAAGATGATATCAAATGACCAATTTGCACCTGCAACTAGCAATGCTAATAAAGGGTTCAGCAAGCCTAACCTAGCCAAACAATATTTGCTAGGAGGGGATGTGGTTGAGGTTTCATCGCAATGTTGGATGGCCTATATATCATGTGGTAGGCAGCGGATAAATAACGATGGAAACGAATCACTAAACACAACAAAGCTAGAAAGAATGTCAAGGTCACGATCATCTTGCCTGTGATATCTTTGGACTGGAACTTCTCCTGATCTTCCTACATGAACTCACCGGACTCCTCGAACTCGTTTCCAGACCAAGTAGCTACCCAAAAGAAACAATCATCCAATGAACACCAGCAAGAGATTGTCCAACAATCAAAATGATGCATGCATGCACAAACTTCTAAATATGCACATAAATTAACCTACTCAATGACAAAGTGGCACCTCATCACAAATGGCACTTTTGCGGAACTCCTCAAAACTGAAATCCATTGTCACCCTTGGATTCCTAGGGTTTTTCTACCCCAAATCCATATAACATACTACTATACTTGCATACAGAAAAACACCACAAAAGTGAAAGGGAAATCTACCCAGAATAATAAACACTATATATCAAAATCATATGTTGAGTTGCATATGCCAGATTTGGAATATTCCTCTTCTGGGATATTCTAGATACGGAAAATACACCAAAACAATAGAAACAACCACACACACAATTAACAAGGGGGACCCATGGGTCATAAACACTAGGTCCCCCTAGTATGACATGTGGGCCCTATGGCCCACATATCGATGAATCACTACAATACATAGAGGAAAAATGCACACACAAATAAAAGGGCCAGGTGTAGAATCGAACCCACAACCCCCTGGTGGTATTCGTAATGCCCAACCAATGGGCTACGCAGGTGTAGTTGCTAGACCTAACAGGATATGTAATGAGCTATTACCTGCCACAATAGAGAACAAAAGCCACAAAAACCACTACGCGAGGGGGGATCGAATCCACGACCTATCAGTTGAGGCACGCTCGTTCAACCAGTCAGGGTACGAAGGGGGTTCTACTAGGAGTGGGGTTCAAACCAAGATAAACAAGTTAAGACGTCGGTTTCTCTCTCGGCCGCGACAAAGGAACCACGGCGTCCAGCGGAGGGGCTGCACACCGGCGGAGGTGCGGGGTGCCCTAGTGTTCCCATTCCGAGGGCTAGCTCGCCACAATCTACAAGGGGGTAAAGCACCGAGATTGCAACCTACTCGACATGGTGGCAGGCGGTGGTGGGGCTCCTGCCGGCGATCTACGAAGGCGACGATGCGTAGGAGAACTAGATACGGCGAGGGGGGGGGTGCTCACGCAGGGAACCGAAGAGGTACGGGGAGAGAAGGAGGCAAACACGACGTAGACGCTCCAGAGGTTCGGGCTCCGGGTGCTCGTCGGAGTCGAGGACGGGGCCGACGAGGTGGACGCTCTCCAGCCTCCCTAGATAGGGGAACGGGATGACGACAATGCCCTTGGGCCTCTGGACATCTCCGAAGCGAAGAAGGGCGCAACCACCGACGAGGACGGCAATGAGGACGAGCGGCGCAGCCCCTAATGCTCACAACACATCCGAACCTCTTTGTACTCTCCCTTTCTTACTAGACGAAGAAGAAGCGAGCGAGGGAGAAGGGTGGAAGCAAAGTGATGGAGAAGAGGGAAACCCTAGGAAGGGGCTCGCATGTCGAGGGGGTCTTAAAGGAGAGGGAACTCATGGCAGTTGCCTCGATGTCTGTGAGAACTCATGGCGTTGGCGCTCTCCCTCTCTCTCTGTCTGAACCTAAAGGAGGGGAGGGACAGAGCAGTTCCATCGTCACAGGGAGAAGGTGGACCGCGTTGCGCTGGCTACTGCTGCTGTTGATGGTTGCTACTGGTCTTGAGAAAAGAGAAGAGGCCCAGTTGGGGGTGCCGTCTAACTCTCCTCTCAGAAAAACAAAAACAATTAACAGTTTTTCCTTTTAATAAAACCCACATATGCCAAAATTCACAGAGTAAAATAGAGGGAGTTTTGGAAAGGAAAAAATATCCCTGGACCACATAAATATGAACTAGTTTATAAAAATGAATTGGCATCTTTTGTGAAACAACAAATAAAACACTTTTATTTAATGAGCCCCCTGTTTGCAAAGAATGGAAGGCACAAAAATATTCAACACCAGAACAAACTTCACCACAATTCCAACCAGAATATGTGGGGGGATGCACCATTTTTATTTGGCAAAATGAGGAACTTCTATCACAAGTTCTAAAAATAATAAGAAGGATAGGGTTTTAACTAGTTGAACAAACAAGGTTTTGTAATGTTTGAAAACCACACAAGATCACATGCACACACTTACATCACGATCAACAAAAGAGAAAAACATTGGAGCACACAAAGAATGATGCCACGATGCCATTATGCAACCAAATAAAGACAAGGCTTAACTCTTTATTCAAATCCAACATGCCAAAATTGGAAGGTTCCATTCAAGGAAAGGTTACAAAAAGGAAAGGAGTGCACGGGGCTGTTACAACTCTCCCACACTACAAGAGGATCTCGACCCGAGATCTAGGACTGTAAGAACTCCGGGAATTCAGAACGGAGGTGGTCCTCGTTCTCCCAAGTGGCTTCTTTGTATGAAGGATATAACCATTGAACTTTGAGGAACTTGATCGACATATTGAGGGTCTTGCGCTCAGTCTCTTCAAGACTTTCTATTGGATGCTCATGGTAGGATAGGTCTGGCTAAAGATCAATATCTTCAAGATCAACTATGTGCTCGGGGGTCTTGAACCATCTCCGGAGCTGAAAGACGTGAAACACATCATGCACATGGGAAAAGTTGGATGGAAGCTCTAACTGATATGCAAGATCACCTCTCTTGCCAACAACTTTGTAAGGACCAACGAATCGAGGAGAAAGATTTCCTTTGATGATGAAGCATTGAGTGCCCTTCATGGGAGACACTTTAGGATACACAAAATCATCGAGATGAAAAGTCATGTCATGATGCTTGCTATCGTAGTAGCTCTTCTGACGGGACTGAGCTGCTTTGAGATTATACCGAATCACACGACACATTTCTTCTGCTTCAGCAATCATGTCATTCCAAAGATTCTGACGCTCACCAGTCTCTGACCAATTGAGCGGGTTACGACACTTCCTGCCATATAGAATCTCGAATGGAGCATTGCCTGAACTTGCTTGAAAGCTCTTGTTGTATGAGAACCTGGCAAATGGTAGGCAATCTTCCCACTTCATGCCAAAATAAATCACACAAGATCTGAGCATATCTTCAATGATTCGATTGACTCTCTCCACTTGACCACGTTTGGGGATGGAAAGATGTACTGAAACGAATTTTAGTACCCATCGCAGTCTGAAAGGAATCCCAGAACTTGGAAGTAAAGATGCTTCCATGATCTGAATAAATCAGCATAGGAACACCGTGCAAAGAGACTATCCTTGACATATACAACTGTGCAAGCTGAGCTGCCGAGATAGACTCTTTGACCAGGAGGAAATGAGCAACTTTGGTCAACTTGTCGATGACAACGAAGATGGCATTGTTTCCTCTCTTGGACTTCAGAAACCGAGTGACAAAATCCATCTCCACATGATCGAATTTCCACTCGGGAATAGGCAAAGGATGATGGAGACCTGCTGGACGTTGATGCTCCGCCTTCACTCTACGACACACATCACACTCGTTCACGAATTGAGAAATTTTACATTTCATGCGAGTCCACCAGAAGGTCTGCTTCAGATCTTGATACATTTTGGAGCTACCTGGATGTATCGACAGGAGGGAATTATGGGCTTCATCCATGATAACTTTCCTGATCTCTCCTTTCAAAATGACAAGACGGTCCTCAAAGAACAAGGTATCTCTGTCATAAACACGGAAGCACTTATATTTCGGAATGCTCGTTGCCAAGACAATCTTCACTTTCTTCACTATAGCATCAAGAATTTGAGCTTGGTGGACATGATCTTCCAAGGTAGGAGAAATCTGGAGATTAGAAAGAAATCCCTGAGGTACTATCTGAAGGTTGAGCTTCCTGAAAGATTCACAAAGATCAGGATGGAGAGGCTTCAGAATGAGACTGTTGCAGTAAGCCTCTCTGCTCAAAGCATGTGCAATGTCATTTGCATTGCATGGAGTAAAGTCGATGCTCGGATTGTAATATTGTATCATTTCCAACCAACCAGTTTGCCGAAGATTGAGACTAGGTTGGGTGAAGATGTATTTGAGACTCTTGTGATCGGTGCAAACTTCAACATGTCTTCCCAACAAGAGGTGTCTCCAAGTCATCAAAGCATGGACCACTGCCGCCAACTCAATATCATGAGTGGGGTAATACTTATCACTTGGCTTCAACTGCCACGAGGTATAAGCTACCACTTTCTTCTCTTGCATTAGAACTGCACCAAGGCCTTGGATAGAGGCATCACAGAACACTTGATAAGGCTTGGAATCATCAGGAGGAGTCAAGACTGGAGTTGAAGTGAGATTCTCTTTGAGTGTGTCGTAGGCCAACTAACACTCTAGAGACCATACAAACTTCACACTCTTCTGAACAAGGTTGTACAAAGGCTTAGCAATCTTGGAGAAGTTCTCAACGAACGTTCTACAATAGTTTGCAAGCCTGAGAAAGCTTCGAAGCTGCTTCACATTCTGAGGACGTCCCCACTCAACAATGGGCTTCACCTTTGTAGGATCAACTTTGATGTCCTTGGCAGAGATAATGTGGCCAAGGTACACAATTTCCTTCAATCAGAATTCATATTTGGAAAACTTAGCATTGAACTTATGCTCCCTTAGCTTATCAAGCATAAGCCTAAGTTGTTATTCATGCTCTTCCTGGGTTTCAGAAAAGACCAGAATGTCATCAAGATACACAAAGAAATATTCATTTTTGAATTGCGAGAAGATATAATTCATCATCCGGCAGAAGGTCAAAGGAGCATTGGCAAGACCAAAATACATCACTATGTACTCACAAGAGCCAAACTTGTCCTTAAAGCAGTCTTGGGAATATCTTCTTCGCCAATGCAGATCTAATGATAGCCCATCCGGGGATCAAGCTTGGAGAAAATCTTGGCCCCTTTAAATTGCTCGAACAATTCATTGATGTCGGGAAGTGGATACTTGTTCCTGATTGTCTTCTTATTCAATTGACGGTAACCAATACAGAGTCGGTTCGTGCCATCCTTCTTCTTGACAAACAAAACACCACAACCCCAAGGTCTGATCAGACCTAGACATACTTCCTCATCAAGCTGATACTTCAACTCTTTCAGCTCTTCGGGACCATGTTTATACGGACGCTCGCAGACCGGTTGAGTTCCAGGGTCAAGTTCAATTACAAACTCAACTGGCCGGTGCGGAGGCATTCCTGGCAATTCTGGCTACGTGGTGCGTAAAACCCTACTCCTGCATGTGTTCAGTTATTCGTTTTGGGATACTGTAGATTTGTCCCTTTTACAACCTTTCAATTGGTCAAAAAGCCAAAAGTCCTTACTACCGAGCCTCGGGCCTCCTTTATAGGCGAAGTGGTCACCAGAGTGGCTCAATGGGTGATCGGTGCGTTCACTAGTGGAAAAGAGCCGACCGATAGTTAAAGTGCTACTGCGGTGCATTAAATGCTTTGAAAGACTTCCGTGACCTCATGAGGGGGAGTTGGACATGTACCCACACATGGCAACTTCGAGGTGTTGCGCTGGCGTGCGGGCGGACGCCTGGTCCATGCATCGGGGGTGGCGTGTTCGTCGGTGGAGGCGTTCACAAGTCGCGAAGGTGCCCTCGGCCCGCGCGTCTCCTCGGGCCTTCTCTTCCTTCCCGGCAGGGTTACCTTGCCGGGGCTCTTCTTGTTCCTCTCGACAGGGAGGCGATGGCCTGCCGAGGCCTTGTCAATCTTCCCGGCAAGGATGGCTTCTCGGGGCTCAGTCCTTCTTCCTTGGCGGGAGGGTCTCGCTATGGCATTGTCTATCTCCCCGGCAGGGAGCTCCTGACGGTGTCTCTTCTTCTTTCCCAACAAGCGAGTGCTTGCCAGGGGCTTGCAATCTGCACTTGGTGGCTTCTGAGTCTTGCTTCTGCCCTATGCTCCAGCGACGCGCCTTGCCGCTGCAGAGGGGCTGCCGGTGTCCACGCACTAGTCCGGGGCACTGGAGACCCCAGTCTTTACTGCACCGACAACCACACTTGTGACAACTCACCTCTCGCAGCGGAGGGAATTGCACTTGAGGATTACCTTTCTTATGCTACTGATACTTCTTCCGGAAAGCTGGGTTGGGTCGGTGGGATGAATCACGGCCACCTGATTGCTTAAACTGCTGAGGATGTCGAGGAGTAGGAGAAACCCAATATTTTTGTGGCTTCAAAACAATATGAGGTGAGGAAGAGCAATTGGAGTCTCTGAAACACTTCCTTGAGTTCTCAACTTTGACCAAAGTCGCCTCACCCGTGAGAGATAAATTGTAGAACTGGTAGAACTCGAGAGGCGGGCAAGGCAAGGGCCAGCTGCAAGTCTTCCTTCATAGCGCCACCTAAGTGATAAATTTTGCTCTACTGATCTGGAATGTCTTGTTTAGCATAGCGAGATAGCTCGTGAAACTCCACATTGTAATTGTACACAGACGAACTCCCTTGCATCAAGCGCGTGAATTTCTCATGCATCTCTTCCACAAAACTTGCTAGAATATACTGAGCCCTCACATCCCTACAGAAATCATCCCAAGTGATCATTCTATCACCTCTGCAATACTTCAATTGCTGCCAACATTCTGCTGCCTGCCCCTTGATCTCAAATGTTGCAAACTTGACAAAGTCCTATGTTCGCTTATTATTGCACTCGAAGTGCTTGTTAATGTCACGAATCCAGTCATCCGCATCGAATGGCCGGTTATAAGAGGTGAAGGACTTCGGTTGGTTCGCCATGAATTGATTTAAGGTTGCAAACTGTTGTCCACCATTGTTGAAATTACCCTGATGCCCTTGGTGCCTCTGTTGCAACAACTTGAGCAACATATGAGTGTTTGCATTGCTTGCCGCCATCACAGCTTGCCATGCCACAGGAGGAGGAGGCAGTGGCAAAGCGGGTGGTGGAGGTTCAGCATTCTCACGACCCAGATTCTCGCGAGTTGGTGGAGCCATCCTAGAGACGGACAACAACGTTAGACAAGAGATGAAAATTCAAAGATTAAGCTGATTCAATGGACAGAAATACCTAAACAAGAATTCTTAGCAAATGCACTCGAACTATAATTAGTAAGAATGCTTCCTCAAAATAATTGCCGACAACATCTGATTAAAAGCCACTCGGAAATACTAATTATGAGCTAGGATTTCTGGGAACAAATGTATATTCCCAACATACATTTGATGAAAGAATTCCTAAGTTAGTAATGGAATTCCCAACTAAGAACTTCCGAAATTTCTGGTCTTGCAATCTGGTCCACGGATACAAGGAGAAATTCATCAATCAACTCCTATACTAACCCGTCCAGTGTATCACATCCGTCAACACATCACTAGAATCTAGGAACCTCATCTATCTCAGACCCTCGTAATCACAACGATACTAAGTGTGGCGATACATCTAGACCTATCTGCAGTAGTATCGGGGAAGCCAGACTCCTCTTTCCAATACTAGTATTCAAGTAATTCCGAACATCCTTCGTCCTAAGATGATTAGAAATCTGAATGATAACGATGTGCTCAAGAATCCCGTGGAGCTTAACTCCCTGGAATAAAATCAACACAACAGGAGGCACCAAGACAGAACTCCGTCACATCGGTATCATATAGATTCCAAAATATCCGCGTGATCCTAAAAACAAATTTGAGCGAGAAGAGGAGTAGAATGAAAATTTCCTAAGTCATGAACCTCACTAGAGCATATAAAAGGAGAAAAAATAAATCTACTCTCCGATATAACTGGGACTCAAAATAGTTTTACACTAGACTTGACTCGACCAAGTTCGATCAATCAAAGGCTCCTTTGGTCGTAAGCCTCTGATTACCAACTTGTAATGACTAAGGTGCAGCACTTATTTGGGGGCGAGACCTTAAAAGGGGAAAGAGTCGCATTAAACGTTTCGCAAGCAGGATAACTTGACATTACATAATAGATGGAAGTGTAATAAGATTTGGCTTACACTCACCACAAGCTTAATTACAGAGTCACACAGTCATACATTATTCAAATGGAAAACAGGGTCCAACTACGGACAAGATAAATGAAAAAACCTAATGCTATCCCACCTTGATACGCCCATGATCACGACCAAGTGCATCTAATCCTTGGGATACGTCACGTACAGCCTTCCATTGTCCTCGTCGAACTCGCACTTCAGCTGGGTATCCTCGGGAACCTCTGCATCTGGGGTACTTGTACCTGTGGGTGGTTGCAGTAAATAGGGAGCCACGAGGAGTCATCAATCTCTTGACCTTCGTATCGAGTATAAGAAATTTAATAGGTTAGGTTGGGGTAAGTGTTTGAGTTTCCAGTAACCTAAGCATTTATGTGACTAGCTTATGAAGAACAGAAATAAGTTATTGGTGGTCTACCCAAGATGGCCAAGGACTAAGAATGATTACAAAGTGATCCTGAACACCTACTTAGGTCATTCATCACCCCACCGTGTTCTCGATCAGAGAAGGAAGGTTTTATTTAAGTTACTTTAAGTTATCTACAACCGGATGTTAACGAAATATCCATGTTTGCCACATAACCGCAGACACGGCTTTCCAAAAGTTTAACCTTGTAGGGGTGCTCCAACTAATCCATCACAAATTACCACATGCCGCATAGTAATCCTCGACCATGAAACTCGTGATCTCTTCAGATTCCTTAGAGGAAAACCTCAATTCTGAGAAGACCGAAAGTCTCACTGGAATCCCAATGCACAAGATATACCGTTAAGGTAAAACAAGTCGAGAAAGACCACCCGACGTGTCAATGAACCCGATAGGAGTCGTGTATCTCGTTCTCAGGACACGACGGATAAGCTTAGTGTACAAGGCCTGATAGGGATCTCCCAAGTTGCGCTGGGTTGGCCCCGCATAGTGCTCTGGTTTGGACCAGCACTCATGAGGAGCACCGGCCCAGGGGGTTTGATTAAGTTCCTCGGGGTAGCTATTCCCCATGCTTTTTATTATTAAGTTATTAGCAGATTAACACCCAAGTTGGGACTTGCCAGACAAGTCTTAACACTAAACGATTTACCAGGGGGTTCCCCATAGCAAGCCCGAACGTGTTAGGAACGCTAAGTTATGGCATAAAACATTGGTAGCCGAAACTAAGGCGACAACAGCGGTACAAATCACCCGGCAAAAGGCTAGGCCTTCTTCTATTATACAAGTACATAGGTGCAATAATTAAATAGCATTAAAATAATATGATATCAAATGCCCATGTTATCACATGGCCCATCTTGCGCTTGCAACTAGCAACGCTAATAAAGGGTTCAGCAAGCCTAACCTAGCCAAACATTATTAGCTAGGAGGGGAGGTGGTTGAGGTTTCATGGCAATGTTTGATGGCCTATATATCATGTGGTAGGTAGCGGAGAAATAATGATGAAAACAAATCACTAAGCATAACAAAGCTAGAAACGGTGTCAAGGTCACGATCATCTTGTGTGTGATATCTTCAGAGTGGAACTGCTCCAGATCTTCCTGCACGAACTCACCGAAAAACTCGAACTCGCTTCCAGACCCAGTAGCTACCTAAGAGAAACAATCATATAAATAAATACCAGCAAGATACTATGCAACAATCAAAATGATGCATGCGTGCACAAACTTCTAAATATGCACAAAAATTAACACACTCAAATGACAAAATTCCACGTCATCACAAAAGTCACTTTTGCACAACTGGTCAAAACTGAAATCCAGTGTCACCATTGGATTCCTGGGGTTTTTCTACCCCAAATCCATATATCATATTTGCTATACTTGCATGCAAAAAAACACCACAAAACAGAAAGGGAAATCTACCCAGAATCATAAACACTATATATCAAAATCATATGTTGAGTTGCATATGCCAGATTTGGAATATTCCTCTTCTGGAATATTGTAGATATGGAAAATACACCAAAAAATGAAAAAACAAACTACACACACAACTAATAGGGGGGACCCACTGGTCATAGACACCAAGGCCCCCAGTATGACATGTGGGTCCTGTGCCCCTCCTGTGAGTGACTGACTAGAGTACACAGAGGAAAAATGCACATATATACTATATACTAAAGCGGCAGCTGTCCCTTTTTTCTGTTTTTTTTTTGAATTTTTTTAGCATCTACTATTCATTTACACGTCAATCTCAACATCGGTAAAGCAACTATCTTTTTTCTGGTTTTCTTGCAATTTTTTTGGCATCTACTGTTCATTTACACGTCAATGTCAACATGAGTAAAAAGTAACAATGAACAGTACTATGCACAAACAATAACTAAATTTTTTCACCAAGGGAAAAAAAATATAGCATCTTTGGTGCCATCCTCTTAAATTGGCATCTACTGTTCATTTACACGTCAATATCAACATCAGTAAAGCAGCTATCCCTTTTTCTGGGTTTTTTGGAATTTTGTTTGGCATCTACTGTTCATTTACATGTCAATGTCAACATCAGTAAAAAGTAACAATGAACAGTACTATGCACAAACAATAACTACATTTTCCACCAAGGGAAAAAACTACTGCATCTTTGGTGCCATCCTCTTAAATTGCTTACAAAAGAATTGCTCATTCTATTTTTCTTTAGATCCATTCTTATGGACTGATATTCCACAAATTTATTTCCCTTCAATGGTTCAAAGGAAATCTTATTTTTTGATAACAGTAACCCGAATAAACCAAAACAACAAACCAAAATAAGCAAAAAAACCTAAATAATGTAGGTATTCCTTTTTCATACACTTATATACTAAAGCGACAGGTATCCCTTTTATCTGGTTTTTTTGAAAAAAAATTGACATCTACTATTCATTTACACGTCAATGTCAACATCAGTAAAAAGTAACAATGAACCTATGCACAAACAATAACTACACGCAAACGTGGCCTTCGCCCGAGGAAAAATACACCAAGGGAAAAAACTATAGCATCTTTTGTGCCATGCTCTTAAATTGCTTACAAAAGAATTGCTCATTCTATTTTTCTTCAGATCCATGCTTATGGACTGATATTCCACAAATTTATTCCCCTTGAATGGTTCAAAGGAAATGTTATTTTTTGATAACAGTAACCCGAATAAACCAAAACAACGAACCAAAATAAGCAAAAAAAACTAAATAATGTAGGTATTGCTTTTTCGCTTTTATTTTTCATTCGTGCCAAACATAATGTACATGATGTCTATATATAGTAATGATAATGCGATGACAAGTTATTTTCATGGAATTTTTAGCTTTTTTTGTACAAATTCTTAATTAAAATTTATAGACATAAGTATATTGTTGAAATGGTCTCAAATACCATGACATATTTATCAGTTTTAAGTGTGCGGTCTGAAATCTCCCTCCCACAATGATTCTATATTTTTTCCACTAAATAACTCTTTTAACGTTTATGGTACATCATCTTGCATTGTCCCAAATTTTATATTAATTTATCATTTGGCTATATTGTAATTGCAGCACCACAACATAGAGGTTACCATTTAATGGGATGCCCTATGAAAATTTCTAAAGAGTAAATAAAAGATCATTTTGTCATATTTTTTCCTACGTACATTCGAGGAAAGAGTAATATTCATCAACCCAATGCAAAATTCATCTCGCTTAGTGAGCATATTCTATGGATAAAGACAGAGCAAAACTCAATTATGTATATATTCTGTTTCTAGACAATTGGCCCGATCAAAATAATGTATTGTAAATCTTCTTCTGACATAAACTACTTAATTATATTTTACTTTGAAGTTGACAAACTAATAATCTTATTATAATAAAGTTAGTTGAAAGCCTTATCATTTGATTTTTATTTATTCGATCAGGAATATATTATAAGTAAGAATTAAGTGTCAATAAGAAAAAATAT
The DNA here is from genome assembly GCF_904849725.1 of Hordeum vulgare subsp. vulgare. Taxonomy (NCBI): domain Eukaryota; kingdom Viridiplantae; phylum Streptophyta; class Magnoliopsida; order Poales; family Poaceae; genus Hordeum; species Hordeum vulgare. Next base: position 302,601,583 of record NC_058519.1, read on the forward strand.
TTCCTACTAAATGGGGTTAATTTCCATATCTTTGCAAGAGAACAATTGTTCAAAACATAAGAGAGTAAAGCTGATCCATAATATAAATAGAAACAAAGAGTCACTACAATTTTACTCAAAGGTTTCATGGAATATAGATGAAGATGCAACAGAGAAGGTATCATTGCCACTCAGTAATCCAACGTGTGAAACCCTTTAACAATTATCTTCAGGATCAACAGTTCAATGAACCTCTTAAGTAGTTTATGAAAATAACCCATTTCTTGCTTCTTTTAATATCACCCCTCGACACATATTAATAAATGGAAATTGTACTAACAATAAATTAATTGCTAAAAAGAATGTACTACATCTTCAATTGAAAGAAATTACTCAACTACCTACATAAAACTATTTTCCAAAAAAATGTCACTCAATCGACCTCTTTGCATCATTTTATATTCCTTTTCTATACTACTTATAAAAGAGCAAACATTATATTTTTTAAACACACCCCACATAGTGTACAGAAACTCATTACCACCATAAGATTAGGCCTATTAACTCAATCTAATGGCTGGCCTTAATCTAATTTGTTCTCTTGTGTGCACTTAATAATTTACATTGACTGAACATATTCCACCGCAAAGGAAAATGAACGCCTGGTCAATTAGGAAACTGTAATCACGAGTGCCTATCTAATCCCACAAAATCAGCACCTCACCTCCCATCGTCATGCACGACTCGCGAAAACGGCCTATGCGCCCTACCTCGCGTAGTCTTCCGCCGCTCTCGAAGTGGACAGACCTCGCCGCAAGCGCTCGCCCTCCTCGAGTGGCCATGACTTCCCCGGAGAGCGGCCTTGGGCGCTCTGGTTGGCACCTTCTTGAACTCTTCTCTCGCGAGGAAAACGTTATACACAAGGCTTGAGGAGTGAGGACCCTCCCTCTCCTTAAAAGGAATGTTTAACTGGAAGTAGTCAATCTTTCTTCGAGCTCATATTTTGACATATTTCCCCACAAAATTATTCATCCAAGGCATTTCATGTCCCGAGCACCACATTTTCATGCTACACTCTAATACATTCAAAGAAGGTGCAACTTTCCTACATGATTCAGTTTCTATAATTACCTATAATTGTAGTTCTGCGTAGGTCATTTTTGTTCAAGCATGTCTCGCTGTACAATAGGAATTGTTGAGAATTCATGGACAATAAAAGTTATCTGCTTGAGTCACAATCAACCTTTTGCTTTCTCTATTTTTATATGTTTAACTATTTATCTGATCAACAACCTACTTGAAGTATGTTCTGTTCATAGATCATAGATGATAGACTATGTTACCGAGGAGCCGGTACGAGCTTCATGTATATTACTGATTCATAAGAGATTCACTTGGGTGCAGGTGATGTGGTCCTTGCAATGCTTCCTTTAGCATGGGAATTTCTACGCCATTGAGTTAATATATAATATGAAATATAAGATAAGAAGAAGGAAATGCATTTTATTAAGTTTACTCCACATTGTAGTTTGAATTAAAAACAAGACATGTTTTGGTGTTTCAAGAGATTGAATCATGGGCTGTGAGGAAGCAATATGTCGCATGCTTATAATGTCTTTTATTTACATTCATGTTCACCTTCATGTAAAAAATAGAGGATATGCTAGATCAGGAAATTTCAGTTTATTTGTGTCACGCAAACGGTCGAGAACTGATAGAAATATGACCTTTTGCAGTTTGAGCAACCTTGTCAATTAACCATTTCATGACTACTCTTACTACTGCTACTGACATTAGCATAAGCTGGTAACATAATACTAGGTAGTTCTTATAAATTTATTGCCGGTTTTCAATGATGTTATGGCTTGAGCAACATGTGAAAATAACAATTCAATGATTCATTTTTCTAATGGTACTGAGGTGCTTCACATAATACGGATAACAAAATATTGATTCTGCAGGTAATTCTGGTTGCAAATTCGCTGCAGCATCTGAATGATGTTATGGCTAATTAACTTCGAGAAAAATGTAGCTGGGGCTTCAAAGGTACAAATAGAATGAACAAATTATTCTCCTTGGCCATGCTAGCATATCCACTGATGGATCCAAGTTTTATTGCTTTTTACGTGTCGCAACTCACAACACTATAGTAACCTTTGGAAAGATGGGGAAGCTGGTAGATTAATAGTCGATGGTATGGCTACATCCAAAGTGAGACACCAACCTTAATACCTATTTCATATGCAATGCTCTAATTTTGCGTGAACTCCAAGCTTCCCATTTTAGGAAAGATATGTCCACACTTCACAATGGAGAGGAAACTCCATCTATTACATAAGCAGGCATATCGCGAGGTAAGTACATTTTTTGGGTTCCTCCATTGTGATGCACCAATAAACCACCCACACATACATATGATGCATTCTTTCTGAGAGGATTACACTGTCTGAAAATGATCATTGGAAAATCTTCTGTGACCCAACTAGGATACACACCAACTATAGAAGGTGATGTTCTCTATCCATAATAAGTGAAACATTATTGTAAGAACACCTGATGTTGTAAGGATAATTGTGATTTGGGCATACGTATTGTTTTATATACCAGAAAGTGAGACTACACTACATAACTAATCAGTCAATTTTATTTTATACTGCTACCTGTATACTTCCAAGTCAAATTACCATGTCCACTTGAGAAGATAGCATACTTGTATAGAGGAGCTTTGTTTAAGTATTGAATACTCCTTGGTAGAATTGAGCAAGTGTTGTATAACCTCAGTTATTTGCTTGCATGTGCTCAGAACTGAGTTTTTGATCATGTATAAGTTCATCACGATTCATGAAAATCAGTTTGTTTAAAAAGATTGGTCATCGTGGCATTGATTTTTCACTTAGTTGCTGGATCGCAATGGTGTTTCACTTTTCAAAATACAATTTAAGTGACATGATATTTTTTTTATCAATATTGTTTATATTTTTCTACATAGAACCATTTTAAGTTTATAACATGGCAACACACTTCACCAACGTTTTAGACGTGCGTGCATTGCACGTGCATCTTACTACTGTTTAACCAACTAAACAACAAAAATTCAAACGGTATCTCACGCCGCGCTTTTTTCGGCGCTAGTAGAAATAAAAGGTCTAGGGGTGGAATCGAACCCACAACCCAGAGCCCGCCGCGCTTTTTTCGGTGCTAGTAGAAATAAAAGGTCCAGGGGTTTAATCGAACCCACAACCCAGAGCCCGCCGCGCTTTTTTCGGCGCTAGAAGAAATAAAAGGTCTAGGGGTTTAATCGAACCCACAACCCCAGGTGGTATTCACAGTGCCCAACCACTGGGCTATGCAAGTGTAGTTGCTACTATAGAGGAGCTAACATTATATGTACTAAGCCTATTACCTGCGACAACGGAGAACAAAATCCACAAAAACCACTGCGCGAGGGGGGATCGAACACAGAGCAAAGCTAGACCCACGTAAACTTACGTGAGGATCTTACGTAAAGAATGATGTGGAGGTTATTTATTGGATCAGGATTAGTGGCTGGGGCCCACCCCCGACTGAAATGAGGGGGCAAAAAAGATTAGTGAAGGAAGATTACATAACAACACGTAGTTGTACGTAGGTGTAGCATTTTTGATCGGACACACGACAGGTGCGCTCATTCAACCAGTCGGGCTATGAAAGGGTTTTGCTAAGAGAAGGGCTCAAACGAAGATAAAGAAGGTAAGACGTCAACTTATCTCTCGGCCACGACAGAGGAACCACGGCGACGTCGGCGGCGACGATATCTCTCATCAAAGGGGATGCACACTGGCGAAGGTGCGGGGTGCCTTGGGGGTCCCATTCGGAGGGCTAACCCGCTGCGATCTACAGGAGGGCAAAGCCCCGAGCTTGCAACCTACTAAACATGGTGGGAGGCGGCTGCAAGGCTCCTACCGGTGATCTACTAAGGCGACGACGCGCAGGAGAACTAGATACGGCGAGGGTGTATGCTCACCGCGGGGAACCGAAGAGGTACGGGGCAAGGAGGAGGCAAACGCGATGTAGCCGCTGCAGGGGTTCGTGCTACGGGTGCTCGTCAGAGTCGAGGACAGGGCCGACGGCATGGAGGCTCTCCGTCCTCCCTAGTGATGGGAACGGGATGACGGCGACGCCCTCGAGCCTCTGGACATCTGCGAAGCGGCGAAGGGTACAACCACCGACGAGGACGGCAACGACGACAGGCGGCGCAGCCACTGACGCTCACAACACCTCTGAACCTCTCTACACTCTCCCTCTCTTACCTGACGAAGAAGAAGGGGGCGAGGGAGATTGGTGGCGGTAGAGTGATGGAGGAGAGGGAACCCCTAGGATGGGGCTCGGACGCCGAGGGGTCTTAAAGGACAGGGAACTGACGGGAGTTGCCTTGACGTCCGTGAGAACTCACGGTGTTGGCGCTCTCTCTCACTCTCCTTCTGAACCTGAGGAGGAGAGGGACGGAGCAGTTCTATCGTGAGACGGGGAAGTGGGCCGCGCTGCGCTGGTACTACTACTGCTGGTGGTTGCCACTGGGCCTCAGAAAAGAGAACAGGCCCAGCTGGGGGTGTTTTCTAACTCTCCTCTCAGAAAAAAAACAATTAATAGGTTTTCCTTTTAATAAAATCCACACATGCCAAAATTCACACAGAAAAATAGAGGGGGTTTTGGAACGGAAAAAATATCCCTCGCCAACATAAATATGAACTAGTTTATAAAAGTTAATTGGCATTTTTTTTCTGAAACAACAAATAAAACCATTGTATTTAATGAGCCTTTGTTTGCAAAGAATGGAAGGAACAAAAATATTCCACACCAGAACAAACTTCACCACAATTCCAACCAGAATATCTGGGGTAATGCTACATTTTTATTTGGCAAAAGGAGGCACTTCTATCACAACTTCTAAAAAATTAAGAAGGAGAGGGTTTTACCTATTTGAACAAACAAGGTTTTGTAATGTTTGAAAACCGCACAAGATCACATGCACACACTCACATCACCATCACCACAAGAGAAAAACATTGGAGCACACAAAGAAAGATGCCATGATGAAATGATGCAACCAAAGAAAGACAAGGTTTAACTCTTTATTCAAATCCTACATGCCAAAATTGGAATGTGCCATACAAGGAAAGGTTACTGAAAAGGAAACAGGTGCACGGGGCTGTTACAGTGGTGCTATGTCTTCTCATGTGGGCGGCCTTGAGGAGAAGATGGACACGTTTGAACTTCAAACTCTAGCGGCACGAGAAGAAATGTTGGCACTCAAGAAGAAGTCGGAAGAAGCGGGAGCTGCACGAGAGAAGTAATATTGGGAGTTGCGCAAGAAGCGTTAAGAACATGATTAGAAGTTGGTGACTTGATGGCTCTCTTAGGAACTAAAGTACTTTGATGTGCTATGAAGATTTTAGCATTTTTCCTTAGTCATGGTAGTAGTTGATGTGCTACAAAACTTGATGGGCACATGATCACTCTGTTAGGAGCTAAAGTAGTTTGACGTGTTATGAACAGTTTGGCCATGAAACTTGATTCTAAGTTATGATGCTTAGCTATAATAAGTTGTGATGCTAAGTTATGATACGTGTTTGTGATCATTATGATTGGTTTTGGTCTTTATGAACATATTATCTTGTTTTGATCTATTATCTTTTTTGGTCTTTGTGCACATAACATGATTTGGTATTTAATAAAGCCATTATTCAAATTAGATAAAATGGACTACAAATAGGTCGATCCCAAAGCAAAACTCGAATGTAAAAAGGCTGAAGGCACAAAAACATGGAATGTAAAAAAAGGAATAGACAGTAAAAGGCTACATCCCAGAAAATAAAAGGCTGACATATTAGGCTAGACCGATGTAGCTAACGAAAATTAGCACGGAATATAATGTAAAAAAATCAGGGAAAATATCATCAAATGGCCTAAATTAGTGTGCTCAACCTATAAACAAGGAAGAACCGGACTAGGTTTATGATAATCTACGACCAACTATTTTTTCGGCACGGCCACATCGGGTTTGACGTGATTTCAAAAAATGGTTAGTGAACAACACAATTGGTCATAAGGTCTATGAACTTTTATTTTCATAGTAACCTTCTACGACCATTGCACAAAAAAGGTCATTAAACCTCAATTATGACGGTAAGCTTTTGACCAAATATTTTCTGTCACAAAAAGATCATCGATGAACAATAAAAACCATTCAAGCACCAATTTGGAGGGTCACAAGATAGAATATTTCTTTTAGTTCTTGTCGATTGCAACGTACAATAACTCAAAGCCTCCATTGCATGGGGGAAAGGGCCAAAAATGTCGAGCCCTAAGACCAAGAAGGGCCATGAGAGAGGAATTGTTTGAAGGGATTGAGTTGCTTGATGTATTTTCTTGGTGTGGAATTGACATGCTTCACATCTTTTTACCACTACCACTGCATGTTGGAGGGATGTCGACCGGTAGAATCCTTGTCGGAATATCTTGTCGACAAGCACATGGAATCTAATGTGGGATCGCATATTCGTCTGTGCATCACCTCCAACGGCTTTTGTCCATCTTCCTGACAAATGTACTTCAATTTCATCCCATTTGGTATCTTTCAGTACAGGATGCTTTCCACTAACTTGTACATACTTGATTGACGGGCTACTTTCTCAGCTTCTTCTTGCTCTTCAAGAAGTTCTCATGTATGAAGGAAATGAATAATTTGTTGCGCCCATGGTGGAGCTTGTGTCTCCACGACAAGGACTAATGGCATTTATTCTGCTATGGGAGAGCTTATCTCTATAACAAGAATATGTGGTACTATCGGAGCTCATTGCTAGCCGATTAGCATTGTACTGTTTCTCACAAATTTATTTCTAGTGGATACCAGGAGTTGTGTCCGAAAATAGTCACCAGTGTTGGTTTTCCCTTCTTGGATTGCCTCGTTGATGCTATAATGGGTGGCTAAGTCAAATGGAGCACAAAATTCCCTGGTTCCATATGTAGTTTGTGAGTGGCACACTTTGACATGTCATCAGCACTCTTGTTTTCAGCACGCGAAATGTGCTCTGTTTGAAGACCGTCAATGTGGTCTTCCAATTTTTCCACTTCATCTACATATGCTTCCGTAATGGGCTCTAGTAATCCTTGTTTACTTGTCGCACAAAAATCTACGAGTGGCCTTAGATGATTAGCTTCATGATAACAAGGTCCACTGCAATTCGTAGGCCGACAAGTAATCCTTTGTTATCACTAGTGTTGTTGGTAGCTACCTCCCTAGGAAAGTGCATCATTACTACATAATGGAGGTGACCTTCGGTGGGTGCAATAAGTAACATGTCGGAAGTGGCACCTTGCAATGAAAAATCTCCGCCAAACTACATGATCCAATCTTGCGTTGTTTCTTTGATGTGGAGGCCTCATTCTGAAATTTCTTCATCTTGCATTGCCATCCATTCTCCAACGAATCCGCCAAGGCCCTGTTATGAATCATTGTTGTGCTTTCAAGCTTCAAGTCAATGCTTGACAACTCCAGCACCCACCCCACTTTGCTTCTGGTGGCCTTTGGATTTCTTAGGAGGCGTTACATAGCAAAGCGAGTGATGACACTCATCTGATATGCCTTGACATAATGGTGCAGCTTCTTTGAGGCCATGAGAAGGCCAAAGAGCAACTTTTGTGCACCAAAATACCTTGACCGACCACTGAAAAAAGTAACTTACAAATTAAATTGGACATTGCAGCATTGTCTCCTTCTGCACAATTTGTTGATCTTCTTTTTGCGCTGAAGTGTCTTGTCAGCACATAGACTTGGCGGAGAAGACAATGCTGCAACGCTGTTGAGTACGAAGGGTTGCTTATCGTCCTGTGGATTGCAGTGGACCTTAGCATCGGAAAGTTAATCGCTCGAGGCTACTAGCAACTTGTTGTGAAGCGAGTAAACAAAGGCTACCAGATCCCATTAATTGAAGATTATGTAGATGAAGTGAGAACATTGGAAGAGCACTTTCGTGTGGAAAACAATATTGCTGATAACCTGTCCAAATGTGTCACCCAAAAATTATCTGTGGAACGAGGAACTTTTGTTATCTATTTGACTCGGCAAATTGATACACCATCAACAAAGCCATCCAAGAAGAGGTATATGAACACCGTTGATTACTTTCTCACAGAGCTCTAGTAATCCACCAGAATAGACGTTATCGGAGTCAGCACAATACTTGTCGTTGAGGCAAGACGAGAAATTCTTTTTATCAAGGTAAGCGCTCATGCACCAGAAGAAATTCCTTTAGTCCTTTTCCTCGAGCCATAAGCTCCAACATGGGCACAGTAGATTGATCATTTCCTTCACACAAGAGAACTTCTCGAAGAGCAAGAAGAATCTGAGAAAGCAGCCAAACAGTTAAATATGTACCAGTTTGTGGATAACGTCTTATAAAGGAAGTGACCAAATGGGGTGAAGTTTAAGTGCATTTGCCGGGAAGATGGACAAAAGCTATTGCTGGAGATACATGGGGGGTTGTGCAGTTCTTATATCGGGTCCCATGCGCTTGTCGGCAAGGCTTTCCGACAAGTATCTTACGGGCCGACAACCCTTCTCGTTCTAGGGGCTCAACATCATCGCCCTCTTTCCCCATGATACTGGGCTTTGGTTTATGGTATGCAACAATAAACAAGTTCAAAAGTGCCTTGAGACGGAGCATGTGCGGAAGGTGACAACCCAGTCAGCCTCCATGTTTTTCAACGAAGTAGTTTGCCGTTTTGGTGTACCTAAGAGGATCATCACTTCAAATGACACACAGCTCACGAGCCGCACCTTCATGATGTACTATCAAGACCTTGGTACCAAAATATGCTTTGTATATTTTGCTAATCTGAGAAGCAATGGCCAAGTGGAAAGGGTAAATGCTGAAGTGTTGCGTGGGCTCAAGACGAGATCTTTCGACAAGCTGCACAACTCCACAACATGCTCGACAGATGAGTTGCTAATACGTCCTTTTTGCATAATGATTTATTATTAGTATTTGTATGATTCTTGGTCATTATTCGACTTTATGATACAATTGTAATGTATTTTCTATCTGGATTTACAAGGTACATCACAAAGAGGGAAATTGCCGGAAACTGGAATTCTGGACCTGAAAACCAAGGAAAAGGGTGATAATTCACTGGACTCCAAATGACCTGAAACACCATGAGGAATTTTTCTGGAATATATGTTAATTTCTGGAGAAACAAGTTACCAGATGGGGCCCACCTATTGCTGCCAAGCCAACAGGGAGCGCCCACCCCTTGGGCCCGCCCTGATAGCTTGGGGCCACCTACCAGGTGTCCAGGATTCCCTCTTCTGCTATAAGTTGGGTTTTGACCTTGAAAAAAATAAGATATTTTTGGGATGAAGTAACGCAATCTCGAGGCTAAAACCTGGGCAGAGGCCCTTTTGCTCTCCGATAGAGCGATTCTGTTAGGGAAACCTCCCTTTCAGAGGGGGAAATCGAAGCTATCGTCATCACCAATGCTTGCTCCTTCATGTAGGACCAATCTTCATCAACATCTTCACCAACACCATCTCATCTAAAACCCTAGTTCATCTTTGTATTCGATCTTTGTCTCAAAGCCTCAGATTGGTACATGTGAGTTACTAGTAGTGTTGATTACATCTTCTAGTTGATTCTAGTTTGCTTACTTGGTGGAGGATAATACGTTTAAATCCGTATTCATAATTATTACACGCATGATCTTGAAGATGGTGATGATTTTTTAGTAGATACTTTTGTTCCCGAGGACATGGGAGTACTCCTGTTATAACTAATCATGTGGAGTTGGTATTCGTTCAATATTTTGATAATATATATGTTGTTGCTTACCTTACTTGTGTCATGTCAACGTTCACTACACGACATTTCATCATATTATGGGACTAAGGGAAGGCATTTGTGTAGTAATAAGTTGATGATGGGTAGGTAGAGTGACAAAAGCTTAAACCCAAGTTTATGCGTTATTTCATAAGGGGATGATTTGGATCCACCTGTTTCATCCTATGGGTAAATTTATCTTAAATCTTCTTTCATAGTTGTGGATGCTTATGAGAGGGAGTAATCATAAGTGGGTTGCTTGTTCAAGTAATAGCAATACCGTAGGACCGGTCCACGCACATATGAAATTCTCAAAGTAATGAACGTGAATCAACTCAACATGTTGAACATGACTAGACGGAAATTCCCATGTGTCCTGGGGAGCGGTTTGCGTCATATAAGACTACTTACAAGCATGTCCTTTGCTACAAAAAAGATTGGTATTTCTTGTATCACACTTTCTACTATTGTTACCCGTTACTTGTTATGAATTATCTTTCTACATAACTATCTAACACCGCTACTTAACACACATAGAGATAATACCTTATTTAAAATTGTTTATCATTTCCTCCTGCTCCTTCTTCTCTTCTCTGGCACCGTTGTCAAGGAGTGAAGCTCCTTTGAGGGATCGATCAAAGATGTTTCTAGAGGGGGTTAATAGAATACTTGTCAAGATAAAATTTCTAGCGTAACCCAATTTCAAGGAAGGCCAAAATTCAGAAGTTATAATGAGTCAAGTACACCCTACAAATGCACTTCTAAGAGTATAGCAGCAGAATGTAAAACATGCAAGTGTAAAGTAGAGGAGTAAGGTAGGGAGATGAAATGTGTGAGGTTGACACGGCAATTTTTGGCATACTTCCCATAGGTGGCCCTATTGTACGTCCATGTTAGTGGAGACTTCAACTCACGGAGGGTAACGGCTACGGGAGTCCACGGAGGGCTCCACCCATGGAAGGTCCACAAACAAGCGGCCTTGTCTATTCCACCATGGCTTCCGTCCATGGAGGAGTAGCCTTACTCATGGTAGATCTTCACGAAGTAGGCAATCTCCTTGCCCTTACAAACATCTTGGTTCAACTCCACAACACGAAGTAGGACGCTCCCAAGCGACACCACACCAATCTAGGAGGCACCACCTTCTTGAAGGTAATAGATGTGGTCGATGAATGAACTCCTTGCTCTTGTGCTTCTAAAGATAGTCTCCTTAACACAAATCACTCTCTCAAAGAATATGCATGGGTATGAGAGGTTGATTTGGTGGAAAGCAGTTTGGGGAGGCTAGAGATCAAGTTTCAAATGATTGGATTGGAATATCTTGGTCTCAACACATGAGTAGGTGGTTCTCTCTCAGAAAATGGATCTGGCAGTGAAGTGTGTGTTCCGAGTGCTTATCCAACGAATTAGAGGTGGGTGAATGGGTGTATATAGGTAGCAGCCAAAATCCAACCGTTACAGACTAAAGGGCAAACTTGATGACACCGGAATTGGCAATTTGGTGGCACCGATTAGCACTAAAGGTGTGAACTTTTGAATATCGATGAGTCTCATATATGAAACTCGGTGGCACCGAAACGGTGACTAATGGTCATATGGTCAAACTCGGTGGCACCGATACTCTGACTCGGAAATTCCGATTTTGTGTATCTTGGCAAGAGAATGTTGGTCACACTGAACTCGATAGAACCGACTTGGTTTCGGTTGCACCGATTTTGTGGGAATGGCAAGGGTTTCGGTCTGAGTTCAAAATCGGTGGGTCCGATATGGAAATGTTGGTGACACCGAATTTGTGAATGTGGAACTTGAGAGAGTGGGTATGTGGGAAAAATGACTAAGTATTTTGGTAGCTAACTTTGATCATTTGAGCAATTAGTTCATTTTACTACCTCACCCCCTTTTAGTATTATTGGCTTTCCTTTGGACTCAAAAGTGATTTCTCACAAATATAAAATGAAGAGTCTTCTATCTTGAACCTTGAGCCAATATTAATCCTTTCTTGCATTTAGGGGCATGTCCACAAAAACCTTTAGCCAAAGCTCTCCATATACTATTCCTGAAATGTCTAGGTAAAAGTGTTAGTACAAGAGACAATGTATGTTGTCATGAATTATCCAAATCACCAAGTGAGCATTTGTGCTTTCAATCTCCCCATTTTTGGTAATTGATGACAACATACAGTCAAAGGTTCAAATAAAGATAATGACAGCTTTGAAAGAAACATGACTAGTACAAGCTCCCCCTAAATGTGGGCAATCCCTTTTAAAGGATAGTTGCTTTGGAATTCATGGGTACATACAAGGTAGAAGGACAATACAAGTCATAGGCATCCTGGCTATATGCATCAAACATATGTAAATGAAGAAGTTCCATGTTCAAGACCCCCTCTTGCAAACAGTATGTGGAAGAAACAAGTGGTCATCATGAACAAGCATATGATGCATATACTTACCTTGAGGATCTTGAGTGTTTTGACATAGCAGTACACTTGAGAAAATAAATGTTAGATAACACAAGAGTACCCTGTTGTAAGGATGCAAAGAGCCTCAAAAATACCAAGAAATTGATGACATATGAAAGATAAGTTTTGATAAAAGGATATGTCTCCAAAGAACAAGAACTTTTCTGCCGTAAAGATTAATATGTAAGATTTCCTCTCCCCCTGAATCATAGCAAGTTGATATTGGGAGTAGGCAGGGAAAAATTAAAACCAATAAAACCATATTTAACTCTCTCCCCCTTAATATGTAAGGTTTGATACATCTCCATTTAGGAACAAATATCCCCCTTAGTGTTGTTTCTCCCTCTTTCTTATAAGCTTCGTGGTGATATTTCTCCCCTATGAATAGGTTCATTGAATGGAAGCTTTGATACTTTGATATTTCTCCACCTTTGGCATAAATTACGAAAAATGTAAGGTTAGAGGGTAAGGGCTCGCTGAGAGAAAGGGATCCTGGATACTACTCACTTTTTCAAGAGCTCCTTGAATTTGTCTTTTCTCCCCCTTTGGAATGAATAAGCGTTCCTTGAATTACCTCCTGCTATGTTAGGGATCCTAGATTATTCTCCCTCTTATATTGCATGGTATATCTGAGGTTTTTCTCCACCTAGAGATGTTTTGTCCCCATAAAAAATTCATTATGAAGAAATATCCAGAGCAATAAAGTTTGTTAGAAAAATCGGAGTTATCGAGGCAAAATAGTTTGGTAAAACCAAGATTGATATTCAGGCCTCTTGGGCGAAGTTGGTTGGACCGAGTTTCCCAATTCGGTGAAACCGAGTTGCAATGATAGTCAACTCCTTATCGGAAGAATAGTCTGGTTGGAAGATTTGTTTCAAGATTCCAATTCTAAAAGAAAGTACTCATTGAGAAAAAGAGACAAGAGTAAAAGAAAAGTAGCAAAAATAACTATTTTTGTGTTTTTAGATACAAGATATATACATACATGTAGATGAGAATTGATTGGTTCTAAGAGTGAAAGGTCAAATGTGAACCATACGATGATCTCCATCTAGATGTGGGGTGGTGACGAAGTCACCTATATCTAGAGTATTTGACTTGAGGAATCAAGCAAGGCTGCTTGATCATAGGTCATAATCATCGTTAAGCGTGAAATGGGGTTTCCATTTTTCTATTAAGCTTTTCAATGTCTTCAAGTCTCTTGAGTTTCTTTACTCCATGAATTGGTGTAGCCCTTTATCAAGGATATGAGTACATACCTTCGAATGATCTTCATGACGTGGCATCTAGGTGAAGTTGTTGTGGATGCTCGAAGTTGATGAAGACCATGTTGAGTTGGGAGCAATCCAGGTTCTTTTGATTCACTTTTCACCTATAATGCTTAGTCATGTAAGGAAGACCATAATATATCCAAATGACAAGAGTGAATAACTTCATCATATGATAGTCATGGATATCATTTTGTTGCCTTCTTCCTTCATCCTCGAAGAGGGATTGTCGATACTTGGTCATGTCAAGATTACTTTTGATTGGAGTTGATGACAATCTGGTGGTGTGTATTTCTTCCAAGTACCTACAAAAGTTTAGATGCAATACAAGAGGGCATAATTTCCAAGATATAAGGTAATCAAATCAATGTCATCACGAATTAGTGAGTCAAGCTCATGCCCTTTCGTGGTTCCGAGTGAGTCTATCTTAAGTTTGAAGCATAAATGATGTTCAACTCACTCCTCAAACGACAGAACACTTTCTCATCAAGGGGTTTGGTAAAGATATCAGCTAGTTATTTGTCACTACAAACATGCTTGAGATCGATATCTCCTTTAGCAACATGATCACGAATGAAATGATGTCGCACTTGGATGTGTTTTGTTCTAGAATGTTGTACAGGATTATAGACAATTTTGATAGCACTTTCATTGTCACACAACAATAGAACTTTTCTAACATGAACGCCATAATCCTTATGCATTTGAGTCATCCATAGTAATTGGGCACATCGTGATCCAGCGGCAATGTATTCAACTTCGGCAGTTGATAAAGATACTGAGTTTTGTTTCTTGGATGTCCAAGAGGCAAGAGATCTCGAAGAAATTGACATTTACCCAAGGTGGATTTTTTGTCAACCTTGTCTTGAGCATAGTCTGAGTCGGCATAGCCAACAAGATTAAAAGAAGATCCCTTGGGATACCATATGCCAAAGTTTGGTGTATGTATAAGGTATCTCACTATCCTTTTCACAGCAATAGATGACACTCTTTAGGTGCTTCTTCATAGCGGGGACACATGCAAACACTCAGCATGATGTCAGGTCAAGAGGCACATAGATATAACAATGATCCAAACATTTATCGATAAACCTTTTGATCAACGGGTTTGTCCTCCTTAGTGAGGTCAAGATGTCCATCGGTAGGCATGGGGGTTCTCATATCGTTGCATTCTTGCATGTTGAACTTGCTGATCGAGTCCTTGGTGTACTTGGTTTGAGATAAATGTACCTTCTCTCGATTGTCTCATTTGCAATCCAAGGAAGAACTTGAGTTCACTCATCATAGACATCTCATACTTCTCTGACATCAGCTTTCCAAACGTTTCACTAAAATGTTGCTTAGTAGAACCAAAGATGGTATCATCCACATATATTTGACAAAAAAATAGTTCTCCATTAACTCTTTTAGTTAATAAGGTTGCATCAATTTTACCAATCTCAAAACCCTTTTCAATGAGAAACTTCGTTAGGCATTTGTACCAAGCTCTAGGTGCTTGTTTAAGACCATATAAACCTTTACGAAGTTTGTAAACATGATCAGGTTTCTTAGGGTTCACAAAACCAGGAGATTGTTTAACATTAACTTCCTATTCAATTTCTCCATTAATAAAGGCACTTTTAATATCCATTTGATAGAGAGTTATAACATGGTGATTGGCATAAGCTAGAAGAATGTGAATGGCTTCAATTCTAGCAACAGGAGCATAAGTCTCACCATAGTCCATACCTTCGACTTGCATGTATCCTTGGCTGCGAGACAAGCGTTGTTGCGTACAACTTGTCCGTCTTCATCTTACTTCTTTTGAAACACACATCTTGTACCAATGATATTCTGCTAGCCTTCTGGTTTTTCAATAAGTGTCCATACTTGGTTCCTCTCGAAGTTGTGTAGCTCTTCGTGCATAGAGTTCAACCAATCCAGATCTTGAAAAGATTCTTCTACCTTCAAAGGTTCAACACTAGATATGAAAGAATAATGCTCACAAAAATTAGGTAATCGAGATTTAGAGCGAGTGATTCTCCCATTTTTTATATCACCGTAAATTTGTTTCAACGGATGATCTTTGTCCACTCTTGCTCTAATTCTGGACAGCTTCTTCTTGTTGGATGGAGGAGCTTCTTATTCATCATCTTCATCATCTTGAGTGTTGTCGTTGATGTTATCATATCGTTGGGGTGGTGGTGAGGAAGGTTGAGGTGGATCTTCACGATATACTTCTTCCTCTTCTTCATCATGTCGTGTACCGCTTGTGGATGCTTCCATGTCATTTTGCGGTTCGCCTTGACATGAAGTTGATGAAGTACTTGCCTTCACCTCCATGGGCCGAATCTTGCCAATAGACAAACATTTGGTAGCTTGCGAAGGTTCCTTATCTCCTACATAAATTGGCAATTGTTCGACTTGCGAACCGTTAGTCTCATCAAACTTCACATTTATCGTCTCTTCAACTTTTCGAGTGAAGTTGTTGTAGACACGGTAAGCGTGAGAGTTTGATCCGAAACCAAGAAGGAAACCTTAAGATTTAGGTGCAAATTTAGACCGACGATGCTTATCAAGAATATAGCACTTAGAACCGAATACCCGAAAGTATCCAACTTGGGGTTTGTTACTGGTGACTACCTCGTATGCCGTTTTACCGAGAATCTTGTGCAGGTAGAGTCGGTTTATGGCATGTCAAGCTATTTCGACTGCTTCTACCCAGTAGTGTCTTGGACTCTTGTATTCGTCAAGCATCGTTCTCGCCATCTCTATGAGTGTCCGGTTCTTTCTCAAAACAACTCCATTTTGTTGAGGTGTGTACGTTGTAGAGAACTCATGTAAGATACCTACTTTGTCAAGAAAAGTATCCACATTAGTGTTCTTGAACTCCATTCCGTTGTTGCTCTGAACCTTCTTGATCTTCACTTCAAACCGGTCTTGAGCTTTCCAAGCAAAGTTCATGAAGATCATTTGTACATGCGACTTATCTTTGAGAAAGAACATGCACGTAAATCTGAAAAAATCATAAACAATGACTAAACCATAAGAATTTCCACCGAGACTCTTGTAAGCATTGGGACCAAAGATGTGAAGCACCTCGAGGGGACTTCTTGTGGTCATGATGTTCTTCACGGGATGACTTCCACGGACTTTCTTTCCTACCTGATAAGCATTACAAAGTCTATCTTTGACAAAGATAACATCTTTAACACCAAGAATATGATCACGCTTGATAAGTTTGTCAAGATTACGCATACCAACATGTCCAAGCCTTCTATACCATAACCAACCTTTAGAAGATTTTAAGATAAGACATGTACGGGGTTTGGATATCTTAGAGAAATCAACAATGTATAGATCACCTCCATGGAAACTAGTAAAGATTATGTTATGATTGTCTCTACGAAACACTCGGCATTGAATTTTCGTAAATAGCACATTGAAACCATGCAACATTCCCCAACAGTTACAATGGATAGTTATCATTTGAAGGGCCCGTTTGAGGTATCTTTACCCCGACCAGAAGTGGAATAAGTTGCCCCTGAACTTACTAAACTTCCTAAAAATATTTATTATGAGATTACTTCGGGCATGTTAGAGAAACTTCTAGGTAATCCTTATGTAGGAGACGGAACAACTCATCCTGATTACCACTTGATATATGTAGATGAGATTTGTGGATTATTCAAGCTCGCAGGTTTATCTGAGCGCGAGTGGAAGAAGAATGTTTCCCCTTTATCTTTTGAGGGTTAATAATTGATTTGGTACACTCTATTGGATGATACTGGATCATGCAACTGGAATTGCTTAAAGCTTAAATTTAATTAGAAGTTTTATCCTATGCATCTATTGTTGGGGAACGTTGCATGGGAAACAAAAATTTCCTACGATCACCAAGATCAAAATATGGATATCAACATCTACGAGAGGGAGAGTGCATCTACAGACCCTTGTAGATCACTAAGCGGAAGCATTGAGAAACATGGTTGATGTCGTTGAACGTCTTCATGATCAAATCATGATCCGTCCCGTCATCCAATCATGAACATCCTTATCAAGTGCCGAACCGACGACACCTTCGTGTTTAGCACATGTACAACTTGATGACTCCTTCACCTCCTTGATCCAGCGAGCGATGGTGAAGTAGGGGTTGACTTCTCTGGTAGCACGATGGCGTGGCGGTGGTGGTTGTGCGATCCCGGTTGGGCTTCACCAAGCGTTGTCGTGACGCGACAGAGGAGAAAACAATCTAGCGGGACTGAGGGAGGGTGCCGCCAAGGCTTGGTGTGTTGGGTGCCTCCATATCCCTCTCCGTTTATAGGAGGAAGGGGTAGGTAGGGCGCAGCCTTGGCCCGTCCTCCAAGGGAGGACTGGCCTACCATGTGGGGAGGAGTCCCTCCTCCTCAAGGCACATTCCCACCTACCTCTTGGGCACATTAGATTCTTTGGGCGGGGCGCCCAGGCCATTAGGGGATGGTGTGCCTCACCCCTAAGCCCATGTGGGCACCCGAGGTGTGTGGACCCCCTCGCTGGACCCCCGAAAACCTTTTACTCCCGGTACAACACCGGAAAAAACTTGAAAATTTTCCAAAACCCGAATACCACTTTCCTAAATATAAATATTTACCTTCGGACCAATCTAGAGCTCCTCATTACGTCCGAGATCTCATCCGGGAGTCCGAACTACCTTCGATCGCCAACACATTACCTCAACTATATCTATCTCGTCACCGAATGTTAAGTGTGTAGACCCTGGGGGTTGGAGAACTATGCAGACATGACCAAGCCACTTCTATGGTCAATAACCAATAGAAGGACCTAGATAGCCATATTGTTTCCTACATATTCTACGGAGATCTTTATCTATCAAACCACGATGTCAAGGATTCATTTAATCCCGTATGGAGTTCCCTTTGTCCATCAGTATGTTACTTGCGTGAGATCCGATTGTCGTTATGTGCATACCTAGTTCAATCTTGTTATGGAAAGTCTCTTCACTCGTCCCGTAATACTAGATCGCGTGACTAACTCCTTAATCATAGTGCTTGCAATCTTACTATGATGATGAATTATCAAGTGGGTCCTGAGATAGCTCTCCGTCACACGAAGTGACAAATCCCAGTCTTCATCGATGCCAAGTCAACAAAATCCCTTGGAGATACCTATAGAGCACCTTTATAATCACCAAGTTACATTGTGACGTTTGATACACACAAGGCATTCGTCCAGTGTCAGTGATTTGCATGATCTCATGGTCATAGGATTAGATACATTGACATGTAGAAAGCAATAGCAGTAAACTGGATATGATCAAACGCTATGCTTAAGGTTTGGGTCTTGCCCATCACATCATTCTCCTAATGATGTGATCCCATTATCAATTGACAACTCATGTCTATGTCTAGGAAACCTTGGCCATCTTTGATCAACGAGCAAGTCCAGTAGAGGCCTACTAGGGACACATTGTTGTCTATGTACCCACATATGTATTTTAGTTTCCAAGCAATAAAACTATAGCATTTACAATAAACGACTATCATGAACAAGGAAATATAATAATAACCACTTTAATATTGGCTCTATGGCATATTTTCAATAGTCTCTCACTTGCACTAGAGTCAATAATCTAGTATTTACAAGGTAATGAATCTAACACCCATAGAGTTCTCATGCTAATCAGGTTTTGCCCGTGGAAGTGCTTTATTGAGCGGATCTGCAACATTCATATCCGTATGTACTTTGAAAATGATATTGTTCTCCTCCTTGATATAACCATAGATGGAATTGAAGCATCGCTTTATGTGTCTGGTCCTTTTGGGAAACCTTGGTTCCTTGGCTAGAGCAATGGCATGAGTATTGTCACAAAATAGGGTCATTTTATCCAATGCACTGGGAACAAATCCAAGATCCATCATGAACTGCTCCATCGAGACACGTTCCTTTGCTGCTTCCAAAGCAGTTATGCACCCTCCTTCACATGTATAACTAGCTACCACGTTTTGCTTAGAACCACAACATCTTACTGCTCCACCATTTAGAATAAATATGTATCCGAAATGAGACTTAGAGTCATCCGAATCAGTGTCAAAGCTTGCATGGACATTACCCGTTTGGACAAGCTCTTGATCACCTCCATAAACGAGATACATATCCTTAGTACTTTTCACGTAGTTGGGGATATTCTTGACCATTGTCCAGTGTTCCATTCTTAGATCATTTTGAAACCTTCTGGCCATACTTATGGCATAGCTGACATCTCGTCTTGTCCATAGCATAGGGGGTGACGCCCATCTTTTCTCTATCCTCTATAGTCGTTGGGCATTGAGTCTTAGACAAACTTCACACCTTGCATGACTGGCAAGAACTCCTTCTTGGATTGATCCATTTTGAACTTCTTCAAAACCTTGTCATGGTATGTGCTTTGTGAAAGTTCTATTAAGATTCTCGATCTATCTCTATAGATTTTGATGCCTAATATGTAAGAAGATTCTCCGAGGTCTTTCATTTAAAAACTCTTGATCAAATATAACTTCACGCTTTCCAAAAAATCGTTATTGTTTCCAATCAGCAATATGTGATCCATATATAATATTAGAAACGCTATACAGCTCCCACTCACTTTCTAAACCCAAACGCTTTGATCATTTCATCAAGGCAAATATACCAACTCCGGGATGCCTGCACTAGTCCATAAATGTTTCGCTGGAGCTTGCATACTTTGTCAGCATTCTCTGGATCGACTAAACCTTCTGGTTGCATCATATACAAATCTTCCTTAAGGAAACTATTAAGGAACACTATTTTGTCATCCATATGCCAAATTTCATAATCGAAAATGCAGCTATTTCCAACATGATTCTGACGGACTTAAGCATCGCTACAGGTGAGAAATTATCATCATAGTCAACTCCTTGAACTTGTGAAAACCCCTTTGCCACAAGTGGAGCTTTATAGACGCTGACATTACCGTCTGAGTCTATCTTCCTCTTAAAGATCCATTTGTTTTGAATAGCCTTATGACCTTCTGGTAATACTTCCAAACTCTAGAATTCGTTTTCGTAGATGGATCCCATCTCGAATTTCATGGCCTCTAACCATTTGTTGGAATCCAGGCCTACCATCGGTTCTCCATATCCTGTAGGTTCATCGTTGTCCAACAACATGACCTCTAAGACAGGATTACCGTACAACTCAGGAGCAGTATGTGTCCTTGTCGACCTACGAGGTTCGACAGAAACTTGACCCGAAGCTTCATGATTAGCATCATTAGCATCCTCTTTAACTGATGTAGGCGCCAGGGGAACATCTTCATGCCTCGTGCTACTCTCCGGTTGAAGTGACGGTTCAATAACCTCATCAAGTTATATCCTTGCCCCACTCAACTCTTTCAAGAGAAACTCTTTCTCGAGAAACGACTCGCTATGAGAGAGAAACGGTTTGCCTCGGATCTGATATAGAAGGTATACCTAACTTTTTTCCTTTGGGTATCCTATGAAGACGCATTTATCTCCTTTGGGTTTGAGGTTAGCAGGTTGAAGCCTTTTGACATAAGCATCGCAACACCAAACTTTAAGAAGTTATACCTTAGATTTCTTTTCAAATCATAATTCATACTGTGTGGTCTCAACAGATTTAGATGGAGCCCTATTTAAAGTGAATGCAATTGTCTCCACTGCATAAGCCCAAAATGACAGTGGTCGTTCGGTAAGAGACATCATAGAATGAACCATATCGAATAAAGTACGATTAGAATGTTCGGATACACCATTACACTGTGGTGTTAAGTGCATGCGGAACTCATAACTCACATATTTTGTACCTCGATTAGATCGCAGGAATTTAATCTTCTTTTTACGATGATTCTCAACTTCACTCTGAAATTGTTAGTAAGACTTGTGTTTCATCAAGTAAATATATCCACGGCATGCCTCCACACTCATTGGACCACACACATTAGTATGTATGATTTCCAACAAGTCACTTTCCCGTTCGATTGTACCGAAAAACAGGGTTTTAGTCATCTTTCCGATAAGGCATGGTTCGCATGTGTTCAGTCATTCAAAATCAAGTGACTCCAAAAGTCCATCAGCATGGAACTTCTTCATGCATTTTACACCAATATGACCTAAGTGATAGTGCCACAAGAAATTGTAGCTATCATTATTAACTCTACATATTTTGGCATCAATGTTATAAATATGTGTATGATCACTATCGAGATACATCAAGAATAAACCATTCACATTGGGTACACATCAATAACATGTATATCAGATATACCTTTGTTGATGTTGCCAGCCTTTTTATCGGCCAGATACTTGGGGTAATTCCGCATCCAGTGGCCACTTCGCTTGCAATAGAAGCACTCAGTCTCAGGCTTGGATGCAGCCTTGGGCTTCTTCATGGGAGCGATAACTGCTTTGTCCTTCTTCTTGAAGTTACCCTTCTTTCCCTTGCCATTCTTGAAACTAGTGGTTTTATTGACAATCAACACTTTATGCTCCGTATTGATTCCTACTTTCTTGACTTTCAACATCATGAATAGCTCAGAGAGTGACTTGTTCGTGGCTTGCATATTATAGTTCATCCCGGGTGGAAGCCCAACTCCCAGCTGATTCAAACGGTTGTAGTACCAAGAGATTATGAGTATTTGCTCAATAAAAGAACTATTCTCCTCCATGTTGCAGCCAAAGAATATATGAGAGGTCTCATACCTCTCGATCCGGGCATTTTCTTGAACATTGCGGACTGAACTATCATGTAGTCATCAACACGTGTATTCCAGACATTCACAACATCCACAAATGCCACTTGAGGGGGTGATACGTCTCCAACGTATCTATAATTTTTTATTGTTCCATCCTGTTATATTATCATTCTTGGAAGTTTTTCAATCATTTTATAGCAGCTTCACATCATTTTTTGTGCTAACCTATTGACATAGTTCCTAGTGCGAGTTGCTTTTTTTGCTTGTTTTTACTTCGCAGAAAATCAATATCAAACGGAGGTCAAATGTCATGAAACTTTTTGGAGATTTTTTCTGCCCAGAAGACAGTGAGAGGATCAAAGAATCACCAAAGAGGAGGCCCAGGCTACCTACTAGGCACATGGGCGTGCCTGCCCCCACTGGCGCGGTCTGGTACCTAGTGGGCACCTCGTGGCCTATCTTGGCGTGATTCCAACGCCAAAAAATTCTTATAAATAGAGAAACCTCCAGAAACAACCCTCTCTCTCTCTCATGTTCTTGAGATGTCATGATCTTAATATTTTACGCGTCTTGTTAACATAGTTGGTTCATATGGTGTTCATCCCATGTTATTGTTGTGATTAATCGAGTCTCTCACTTTAAGATCTCATTATGTTGGATTGAATACACAGGTTTGAGAGCATATGATGTATGTCTTGCATGCAAATACCCGTAGTGACATTGGGGTATTCAAGTGATCCACTTGATATATGTTTTAGCACTCACCTTGTGAATTCTCAAGGTGTCATTGGAGTAATCTATGCATAAGGGTTGATGCAATTTTCATATGTTCTCTGATAGAAATCTTGGTGTGCTACTTGAAGTTCTTTGTGTTGGATTGAATATGAAGAATCTGAAATTGTTTGATGCATGTCATATAATTAGCCAAGGATACTTGAGACATTGGAGTATCTAGGTGACATTAGGGTTGATTGATATGTATCAATGGTGTTATTTTAGTATGAACTCTTGAATAGATCGATCGGAAAGGATAACTTGTTATTATAGTATGAACTCTTGGAAAGACTGATCGAAAAGAATAACTTTGAGGTGGTTTTGTACCGTACAAACAATTTCTTCTTATGTTCTCCTCTAGGTAGGAACTTTGGAGTGATTCTTTATCGCACGTTGAGGGATTGTTATGTGATCCAATTATATTAGCATTGTTGAGAGATTGCACTAGCGAAAGTACAGACACTAGGCCTCATTTTCTAGCATTGCGATACCGTTTGTGCTACGTTTTGATGAATTGGTATCTTGCTATTTTTTATTCATATTATAAAAGTATATTTCTACCATCCATATTACACTTGTATCACCATCTCTTTGTCGAATTAGTTCACTTATACAATTTGCCATTATATTGGGTGTGTTGGGGATACAAGAGATATTTTCTATTTGATTGTAGGGTTGTTTGAGAGAAACCATGTTCATCCTATGCCTCCCACGGATTGATAAACCTTAGGTCATCCACTTGAGGGAATTTGCTACTGTCCTACAAAACTCTGCACTTGGAGGCCCAACACGATTCTACAAGAACAGGTAGTTTAGTAGACATCAAGCTCTTACTTGGCGCCGTTGCCGGGGAGGTGAGTGCTTGAAGGTATATCTTTAGATCTTTAAATTGAATCTTTTAATTTCTTGTTTTTGACAAGTTTGGTTTTCTAAAAGAAAATTAACAAAATATGGAATTGAGGTGGTCTCATATTGTCCATATTTATCATGTCTTTCTTGAAAATAATGGAAAGGAAAATTGTGTTCAATTGCTAGATGAAGAATTTATGAAAATGTGGGGACCCCGACTTACGAGTCGAGATCGCCAAATGAACATGCTCAGTGATCCCAGAGATCAATGCTCACCGAACACACACACACTGAATATTAAGAGTCTTACATCCAAGTACCGAATTATTACATCATGTGACCAAATGGTCAAGTTCACAAGGTAAGGCCTATAAGGCCAAATCACACTGATACATCTAGTAGTGGAAAACTTATGGCTAAGCGGGTGCCCATTCCATCAGCCTACACCAATAGGAATTCTGACTAGGAAGCGCCCTAGTTCGCAGGGGCGTCTCTGAAGACGTACTCATCTCGAAACTCCGGTCCTTCCATGTCTGGTCAATAATATAACTAGTGCCAAGCCAATGAGTACTTTGAATGTAGTCGCAAATAGCCCATGATATGAACAATGCAAGTGAAGGATAACAATAATATGCTTCTTTGGTGGATATAATCTTGGTGGTAAATAAACATGATCATAGGTATGCATCATAAGTAAAACTACGTTTGAAGAACAGGTTACAGATATCAATATATCTTTCACGGGTTGAACCTTCCAGGTCCACCCTATATGCCAAGTCACCAAACTTAGTCATATCATCTCTTTTCATATTACACCGTTTAACACATACGCACACACACTAGGTTTATGCGCAAACGACTGGACGTAGTTTAAGCAGCACCACCCAACTGTCCTTAACAGTGGACACGACTATTCGTATAGTTTTACACTCTGCAGAGGTAGTATGCTGGACCCACGAGATCCGGGAAACTTCCGTGTCATCCACGACTCGCGGTATATAACATGCCCGAGGTAATTACCCGATCAATGCCTTTCCCCTGACGATACTAGACAAAGAGATCCACTCGATTGGTCCCCAGCACACATGATGTACGTCTTACGAGCACCGACTCTGGAACACGTAAAAACGGCATAGTCGCCCTACCTGGAACGACCCCATCACGAGAGTGACCACACAGCACTCCCGCCCCTAGTAATTTGGCTCTTTGCTAGCACCAACTAGAGTAATCAGCACATCCCAGTCCCATAAGAGGTAACGTGGTCATACATGTAAGGTTGGAACGGTCGACACATCATAAATCTAATCCCATTTCCGAAACCATACACACACAAATACCAGGTGCACCACTTCACCAAAAGTGGCTACCTAACTCATCATCACCCTCGGGCATTACTGGAACCCGACAAGGTTTTCATAAACCTTTTATTTATACCAACAACATGCTCAGGTTAATATTACTCAAACTTTACTTGTCAACATGAGATTAGCATGACCCTCATAGGTGGTAAGTTCAATCTCAATGCATGTGCTCTAGAGGAGCCATCAGTAACATCACTTCAATGATTTACCGACACTTATGATCATATGCAACGAAAATATTTGGTACACTAGCATGCATCATAACATATGCTCATGCATGGTCAAAGGGATGCTTGCCCTGGTTTGCTAGGTATCCGGGGTCTTTGAGGTCTTCTGCTCCGACTCCTTCGTCACACGGGTTTTCTATCGTCGTATAAAGGTAATATAATAAGTAGCTCACTCTCAAACAGACCACAAAGTTATTTTAAAAATGTTGGTTATTTCTGATAAATCTTGGTTGTTATTTAAAAAATATTTGCTTCTGTTTCTAATGAAGGAATATTTTTAAAATCAACTTAACAGAAGGAAAACTATTCCAACTTAATCCTTTTTACTATTATAAAACAGAATAGTTGCCGCAAAAATTCAACCAATGGTTCTATTATATACAAAAAAATTTTAGAAGAATAAAAGTGGAAAAATTATATTTTTACACTGGTTAAATCTTTTTATAAAAACCATTGAAAATAAAGTTTTAAAATAAAAGGAAAAGGGCTACAACCCCTGGCCTGGCTTGGCCTCGGACTGGGCCGGCCCAAAGGCCAGCCAGCTAGCCTGCCCAGGCGCGCACGCCGTCAGGTTTGAACCTGACGCACAGGCGCCTGCGGTCAGCGATTGCGGTAAGCGAGGGACAGAGAGATGGGCCACTGACAGGTGGGGCACACCTGTCTGGGTAGTCTCCTACCTCTGGCCAGAGAAGAGGAGGAGCACGCCGGCGTGGCTACCGACGTCCTCGGGCCACAACGAAGACGGAAATGGGTCCGGCGCGTCGTTGCCTACCTAATGGTGGTCGAGACAACAGAGGAGAGGCTCAGGTTCACCGGCGACGAGGAAGCCGCGACGGAGGAGTTTCGGGCGAGGGGCATGGATTCGCTTGGGAAAGATGAGGGAAAGATCCCTGGTGTCACGAGGAGTGGTTTGGGGGTAGAGGGACACAGGAGCCGACGTGTAGCCGGAGATCGACCGAAGCTCCGAGGCGGAGTGGCCTCGGTCGATCTCGAGCACCGGGGCTCTACTGGCTTGCTGGGGTGTTTAGGGAGGTGCTAGAGGTTGCTGCGATGAGGTTTGAGTGGTGCTGGAGCGAGGGGGCTATATATAGGCCCATGACGGCGAGCCAACTCGGGAGCGCCGGTGATTCACTATGGCGTGCATGGGGGTGCAGGGAGGAGCTGGGGTCGAAACCACGGTTTCAGGATGTGGTTTTGGACTGCCAGAACCCACTTCAGGTAAGGGAGAGAGAGGGGAGACGAGCATCAGTGGTCGCACATCTTTGGCCGGTCCCGGTGTGCGCGCGCACGCGTCACACCAGCTATTAGCGCGGGAGAGGAGGTCCCGGATGGTCGCCTCATGCAGAGGGGTTGTCGGGGAAGAGGTTAGACACGTCGGGGGAGGCTGGAACCGGCCGAGAGTGTCGCCCCCACCTCGGTGTTCTCTGTAGCGCGCCCACAGCGTAGTTTTGGCATGCCACGACGTGCTGGCCCGCTCTGGGTGCCTTGGACGTGTCTAGCATGTCCTGGGCACTGGCTGGAATGTGGCTAGCCATTGAAGACTCGTGGGATCTTCGGCTGGTCAAGGGAGACAAGTCAAACAGGTGGTGTGAGCCTTGAGCTGAAGCTTAGAATGGGGATTTTGTCATTTCTACTTTGAACTAGAGAGGGGCGAGTTGACCGGGGCTGGGCATTGATACTGGCCACGTAATCTGAGAGTTTGGGGAAAAGGGTTGGGGTTTAGCTAAAGTTAGAGGGGTTTTTACCCATCTGTCAGAAAGTGCTCGACGGTGGTTTGCGGTGGTTGCACCCCCCATTGGTTCTGCAACTTAACAGGTTTGGGTTTCGTGCTAAAACATGGGATTTCACCAAGTTTGACCTCCATTGGACAAGTTTAGCTTTGTAAACTTGAAAACTTCACCAAATGACCAGATTTGTTCCTTCCAAAGAGAGTCTGGGCAAACTAAGTCCCACAAATCCCATTTTTTGTCTGGAACCCTCATTTGAGGTATTAGGCACTCCTGCAAAGTTTCATCTCCATTGGACAAACTTTGCTATGTAGAGTTGCTCTAACTTCAATCTGGACAGAAGGGGTTTTGAAGTTAATTGGTGTCCTTAATCTCCTTGAATCAATATGAAACTTTATACGGACACCAAATATTGCTTAGGGATACCACTATAATTTTCTAGGATTTTATTGAGAATATTTCCTTTGTAAATTTTCAAACGGTCAAAACAGACAGAAATGGTTTTCAGGGTCTGAGGATCGATGGCAAACCTCGGAATCAAGAAGCTCATCGTCAGAGGCGATTCACAACTTGTTGTCCGCCAAGTCAACAAGGATTATCATAGCCCATTGATGGAAGCCTATGTAGAAATATGGAAGAGTACTTTGATGGTCCGCAAGCAGAGCACATCCCACGTGTTGAGAATACCCTTGCCGACGACCTGTCAAAGTATGCTGCCCTCAAGTTACCAGTGGAACCAGGGACTTTTGTGCTTCGTATGACTCAACCATCCGTAGCACCATCAACAAGGCCTGACAAGAGAAGGAAGCTGAAATATGGCCAGTACTTTCCTGCAGAGGTGCCAGGAGCTGCCGACAAGAGTCTTACCGGCAAGGAAGTTGCTAGGGACAACATCGTACCTGCCGGGAAGCAGGAGACTCCGGCAGGACCTTCCATGGAGACAAATGCTCCCGCAGTAGAGGACACACCTTTCGTCCTTGCCGTCGAACCTCAGGCTCCAGCATGGGCGCAACTTATCGTCGAGTTCCTTTGAACAGGGGAACTTCCCGAAGAGCACGAAGAAGCGGAAAGAGTAGCCCGTCAGTCCAACATGTACCAGTTTGTGGATGACATCCTGTGCAGACGGCGACCCAACAGAGTGAAATTGAAGTGTATTCCCCGGGAAGATGGACTGAGGCTGTTGGCAGAGATATATGGAGGCATATGTGGCTCCGACGTAGGGTCAAGGGATCTTGTCGGCAAGGCATTCCGACGATGTTTCTTATGGCCAATAGCCCTCCAGGATGCAGCGGCGCTAGTAACCAAGTGTGAAGCGTGCCAGTTCCATTCTAAAAAGCGCATCAACCAGCTCAAGATCTTCAAACAATCCCTCTCTCCTGGCCATTTTTGGTCTGGGGGCTCGATATCCTCGGCCCTTTCCCTCTCGCTCTCCTAAGTTTACAAACTGGCCAGAAGTGGAGCCAATGAGGAAACTGACAGCACAATCAACCATCAAGTTCTATAA
Organism: Hordeum vulgare subsp. vulgare; assembly: GCF_904849725.1. NCBI lineage: Eukaryota > Viridiplantae > Streptophyta > Magnoliopsida > Poales > Poaceae > Hordeum > Hordeum vulgare. Next base: position 302,630,279 of record NC_058519.1, read on the forward strand.
ATGACAAGTTTGCCACTTCGGAGCTCCTAACAAGATCCTCACCGATAACGACACACAATTCACGAGCCACGTCTTCATGCAGTATGTCCAAAACCTTGGCAGCAGAATATGTTTTGCAGCAGTTTCTCATCCAAGGAGCAACAGCCAATCGGAAAGGGCAAACGATGTAGTTAGAAGCCTCAAGACAAGCACTTTCGACAAGCTGCATAAGTGCAGCAGACGTTGGATTGATGAGCTGTCGGCGGTTCTTTGGTCACTCAGAACGACACCAAATTGAGCCACCGGTCAGACACCCTTCTCCCTAGTCTATGGGCGGAGGTAGTTCTCCTCACGGAACTCACATACGGATCGCCTGATTTCTCGCCTATGATGAGCTTGTGCAAGAGCCGCTGCGGCAAGATGACGCCATGCTCCTTGAGGAAGATCATCTTCCGGCTGCTGTGTGAGCTCCTCACTACGAGCAAGCCATGTGTTGCTATCATAGCCGCAAGGTTCAATCCCAAAGCATTGAGGAAGGTGACCTTGCTCTTCGGTACGTTCAGTCGGCCAAAAATTCTAAAAGTTGATACCAAAGTGGGAATGCACTTATAGGGTAGTGCGAGTCATCACGCCTAGCGCAGTGCGCCTCGAGACCGAGGCTGGCATTCCGGTTAGCAACTCCTGGAATATAGAGCATCTTCGTAAGTTCTACCCATAAGGCGATGTTGCTGGGGGCCCTTGGCAACCGCCTTTTGTACGAGTCTTGCTGACACGTCATGTCATCCTTTGCACAAAGCCACGTGCATACCCTGTGCGTAGTTCAACAAATCTTAGCATCTCACATTTCTTGCCAATTTCCATGTCTGTTTATGCGCAAGTTTGTCGAAGTATTGTGTTATGCTCATTTTCTGGCAAGCACTAACGAACCGCGAAGGTTCCGAGCCTCCATTTCTCTTCTTTCTTTTTCTTAAAGGATAGAAGGTTCCCTCGCACGCAAGTTCGCCGGGGGAAGAAAGTGTGGGCACCAACAGGCGATGACTCGAGCAGTGACTGTTCAAATGGAAAGGTGTGCATGAGCAAAAGCTAAGTAGCAAATACTCAAAGGAAATTTTGGATAGTAGAGTTACTTTCCTTAGTTGATTTCAGCTTTTATATGGAAAACCTGTACGCGAAGGAACCTTATCACGGTCAGTTGTACCCTTGCTTTGCTTCGAGTCCGCTCAGCAGCTTAAGCGGCTGCGCTAATCGCACCAGGACGCCTTATCAAAAGTGACACCTCCAGCAAGCAGCCCTGAACCAGTTCCTTCGAGCGTTCACGGCAAGGCTTTATGCACCGGTAAGGTCAACTGAGCCAAGGTGTCTTACCGGCAGCGGAACCTCCATCAGGCTACTAAGGGCATGTACAATGGAGGCAACACCTTGGTGCTGCCCCAGCCATCCACATGGATAAACTGAAATGAAGCTACTAGTCTATGTCACAATCACCCAATGGAAGCTACTCCCTTTAATGACATGATCACACTTTTTCTTTTACAGCTACATTTCAACACATGCAACCTTCAGTATATTTAAACATTACCATCAACCTTTTGAATCAACAATATCAACAAGCTTACACACTGAAAGTCATAAAAAAAACTTGATCCCCAAACAAAAAAGCAACAATTTTGATATCCAAACGATATCAACAATTATGTTTTGACCATGATAGAGAACATCCCACAACAATAGAACATTCTTACCAGCAAATTTTTATATCCAAAATATATCAACAAGTATTTCTTGACCATGACACAAAAAATCTCACAATAATAGAACAATCTTAAGGTTTCCAAGCACAAGAGAAGATTTGTAAACACGCATATCATTTCTCGCACCTTCTTGTTTCTTTGCAAATAACTTGTCCTTCTCAGTTTGAGGCAACCGAATGGTTTTTACAAAAACAGCCCACTCCAGATATATTCCATGTGCAAGATAATATCTATTCTTGTATTGTTGCTCATTGACATAGTAGTCTACCCTAGGAGCATCCCCTTGCAATGTTTGAGTGAACAATGGTGATTGATTGAGCACATTGATGTCATTGTTGGATCCTGGAACACGAAAGAAGGCATGCCATATCCTGGAACACCAAACAATGTTTGAGTGAACAATTCTCTCTTCCTGTCAATATATGTCCTAGGGGCTGACCGACGCCTAGTACTAGGAGCTGCTAGTGCATCATGAATATTGGTAGCTATTTGTGCAGCAAAGTTGTTGAGAATATTCTGTTGTGCCAAGTAATCTTCTAGAGAGAACACTTCTGTCGGGTCAATGATGTCATCTTCGAACTCATCGGAACTCGATTGTGACATATTGCAAGTTGAGCTACAATTTAAATATCAAGTAGTAAGAATTATGCACACAACTACACGTGGAACTATAATCTTGGACATGGCCATTTTCTAAGTTATTAATTAGAATAGTAACAAGCATTCCACAAATAAAGAAAGCAAAATCCTAACATAACAGATACTTCAACATATACTTCTACTAACTAACTTCAACATATACTTCTACTAATAGATTTCCTGTTAGCAAGAGAGTATTTTGCCAACAGGCGTTCATGAAGTGTAGAAATAAAATCCTAACATGAAGTATATATCCTCGCCTATATATTTGCCTGAGATGCTAATCTTGCATAAGAGTGCGTGTTACTAGTTTGATTGATCCTGAATAAATAAATAAAAAACTATATGAACAGCTCGGGAGGCAGAGTGATTGGACTCGAGCTTAGTACTTGGAGCTGCTAGTGCAAAAAAAGTATATCAGCAAGTCTTGAAAATTTAAGTGAAAAAAACAAGCAAGTCTCACGCATATATATGAACAGCTCGGGAGGCAGAGTGATTGGACTCGACCTGCTCCCCCTCCCCGTGGGTTGGGTGGGCCAACTGACCAAGTTCTCACTATCCAAACAAAGCTGCAGTTCAAAATCTATGCCTGAACAGATTCAGTAAATTAATTTACCTGCGCCCCAAAATATATGTGACCAAATTCCTAGCCTTGTCAAAATATTCGCCTAAGATGCTAATCTTGCTTGACTAGACAGAACGTGAATTAGTTTGGTATTTGAATCACACATAACTATACTGCTTAACAATCACACATAACTATAAAGTGATAGAAATATCTGAATCTAGTAATATGCAGCAGCACCAACACCAGCAAAACGAGGCAGCAAATCACATACAAGAGAAATATCTGAATCTGAGTAATATGCAGCAGCACCAGCACCAGCAAAACGAGGCAGCAAATCACATACAAGCAGCAGCACCAGCAAAACGAGGCAACAAATCACAATAATAGACCAAATTCGTTTACTGAACCAGATTCAGTTGAGCAACGAACAGGAAGAAACAGAGGAAATCAGTACCTGCAGGACGACGCCGACGGCAGGCTGAGGACGAGGGTGAGGACGAGGACGGCAGGCTGAGGACGACGCCGACGGCAGGCTCAGGGCTCCTCTCGTTCGACGGCGGGCTGACGACGGCGGGCTCCTCTCGTTCAGATCAGATCTTCCCCCGATTCGCCCGATTGGCCCTCCCTTCCCCTGATTCGCGCCGCCTTGCCTTCTCCCGATTCGCGGCGCCTTGCCTTCTCCCGATTCGCGCCCTCCCTCGATTCCCGCGGTTTTTGCTGCTTGTTCCACACCGCGTCGCCCGAGCGAGGCGCCGGATCCACACCGCGTCGCCCGAGCGGCTGCCTGGTGCTTTTGTCAGGGAAGAACTCGGCTCTTCTGCAGGAGCCCGTTTTGTTCGGCAAGCAACAGGTTTGGAGGAGGTGGCATCAGACATGTAGACGTGGCAGATGAGGCATCGGTCCAGAGTGGAGCGGTGTACATGCTCTAAGGAGATGTTCCTCAGAGCGCTCATGATAGGACTGTGTGCACCAACAGATTTCCAACATAGCATAGGGTACGGCAATGGAAGAAGAATGGGACAATTAGTCCCTCCGGTGGTCCTCAATCCTCTTGACTTGGCCCACCCTGTCAACAATGGGCATGACCAGCGCCTCTAACGCCGAGAGATCTGCATTCTGCGGCAAGCGCTCGAACACATTGGAGAAGTTGATGCCGTGGTTCCTGTGCGCCACCTTGATGAGCACCTTGGGAAGGACAACCCAGCCAAGCTTGCAGGACTCGTCGGCCACGTAGGTTGCTTCGCGAGCGTGGAGCTACTCCAGAGCCTCGACCAAGCTGTCTAAGAACAAGGTTATCGTGGCGCTCTGGGTCATCCCGGCGTCAGAAGAAAACCGGAAACCGGGCAGGCGCATGGTAGACAGTTGCGCCGTAAGCCTTCCCGCAAGATCGGCGAGTCGTTCGGTCCAGGTTCGCATGTCCGCCACATAGTTACCATGGGCGGTGGCGGCATCCTCGAGCTTGGCCTTCTCGTCGTGGAGTTCCTTCATCATGACCTTGTCGCGATCCTTGCCGCTCTCGAGTCTTTTTCCAGGGTAGCCAGCTTCAGCTTCAGGTCGGCGAGGGAAGAGTTGGCATCAGCAAGCTAGGTGGTCTTGTCGTAGATGGCAGTCTGCATCTCCACCTGGCTGGGAAGGATTTTCTCCATCTCCGACCTGAGCATGGAGATCTCCTTACCAAAGCCTTCCATGTTCGCCTGCAACTAGGCCACCTTACTGGCAAGATTGTCCTTGGCGGCCTCTGCGGCAAAAGCGCCGTCGGTGGCAGCCCTCAGTTTGCCGGCATGGTCCATGGCTAGTGCCGAGAGGGCCTCTTGATGTCTTCCGCTACAACCCCTGGGTTCGCTGCGCAACGAGCCTCTCGACCTCCTCATCCTTCAGGCGAAGCTTGTCAGTGAGCGCCCTCTCGCGGGTAATGAGATCTTACTCCTGGGTGTCGAGCCCGACGCAAAGCTGCCTCACGCAGGCTTCCTCTTCGGCGGCCTCCATCGAGGCCTCCTCCTGCTCCTGCTCCACATCGGATCTCTTCAAGAGGAGCTCGTCCTGCTCCTCGCGCAACCGCACCCGGCTATCCTGCAGCTCTCGATAGGCCTCGGAAAATCAAGCCTGGGTCTCCTCGAAGCGCTTCTGGAAACTTGTCTCTGCTGTATCGACAACCGCCTGCCGGGTGTCCAACTTCTCCCTCCGGGCCAAGTAAATCTCCTGGAGCTGGCGAAAGTTGTCGCCCATGAGCTGGAGGAGCTTCTCTTCCTTTGATCTGCTACTGGCGGGTCCCAAGTCACCGATAAACTTCATCCCAGCAGCGGCGGTGATCTCACCATCCATGGCCTCCCCGTCGACCGGCTACCTAGCGCAGATCCTCCCTGGCATATTGATGAAGTGGTCCTGGCCAGCTTCAAGGTACCTAGGTGGAGAGGGAAGCTGGGGCGTTGGAGGGTGATCCTCCGCATCATCTCCCCCGGCAACCGAGGGATCGGTGGTTCGCATAGCGCCTGGCGCTGGTACGGCAGGAATGCCGTCAGTACAACCATTGGGTTCCTCGCCGTCCCTCCCCCAGTGTCCTCGGCGGCCTCTTCCTGTGCCGCCTTGGTGACCTCCTCTTGGGCAGCCTTGGCGGCCTCGCCGGAAGCGACCTTGTCGGCTTCAGCAGCAACACCATTGGCGAGGTCCTCGATGACGAAGTTGACATCCATGTCCTCCGTCAGAGGCGGATCTAAGGGCCAGAACAGGGAGAACAAGATGAGAAAAAGACGTCATTTCTAGAAGATAAAAAATGAAGAAATAATGAAGAAATAATGAAGAGAGATTAACGAACGCTCTCAAGCAAGTGGTTTACCCATAACCGGCTACCGGGAACTGGTCGCTTCCTCTGCGGCAACGTCACTTGCCAGAATGGTGCCGCCGGCTTCCGCGCCTGCCGGGTCATCCTCTGCGAATATGCTCTAGTCGACAGTAGCGCTTACCGGAGACCCATCCCTGGGCGGCATGGGTGATGGAGGCGACTCGTCAGGGGCGGCCTCCGGGTGTTCGTCTTGTCGCAGCTCCTCCCCTGTAGGCCGAGCAAGGTTAGTAGCGAATATAATGGTCCGAGCGCTCGCTAGTGGGAAATGGTTAGAGGACCCACGCTGGGGGCTGCGTTGAGCTCTTCGTGAAGGGCTGGGCTCCGAGCTGGTGAAGCGCCCCCACCCCCGGCGCTCCTCAGGTGCTTGTCGGGGGCTCATCACTTGTCGAGGCCTTCTCTCTTCGAAAATTTTCGCACCAAAGATTACGGATCCCTGCAGAGACAAGACGGAACCAGATTAACAGATCAAACCAAATCAATGAAGCAGAAACTGACGGATACAACAAGATGCCTTACTCTTCCTCCTCCTCCGAGTCAAATATAGAAAGGTCGAAGTCGACCTCGGCCGAACCACTCGCGGGAGGAGGCGGAGGGACACTCCTGTGGCATTTGGCTAGGCACGAGCGGAAGGCTGCTGGACCAGGATGCCGAAGGATGCGTTGCGAAGAACCCACTTCCTGTTGGTTGTCGTGGGCTTCTCAGGCAGCTCCTCATTGGCTGATTCATCTTCAGGCAGGTCCAAGGTGGCAGCACTTCTATGCTCCCCAGCAGAGGGCCCCTCAGCGGCCACACTGCTGTGCTCCCTGGCAACTTCTTCCAGTCCGGCAAGCGTTTCCTCCGGCTCGTCCCATCTTCGCTGAAATCCCCCACGAAGCCGACCTCCAAATTACCGTTCAGCCCAAGGCACAGTCTCATGATATCCGCCACGTTTTTGTATTCCCAGGCCGACCTCCCCTTGCTCTTCAGAGGGGCTATACACCGGCGAAGGAAATCCATAGCCACCATATCGATCGTGAGCCCCACGGCCCTGAGGTGCAAGATCCTGGTGATGGCGATCGAGTACTTATCGTCGGTCGGATCGAGGTAACTATAGCTCTTGTGCATGATATAGTGGTGGACCGGGGCTTGCAGAAAGCATGGGGATCATCTTCCACAAGCTAGCACCACCTCCCACGCAACTCCTCCCACTTCTTGCGGTAGTTCCCATCTACTTACGCCTCCTTGGTCCTAGGGATCCAGGCAAGGAAACCTGAGAGGGCTTCCCCCTTTTAATGCGGGGCTTGAAGTAGTGGCGGAAGAGGGCAACGTTGGGGGTGACCACGACAAAATTCTGGCAAAGATGCGCGAACACAGCCATACAAGTGACCGCATTCGGCGTGAAATCCAAGAGCCGGAGGTTGTAGGAGCACATGACCTCCACGAAGAAATCGGAATAGGGAGGACAAAGGCCGTAATAAAAGTAATCCGCGAAAAAGGATAACCTTTTGGCCCAGCGCGGACTGATCTTGGTCTCACGCGGGTCTTGCGATGCGCCTTTGTCTCTCTCGCCAACAGGAGGAGGTACCGAACCTTCAGGGTATCCGCATCCAGCCCCAGGGGGAAGACAACTAGCTTCTTGCGCATCTTCTCCATCTCGTCGTCCGTGACAATCTCTTCCCCCCTGCTTAGCTTTGGCACCATGGAAGCAGGGTGGGGAGGGGGTAATAGGGCTGGAAGGGGGCGTATGATGAAAGGCGGCAGGAAGGTGGATGAGCTCCGCTTCGCACTCGAAGGAGGAGAGTGATGATAGCTCTGAGATCGGGCAAGAATAGAAGTTAATAGCTCGCAGCCTTGGTAGTTTCCCCTTCTTGAGGGGGACGTAGGGCTGCCCCGACACAAGCCCGAGACTGCCCCTGCATGCGCACGGGCGTTTCGGCCACTCCGCCCACAACCCCCACGTCGCTCTTTCGACGCGTGATGTGGGGATAAAGGGGCGCGGTAACGGTAAAATCGCCGCCCGTAGATCTCAAATGCGACTGCCCCTGCACTGTTTGGGCCTAGCCCAACAACATCGCACACTCGGTATGGCAAAGCCCGGGGGCTCCTGTCAGTGCACCAAAGTTTGGGCCTTTGATGCCCCTTTACGTACTGTTAAACGGGCAGTTAGAGACACATCTACGGCAGGGCTTGCCAGAGTCCGTGGGAGACTAGCGCGAAGACTTCAAAGGCCACGAGCCCAGAAGACCGACGACATAGCCCCCGACAAGATTCTTGCCAAGGGACGCCAGCGAAGCCTCGGCAAGGCCGTTGCTAGGAGAGTAGCAGCACCCCAGTGCGGCTCGTCCCCCGCAAGATCCCGGCTCGCCCCTGTGCTAGCGCAGCGGCCAGCTGCCCCCCGCCACTTGATACATCATGGTTCGCACGAGCGTGTCTAGCGGTATCTGGGGTAAATAGTGCCGAAGGGACATGCCCTTGTCCCATCTCTGGGACACCTGATGAAGCATTAAATGCGCCAGGTTAGATGACAGAAACACTGTATTTAGCTGTACATCTCGTAGGTGCACTCTTTCGTTGTGCACCCTGTGAGAACCCTGTGCTCTCAATATTGATGACCCCTTAGACCTATAAAAAGAGGCCCTGGGCATGCACGCGGGGAGGAGGTTAGCTAGTCAGTTAACTGAGACCTACCTAGCAATTTGTGTACCATAATCGAATACACACAAAGCAGGAGTAGGGTATTACGCCTCATTAGCGTCCCGAACCTCGGTAAATCGTCCCCATTGTGCCGGCCGTTTGGTCTGCTCTTGGTGCATCATTCTCCCCACGAACCACAAGGGATCTTCTAGCTCCCATAGGTGCTCGCGTCTCCCCACTACACCGGGGTTGTTGATTAATTATCCACAGGTAAATTACTCCCAATGCAGGTTTATTAGTTATTAGGCAAATGTAGTCCCAATATTGAGCCTTGCCAGAAAAGTGTTTTCACAAAACGAATAGTCAAGGGATCCCCATAACAACCCCAAGCATGTTATGGGCGCTTAGTATGGAACATAACACAGGTAAAAGGAGACTAGGGTGACAATGGTAGACAAAATCACCGAGCATAAGTCCAAGCCTTACAGCTTTTACCAGGTATATATATGTATCAAATTAAATAGCAAGAATATTGTGATATCCAAAAGATATCCATGTTATCATATGGAACAAACTGCACCTCGCAACTAGGAGTGTGATAAAAGGGGCAGAGACAGTGGTTGGAAGCAAGACATATAGATTGAAACTAGACGACTAGCACAACGATTATCACAGTGGTATCTAGAAATGATCATCTTGCGTGACATCCAGATTGGTAGAAAAACGATTCCGTGAAGTAGACGAACGGGCATGGTCGAACGAATCCTGACACTTCAGTAAGGTTTTGTAACTCTAGAGAGGAAAAGAAAAACCAAGAAAACAAACAAACAACCACAACATAGTGTAAACAACCACAACATATCCATGACATGATGCACAATCAACTATGTTGCATGTCCGGTTAAAATAGACATGGCACGGGGAAATGCAACCAAAACCACTACATATTAACTGAAGCTCAATATGCAACAAGATGCATATTGACGAAACTCCATGTTTGAATCATTTAGTTCACTCTCATTTTTTAACACAGAAAGTTTAAATGTTTTTAAGCATGGAAAAAGGTAAATCATAAAAAACTATATCATCTTAGCACTTTAAATGAGGTCGGAAGCAACTTATGAATTTGGAAGATATGCACTAAACAAAATTTTGTATTTTTTAAATAGGAAAACTAAAGTGCAATGTTATTCTACATGTTTTCTAAGAAGTTCACATACAAGATTCATTTAATTCGGAGCAACAGTTATTTGGATATGCAACAAACCATCCTCGCATGGCATTTATGGAAATTTGTCCAAACAACCTTTTAATTTTTTTATCATGGATGAAAGTTGGATAAAGGGAAACTATATAAAAGTTTAAGCAAGTTTAATGTAGAGTTCATTTTAAACCGGTGCGTGGTTTAATTTATAAGAATTTTACCTAATGCAATAATAGCCCAAAAACATGTACAATTCTTTCCAAGTAAAACAGAACTACTTGAGAACATGTGCAAAAGACTCGGCTGGCTATGGTCTATGACCAGTGGGGGCATTGGATGGTCAACCACGTCAAGAGTGGAAATATCAACACGCGCTGGGACCATTATGTTAGTGCGACTTTGAAGTAAATGGAGAAGCAAATAATATGTGAAGAGTAATATTTGATCCACGGTGTCATGGGGGTGATGGATCATTGCTTGCCACTTAGCTACTAGTGTGTTCGTGCCTAAGTTCATGCCTGCTTTTGTTGCATGTTGCTTGCCACGTCAAGATTGGTCGTACATAAGCTATACATCCAAGGGAAGAAGGAGAAAAATTAGAACAGAGAAAAACAGTGGCGTGGCTCAGTGTGTGAATGTGGGTGTCACTACGGGAGGACGTTCCTAAGGCGACACTGCAATCAGAGAACCTTCCACGAAACTGTGTGCAATGCATCAATCACAAACGTTGCTGTAAAAACCGTCAAAAAGATGCAACATGTTTGCTATGGCAGAGACATCAAACACGATTCAGATTAGAGTTCGGTGTGCGATGCATGGCATACGGTTCACTCCAATGAACTTTTTGCGATGAGGCAGAACTACAGAAATGGGCAGCGAGATGAAGGTGTGGCCGATATAACGCATACATTTCACTCCTATGGACTATTAGTGATTAGGAAACACAACAGAAATAGTCAGCTACATTAAAGGTGCGTGGGATATATGGCATTTAGTTCACTCGGATAAACTGTTTGCGTTGAGCTAAGAAAACATAAATGGTTCAACTTAACAAGATGTGTGTCATCCGCGGCAAACAGATCTCTAATCAAAAATGTGTGCGAAGACCGATAATAACACACAGGATTTGCTGCTAATAAGCTCTGTGTGTTGTGGTAAAACGTCTCGTCGTATAGAATTGTCAGAGATTGATGGATTCATCATGGACGATTTACCTAGTATGTTTCATGTGCAATTTGATTGCATAGAGAATAACAACATCAATACTAATAAAGAAATGATTGCACAACGAGATTAAACATCATTTTACAAAGGTGGCTAGTACACACATGACATTTTCAAACGCCAAAATAAACTATTACTTTCATAATTTCCTAGGATAAACGATTATATGATCATCATCTACTTCTTCTTGTGACGCTTACCGCTACTTCTCTACTAGGATAAACTTAACAATATCCTTTACTATGAATAGTGTGCTCTGTTGGGCACACAAGTATATGGATCATAGCCTTGGGTGAGCAATGTGTCTGCTCACGTCATACTAGATCGATGTTCCTTCTATGCAAAGTTTCCATTAATTGATGGCGTTTTGTTCACCGGCTTCCCGACGCCACCCAGCAATATTGCACAGAAAAGTAGGCAGCATGCGACGCATCGATGCAATTAGCGCAGCCTGTACCACAACCACTTTTGCATGCTATTCCACCAAGCGCCTCCTCTACCATCAACCTCCTCAACGAGGAAAACGAGAAGCCCCACGACCCGTCGAGGCCGAGGCACTCCCTAGTAATGTGATGGACGATGTTGTGTTGCGCGTCATCGCCAGGGTTGAGAAGACCATTCGCACACGGTGCTTCGGCACCAGGGATCAAGATAGGGATATGAGCGTCGAGAGGCTACAGTCTACCGCACAACATGATCGATGGTGTGACGCAGAGAAAGCTACGCACGTCTGTCCCAATAGGGTGTGGCTTGCCGCATAGGGAGACGGTTGTAGCTTCGTAGAGCGAGAGGCGCGGACCACCACACAACAAGAGTGGATCCATTAATTCTTGCCTGTTGTCGACAAGGCGTCACACCAGGAGTGGGTCGAGGCCGTCTATGCCGTACTTGCACCCGAGGATGGTCGTGTCATACTTGCACTGGACGACTGCCGTGTTGTACTTGCACTGGACGCTCGCCATGTCATTCGCATGGCTCGCGCCCTTTGCCTTGTCCGTGGCTCGCTCAATGTCGATGCGCTGGTCGCTAGGCTTGACCGCCTCCTTGGCCCAAGTGTCCACCTAGGCCGAGTAGAGGAACATGGCCGTCACATCCTCGAGCTTGTGATCTTAGATGAAATAACCAACTTGGAGCTCGAGATTGCAATCCATATGTATGGCGAGCGTGTCGACTGCTCGGACGAACGTCTGCACGAGTTCAGATAGATCCAAGAGCTACCATATGCAAGGGCTGCTGGTCGTGGAGGTCTTATATTTTGTGGGGTAATTTTGATGTGGACAGCTATGTATTCACAACAATCTTTATATTTCTTTTTTCAGTCTGTGTAGTATGTTTTGCATTTTTATATGTTTTGTTTCAATGTGTGTGTATATGCTTTCCATTCTATATATGTCAATGATAACAGCTAGATACAAATTAGTTTATGAAAAAAGATAGAAAAATGGAATTCACAATACATATTAATTCTTTATTAGTTCATCATAGAATATATATAATATCATCACTTATACATGATGATACCTAACTACTATGTAGAATGCATAAAATTGAAAACGAACAGTACTAAAGCTAATAATCCCTCTTGGGGCAGTCTTCTGGTAGCCCCTCGCTAATAGATCTCACATGTGCAGTATATTCCCAGCATGGAGGCAGTAATATGCCTCCTCTGCCTAGCAGCTCTTGGAGTACCGATCTGCCTCTTGTTGGCAGACGAGCATGAACGATCTTGCCATTTTTTGGGCGCCGACAGGAGCTCCTCGTCGGTGGCACGCTGGAGCTTATCATCCCACCTCTACGCGGCAATGAGGTGTCTTGTGCCTCTGACCTTCCTAGTGAAGTAGCCGTCTACGTACACCTTCTCTGCACGACTACATGCCCGCCCGCAGAGCTCCACCACATCCATTTTCCACACGGCCTCGCGGGTTTCACATGCCACCTGCCACCTAGCTTTCTCGTCTGCCATCTCCTTCTTGAATGCCACATGCATGGCTTTCTCCGCCGGCGGTAGCGACTTCCGCAGACAAAGATCGTACTAGACCAAAAACCACTCCAATGTGGAGGGGTCCGGCGCAACCTTGTATGGCGACCCGTAGGGGTTCTCCTCGTCGCTGCTCTTTGACAGAACGTCCTCGAGGGGCGGCACCTACTCGTCGGTGCATGGCCAAATCGGCAAGGACATGGAATTGATTTGAGATAGATAGATAGATAGATAGAGAGAGAGAGAGATAGAGCGAGAGAGGGGAGGATGTAGATGAGAATGCAGGTTGTACGACGTGAGCAAGGTAGTATTAATTGGCAGCCGGGATCTAGATCGGCGGGAACAGTGCACACGCCGGTCATCGGAATTTATGAGTACTATAGTTTGAATGGCACACGATTCCAATAGAAAAAGTTCTGTGCGAACATAATACCTCACGGTTTCCAATATAGAACCACGTCTCATTAATAACCCGCGTTAGTCACCTTCAAAACCTCAAAGGCGACATGGAGTGTCGATCATGTGGGGCCTGGTTGTCTTGCCACATATTTACATTTTCTTTCCTCATATAAGGCACGAATGCTTATTTTGTGTTAGCATGGAACTTCATGCATCTATCCAAGTGTGGGGACCATAACTTGTAGGTCGAGGTCGCCGAATGTACGTGCTCAATGATCCCAGAGATCAATACTCACCAAACACATAATAACTAGATAACAAGAGTCTTACAACCATACATATCGTCTGATACAAATAAGGACCATTGAGGTCAAGTCTTACACAGAGAGGGCCTTGAAGACCAACAGACCAAACTCATATAACAGAGGAAATCTTGGTTGAAAGTGTGAACCCATGCCATCAGCCTTAACCTACACGCATTCTGACTGGGAAGCATCCTAGATCGTTGGAATGTCACCAATGGACTCTTCACCATCTCTTGTTCTCTTTTACCTTGTCAATGAAATAACCAGTGGGAAGCCAATGATTACTTTGAATGTAGTCGCAAGAAACCCATGTTTGGAACAAGGCAATAACAAGGTATGACATAACACTAGTATGTTGTTTTCCGAAAAGAAGATTTTTCCCTGGTGCAATAACATGATCAAATTCTCGTGCGACATGCATCACAAGGCATAGAGGTAACCTAGTGAACAGGTTACATATGTCAATATCAACTGTGGGTCGAACATCCCATGTCGACCCATCATGCCAAGTCACCTGACTTAGTTCAAACATCATCTTTCCCATGTCCCATATTACCCCACGCACACACACTTCGCTTATGCGGAAATCACTACACATAGTTTATGTAGGATTACCCAACTATCATTGACCATGGACACGGCTATTCCAATAGTTTTACACTCTGCAAAGGTTGCGCGTTGTACCCACGAGACTTGGTGAACTTCCAGGCCATCCACGACTTTCGGTATATAACATACCCGAGGTAAGCACCTGAACAATGGTTTTCCCATGGCGACACTAAACGAAGAGTCCATTCGTTTGGTACACGGCCCACATGATGTACATCCTTTGAGGGTCGCTCTAGATTGTATCGTCCATGTAGGAACCAACGGTGTGCCCGGAACCTATAAATAGAGCATAGTCAACCTTCTTGGCATGACCTCATCCCGATAGTGACCCGATCTGCTCCGGTGCTTACCCCTGGTAGCACTGGCCTCCTTCATCCTGCCAAGCCATCCTCGGGTGCAGGGGGATGCACCACCCCCATTACCAAACCCTACGGACATGGAGGGCCACCGGAACAACGCCAGCGGTGGCAAGCGGGTGGTGGCGACGGCAACCTCGAGAGGGCGGCATAACCAGGGGAAGAGGAGATGGGGCCGAGGGGGAGGAGCAACATGACCCTAGGGGTCTCCAGCATGAACTATATGGGGAAGGGAGCAACCGCGTCCTCCGATTTGAGCTGTGGCCGAGAGAGAAGCTGCGGGCATGGGGATGGATGCAGGGCTCGGGAGAGAGAATGGGGAGGCCTCAGAGGACATTAGGAGGGAGGGAGAGTGAAGAGAGAGTAGAAGGGATTTGGGGGAGGCCTCAAATGGAGGGGCGGCCGAGGGGAGTTCTGACAAGCCTTGGGTGATCTAGGCACAGCGGACGCGCGGCCGGAGTAGTTTTGGAGCCTAGCTCGCGTCGTGGAGGGGGTCAATTGTGGAAAGAGGAATGCCCTGCCACGTTGGGACATGGTGCCACAGCTGGACATGAGCTGCAGGAAGAGGACAAGGTGTGGAGTACCTTTTCTGCATGTGAGGGAGGTGGTCACCATGTGCATTCATGGTGACAGTGATATTTTGGTGAGTCAAAGCTGTCTCTCATGCAAGGCATGTGTGAGGAGTGTGACTGGGGAGTTTGGGCTCATATGGTGTAATGAAGGTGGGGCTTCCTCTATGATTAAGTTTGCAACAACAAACTTTACGCTAGCGCAAAGTGTATTTACTGGAAGGCTTTTGAAATGAAACCTTGTCTAGTAGTCATAGGCATGGAGGGACTACAAGACTGCCAAGTTTCATGTCAAGGAGAGGAGTGTTCCTAGCACTTCCAGTTCAAGACCACATTTCTGCCAAAATCAAGTTTTAGAAGGGTTCCTCATATTTCCCACATGAGCATGCCATATCTTTGCTTGAAATAGTGCGTTGGCATAGTAGAGATGCTTTGGAAGGATGTGGGGGCATTGGCTTGAACATAATTATTGGGAGAGAGTAAAAGAGGGGCTGCCATGGTAGAAAGGAGACCAACACACCATACTCATATAATAGAGGAAATCTTGGTTGAAAGTGTGAACCCATGCCATCAGCCTTAACCTACACACATTCTGACTGGGATGTGTCCTAGCTCATAGGAACGTCACCAAGGTACTCTTCACCATCTCCCGTTCTCTTTTACCTAGTCAATGAAATAACAAGTGTCAAGCCAATGAATACTTTGAATGTACTCGCAAGCTACCCATGTTTGAAACAAGGAAATAACAAAGTATGACATAACACTGGTATGTTGTTTTGTGGAAAGCAGATTTTTCCCTAGTGCAATAACATGATCAAATTCTCGTGCGGCGTGCATCACAAGGCATAGCGGTAACCTAGTGAACATGTTAGAGATGTCAGTATCAACTGCGGGTCAAACATCCCATGTCCAACCATCATGCCAAGTCAAATGACATAGCTTAAACATCATCTTTCCCATGTCTCCATCTTTTACTTATATAACCCCACATACACACACTTGGTTTTATGTGGAAATGACGAGATGTAGTTTAAGCAGGATTACCCAATTATCCTTAACCATGGACACGGCTATTCAAATAGTTTTATACTCCGCACAGGTTGCATGATGTACCCACGTGACCATGGAACTTCCGTGTCATCCACGACTTGCGGTACATAACATACCCGATGTAAGCACCCGAAGAATTATTTTCCCATGGCGACAATAAACAAAGAGTCCACTCGTTTGGTACAAGCTCACATGATGTACATCCTTTGAGCCTTGCTCTAGATCGTATCATCCATGCAGGGACCAACGGTCTGCCCGGAACCTGTAAAAACAGCATAGTCATCCTTTCTGGCACGACCCCGTCCCTAGAGTGACCACTTCACTCCCATCATTAGTAATGCAGACTCTCTTCTAGCATCGACCAAAGTAATCATGAAAGCCCTGTGATATAAGGGGTATCGTGGTCGCACACGTAAGGTTGGGACGGTCAACACGTCATAAATGAAATTCCATTTCTGAAACCACACACACACAGAACCTTCTTGGTACACCACTTTTTTACTAAGTGGTCATCCATCTCAACACCATCACCCTCGGCCATTAGTGGCACCCGATGGGGTTTTATCAAAGGCTTTCTATCACACCCTTCATCATCATCATGCATATACCCAGACCCTTCTTGCATAGCAACTACTAACAACTATCAACATCCTATATGCATAACCCACATAGATGGTAGGGTCATGCCCAAATACAAGTTCCAATGAGGTGTTCTTCGGGGACAACCCGACAAAAATGGGGTCTCCAATCCAACAGGTATATATGCATAAGTAAGGTATCATATGACATGCAAGTAAAAGTTTCTTAGGCAAGGTCAAACGGCTGCTTGCCTTGCTTAAATAGGTCTCTGGGGTCTTTGAGCTCTTCCGATCCAACTCCGAGTACTTTTTTATTTCTCCAACTATCGTCGTAAAAAACAACAACAAGACACACAACAAGCAGAAACACCAAGGTGCTTTACAAATAGGAGTTTTATTACTCCTGGGCATCTCTGTTCATAAGAAAAATGCCTAAAGTTGTTCTAAGGGATTAGGATCAACAAAGATTTTTGAATGGTGGAAATGGAGGCATCACCGGCCCCACTATTAGTCTACAAAAAAATTCTGCTAAAAATGAGTGGAGGCACTCATTTAATAGGGCATTATTTAGAAATATTTAGGAAGTGGTTTCACTCGATTTGTAGTTGGTATGATTTTCCTATGCTTTTTCTAACATGGAATAAATAGAAATAGGTGCTATTTATTTGATGCAACAGAAATATGGCTAAAAAAAATGTGGACTACGGCTAGAAAAGTAGAGCATGATTTCATAAGTCTCTGGAAATTGGAATAACTCCATTTGGAGTTGATTTGAGTGCCCCAAGAATTTTACAAATGTGGAGTTTTAATAAATAAGATTCAAGTTTGCATTAGATTTCTACAAAAAATATATTTGGAAAAATGTTCAAAGCACATATTTGACACGCAAGTATTTTAGGGTTTTGTAGAAATTTGAATCAACATTTTTGGAGTACATATGAATTTATTGTGGATTTTGCAAGAACCACCGAAATAGAAAGTGGAAACAGATTCTACCTAGTGGGCTATAATGTGTCGAGGCGCTGGAGAGGAAGGCGGGCCGTTCGAGTGGCTCGTCCTGTCCATCGAAGGGGCCACGCCGCAGGCATGCTGTGTCAATTGCGCCTCCTGCAGGGAGAGATGAAGAGCGCCTGGGGCGCTTCCACTAAATGGGTCTGGCCCAACCTGTTGGGTCGCCGACAGGTGGGACCCTCTTGCAGGGTCTTCTTCCTCCTCCAGCTCATGCATAGGAGGAGCAAGGGAGGCGGACATGACATGCTTCGGCACTTACCCTCTAGCGCTGCGTATCCATCCTTGGGCGCAGGGGGATGCGACTCCCCCATTCGCGCATCGTATGGATGTCGAGGGCCACCGGAACAACACCAGTGGCGGCAAGCGGGTGGGGGCGATGGCGAACCTGGACAAGGTGGCGTAGCTAGGGGAAGAGGAGATGGGGCACTTCCACTTAACGGGGTGGCCCGACCTGTTGCACGGAGAGACACGACACGCTTTGGGCGCTTCCATTTAAAGGGGTGGGCCCGACATGTTGGGTCGCCGACAGGTGGGCCCCGCCTACAGGGTCTTCTTCCTCCTCCCGCTCGAGCAGAGGAGGAGCAGGCGAGGCTGACCCTAACTTCTCCGGCGCTTACCCCTGGTGGCACTGGCCTACTCCGGCTCTATCGAGCCATCCTCGCGTCCAGGGGAGGCACCCACATTCCCGCACCCTACGATCGTCGAGAGACACCGGAACAACGCCAGCGACGGCAAGCGAGTGGCAACGACGGTGAACCTGTACATGATGGGACAACTAGGGGAAGCGGAGATGGGGCCGAGGGGGAGGAGCGACACCACCCTAGGGGGCTCTGGCATGGACTAGAGGGGGAAGGGAGCAACTGCGGCCTCAGATTTGAGCTGCGGCCGCTGGAGAAGCTACATGCATGGGGATGGACGCAGGGCTGGGGAAAGAGAATGGGGAGGCCTAGAAGGCCATTAGGAGGGAGTGATAGTTAAGAGAGAGCAGCATGTACATGGGGGAGGCCTCAAATGGAGGGGAGGCCGAGGGGAGCTCGAACGCGCATCAGGTGCTCTCGGCACGATGAGCACGCGTCTTGAGTAGTTTTGGAGCATAGCTGGCGTCATGGAGGGGGTGAAATGTGGAAAGAGGAATGCCCTCGCAACCTAGGTCATGCTGCCACAACCGGACACGAACTCCAGGAAGAGGACAAGGTGCAGAGCACCATTTCTCCATGCCAAGGAGGTGGTCACCATGTGCAATCATGCCCACAACGACATTTTGGTCAGTCAAAATTGTCTGCCATGCAAGGCATGCGTGTCGGTGTGTGACTGAGGAGTTTAGCCTCCTATGGGGTAATGCAGGTGGGGCTTCCTCTCTGATTAAGTTTGCAACAACAAACTTTAGGCTAGCACAAAGTGTATTTACTAGGCGGCTTTTGAAATGAAACCTTCTCTAGTAGTCATAGGCATGGAGGGACTACAAGACTGTCAAGTTTCAGGTTAAGGAGGGGAGTGTAGCTAGCATTTCCAGTTCAAGGCCACATTTCTTCCAAAATCAAGTTTCAGAAGAGATGCTCATATTTCGCACATGAGCAAGGCTGGAAATAGTGATTGGCATACTAGAGATGCTTTGGCGGGATGTGGGGGCATTGGCTTAAACATGATTATTGGGAGAGAGTAAAATCGGGATGCCATGGTAGAATAGAGAGGCAACGAGAGGGAGTCACGCTCCAATAATTGACCAGGGGCCATGGCAAAGTTATTGGAGGTGATAGAGGGATAGAAAAGTTGTGGTAAATCTTTAGCTCAAGGGTATTAGTAAAAGGGTCAAGGAAGCAAGTTTGGTAAGGGAGTAGAAGGTGTTTGATGGGTGTTATGGCTAGCAAATATATTACAATTGCTATGAAACTTAAGAGGATCACATGTTAGGTCAAAATGAGCTTTTACACCAAATTGGATATTTGGTGGAGAAAGTTTCAATGTAGACTTACAAAAGCCAAGAAATGGGCAGAAATGGCCTTCTACAAATAAAACCTTGCAAATAAATTCCCACTAATGCACCACTTGGTGTGGTGGCATTATTTGAGTATTAAGGCATGTCCTAAAAGTTTGCGATCAATTATAGGAACTTCACCATGTAAGGTTCCCCAATTCTAGAAATAAGTAGGGAAGGTTTTGAGGGGTTTAGAAAAAGTTCATCTATTCTCCTTGATGCATCACTTGGTGTGCATGCATTATTGGAGTATTAAAACATGTCCACAAAATGCGAGCACAAGTGGAGACACTGGGCAATGTAGAGTTGGTCAAATTTAGATGTGCACGGATAGCGTTCTGGAATATTTATCTGATTCAAATCAACTTGGATTGAGATGAAACTGGACAAGTACATCACATATATCATGTGTGACATGCTAGAATTTTATTGGAATTTATTGAGAACATTTCTTACGGAATTATTCCAAAAGCTTGAAATAGCACAAAGGGTTCGAAGGGGATTTGTCCAATAGTTTGAACAAGACCATGTGTCGAAACTCTTATATATGGAATATATATGTCCATAGAGTTTCCCTAAAGTTTGTCAAATATTTGTAAAGCAAGAAAAATCATCTTTCTTTGTAAAAGGTCATTTCTGGTCTCAGAAAAAGGTATTTAATTAAAATAGGAAAATAAATTTTAAAATAATATTTCTCTGATTTTGGGATTTTTTTCTAATAGTATTTAAATAAAATATTTGGGGCAAAACATCTTCCCTAATTTGAGGACTTGTAGTACAAATCCCAACTCATAGATTTTTGAAAGCTGAAATTAAATAAAATCTTTTTGGTCAAAATAATATTTGGTAAATATATTTTTTGTCCCAATACATATGGTATGGTCATTGGACAAAGGTTTGGTACAAGAAGACTTATAATGCAAGCGAACAAGCAACCAAGCAACAATCACATCAAGCATCACAAGGACTCATAAAAAAATTAATTGGTCCTAATTTTTGAGTTATGCTAGTTTAGCTAGGAGAGTTAAAACACATGATGTGACACTAACCCGGGACACCAATATGTTTGAAACTATCGTTTGAATGAGATAATAGCAAGCTATCGTTTGTTCGTCATCAAACATGCATTGTTCCTTCTTGGAACTACGAGCCTTCTAATGAGTTGCTCTGGTTTGTGAGGGGTGTGTATACAAACTGATATGGAGCATCTCACGGACATCACGATAGAAAAAGTTCCTTTGACAAGTGACACATGCTACTTCTACTACAAACATACAAAGGTGAATCATCTCCTTTACACGTGCTCACTTGACCCCTTCGAGGATGGTATACTACTTGACACTTCTCTTGTGTCAATACATAGGTATTGCCGGAGCTTCATGAAGGACGAGGAGGAGTGCTAGCACCTACCTACGACTACGCCATCCGTGAGGGAAGCTTGGAAGAGAAGGAAGAAGAATCAAGGATAGCTTCTGGAAGGCCCAGATCTTCCGGCCACCGGCGACCAGAGAAGCTCCACGGTGCACAAACTCTGTGGATAGCCCAGACCTTCCGACCTTCTGAAACATCCGACCGCAGCGCACCAAAAGTGCGCCAACTCCTGGGAAACACCGAAACGTGCCTGGATCTAAACCAGAACTTTCGGCACCGAGAACTTTCAGCCTGCGTGTGTGCAACCACTCGGGCCCGAGGCCCATGTACCCCAGTATCCCTCCTATCTCACTCTAGACTATAAATACTTGTCTCCCACCTCAGTTTTAGGGTCAGCCATGTATTCAAAATTAATTGTTGAGCTTAGCTCCATCTACTAAATCCTCCCATGGAGATGGCAAGGTGTGGGGAACCCAACTTGTAAGTCGTGATCACTGAATGCACGTGTACCGTGATCCCAAAGATTAATGCTCAATAAACACATAGAAGCTGAATAACAAGAGTATTACATCCATACATACTGTCTGATACAAATAAGGGCCATTAAGGCCAAGTATTACATAGATAGGGCCTCAAAGGCCGACACACCAAACATACCTAACATCGGAAATCTTGAATTCAAGCGTGAACCCACGCCATGTGCATTAACCTACATGCATTCTGACTAGCAAGCATCCTAGTTCGCATGTTTTTCGCTCACAAAGTATTCTCCCAATTTGCTTATCTTCCATGCTTGGCCAATTAAATAACTAGTAGCAAGCCAATGAGTACTTTGAATGTACTCGCAAGTAAACAATGATATGGAACAAGGCAATAATGAAATATGATATAACACTAATAGGAAATTTTTGCGGAAAGCAAGTTTATCCCTGATGCAATAACATGATCAACTTCTCATGCGGCATGTATCATATGGTAAGTGGTAGCCATGCGAATAAGTTACAGATATCAACATGAATAGAGTGCTGAACAACCCATGTTCACCCATCATGCCAATTCATCTAACATAGCCTAGGTACCATATTACTCACATACCACCCTTTCTCACACACACACTGTATTTGGCAAAGATGGACGTAGCCTAAGAGTGGTCATCCAACTGTCCTTGACCATGGACACAACTATTCAAATAGTTTTA
This sequence comes from Hordeum vulgare subsp. vulgare, assembly GCF_904849725.1. Lineage (NCBI taxonomy): Eukaryota > Viridiplantae > Streptophyta > Magnoliopsida > Poales > Poaceae > Hordeum > Hordeum vulgare. Next base: position 302,652,495 of record NC_058519.1, read on the forward strand.
CACTCTGTAGAGCTTGCATAATTTACCCACAAGACTTGGAAAACTTTCGTATCATTTCACGACTCTCTGTGATTCTCATACATGAGGTAAGTACCCAAACATTACCTTTTCCATGACGATACTAGAAAAGAGTCCACTCGCAATCCCTCGTGATGTGGATCCCACGTATCATCCATGAGGGCACGCAACGGTGTGCCCATGTGTTTGAAAACCGCCCATGGTCATACTTTCTTTGAACGACCCCATCTCAAGACTCATCACTTCACTCCTACCATTATTAAAATGGGCTCCCAACTAGCATCAACAAAGCTCCTCCCATAAGGGGTATCATGGTTGTACATGTAAGGTTGGAGTAACGGTCGCAACTTGAACTAATTCGTTTTCGAAAACCACACAAACTCACTAGCCTTAGTATACCACTTCTTTCTCAAGTGTCTAGCAAGCTAACACAATAACCCTCGAGCATTAGTGGCACCCGACGGAGTTTTTGAAGAACCTTTAAAATCACCTGCATTTACCGTCACCATGCATGTACTCAATCCCATGCGTAGCACTACTAGCAAACTAACTAAACCCCACCTGCACAACCCTCATAGGTAGGTATAGTCATGCCGATGTGCAAGTGTGAATGAGGAACTATCAAAAACACCCCACCGAAGTGGTTACCGATTCAACATGATCCCATGCATCAGAATAAAATGCTAAATAGGACATGCATGAAGGTAGTGTCTTAGACATGGTCAACGGGCTGCTTGCCTTGCTCAACAAAGTCTCCGGGGTCTTCAAAGTCTTCCAGTCCAAGTCCGTCGTCAGGAACGTAATCTATCGTCACAATATAAACGGGAAAAAATAAGCACTAAATCAAAAAGAGATAAAATAATCTACTTGGAAAAATATCACGCCATTTTTGTAAAATAGTAGGGTGAGTACAGGTACTGTAAAAAATATTGGGTTTTATTTTTAGACTTCAAAAAGTTTTAGAAACTATTTTAATGGAGTGTTAAAATGTCTAAAATAGATTTTAAAATAAATGAGTGCATGCCACCAATTGTAAAAGTTACAAAAGTGGCACCCTAAAATACTACACAATATTACAAGAGTTTTGGTCGAGCAATATTTGAATTTGGACAAATATTTGAACTTGGGGAACTTCTAAAAGATTCTGGAAACAAATTAAAGAAAAAAATAATATTCCCCATGAGCATAACCGTCTATATAAATCAGGCCCAGAGGGAAAACCAACCTGCACTAGGCAGCCACGTCGAATGCGCCAAGGCGTTTTATGTCTTCAGCCGACACGGCGCATGCGCAGGTGGTGTGTTCAAACCTGACCGCTGGGCCCTAGCGATCAGTGAAAGAGGAAGGTTATAGAAGGATGACACGCCGGCCCTTGCCGAAGTTGTCTTCAACCTTCCTTCAGGAGAGAGGGCGAGCTCACCGGCGGCAAGATGGGGCATGGCTAGGCTTGGCGATGACAGGAATGGAACGAGCGTTGTCTCGCCGTTCGATGGATCATGGAGGGATGTGCTAAGATGCAGCGAGTGGCGAGCGGCGAGGTCCCATGGTGGAGGTTCTTCGGGAGTGTGGTCGCTGGGGTCGAATCCTGCAGAAAAAAAATGGGGAAGAGGGGGAGAAGCATCACAAACCTACCGCGGTTCCAATGGGGAAGAAAGAAGAGAGAGAACGACTTTGTTCTCGGGGATTACCAGAATCCCGATGCGGCAGATCCGAAGCTTGACCGGGAGGAGTGGTTGGTTTTTGAGTTCGATTAGGTGTAGAAGAAGGTCGAAGGGAGGGAGAGGGTACTTGGGGCATTGTTCACCAAAAGCTCGAGCGTCGGCGAGACTGTGGCAACGGCCAGGGGAGTAGACGGGACCTGGGGATGCAATTGCGGCCTTCGTGGACGAGGTATGGGGTTGGAAAGAGTATGGGGAGGAGCGGGAGTTGGCTCTTGGCGTACCGGGGTAGCGGGCGCCATCTAACCTAGTTGGTCAGCCGGGTTCATGCGTCGAAGGGGGGAGAGAAGGGGAGTGAGGAGGGGGACAACGTGGCGTAGGGTCCCTCATGTCGAAGGCGTTTCGGGGGACCGAAGAAGGTGGCATGAGCTGGTCGGGGTTGGCTGCCCTGAGTGCGCATGTGCAGTGTAGCACGCCCAAAGCGTAGTTTTGGTATGCCACAGCATGCTGGCGCACTCCATCTTGCCCTCTAGTGTGTGATGTAAGTGGAGATGTTCCTTGGATGCTCTGGAGTAGTGGAGAGAGGCTGTGGTCAAATTAAGAGGGGAAGAAAGTGTATGCAGGAGTGAATCAGGGGGTAAATTGGGGTCTTATCCCATTCCTAACGTTGAACCAAGGTTGGATCTGTCTACTTCAGATAAAGGGCAACAATCTGGGATTGTGGTATGAATTTGGAATGAAGGAGATTTGTAGAAGGGATGAAAGTAGTAGTTTTACCAAATCACGAGCAGTGTTTGATGCTGGTTTGAGCAAGATAAACCTCACCACTTGAAGTGATATTTTGCAGGCTTCTTTGATGGGTAAGAATAGTAGGATTCACCAAGTTTGAGCTCATTTGAGGAAAGTTGACAATGTAGACATGAAAAACCCTAGTAATGGACATAATCAGATTTCTGTGGACCTAGGTGATCAAATCAACTCCCACAAATGCACAACTTGGTGTAGCATCCTTATTTGCGGCTGGATCACACCTGTAATGTTTGGGCTCAATTGGATAAAGTTGTCAATTTAAAGTTTCTCAAATTTGGTTCTGGACAGCAAGGGTTTAGGGATTATTAGGTGGATCAATTCAACTTGGATTGAGATCAAATTTTGTAGGATTACCACATTGATCATGTGTGACTTGCTAGAATTTTCCTCGGATTTATTGAGAATATTCCCTATGGAAATATTTCAAAAGCTGGAAATAGGCAAAAAGGATTTTTATGGATTCTGTCCAATATTTTGAACATGACCATGTGTTGAAACTCTTATGTATGGCAATATATATGTCCACTGAGCTTCCCTAAATTTTCTTATGTATGGCAAGAAAATATTTTTTCCCTATGAAATACCATTTCTAGCCTCACAAAAAGGTATTTAAATAAAATAGGAAAATAAATATTTTTTTGTTTTGGGAAGTCTTGTGAAAACATCCCTCCTAAATTGGGGACTTGCGGTGCAAATCCCAATTCACGGGTCTTGGAGGACTTAAAATGAATAAAATACTTTTGTTACAATAATAATTTACAAAAAAAATGTTTTTTGGTCTTATTAACATGGCATGATCATTGGGCAAGAGCTTGGGGTCAAGGAGGTGCCATTTAGAGAGGAGAGCCACTATGGTGACTCAAAACTTAATCAGTAACACAAACTAGTTGCAACAAAATCAACCATCACAAACATGCAAAAAGTTTAATTGGCTCAATTTTTTGTAAAAACAACATGTGACATAAGTGGTACAAACACATTTGTGACAGACCTATCCCCCTTACAAGAATCTCGTCTGTGTGATTCCTAGGCTAGGCGCTAAAATGAGATGGAAACTCTAATCTGAGGTAGCCTTCACGCTCCCATGTTGCTTCAACTTCAGTGTGGTTGATCCACTGGACCTTCAAGTACTTGATATTGTGGCTTGTGGTGCAATGCTCGGCTTCATCTAGGATGCGGATTGGTCTCTCACGGTAAGTGAGGTCTGGCTGAAGGTTGATGGCTTGATGGTCGATATCCTTATAGATCCCAGAGTAATTGGGAACTTGGAGGCACTTCTAGAGTTGCGACACGTAGAAAACGTTGTGCGCATCCGAAAGTTCGGGTGGTAGTTCTAGCTGGTAGGCAACTTCTACTCGCTTGTCATTTATCTTGAAGGGGTCGATGTATCTTTGTGCAAGCTTTCCCTTGATGTGGAAGCACTTCATTCCCTTGAGAGGATAACTTGAAGATGGACATAGTCCCCAACACGAAAAGCATGTCTCGGCAATGTGAGTGAGCATAGCTCTTCTGTCTTGATTTGGCAGCCAATAGACATTCCCTGATGAGTTCATCATGCTCTTCTGCTTGACGGAGGACATCTGGTCCGAAGACCAGCCATTCTCTGGTTTCTCGTGAGTTGAGTGGAGTGCGGCACTTGCGATGATACAACACCTCAAATGGTGCCATCTAGACAATGGGCTGATAGCTGTTCGTTGTAGGAGAACTCGGCAAAGGGAAAATATTCTTTCCACTTGCCCCCATATGCCAAGAAAAGGCATGGAGCATGTCCTTGAGTATCTGGTTTACTCATTCCGTCTGTCCGCTCGTCTGAGGGTGAAAAGCGGTGCTGAAGGATAGCTTGGTTCCCAAGGCCTCTTGGAATCTGTTCCAGAACCTCGAGGTGAACTGAGTACCTCGATCTGACACTATCGCCTTAGGGACTCCATGGAGGCTTACAATCGGGGTGATGTAAAGACTTGCCAACTAGTTCCCACTGTAGGTCATCTTGATGGGAATGAAGTGGGCCACCTTTGTGAGGTGATCAACAATGACCCAAGTGGAATCATGTCCCTTGCTTGATCTGGGCAGACCAGTGATGAAGTCCATCCTAACTTGGCCACACTTCCATTCAGGCACTTGGAGAGGTTGTAGCAGTCTAGCTGGTCTGTGATGCTCAACCTTGACCCTGTGGCACATGTCTCATTTCGCGACGTAAGAGGCTATCCCTCTCTTCATGCCATGTCACCAGAATCTTTCCTTGAGGTCCGGGTACATCTTGGTACCTCCAGGCTGGATGGAATATGAAGTGTCATGTGCTTCTTGCAATATCAGCTTCTTGAGCTCAGCTTTGTTGGGTACGCAAATACGGTCCCCAAACCATACAACTCCTTGTTCATCCACTGAAAATCCTCGGGCCTTCCCATCCTTGATCTTCTTCTTGATACCTTCAATGCTCTCGCGTCCCTTCTTTGCTTCATTGATATCGTCCATCAATGTAGGCTTCGCTTCAAGGTTGGCGAGAAATCCTGGTGCGACTAGCTCCAACCTGAAGCTTTCAAGTTCCTCATACATGGCGGGTAGCCATTACTTGATCATAACATTCAAGGAAAAAACCTTTTTGCTCAAGGCATCCACTACCACATTCGCCTTTCCGGGAAGGTATTGCACACTGAGAATGTAACCTTTGATCAACTCCAACCATCTTCGTTGCCTCATGGTCAATTCCTTCTAAGTGAAAATATACGCCAAACTATTTTTGTATGTGTATTTCTCACATCGCTTTCCCACAAGGTAATGTCACCATGTATTCAGGGCATGAACCACTGCCGCCAGTTCAAGATCATGAGTGGCGTAGTTCTCTTCATGAGGACGTAGCTCTTTGGACAGATATGCGTTGAGTCTACCTTCTTTCCTTAGGAGACCACCAAGCTCGGTCCTTGATGCATCAAAATATATCACAAACTCATTGTAAATAATAGGGTTGGCCAGAACTGGGGCCGTTGTTAATCTTTTCTTGAGCTCCTAGAAACTTTCTTCGCACTTCGATGGCCACTCGAACCTCTTGTCCTTCCTCAAGAGTTGAGTCATACGTCGGGCGATGCTTGAGGATCCTTCGACAAACTTGCGGTACTATCAAGCGAGTCCGAGGAAGCTTCTCACTTCCTTGATGTTGGTCAGTGGTTGCCACTTTGTCACGGCTTCAATCTTGGCACGGTCAACTGACAGTCCATCTGCTGTCAACACATGGCCGAAAAACACAACTTCATGCTGCCAAAATTCACACTTGCTGAATTTGGCATACAACTGGTGCTCTCAATGCTTTTCCAGCACCACCCTGAAGTCTTGCTCATGTTCTTCTTTAGACTTGGAGAAGATGCGTAAGTTGTCCATGAAGACAACGACAAACTTGTCTAGATACTCCATGAATACGTTGTTCATGAGGTATCTAAATTAGGCTGGGGCATTGGTTAACCCAAATTACATGACCGTGTAATGATGTAGGTCATATCTGGTCACAAACACTATCTTTCGAATATGCTCGGGACTAACCTTCAACTGGTAATACCTAGACCTGAGATCGATCTTGAAGAACAGCTTGGAACCATTCATTTGGTAGATAAGGTCTTCAATCTTGGTGAGCGGATATTTTTTCTTTATTGTGACTTCATTGAGAGAAATGTAATCAACATTGAGCCTCATTGTTCTGTTTTCATTTAACACAAGTAGAATAGGCGATCCCCAAGGAGAGTGTCGGTGCACTAAAGACTGGGGTCCCTAGTACCCCAGACTTGTGCACGGGCACGAAGAGCACCTGCCGGCAGGGCATGTCATGACTTAGTCAAGATGCAATCCCCAAGATTATCAAGGCCTTGGCAAGCATGCCTTGCTGGGAAGACGACCAAGGCCGCGCCCATTTGGTGGGCATGATGAACTCACCAAGTACAAGACCCCGACAAGCTCCCTTGCCGGGATGACGAGTGAAGTCCTTGGCAAGCTCCCTTGCCGGGACGAAGACTCAAGGCCCCGACAAGTTCCTTGTAGGGATGACGGTCCTGACGACTAGTGGGCAACCCCCCTTGCCACAGTGCTACCGCCCCAAGTGCCAACGCATTCCGCATGCGCCAGCGCAGTGTCCACGTGTCGAAACACCTGGATACGTGTCTTCACCAGCACACCGCTCACAAGGACAAAACATGCATTAAATGCACCTGACAACGGTAGATGGATAAGCACCGCCCTAGGTTCACTGTAACTCCTTGTGAACCTACCAACGAGCACTATAGGTGACCCCTTTTCCTATAAAAGGAGGCCCTTAGCTCATTTCGAATGAGTTAGACTCTTTGGATATCGAACCATAAGACGGTCATTAGCGATCACTGTAAGAATCAACAACAAAACGCTTAATACAACCAGAAAAGCTGGACGTAGGGTTTTACGCGTAAGCGGCCCGAACCTGGGTAAAAAGGCTTGCCGGGTGCTGATTGTTAGCTCGGCTCTTCACGTCATCTCTCCCCGCCCTACGATCACAAGGGTTTCACGTTGATTCCCATAGGTATCGACCTCGCATCGTCGACATCTTTGGCGTGCCAGGTAGGGGGTGCGGTGTTTTGCACGAATCTGAGAAAACTCAGCACCAGATTCTTGGAAGTATGGGCGCTGCGCTGCAGTTCCCCCGAAAACGGGGTACCACGGCGAACGCTCTATTCTGCTATACCTTCCCAAGTCCTGCGCGAGCGCATTGCTACGCGGAGGCTCCAAAGGCGACGCAGTCAGGCCGATGCATCGCTCGGGGCCAAAACGTAGCTGTCGAGTGCGTACATGGGAGCTTCACAGAGGCATCGGTGCTACTCTAGCGGACGCACCTCTGCGGAGTGATGCATAGTTGTTGAGGATGTGCCAAACGGTCCCGAAGCCCCGGCGCACACTCCAGCGTAAGTGTTGTGCCCGTGAGAGCGTCGTATCGTAACCCAAGTTGCGCTCGGGGGCTCCGCAAGCAAAACCTAGCAAGAGAAAAGTAAAGGGGTTACACCCTGGCCAATTTTTTCTCCAAACGACGGTCGTGGACTGTCGGCAATAAGTCTTTGCCGGAGAAAAATCTGCCGGGAGCGGTAATTTCCTGCTTGCCAGGGACCCCGACGCCCCGGCAAAAGATTCAAGCGCCATGCAACCACGGCGTGAGCAGATAAGTTCTAAGTTTAAGACTCAGATCTGAAGTAGTTAGATCCTCTGTTTTTCCTTTAAAAGTTTCCAATCTTTGTGTGTGGAGTCTGCGAATACTGGGACCTTTCCAAAGATCAGTGCACCTTGTCTTTGTTTCAAACTCGTTCAAACGACCTGAACGGCCATAGAGCGCCTTCAAACTGTTTCGAACCTGATCAAGAGAGCAAGCGGCTACGTAGCGCCTGATTTCATCTCAAGCTGCGCTTGGCAATTTCTATGGTTGCACTAAATGTGTCAAGGAGCCTTGTCGGTAGTTGCCGGCAAGCTCCCAAATAATGCAAAGACGAATCCTACAAAGAATAGAATCAGGAAAAGGGAAAACAATCTTTTCATTCATTTGAATGGATACATTTGACTCCACTTACGAAGCGTTGTTATCCTAACCTAAAGACTTTGTCTTTTGACGAGAATCAACCTAAGCACAGGAATTGGAGTTCATGAAGACAACATGCGGCAAGGCCCACCGTACATCCATGCTGGCTCCCCCGGGACCAGCGATGTACCGACAGAAGAGGGTTCGTCCTTGCCAAGCCACGGGAAGGGGGAGACAGATCCGGTTGAGAGCCCCCTTCCTAGGAGAGGGAGGGGCGTGACCGGGCAACACCAGTGCAGGAAGCACTCAGTCTCGGCCGGGGGAATCGACTTCCATTCTGATTACCCCGGGCTTGGGACTAGGCCCAGCACCGTCACCACTGCCTCCCTCTGCCGCCCTTCGCTTGAAGCGGAGCATTCAATGCCGCTCGAGCGATCTTCGCAACAGCCGAGAAGCGCACGTGGGCGCACATAAAATTGGACGGAAAACATATCCGCCTCCGCCAGCTTGGAGCGGAGGACATGCCAGTCCTTGGGGAGATGGGCGTGGGCCGAGGCCGTCCAGCTCGCCCGAGCCGCATGGAGGACAACCATAGGAGAAAGCCTCTGAGAAGGCAAAGGCGCTGGAGTAGCGCTCCGCCTCCCCTAACCTCGACCTCCACGACGATCGCGGCCCCTCGCCCTTCCTCCGCCACGGGCGCTCAAGCCATCTTCCGCCGCGGCGCCCCCAGAAGTTGTGGCATGATCCGAATGGGATCCTCTCGCCACTCTAGCGGCCTACGGTGGCCGACCCCGTCCCCTAACCATGGTTAGGGGCGAGCGACACCTGCAAACAGAAGAAGACTCTAAAGACCAAGGCTGAGGAGTTGGTGGATTAAGAAGGAGTTGGGCAGCAAAACCCCTCGCAAACCCTCCCAATTTATAGGACAGGGCGCGGGGGCTAGCCTCCCTTGATCCAGAAGCCACGACCCCTCTCACCCACTCTCTCGTGCTCACGGGCGAATGGGTAACCGCCCTGCTACACGAATGCATGCACGGGCAGGCCCACCCACTACTACGCGTTTTAAGGCCACGTATGCCACATGTCCCTCCATAACTGCGCATGCCATGCGTGTGGCAAAGGCGTTTCAGGAGGTAGAAAGGCCACTCTGTGCATGACCCCCCACTTCGCACGTCCAATGAACGACGTGGGGAAAGGCAACCGCCAGCGGATCCAGCCACGAAAGCCCGTGCACCTCTTTGGGCATGGCCCAACAATGCTTCGCATGAGTGTGTGGCCGAGGCCCAGGGGCTCTTGTCGGTGCATTAAAGACTGGGGTCCCTAGTGCCCCAGACTTGTGCACGCGCGCGAAGAGCCCGTGCCGGCAGGGCAAGGCAGGACCCAGTCAAGTTGCAACCCCCAAGATTATCAAGGCCTTGGCAAGGCTTCCTTGCGGGGAAGATGACCAAGGCCGCACCCATTTGGTGGGCGTGATGAACTCACCAAGTACAAGACCCCGGCAAGCTCCCTTGCTGGGATGACGACTGAAGTCCCCGGCAAGATCCCTTGCCGGGACAAAGACTCAAGGCCCTGGCAAGTTCCCTTCCCGGATGACGGGTCTGGCCACTAGTGGGCAACTTCCCTTGCCATAGTGCAACCGCCCCCAAGTGCGAGCGCATTCCGCATGCGCCAGCGCAGCGTCCAGGTGTCGAAACACCTGGATACGTCTCTTCACCAGCACATCGCTGACAAGGACAAGATGTGCATTAAATGCACCTAACAGCGGTAGATGGATAAGCACCGCCCTAGGTTCACTGTAACTCGTCGTGAACCTACCAACGAGCACTGTAGGTGACCCCTTTGCCTATAAAAGGAGGCCCTTAGCTCATTTCGAAGGAGTTAGACTCTTTGGACATCGACCCATAAGACGATCATCAACGATCACTGTAGCAATCAACAACAAAACGCTTAATACAACACACAAGCAAGACGTAGGGTTTTACGCGTAAGCGGCCAGAACCTGAGTAAAAAAGGCTTGTCAGGTGCTAATTGTTAGCTTTGCTCTTCAAGTCACCACTCCCCGCCCTAGTGTCACAATGGTTTCATGTTGATTCCCATAGGTGTCGACCTCGGATCGCCGATAGAGAGCTACTAGGATGAATGAATCCTTTTCTAAGCTGCTCAGCTAGTTGCTTCTTCAGTTCAGCCAACTCTTAGGATCACATTGTATAGGGCTTCATATAGATCGGTCCTACTCCGGGCATTAACTTAATCTCATGATCAGGTGGCATACTGGGTAGCTCGTCAGGGATGACATCTGGGTATTCACATACCACTCGCACTTGATCCATCTCAGCTCCTGAAAGTCAATTAACCTGAGGGGGTTGATTGGAGGTAGGGTTGGGAAAGTACTTGACCTCGACACCTTAGTGATTCGTCATTGTAAAATTCCTCTTGTCATAGTCCAACAAGCCTTGGTGCTTGGTTAATAAATCCATGCCAAGGATTACGTCCAAGACTTGCGACTTAAGTACGATGAGATCCGCTAAGAAGTCTACCCCGTTAATGTTGATCCCAACCCCTCTACACCCTATGCTGGTCCTCATTGCTGCACCCGGGGTATGTACCATCATGTCACTACTCAAAGGCCTAGGCTCTATGCCACTCTCTAGGTCAATCTTTTGGGTAACAAAATAATGCGAAGCACCACAATCAAACATAATTGTTGTTGGGGTTGAGTTGACAATGAACGCACCAGTATAACATCTGGGTCCTCATGAGCTTCCTCAGCGGAGACGTAATTCAAAAGGCCTTTGCCATTGTTGGGAAGGTTATGTGGAGCTTGATTCATTGATAGCGCTCCATGGCCTTGTCCCTCAGTTGGCGCATTGGGGTGCGGTGCACCTGGCTTCTTGTTGGGGCACTGCCTCGAGATGTGTCCAGCCTGACCACACCCAATTCATGTGACCTGGCCAAAGTTGTTGGTCTTGCCACCATTATTTTTGTTGGTAAAATTGTATGCCGACCTCGGGTTGGCATACTTCTGAGGCTGGTACCTCGAACGAGGTGTAGGAGACCTGGATTGCTAAGGCTGATAGTTTGGTTTAGCTGGGGATGATTGCCAGGGGCGAGTCTTCTGGTTGCTGGAACTGCCGATGTTGATTATATTGCATTTGCGTTAGTCTTCCATGGCACCATGCTTATCGTCAAGCAAGATGGCCCTCCTTCACCACCTCGAAGAAGGTTCGGCAGTCACAGATAATAAGTTGATCTTGCATAATTGCTAAATCCCTTCCACGAAGCATTCTATCTTGGCGGCCTTAGTGCTGACATCATCAGGTGCATACCTCGATAAGAAGTTGAACTTCTATAGTTAGTCCTTGACATCGCCACTTCGTTGATTCAGCGCTCGAAACTCCCACTTCTTGATGGACATAATCCCAAAAGGGATACGGGAATTACAAAATCTTTGCTTGAAATCATCCCAGGTGATTACATGCTCGCCTTTTATATCCGTGAATCCATCCTAACAAGCTCTCGCGGTACCTCCAAAATAGTGAGAGGCATAGAGATTAGAGAACATTCTCATAGAACTCATTGCGGTTGACCAATGCAAGGAGGTCATCGATGGTGCGGATGTAGTCATCACCATGCAAAGGTTCAGCTATCTTGGTGAAGGTTGGGGGCGAAGACCTCATGAACTCTGACAGAGTGGAATGACCGTTGCCGTTCCAGCCCTGTTGTTGATTTTTCACGAGAACCTGAGCCATTTGCTGAATAGTGGCAGGGTTGGCTTGGCTTTCCTCCCAAAGATCTTGGAGAAACTGAGCCATAGTAACGTTCTCCAGTGGAGGTGGTGGTAGGGGCATATCTCCTTGTGGCTCCTCCTGGTGATCTCCAACTTGAGCAGACCCACTAGCTTGTGGGTGCTCGCTAGAGTCGCCGGCGCTAGGGTTGCCTAAAGTACTAGTGCGAGTAGCAGTCACCATCCTGTTTGGAGCAGCCAAGTCAAACAACTGTAATAGATGAAAGGAGTAGCAACAAGAGGGAAACGAGCCTAAAGGGGTTTGGTATAGTTCAAGTGTGTGAAACAAGAGTTGAAAGACTCGTCACATAAGATTAAGATAATACATGGGATGTAGTCTCTTACATCTTGCCTTTGGCAAAAAAGATACTTGCGTCGAAACACAAAGAGAAAAACAAACATCAAGAACACATGGTTTCTTATGAACCATTACACGAACTCGACTCCGCATGAAGGGTTCATAGCTTGTCCTACCCTAGGGGTTCTTAGACTCAAGTACTGGAGTGCTCGGTCTCGTACTCACACTCCTCTAGGTCTTCCTCCTGGTCATCATCTGTATGAGCATCATCTCCCGTCGAGGGAGACGGTGAATGGAGAGGTCCATCCCGACGACGCTACGCCGGTGGAGCGGTGACGAGCTCACGATACTCGTTCGCACTCATGCAATGACATCGTGTGGGTGTATCTTTAGCTGCGGGTACTCCTCCTTTATGAGAGGCAACGGCTTGCCCCTCGGGGGCTCCATCCTTCTTCGTCTTGCCTGGCTTTGTCTTAGGTTGATGGAGTATCTCACGGGTGTGGTGAAGTTCCTGGCAGAGCTTCACAGACTATTTGACTAGGTTGTGAGCCAGACTATCGGGGGAAAGGCTGAAGTAGGTCTACAATCTGAGTGGTGTTCCATCCTGCGGGATGGGTCAACGTCCAACTCCCGCCAACATCATCTTTCACGAAAGGAAAGTGGCGAGTAGCCGGTTCGTCGACCATCTTAGGAAGGATGTCACGAAGGTAAAAGAGCGCCTTCCATGCCATTGTCTCAACTACTAACACCAGAGTCTGCACTTATGGTCCTTCAAAGAAGCAGCTTGTTGGAGAGTAGTTTTCCGTCATGACAACGTCATCATAGTACTCCTTCGTGGTGGCATTGCTCCAGTGCTCGTGGTATAGGGAAACGGGTGATCGTTGGATCTGTCACTTCTCAAGGTTGTCCCCAAGGAGTAGGGGAAAGCTGGATGCTAGGAGGTTTTCGGGTATGATGACCATCTATAAGGTTTAAGGAGAGGGTGTCAGTAAAGAGTTTTAAAAACTGAGTGGAACAGGGAAGAATGCAGAAACTCCTAAGTATAGATGCTAGGTATAGTTTTTAGAAAGGGGGTTCGTCCTAGCTGATATCCATGCTAACTAAGGCTTCCTACAGTCAGGATGGCTCTGATACCAGCTCTATGGGGACCCTGACTTGTAAGTCGTGATCACCGAATGCATGTGTACAGTGATCCTAGAGATCAATGCTCACTGAACACACATAAGGTGAACAACAAGAGTCTTACATCCATCCATATAGTTTGATACAAATAAGGGCCATTAAGGCTAAGTTTTACATAGATAGGACCTCGAAGGCAGACACACCAAACATAACTAACAGGAGAAAACTTGAATGCAAGCATGAACCTATGCCATCTGCCTTAACCTACAAGCATTCCGACTGGGAAGTGTCCAATTTCTCAAGTTTGTCACCGACGAACTCTTCTCCAAATTCCCGCTCTTCCATGCTTGGCCAATTAAATAACTAGTGGAAAGCCAATGAGTACTTTGAATGTAGTCGCAAGCAACCCATGATATGGAACAAGGCAATAATAAAACACGCTATAACAATAGTAAGAAATTTTTGCAGCAAGCAGGTTTTTCCCTCATGCTATAACATGATCAACTTCTCTTGCGACATGCATCATAAGGTAAGTCGTATCCATGTGAACAAGTTAGAGATATCAATATGAACTCAGGGCTGAAGAACCCATGTTCATCCATCATGCCAAGTCATCCGACTTAGCCTATGTACCATATTACTCACATACCACCCTTTCTCCCACATGCACACTGTTTGGAAAACATGGACGTAGACCAAGAGCGTTCATCCATTTGTCCTTGACCGTAGACACTACTATTCGAATAGTTTTACACTCTGCAGAGGTTGCACAGTTTAGCCACAAGACTTGGGAAACTTACGTGTCATTCCATGACTCACGGTATTTCTCATACCTGAGGTAAGTACCGAACATTATCTTTCCCATGATGATACTAGCAAAGATTCCACTCGTTGGTGACAATCCCTCTTGATATACATCCCACGTATCCTCCACGAGGGCACGCAACAGTGTACCTGGTGTCTGTGAAAATAGCCCATGGTCGTCCTTTCTTAGCACGACCCCGTCTTGAGATTGAATACTTCAATCTCGCCACTAGTAATGCGGGATCCCTACTTTCACCAACCATGATAATCATCAAAGCCCCATGCCATAAGGGGTATCGTGGTTGTGCATGTAAGGTTGGAGTAACGGTCGCAACTTAAACCAATCTGTTTTCAAAAACCACACACAATCACTAGCCTCGGTATACCACTTCTTTCTCAAGTGGCTACCTAGCTCACAGCATCTCCCTCGAGCATTAGTGGCACCCAACGGGTTTTTTCTAAAACCTTTGAAATCACCTGCCTTTACCGTCACCATGCATGTACTCAATCCCATGCATAACACTACTAACAACCTAACTACACCCCACCTGCACAACCCTCATAGGTATGTAGGATCAATCCCTAGTGCAAGTGTCAACGAGGAGTTATCGTAAACACCACACTGAGGTGGTGACTGATTCGACATGATCCCATGCATCGGAATAAAATGCTAATTATGACATGCATGAAGGTAGTGTCTTAGACATGTTCAAGGGGTTGCTTGCCTTGCTCAACAAAGTCTCCGGGGTCTTCAAAGTCTTCTGGTCCAAGTCCCTTGTCAGCAATGCAATCTATCACCACAATATAAATGGGACAAAATAAGCACTCGATAAAAAACAGAGAAAATAATGTACTCACAAAAATGTCACACCATTTTTGTAAATTACTAGGGTGAGTACATGTAGTGTAAAAATATCGGGTTTTATTTTTGGACTTCAAAATATTTTAGAAACTATTTTCATAGAGTGTTAAAATTCCTAAAATAGAGTTTTAAAATAAAAAAGTGCATGCAACCTATTGTAAACTTTACACAAGTGGCACCAAAAAATACTACACAATATTACAAGATTTATGGTCGAAGAATATTTGATTTTGGACGAATATTTGAACTTGTGGAAATTTTGAAAGAGGGTGGAAAACAAATAAAAGAAAAAGCTACTATTCCGCATGGGCCTAACCGGATCGACACAGCCGGCGCCGAGGGGAAACCGGCCAGCGCCAGGCGGCCACGTCGAACGTGCCAAGGCATTTTACGTCCTCAATAGACACGGCGCACGCGTGGTTGGTGCGTTTAAACCTGACCGTTGGGCTCCAACGGTTTGCAAAAATGGGAGGGGAAGGGGAGGATGACAGGCGGGCCCCTCTTGGAGTCGTCTTCAACCTCCTGACAGGAGAGAGGGCGATCTCACCATCGGCGACATGGGGCGAGCTCGTGGCGGATCCAGCCAGGAGCATGAAACTCTATCTCTGGAAATGCCACCGACCACCTCTCCCGTGTCAAGTAAAACAAATAAGGTCCATAGATGGGAACCTTACGGTAAAATACTGCCGACTGAAGCTCACTCCACATGACGTGAGACACATGAAGCGGTCCAGGAGCACGAGCCCGCCCTTTCTCACACACGAGATGCATATCCACCAGATAGGAGTGCACCTGGTCCTTGTTGCCAGCTCTAGGAAAGAGAGTGTAGCAAAAGAGGCGGTGCATAACGTCAAGGAACGAGTTCAGCACATGAGAGGTCTCACCAGATGGGGACACCTTCTTAATAAAGTAGGGCAGCAGCTTTTCGTTAGGTGTAGCAGAGGGCTTTGCGTGCGGGCGCAAATCCACTGGATGCTCAAGCCCCTCATCGTGAATGTGTAGAAGATCCATGAACTCCTTCCAGGTTGCTGATAGCCTCTCACCATTGGTCATCCATGTCATAGTGCGCTCCACATCAGTGAAGTGGACTATAACAAAGAACTCAGCCACAATCTCAGGATCAAAGTCAAGGTGAAAGGAGACGAGCTCCTAGATCTCGAGCTACTCCACCATTTGCAGAAGTTCACCAAACTACGCCGGGTCCTTCTGAAGATGATCCATGTCAATCCACTGAACCGACACATAGATATTGTTCTTGATCTTGATCACATCTTCACAAATGAGAACCTGCTGCTTGGACCAGAACAATTCACATCCCTTGCAATGAACCTTATCGATGACATAGGGGTTGCACTTCCGACAAATCAGAAACTCAGGTTGTGGCATACCATCCCAACTGACAGTGTTCTCCTTGTTCTTGTGTGCAGAACTCTTGAAGTTGCACTTAGGAGCCTCGGATCCCTCGGGTGCCTCTTGATTGTGAAGGCTCTCGGAACTGGTATCCCAAGAAGGGTTGAAGCGCCGGGAGCCACCACCTATGACACACAACGCAACCACAAGAAAATGATAGAAGAAGTCAAGGCAAATACCAAAGCGACCCAGAAAAACCCCTGAGAATTGAGAATTAGTAGGACATAACATGTGAATTCAGGGTTCATTGGTAGTCCCGCCGCACAAGCAGTAGTAAAATACCGCACTGACCGCGGTAGTACCGCTCCAGGTTACGGTAGTACAGTAGTGCAGGCGGTAGTAAAAAAATTACCGCATTGACTGTGGTAGTACCGGTCCAGGGAGCGGTAGTACCGTAGTGCAGGTGGTAGTAAAATTTTACTACCGCGCCCACTGTGGTAGTACCGCTCCACGAGGAGGGGTAGTGCCGCACACGGGAAAAACTACAAGATGTAACACTCCAAACTTCAGATACGGTAGTACCGAAGACCAAAATTAACATATTGTATCCTAATAAGTAGCAACTCTACCCCACAAGCAATCTCCAACCTTCTATTCATGTAAAGATTGTGCCACAAAACAATGAAACCTAACTCATATGCCCCCAACCCTAGATCCAACACAAGCGAGACAAAGAGATGAGAACTAGAGGCAATACCGGGCTCCATAGCACGAGGGAGAGGAGTGAGACAATACCAGAAAATGGAATGGGAGGGGAGTGGCCGAAGAAGGAGATCCGGCAAGTTCTTCCGGTGCTGTTTCTGGAGAAGAGAGAGAGAACCACGAGATTAATGGGTATGAATGAGTATGGGGTAGAAGAAATTTCCCCCCTTCCCTAATATAACTCCTCGCAGCCCTGACCGTGCGGAAGTACTGCGGTCATTATGGTAGTACAACTTGGCCAACGGTAGTAAAATTTTACTACCGCTCGCTAAGCGGTAGTACCGTTCATCCAGCGGCAGTAAAAATTTACTGCCACTCCTGATGTGGTAGTACCGTGCCTTCTCCACCGGTAGTACCGTGGCTATCTACTGTAGTACCGCTCAAAAAAGCGGGTTGATCTTTGCAAGAAAATAGAGGAAAACTCTCGGTGCACTAAAGTTTGGGCACTTTAGTGACCCTTACTTGTGCACAGGCAGTTGTAGCCACACCCGCGGCAAGGCTTGCCAGGAGACCGTGGAGGACAAGAGCGATGAAGTCCAGGTCAACGCCCAGAAGACTGAAGACCGAAGGCAGATCCCCCGGCAAGATCCTTGCAAGGGGAGGCTAGCAAAGCCCCGACAAGACGTGCTCCCGGCAAGCTCCCGGTCCGTCGCCACTCCAGCGCAGCGACCAACTGACCCTTTACTTCCTTGATACATGTCGATCCTCCAGGATACCTATCGATCGACATCTGGGAGTGAGCAGTGCCGATGGAACGCGTCCCTGTCCCGTGGCAGGGACGCCTGACGAAACATTTAATGCGTCTGTGTTCAGACGCCAGTAACACTGTACTAGCCGTACATCCCGTGTGTGCATCGTACTACTGTGCACCCCGTGGGTGCCCTATTTCGCCACTTATGGTTACCCCTTTGACCTACAAAAGGAGGATCAATAAGTAGCTGCAAAAGGATCGGATCTCTAGGGTTTAGATGCTCAGTACGTAGCTGCCTTGCATGCATAGCGCTCCTATAGCCCGAACCCTAGAACACGGAATACACACAAAGGAGTAAGGTTTTACGTTTCTTAGCGGCCCGTACCTAGGTAAACCTCTGCTCATGCTTGATTGTTGGTTCTACTCTTGGCACAATCCTCTCACCCAGCCGAACCATAATGGGATCTGCGTGATCCCATCAGTGTTGTGTTTCGTTGCCCCGACAACTTTGGTGCGCCAGGTAGGGGGATCCAGGGTGTGCTAACCTGACCTAGCAGTCAGCACCTCAGTTTCTTCATCATCTTCATTGCCATGGCTCCCAAGAAGAGGGGTGCGCCGGCAGCTGATCCACCCGCGTCCAGTGGACCTGTGACTCCACAGACAGGCAACAACATGGGCACGGGCGGAGGTCCTGAGCCTCCACGACACTCTAGTGATCACACCCAAGCAAGCGGCATTATGCGCAGCCATAACAATAGCCCACGCGCCGGTGGGTCTAGGGACAGAGCTGCATAGCCTACGGGCGGCATGGTGATCTCCAAGGACAGAGGGTGCCTTCTGGGGCTCCCATGCTGGCAGATACACCGCGGCCTTCCCAGACCGCGCGCGACGAGCGCCGCCGCCGAGGAAAGTCTCCTGAGCATCACTCTCGAGATGTGTAGGGCCAGCGTCCATGTCAAGAAGCTGGTGGAAGCAGCATGCGGTCGCGGGACCGTGCTGGTGCTCCTTCTAATGCAGTTAGGAGTAAGAGCACCTCACGTTCCACGCCCCACACACCAACGCCTACACCAGCGGAAGCACTAGCGCGAGCCCAAATGCTACTTGACTACCCTCCTGTGAAGGACAAGCAGGTAGAATGGAGGGCAACCATTCATAGCCTCATCGGTCTCGCTAATGGGAATGGGCCACCACAGGAGGGGCCTTCAAAGCGGTCATTCGCCATGCCAACGCACACCCATGGCAAGAAGGCTCGGGGCGGCACGACCACGATGCACTCTCCTCCACGGTGGCAGCAGCGGTCGCCACCTCGACGAATCGTCGTGTCTGATAATTCGATGGCGTCGTATGATCCACGGACCTGCCGTGATCAGCGTCGAGTACTTATGGAACGATGCCATGAAGACGCCCAGACCAGAATTGAAGGATGGTGTGAAGCGCGCCATCAATATGATAAACGTGCAAGGCCCACTATAGACGAACCCCTGCCAAGGTATCCTGGCAGACTGTCTTACGAGGTGGGTTGTCCAGCGTTTACTCGTCAGTTGCGTCTAGTCCAGTGGCCCAATTCTCGTACGTTCAAATCGGATATCCCAGAGAAGTATGATGGCAAGACTCATCCATCGGAGTTCCTGAGCATATACACCATTGCAGTGGAGGGTGCGGGCTCGCGACGACAAGATACTCGCCAACTACTTCCCGTTGGTGCTTAAGCGCAACGTCAGGTCGTTGTTGATGCATCTGCCGAAGGATTCCATTTCTTCCTGTGCAGACCTATGCCACGACTTCGTTGGCGCTTTTACCAGTGGCCACCAAGCTCTTGGCCAGGAAAGTGATCTCCATCTCATTCCTTAGAAGGAGGATGAGTCCTTGCGCAAATACATCCACGGGTTCAGCCGCATATAACACAACATCCCAAATCCTATCGCTGTTATCAGCGGGTTCCATTAGAACGTGCGTAACCGCAAGATGCGCGAAGAGCTAGCAATGAAGAAGATCCGGGATGTCATCGAGCTCTATGCTCTAGGCGACAAATGTGGTTGAGCTGAAGAAGGGCGAAGGCTTCCCGGCGAAGATACTGGCGCAGACACCAACTCTGAAGAAGAAGGCACCGCTACCCCGGCAAGGAAAAGCCAACGCAAGAAGCGCAAGAGCAAGTCCGTGTTTAATGTCGAGGGCTCTGGCAACCCTGAAACCGCCAAGAAGGCCAAGGATGACGCCCCCGCCAAGGATGTTGCCGGTTGCACCCCTTTTCAGGCCTTGGCGGCTGCCGACAAGCCGGAGGGCTCTCGCAAACAATACTACAAGATCCATCGCACCAAGGGCCATGACATCCAAAACTGTTGGCAAGTTGAGGAGCTTGTCGAAAAGAAAAAAGCTGAGTACGAGAAGCGAGATAAGGAGAAGGCCCAGTAAGGTGTTGAGGGGTCGGGCTAGAAACGTGGCGGTCGCCGCGACAAGGCCAAGCAGAAGAAGGAGAAACAGACCTCATGCCGCGACAAGGAAGAGGGCGGTAAATACGATGATAGCCAGGAGGACGACGGGTCTAGCGACCAAGAGTTCCATAACGCTACACACATGATGTGCGTTAACGGGGGCGCCTCGCTGCATTCTTCCCACAACTGGCTCAAAAAGTGGGTGCACGAAGTGAATGCGGCGGAACTATCTGTCGATGCCCACAAACCACTGAAGTGCTCCCACACACCTATTATATTTGACGCTGAGGATCACCCTGATCGCACAACTACGGTCGGATGTGTGCCATTGTTGATTTCGCCAACAATCCGCAACCTCAAGGTAACAAAGATGTTGGTTGAAGGTGGGGACAGCATGAACATGATCTCGCCAGACGTGATCAAGAGGATGCAAATTCCGAATGAGGATCTCGAGGAGACGGACATGTTTCAAGCGATCGGTCCAGGGAAGATCCAGCCGAATGGGAACATTACACTGCCGGTGACATTTGGTAGTAACCTGAACTACCGGAGGGAGAAGGTTGTCTTCGATGTCGCCAAGATTCCATTGCGATATAAAGGGAACCTTGGTTGTCTAGCACTTGCCAAGTTCATGGAGGCATCACACTATGCGTACAACACGTTCAAGATGCTTGGCCCGATGAGCGTCATCACCATCAAATCCATCAAGAAGGATGTGCTCATCTGCACCAACCAGCTTTACCGGGAAGCAGTTGCAGGGCCTCCTGCAAGGCAACTGCTCGTGTCACTAGAGCTGAGGGGAAGTAGACCGGCAAGAAGTCCTCTGATGCACACTCTGGCAAGCGCACCTGCTCGGAGTGCTCCGCTGCTATTGACGATGTGCTAGAGAGCTCCAATGCCAGGAGCAAGAAGTCGAAGGCAGCTCCACCAGAGACCAAGATGGTGCCCGCCAAGAACGACGGTATAGGGGGAACTTTCACCATAAGTTCCACCCTTGAAAGCAAATAGGAAAGCGCGCTCATTGCCTTCTTGCGGGCAAATCTCGATGTGTTTGGGTGGCAACCATCTGATATCCCCGATGTTCCTAGGAAGGTGATTGAGCACCACCTTGTTGTCTTCCCTCATGCGTGGCACGTCAAGTAGAAGGTCAGGAAGCAAGCTTTGCAGCGGCAATAGTTTATTGCCGAAGAAATCAAGAAGTTAGAAGCGGCAAGCTTGATTAGCGGAGTCATCCATCCAAGATGGTTGTCCAATCTAGTTGTAGTGCGCAAGGCAAATGTACAATGGAGGCTATGTATAGACTTCACAGATGTCAATAAAGCCTGTCCCAAAGATCCTTTTCCCTTTCCGTGCATCGACCCAATTGTGGACACCACTGCCGGCTGTGATCTGTTGTCGTTCCTTGATGCCTATTCTGGGTATCACCAGATCTTCATGGCCAAGGAAGACGAAGAAAATACCGCGTTTATCACCCCGTGCGACACGTACTGCTTCGTACGTATGCCTTTCGGGTGGAAGAATGTTGGTTCAAAATTTTCTAGAGCAATACAGATAGAAATATGGAAGCTTACATGGATGACATAGTGGTCAAAACCAAGGACAAGGCAACGCTCATACAAAATCTAGAAGAGATGTTTTCCAATCTGCACAAGATCAACTTGAAGCTCAATCTTGAGAAGTGCGTGTTCGGTGTCTCCTCCTGCAAGCTTCTCGGATTCTTTCTGTCTCAGCGTGGGATTGAAGCAAACCCCGACAAGATCAAAGACATTGAGCAGATCGAGGCACCCAAGCGCGTCAAGGATGTCCGTCCACTTGCCAGTTGCGTTTCTCCTCTATGTACGTTCATCTCCAAATCTCCTATGTGTGACCTGCCCTTTTTCAAAATCTTCAAAAAGGAAGGTCCCATGAAGTGGACTCCGGAAGCAGAGGCAGCACTGCAAGATTTAAAGAGGTACTTCTCCTGTGCGCCAACACTAGTCGCATCTAAGCCACAAGAGCCGTTGCTGCTATACTTGGCGGAAACGAATCAAGTGGTTAGTGCTGTGTTAGTGGTGTAGAGAGAAGACGGCGAATAGGGAGCAGCAGGGGTAGCACAGTCAAGCGCAGGACTACCAAGCGGCAAGCCAGGATACTCCCGAGTAGAGTTTCAAGCGGGCAAGCAATGCAGAAGAAGAAGACGGTGCAATGCCCAGTTAATTTTGTTAGTTCCCTTCTGCACGGGGCTAGGTCAAGATATTTTGGCGTGAAAAAGTTGCTCTTCGGCCTCCTTATGGCCTCAAGGAAGCTATGCTGTTATTTCCAGGCACATGAAATCACCGTCGTCAGCCGCTTTCCGCTGCAATGGATTCTGTGAAGTCCAGAAGCAACCGAGAGGATTGTCAAGTGGGCTATGGAACGATCAAGCTTCAATCTCAGATTTGAAAGCACTGCAATTATTCACAGCTGAGCCTTGGCAGAGTTCACTACATAATGGACCCCAACGCCAGACGAAGAAATTCAAGAAACAAATCTCCCCGGCAAGGAAACGAGCCAGGAATGGATCATGTACTTCGATGGAGCTTTCTCACTTCAAGGTGCCGGTGCCAGCGTACTGCTCTTCGCACCCACGGGAGAGCACCTCAAGTACGTAATCCATATGCACATTCCCAGGAAGAAGTCAACTAATAACACCGCTAAATACGAAGGGCTGCTTGCCGGTCTCACGATCGCAACTGACCTTGGGATCAGGAAGCTCATCATGAGAGGCGATTCGTAGCTCGTCGTCCGGCAAGACAATAAATACTACCAGATCCCGTTGATGCAAGCCTAGGTAAATGAATTGAGGAAGATGGAGGAGCAATTTGATGGTGTGCAAATAGAGCACGTCCCTCGTGCTAAAAATAGCATTGCCGATGACATGTCAAAGCGTGCTGGCCTCAAGTTACCCGTGGAACCAGGGACTTTTGTGCTCCGACTAACTCACCCATCCGTGGCACAACCAGCAAGGCCTAAGAAGCGAAGGAAGTTGAATTCTGACCAGTACTTTCATGCAGATCAAGCAGAAGATGCCGGCAAGAACCTTGCCGACAAGGAAGTTGCTGGGAACAACATCAAGCCTGTCGAGGAGCGACAAGATCCGGTAGGACCTCAACTCCTTGACGTCGAACTTAATGCTCCCATGGCAGAAGTCGTGCCTTTAGTCCTTTATGTCGAGCCTCGGGCTACCGCAAGGGCGCAACGCATAGTTCAATTCCTCCAAACAAGGGAGCTCCCTGAAGAGCAGGAAGAAGCGAAGAAAGTAGCCCGTTAGTCCAGCAGGTACCTGTTTGTGGACAACGTCCTATACAGGAAGTGACCGAATGGCGTGAAATTGAAGTGCATCCTTGGGAGGATGGACTGTAGTTGTTGGCAGATATACATGGAGGCATATGTGGCTCCCACATAGGATCGAGAGCTCTTGTCAGGAAGGCATTTCGGCAAGGTTTCTTTTGGCCCACCTCCCTCCAGGATGCAGCTGCATTAGTAACCAAGTGTGAAGCGTGGCAGTTTCATTCGAAGAAAGCGCATCAACCACCCAAGCTCTTCAGACAATCCCTCTCTCATGGCTATTTTTGGTCTGAGGGCTCCACATTCTCGTCCCCTTCCCCCGCAATGTCGGGGTCTTTCAGTACTTGTATGTTGCAATCGACAAGTTCACAAAGTGGCCAGAAGTGGAACCAGTGAGCAAGGTCACAGCACAATCAACCGTCAAGTTCTTGAAGGGACTAGTTTGCCGCTTTGGTGTTCCAAACTGGATCATCACTGACAATGGCACACAGTTCATGAGCCGCACCTTCATGCATTACGTCCAAGACCTTCGCGGCAGGATCTGCTTTGATTCTATTGCTCACCCAAGGAGAAACAACCAGGCGGAAAGGGAAAATGCTGAAGTGCTGCGAGGCCTCAAGACAAGAACTTTCGACAAGCTGCGCTTGTGCGGAGACGCTGGATTGATGAGCTGACGGCGGTTTTTTGGCCCATCAGAACGACAGCAAATCAAGCCACCGGCTAGACACTCTTCTCGCTAGTATATGGGGTAGAGGCAGTTCTCCCCACGGAACTCATATACGCATCACGTCGAGTGCTCGCCTACGATGAGCTTGAGGAAGAGCAGTTGCGGCAATATGACGCAATGCTCCTTGAGGAAGAGCGTCTTCAGGCCATTGTGCGAGTTGCTTGCTACCAGCAACCCTTACGCTGCTACCATAGCCGCAAGGTTCAAGCCCAAAGTATTGAGGAAGGCTACCTTGTTCTTCGGCATGTTCAGTCGGCCAGGAATTCCAACAAGTTGACACCAAAGTGGGAAGGCCCTTATCAGGTAGTACGAGTCACGAGGCCTAGCGGTGTCCTCCTGGAGACCGAAGATGGCATTCTGGTGAGCAAGTCCTGGAACATCGAGCATCTTCGTAAGTTCTATCCATGAGGTGCGGTTGTCCGTCCTAATGGCAACCACCTTTTGTGCATGTCTTGTCGGCAAGGCATGTAATCCTTTGTATAAATCCAGGCGTAGATCCTGTGCATACTTAAATAAATTTAAGTGTTTCACAATTCTTGTTGATTTTCATGTTTATTTGCATGTTTGTGTGAGGTTTTTTGTTACGCTTATTACCAGCAAAGTACTAACGAACCTCAAAGGTTCAATACCTCTACTTTATCTTTGTTCTTTTTCTCAAAGGATTGAGGTCCCCCCGCATGCAAGTTTGCCGGGAGGATAGTGGTATGGATCCCGCCAAGTTAAGTTCAGGAGATGTTCTGTTCAACAGAAAAGAGTATAGAAACAGAAAGCTATGTTGCAAAAACTCAGAGTAAATTTGAGCTATAGAGTTATTTTCCTTGGGCGATTTTGACTTTTTGTTTGGAAAACCTACATGCGAAGGAACCTTGTCATGATCGGTTGCGCCCTTACTTTCTTTTCGAGCCCCGCTCAACAACTTAAGTGGTTGCACTGATTGTGTCAAGATATCTTGCCGGTAGCAGCACCGCGAGCAGGCTGCTAAGGACCCATTCCTCAAAGCGCTCGCGGCAACTGTGCGCACCGGCAAGTTAGATTTTGCCAAGGTATCTTGTTGGCAGTGGCACCTCCAACAGGCTGCCAAGGACCCGTTCCTCAAAGCACTCGCGACACGGTTGTGCGCACCGGGAAGTTTCCAACAAACCGTAGGGCATATACCATACGACAAGAAATCAAACGAGGGGAAAAGCATACATCCATTCAAAACATAGCAAAGTATATTACATAGATCATTGGTACGATTCTAACTTAAGATGAAATTGTATTTTACATGGAATACACAGCAGCACAAGAAGAAAAAGAAGACGTGGAGCAGCTAGTCTCGGCACTGGCCTTCGAGCCTCTTGACTTGGCTCACCCACTCGACGATGGGCATGACCAGCTCCTCAGGCACCTTGAGGTCCACGTCCTTCGGAAAACGTTCAAACACGTTGGTGAGGTTGATGTCGGGATTCTTGTGTGCCACCTTGGTGAGAACCTTGAGGAGGATGACCCGGCAGAGCTTGCGTGAGTCATCAGCCAGGCGGGTTGTTTGGCTCGCGTGGAGCTGCTCCAGGGTGCCAATCAGACCGTCAAAAAATAGAGTCAGCCTCACGCTCTGAGATGTCCATACGCCAGAAGAGTAGTGGAGGTTGTGCAGACCCATGGTGGATAGCTGTGCCATGAGCCTTGTCGCGACGTTGGCGGCGTTCAGTCCAGGTCAGCACGCCTTCCATGTAGTTTTCATGAGCAGCCGTGGCACTCTTGAACCGAACCTTCTCGCCCTCAAGATCTTTGGTCAAGGGCCTTTCGCGAGCCTTGCCGTTCTAGAGGGCCTCCTCCATGGTGGCCAGCCTCAGCTTCAGATCTAGAAGGGAGACATTGGCGGTGTCGAGTTGGGTGGTCTTGGCGGATACAGCAATCTGCATCTCCGCCAGGCTATGGAGAGTCGAGATATACTTGTCGAAGCCTGCAAGATCCGCCTCCAGCCTCTTCACCCTGTCGGCAAGCTCGCTCTTGGCGGACTCTGCGGCGACGGCGGCATTAATGGCTTCCTTCAGCTTGCCGGCATGGTCTATGGCCTGAGCCGCCACGACCTCCTCATGCTTCCGCAGCAGCTCCTGAGTCCGCTGTGCGACAAGCCTCTCAACTTCTTCATCTTTGCGGCGAATATTGTCGGCGAGCGCCTCCTCGTAGGGGGCAAGATCCTCTTCCTGGGCGTCCAATCCGACGCTGAGCTACATGAGGCGGGATTCCTCTGCAGCACCCAGTTGCAAGGCATCTTCTTGTGCCCACTCCATATCATTCCACTTTAAGAGGAACCCGTTCCAGTCTTCGTTCAGTTGCGCCCGGCCAGCTTGCAGCTCTTGATGGGCTTCGGCAAACTAGGCTTGTGTCTCCTTGAAGCGCTTTTCGTAATTCGCCTCCGCTGCATCAGCGATTGCTACCCTGGAGTCCAGGTTCTCTCTCCGGGCAAGGTGGAGCACCTGGAGTTGGTTGAAGTTATCGCTCACAGCCTAGAGGAGTTGTTCCTTGTTAGATTTGTTGCCGCCGGCTATTGATCCGCCAACGATCTTGTGCCCGGCAGCAGTTGTCACGACCAAGATGCGACCCTATCCTCAATTTGGCACGAGGACCTCGTCAGGGATAGAAGCGCATCTCATCGTGTCGCAAGAATGGATATCGTTACAAGTACATGTACTGAAAAGAAGAGATATATATATATAGAATTCGCTTACACTCGCCACAAGCTACATCAGAGTCACAGCAGTACAATACATCAACATCATGAATAAGAGCAGGGTCCGACTACGGACGAAAACAAACTAGAAAATAAGAACGACGTCCATCCTTGTTATCCCAGGCTGCCGGCCTGGAACCCATCCTAGATCGATGAAGAAGAAGAAGAAGAAGAAGAAGAAGAAACTCCAAATGAACAATCAACGCACTCGCGTCGAGTAACCTTTACCTGTACCTTCAACTGGTGTTGTAGTAATCTGTGAGCCACAGGGGACTCAACAATCTCATTTCCAAAGGTATCAAGACTAGCAAAGCTTATTAGGTGAGGTATGGTTAAGTGGTGAGGTTGTAGCAGCGGCTAAGCATATATGAGGTGGCTAAACTTACGAGTACAGGAAATAAGAGGGGGAAGATCTACGCATAACGGACGTGACTACTGATGATCAAATGAATGATCCTGATAACCTACCTACGTCACACATAACCCCACCCTGTCCTCGATTGGAGAAGGAACTCACGAAAGAGACAGTCACGGTTACGCACACAGTTGGCATATTTTAATTAAGCTGACTTCAAGTTATCTAGAACCAGTGTTAAACAAAGTTTCCACGTTGCCACATAACCGCGGGCACGGCTTTCCGAAAAGATTTAACCCTGCGGGGGTGCTCCAACTAGTCCATCACAAATTACCACAAGCCGCATAGAAATCCTCGATCACGACACTCGCGATCTCGTCGAATTCCTTAGTGGAAAACCTCAACTCTGAGATTACCCAAAGCATCACCGGAATCCCGATGCACAAGATATTTCGTCAAAGGTAAAACTAATCCAGCAAGGCCGCCCGACGTGTCGACGATCCCGATAGGAGCCGTGTACCTCGTTCTCAGGACACGACGGATGGGTCACACTAGGAAAATCAAACCTCGGGTTGCCCCGCAGTGGCCCCGTAGTCTGCCAATTTGTACCAACACTCATGAGGAGCACTGGCCCGGGGTTGATTAAATTTCCTCGGGTGCCGGCGGGTCCCTATGCATTTTCATTAGGTTATTAGGCAAGAATTGACGAAACTCGACATTTATTTATTTAGTTCTATCCCGATTAGATACACTGCAATATTAAATGTGGTTAAACATGGCAAGAGGTGAAGTTTAAGTTAATCTACCTATCTAGGCATTTTTCAATGAGGTCGAATATGACATATAGCATCTCCGAAACGACCTCATGCGTTAATTTACAATTCTGTCCAGATCTGAACTAACACATTTAATTAGTTCTAAAACAGAAAAACAAATAGGTTCACGTGATTCTACGTGTCGTTACAAGCAATTTACACATAGAGAACGTCTCCAACGGAGCTACGCTTAAAAAGATACGAACACCGCAAGTTATGATGGCATGAATGCAATATGTGTGCAACGACGGTCACGAGCATTTCAAAACGTACAAACAACATGAGAAAAAGAAACTACACGAGATTCTAAGCAAGTTTCATGTAGGACACGATCAAAATGGAGCTACGGTTCAACAACTACGTGCTAAACAAGAAATCTCTACAATCTTGCAAAATCAGCCACATAGCATTCTCTACGCCCCACAACTACGAGCTACACAACTCCAATAAACTCAACCAAGGCATGACACGAAAGAGGGTAAGATGCACTACAACAAACAACTAACAACAACTAGCATGGCAGCAAGGAACACTAGGAAAAGAAGACACAAAATGGCATCTCACACACTATTTCAGACTTAGTGAAAATTACACTTCATGAAAGTGCAGTTTTCAATCTGAAGCCATATTGACAGCAGAAAAACCATAAGGTACAGGACTCCAAATGGCATGAAAACTCACAGCATGCTAGAGAATCATAAGGTCTGCAACTAACTCCATTGGACCAACCTCAAAAGAGCTACCGATCACAAGATAGAAGCAAAACAAAACAGCAACAAAATATAACAGATTCCAGACTTAAAAATATTTCAGCACCTCCAAATCAGCACTATTTCTAGCAACTTGAGAGCAAGCAAACCACACCTAAACATGCATTTCTATTGCAACCAAAATTACCAGGGGTTAGACTAAACATCAAAGAACAACTCCCTAGTTGACAACTCCGTCAAACGAAGCACGAAATAAATCCTACGAAATAAGCAAAAGGCCATCACGGCAAAATATCGCGCGAACTAACTTACTCAAAAGCTTAAACTAAATGCAAAGAACCCTGAAAACATATAAAATATGTGGGGTTGCAACTCAAAATTATTACCACATCAAAATGCGAGATAATTACCTATACACGGAAAATAAACTAGCGGCAAATCCCTACTCGCAAAAATACCAACGTCTACTCTAAAATAAATGGAAAAGTGGTTCCTAAAACATGAACATTTCTAATAAGGCATTCGAGCAATCCGGGCACGCACGAGAAAATAATACGGGCTATATCCTATTGGGACAACACATAAAACTATGCCTTCGACACGTCAAACAACGTCAAATAAATATGCAAGTTGCAAAATCGTATTCTACTTAAAATTCTACACCATAACCATATCTAATTCATCACGAACCGACTCACGGTTTAAAAGATATGGACGTTTTATTATACGTCTATTTCCTGAAATATTACTAATCGAAAAAAATCTACTAAGCTCTATTAGGCTGAACCTGAGGCGCATAACAACTAAAATGCGCCTAAGCAAAATATAGAGGCCGAGGTTACCTTGGGGCCGGCCTGCAGGATGGAGAATGGGCCGAGGGGGCGATGCGGGAGGCGGCCCAAGAGCGGTTGCCACCACGATGCTCGTCCCTCCTCATCCAGATCATGATCGGGACCGAGAGGAGGCGGCGGCTGACGATGGAGCTCGCTGGCCGGCTTGATGCGCAGGGGAGAAGACCAGGACGGGGCCAGCGGCTGGCCAGATCCAGCCCCCTACGGCAGGGGCGGCTCGAGAGCTGCCCGACTTGGATCCGGCGGGGCAACGAGCGGCGAGGAGAGGGGCTCTTGGGAGGAGAACGGCCATGGTGGCGGGCTGGAGTTGCAGGCCACGGCGGCGGGGCTGGTCGGTTAGCTCCGGCAGGATCTGGTGCCGGTGGTGTTCCCCGCGAGGAACTGGCGGCGACGGGACGAACCGGGCGGCGGGGCGCACGCAGGAGAGGCGACGCTAGGCAGGAGGCACGGTGCTCGGTGGCTCGGGCTGCTGCCCTCGGGAACGGGCGCGGTCGGGCCTGGGCGGGCCCGATCTGGGTTGCGCGGGTCGTAGCGGCTGAGGCGCTGGAGGAGAGAGAGAGGTGGGATTAGGGTTTCGGGTAGCATGGATGCCGAGGTGGGAGGAGTGGGGCTGCCTAAAATGCACGGGGGGTCTATTTATAGACAATGGGGGGTAGGTTTAGCGAAATTTCGTCCCAGATCCAACCGTGCGGTCGGATTCGGATAATTACGAATGTGGGAACGGTTACGAGGACATGTAGAGGGGATATCCGGAGACGAGAGGGAGAACGGACGGTGCGGCAACAGTTTTTAAAATACCGACAACCGTCTGACGGTAGACCGAATACGGTGCCGCTACGGTCGACCGTTCGGGTACCAGACGGACTCCGATCGCGACGAAATTTGACAGGCGGCCTACCTATAACTTATCACGACCGCATGCCAAGTTTCACCCCGATCAGAGAAAGTTTAACGCACACTTTTAAAACAGGGTTTTGACGTTGCCGCGGGCGCGTGCGTGTGTGGTCGGCCTCAGAACGGATAACGACGAGAACCGGCAACTAACAACCGATGCGACTTTTGAAAACTGGCGGCAACGGAGATGCTGATGCAATGCAGATGATGCGCATGATGCGATGATGATGGGACAAAAGAAAAATAGGCACACGACGAAAACTGAATAGAAGGGGAATCTTCTGGAACGTCGGTCTCGGGCTGTCACACCAGTGGTGATCTCCCATCAAAGTTCTCTCCTTCGATGGGCTCCCTGCCGCTTGTCTCCCCCGGCATGCTGACGAACTGGTTCTCACCAGCTTCGGGGTACCTTCGCAGACAGGAGGGTTTGGATGTTGGCGGCACATCCCTAGCATCGACCCCTCGCATAGCTGAGGGCTTAGTGGCTGGCGTAGCGCCTGGTGCTCCTGCGGCAGGAATGCCATTAGTATGGTCACTGGACTCCATGCCAACCCTCTCCGCGGACTCCTTGGTGGCCTCCTCTTGTGCAGCTTTGGCGGCCTCCTCCTGGGCAGCCTTGGCGGCCTCCTCCTACGCAGCCTTGGTGGCTTCCTCAGCGACAACACTGTCAGCCTCGCTAGTAGCATCCCTGGCGATCTCCTTGATGATGGCGTGGACATCCATGTCCTCCATCAAACGTGGATCTGAAATCTAGGACAAGGAGAACAGTATGAGTCCAGGAAAGAAGTTCAAGAAGGCAAAAAGATATAGACAAAATAACAATTACTCACGGGAAAATGTCTTACCTGTGCCAGGCTGCTGGGAGGTGGTTCTCCCTTCCCCGACAACGTTGGTTGCTGGTGTAGGGCTGCCGGCCCAAGAGCTTGTTGGATCATACTCGATAAGGATGCTTTCGCTCGCTGTAGCCCTTGCCGGAGATCCATCTCTGGGCGGCGTGGTTGATGGAGGTGGCACATCGAGGGCAGCCTCCGATGCCTCTCCTTCTCGCTGATCTTCCCCTGCAAGCCCGGCGATGTCAGTGGCGAACAGAACTGTCCCAACATTCGCCAGTGGGAAATAAGTCGAAGACCCATGTTGGGGACTCCGTTAAGGGCTTCGTCGTGCGCTGAGCTCCGGGCTGATGGAGGTAGCCTCTGGCGCACCTAAGGTGCTTGCCGGGGACTCGTCACCTGTCGAGGTCTTCGCCTTCTTCAACGACCTCCACACCAATGGCTCTGGATACCTATGAAGATAGGGTGGAGCAAGATAAATATACCAAACAAAACCGGAGATGCAGAAGTTCAAACATGCGACAGGGCTCTTACTCTTCTTCTTCTTCTGAGTTGAAGGTGCACAGGTCGAAGACGACCTCTGCCACAGTGCTCGCGGTAGTAGGTGGAGCGGGGGCCTCCGGCACTTGGCTGCGGCAGGAGAGGAGGGCCGCTGGACTGGGATGCCGGAGGTGGCTTTCTGAAGAACGTGTTTCTTCTTCTGATCTGTGGGTTCCTCGTGCGGCTGCTCTTCGACTGCTTCTTCGCTAAAAGGACCCCGGCGGCTGCGCCACTCTGCTCCCCGGCAACCTGATCCCGCCCGGCAAGCGATCCCTTTGGCACCGTCTCATCCTCGCTCGACTCCCTCACCATGAATCCAACGTTGTCGGCCTCTGCGGCAAGAGCCGCCTCCTCGACCCTACAGGCGATGTATGCCACCTCTTCATCAGTGGTGGGGCGGAAGAGGTGTGTCTCTTCCCAAATGGCTATCTCCATCAAGTTGTTGAAGAACTGTTGTGACTGCTCCGTAGCTGGCTCAACCTAACTCTTGTCAAGGTAGTGGGCATTGCACACCAACATTATGGCGACGATTGAGCTCACAGTGGAGTTTTTCCATACAAGAGCTATCCCTGCCGGCATCCTTAACTTCCAGTCAGTCCTGAATAACTTATTGTAGAGGGTTGTGTGCTGCATGACCGTCAGGTTGCCGTTCAGCCCAGGATGCAGCCTCATGATGTGTGTCACGCTCTTGAAGTAGCTAGTGGGCCTCCCTTTGTTCTGCACAGGGGCAATGCGTCGGCGAAGGAAATCGGCGCCCACCATCTCTATGGTGCGCTCGGCAGACCTGAGGTGCACGATCCTGGTGATTGCGACTTTGAGTTTCTCATCCCGAGGATGGAGAGCGCTCTAGCCCACGCTGCGCGTCATCGTGGCTGTCCGGGGCAGGCAAAAAGGCCGGGGATGCGCCACCACTATCCAGAACCACTTCCCTTGCCATTCCTCCCCCTTCTCGCGGTAGACTCCATCTGCGTAAATATCCTTGCTCCCTATCCTAGGGATTGAGGAGATGGAACCATAGATGGCCTCTCCCTTCTAATCCGGGGGATGAAGTAGTGGTGGATGAGGGTTGTGTTAGGGGTGATTCCGACGAAGTTCTCATAGAGGTGGGCAAAGACAGCCATGCACGTTACGCCATTCGGCGTAAAATCCAAGAGCTAGAAGCCATACGTCTACATGATGTCGATGAAGAAACCGGAAAAAGGACGACAAAGACCGCAATAAAAGTAATCTGCAAAGAAAGGGTATTTATCTGGACCGCCACCGGCAGAACATGGATGCACGCGGTGCCGGGGTGCGCCTTCGTCTTCCTCGCCGACATGAGGAGGTATCTATCCATCACGGTTGCCGCCTATAGTCCTCGGAGATGAAAGCAAGCTTCTTCCGCAGATTTCTCTCCATGACGACGCCTTTCCCATTGCCTGGCTTCGGCTCCATGGAGACAATGGAGGCGGTGGCTGGGGATGTCGCGGGCTTGGAAGCGGTGGAGAGCTGGAGGAGCTATGTTTCGGTTTTCCCCTTTATGCGGAGAACGTGGGGCCGCCTCTTGGCAAGCCACTTCGTCCACGCCCCCCACGTCATGCATTCAACGCTTGTCGTGGGAGGGGCAGAGGAGCAATAACGATAAGATTCACACCCACAGATCCCTGCCAGGCGTGCTCGTGGACTTGTTTGGGCCTAGCCCAACAATGCCTTGCACCCGTGTATGGCCTAGGCCTGGGCGCTCCTGTCGGTGCACGAATTCTTGGGCCCTTAAGTGCCCCTTACATGTGCACGGGTAGTTGTAGCCACATCCGCGACAAGGCTTGACGGGATACTACGCCGGACAAGCGAGAAGGCATACAAGTCAACAACCAGAAGGCTGATGTCCGAAGGCTCAGGCCCTGTCAAGATCCTTGTTGGGGCTGGCTAGCAAAGCCCCGGCAAGACGTGCTCCCGACAAGCTCCTACTCCGTCACCACTCTAGCGCAGCAACCAGTTGTCCCTTTTTTTTCCTTGCTACATGTCGATGCTCCACGATATGTGTCGAGCGACATATGGGGGTGAGAAATGCCGATGGAACGCGTCCCTGTCCCATGTCAGGGACGCTTGACAAAACATTTAATGCGTTTGTCTTCGGACGCCAGTAACACTATACTAGCCGTACACCACGTGTGTGCATCGTACTATTGTGCACCCCGTGGGTGTCCTATTTCGCCACTGATAGTGACCCCTTTGACCTATAAAAGCAGGCCGAAGGCATAGCTGCAAAAGGATTGGATCTCTAGGGTTTAGACGCTCAGTACATAGCTGCCTTGCATGCATAGCGCTCATGTAGCCGAACCCTAGAACACAGATTACACACACAGCAGGCGTAGGGTTTTGTGCTTCTGAGCGGCCCAAACGTGGGTAAAAACTCCCCACGCGCTTGATTGTTGATTCTGCTCTTGGCGCAATCCTCTCCACCCACTCCCCCAAACCATAAAGGGATCCGCGTGATCCCACAGGTGTCGTGCTTCGTTGCCCCGACTAAAACATAGGAAAGACATGACCAACAAACAGAGCAAATCACGACATGACCAACAAACACCGAAACGAATCTTCTTATGAAGAGAGTGCATTGATCGGAGCCACCTATGTTTGATACATTTGGTATGACACCACGAAGAATTATCGTTGGGTTCATGACCATAGCTCGACTTTGAAGCACAAGTGCCATCAACAATGACTAATTTGAAATACGTGATCGATTTATGCATAATGGGTGGAGGGAATGTTCATTGAGAGAACAACACTCCTCCTATGTCCATACCTACACCTAGAGCAAGATATGGTGATGAGTGTGGTGTGGTGTGCCTAGTTCAATACACATGGCTCGAATCAATGATATTTAGATCATGCCTTCACTCACGAAACCTTGCTTCATCTAGAGGCTTTGTGAAAATATCCGCAAGTTGCTCTTGTGTGTTCATGAAGAGGACCTCAATATCTCCATGCTTGATATGATCTCGAAAGAAATGATGACGAATATCAATATGCTTGGTCTTGCTATGTTGCACCGGATTGAGAGATATCTTGATAGAACTTTCATTGTCACATAGAAGGGGCACTTTTTCGCAATTGACACTCCAATACTTTAAACTTTGCCTCACCCATAGTAATTGAGCACACAACTTTTGGCAACTACATACTCGGCCTTGGTGGAAGAAAGTGACACAAAATTTTGCTTCTTTGAAGACCAACTTACCAAAGAGCGACCAAGGCATTGGCATCCTCTAGAAGTTGACTTCCTCCCGACACAGTCTCCAAACCGATTTTTGTTGGAGTAACCCACTAGATTAAATCTTGCTCCTTTGGGGTACCATTTGCCAGAGTTTGGGGTATGAGCCAAATATCGAAAGATTCATTTCACTGCCGCATAGTGGTTTTCCATTAGTGCGGATTGAAACACTCAACATGATATCTGATCTAGATTCACAAAGGTAAAGCAAGGATCCAATCATGGAGCTATATACCTTTTGATCCACTGCTTTACTATCATGGGGAATGAACACCTATGGGACCTGGAGGAGTCCCTTTTGGTTCGGCGGGGGAGACAGATGCACCAAGAGCAGGACAGACAGTGGGGGAACAATATTTACCCAGGTTCGGCCCGCTAGTCAAGTGTAATATCCTATTCCTCCTTTTGTGTATTAATATGGTGAAAGGTGATGAACTCCCAGCTGCATCATGGCCGAGTCCTTGTCTATCCCCTCTTATTGTGCATGCCCAGGGCCTCCTTTTATAGTTCATAGGGTTCACCAAGAGTGGTAGCAAAAGATTCTCACGGGGTGGACAGTGAAACAGTGCACCCACAAGATGTATAGTGTATTACAGTGTTCCTGGCGTTTTAGCAGACGCATTTAATGTTTCATCAGGTGCCTCGGAGATGGGACAGGGGTGCGTCCCCTCGGCACAGTTCTCCTAGGTACCGATTGACATGCGTCGTGCGAACCGACACGTATCGAGTGGCGAGGGGCAGCTGGCCGTTGCACTGGCACGGGATGCGTCGGGATCCTGTCGGGGGCGAACCGCACTGGAGTGTTGGTAATTCTCCTGGCAAGGGTCTTGTCGGGGCTTAACTGGCCTCCCCCGACAAAGCGGCTTGCCGGGGTGACGTCTTCAGTATTTTGGCTCGTGGCCTCGGGTGCCTTCGTGGTAGTCTCCTACGGGCTCCGGCAGGGTTTGCTATGGATGGGTCTCTAAACGCCCGATTGTTGTCTTGTCGAGAGCTCGGTATGCCCCAGCCCCGATCTTGCCGGGGCTCTTTCCTTCTGGTTTCTCTGCCTGTTGATCTAGGCGACTTTCTAAGGGCTTCTCCTATGCTTTCTGCACTCCCTGGCTGGTCCTGCCGAGGGCATGGCTACTATTGTCCGTGCACAAGTCATGGGCGCTAAAGGCCCATTCTTTAGCACACTAACAGGAGCCCCCGGGCCTAGGACATACACGCATGCAAGGCGTTGTTGGGCTAGGCCCAAACAGTGCACGGGCGTTTCCAACTGGGACTTGAGGTGTTGTTGGGTTTCGCTTCGGCTGCTCCTTTCTCGTCATGCGCCCTTGAATGGGCGACGTGGGAGTCATGCGCAGGGTGGCTGAGTAACCCGTGCAGTTGGCGGACCTACCATGATTGGTCTTTCCGACGGACGTGCCGCATGTATGGCGGGGGCCTCACATGTGGCGCCTACGACTTGAAGTCCTGTCTCGGGGAGACAACCGCCGCAGTCTTGATTGGAGGAGCGGGGCGTCCATCAGTTCGCCCGTCATCGCGGGCGAGCGGATTGGTGGAAGTGGGCGGCGTCTCTTGGAGGTGGGGGAGATGCCGGCCTCCGCATTCCTCCCTATAAATCTAGGGGATTGCAAAGGGTAACGCTCATCCTTCCTCCAAGAACGCATTCGTCCAGTGCCCAACCTTTCCCTTTTGTCTCGAGTTGTGTTTTCCCTCGACGATGGCCAGAGGGAGAGTGTGGCCCCCGTATTCCGCCTCGACGGACAGGGTTCCCGCTCGGATCATGCCACCGCTTCAGTAGCTGATGCGGAGGATGCCCCGAGGGCCCCTGGTGGAAGTGGGAAGAGGGGCCGCGGTCGCCGTGGAGGCCGCGGGCGGGGAAGGAGGACCGCTGCTCCATCCTTTCACTTGGCGCCAATCCCTCCCCCGGGTGAGACCAATGCGGAGGGGACGGCGCTCGAATTCCTCGTCAAGCTGCACCGCCCCATCCGGCCCGTCTCTGCCTCCCCGGCGCCTTTCCAGAGTGATGAGGACGAGAAGCTTCCCGTGTTGTGGCTGCAGGCGCATGGTTGCTGCAATGGCACCGTGCACGTGGACGTGGAGTAACCGGAGCCCCGCGTACGGCTCCTTGGGCGTGGGTTGAAGACCTTCGCACGTTCCCACAATCTCTAGGATGGGCACGTTCTCCGCTTCAAGATTGTGGAGGCTAACCTGCTCTTTGTCAAGGTATAGGGGAGCTCAGTTGTGCGCCTCGGCTGGTGCGAAGAGAGCTCGAGTGGGACTAAAAGTCCTTCCTCACGTGATAGCGAGGAGGAGGATAGTGATGGCAGCGGCAGCGGTGCCGGGTCCGGGCCTCGGAAGGACAGGCCCGATTATGAGGACCTGTCCTCAGACAGACCGCTGGTTGCACCTTCACTGTCTGCTCACGTCTCTCGCCCCTCTCAAGTGGGGCGGACTCGCAGGTCGATGTGACGCTGCCTCATCTTCCAGAGGGATCGAGGACCCCGGCTTTGTCATCCCTTTCGGTTCCGTTCTCCTCTGCGTAATGTTGGTTCAGGAGGGACCAACCAGGGCCCTTGTTTTTTTTCCTGTAGGTGCCGCCTCATGGCATAAGATAAACTTATCTTAAGTTAGTACGACAGTCACTATCGATGTAATATATCGCATTATCATGAATGAAAATATATGTTATTTTACTTGTCTGTTTTCTCCTTGTATGGTAAAAGAAAAATATACGCTGTATTGGGAATCTACCGGTGCGAACAGCACTGCCGTGAGTGCTTGGAGGATGGGTCGTCAGCAACGTGCTGGGGGCGTTGCTGGCGGCAAGCTACCTTGGCGCAACCGACCTTGTCGGTGCATATAGCCCCGCCACGAGCGCTCGAAGGAACAGGTCCTGGGCAGCCCGCTGGGGGCGTAGCCTCCGGTAAGGTATCTTGGCGCAGTTAGTACGACCGCTTAGGTTTGCTGAGCGGACTCGAAATACAGTAAGGGCGTGACCAACCGTGACAAGGCCCTTTCTGCGTGCAGGTTTATTTTTAAAAAAGGGTAAAATTTACCAAGGAAAACAACCGCTTCACTTGGACCTTGCCGACGCGGCTAGCCCTACTGCGAGTGCTTTGAGG
This sequence comes from Hordeum vulgare subsp. vulgare, assembly GCF_904849725.1. Taxonomy (NCBI): domain Eukaryota; kingdom Viridiplantae; phylum Streptophyta; class Magnoliopsida; order Poales; family Poaceae; genus Hordeum; species Hordeum vulgare. The sequence goes on from NC_058519.1 coordinate 302,690,711, forward strand.
AGAGGATCCTTAGCTACCTGCTGGATGTGCCGCCACCAGCGATGCTTCCTTGGCTCTTTCATCGCCACCTCTTAAGTTTTGAGCGGGCTCGAAGCAAAGTAAGGGTGTGCTTGGTTACGCCAAGTTCCCCTCGCGGGCATGTTTCGGAAACTAGGTGGTTCGTCAATCCTTGCCAGAGGTAAGCGTAACGCAGAACTATGCACACCAATATATATATATATATATATATATATATATATATATATATATATATATATATGAAAATTGGCAAAGAACTGCAAAACGCTTAACTCTTATTATGTTGCGCACATGATTGTGCTTGGCTTTGCGCCAAGGTTTACATGCCCCGCTGCCAAAACTTGCGGAAAGGAGGGTTGCCGGGAGCCCGTGGAAACCGAGCATCGTGGCCTGCCAGCAAGGGGCTTGCCGGCCTGGAAGCCGCTAGGGGCGGTGTCGGGCCTGCTGGGGAGCAATAGGCCTCCGCAAGGATAAAGCGTCTTGCCTGGGGCGCTTTTCGGCTCACCCTTGACAACTGTGTAACACTCCAAAGAGGTGCACTTGCGAAGTGCGCACCTAGGGTTCTGCCGTAGCCCCCTGGCACATCCTCAACAACAACGCATAGCTCCACGGGAGGTGCGCTTGTTTGAGTGGGTGCTAGTGGACTTGCTGGAGCCCCCGACAGGCCCTTGACTGCAACGCCGCACTCTAGGGGAGGTGCGCTGGCTGGAGTGTGTGGGAGCACAGGGCCCCTGCCTTCCCTCCCTGCTCCCGTGCCGCCACCTGTTTTCATAGTCAAAGGCATGGTGGTCGTGGACGAATCAGCCGCCATGACCGCCTTTCTCTTGGGAGCTACGACGACGATGATGATGAAACTAAAGCCCGGACCGCTGGGCCAGATTAGCGCACCTTCTTCCCCTTACCTGGTGCGCGTGAGATGTCATCAGGAACGAACATCTATGGGACTTGGAGGCATCCCTTCTGGTTCAGCTGGGGAGACGGATGCACCAAGTGCAGGCTGAACGGTCGGGGAATAATTTTAACCCAGGTTCGGTCCGCTAGTCAGCTGTAACAGAATAATCCTGCTTTTTGTGTATTAATCTGGTGAAGGATGATGAACTCTCACCTGCATCGTGGCCGAGTCCCTGTCTATCCCCTCTTTTTGTGCATGCCAGGGGCTCCTTGTATAGGTCAAAGGGGTCACCCACAGTGGCAGCACAGGGTTCTCACGCGGTGCACAGTGAAACATTGAACCCACGAGATGTATAGTGTATTACAGTTTTCCTGGCTTCTTAGCAGACGCATAAAATATTTCGTCACGTGCCCTAGAGATGGGACAAGGGTGTGTCCCCTCGGCATTGTTCTCCCAGATACAGCTTGAAATGCATCGTGCGAACCGACACATATCGAGTGGCGAGGGGCAGCTAGCCGTTGCGTTCGCACTGGGATGCGTCCAAATCCTACCGGGGGCGAACCGCACTGGAGTGTTGGTAATTCTCCCAGCAATGGTCTTCACGGGGCTTCCCTGGACTCCCCCGGCAAAGGGGCTGGCCGGGGGTGACGTCTTGAGTCTTCTGCCTTATGGTCTCGGGTGCCTTCGTGGTAGTCTCATGCGGGCTCCGGCAGGGTTTGCTGTGGATGGGGCTCTAACCGCCCGATTGTTGTCTTGCTGGGGCTCGGTATGGCCCCGCCCCGATCTTGCCGGGGCTCTTTCCTTCTGGTCTCTCTGCCTATTGATCTAGGTGACTTACTGAGGGCTTCTCCTCTGCTTTCTGTCGTCCCAGGGAGGGCCTGCCGCGAGCATGGATACTACTGTTCGTGCACAAGTCATGGGCGCCAAAGGCCCATTCTTTAGCGCACCGACATTTACCATTGGGATCATTGTCAAGCTTGCATTTGGTTGGCATGGGAAACTTTACCGGTTTGACGTGGTCTAGCTCGAACCTTTTGAGTATGTCTTGAGTGTACTTGTCTTGTTTGATGAACGTTCTTTCTCTCTACCTTGTTTGATTTCGAACCCAAGAAAGAACTTCAACTCTCCCATCATAGGCATATCACACTTCTCGGTCATTAGTGAAGCACACTCTTCATTGAAAGATATGTTAGGAGAACCAAAAATTATATCATCAACATGTAGTTGGCATATGAACAAATCCCCTTTGACCTTTTTGGTAAAAGGGGTGGGATCAATTTTCCCAATCCTAAACCCACGGTCTTGCAACAACTCGGTAAGGTACTCATACCATGCACATGGGACGTGTTTAAGGCCGTAGAGCGCCTTTTTGAGTTTGTATACATGAGTGGGGAGCTTGGTATCCTTGAATCCCGTGGGTTGTTTGACATATACCAACTCATTTAAGGGACCATTAAGAAATGCCCTCTTCACATCCATTTGTTGCAATTTGAAATCATGATGAGAAGAAAATGCAAGCAGCATTCGAATAGATTCAAGATGAGCAACAGGGGCAAAGGTTTCACCGTAGTCGATACCCTCGACTTGGGAGTAGCCTTGAGCCACCAGTCTTGCCTTGTTTCGAACAACAACACCATTTGCATCTTGCTTGTTCTTGAAGATCGAGTTGGTTCCAATGACATTATGTTCCTCCGTTGGCCTTGGCACTAACTCCCAAACTTGATTGCGCTCGAAGTTGTTAAGTTCATCATGCATGGCTTCAAGCCAATCCTCATCATCGAGTTCTTCATGTACCTTTTGGGTTTCAACACATGAAACAAACACGTGATTCTCATAAAATGTTGATAATTGTTGATGAGTAGTTACCCCCTTGTTGAAGCTTCCAAGCAAATTTTCCAAGATATGTTTTTGAGCTCAAGCTTGGAAGCCACCTTGGCTGCGCGATGCTCCAAGATTTCCTGATTTGGTAATTGAGGATCATCATCTTGACCATCTTGAGCACCGTCTTGAGCTTGTTCACAAGATTGCCCTTGATCTCGTGGTTGCACTTCATCTTGAGCCAACTCAGAGTCTTGAGCATGATGATGGACAACATTTGGTGCAACACAATCTTCATGAGGTTGATCATGTCCTTGATCTTTTTCAACTAGTTGAGGACCTTCATTTTTCAATCTTCATTTCGTGTCGGTCTAGCGGGAGTGATGACTCCACTTGACTAGAGCATTGTCCTTCTCCTTCGGCCACAAGAGGTTCCTCAATGGGGAGTATTTGACCAATCCTCATTCTTCTTATGGCATTAGGAGTAATTTCATCACGTACATCACAAAGACAACTTTGCTCCACCCATTATTTTCATGATACTCTATGTTACACGTCTCCTCAATGAGTCTGGTGGACTTGTTGAGGACACGGTAATCAAGAGAGTTTGTAGCATAACCAACAAATATGCCCTCTTGCGCTCTACTATCGAATTTAGAAAAACAAACACCATTCTTGAAAATGAAACACTTACAACCAAACATCCGGAAGTACTTGAGGTTCGGCATTTTCCTCGTAAGAATATCATATGGAGTCTTGTTCATGCCTTTGCGGAAGTAGAGCCGATTGGATGCATGACTTGTGGTGTTAATGGCTTCAGCCAAAACTTGTATGGAGATTTAAACTCCGCCATCATGGTTCTTGCTGCGTCCATCAATGTCCGGTTCTTCCTTTCTGCCACACCAATTTGTTGAGGGGTATATGGTCCTGAATATTGGTGCTAGATCCCCTCGTCACTAAGGAACTCATCCAAGGTGTAGTTCTTGAACTCGGTGCCGTTGTCACTTCTAATCATCAATATCTTTTCTATATGTTTATGCTGAGCTTCATTAGCAAAGTCGATGACCATTTTGTTGAGTCTCACTCCTCATGTTGAACATGTAGACCCAACTATATCTTGAGTAGTCATCCACAATCACGAAGCAAAACATTCTTCGCCCAAGACTATCAATAAATGGAGGACCAAAGAGATCCATGTGCAGGAGCTCCAATGGCCATTTAGAGTACACTACAGGAATCACCTTCTTTGCCGTCTGCCATCACAGACGGCAAAGACAAATACCCGGACGGCAAAGACAGTACCACAGACGGCAAAGATTGTCACGGCCGGCAAATTTTCTGTGTCAGCCTACGACGGCATAGGACCTTCTTTGCCGTCTGCCCCCCTAAAGCGGACGGCAAAGCTCTTTGCCGTCAGCTTTCCTGAGGAGCAGTCGGCAAAGAGTTTGGGACGGCAGCCGAGAGGCGTTGCCTTCGTTAGGGGTTAACGGAGCCTTTGTCGTCTGCCTCCTCGGCAATCTTTGCCGTCTGCCTCCCGGTCAAGCTTTGCCGTCTGCCTTCTCCTCCCCTCCCCTCCCCCCCTCCATCTTTGCCGTCTGCCCCCTTGACTATCTTCGCCGTCTGCCGTGTCCTCCCCTCCCCACTCTCTCCACTTTTGTCTTCTGCCCCCTCCTCTATGCCCTCTTCTTTGCCGTCTGCCCACCCATATGGCCAGCTGCTACTGCCTAGGTTGCACAGCTGGGCGCCACGTGGCACCTTTGCCGTCTGCTGGCTGACGGCAAAGGCCTTTGCCATCAGCTGGCAGACGGCAAAGATCCTATATTGTCCCATTTTTATTTATTTTTTCTATTTCACATCACATATACATATAATTCAGAGCACATATATCATAAATAGATCACAACACATATATGATATACATATAAAGCTCATCAGTGCCATTTGTTCATCAACGTACATCCCATATATCAAAAGAACCAACACATACGAAGTTTCATCCATATATACATACATATAGTTGCACATGTATTGTTCATCAACACATTGTTCATCAACACATACAAAGAACCAACACATTGTTCATCAACTCAAATAAAAACGGAAACTAAAGCACTCCAACGCCAGCTTCCATGCATGTAGTACATCCAATCTGCAAAATGGGAATAAGAAAGTAAGTAGAAGAAGAACAACAACATATATATGACAAATAAGCTAAATTGAAGAAGAAAGAGAAGAAGCAATAAGAGAACAAGGAGAAGAAAAACAAGAAGGAGGAGGAGGAGGAGGGGAAGGGGAAGGTGAAGGAGAAGGAGGAGGAGAAGAAGAAAAAAGAAGAGAAGAAGAAGGAGAAGAAGGAGGAGAAGAAGGAGAGAAGAAGAAGGAGAAGAAGGAGGGCTCCTTCTCCTTCTTCTTCTTCTCCTTCTCCTTCTCCTTCTTCTTCTCTTCTTCTCCTCCTCCTTCTTCTTCTTCTCCTCCTCCTTATTCTTCTCCTTCTCTTTCTATTCTTCTTCTCTTCTTCTTCTTCTTCTTCCTTCTCCTTCTTTTTGAGCTAAATATTCCAATTATGTCATTTTAGAGGAAAACTAGCTAAGTATATAATATTCATGAGCTAACCAAGGTTCTTATGCCATTTTGAGCTTATTATGGTATTTTGGAGCTAAATGGGCTAATTATGTCATTGTTGGGTTAATTAAAGCAAGGATAATATGAAAGAGGAGAAGAAAGAGGAGGAGGAGGAGAAGAAGAAGAAAACAAGAAGATGGAGGAGAAGGAGGAGGAGGAGAAGGATAGAAGGTCCTTGGCCTTCTCCTCCTCCTCCTCCTCCTCCTTCTCTTCTTCTTCATCTCTTCTTCTTCTTTCTTTTCATTTTGCCTATTTCTTCTCCTCTTCTCCTCTTGTTGGAGCTAAATTACCTAATTATGTCTTTTTTCAACTAAATGGGCTAATTATGTCATTTTAGAGAAAAACAAGCTAAGTATATAATATTCATGAGCTAACCAAGGTTCTTATGCCATTTTGAGCTTATTATGGTATTTTGGAGCTAAATGAGCTAATTATGTCATTGTTGGGTTAATTAAAGCAAGGATAATATGAAAGAGGAGAAGAAAGAGTAGGAGGTGGAGAAGAATAAGAAATCAAGGAGGAGGAGGAGGAGAAGGAGGAGGAGGAGAAGGATAGAAGGTCCTTGGCCTTCTCCTCCTCCTCCTCCTCCTCCTTCTTCTCTTCTTCTTCATCTCTTCTACTTCTTTCTTTTCATTTTGCCTATTTCTTCTCCTCTTCTCCTCTTGTTGAAGCTAAATTACCTAATTATGTCTTTTTTGAGCTAAATGGGCGAATTATGTCATTTTAGAGGAAAACAAGCTAAGTATATAATATTCATGAGCTAACCAAGGTTCTTATGCCATTTTGAGCTTATTATGGTATTTTGGAGCTAAATGGGCTAATTATGTAATTGTTGGGTTAATTAAAGCAAGGATAATATGAAAGAGGAGAATAAAGAGGAGGAGGAGGAGGAGAAGAAGAAATCAAGAAGAAGGATGAGGAGGAGGAGAAGGGTAGAAGGTCCTTGGCCTTCTCCTCCTCCTCCTCCTTCTTCTCTTCTTCTTCATCTCTTCTTCTTCTTTCTTTTCATTTTTCCTATTTCTTCTCCTCTTCTCCTCTTGTTGGAGCTAAATTACCTAATTATGTCTTTTTTGAGCTAAATGGGCTAATTATGTCATTTTAGAGGAAAACAAGCTAAGTATATAATATTCATGAGCTAACCAAGGTTCTTATGCCATTTTGAGCTTATTATGGTATTTTAGAGCTAAATGGGCTAATTATGTCATTGTTGGGTTAATTAAAGCAAGGATAACATGATAGAGGAGAAGAAAGAGGAGGAGGAGGAGAAGAAGAAGAAATCAAGAAGAAGGAGGAGGAGGAGGAGAAGGATAGAAGGTCCTTGGCCTTCTCCTCCTCCTCCTCCTCCTCCTCCTCTGTTATGACCAGCTTGGCCTATGGCCGGCGTAGGCCCATTGGGCGTTAATATTAGCGGCTTGGCCCGCAAGTTATCTTAGGTAAATTACTTTAGGAAAGTTATCTTAGGCTCGAGTTATAAATACTAGTTGTAAGACATCAATTGAGATCAAGCAATAAAGATATTATCTTCTATTGCCCGGCTCTCCAAGGAGCCGGAACCCTAGCCTCCGCCGCACCTAACCCTAGCCGCGACGGCGCCATCTCGCCGGCGCGTCCGCTCTAGCCCTCGCTGCCCTCCTCCCTGCCCTTACAACCTACGCCGGAGGCCCGGTAGGAACCCTAGTCCTACCAATTTGGTATCCAGAGATTCTAGGCTGATCATGTCGCTCCCTCCACCATCGCCGCCGCTCAACACCACCACCGCCCCACTGCTGCAAACCACCACCACCGCCCCGCCGCCGCTGCCGCTCACGTCCGGGACCGCTCCCTCGCCAGTGCCGATCATCACCGCGGAGGAGCCGCTCCCCATACTCTCGCCCGAGGCGATATCGGGCACCCTGCAGGAGCTTGTCCAAGCGGTCCGAGGCATCAGCCTCTACCTCGCTGGGACCCAACCCCCGCCGCCGAGCGTCGCCCGCACTACCTACGGGCCGCCGTCGCTGCCGTGGGCCACCCCGGCCTTCCAGCCACTCCACGGAGGGGCGCCGCCGCTGCCGCCGCAGCTGCTGCTGCAGCACTACCACGCCGCGGGCACTCCCTGGCCGTTGTGGCCGGCCACCACCGCGCCGCTGGGGGGGCTGCCCCACCAGTCGCTACCGGCCACCACGGCGCAGGCTCCGGTGCCGCACCAGCAGCCGCCGCCGCCATCGACAGCAACACCTCCAGCGCCCCGAACCACCGGTCGGCCCCTGCACCAGGTGCAGTTCCCGTCATCGCCATCGCCAATTCCCGCGTGGGCAGCCGGATCATCTTCAGGTCCGATCTATACCCCGGCACCGGAACACCCGGCGCCCTCTCTGCCGTTCGAGCGGTCCTCCAGCTCGGCGCCCTACGGCCCGGAGTTTACCGACCCGGCATACGCGAGGCCACCGACATCCGCGGCTCCCGAACACGGCGGGCCGACATCTCCTCGGTTCGCTAAGCTGAACTTCACCACTTACGACGGCGCGGAAGACCCCCTCAACTGGCTCAACCAGTGCGAGCAGTTCTTTCGGGGGCAGCGGACGCTCGCGTCGGATCGCACCTGGCTCGCGTCCTATCATCTCCGTGGTACTGCCCAGACTTGGTACTACGCCCTCGAGCAAGACGAGGGCGGCATGCCACCGTGGGACCGCTTTCGCGAGCTCTGCCTTTTCCGGTTTGGCCCCCCCATCCGTGGCAGCCGACTGGCAGCCCTCGGCCGCTTACCGTTTACCTCAGTGGTCCAGGACTACGCCGACCGATTCCAAGCCCTGGCATGCCACGCGCCAGGCATATCCGCGTCTCAGCGTGCTGAGCTCTTTGTGGGTGGCCTACCGGACCATATTCGCGTGGATGTCGAGCTCCGGGAACCCCCCGACCTTCAGTCCGCCATGTACTACGCCCGGGCCTTCGAGCAGCGGGCCCAGGCACTGCAGCAACCGCCTGGATGGGGCGGCCGCCAGCTCAGTCGACCCGTGCCGACCCTTCCAGCACCGGGCCGGCCTCCGCCAGCCGCAACGGCCGCACCTCCGGCCGCCACACGGACCTTCCGCAGGTTGTCCCCGGGCGAGCAGCAGGAGCGTCGACGTCAGGGTCTTTGCTTTAACTGCGATGAGCCCTACACGCCGACACAAGTCTGCCCCCGCCTCTTCTACTTGGAGACGGTCGACTACACCGAGGCGGACGAGACGAACGACGCACCAGACCCGGCCGCAGATTTTACGGCGACGGCCTGCGTCGTCTCTCTCCACGCCCTCACCGGCATCCGCCATGAGCGGACCATGTTGCTGCCCGTGACGATCCATGGCGAGCAGCTGGTCGCCTTGCTGGATATGGGCTCGACTCATAACTTCCTGCCCGAGGCAACCATGCGTCGTCTAGCTATTCCGACCATGGGCGGGGAGCGCCTCCGGATCACGGTGGCCAACGGTGACCGCCTCCAGTGTCATGGACTCGCCCGCGACGTTCCCATCACCATCGGGGGCGAACGCTTTTCCATTAGCTGTGCCGGCATCGACCTCGGCTGTTTCGACTTCATCCTCGGTGTGGACTTTCTCCGGACCCTCGGGCCCATCGTGTGGGACTTCGACGCCCTCACGATGACATTCTGGCGGCCGGGACGCCAAATTGGCCTTGGCCTCCTCCTCCTCCTCCTCCTCCTCCTCCTCTTTATGTCTTTTTTGAGCTAAATTACCTAATTATGCCTTTTTTGAGCTAAATTACCTAATTATGTCTTCTTGGAGCTAAATTGGCTAATTATCTCATTTTAGAGGAAAACAAGCTAAGTTTGGAGGAGAAACTTACCGTAGTGGTCATCAAGGAGGAGAAACACCACGGTTGCTCGCGTCGGCTTCGTTTGGAGACGATTGCCCTGGAGAAGGGTCGTGCGATGCCGCTCGGGAGTTATTCTGCAGAAAAGATATTTTGCAATGTATCAGTTAGCATGATGACACTCAATTATTAATACTAGTTTATAATGAAACTCACCGTGCCAATCGAAGAGAAGACGGGCATCGGCGGAGGGACTTGACCACTCTTCTCGCACAAACCCTGAAGAGTGGGTCGTATTAGTTAGTATTGAAACAGACATTACACACATGATTTGGCTAATGTGAAAAAAAACATACCACAAAAAGCTCGTACACGGCCCGTTGACCCGCCTCATTCCGGGCCCTCTCCTCCTCAAGCAATCGTGCCGTGCTCTGGTCCCTCTCATCAAGAGCAGCCTGAAGAGGAGCCTGGCTTGCCAATCTCTCTTTCTCAAGAGCAGCCTGGTTTGCCGCTCTCTCTTTCTGAAGAGCAGCCTGAAAAACCATTCCTCGTTACCACAGTAATGATCTATGGTGACACACATAATGAAATGGATGAAAGTGTTCTTAGTCCGTACAACTAACCTCGATGGCAAGTTCGACTGGCCGTGGACGACGCGTTATCTCAAGACAGTTGCTCGACTGGCGCGCCTTGATCTCCGGAAGAGTGAGTGGACAACGTATTATCTCATCTCCAATGGCTATCGAGCCATGGGGCCTCCCGCCACCAGATATCATCACCAGCTCTGGATCCAAAGGTTCCTGGCTACGGTTAATGTCATCCCCTTTCGTAGCTTTCCCCGCGTCCCTGTATGCCATGAGCTTCTGGTGGGATGATATGTTGGTGAAGTTACTGGGATCATCCAGGTCAGACTCAGAGAATGCCTTCACCTTCTTGTACGAGGCAGTATGGGCCATGCCATAAAGGTCGTACAAGTGTGGCATCTCAGTCTTATTGTGATGCGCCTAAAAGAGAGGAACAAAATATTAGCATAAGAATGAATTGCATGAATCATGAAGCAAATCACATACCCAGTTTCGTCCAAACTGAAGTAAGTTGGCGCTACCTTGATGGTGTGGCACACCAACCATTTGGCTACGCCGATCCTTCGCATTATCGTGGACGGCTCGCCAGCTGCCTGTGCACCACTCATCAACCAACGCCTCCCAACAATCCATCTTATCCGCACACCATCTCGGGGGCACCTGTAAGTTATTAGAAACAATTTTCAGCGCTACGCCTATGAATTAAATCAAGAAAACTACGTAGAAGGACTTAAGAATAGGTAATTACCTTCATGTATTGCTCCTTCTTCAGAAACTTTCCGCGACAATCCTTCTTCTCCTTCTTAATACCACGCATGGCGTAGTAATCTTGAATAGCCTGCGGCCGAGCCTCGTGGCGCAAGTTCTGTAGTAACCGCCTACACTCGACCTCGAGGACCCTGGCCGCCGCCTCCTCATATCCATCCTCACACCTATAGAAGGTCTGCAATCAAACGTGAAAACACCGATTAGTACCATAATTAGCTATATTGTTAATTTTAGATTATGTAAAACGATAATTTACCCAAAAGCTCCTGATCACCATCTCGGCCCTCGTGTGGCACAAGACACCATGTATAATCTCCTCCGGCGGGGCCTGCGCTCCTAGTGTAGGAACCTGACCATCACCAGGCAACGTGACAAACCCCGGGAAATTTGTCCGGCAAAGCACACCAAGGACGGAGTTCAGCCTACTGACTCCAAGAGGGTGTACCCATCCCCTGCAGTATGATAAGGTCAGCGCATTAGATATTTGAACAAACTTGAAGGCAAAAGCTAAAAAAAGGGTAAATGTACTTACCTATCTCCTTCAGGTTTAATCACCGCCCTCTCCTCGCGGGTAGCCGGGGCGACCGGGAGACGTGTACTACCACGCTTGTACACGGTAGCCGGGGCCCCGTCCACCTGCACATCGCCCTCGCTATCCGTAAGCTCATCCCCGCCATCCCCGCCCCCTGAGCCACCCGGACCCTCGGTCCAATCCGGCAACTCGGTACGATCCGGCCAAGGCTCCCATCCGGACCTCTCCACGTCGAGTGAAGCCTCCGGAACCGTAGTCTCCTCTGGCTGCTCCTGGGCCGAGTGCACCTCTACCCGAGGCTGATCCTGGACCGGAGTCTCATGGGACGAATGCCCGTGAACACCAGGCTCCTGGACCGGAGTCCCCGTAGCCTCCTCCGCAAACGGGTCGACCATACTAGTCCTATGCTCGGGTGAATGAGCTGGTGGTGGTGGCGAGGACGGCTCAACAGTCCTCCTGGATCTTCCGCGGCCACCACCTCTCCCTGTACCCTTCCCCTTCTTCCCTACCCGACCAGCACCTCTCCCAGCGGGCAATGCCGCCGACGAAGAAGAACCCACGGCTGGTGTCGAAAGACTGTCTGCCAAGGCTCTACGAAGAGATTGGGGTGGAATGGAAGTACCACCCCTCGTGCGGGGCACCTGGGAAGAACCCGTCGAGCGATCTGGACCCGCGCCCACCATCTTTCAATACCTGCCATGATAAAGATTAAAAGAAATTAGTACAACATAGAAAAATTGAATGACTGACATGAATAATAAAGATTAAAATATATATAATTTAAGTTGTGAATCTTACAAACTAATAATCATCATCAATAAATGCATCATCATCATCACTATCACGCATGTCTTCATGAATGACGTGCTCATCGGGTTCAACGGCGTGAAGTTGTGAAATGCCTTCCTTTAATCGTTGAAGCATTGACAGGTCATCCGCATCAGTAACCTCTACGAGTTCCAGGTCTTCTGGTTCCGGCTCAGGGCTGGAGTCGGATTCATTGTCGCTGTCTACTTCCATGTTCTTGGATGAAGCACGGCGGTTCTTGAAACGTTTCTTGGAAAGACGTGTTTGTGGGAAGAATTCTCCATCATATGTGTCTGGGTTAATGTGAGGTTCATAATCCTGTTCATTTGGGAGAGGTGGTTTGACATGTGGCGGCACTTCATAAACAACATACCAACCTTCCAGATTCTTATCCGTTTGGCATGCCCATGGTAGGTAGAAAACTTGGGTCGCCTGTTGAGCCGTAATATAGACATCGGGAACATCTAAATGGGTGTTTGGATTGATTTCGACTAGTCCTATATGTTCATGAGTCCTTCTAGTCTCCTTCGGCTGGAACCAATAACATTTGAAGACTACGACGTTCGGTGGGTTTTCACCATAGAATTGTAGTTCATAAATTGCTTCAACTCTTCCATAATACTCGATAACACCTTCGCCGATAGCAGAGACACCACAATTTGTAGATTTCCGGTCGGGCATAGATAGCTCTTTGCCAAAGGTACGAAAGAGATACCCGTTGATGTTGTATTTCTCAAATGAACGGACCTTATAGTCAAAACCATTAGCGACTTGTCTCAATTCGGCGTCCATAGACTCTGAATTAGCCTACAAGTTTAATACGAAACGGTTGTTGCATTAGCCGCAAGTTAGACCAAGAATGAAATGGTCCATTATTGATAATTACCGTTTGTTTGAACCAAGAGATGAAACCGGGATAGCCGCCTCCTGTCTTTGACAGAAGCTCATACTCTTCGACGGAATCATTTTCGATCACCGCTCCATCCGAGAATTTGACGATGTAACGGCTGTTTGAAATATCCGGAAATAAGAGCAGTTCAAATGAATAAGAAGTTACGGGAAAATGTGCCGAGAACTCACTCGATGTACGGCCGCACTTCTGTTAGGTTGTTGAAGATATACAACGAAATGTTCCGCCATTCTTCGATATCCAACACTATTGGTTTCGAAGCACCGGCTGGTGCGAGCTTCCCTTTGAATAGGCTGAGGTTGGACCAACCTTTTTTAGGGTCTCCATCATTGTGCCGAGGCTTCGGATTATGCAAATGATGATTTTTGGCTTCGTAGTGTGCTGTCACAAAGTTTGCCACCTCCTCAGTAATGAATGCCTCAGCCATCGATGCTTCAATTCTACGCTTATTTTTACATTTAGCTCGAAGGGTCTTCTGCATCCTCTCAGTTGCAAAGCACCAACGATTTTGCACGGGCCCACCCAATCTTGCCTCGGTCGGTAGATGTAAAATCAAATGCTGCATTGGATTAAAGAAGCCCGGTGGAAAGATCTTGTCTAACTTGCACAACAACTCCGGTGCAAACTCCTCCATGTCTTCTACCACGCCAGGCGACAATTCTTTCGCACAAAGAACATGGAAGAAATAGCTCAGCTCCGCCAGTACTAGCCATTCATCCTCAGGAATAAAGCCACGTAACATCACCCGCATTACCCGCTCTAGCCATATGTGCCAATCATGACTCTTGAGACCAAAGATTTTTAATTTTTCAAGACTCGCTCCCCTCTTTAGATTCGCTGTATACCCATCGGGGAACATCAAGTGCATTTTGACCCACAAGATAATTTCCCTCATAGCTGGCCTTCCAAGATTGAACCAGGCCTTTGGCTTCGACCACTTCTGCTTTCCTTTGCCTTCTCACATGTTTTGTAACGGTCTATGACATAGTGTCTCTTGATCGACTCTAGCCTTAATATTATCCTTTGTCTTCCCATCTATGTGGAACAATGTACCAAAAATAGCCTCTCCGATATTCTTTTCAGTGTGCATCATGTCAATATTGTGTGGAAGAAGGAGGTCTTTGAAGTAAGGCAGATCCCAGAAGCATGGCTTGTGAGTCCAGGCATGTTTTGAATTATACCCCTTGAAATACCCTAGACGCTCTGGATCAGGCTCGAGGGCGTTTAACTGATCCAGGATCTGTTGGCCTGTGAACGCATGTGGTGCCAAGTTTTTGACAACTTTACCTTTGGTAAAGTTCTTCTTGTCTTTTCTGAACTGATGGTCAGGATCCAGGAACTGTCTATGCAAGTCAAAGAAAGAATACTTCCGACCCTCCTTCAACCAATGAAACTGAAGAGCTGCCTTGCATTGGGGGCACGGGAACCTTCCATGCACACACCATCCAGAGAATAGCGCATACGCTGGCAAGTCATGCATAGAGTACATGTACCACACATGCATTTTGAAGTTTTCTTTTCTAGCGGCATCGTATGTCTTGACCCCATTTTCCCAAGCTTCTTCCAATTCATCCTTAAGCGGTTGCAGGTACACATTCATATTCTTCCCCGGATAATTGGGCCCTGGAATTATCAACGTCAGAAATATGTTCTTTCTTTGCATAATCTGCCCGGGGGGGAGATTCAGTGGAATGACAAATACAGGCCAACAATTGTATTGGGTTGTCGTCATGCCGAAGGCATTAAAACCATCCGTGGCGGCGCAGACTCGAGGATTCCTTGGATCTGCCGCTTTATCCTGATGCAATCCATCGAAATGTTTCCACGCTTCCCCATCCGATGTGTGTACCATCATCTTATTCCCATCTGCCTCTAGTTCGGTTCTTTTGCCCAATTTGTGCCATGTCATCTGTCTGGTTGTCTCTTCGACCATGAAAAGACGTTGAAGTCTTGGTACGATTGGCATATACCGAAGAACACTAACTGCGATTTTGGTCTGCCTCTTCTCACCCATACCATTGTCTACCACAAGATACCTGCAAGACTCGCAATTGGGACAATAGTCCAAGTGTGCATACTCCTTCCTAAATAAGACACATCCTTTCTCACATGCATCTATCTTCTCATAGGGCATCTTAAGTACACGAAGTATTTTGTCCGACTGGTACAGGTTTGCAGGCATGACATGGCCTTTGGGTAGGAAACGTCCAAATAGTGTCATCATCGCGTCGTAGCATTCTCTTCCCAAGTTGAACTGAGCCTTCAGAGCCATTACTTGTGCAATTGCATCCAGCTGACAGAGCTCGGTGTGCTCATGGAGAGGACGTTTTGAAGACTCCAACATTTCATAAAAGGCCTTTGCAGATTCCTCCATCTCATCTTCCGAATCCCGAGCATCATCAAAGTCTTGCACCATGTCTTCGATCCCAGTTACCACCTCAGCTCTTGTGCGTTGTATAGACTCACCATGAAATGTCCACACCGTATAATTAGGCTTAAAACCCCTCCTCTGCAGGTGTTTAATCATTACAGCCTCTGTCGTCTTTTTATAGTTGTCGCATCCAGGACAGGGGCAATAGTTTCTTTCCCGGCCATTTGCGAATGCGGCTTTCAAAAATTCCTTTGTTTTTAAAAACCATTCTTTCGTCATACTTTCTGACTAGGGTGACCGGTATACATCCACGCACGATCACTCATCTTGCGTAGCTACTAAAGACACAAGAAATATATTTATATATAATTTAGCATTTATATTCATCTTTCGCCATTTTTATTACGTCCAGGCAACCTACACGCTAATAGGTAAAGATAGGTCCTAATCCCACCCGAGTATGTGTAGATTGGGTTCGTTTTCCCATGCTCTGCTCCGGATCCAACGCAAAATTTCGGCAGCACCTCCCTGCTGTTCTCCTGATACACGTCTCCGCAATAAACAGAGAGGATGTGCATCCGGAGAACAACAGGGAGGCACTGACGAAATTCCGCATCGGATCCAGAGCACAGCATACGGGAAAACGAACCCAATCTAAACATACTCGGGCTGTCCATGGATAATGTTGGACAATTCGGAAGGATGGCGGTTATAAATATGCAAAGACATGCATATTTATAGATGTCGCCCTTTCGAACGGGAGACGCATAGTGGTAACGCATACTGATAAATTAATTGAATTACCTAAATCTAGAAAGTTGCATCCGGAAAGCGAGCCACAGTAAATGAAGGGGCGGGGAGGAGATGAAATTTGTACTGACCCACGAATGCAGGGGCGGAGCTCGTACAACGCACGGGCAGGTCTTCGCATAGCAGACCTCACAGCGACGAGACAACTATCACATGTAAATCCACCCGATCAACACAAATATTCCAATTATGTCATTTTAGAGGAAAACAAGCTAAGTATATAATATTAATGAGCTAACCAAGGTTCTTATGCCATTTTGAGCTTATTATGGTATTTTGGAGCTAAATGGGCTAATTATGTCATTTTTGGGTTAACTAAAGCAAGGATAATATGAAAGAGGAGAAGAAGGAGGAGGAGGAGGAGAAGAAGAAGAAATCAAGAAGAAGGAGGAGAAGGAGAAGAAGGAGGAGGAGGAGAAGGACTAGAAGGTCCTTGGCCTTCTCCTCCTCCTCCTCCTTCTTCTTCTTCTTCTTCTTCTTCTTCTTATCTTCTTTTTTCCTCTTATTCTTCTCTTCCTCTCCTATTTTTCTTCTTCTTCTTCTTCTTCTTCTTCTTTCTTCTCCTCATCTTCTTTTCATTCTTCTTCTTTTCCTTCTTCTTCTTTTTTTTTCTTCTCCTTTCTCCTTCTTCTTATTATTCTTTTCTTATTTTCCTTTTGCCTTTTCCTTTTATTCCTTCTTATTTTCCTTCTTCTTCTTCTTCTTTTTATTCTTCTTCTTCTCCTCCTCCTCCTGTAGCTCTTCTTCTTCTCCTTCTCCTTTTTTCTTCTTCGACTTATTCTTCTTCTTCTTCTACATTTTCTTATTTTCTTATACTAAACAGGAAACTAACCTAAGACTAAACATAAACCTAAGACTAAACATAAACCTAAACTAAAACTAAATCTAAACCTAAACCTAAACTAAAACAAGATTGTGGTGGCATAAACTAATTAAGGGATATTCAACACATAACAAGTTTCTGTCCAGTCCACTAGTACTTATCCAAAGTCAAAAAACATTGGTAGAAATCCATTGTTGGAGCTGACCTTGTGATTTGGGCGAGAGGAATCGGTCGAAGGGCTGCTGCTCCTGGCTCCGACGCTGGTCTCGGGAGTCAATGGCGTCCGGGTGACCTCGTCATTGCCATGGGGTTGCTGCTCCAAGCCGGTGGAGGGAGGAGTGCCGCTGAGCGAGGACGGGGTCTGGCCGGTGATGGGAGGGCGATGGAGGAGGGAGGACGGTGAGGAGGGCGAGGGCAAGGGTGCGGGCGGAGGAAGGACGACGAGGAGGGCGAGGGCGAGGGTGCGGGCGGAGGGTGACGACGAGGGAGGCGGCGGCGCTCGCAGAGAGAGGGGGTGAGGTGGGGTGGGGTGGCGTCGGCGGCGGCGGCGGTGGGGCGGCGGCGGCGGTGGGGCGGCGGCGGCGCTGGGGGCCGGGGGCTGCTGCGGCGGCGCTGAGGGGAGAGCAGTGAGAGAGAATGCGTGGGAGAGAGGAGAGAGGTGGGGCGCGCGGCGACCGTTAACGTTTGGGGGGTCCATCCCCTTTGCCGTCTGCCACGGACGGCAAAGCTAGTCAGGCACACGGCAAAGGGTTGGGTGGGGCCGGGGTGGGATGGGGAGAGAGGAGGGGTGGGGTGGGATAGCTTTGCCGTCTGCCATCCCTACCTTTGTCGTTTGTTGACAGACGGCAAAGAGGTGGCTGATGGCAAATATGTATTTTGCCATCAGCCTCCTCTTTACCGTCTGTTTTTTGCCAACACACGGTAAAGAGGTTCTTCGTCGTCTGCTGGCTGATGGCAAAGATTTGGCAGACGGCAAATATAGGAATTCCAGTAGTGGTAGATGATAGTCATGGGACGGTGAGCCGTTTCATGAAGCTTTCCTTCAATACAAGCACTCCAAGCAAGGTCTGTGGCAGAACATACATTTGTTAGTCCACGAGCATGGTCCCCTTTGAGGACAATTTGCAAAGATCTCATATTGACATGAGCTAGCCGGCGGTGCCAAAGCCAACTCACATCAACTTTGGCCATTAGACAAGTCGCGATCTTAGTAGGTCCCTCCAAAAACTTCACCACATAGATACCGTTCTCGACACGTCCAACAAAGGCTACTTTAAGAGTCTTTCTCCACAAAAGGGCCACGGTAACACGATTAAACAATGTGACAAAGCCCATAAATACAAGCTGACGAACGGGAAGCAAATTGTATGCAAGATACTCAACAAGCATGACCTTTTCTATAGATAATTCTTGAGGGATGACCACCTTGCCAAATCCCTTTAACTTAGATGTTGAGCATCAGCAAATTGGACATGGGTGGGCATAGATGGAATTGGATGCACATCCACCACCAAGTCCTTGCTCCCGGTCATATGATTTGTGGCTCCACTGTCGAGCAACCATGACACTCCACCGGAAGCAAACTCCTACAAGAGATCAATGCTTGGATTTAGGTACCCATTATTGAGTGGGTCCTTTGATGTTATAAACAAGGGTCTTAGGAATACAAATATCCCATTCAATGTACTCATAATAAGAACCAACAAACTTAGCATAAACATGCCCATCACTAGCAAGGCATAAAACATAAGAGGGGTTAAAGCCGACTTTGTTGGTAGAGGTGGTTTTGACCTTCTTTGCATTATTACCCCTTCCTCGTTCTTCATCTTCTTAGGAGTACTCTCACCCTCTTTGACAAAATTGTCATTGAGAGGGGAAGATAGATTGGTCTTGTTCTTCTTTTTCTTCTTAGACTTGGGTGCAAACCAAAGTCCCTCCTTTCCTACAACTTCCTTTTGATTACTCAAAAGGTCATTTAGGTTCTTCTAGCCTTGGATGCATGACACAAGGCCATTTTCAAGTTATTCTTTCAACTTCGAATTCTCCTCCACAAGATGCGCATGCTCACAACAAGGGTTAGTAGCACAAGCATTATCAATTAGAACAAAAGGAAGACAGGTAGAACTCTCCTTGTTTAGTTTTACCTGGAGTTGATCGTGAGACTCTTTAAGAGAGAAATGAACACATTTCAAGACATTGTGATCCTTGTCAAGTGTGTCAAATTCTTCCTTGAGTGTCTCAAGACCAACCCCATGTGCAACTTTCTCGGAATTAAGCACACGGGTAAGACCAATAGCATGATAAAGATCTTTTTGTATTTTAGCTTGATCAACGTTGTGTGACTCCTCAAGAGCCAAACAACGACGACGCTCTTCCTCTAGAGCAATTGATATGTTGGCGCACTAAAGAATGGGCCTTTAACACCCTAGACTTGTGCACGGGTAGTAGTATCCATGCCTGCGGCAAGACCTGCCGGGGACAACGGAAAGCGGATGCAAAGCCCTTGAGAAGGCAGCTAAAGCAGCGAGCCAGAGGACCGAGACCAAAAGAAAAGAGCCCCGGCAAGATACTTGACGGGGCAGGGGGCTAGAAGAGCCCCGACAAAGCAAAATCCTGGCAAGACGTTTGGCGCCCGCTCCGGCAAACGCACCTCCTCGGAGTACTGCGCTGCCATCGACGGTGCGCCAGGGGGAGCCGAGAAGACTGAAGACAGAGCCCACAGCAAGATCCTTTCCCGGAGAGGCTAGCGAAGCCCCAACAAGATCCTTGTTAGGGGACTCACTGAAGCTCCAGTGTGACCCGCTCCCGGCAAGATCCCAGCCCACGTCTTCGTCTGCGCAGAGGCCAGCTGCCCCTCGCTACTTGATATGTGTCGATTTACAAGACGCACGTCGAGCGGTATCTAGGAAAATAGTGCCGAGGGGACGCATCCCTGCCCCGTGGTGCATAGGGTCTGGAGCACCTCACGAAGCATTTAATACGTCTCCTTATACGCCAAAGGCACTGTACCTAGTTGTACACCCCGTGGGTGCACAGTTTCACTGTCCACCCCGTCGGAGTCCTGTGCTTCCACTGTTGGAGACCCCTTTGACATATAAAAGGAGGCCCATGGCATGCACAGGGGGGAGGATCGGAGGATTTTTAGCTAGTTAGTCATCCAGGACTTACCTAGTGAATCATCCACCATCATCGAGTACACACACAAATTAGGAGTAGGGTATTACGCTTCTGAGCGGCCGAAACCTGGGTAAATATCCCCTTGCACCGGTTGTTTGTTCTGCTCTTGGTGCATCCCTCTTAGATCCCATAGGTGCTCGTTCCTCGACGACATCTCTGGCGCCGTAGGTAGGGGGAGTCAGGGTGCACTAACCTGACCAAGCAGCCGGAGCTTCAATTCCATCATCGTCACCGTCTCCATGGCTCCCAAGAGAAGGGCGGCCATGGTGGCTGATCAGTCCCCGACCATCGCGTGTGTGACTAGGCAAACAGGCAGTGGCTCGGGCGCGGGGAAAGGAGACAAGGGCCCTGAGCTTCCACCCAATCTAGCAAGCGCACCTCCCTAGAGTGCAGCGTTACTGTCGAGGGCACGCCGGGGATCCGGCAAGACCTCTAGCACCCACTCCAGCAAATGCACCTCCCCTGGAGTGGTGCGTTGTTGTCGATGGTATGCCAGGGGGCTCCGGTAGGACCCCAGGCGCTCACTCCGGCAAGCGCGCCTGTTCGGAGTGCTGCACAGCTGTTGGGGGTGAGCCGGAGAGCACCCCCGGCAAGGCGTCACATCCTTGACGGGGCCTATTGCTCCCCGGCGGGCCTGGAGTCGCTCTTCCAGGCTGGCAAGCTCCTTGCCGGCAGCCGAAGAACGTGGTTTCCCGTCCTTCCAGCAACCATCCTCTATGAAAGTCTTACCGGTAGGGCATGTGATCATTCGCACAAAGACAGGTGCAGATCCTGTGCACAATACAGTAAGCGTTTCGCATTCCTTGCCGACTTCAGTATTCATTGATGTGCATGTTTTTGTGTTATGCTTACCTCCTGCAAGTGCTAACAAACCACCAAGGTTCCGAAACTTGCGGGCGAGGGGAACTTGTCGTGATCAAACGCACCCTTGCTTTGCTTCGAGCCCACACAGTAACTTAAGTGGCAGCACTGAGAACGACAAGAAGCCTTGCCGGTAGCGGCACCTCTAGCAGGCCGCTAAGATTCTGCTCCTCAAAGCACTCGAGGCAGGGATAGCAGCACCAGGAAGGTTGCAGTAAAGCGGTTATTTCCCTTGGTCGATCTCAACCTCTTCGGCACTCTGTGTCTGCAGGTCCCGGTCCCGCACATTTCCCTGTCGCTGTGAGGCGCAACCTGATACCAAGGTTGTTCCTCACCTGGCAAAGCCCTGACGCCTTCGGCGCCGACATGGGCGGCACCTGGGTGGCCGAGTGGCTTGAGACCGGTAAGACACTCAAACCTCTCTATGGAAACTTTTCCCAGTCCCGCACATTTCCCCACCACCATTAGGTACGGCTGTGAAGGGCGCGTCTAAGGGGCGGGGCCCCGCCTCCCCTGATACCGACCGGAATTCTACGACGGCATCAAAGAGGCTAAGTGGACTTATGACTGGTAAGGCTCTTGAGGCGCGCCTCGGGAGTACCCTTTGAGACTCAAGCGATTCTCCATTCCACCCCTCTTGTGGTTTCCTCGGAAGGCCCGACGGTCTCCCGAGGTTCCCGTGGAACACCAATCGAAACAAAGGGAGAAAGAGGACTCGATTTTGATAAAACGAGAGAAACATAGATAAGAAATCCCGCCATTCTTTTCTTTTCAAAACAATAAGCCAAGAGATCTTCGAGCTTTTCATAGCTCCAAATACAAAAGTGGCGGCCCTTGAGAGCCACAACTTTAATACACAAGAAAGGAACGAGAAAACGGCCGCGTCCGGCGCCTATGCTAATCTCCACCGCCATCTCCCCCCCCCAGCGAGGAGCATAGGGCTTCCACTAGGCGTGGGAGGGACGCCTCCGTGTCCTTGGGGGGTCCCGGGCGTATACAGGCTCTGCTTGTTATTACGTGAGAGTGTCATGGTGGGGGTGTACCTCGGAGGTCGTGAGGACACTTTGGCCCCGCGAGTGTCCCTACCCCCGAGGGATAGGCGCCTGATTCTGGAAGTCATTGGTGGACTGCGTTGATTGCCTCCATCTTCTCTCCAACATAGAGCGTAGGCCTTCCACTAGGCGTGGGAGGGACCCCTCCGTGTCCTCGGGGGGCCCTAGGCGTATATAGCCTCGGCTCGTTATTAGGTGAGAGTGTCACAGGATGAAGTAGGTTCTGGAAGGATTGAAAGACGATGTAGAGGCGTCACGGGTCGATGTAGGACCCGGGACGCTTCGGGAGCCCCATGCCTCACAGGCGCGTGCCCCGCTCGTGGTCCCCGGGCTTGTAGTGGCGTGGAGTGGTCCGCCCTGAGCGAGCCCTCGAGCATGGGAGGAGCCCCTAGTCCTCTTGCTCGGAGAGCTCACCCAGATGGTAGATCCTGAGTTCCTAGGGTGTTGCCCCAACGCGCCTCGCTGCCCCCCCCCCCCCCGAGGTTCCCGCGTTAGTACCCTAGGCCATGCTCCCAGTCCGGGCTAGCCCAACCTGAGGGCAACCGCAGGTACCCGAACACCCGATGGCGATCGAACGAAGCCTGCATGGGCGACATGGGCATGTGTTCCACCCTCAATCCCCAAACGAGCGTCGCGCGCCCCAGAGGCAGCGGCGGATATACCAACCCAGGCCTCCAGGTTAGTGACAAGCATTGTCCAGAACTCATGGACTTCCTTCGTAGCGGCATACGTTTCGCTAGCGTTGACATAACGAATGACATTTCGAATATCCGAGGCCTATTCCAGCTTCTATATCCGAGGACTTCGATGGCGGATATGGCAGTCGCCTTGATCGATGAGGAGTACCATGATATGTAGACTTCATTCCCAAAGTCTCAGCACAAGAAGTGGGGGAAGACCCCACTTGACCCTATCAACGTTGAGTATGCAGGAAAATATGCATACATTGCATACGAGTTGTACCGCAAGATTAGTATAGTGAAATATGGCCAGTGTCACCTTGCAGTACCGGCTTTGGGACATTCTAATTCAGATTCAGACGAGTAGTGTTCAGAACGGCAAACACTTGTATATATATGTATGCTAGCTATTATTATGTACTGCTTGCATGTATTCTTATGTACTGCTCGGACCAATTTATATATATCTACTCTCTTATTGTGCCATTATATAGAGTTTCCAAATTTGAATGGTTATTTAGCCCTTTCTTTATTCATCACCACTTTAGGTATTGTTGTGAAATAATTATTTATCATATTGGTGTAATATTTACTGTATTCAAACTTCTCCATGGTTCATACCCCCCGATACAACCCATAGATACAACGATATCAACAAGCAACACAAAGAGAACAGAATCTGTCAAAAACAGAATAGTCGGAAGTAATATGTATCATTCGAATACTTATGTAACTCCAAAAATTATGAAACATTAAGACAATATGGGTAAATTGTATATGAAGCTTGTGTAAAAAATTGACATCAAAAGCACGTTCCAGTGAATTTAAAAAATTCCTGGGCTGAGGTTGAAAGTTTTTGTTTTTCCAGCAAAATTAAATTGTAAACACCGTAGACCATCCCAAAGGTCTTAGTTGGCACAAAAACAAAATGCTATCTGGGTGAAATGATGATACCATGCCAACTTTCAACTTATTCAGAGTTCATTTGTGTTAAAAAAAATCAATAAATGCATGAAAAATAGCAAATGAAGTCAGAAATAGTTGAAAATTGATGATGTGGCTTTGAATGGTGCATCTTGAACACACAAAAGGTCTGGAGTTCAAGTAATTCCAAAAAATAAAATTCCTTTTGTAACAAATGAGTTTTCGTATGAAACCCTGATACACTACTAGAAAAACGGCTATAGCTAATATGGTCATTAATAGTGCCCCATGTATGTGTTGTGCCACTTCTATATAGCAGTGGCGCACTAGATATAGGTGCGCCATTAATGGCTATATTACTAATGCCGCACCTGGTGTATGGTGCGCCATTACTAGTTTTGTCCTGGCCCGACACCCTTCCCAGACTTAGCAATGGTGCACCAGCGGAAAGTGAGCCCTTAGTAGTTTTAACTAGTAATGGTGCACCACACACACGGTGCACCACTACTAACATTTTTTTTCAATTTTTTTTTTAAAACTAGTAATGGCGCACCACACACCAGGTGCGCCATTAGTAACCCTGCTTATCAATGGCGCATTCTTAGGATTTGCGCCATTGGTAATCTAAGAGTAGCTAGATATTAAACTCCCTAGGGTTTCACAAGATATATTCCTGCTAGGGCGCCTACCCCTCCCCTCTCTTCTACCTCCGCTTTCCTCCCCCTCGCACCGCCACCGCCACCTCCTGCGCAGGCAGCCCACCGCGGAGCGTGGTCGAATCAGCCATGGCAGACGCCAAGGCCACGACGGCGGTGACCCTCCGCACCCGCATATTCATGACCAACCGCCTTCTCGCCCGCAAGCAGTTTGTGCTTGAGGTCATCCACCCTGGCCGCGCCAACGTCTCCAAGGTCGGAGATCTCATCCCCTTCCCCTCTTTCCTTAGCTCGGTTACATTTCATCGGTGATTCTGAAGCGTTCGTGTGCTTGTGCACACGCGGAGCTCAAGGAGAGGTTGTCCAAGGTGTACGAGGTCAAGGACCCCAACTGCATCTTCGTCTTCAAGTTCCGCACCCACTTCGGAGGCGGCAAGTCCTCCGGATTCGGTCTCATCTACAACAACCTCAAAGCTGGCAAGAAGTTCGAGCCCAAGTACCGCCTCATCAGGGTATGGATCTTTTTGCCCTTGTCTCTTCCTCACATGGAGCTTCGTTGCATTGTCTCGTCTAGACGTGCGCTAGTATTTGGTTCCGCTGTGCTCACCCATGGGTTGAGATGCAGTAATTTGTATTGATCTAGCCATGGTTTCTTAGTCCAGATGTCATAATTTGTATTGATCTAACCATGGCTTCTTAGTCTAGATGTAGTAATTTGTATTGATCTAACCATGGCTTCTTAGTCTAAGTGAATTTTCTTGCTGCTCACTTAGGCTGTTGCGTTTGATTTGAGTTAGATAACTAGGTCTGCTCTCATTTTATGTTTCGGAAGTAAGATGATTTGCATAAGTTAATTGTTTGCTAGGTTAAGTCGGTCAGCAGTAGAAAATTGGATTTTGGAACAACTAATTCTTGTGGGAATGCTTATTCAACCTCTTTTGGTTGGTTGTTTCAATCCTCGTTTGCAGGAATAATGCTTTAGTCAAGTTTAGTTTACGCCGCCTCTCCTTCAAAAAAAGTGTTTGGCATAGGCCCCGAACCCACCTCATACCTTGAATCAAATAGGCTACTGGTTTAGAATGCCACTATGAATGTAATACCATCGGTTGCAAAGTTGTTTGTAGACAGTTTCTAAACCAAAAGATTTAGAGGGTAGATGCATTAACATGCCTATCAGTTATGTTGGTGAATTGGGAAATGAACTGAGACAATACATGGCTTGTTTAACCAAAGGATTTTCTCTGGACATTCCTCTTTGTGGTTACCATGATGGTGTTGCAGATGAGCTTACTCTGAGCCTGAACAAGTTAGTTGATTGCCTTGTTAGCATTTAGTCTTTTCTAAATTATTAGTGTTCATCTCCAAAAGTATTGATACATAACACTTGTGTTAAAGATAGTTCAAGTAACCTATGTTAATACATGTACATGGTATAACTAATTTCAGTACACTTTTTACTTTGTGCAACCCAATCATATTGTTGTGCTGGTTATCCAGCTTACTCTGTTACTTCACCCACTTCTTTCATAATAGATTTTTGCTTGCCACTGTATAGTGGTTCCCAAGCTTGCCATATTTACAATTTCATGATAGAGTGGTTATTTTCATGCATCTTTTGTGATATGTTCAGTACCCAAGCTTGACAGTGAATGTGCATATTTCCATAGTAGGTGCAACATGGACGTATTTACAATTTCAAGATATTGTTTATTCTCATGCAAATTCTATGGTTGCATGTCCTCTTATTATGTTTCCGGAGTGGCTAATATCTTTACATTCTTGTCAGAAAGGTCTTGCTACCAAGGTAGATCAAGGAACGGTCACGCAAGCAGATCAAGGAAAGGAAGAACAGAACAAAGAAGATCCGTGGTGTGAAGAAGGTCAGTTTTAACACAACAATTTTCACATTGATGTCAAGTTGCACTTGAATATGCTCTGTTTGTTGATCGTGTGATTCATTCTATTTTCTCTGCGTTGTTTTGCTGACCAAGGCCGGAGATGCCAAGAAGAAATAAGCACATTTCTGTCTTCCATCCATTCACCATCAGCCTTTGCTTGGTTTAGGACGGTATCCCTGGGGCAATGTTGTTGAGTACTTAATTATGACTAGAAAAGACTTTGCCATTTACGTCATCTCCTGGTATGTTAAGAGGCATTTTGTAGTATCTTATGCTAAGATTTTGAGGAAGTTGTCGGACTATCATATTATACCTATTGTCGTTGCTCTTGGTTTTGTCCATTGAGTAGTCAAATTGCATTGTGTGGTTTATTCTCCTCAAATGTTTCCATGTTGGTGTGTGTGCATCTCAAAAGGAAATTGCCGCTAGGGCTGTGAATAACGGAATAATGTAATCAATGCAATTTATTTTGGACAGTCGTTCAACTTATATGAATCAATGCTATTTATTAGAAGGTCCATGAATCGTCCTATTAATGTGTTGCTTTTCTCTTCCGGTCCTTTTGTTGCGTACTTATATATTTCTTATATATTATATGTGAATTGCTACTAATGTTTTGTTTGTCTAGTGCATAGAGATGTCGTCGTATGTTGTGTACAAGGGTGAGGTTCCCGTAGTCTACGACGACTGGGAGGAGTGTCGGAGACAGGTTCACCATTTCAGCGGTAACAGTTACAAAGGATACACCATTAGGGCAGAGGTGGAAGCTAGATACGCGCGCTATCTAGCGGGAGAGAGGAGGGAGCGGAGGAGGAACCAGATGAAGATCAGTTTCAACGTGATGATGCTCATCGTGACTGTAACCCTCTTCTATGTGATGGTAGTTTACATATCGACTTATAATGTGAAGACAAACTCGCTACTCGCGGTCTCGAGACTTGTAATGTTCTAACTTTGTTCGGTATTTTGAATTCGGAGACTAATATGATGAATTGTATTCGGAGACTAATCTTCTATTGTATTCGATAAATCTGCTGTTTATATGTTGTGCTGTTTATATTCTCTCCTCTAATGTATTTTTTAACATGTGCAAATATCAGAAAAGCAGAAAAAAATTTCCTAATATTCATAGTAGTGGCGCACCATATTGCACTTTAGTGGCGCACATAAATAAACAACCCAGTGGCGCATTATCTAAAAGTGCGCCATTAGTAACCTAGAGCACAAGGTACACATGGCCCCTTGGAGTAACAAGAGTGGCGCACTTTAGGTGCGCCATTAGTGTTTGGGATAGTAATGGCGCATCAAGTGGCGCGCCACTGTTATGTAGATTAACAGTGGCGCACCAGGCGGGCGCCATTACTATTTATTAGTAGTGGCGTGATAATAGTGGCGCACCTATAGTGCACCATTAATAACCAAAATAGGTGCGCCACTAATAACTTTTTTCTAGTAGTGATATTTCGAAAGAGATTGTTCGATTTGTACACGACGTGCATCTAGTTTTTTCCGCAACCCTCTCAACTTTTTAGCACATGCTATGTGGGTGAAATGATGATACCATGCCAACTTTCAACCTATTCAAGTTTCATTTGTAGTGCTATTCAATTTCTTGGTCATTTAGGTCAAAAAATCAATAAATGCATGAAAAATACCAAATGAAGTCAGAAATAGTTGAAAATTGATGATGTGCTTTGAATGGTTCATTTTGAATACACAAAATCTGTGGAGTTCAAATATTTCCAGAAAAGGAAATCCCTTTTGTAACAGATGAGTTTTCATATGAAACCCTCATACTTCGAAAGAGATTGTTCAATTTGTACGCGAAGTGCGTCCAGTTTTTGCCGCAACCCTCTCAACTTTTTAGCACATGCTATGTGGGTGAAATTATGATACCATGCCAAATTCAACCTATTCAGAGTTCATTTGTAGTGCTTTTCAATTTCTGGGTCATTTAGTTCAAAAAATCAATAAATGCGAGAAAAATACCAAAGGAAGTCAGATATAGTTGAAAATTGATGATGTGGCTTTGAATGGTGCATTTTGAACACACAAAAGGTCTGGAGTTCAAATAATTCCAAAAAATGAAATCCCTTTTGTAACAAATGAGTTTTCCTATGGAACCCTGATACTTCGAAAGAGATTGTCCGATTTGTACACGAAGTGCGTCCAGTTTTTGCCGCAACCCTCTCAACTTTTTAGCACATGTTATGTGGGTGAAATGATGATACCATGCCAACTTTCAACATATTCATAGTTCATTTGTAGTGCTTTTCAACTTTTGGGTCATTTAGATCGAAAAATCAATAAATGCATGAAAAATACCAAATGAAGTCAAAATAGTTGAAAAAAGATGATGTGGCTTTGAATGGTGCATTTTCAACACACGAAAGGTCTGGTGTTCAAATAATTCCAAAAAAATATAAAGAATCAATTAAAAAAGTAAGTAGGAACAAAAAACTATATTCTTTAAGAAGAAATGTCAACTAATGGGCCACCACGGCCTGAGTACGACTGGAAACCCAACTAGATAGTTGGGCCAGGATTCAGGTCCGCACAAGGCCCAACACCTAGTGATAGTTTAGGCTCGGAAGCATGCATATGAGAGGAGCTCGCGACTGTGTGCGCACAAGCGCTGATAAACCACTACACACCTCCCTCGACTAGTGAGGTGGGACAAAACGTCTAGCCGCATCGCGGCTCTGCCAGGCGCAGGCCTTTCGTGTCGGTTGGTGGCACAAACCGGGACCAGAGACATACTTTAGTGTCGGTTGGTCGCACAAACCGGGAGAAATGGCCCCCTTTCTTCCCGATTGGTTCCGCAAACCGGGAGTACAAGTATCTTCTTCCCCGCCATTTGGGTTGCTGAAAATTGACCTTTAGTCCCGGTTTGTTGAGTCAACCGGGACGAAAGGGTTGTATTGGTGCCGGTTCGGGCCACCAACCGGCTCAGAAGGTTTTTGCATATAAACGGGAGTTGTTGAAATTTCCCCCAAAACTCTCCCATTGCTCGCCGCTGCCCCCCCCAGCGAGTCCTCTTCGTCGCCGCCCCCGATCCAATCCTCCTCTTGTCGTCGCCGTCCCCGAGCCCGTCGTCATCGCCCCAAGCACATCACCGTCGCCGCCGCCCCCGATCCAATCCTCCTCGCTGCCGTCGACGCCCCGAGCACGTCGCCGCCCCGAGCCCGTCGGTCGTCGCCGCCCCGAGCCCGTCGGCCCCAGTGATCTCCTCCTCTGCGTGCTCTGCTTGTCGTCGTCGCCCGTGCATATTGTTGTTCATACAAATTTTCTTCATATATAGATTGTACTAGAGATGTATTCGAGATGTATTAATTTGATTATTGGTTCTAACTGAAAGAAAACCTTTTTGCCTCTTGAGATCTATTGCATTATATATCATAACGTACATCTAGGAACTATTCAACATTTGAAAATGAAATATAAGAAAGTTGTTGGGGGAGATAATGCTCGGTGGTTATTTGCAGAGACTAACTGGATCAAAGAGAACAGTTGTTGGGGGAGATAATGGTCGGTGATTATTTGTCATATCTCAATGACACTGATGGTCTGGAAGGAGAGGATGACGGCTCGTATGATCGAACAATGGAGGAGGAAGCACATGATCATGATGGCTCCGGTGACCGAAGGCCGGAGAAAGAAGGAGACCATGATGACGGCTCCGGTGACCGAACGAAGGAGGGAGATGTTGCAAAGTCCGGCGAGGTATATATATTAATTAAGCCGAAGGTATGTACGTATATGAACACTTCATTCTTTCTTCTTTTATATCCCTCCGGATCGAGCCAAACTTTGGTAAAGATATGAGGCCCCAAGAGAAGGTTGCGCATGGATGAAAAGTTCACAATCACAGCAATCGCGGCCGATGGCCTACCGATTGAACCCAAGCTGACCAAGGACACATTTTTTACTCAGTGCGGAGCTATTGTTAGGGACAACATCCTGATCAGCGTCAAGCAATGGAAAAGCCTAAGGGCGACGATGTCCCTGAAGGTGATTACGTCACTGATAGGCAAAAAGATGATCTTTGGACCGCACTGAAGGCAAATTTCACCCTACCGCTAGAGGAAGATCCGAATAAGCCAGTTATAGAGCCACTTATCAAGGCGTGTGCTCTTAAGAAGATGACACATCAATTCCGGAAGTGGAAGAATGATTTGAAATCAATGTTTGTCGACAAAGGGAAGACTCCAGAATTCTTCACCCGATTTGAGAAGATAAGAGATCACTGGCCCGCATTTGTGGCCTACAAGTCATTGGAGAAGAGTAAGAAAATGTCAGAGACAAACAAGAACAATGCCGCAAAGAAGCAGTATCACCATCACACGGCGTCAGGTGGCTACATTAATGCTCGGCCATTTTGGGACAAAGCTGAGAATGACCTGATTGCTAAAGGGGTCTAAACACAGACATTGAACTGGCCAGAGCGTTCCAGGACTTGGTACTAAGGGGTTGGGGGAACTTTGGACCATGAAACGGAGAAGTGTCGTTGTACGGACGAGAAACTTGCAATACCCTGCAGTGCAGGAAGGGACGATAATTCCAAACAGAGAGAATGACGAACTGACTGAGGCCCTAGGGAATGCTGAGCACCCTGGACGAACACTAGGCACACCAGGCTCCATTCCATGGAAGTTTGGGTTTCCTAACGCAAGCGGTTACAGAACCCGGGAGAGAAAGAGGAAAGCGGAGCTGAGCGACATGCAGCAGATCAAGGCAAGACTGCAAAAGCTAGAGGAACTTGAGAGCCAATGAGCTATTAGCCAACCATCTCAGCGGCACGAAGCTACCCTAGAAGGTACCCCACCATCTCAGCGGAGAAGCATCTTGGCTTCCATGGAGCCCGTTCAGCATGACCTCACGGCTCCTAGCTACCCCGTGGATACTATCACAAAGGCTCAATGTTGCGAGCTTATGATGAAATGTCGGAACCTCACTTTTAAGGCGGCTTTCGGCTCTGTTGAACCTCCTCAACCCAACGGAACTATTCACTGCCTTCTGATTCCACATGGTTATGTTATTGAGATGGTGGATCAAGTAATGGAGGATTTTGAGCAGCTCGAGCTTGACCACCCTATAGGTGAAGGGGAGATTTCGTTGGTTCGTGTTGTGGGGAGTACATGTCTATGGCAGAAGGAGTTCACCAAGCTTTCAAACTGGATGCCTCCGCCTCCTCCGACGACGACTACGAGTGAGGGCACTCCGCCTCCTCCCCCTCCTCCTCCTCCGGCAAGTGATCAGGGCACTCCGCCTCCTTCTCCAACTCCTCCGATGCGTGAGGGCACTTCGCCTGCACCTTCGCCTATGCCGGCGCGTCAGAGTTGTCCGCCTCCTCCTTCGCCTCGTCGGCAACGTCAGAAGAGAAATGCTGCCGCTCTGACTCGTCCGACGCGTGAGAGCAGTCCGCCTCCTTCTCTCAAGTGGAAGAGATACGACTCCTTCTCTCCGGCAGCTAGTAGTACAAGCAGAGGCGGGAAATTTGGTCCATCTCTCAAGCCTCTGGAAAAGTTACCATATGAGAGGACCAAGGAGGAAAACGAGGAGATATGCCGTGCCGAATTGAGGGCCCATTTTGCAAAGAAAACTCGACCTCCGAAGGAGAAGCTAGATCCGGTGAGAGTGGAGTGCACTATCAATGAACTGCAGCGTCCACCAGCGCCTTCTCCAGATTCCAACTATGACCGCATTCTTAAAAATACATATGCACAAGCGGTGCGGTCGGGAACTACTTCTAGTGATGCAAGGTTAGCAGAACGAACAAGTGGGAAAACATTTCCCGAGCTCGATATTATCATTGCTAAGCACCCAGGGTTTCCGAAGGCATCTGCAAATGGTTTCGATTCTGGTCCAAAAGGACACGCCAGCTGGACGATCGTCATCCCTAAATCAGCCCCTACAGTGCTGGTAGCCACTTTGCAAGCGAAGACCACTTTTGGACACGGGAAACATGTTCACGTGCCCCCCTTCGAAATTGGCCTTTGTGGGATCCCTTCCCGTCGAATCGATAAGGGAAGAGGACCGGAGCCACCACTATATATACAGAGTAGGCTACTTCGTAGAGGGGATCCAATCCTAGATACATTCATCTCACCCACTAGCATCACACTTAGCCACCCAGCCTCCGGAGGCTCACGAGCACTGTACCAGTTCATCCACCAACCTCCATGAGAGGCAATCCACCAAAGCAGGAGTAGGGTATTACTCTTCCGAATGGCCCAAACCTGTGTAAACTGTCGTGTTCTGTGTCTTCCTCACCATCGAATGAGTTCTCTACCTTGTCCATCGAGTAGCGAGCTAGGTGAGCCGATCTAGTGAGAGATCTTCGTACACGCCCCATAGTTCGAATCTTTAGTGTTTTGTGGAGCCCGAAATTCAACATTTGGCGCGCCAGGTAAGGGGCGTGTGAAGGTCTTCTCTGGGCTTCATCTTCCCTAAGCCCCGCTGCTGCGATGGCCGGCGCCCAACAAGCTTCCTCGAGCCTTGTCGATCTGGTTTCTAACCGCCACACCACGGTAGCTGGAAGCACGTGTACCAGCATTATGGTACCGGGCAGGTCGTACCAGATTGTCAACATTGTCTCAGCCACCGCAACCACCAGCTCTGCCCAGGCGCACGGCGGCTCGGAACCGCCCCCGGCAACCACGACACATCGCATCAACATGGGGGAGCTCAGCGCCCACGACACGCGTAGATGGCAAGCGAGATGCTCCACCAGCAACCGACACAAGGGTGCTTCGACGCCTGGGCGGACCACAACATGGAGCTGATCACCATCACCTAGAAGGCCATCTGACCCTGCTCTTCTTCAAGACCATAGGATACAGGCACCGGCGGCCCGCACCCCCTGCAGGCCCTCGGGCCTGCAAGCGGCAGGGCCCCACCGGCGCTAGACTGGGCCGAGAGAGACGCATCGCGTGCCGCCCTCCTTCTCGTACAGATCCCGACAGTCGACCTTGAGGCGCAACATGCCGGCAGCCTCCCGGGACGCGAAGAGAATGGTAGGGCGTCCAACGCACACGTCGACGCACACCACCAAGACCAGGTCGGTCCTCGACCACCCGGAACAACCTGACGGGAGCGCTCCCTCAGGCGCAGCCATCTGGTGATGGAGGTCGTGTAGCGGGCGAATGATGACCCTCAAGTGTAAGGGATCGCAACAGTTTTCAAGGGTAGAGTATTCAACCCAAATTTGTTGGTTCGCCAAAGGGGAAGCGAAAGAATATTCTCAAGTATTAGCAGCTGGGTTTGTCAGATTCAACCACACCTGAAAGATTAGTGTCTGCAAGCAAAGTATTAGTAGCAAAGTAGTATGATAGCAACGGTGTGAGAAACAGAACTGTTGACGACAGACTATTCCTAACTGTTGTATCAAAGGTGCATGTGTTGCACGTGGGCGAGGAACTATTCTTTCCCGACAATGGTGTCGAAAAGGGTCTTGTAACAAGTAACAGCAGAGTAGCAAGGAACAGCAGTAGCAGCAGCAACAGAGTAACAGCAATAGCAATAGTAGTAGCAAAGTGGGCCAATCCCTTTTGTAGCAAGGGACAAGCCTAGACAAAGTAAAGTAGCAAGGACCAGTAGTAAAAGACTCCTAGGCAGTGGATCGGTGATGGTTCAGTATATCGGATGTGATTCATCATGTAACAACTATAACATGGAGAGATAAGTAACTAGCTCCCGTTCGTCAATCTAATGTAGGCATGTATTCCGTATGTAGTCATACGTGCTTAGGGAAAAGAACTTGCATGACATCTATTGTCCATCCCTCCCGTGGCAGCGGGGTCCTAGTGGAAACTACGGGATATTAAGGTTCTCCTTTTAATAAAGAACCCGACCAACGCATTAACACTTGGTGAATACATGAACTCCTCATACTATGGTCATCTCCAGGAGTAGTTCCGGCTATTGTCACTACGGGGTTGCCGGGTCATAACACATAGTAGGTGACTACAACTTGCAAGATAGGATCTAAAACACACATATATTGGCGACAACCTAATAGGTTCAGATCTGAAATCATGGCACTCGGGCCCTAGTGACAAGCATTAAGCATAGCCAAGTAGTAGCAACATCAATCTAGAACATAGTGGATACTAGGGATCAATCCCCGTCAAAAACTAACTCGGTTACATGATAGATCTCATCCAACTCATCACCGTCCTGCAAGCCTACGATGAGATTACTCACGAACGATGAAGAACATCATGGAATTGTCAATGGAGGAAGGTTGATGATGACGAAGGCGACGATTTACCCTCTTCGGAGCCCGAAACGGACTCCAGATCTGCCCTCCAGATGAAGAACAGGATGTGGCGGCGCCTCCGTATCGTAAAACGCGATGAAACCTTCTCTCTTATTTTTTTCCGGGCGAGACGGAATAAATAGAGCTGAGTTTGGGGGCGGTGGTGCCACGTGGGCCCCACAAGCCCTCACGGCGTGGCCGCGGCCTGTGGGCCTGTGGCCCACTGGTCCACCTCCTCCGGTGGATCTTTGCGCAGGTATTTTTCTTTTATTCGAGAAAAATCTCCGTAAATTTTCAGGACATTCCGAGAACTTTTATTTTTGCACAAAAACAACAGCATGGCAATTCTGCTGAAAACAGCGTTAGTCCGGGTTAGTTCCATTCAAATCATGCAAATTAGAGTCCAAAACAAAGGCAAAAGAGTTAGGAAAAGTAGATACGATGGAGACGTATCAACTCCCCCAAGCTTAAAGCCTTGCTTGTCCTCAAGCAACTCAGTTGACAAATTGAGAGAGACAAAGGAAAAACTTTGACGAACTCTATTTGATCTTGTTGTTGCAACTATGTCTAACTCATAACTAGAATTTCAGCAAGATCACAAGCAAACCACATAAGCAAAGGACATCTAGGTCTCACGGTGAACTCATATCAATGGCATAATCAACTAGCGAGCAAATAATAATAAGTCTCAAACGTCAACACTTCAATCAAAACAACATGAAGCAGTACGAATAGATGGTATCTCGCTAGCTCTTTCTGAGACCACAAAACATAAATGCAAAGCACCTTCAAAGACCAAGGGCCGACTAAACATTGTAATTCAAAGCAAAGAAGGTCCAGTCACAGTCATACTCAACATAGTTAAAAGCAAAGCATAAAAATGACAGAGGTGCTCTCTAATTGGTGCTTTTGTAAGAGGAGGATGACTCAACTGGAACATAAATAGACAAGCCCTTCACAGAGGGAAGCATTGATTTGCAAAGGTGCTAGAGCTCAAGCTTTGAAAACAGAGATAATAATTTTGGGTGGCATGCTTTCATTGTCAAAGGAATGACTAAGAGTTCTCAACATCTTCCACGCTACACATGCTATGGGCGGTTCCCAAACAGAAAATTAAAGTTTTGATTCCCCCACCACCAATCAATCACACTCCATGGCTACCCGAATCCTCGGGTACCGTCCATACCAACATCAATCCTGGGGGAGTTTTGTTTGCAATTATCTTTTTGATTTGAGCGTAGAACTGGGAATTCCAATTACCGGCCCCTTTCTCGTGAATGATAGTGAATAAACACATATCGAGGATAACACACCTGGCATGGAAGATACCAATAGCCCCCTGTCACCACATGAGCGGTTCGGGCATGCAAAACAGATTATTTCTTGAAGGTTTAGAGAGTGGCACATGCAAATTTACTTGGAACGGCCGGTAGATACCGCATATAGGTAGGTATAGTGGACTCATATGGCACAACTTTGGGTTTATGGAAGTGGACGCACAAGAAGTATTCCCGCTTAGTACAAGTGAAGGCTAGCAAAAGACTGGGAAGCGACCAACTAGAGAGCGACAACAGTCATCAAAATGTATTGAGATTAACTAACATTGAGTGCAAGCATGAGTTGGACATAAATCACAATGAACATGAACATCATAGAGGCTATGTTGATTTTGTTTCAACTACATGCGTAAACATGCGCCAAGTCAAGCCACTTGATGCATTCAAAGGAGGATACCATCCTATCATACTACATCAGAGTCATCTCAACATTCATGTGGGCATCCAAGACAAACCATTATAAGATCCTAGCTAAGTAAGCATGGCATAAGCAACTATGATCTCTAAGTTCTCATTGCAAACATGTTTCCCTCACAACAAAGTTGAATCAGGCATGGTGAGCTAGTCATATTTACAAAAACAAAATAGATCGAGTTCATACCAGCTTTTCCAGGCTCAGTCACTTCATCATATATCGTCATTATTGCCTTTCACTTGCACGACCGAACGATGTGAACAATAATAAGCGTGCTCGTGCATTGCACTAAAGCTGTAATCTGCAGGCAAAAACAAAGGAGAAGACAAAGTAATATGGCTCTTTGAAAGCTAAACAAGTATGCATGCAAGAGTTACTAAACATTGTAACCAATATCTTCTACCTTGACCCAAAGAAAAAGAAAACTATCTACACGGGAAAGCTCCCAACAAGCAAAAGAAGAAAAAGAAAATCTTTTTGGTTTTTCTCAGACTAGACAGACACACGAAAAGAAAACGAGAAAAAGAAAGTAAACTAGCATGGATGATACAGTGGCAAAGTGTGAACACCCGCTAACAAAGTGAAAGCATAAACAAGAATGTGAAGTCGGTGAGAACACGTACTCCCCCAAGCTTAGGATTTTGGCCTAAGTTGGTCTACTCCCAAGGATGGTCCTGGCGAAACCCAAAATCATAATGGGGGTTATACGGGAGCGCTGGAGCCATTGCCTGAATAGCTTCCTCACACAGACGAGCAGCCTTTGCCTCCCTCTCATACTCCTCTGCCTCTCCTCTCGTTACGTAATATCTCCGTTTACCTGAAAGTCAAAGAAGGCAGGAGCAGGATGGGTAATGTGGAAAACACGCTGCCGGTTATATATCAAACGGTATAGGAGCGATTCGTCATCCCTCTCAAGGAACTGGTAGCGTGTCAAAGCGATGCGGTCAAGGAAAGTTGTATTTAGCGGGGAATCTCCTTCGCGGATGGGTACTCCAAGAAAATTTGCTATGCGAGTGGCATAGATCCCACCAAAGAAACCCCCTTCAATAGCATTCTTATTCAGCATCCTTGCTATAATAGCTCCCATGTTGAAGCTTTTGTCACCCGCCACTGCGCTCTTACGGATATTTAGGTCGGGTGCGCAGAGGTGACAATGCTCAATCTTGCCATTAATGCATCTGCCTATGAAGAGGGCAAAGTAATGAAAGGCAGGAAAATGAATACTACCCATGGTAGCTTGCGTAATGTCTATAGTTTCTCCAACCGTAATGCCAGAGTAAAAATCTCTAACCGAAGATTTAGGAGGATCATTGAGGCTACCCCAAATAGGTATTTTGCAAATTCTATTGAAATCCTCTAAATCCATGGTATAAGATTTATCATAGAGATCAAACAGTACCGATGTTTCACGACCAGCTGAAAATTTGAATCTACGAACAAAAGAGGCAGTGAGAGCAACATACTGTTCACATTTATCGGAGATGAATTCTTCGAGTCCGACATTGCGAACAAGTGCATCAAACTCATCTTTGAAACCTCCCTCAATCATGAATTCATCAGAAGGCCATTCACATTGTTGTACCTGCGCGTCCCTTGGTTGGTAAAGATCGGGCTCCCGAATCGCAAGACGGAGGCCTCTCTTGCTTGAGGAACCACCATGAAAGTTTCTCTTGAACATCTTCCTTTTCTGAAATTTTCAGTTATTCTAAGGAAACGTGAACAAGGTTAAACTAAACTCGTAGCAACTACTCCCACAAGTGCCTAGGGACCATATTACGCATCAAAACTACTTGGGACCAGCTAGAATCAACATGCAAAGCTCAAGAACATGGTCACCAAGGTAGCAAAAATACGCGGAGTATAAGGCACTAGAGCAAAAACTAATTGGACCAATGGAGGAGTCACTTACCAAGGAGTAATTTCCCCAAAACAGTTCGGAGAACGGTGATTTGAGCAAAGAGATCGAAAATCGCAGCAAGAGGAGCAAGAACATGGGTTTGAGCTGCGAAACGATTTTTTCTGGAAGTAGGAGAACCAGATGAGAGCAAGAATGAGTGGAGGGGGTGCCTGTGGGCCCCACAAGCCTGGGTGGCGCGGCTAGGGGGTGCCCGCACCCCAAGGGCTTGTGGCCCACTGGTGTGGCCCCCAGACAAGCTCTTTGTCTCAGAATTTTTCAAAAATTCCACAAAAATCATACTTGATTTTCACGACGTTCGGAGAACTTTTATTTTCATGGTACTTTTCTACAAGACGCTAAAACAGAAAACAGGGAAAACTAAACTAAATCTGTCATTTTTCTTCTAAGCAACCTAAAGTGAAAGCTTGGAACAGAGGTTTGTGACTCCTCGATTCATCCATCTCATGGTCATCGAAAGAAAATCCGTCAATGAGGTTGATCAAGTCTCCTCGACAAACCTTTTCGAATCGCAAAATAGAATGGAGAATTTTCGAATAGTCACTAGGTCACCTCAATGGGGATATGTATTTCCCCAAAAACAAAATCATACTTCATCTTGACACGAGGAATAGGGCATTCAAAGCTCCAAATAAGAATCGATGAAGTTTTCTCGATAGCATTGATGCACTGTACTCAACATTGTTTCTTCGGAAAGTGCACTATATGCTCATTTGTTGAGGGTAGAGTATTCAACCCATATTTGTTGGTTCGCCAAAGGGGAAGCGAAAGAATATTCTCAAGTATTAGCAGCTGAGTTTGTCAGATTCAACCACACCTGAAAGATTAGTGTCTGCAAGCAAAGTATCAGTAGCAAAGTAGTATGATAGCAACGGTGTGAGAAACAGAACTGTTGACGGCAGACTATTCCTAACTGTTGTATCAAAGGTGCATGTGTTGCACGTGGGCGAGGAACTATTCTTTCCCGACAACGGTGTCGAAAAGGGTCTTGTAACAAGTATCAACAAAGTAGCAAGGAACAGCAGTAGCAGCAGCAACAGAGTAACAGCAGTAGCAACAGTAGTAGCAAAGTGGCCCAATCCCTTTAGTACCAAGGGACAACCCTAGACAAAGTAATGTAGCAAGGACCAGTAGTAAAAGACTCGTAGGCAGTGGATCGGTGATGGATGAGTATACCGGATGTGATTCATCATGTAACAGCTATAACACGGAGAGATAAGTAACTAGCTCCCGTACGTCAATCTAATGTAGGCATATATTCCGTATGTAGTCATACATTCTTAGGGAAAAGAACTTGCATGACATCTATTGTCCATCCCTCCCGTGGCAGCGGGGTCCTAATGGAAACTACGGGATATTAAGGTTCTCCTTTTAATAAAGAACCGGACCAACGCATTAAAACTTGGTGAATACATGAACTCTTCATACTATGGTCATCTCCGGGAGTGGTTCCTGCTATTGTCACTCCGGGGTTGCCGGGTCATAACACATAGTAGGTGATTACAACTTGCCAGATAGGATCTAAAACACACATATATTGGCGACAACATAATAGGTTCAGATCTGAAATCATGGCACTCAGGCCCTAGTGACAAGCATTAAGCATAGCCAAGTAGTAGCTACTAGGGATCAAGCCCCGTCAAAAACTAACTCGATTACATGATAGATCTCATCCAACTCATCATCGTCCAGCAAGCCTACGGTGAGATTACTCACGAACGATGAAGAGCATCATGGAATTGTCGATGGAGGAAGGTTGATGATGACGATGGCGACGATTTCCCCTCTCCGGAGCCAGAAACGAACTCCATATCTGCCCTCCAGATGAGGAACAGGATGTGGCGGCACCTCCGTATCGTAAAACGCGATGAAACCTTCTCTGATTTTTTTCCGGGCGAGACGGAATAAATAGAGCTGTGTTTGGGGGCGGTGGTGCCACGTGGGCCCCACAAGCCCTCACGGTGCGGCCAGGGGGGGTGGCCACGGCATGTGGGCTTATGGCCCACTGGTCCACCTCCTCCGGTGGATATTTGCGCATGTATTTTTCTTTTATTCCAGAAAAAATATCCGTAAATTTTCAGGACATTTCGAGAACTTTTATTTCTGCACAAAAACAACACCATGGAAATTCTACTGAAAACAACGTTAGTTAGGCTTAGTTCCATTCAAATCATGCAAATTAGAGTCCAAAACAAGGGCAAAAGAGTTCGGAAAAGTAGATACGACGGAGACGTATCAGCGAACTATAGCAATGGAGACACGCCAGGGCACCAAGGGGGGGGTCTATGTTGGGGAACGTTGCATGGGAAACAAAAAATTTCCTACGCACACGAAGACCTATCATGGTGATGTTCATCTACGAGAGGGAGATCAGATCCACATACGCTTGTAGATCGCTATGTTGGAAGCTTTAAGAAACGCGGTTGATGTAGTGGAACAGCTTCGTGATTCAAATCACCGTCGTCCCATGATCCGTTCTGATCTAGCGCCGAACGGACGTCACCTCCGCGTTCAGCACACGTACAGCTCGATGACGATCTCCGCCTTCTTGATCCAGCAAGAGAGACGGGGAAGTAGATGAGTTCCCCGGCAGGGTGACGGTGCGCCGGTGATGGTGATGATCTTTTCTTGCAGGGCTCCGCCCGAGCTCCGGAGAAAACCGATCTAGAGGAAGAATTACGAAGTAGAGGTTTAGGGTTGCACGTGGCGAAGTTGTGTCTCAAAAAGCCCTAAACCTCAAGTATTTATAGGAGGAGCCAAGGGGTGGGGCATTCCCTTGGGGCGCCGGCCGAAGTGAGGAGGGATCCTCCTCCAAGTCGGTTTGGAGGGAGGAGTCCCTCCTCTTTTTTTCCTTTTTTCTCTTTCTCCTTGATTTTTCCTCTTGGCCGAAATAGCCCACTTGGGATGGCCTCACCAGTCCACTAAGGTCTGGTGCACCACCATTGGGCTATTAGGTTCACTCCCAGGTGGGTGGGCCCCTCCCAGAAAAATGCAGAACCCATTCGTCACTCCCGGTACAATGCCGGTAATGCCCGAATTCTTTCCGGAGGCCAAATGAAACAATCCTATATATCAATCTTCGTTTCCGGACAATTCCGGAAACCCTTGTGACGTCCGTGATCTCATCCAGGACTCCGAACAAACCTTCGGTCACCAACACCTATAACTCAACTATACCGAAACGTCACCGAACTTAAGTGTGTAGACCCTGCGGGTTCGAGAACTATGTAGACATGACCTGAGACACTCCCCGGTCAATATCCAACAGCGGGACGTGGATGTCCATATTGGATTCAACATATTCTACGAAGATCTTATCGGTTGAACTTCTATGCCAAAGATTCATATAGTCCCGTATACCATTCCCTTTGTCCTTCAGTATGTTACTTTCCCGAGATTTGATCGTCGGTATCCCTATACCTATTTCAATCTCATTACCGGCAAGTCTCTTTACTCGTTCCGTAATACAAGATCCCGTGACTAAGACATTAGCCACATTGCTTGCAAAGCTTATATGTTATGTTGTATTACCGAATGGGCCCCGAGAGACCACTCTGTCACACGGAGTGACAAATCCCAGTCTTGATCCATGCTAACTGAACGGACACCTTCAGAGATACCTATAGAGCACCTTTATAGTCACCTAGTAACATTGCGATGTTTGATACACACAAGGTATTCCTCCGGTGTCAGTGAGTTATATGATCTCATGGTGATAGGCATGAATACTTGACACGCAGAAAACAATAGCAACAAAATGACACGATCACATGCTACGTTTATAGTTTGGGTCTTGTCAATCACATCATTCTCTCAATGATGTGATCCAGTCATCAAGTGTCAACACTTGCATATGGTCAGAAAACCTTAACCATCCTTGATCAACTGGCTAGACAACTAGAGGCTTACTAGGGACATTGTTTTGTCTATATATCCACACATGCATCTATGCTTTCATTCAATACAATTATAGAACGGATAATAAACGATTTTCTTGAAACATGAAATATAATAATAACTATTTTATCATTGCATCTAGGGCATATTTCCAACAGTATCCCACTTGCACTAGAGTCAATAATCTAGTCTCACATCGCCATGTGATTTACATTGGAATGAATCTAACACCCATACAGTTCTAGTGTTGATCATGATTCGCTGGTGGAAGAGGTTTAGTCAGTGGATATGCAACATTCAGATCTGTGTGCACTTTGCAAATATTTACGTCATCTCCTTAGACATAGTCACGGATGAGGTTGAATCATCGTTTGATGTGTCTAGACTTCTTGTGAAACCTTGGTTCCTTGACTAGAGCAATGGCACCAGTGTTGTCACAGAATAGAGTTATTGGATTTAGTGCGCTCGGCACAACTCCAAGATCCGTCATGAACTGCTTCATCCAGACACCCTCCTTAGCCGCCTCCGAGGCAGCCATGTACTCCGCTTCACATGTAGAATCAGCTACGACACTTTGCTAGGAACTGCACCAGCT
The DNA here is from genome assembly GCF_904849725.1 of Hordeum vulgare subsp. vulgare. Lineage (NCBI taxonomy): Eukaryota > Viridiplantae > Streptophyta > Magnoliopsida > Poales > Poaceae > Hordeum > Hordeum vulgare. Next base: position 302,733,119 of record NC_058519.1, read on the forward strand.
TACCACAGCCCCATTAAGAATAAATATGTATCCGGTTTGAGACTTAGAGTCATCTGGATCAGTTTCAAAGCTTGCATTGACGTAACCCTTTACGACGAGCTCTTCGTCACCTCCATAAACGAGAAACATTTCCTTAGTCCTTTTTAGGTACTTCAGAATATTCTTGACCGGCGCCCAGTGTTCTACTCCTGGATCACTTTGAAACCTGCCTGCAACACTTATGGCCAGGCTGACGTCCGGTCTTGTGCACAACATTGCATACATGATAGACCCTATGGCTGAAGCATAGGGGACGGTACTAATCTTTTCTCTATCTTCTGCAGTTACTCGACACTGAGTCTTACTCAGCTTTATAACTTGTAACACTGGCAAGAACCCCTACTTGGATGGCTCCATTTTGATCTTCTTCAAAACTTTATCAAGGTATGTACTTTGTGAAAGTCCCATTAGGCGCCTCGATCTATCTCTGTAGATCTTAATGCCTAATATGTAAGCATCATCTCCTAGGTCTTCCATTGAAAAATATTTATTCAGTTAATCCTTCACGCTCTCTAAAAACTTCACATTGTTTCGAATCAGCAGTATGTTATCCACATATAATATTAGAAATGCTATAGAGCCCCCACTCACTTTCTTGTATATACAAGATTCTCCAACAACTTGTGTAAACCCAAATGCCCTGATCACCTCATCAAAGTGCTTATTCCAACTCCGAGATGCTTGCACCACTCCATAAATGGATCGCTCGAGCTTGCACACTTTGTTAGCATTCTTTGGATCGACAAAACCTTCGGGTTGCATCATATACAACTATTCCTGAAGAAAACCATTGAGGAACGCCGTTTTGACATCATTCTGCCAGATTTCATAATCGAAAAACGCAGCTATTGCTAACATGATTCGGACCGACTTAAGCATCACTACCAGTGAGAATTTCTCATCATAGTCAACTCCTTGAACTTGTGAAAAACCCTTTGCCACAAGTTGAGCTTTATAAACGTCCACATTAACGTCCACGTCCGTAGTCTTCTTAAAGATCCATTTGTTCTGAATAGCCTTACGACCTTCAGGTAATACTTTCGAAGTCCACACTTTGTTTTCATACATAGATCCTATCTTGGACTTCATGGCCTATAACCATTTGTTGGAATCCAGGACCACCATTGCTTCTTCATAATTCACAGGCTCATTGTTGTCTAACAACATGATAGATAAGACAGGATTTCCGTACCACTCGGGAGCAGTACGTGATCTTGTCGACCTACGAGGTCCGATAGTAACTTGATCTGAAGCTTCATGATCATCGTCATTAGCTTCCTCTTCAACTGGTGTTGCCTCGATAGATATTTCCCTCTTCCCTGCGCCACCTTCTAGAGGGAGCAGAGGTGCCACAACCTCATCAAGTTCTATCTTCCTCCCACTCAATTCTTTTGAGAGAAACTCCTTCTCAAGAAAAGTTGCGTTCTTAGCAACAAACACTTTGCCCTCGGATCTGAGATACAAGGTGTACCCAACTGTATCTTTTGGGTAACCTATGAAGACGCACGTTTTCTCTTTGGGTTCCATCTTTTCAGGCTGATGCTTTTTGACATAAGCATCGCATCCCCAAACTTTAAGAAACGACAACTTTGGCCTCTTGCCATGCCATAGCTCATATGGTGTCGTCTCAACGGATTTTGATGGTGCCTTATTTAACGTGAATGTAGCTCTCTCTAATGCATAACCCCGAAACGATAATGGCAACTCGGTAAGAGACATCATAGATCGCACCATATCTAACAAAGTACGATTACGACGTTCGGACACACCATTACGCTGTGGTGTTCCACGCGGTGTCAACTATGAAACGGTTCCACATTCTCTTAAGTGAGCACCAAACTCGAAACTCACATATTCGCCCCCTCGATCAGATCGTAGGAACTTGATCTTCTTGTTACGATGATTTTCAACTTCACTCTGAAAGTTCTTGAACTTTTCAAATGTTTCAGGCTTGTGCTTTATCAAGTAGATATATCCATACCTACTCAAATCATCAATGAAGGTGAGAAAATAACAATATCCGCCGGGCGCCTCCACACTCATTGGACCGCACACATCAGTATGTATGATCTCCAACAAGTCACTTGCATGCTCCATTGTTCCAGAGAACGGACACTTAGTCATCTTGCCCATGAGGCATGGTTCGCACGTGTCAAGTGATTCGAAATCAAGTGACTCCAAAAGTCCATCAGCATGGTTTCTTCATGCACTTTTCACCAATATGACCTTAGCGGGAGTGCCACAAAAAGGTGGCACTATTATTGCTAACTCTTCATATTTTGGTATCAATGTTATGTATATGTGTGTCATCACAATCAAGATTCAATATGAACAAACCCCTCACATTGGGTGCATGACAATAAAAGAAATTACTCATAAAAATAGAACAACCATTATACTCTGACATAAATGAGTAACCGTCTCGCAATAAATAAGATCCAGATATAATGTTCATGCTTAATGCAGGCACTATATAACAATTATTTAAGTTCATAACTAATCCTGATGGTAACTGAAGTGAGACTGTGCCGACGGTGATTGCATCAACCTTGGAACCATTTCCCACGCGCATCGTCACTTCATCCTTCGCCAGCCTTCGTTTATACCACAGTTCCTGCTTCGAGTTGCAAATATGAGCAACAGAACCGGTATCGTCACTACTACGAGAGGTGGTTAGGTACACATCAATAACATGTATATGACATATACCTGGTTTGGCATTGGCCGCCTTCTTATCAGCCAAATACTTGGGGCAGTTGCGCTTCCAGTGACCCATACCCTTGGAATAATAGTACTCAGTTTCCGGCTTAGGTCCAGCCTTGCGTTTCTTCGTCGAAGGAGCAACAACTTTGCCGCTCTTCTTGGAGTTACCCTTCTTGCCTTTGCCGCTTTTCTTGAAACCAGTGGTCTTACTCACCATCAACACTTTATGTTCTTTTTGGAGTTCTGACTCTGCGACTTTCAGCATCGCGAATGACTCGCCGGGCGACTTATTCATCGCTTGCATGTTATCGTGCAACACAAAGCTCTTATAGCTAGGTGGTAGTAATTGAAGAATTCTGTCAGTGATAACCTCTTGCGGGAGTTCAGTCCCCAGCTCAGCTAGATGGTTTGAGTACCCACACATTTTGAGCACATGTCTAGTGACAGAAGAATTCTCCTCCATTTTGCAAGCATAGAATTTAGCGGAGGTCTCATAACTCTCGATCCGGGCATTCTTCTGAAAGAAAAACTTCAACTCCTGGAACATCTCATATGCTCCATGACGTTGAAAGCATCGTTGAAGTCCTGGTTCTAACCCATACAAGACTGCACATTGAACTACTGAGTAGTCCTCCTTACGTGCTTGCAAGCATTCAAAACATCTTGATCAGACGTAGCGGGTGGTTCATCTCCTAGCGCTGCATCAAGGACATAATTCTTTTTCCCAGCTTATAGGATGAGCCTTAGGTTACGAGCCTAGTCTACAAAGTTGCTACCATCATCTTTTAGCTTAGCTTTCTCTACGGACGTATTGAAATTAAGGGTTGGTATTTCGTGAGCCATTGATCTACAACATAAAATATTGCAAAGTGGACTTAGACTATGTTCAAGACAATTAGAGTTTAGCTACTCAAATTACTAATAAACTCCCACTCAGATAGACATCCCTCTAGTTACTTGAGTGTGGCATGATCCAAATTCACTAACTCAAGTCTCATCATCACTTGAGCTGAGTGTAGTTTCAGTGGTAAACATCTCTATGTTAATCATATCTACTATACGATTCATGCTCGACCTTTTGGTATCTTGTGTTCCAAGGCCATGTTTGCACATGCTAGCTTCGTCAAGTTTAACCCGAGTGTTCCGCGTGTGCAACTGTTTTGCACCCGTTGTATGTGAACGTTGAGTCTATCACACCCGATCAGCACGTGGTGTCTGGAAACGACGAACTGTCTCAACGGTGCAAAATCGGGGAGGACTCAATTTTTTCTTGAAATTTCAGTGAGGGGTCACCATATAATTCTATCGGCGTTCTAAGCAAGATAAGGTGCATAAAAGGATTAACATCACATGCAATTCATAAGTGACATGATATGGACATGATCTTGTGCTTCTTGATCTCCATCACCAAAGCACCGGCATGATCTTCATCATCACCGACGCCACACCATGATCTCCATCATCGTGCCGCCATCGAGGTTGTCGTGCTACCTATGCTATTACTACTAAAGCTACAACCTAGCAATATCGTAAACGCATCTACAAACACAAACATTAGTTTAAAGACAACCCTATGGCTCCTGCCGGTTGCCGTAGCATCGACGTGCAAGTTGATAGTTAACTATTACAACATGATCATCTTATACATCCAATATATCACATCACATGCATACCCTACAAAAACAAGTTAGACGTCCTCTAATTTGTTGTTGCATGTTTTACGTGGCTGCTATGGGTATCTAGTACGATCGCATCTTACTTATGCAAAACCACAACAGAGATGTGCAAATTGCTATTTAACCTATCCCCAAGGACCGCCTCGATCAAATCCAATTCAACTAAAGTTGAAGAAACAGGCACCCGCCAGTCATCTTTATGCAACAAGTTGCATGTTAGTCGATGAAACCGGTCTCTCGTAAGCGTACGAGTAATGTTGGTCCGGGCCGCTTCAATCCAACAATACCATCGAACTGAAAAAATACTAAGGAGGGAAGCAAATCAAACATCAACGCCCACAAAATCTTTTGTGTTCTACTCGAGATTACATCTATGCATGAACCGAGCTTATGATGCCACTGTTGGGGAACGTTGCATCACTACTCGAATCGGAGAATTTGCCATCTGCTGCTACTTTTTCGTCCGCTGGCTGATGGCAAAGACCCTCTTTGCCATCAGCTACCATAAACCAGACGGCAAAGAGCAGACAGATGGCAAAGATACTCTTTGCCATCAGTCTGCTCTTTGCCGTGTGCCAGCTGACGGCAAAGAGCATTCAGGCCGACGGCAAAGAGCACGGGGCGACACACCCTACACGCCCTCTCTCCCCCTAACGGCATCTTTCTTTGTCGTCTACCTTGTACCTCTTTGCCGTCGGGGAACAGACGGCAACGTGGTACATGCACTAACGGTCATCGCCCCCACACCAACACCCCTCTCTCCCCTAACGGTCTTCGCCCCAACCCCCATTGTCACTCCCCTCTCTCCCCGACGCCCACCGCCACCACCCCCGCGGCCACCACCATCGTCGCCCCACCGGCCCTATCCCGCTGCCGCCTCCAACGTGCCCACCGCCCCCGTCGCACCGCCGCACCACAGCCCCTGTCACGCCCGTCCTCCCCGCTGCCCCGGCGCCCCAACGCCCCATCGTCGCCGCCACCATCCGCCCCGATGCCCCGCCCCCGCCGATTAGTCCCCCCCACTGGCCGACCGCCCCTATTTTTATTTTGTTTTTCCTTTTTTATTTATGTTAAATTAGTTAAGTTAATTCTTTAGTTTATTAGGTTAGTTAGCTATGTTTAGCTATGGATTGACAGATGAGTGCTGCTTCAGTTTAGCTAATGTTTCAAACCAAAAAAGGATTGACAAATGAGTGCGGCTTCGGTTTAGTTTATTTGGTTAGTTAGCTATATTTAGCTATGGATTGACAAATGAGTGTGACTTCCTTTTTTCACCTCACATACAGATAAATAGAAGGGAGTTCAATGACAGCGACAAACAAGATCACAGTTCACTTAATTTCTTCTTCTTCAGAGTCATTTTCTTCTTCTTCCCTTTTGCTGGAGACTTCGGGGGCAGAGTAGCAGCTTGAGCTGTAGCTTGGCTCCTAGTGACAGGTCCACGGCTGCTACTTGTGGAAGCAATGTAGCCTAAAGCGCTAACGCTGCTCAGTATCTTCACAGCACGAATGGTTGGATCTTTCTTCAACATAGCCGCTGCCCTATCAGTCACCCAAGATTGAGTTGTTATACTTGTCACATTTCCACTCATTGAACTACAAATGTGCTGCATTTAATGATTCACAACCTGCGGCAAAAAAGCCACAAAATCTGAAGTTTATTATCATGACAATCAATATGAAGGAATAAGAGTAGAAATCACAAAAATGTTATTCCCATAACACAATTTATGCCCCTCTTCCAACTAGCACTTAAGGACCATTTACAAGGGTCACCTTTTATGGATTCGCCTTTGCAAAAAGCCCGAAACCTTTCTGGCTCATTTTTGAGGTCATATATTTGTGTTAGGTCATATATTTTTAGATTTTATTGGTGAACACAAAATATTTGTGTTGATCGGGTGGATTTACATGTGATAGTTGTCTCATCGCTGTGAGGTCTGCTATGCGAAGACCTCCTCGTGCGTTCTATGAGCTCCGCCCCTGCATTCGTGGGTGAGTACAAATGGTCCTCCTCGCCCCTTCATTTGCTATGTGTTGGTGTTCGGATGAAACTTGCTAGATATAGGTAAATTAATTTACCAGTATGCGTGACCAGTATGCATTTCCCGTTCGAAAGGGTTACAGTTATAAATATGCATGCATTTTCATATATTTATAACTGTGATTCTTCTGAATTGTCCAACATTATCCATCGACAGCCCGAGTATGTGTAGATTGGGTTCGGTTTCCCATATGCTTTGTTCCGGATCCGATGCATAATTTCGTCAGTGTCTCCCTGTTGTTCTCCGGATACACATCTTTTCTATTTATTGCGGGACGGGTATCAGGAGAATAGCGGGGAGGTGTTGTCGAAATTTTGCGTTGGATCCGGAGCAGAGAATGGGAAAACGAACCCAATCTACACATACTCGGATGGGATTAGGACCTATCTTTACATATTAGCGTGTAGGTTGCATGGACGTAATAGAACTAGCGAACTTGATTAACTAATGAATATATATGCTGAATTATATATAAATATATTTCTTGTGTGGTTAGTAACTAGGCAAGATGAGTGATCATGCATGGATGTACACCGGTGACCCTAGCCAGAAAGAGATGACGAAAGAATGGTTTCTAAAAACCAAGGAGTTTGTGAAAGTCGCACTTGCAAATGGCCAGGAAACAAACTGGTGCCCTTGTCTTGAATGCGACAACTATAAAAAGAGGACAGAGAGTGTAATGATTAAACACCTGCAGAGGAGAGGTTTTAAGCCTAATTATACGGTTTGGACATTTCATGGTGAGTCTATACAACGCACCAGAACTGAGGTGGTTCGTCGTGGCACCGACGAGCATGGTACCGGGATCGAAGACATGGTGCAAGACTTTGATGATAATCGGGATTCAGAAGATGAGATGGACAAATCTGCACAGGCCTTCTATGAAATGTTGGAGTCTTCACAACATCCTCTCCATGAGCACACTGAGCTTTGTCAGCTGGATGCCATTGCACTAGTAATGGCTCTGAAGTCTTAGTTCAACTTGGGAAGAGAATGCTACGGCGCGATGATGACAATATTTGGATGTTTTCTACCCAAAGGCCATGTCATGCCTACAAACCTGTACCAGTCGGACAAAATACTTTGCGTACTTAAGATGCCCTATGAGAAGATAGATGCATGTGAGAAAGGATGTGTCTTATTTAGGAAGGAGTATACACACTTAGACTATTTTCCCAATTGCGAGTCTTGCAGTTATCTTGTGGTAGATAATGGTATGGGTGAGATGAGGCAGACCAAAATCGCAGTTAGTGTTCTTCGGTATATGCCAATCATACCAAGGCTTCAATGTCTTTTCATGGTCGAAGAGACAACCAGAAAGATGACATAGCATGGCCCATACCGCCTCGTACAAGAAGGCGAAGGCATTCTCTGAGTCTGACCTGGATGATCCAAAAAACTTCACCAACATCTCATTCCACCACAAACTCGTGAAATACAGGGACACGGGGAAGGCTTGGAAAGGGGAGGACTTTAGCCCAAGCCAGGAACCTTTGGATCTAGAGTTGGTGATGATATCTGGTAGCGGGAGGCCCCATGGCTCGATAGCTATTGGAGATGGGATAATACGTTGTCCACTCACTCTCCCGGAGATCAAGGCGCTCCAGTCGAGCTCCTGTCCTGAGATAACGCCTCGTCCACGGCCAGTCGATCTTGCCATCGAGGTTAGTTGTATGGACTCAGAAAACTTTCATCCATTTCATTGTGTGTGTGGCCATCGACCATTACTTTGGTAACGAGGAATGGTGTTGCAGGTTGCTCTTAAGAAAGAGAGAGCGGCAACCAAAGCTGCTCTTGAGAAAGAGAGAGCGGCAAGCCACGCTGCTCTTGAGAAGAGGGACCGGACCACGACATGGTCGATTGAGGAGGAGAGGGCCCGGAATGAGGCGGCTCACCTAGCCATGTACGAGCTTATTGTGGTAAGTTTCTTTTTCACATTAGCCAAATCATGTGCGTAATGTCTGTTTCATTACTAACTAATACGACTGACTCTTCAAAACTGAATGTGCAGTCGATGTGTGAGAAGACCGGTCAAGCCCATCCGCTGATGCCCGTCTTCTCTGCGATTGGCACGGTGAGTTTCATTTCAATGGTAATTATAAACTAGTATTAACAATTGAGTGTCATCATGCTAACCAAGACATTGCAAAATATCTTTTTGTAGAGTAACTCCTGAGCGAGATCGCACGACCCTTCTCCAGGGCAACCGTCTCCAAACGAAGCCGACGCGAGCAACCCTGGTGTTTCTCCTCCTTGATGACCACTGTGGTAAGTTTTCTCCAAAATTACATAATAAGCTCCAACGTTATTTCTACTAGGAAATATGTTAGTGAAACCACTAGTTTCATAACTTAGCTAATTTAGCACCAAAATGTTTAGTCAAACCACTAGTTTCATAACTTAGCTAATTTAGCTCCAAAATGACATAATAAGCTCAATAGAAATAGTAAAAATGAAAAGAAGGAATAAGAAGAAGAAGAGAACAAGAAGAAGAGAAGAAGGAGAAGAAGAAGGAGAAGGAGTAGAAGAAGGAGAAGGAGCCCTCCATCTTCTCCTTCTCCTTCTCCTTCTTATCTTCTTGTTTTTCTTCTTCTCTCCTTCTTCTTCTCATTCTTCTCTTCTTTCTTCATCTCTTTCTTCTTCAATTTAGCTTATTTTCCCCCAACAAAGACATACTTAGCTAATTATCCTCCAAAATGACAGAATTAGCCTAGTTAGGTAAAAACATCATAAGAACCTTGGTTAGCTCATTAAAATGACTAATTAATCTCCTAAAAGACATAATAAGCTCAAAATGGAATAAGAACCTGGGTTAGCTCATTAATATTATATACTTAGCTTGTTTTCCTTTAAAATGATATAATTAGCCCATTTAGCTCCAAAAATACATACTTAGCTAATTTAGCTCCAAGAAGAGGAGACGAGGTGAAATGAAAAGAAGGAAGAGGAAGAAGAAGAGAAAAAGAATAGAAGGAGCAGGAGAAGAAGAAGGAGGAGAAGAAGAAGAAGAAGAGAAGAACGAGAAGGAGGAGAAGAAGGAGAAGGAGCCCTCCTTCTTCTCCTTCTTTTTCTCCTTCTTCTTCTCTTCTCCTTATTCTCCTTCTTCTTCTCCTTCTTCTTCTGATCTTCTTTTCTTCTTCTTTTCGTGTTCTTCTCCTCCTTCTTCTCCTCTTCTTGGTTAGCTCATTAATATTATATACTTAGCTAGTTTTCCTCTAAAGTGACATAATTAGCCCATTTAGCTCCAAAAATACATACTTAGCTAATTTAGCTCCAAGAAGAGGAGAATAGGAGAAATGAAAAGAAGGAAGAAGAAGAACAAGAAGAGAAAAAAGAAGAGAAGGAGAAGGAGAATAAGGAGGAGGAGAAGAAGAAGAGAAGAAGGAGAAGAGGAGAAGAAGGAGAAGAAGGTGAAGAAGGAGAAGGAGCCCTCCTTCTTCTCCTTCTTCTTCTCCTTCTTCTTCTCTCCTCCTTATTCTCCTTCTTCTTCTCCTCTTCTTTTCTTCTTCTTTTCTTCTTCTTCTCCTCCTCCTTCTCCTTCTTCGTTTTCTTCTCCTTCTTCTCTTCTTGCTTCTTCTCTTTCTTCTTCAATTTAGCTTATTTTCCCCCAACAAAGACATACTTAGCTAATTATCCTCCAAAATGACATAATTAGTTTAGTTAGGTAAAAAAATCATAAGAACCTTGGTTAGATCATTAAAATAACTAATTAAGCTCCTAAAAGACATAATAAGCTCAAACTGGCATAAGAACCTTGGTTAGATCATTAATATTATATACTTATCTTATTTTCCTCTAAAATGACATAGTTACCCATTTAGCTCCAAAAATACATACTTAGCTAATTTAGCTCCAACAATAGGAGAAGAGGAGAAATGAAAAGAAGGAAGAAGAAGAAGAAGAAGAAGAAGAAGAAGAAGAGAAAAAGAAGAGAAGGAGAAGGAGAAGAAGGAGGAGGAGAAAAAGAAGAGTAGAAGGAGAAGGAGGAGAAGAAGGAGAAGGAGCCCTCCTTCTTCTCCTTCTTGTTCTCCTTCTTCTTCTCTCCTCCTTATTCTCCTTATTCTCCTCTTCTTTTCTTCTTCTTTTCTTCTTCTTCTCCTCCTCCTTCTCCTTCTTATTTTTCTTCTATTCTTACTTCTCTTTCTTCTTCAATTTAGCTTATTTTCCCCAACAAAGACATAATTAGCTAATTATTCTCCATAATGACATAATTAGCTTAGTTAGGTAAAAACATCATAAGAACCTTGGTTAGCTCATTAAAATGACTAATTAAGCTCCTAAAAGACATTATGAGCTCAAAATGGCATAAGAACCTTGGTTAGCAAATTAATATTATATAATTAGCTTGTTTTCCTCTATAATGACATAATTAGCCCATTTAGCTCCAAAAAGACATAGTTATATAATTTATCTCCAATAAGAGGAGAAGAGGAGAAATGAAAAGGAAGAAGAAGAAGAAGAAGAGAAAAAGAAGAGAAGGAGAAGGAGAAGAAGGAGGAGGAGAGGAAGAAGAGAAGATGGAGAAGCAGGAGAAGAAGGAGAAGGATCGCTCCTTCTTCTCCTTCTTCTTCTCTCCTCCTTCTTCTCCTCCTTATTCTCCTTCTTCTTATCTTCTTCTTTTCTTCTCCTCCTCCTTATCCTTCTCCTTCTCCTTCTCCTCCTCCTCCTCCTTCTTATTTTTCTTCTCCTTCTTATCTTCTTGATTCTTCTCTTTCTTCTTAAATTTAGCTTATTTGTCATATATATGTTGTTGTTGTTCTTCTTCTTCTAACTTTCTTATTCCCATTTTGTAGATTGGATGTACTACATGCATGGAAGCTGGCATTGGAGTGCTTTAGTTCTAGTTTTCTTTTGAGTTGATTGAACAATGTGGAACTATATGTATATGTATATATGGATGAACAATATATGTGGAACTCTATGTATATGTATATATGGATGAAACTTTGTATATGATGGTTCTTTCGATATACGGGATGTACATTGATAAACAAATGGCATTGATTAACTTTATATGTGTTGGGGAATGTCGCATGGGAAACAAAAAGTTTCCTACGCGCACGAAGACCTATCATGGTGATGTCCATCTATGAGAGGGGATATTCGATCTACGTACCCTTGTAGATCGCACAGCAGAAGCGTTAAGAAACGTGGTTGATGTAGTGGAACGTCCTCACGTCCCTCGATCCGCCCCGCGATCCGTCCCACGATCTAGTGCCGAACGGACGGCACCTCCGCGTTCAGCACACGTACAGCTCGACGATGATCTCAGCCTTCTTGATCTAGCAAGAGAGACGGAGAGGTAGATGAGTTCTCCGGCAGCGTGACGGCGCTCCGGAGGTTGGTGGTGATCTAATCTCAGCAGGGCTCCGCCCGAGCTCCGCATAAATGCGATCTACAGGTAAAACCGTGGAGATATGTGGTCGGGCTGCCGTGGCAAAAGTTGTCTCAAATCAGCCCTAAATCCTCCTTATATATATGTGGGAGAGGGGGGCCTTGCCTTGGGGCTCAAGGAGCCCCAAGGGGGTCGGCCGAGCCAAGGGGGGAGTCCTCCCCTTCCAAACCGAATCCAACTAGGTTTGGAAGGAGGAGTCCTTCCCCTTTTTCCCACCTCCTCCTTTTTTTTCTTTTTCTCTTTGATTTTCTTCCTATGGCGCATAGGGCCTTCTTGGGCTGTCCCACCAGCCCAGTAAGGGCTGGTGCACCGCCCCCAAGGCCTATGGGCTTCCCCGGGGTGGATTGCCCCCCCCCCCCAGTGAACACCCGGAACCCATTCGTCATTCCCGGTACATTCCCGGTAACTCCGAAGACCTTCCGGTAATCAAATGAGGTCATCCTATTTATCAATCTTCGTTTCCGGACCATTCCGGAAACCCTCGTGACGTCCGTGATCTCATCCAGGACTCCGAACAACATTCGGTAACCAACCATATAACTCAAATACGCATAAAACAACGTGGAACCTTAAGTGTGCAGACGCTGCGGGTTCGAGAACTATGCAGACATGACCCGAGTGACTCCTCGGTCAATATCCAATAGCGGGACCTGGATGCCCATATTGGATCCCACATATTCTACGAAGATCTTATCGTTTGAACCTCAGTGCCAAGGATTCATATAATCCCGTATGTCATTCCCTTTGTCCTTCGGTATGTTACTTGCCCGAGATTCGATCGTCAGTATCCGCATACCTATTTTAATCTCGTTTACCGGCAAGTCTCTTTACTCGTTCCGTAATACAAGATCCCGCAACTTACACTAAGTCACTTTGCTTGCAAGGCTTGTGTGTGATGTTGTATTACCGAGTGGGCCCCGAGATACCTCTCCGTCACATGGAGTGACAAATCCCAGTCTCGATCCATACTAACTCAACGAACACCTTCGGAGATACCTGTAGAGCATCTTTATAGTCACCCAGTTACGTTGTGACATTTGATACACACAAAGCATTCCTCCGGTGTCAGTGAGTTATATGATCTCATGGTCATAGGAACAAATACTTGACACGCAGAAAACAGTAGCAACAAAATGACACGATCAACATGCTACATCTATTAGTTTGGGTCTAATCCTTCACGTGATTCTCCTAATGACGTGATCCAGTTATCACGCAACAACACATTGTTCATAATCATAAGACCCTGACTATCTTTGATCAACTGGCTAGCCAACTAGAGGCTTGCTAGGGACAGTGTTTTGTCTATGTATCCACACATGTATATAAGTCTTCATTCAATACAATTATAGCATGGATAATAAACGATTATCTTGATACAGGAATTATAATAATAACTATATTTATTATTGCCTCTAGGGCATAATTCCAACAGTCTCCCACTTGCACTAGAGTCAATAATCTAGCCCTCACATCATCATGCGAATTCCATTGTAATAAATCTAACACCCATGCAGTTCTGGTGTTGATCATGCTTTGCCCGTGGAAGAGGTTTAGTCAGCGGGTCTGCTACATTCAGATCCGTGTGCACTTTGCATATATTTACGTCCTCCCCTTCGACGTAGTCGCGGATGAGGTTGAAGCGTTGTTTGATGTGTCTGGTCTTCTTGTGAAACCGTGGTTCCTTTGCTAAGGCAATGGCACCCGTGCTGTCACAGAACAAGGTTATTGGATTCAGTGCACTTGGCACCACTCCAAGATCCATCATGAACTGCTTCATCCAGACACCCTCCTTAGCCGCCTCTCAGGCAACCATGTACTCCGTTTCACATGTAGAATCTGCTACGACACTTTTCTTGAAACTGCACCAGCTTACCTCACCCCCATTAAGAATAAAGACGTATCCGGTATGCGACTTAGAGTCGTCCGGATCTGTGTCAAAGCTTGCATCGACGTAACCCTTTACGGCGAGCTCTTCGTCACCTCCATACACGAGAAACATCTCCTTAGTCCTTTTCAGGTACTTCAGGATATTCTTGACCGCCGTCCAGTGATCCACTCCTGGATTACTCTGGAACCTGCCTGCCATACTTATGGCCAGGCTAACGTCCGGTCTAGTGCACAGCATTGCATACATGATAGATCCTATGGCTGAAGCATAGGGGACGGTGCTCATATGCTCTCTATCCTCATCAGTTGCTGGGCACTGAGTCTTACTCAATCTCGTACCTTGTAAAACTGGCAAGAACCCTTTCTTGGACTGTTCCATTTTGAACCTCTTCAAAACTTTATCAAGGTATGTGCTTTGTGAAAGTCCTATCAGGCGTTTTGATCTATCCGTGTAGATCTTAATGCCTAGAATGTAAGCAGCTTCTCCTAGGACCTTCATAGAGAAACTTTTATTCAAGTAATCCTTTATGCTCTCCAAAAACTCTGCGTTGTTTCCAATCAGCAATACGTCATCCACATATAATATTAGAAACGCCACAGAGCTCCCACTCACTTTCTTGTAAATATAAGATTCTCTAACCACTGGTATAAACCCAAATGCTTTGATCACCTCATCAAAGCATTTGTTCCAACTCCGAGATGCTTGCACCAGTCCATAAATGGATCGCTGGAGCTTGCACACCTTGTTAGCATTCTTAGGATCGACAAAACCTTCGAGTTGCATCATATACAAATCTTCCTTAAGGAAACCGTTAAGGAACGCCGTTTTGACATCCATCTGCCAGATTTCATAATCGAAAAATGCAGCTATTGCTAACATGATTCTGACAGACTTAAGCATCGCTACGGGTGAGAATGTCAACTCCTTGAACTTGTGAAAAACCCTTTGCCACAAGTCGAGCTTTATAAACGGTCACATTGCCGTCAGCGTCCGTCTTCTTCTTAAAGATCCATTTGTTCTGAATAGCCTTGCGGCCCTCAGGTAGTACTTCCAAAGTCCACACTTTGTTCTCATACATGGATCCTATCTCGGACTTCATGGCCTCTAGCCATTTGTAGGAATCTGGGAGCACCATTGCTTCTTCATAATTTGCAGGTTCATTGTTGTCTAACAACATGATTGACAAAACGGGATTACCGTACCACTCTGGAACAGCACGTGGTCTCGTCGACCTGCGTGGTTCGACAAGAACTTGAACCGGAGTTTCATGATCATCATCATTAACTTCCTCCTCAACCGGCGTCGCAACTACAGAGGTTTCCCCTTGCCCTGCGCCACCATCTAGAGGGATGAGAGGTTCCACAACCTCATCAAGTTATATCTTCCTCCCACTCAATTCTCTCAAGAGAAACTCCTTGTCACACCCCAAATTTTGGCTTTCCTGACTAAGTAACTTGTTTCAAAATTTAGGACCAATTAAATGTTTTGTGAATGTTTGTGATGCTTGGAGTGACTATTGTATGTCTGTTTGTTTTGCATGTGATTGATCCCCATTAATTCTTGCCACTCTCCTAATCATCTTCCCATGCCATGATCTCCTGCCTAATGATCATGCCATGTGTTTTGGAAAAATATCTATTTTTACCAAATATTATTTTCACCAAAAAGCTTTTCTTCGAATTAAACTTTCAAACCCCTGAGATGAGGTTTGTACTACAAGTCCTCGAATTAGGGAATTTCTTTTGCACCAAAACTTTTATTTAAAACCTATTATCAAAATGACTTCCAAAAATCATCTTATTATTATTTTAAAAGTTATTTTATTATTTTATTTAAGAGCCATTCTGTGAGGCCAGAAATGGTCTCCTATGAAGGAAAGTTATTTTTATTGCTATCAAAATATTTAAGAAAATTTAGGGAAACTCAGTGGATATATTTACTCCATATTTATGAGTTTCAACACATGGTCATGTTCAAAATATTGGGCAAACCCCTCCAAAACCATTCCTGCCTATTTCAAGCTTTTGGAATATTTCTATAAGAACTATTCTCAATAAATTCCAGTAAAATTCTAGAATGACATATATGATATTCTTGATGATCTTGCCAAGTTTCATTTCGAGCCAAGTTGATTTGACTCCCCTAATCCCTCTAAAACCCTGTCTGTCTAGAATCAAATTTGAGCAACTCTACATTGTGAAGTGTCTCCAATTGTGCTCAAATTTGGTGGACATGTTCCAGTACTCCAATGAGGCATCCACACCAAGTGGTACACCAAGGAGAATAGAGGAACTTGTCCTAAAACCCTCAAAACCCTCTCTGTTGATTTCTGACTTTGACAAACTTTACATTATAGAGTTTGTCCAATTGACCTCAAACTTTTTGTGCATGCTTTAATGCTCAAATAATGCCCCTACACCAAATATTGGATTTGTGGGAATTTATTTGAATAGGGTTCTAAGCAGAAACCCATTTCTGCCCATTCCTAGGGTTTTCCAAGTCTACATTGGAAAACTTATCCCACAAATCTCAAATTTGGTGTGCAAGCCTATTTTCATCTATTATTTGATCCTGTTAAGTTTCACATCCAGTGGAATCCATCTAGTAGCCTAACGACAGATCAAACACCTTGTGTGCACTCACTAAATTGGCTTCTATTGCCCCTTCTACTTTATTCCTTGAGCTCAACTTTCTACCACAGCCTCACCTAGTTACATTTCACCTCCAGTAACATTTCCATGGCCACTGGTCAATTATTGGAGCAGGTCCCTTCGTAACTCTCTCTCATTTTTACCCTTGGCAACACTGTTTTATCCTTCTTTCCATTCTTCTGCTTAAGCTATCACCCCCAACTCTTTACAGAGCATCTATTATATGCCAAGGCCTCATTTAGAGCAAAGTTATGGCATACTCATGTGGGGAAAATGAGCAGCACCTCCTCAAGTTCATTTTTGGCTGAAATGTGGCTTTGTACAGCAAGTGCTAGCTACACTTCTTTTCTTAGGCTCAATTTTTGCAGATGTGTAGTACTTCCATACCAGATGCTCCAGGACATGGTTTCACCTCCCCTCTCTGCTTGTGAAAACCATTTGTAGCAGCCCTAGTTTCCTGCTGAAAAGTTCACAGCTGTCAAACTCCATTCAAACCTTCTGCACTTGGCTCCAAACTCCTCCAGTGCATCGTGGCAAGCATGCCTTGCATGATTGACACCTTGGCCTGGCCAAGGGGTGCCCCAGGACACCAGGTGGGGTGGTGACCACCACCCTGGCATGCTGAAACGGTGCTCTGCACCATTGGAGTCTAGCTGCAGCTCGGGTCTAGCGAGGGGAGCGTGTCCCAGAGCGCCGCAGAGCATCCTTGACCCCCTCCACGACGCTAGCAAGACTCCAAGGTGGCTCAGGGACGCGTGGCCGCCATGCCCTGGGTGCACCAGAGAGCTCCAGAGAGCTCTCAAGCCCTGTCGGGTCCTCCTCTCCACTTAGAGCCTCCCGAGCCTCTTGGCTCCCAGTTAGCTTCTCCTCCCTCTCCCAGCAGCCTCGGAAGCCCCTCCTCTTCTCCTCCCAAGCTTCCTCCTCTCCTCCCATGGCCGCCATGGCAAGCTTCGGCCATGACTGCGCCTGGGTTCTCTAGCCCCCTCTCTCCACCCCTTGCTCGCCCAGGAGAACCCCGAGGCCACCACGGAGCCGCCCCACTCCTCCTTGCCCCCTCTCAGTCGTCGGGGCGCCCTCCCCACGACTGCCACCGTCGGCCTCCGCCATGACCCGGGGGTCGCGTGCTTTCCCGGCTCCTTTCCTCCGCCTAGAGCATCTCTAGGGCACCCCAGCTCGACCGCAGGGCACTCCCCTATCATTGCCCCTTATCCCAGCGGCCGGTGCGCCGTTCCTCCCGGTTGCCGGCGCCGGCTCCTGTCGGAGAGATCCCGCGTGCCTCGGAGCTCCCCGACAAAAAACGACCAGCCAGGCAGGCCGGCCTCGTCGCCCCGCACGTGCTGGTGGCCGCGGCGAAGCCAAGGGACGGCTGAAGCCGCCGGAGCTTCGCCGGTCGCCTCCCTGCTCCGCCTCCACGCTTCCCCAGCTCGAGCGAGAGGTGAGAGACGAACCTGGCCATCGGGCCCCGCCCGTCATCCACAGCCAGATCGGGCCCAACTGCCTTAAGTGGAGGCGGGTTCCCTGGAGCCGTCTCCCTCAGGTTGAAGGCGCACTCCAGCAAATACGCCTCCCGTGTGGCGCCTCGCTGGTGGCCCGAGCCACTGGGCCGGCCCGAAGGCCTAGCTGACGCGAGTGCGCAAGATAACTCCCCTAGAAGTTGAGCCCTTTTCTCTTTTTTTCCATACTTCTTAATCTTCATAAATCCATCCAAAATTCATACTAAGTCCAAATTTATCGATTCAAAATTCTGCAGGTTTCTAGAATCCTATTCTATCCAGATCTGGGCTTTGCCACTTTTTCCAAAATACTTTCTGTGACAATAATATCTAAATGCCCATCTAGACATTTTAAACACCACCTTTCAAAAATCCCATAGGCTTCATTTCAACTCCAAATGGAGTGATTCAAACTTCCAGAGACTTCTAAAATCCCTCTCCATTTTTAGAACCCTGGTCAACATTTTTGTGTGACTTATTTCTGTTCTAATAAATAAATAGCTTCTATTGCTATTTAATCCTCATTGTTAAATCCCTAGAATATTTATTTCAACTCCAAATCCAGTGAAACCACTTCCTAAATATTTCTAAAATCATCCTCTATTAAATGGGTGTCTCCACTCATTTTTAACAGAATGTTTTCTGTTGACCTCTTCAATGGTCACCTATCCCTCCTTTCCTTCCATCTAGACACCCCTGATGATTCAAACCCTTGGTAAAGCTTGAGGTATTTTTCCTATGACCAGAGAGGTCCAAGAAAAATAAAACATCTATTTATAGAACACTTTTATTCTGCTGGATATATGGCTTACTATAGTTGTTTCCGACGATAGTTGACGGTACACGGAGTATTTGGGGACGGAGCGGAAGACCTCAAAGACCCCAAGGAGTTACATGAGCAAGGCAAGCAGCCTTTTGCCATGACTTAAGTATATAAAATGATGCATGCTAGTATAGCAAGTATTTTCCGTTGCATGTGATCACGATGCCGGTTCATCATTGATGTGATGGTACCGAAGGCTTCTTCGAAGCTCTTGCGTTGATAGTAGTGATATTCACATGGCTCCTCGGAGCACAAACATGATGAGCAGACCCTACCATCTACGAGGATCATGCTACTGTCATGTTGACTAGTAAAGTAGAATCACTGCATTGAGCTTGACCCTACCCCGTGAGGGTCATGTCATACCATGTTGACAAGTAAGAGTAGAGCATTTTATCATGAGCATAATGTTGAGTTAAATAAAGAGTTTATGAAAACCCCGTCGGGTGCCACTAATACCCGAGGGTGATGACGAGTTGGTGATCACTTTTCGTGAAGTGATGCACCGGTGATTTTGGTGTGAGTATGGTTTCGGAAATGGATTAGATTTATGATGTGTCGATCGTCCCAACCTTACCAGTACGACCACGATACCCCTTTATGGGACGGGGCTTTGTTGATTACTCTGGTCGGTGCTAGCAAAGAGCCACATTACTAGTGGCGGCAGTGATCGGTGTCACTCTCGTGACGGGGTCGTGCCAGGTAGGACGACTATGCCATTATTATGAGTTCCAGGCACACCGTTGGTCCCTGCATGGTTGGTACAGTCCAGAGTCGGTGCTCGTAAGACGTACAACATGTGGGCTGGGTACCAATCGAGTGGACCTCTTTGTCTAGTAACGTCAGGGGAAAGATGATGATCGGCTACTTACCTCGGGTATATGTGATATACCGCGAGTCGTGGATGACACGGAAGTATTCCGTTTCTCGTGGGTCCAGCGTACTACCTCTGCAGAGTGTCAAACTATTCGAATAGCCATGTCCACGGTCAAGGACAGTTGGGTGGTGCTGCTTAAACTACGTCCAGTGTTTCCGCATAAACCAAGTGTGAGTGTGTGTGTGTGGTGTTACAAAGGTGTTGTTATGATAATCACAATAATATGATCAAGTTCGGTGACTTGACATATAGGGTAAACCCGGATGGTTTAACCCTCATTAATACATTGGGATTATGTTAAGTCCGATGACTTGACATATAGGGTAAACCCGGATGGTTTAACCCTCATTAATACCTTGAGATTATGACAAGTCCGATGACTTGGCATATAGGGTGAACCCGGTGTGTTCAACCCTTAGCAGAGATGATGATATCTGTAACCTGTTCTTCATAAGTAATTCTTTAACCTGATGCATACATGATTATTCCACCCAGATGAGTTACACTAAAGATACATGTTATTGCTATTCTTCACCATCAATGTTCATATCATGGATTGTTTGCGAGTACATCCAAAGTACTCATTGGCTTGCCACTGGTTATTTCATTGACCAGGTGTGAAAGACAGGATCCGGTGAAGGTTAACTAAGTGACGTTCTTGCGAGCTAGGATGCTTCCCAGTCAGAATGCCTGTAGGTTAAGGCTGATGGCATGGGTTCACGCTTTCAACCAATAATTCCGCTATTGGTCTAGTTTGGTGCTTTGGCCTTTAAGGCCCTATGTATGTAAGACTCAACCGAAGTGGTCATTTATTGTATCAAACGGTATGTATGGATGTAAGACTCTATTACTCAGTATCTGTGTTCAGTGAGCATTGATCCTTGGGATCACT
This sequence comes from Hordeum vulgare subsp. vulgare, assembly GCF_904849725.1. Lineage (NCBI taxonomy): Eukaryota > Viridiplantae > Streptophyta > Magnoliopsida > Poales > Poaceae > Hordeum > Hordeum vulgare. The sequence continues at coordinate 302,753,603 of NC_058519.1, forward strand.
GGGCACGACGATCTCGACTTACCAGTCGGGGTCCCCACACTCCTTCTCGAGAAAAGCTCCGTTTTTAGCAACAAACACTTTGCCCTCGGATTTGAGATAGAAGGTGTACCCACCTGTCTCTTTTGGGTAACCTATGAAGATGCACTTTTCCTCTTTGGGTTCCAGCTTTTCAGGCTGAAGCTTTTTGACATAAGTATCACATCCCCAAACTTTAAGAAAGGACAACTTTGGCCTTTTGCCATACCACAGTTCGTATGGTGTCGTCTCAACGGATTTTGATGGTGCCCTATTTAAAGTGAATGCAGCTGTGTCTAATGCATAACCCCAAAACGATAACGGCAAATCGGTAAGAGACATCATAGATCGCACCATCTCTAATAAAGTACGATTACGACGTCCGGACACACCATTACGCTGTGGTGTTCCAGGCGGTGTCAACTGTGAAACAATTCCAAATTGTCTTAAGTGAGCACCAAACCCGAAAATCAGATATTCACCCCCACGATCAGACTGTAGGAACTTGATCTTCTTGTTACGATGATTTTCAACTTCACTTTGAAATTGCTTGAACTTTTCAAATGTTTCAGACTTGTGCTTCATTAAGTAGACATAACCATATCTACTCAAATCGTCACTGAAGGTGAGAAAATAACGATATCCGCCGCGTGCCTCTACGCTCATCGGACCGCACACATCGGTATGTATGATTTCCAACAATTCACTGGCACGCTCCATTGTTCCGGAGAACGGAGTTTTAGTCATCTTGCCCATGAGGCATGGTTCGCACGTGTCAAGTGAATCAAAGTCAAGTGACTCCAAAAGTCCATCGGCATGGAGTTTCTTCATGCGTTTTACACTAATATGACCTAGGCAGCAGTGCCACAAAAATATGGCGCTATCATTGTTAACTCTAACTCTTTTGGTCTCAATGTTATGTATATGTGTATCACTATCAAGATTCAATATGAACAATCCTCTCACATTGGGTGCATGACCATAAAAGATGTTACTCATAGAAATAGAACAACCATTATTCTCTGACTTAAAAGAGTAACCGTCTCGCAATAAACAAGATCCAGATATAATGTTCATGCTCAACGCAGGCACTAAATAACAATTATTCAAGTTCATAACTAATCCTGATAGTAACTGAAGTGAAACTGTGCCGACGGCTATTGCATCAACCTTGGAACAATTTCCTACGCGCATCGTCACTTTATCTTTCGCCAGCCTTCGTCTATTCCGCAGTTCCTGTTTCGAGTTGCTAATATGAGCAACAGAACCGGTATCGAATACCCAGGCACTACTACGAGAGCTGGTTAAGTACAAATCAATAACATGTATATCAAATATACCTGATTTTTCTTTGGCCGCCTTCTTATCAGCCAGATACTTGGGGCAGTTGCGCTTCCAGTGACCCATACACTTGAAATAGTAGCACTCTGTTTCAGGCTTAGGTCCAGCTTTGGGTTTCTTCGTCGGATTGGCAACAGGATTGCCGCTCTTATTTGAATTGCCCTTCTTGCCTTTGCCATTTCTCTTGAAACTAGTGGTCTTATTCACCATCAACACTTGATGCTCTTTACGGAGTTCAGACTCTGCGACTTTCAGCATCGCAAACAACTCGCCGGGTGACTTGTTCATCCCTTGCATGTTGTAGTTCAACACAAAGCCTTTATAGCTTGGCGGCAGTGATTGAAGGATTCTGTCAGTGATAGCCTCTTCCGGGAGTTCAATCCCCAGCTCAGCTAGACGGTTTGAGTACCCAGACATTTTGAGCACATGTTCACTGATAGACGAGTTCTCCTCCATCTTGCAAGCATAGAACTTATCGGAGGTCTCATACCTCTCGATCTGGGCGTTCTTCTGAAAGATAAACTTCAACTCCTGGAACATCTCATATGCTCCATGACGCTCAAAGCGACGTTGAAGTCCCGGTTCTAAGCCATACAAGACTGCACATTGAACTACTGAGTAGTCCTCCTTACGTGCAAACCAAGCGTTCTTAACATCGTGATCAGCCGTAGCGGGTGGTTCATCTCCTAGCGCAGCATTAAGGACATAATCCTTCTTTCCCAGCTTGTAAGATTAGCTTAAGATTACGAGCCCAGTCTACAAAGTTGCTTCCATCATCTTTCAACTTAGCTTTCTCTAGGAACGTATTAAAATTCAGGGTGACTGTCGCGTGAGCCATGATCTACAACGCAAATATATTCAAAGTGGACTTAGACTATGTTCAAGATAATTAGAGTTTAACTTAATCAAATTATTCGCTAAACTCCCACTCAAAAAGTACATCTCTCTAGTCATTTGAGTGGTTCATGATCCACTTACACTAGCTCAAGTCCGATCATCACGTGAGTTGAGTATAGTTTCAGTGGTAAGCATCCCTATGCTAATCATATCATCTATATGATTCATGATCGACCTTTCGGTCTCATGTGTTCCGGGGCCATGTCTGCACATGCTAGGCTCATCAAGCTTAACCCAAGTGTTCCGCGTGCGCAACTGTTTTGCACCCGTTGTATGTGAACGTTGAGTCTATCACACCCGATCATCACGTGGTGTCTCGAAAAGACGAACTGTAGCAACGGTGCACAGTCGGGGAGAACACAATTTCGTCTTGAAATTTTAGTGAGAGATCACCTCATAATGCTACCGTCGTTCTAAGCAAAATAAGGTGCATAAAAGGATTAACATCACATGCAATTCATAAGTGACATGATATGGTCATCATCACGTGCTCCTTGATCTCCATCACCAAAGCACCGGCACGATCTTCTTGTCACCGGCGCCACACCATGATCTCCATCAACGTGTCGCCATCGGGGTTGTCGTGCTACTCATGCTATTACTACTAAAGCTACATCCTAGCAAAATAGTAAACGCATCTGCAAGCACAAACGTTAGTTTAAAGACAACCCTATGGCTCCTGCCGGTTGCCGTACCATCGACGTGCAAGTCGATATTATCTATTACAACATGATCATCTCATACATCCAATATATCACATCACATCGTTGGCCATATCACATCACAAGCATACCCTGCAAAAACAAGTCAGAGGTCCTCTAATTTTGTTGTTGCATGTTTTACGTGGTGACCATGGGTATCTAGTAGGATCGCATCTTACTTACGCAAACACCACAACGGAGATATATGAATTGCTATTTAACCTTATACAAGGACCTCCTTGGTCAAATCCGGTTCAACTAAAGTTGGAGAAACCGATACTTGCCAGTCATCTTTGAGCAAAGGGGGTTACTCGTAGCGATGAAACCAGTCTCTCGTAAGCGAACGAGTAATGTCGGTCCAAGCCGCTTCAATCCAACAATACCGCGGAATCAAGAAAAGACTAAGGAGGGCAGAAAAACGCACATCACCGCCCACAAAAACTTTTGTGTTCTACTCCAGAAGACATCTACGCATGAACCTAGCTCATGATGCCACTGTTGGGGAACGTCGCATGGGAAACCAAATTTTTCCTACGCGCACGAAGACCTATCATGGTGATGTTCATCTACGAGAGGGGATATTCGATCTACGTACCCTTGTAGATCGCACAGCAGAAGCGTTAAGAAACGCGGTTGATGTAGTAGAACGTCCTCACGTCCCTCGGTCCGCCCCGCGAACCGTCCCACGATCCGTCCCACGATCAAGTGCCGAACGGACGGCACCTCCGCGTTCAGCACACGTACAGCTCGACGATGATCTCGGCCTTCTTGATCCAGCAAGAGAGACGGAGAGGCAGATGAGTTCTCCGGCAGCGTGACGGCGCTCCGGAGGTTGGTGGTGATCTAATCTCAGTAGGGCTCCGCCCGAGCTCTGCAGAAACGTGATCTAGAGGTAAAACCGTGGATATATGTGGTCGGGCTGCCGTGGCAAAAGTTGTCTCAAATCAGCCCTAAAACCTCCGTATATATAGGTGGGAGAGGGGTGGCCTTGCCTTTGGGCTCAAGGAGCCCCAAGGGGGTCAGCCGAGCCAAGGGGGGGAGTCCTCCCCTTCCAAACCGAATCCAACTAGGTTTGGAAGGAGGAGTCCTTCCCCTTTTTCCCACCTCTACCTTTTTTTTCTCTTTGATTTTCTTCCTATGGCGCATAGGGCCTTCTTGGGCTGTCCCACCGGCCCACTAAGGGCTGGTGCGCCACCCCCAAGGCCTATGGGCTTCCCTGGGGTGGGTTGCCCCCCCCCCCCCGGTGAACACCCGGAACCCATTCATCATTCCCGGTACATTCCCGGTAACTCCGAAAACCTTCCGGTAATCAAATGAGGTCATCCTATATATCAATCTTCGTTTCCGGACCATTCTGGAAACCCTCGTGACGTCTGTGATCTCATCCGGAACTCCGAACAACATTCGGTAACCAACCATATTACTCAAATACGCATAAAACAACGTCGAACCTTAAGTGTGCAGACCCTGCGGGTTCGAGAACTATGTAGACATGACCCGAGTGACTCCTCGGTCAATATCCAATAGCGGGACCTGGATGCCCATATTGGATCCCACATATAATCCCGTATGTCATTCCCTTTGTCCTTTGGTACGTTACTTGCCCGAGATTCGATCGTCAGTATCCGCATACCTATTTCAATCTCGTTTACTGGCAAGTCTCTTTACTCGTTCCGTAATACAAGATCCTGCAACTTACACTAAGTCACTTTGCTTGCAAGGCTTCTGTGTGATGTTGTATTACCGAGTGGGCCCCGAGATACCTCTCCGTCACACGGAGTGACAAATCCCAGTCTCATCCAGACTAACTCAACGAACACCTTCGGAGATACCTGTAGAGCATCTTTATAGTCACCCAGTTACGTTGTGACGTTTGATACACACAAAGCATTCCTCCGGTGTCAGTGAGTTATATGATCTCATGGTCATAGGAACAAATACTTGACACACAGAAAACAGTAGCAACAAAATGACACGATCAACATGCTACGTCTATTAGTTTGGGTATAATCCATCACGTGATTCTCCTAATGACGTGATCCAGTTATCAAGCAACAACACCTTGTTCATAATCAGAAGACCCTGACTATCTTTGATCAACTGGCTAGCCAACTAGAGGCTTGCTAGGGACAGTGTTTTGTCTATGTATCCACACATGTATATAAGTCTTCATTCAATACAATTATAGCATGGATAATAAACGATTATCTTGATACAGGAATTATAATAATAACTATATTTATTATTGCCTCTAGGGCATAATTCCAACAATATGTATATCATATATGTGTTGTGACCTATATATCATATATGTGATGTGAATTATATATATGTTTTGAAATAGAAAAAATAAACAAAAATGTGACAATATGGGCTCTTTGCCGTCTTCCAGCTGATGGCAAAGGCCTTTGCCATCACGCAGCTGACGGCAAAGGTGCCACGTGGCACCCAGTTGTGCAACCTGGGCAGCAACTTCTGGCCATATGGGCTCTGTGCTGGCCCATAGAAGCAGACGGCAAAGAGGGGGAGGAAGGCAGACGACAAAGAGAGGGAGGGAGGCAGACGGCAAAGAGAGGGAGGGTGGCAGATGGCAAAGAGAGGGAGGAAGGCAGACGACAAAGCCTCCGTTAGCCCTAACAGAGGTGTTGCATGTCGGCTGCCGTCTAAGCATGTTTGACGTCTTCTCGGTGCCAGAGGCTGACGGAAAAGACCTTTGGGGTCCACTTAACGCAGATTGACGGCAAAGAAGGTGATATGTCGTCGAAAGTAGTCGTAGGAACATTGCTGACAGGAGGCTGGCGGCAAAGACCTTTGCCGTTGGTGGATCACCTCTTTGCCGTCCGTTATGGCAGACGACAAAGAGTCTGATTCCTGTAGTGCATGGGAAACAAAAAAAATCCTACGCACACGAAGACCTATCATGGTGATGTTCATCTACGAGAGGGAGATCACATCCGCATACCCTTGTAGATCGCTAAGCGGGAAGCGTTAAGAAACGCGGTTTATGTAGTGGAACAGCTTCTTGATTCAAATCACCGTCGTCCCACGATCCGTTCCGATCTAGCGCCGAACGGACGGCACCTCCGCGTTCCGCACACGTACAACTCGATGACGATCTCCGCATTCTTGACCTAGCAAGAGAGACGGGGAAGTAGATGAGTGCTCCGGCAGCGTAACGGCACGCCGGTGATGGTGATAATCTATTCTTGCACGGCTCCGCCCGAGCTCCGCGAAAAACCGATCTAGAGGAAGAACTACGAAGTAGAGGTTTTGGGTTGCATGTGGAAAAGTTGTGTCTTCAAAAGCCCTAAACCTCAAGTATATATAGGAGGAGCCATGGGGTGGGGCTTGCCCTTGGAGCGCCGGACAAAGGGAGGAGGGATCATCCTCCTAGTCGGTTTGGAGGGAGGAGTCGCTTCCTTCCTTCCCACCTCCTTTTTTTTTCTTTCTTTCCTTTTTCCTTTCTCCTTGATTTTTCGCTCTTGGCCAAAATAGGCCAGTTGGGCTTGACACACCAGCCCACTAAGGGTTTGTGCGCCACACTTGGGCTATTAGGTTTACTCCCTGGTGGGTGGGCTCCTCCAGGTAAAAACACGGAACCCATTCCTCACTCTCGGTACACTGCGAGTAATGCCTGAAATCTTTCCGGAGGCTAGATGAAACAATCATGTATATCAATATTTATTTCCGGACCATTCTGGAAACCCTCGTGATGTCCGTCATCTTATCCGGGACTCCGAACAAACCTTCGGTCACCAACACCTATAACTCAACTATACCGAAACATCACCGAACCTTAAGTGTGCAGACCCTGCAGGTTCGAGAACTATGTACACATGACCTGAGACACTCCTCGGACAATATCCAACAGCGGGACCTGGATGTCCATATTGGATCCTACATATTCTAAGAAGATCTTATTGGTTGAACCTCTCTGCCTAGGATTCATATAATCCCGTATATTTTCCCTTTGTCCTTTGGTATGTTACTTACCCGAGATTTGATAGTCAGTATCCCTATACATATTTCTCGTTACCGGCAAGTCTCTTTATGTTGGGGAACGTCGCATGGGCAACAAAAAATTTCCTACGCGCATGAAGTCCTATCATGGTGATGTCGATCTACGAGAGGGGATGTGTGATCTACGTACCCTTGTAGACCGTACAGCAGAAGCGTTAGTGAACGCGGTTGATGTAGCGGCACGTCCTCACGTCCCTCAATCCGCCCCGCGAACCGTCCCGCGATCAGTCCCACGATCTAGTGCCGAACGGACGGCACCTCCGCGTTCAGCACACGTACAGCTCGACGATGATCTCGGCCTTCTTGATCCAGCAAGAGATACGGGGAGGTAGAAGAGTTCTCCGGCAGCGTGACGGCGCTCCGGAGGTTGGTGATGATCTTGTCTCGGCAGGGATCCGCCCGAGCTTCGCAGAAACGCGATCTAGAGGTAAAACCGTGGAGATATGTGGTCGGGCTGCCGTGGCAAAGTTGGTGTCAAATCAGCCCTAAAACCTCCGTATATATAGGGGGAGGAGGGGGAGCCTTGCCTTGGGGTCCAAGGACTCCCAAGGGGGTCGGCCGAGCCTAAGGGGGGAACCCTCCCCTTCCAAACCGAGTTCAACTAGATTTGGAAGGAGGAGTCCTTCCCCCTTTTCCCACCTCCTCTTTTATTTCCTTTTCTCTTTGATTTTCTTCCCATGGCGCATAGGGCCCTCTTGGGCTGTCCCACCAGCCCACTAAGGGTTGGTTTGCCACCCCCAAGGCCTATGGGCTTCCCCTGGGTGGGTTGCCCCCCCCCCCGGTGAACTCCCGGAACCCATTCGTCATTCCCAGTACATTCCCGGTAACTCCGAAAACCTTCCGGTAATCAAATGAGGTCATCCTATATATCAATCTTCGTTTACGGACCATTCCGGAAACCCTCGTGACGTCCGTGATCTCATCCGGAACTCCGAACAACATTCGGTAACCAACAATATAACTCAAATACGCATAAAAGAACGTCGAACCTTAATTGTGCAGACCCTGCGGGTTCGAGAAGTATGTAGACATGACCCGAGTGACTCCTCGGTCAATATCCAATAGCGGGACCTGGATGCCCATATTGGATCCCACATATTCTACGAAGATCTTATCGTTTGAACCTCAGTGCCAAGGATTCATATAATCCCGTATGTCATTCCCCTTGTCCTTCGGTATGTTACTTGCCCGAGATTCGATCGTCAGTATCCGCATACCTATTTCAATCTCGTTTACCGGCAAGTCTCTTTACTCGTTCCATAATACAAGATCCCACAACTTACACTAAGTCACATTGCTTGCAAGACTTGTGTGTGATGTTGTATTACCAAGTGGGCCCCGAGATACCTCTCCGTCACACGGAGTGACAAATCCCAGTCTCGATCCATACTAACTCTACGAACACCTTCGGAGATACCTGTAGAGCATCTATATAGTCACCGAGTTACGTTGCGACGTTTGATACACACAAAGTATTCCTCCGGTGTCAGTGAGTTATATGATCTCATGGTCATAGGAACAAATACTTGACACGCAGAAAACAGTAGCAACAAAATGACACGATCAACATGCTACGTCTATTAGTTTGGGTCTAGTCCATCACGTGATTCTCCTAATGACGTGATCTAGTTATCAAGCAACAACACCTTGTTCATAATCAGAAGACACTGACTATCTTTGATCAACTGGCTAGCCAACTAGAGGCTTGCTAGGGACAGTGTTTTGTCTATGTATCCACACATGTATATAAGTCTTCATTCAATACAATTATAGCATGGATAATAAACGATTATCTTGATACAGGAATTATAATAATAACTATATGTATTATTGCCTCTAGGGCATAATTCCAACAGTCTCCCACTTGCACTAGAGTCAATAATCTAGCCCTCACATCATCATGTGAATTACATTGTAATAAATCGAACACACATACAGTTCTGGTGTTGATCATGCTTTGCCCATGGAAGAGGTTTAGTCAGCGGGTCTGCTACATTCAGATCCGTGTGCACTTTGCATATATTTACATCCTCCCCTTCGACGTAGTCGCGGATGAGGTTGAAGCGTCGTTTGATGTGTCTGGACTTCTTGTGAAACCGTGGTTCCTTTGCTAGGGCAATGGCACCCGTGTTGTCACAGAACAAGGTTATTGGATTCAGTGCACTTGGCACCACTCCAAGATCCGTCATGAACTGCTTCATCCAGACACCTTCCTTAACCGCCTCCGAGGCAGCCATGTACTCCGCTTCACATGTAGAATCTTCTACGACGCTCTGCTTGGAACTGCACCAGCTTACTGCACCCCCATTAAGAATAAATATGTATCCGGTCTACGACTTAGAGTCGTCCGGATCTGTGTCGAAGCTTGCATCGACGTAACCTTTTACGGCAAGCTCTTCGTCACCTCCATACACGAGAAACATGTTCTTAGTCCTTTTCAGGTACTTCAGGATATTCTTGACCGCCGTCCAGTGATCCACTCCTGGATTACTCTGGAACCTACCTGTCATACTTATGGCCAGGCTAACGTCCGGTCTAGTGCACAACATTGCATACATGATAGAACCTATGGCTGAAGCATAGCGGACGGTGCTCATATGCTCTCTATCCTCATCAGTTGCTTTGCACTGAGTCTTACTCAATCTCGTACCTTGTAAAACTGGCAAGAACCCTTTCTTGGACTGTTCCATTTTGAACCTCTTCAAAACTTTATCAAGGTATGTGCTTTGTGAAAGTCCTATCAGGCGTTTTGATCTATCCCTGTAGATCTTTGTGCCTAGAATGTAAGCAGCTTCTCCTAGGTCCTTCATAGAGAAACTTTTATTCAAGTAATCCTTTATGCTCTCCAAAAACTCTAGGTTGTTTCCAGTCAGCAATATGTCATCCACATATAATATTAGAAACGCCACAGAGCTCCCACTCACTTTCTTGTAAATACAAGATTCTCCAACCACTTGTATAAACCCAAATGCTTTGATCACCTCATCAAAGCGTTTGTTCCAACTCCGAGATGCTTGCACCAGTCCATAAATGGATCGCTGGAGCTTGCAAACTTTGTTAGCATTCTTAGGATCGACAAAACCTTCGGGTTGCATCATATACAACTCTTCCTTAAGGAAACCGTTAAGGAACGCCGTTTTGACATCCATCTGCCAGATTTCATAATCGAAAAATGCAGCTATTGCTAACATGATTCTGACGGACTTAAGCATCGCTACGGGTGAGAATGTCTCATCGTAGTCAACTCCTTGAACTTGTGAAAAACCCTTTGCCACAAGTCGAGCTTTATAAACGGTCACATTGCCGTCAGCGTCCGTCTTCCTCTTAAAGATCCATTTGTTCTGAATAGCCTTGCGGCCCTCAGGTAGTACTTCCAAAGTCCACACTTTGTTCTCATACATGGATCCTATCTCGGACTTCATGGCTTCTAGCCATTTGTTGGAATCCGGGCCCACCATTGCTTCTTCATAACTTGCAGGTTCATTGTTGTCTAACAACATGATTGACAAGACAGGATTACCGTACCACTCTGGAGTAGCACGTGGTCTCGTTGACCTGCGTGGTTCGACAGAAACTTGAACCGGAGTTTCATGATCATCATCATTAACTTCCTCCTCAACCGGCATCACAACGATAGAGGTTTCCCCTTGCCCCGCGCCACCATCTAGAGGGATGAGAGGTTCGACAACCTCATCAAGTTCTATCTTCCTCCCACTCAATTCTCTCGAGAGAAACTCCTTCTCGAGAAAAGCTCCGTTTTTAGCAACAAACACTTTGCCCTCGAATTAGAGATAGAAGGTGTACCCAACTGTGTCTTTTGGGTAACCTATGAAGATGCACTTTTCCGCTTTGGGTTCCAGCTTTTCAGGCTGAAGCTTTTTGACATAAGCATCACATCCCCAAACTTTAAGAAACGACAACTTTGGCCTTTTGCCATACCACAGTTCGTATGGTGTCGTCTCAACGGATTTTGATGGTGCCCTATTTAAAATGAATGCAGTTGTTTCTAATGCATAACCCCAAAACGATAACGGCTAATCGGTAAGAGACATCATAGATCGCACCATCTCTAATAAAGTACGATTACGACGTTCGGACACACCATTACGCTGTGGTGTTCCAGGCGGTGTCAACTGTGAAACAATTCCACATTGTCTTAAGGGAGCACCAAACTCGAAACTCAGATATTCACCCCCACGATCAGACCGTAGGAACTTGATCTTCTTGTTACGATGATTTTCAACTTCACTCTGAAATTGCTTGAACTTTTCAAATGTTTCAGACTTGTGCTTCATTAAGTAGACATAACCATATCTACTCAAATCGTCAGTGAAGGTGAGAAAATAACGATATCCGCCGCGTGCCTCTACGCTCATCGGACCACACACATCGGTATGTATGATTTCCAACAAGTCACTTGCACGCTCCATTGTTCCGGAGAACGGAGTTTTAGTCATCTTGCCCATGAGGCATGGTTCGCACGTGTCAAGTGAATCAAAGTCAAGTGACTCCAAAAGTCCATCGGCATGGAGTTTCTTCATGCGCTTTACACCAATATGACCTAAGCGGCAGTGCGACAAAAATATGGCGCTATCATTGTTAACTCTATCTCTTTTGGTCTCAATGTTATGTATGTGTGTATCGCTATCAAGATTCAATATGAACAATCCTCTCACATTGGGTGCATGACCACAAAAGATGTTACTCATAGAAATAGAACAACCATTATTCTCTGACTTAAAAGAGTAACCGTCTCGCAATAAACAAGATCCAGATATAATGTTCATGCTCAACGCAGGCACTAAATAACAGTGATTCAAGTTCATAACTAATACTGATGGTAACTGAAGTGAAATTGTGCCGACGGCGATTGCATCAACCTTGGAACCATTTCCTACGCGCATCGTCACTTCATCTTTCGCCAGCCTTCGTCTATTCCGCAGTTCCTGTTTCGAGTTGCAAATATGAGCAACAGAACCGGTATCGAATACCCAGGCACTACTATGAGAGCCGGTTAAGTACACATCAATAACATGTAGATCAAGTATACCTGATTTTTCTTTGGCCGCCTTCTTATCAGCCAGATACTTGGGGCAATTGCGCTTCCAGTGACCCATACCCTTTTAATAGTAACACTCTGTTTCAGGCTTAGGTCCAGCTTTGGGTTTCTTCGTCGGATTGGCAACAGGCTTGCCGCTCTTCTTTGAATTACCCTTCTTGCCTTTGCCGTTTCTCTTGAAACTAGTGGTCCTATTCACCATCAACACTTGATGCTCTTTAGGGAGTTCAGCCTCTGCGACTTTCAGCATCGCAAACAACTCGTCGGGAGACTTGTTCATCCCTTGGATGTTGTAGTTCAACACAAAGCCTTTATAGCTTGGCGGCAGTGATTGAAGGATTCTGTCACTGATAGCTTCTTGCGGGATTTCAATCCCCAGCTCAGCTAGACGGTTTGAGTACCCAGACATTTTGAGCACATGTTCACTGACAGACGAGTTCTCCTCCATCTTGCAAGCATAGAATTTATCGGAGGTCTCATACCTCTCGATCCGGGCGTTCTTCTGAAAGATAAACTTCAACTCCTGGAACATCTCAAATGCTCCATGACGCTCAAAGCGACGTTGAAGTCCTGGTTCTAAGCCATACAAGACTGCACATTGAACTACTGAGTAGTCCTCCTTATGTGCTAACCAAGCGTTCTTAACATCCTGATTAGCCGTAGCGGGTGGTTCATCTCCTAGCGCAGCATTAAGGGCATAGTCCTTCTTCCCAGCTTGTAAGATTTGCTTAAGATTAGGAGCCCAGTCTACAAAGTTGCTTCCATCATCTTTCAACTTAGGCTTCTCTAGGAACGTATTAAAATTCACGGTGACTGTCACGTGAGCCATGATCTACAACACAAATATATTCAAAGTGGACTTAGACTATGTTCAAGATAATTAGAGTTTAACATAATCAAATTACTCGCTAAACTCCCACTCAAAAAGTACATCTCTCTAGTCATTTGAGTGGTTCATGATCCACTTACACTAGCTCAAGTCCGATCATCACGTGAGTTGAGCATAGTTTCAGCGGTAAGCATCCCCATGCTAATCATATCATCTATATGATTCATGATCGACCTTTCGGTCTCATGTGTTCCGAGGCCATGTCTGCAGATGCTAGGCTCGTCAAGCTTAACCCGAGTGTTCCGCGTGCGCAACTGTTTTGCACCCGTTGTATGTGAACGTTGAGTCTATCACACCCGATCATCACGTGGTGTCTCGAAACGACGACCTGTAGCAACGGTGCACAGTCGGGGAGAACACAATTTCGTCTTGAAATTTTAGTGAGAGATCACCTCATAATGCTACCGTCGTTCTAAGGAAAATAAGGTGCATAAAAGGATTAACATCACATGCAATTCATAAGTGACATGATATGGCCATCATCACGTGCTCCTTGATCTCCATCACCAAGCACCGGCACGATCTTCTTGTCACCGGCCCCACACCATGATCTCCATCAATGTGTCGCCATCGGGGTTGTCGTGCCACTCATGCTATTACTACTAAAGCTACATCCTAGCAAAATAGTAAACGCATCTGCAAGCACAAACGTTAGTATAAAGACAACCCTATGGCTCCTGCCGGTTGCCGTACCATCGACGTCCAAGTCGATATTGTCTATTACAACATGATCATCTCATACATCCAATATATCACATCACATCGTTGGCCATATCACATCACAAGCATACCCTGCAAAAACAAGTTAGACGTCCTCTAATTTTGTTGTTGCATGTTTTACGTGGTGACCATGGGTATCTAGTAGGATCGCATCTTACTTACGCAAACACCACAACGGAGATATATGAGTTGCTATTTAATGTCATCCAAGGACCTCCTCGGTCAAATCTGATTCAACTAAAGTTGGAGAAACTGACACTTGCCAGTCATCTTTGAGCAACGGCGTTACTCGTAGCGATGAAACCAGTCTCTCGTAAGCGTACGAGTAATGTCGGTCCAAGCGGCTTCAATCCAACAATACCGCGGAATCAAGAAAAGACTAAGGAGGGCAGCAAAATGCACATCACCGCCCACAAAAACTTTTGTGTTCTACTCGAGAAGACATCTACGCATGAACCTAGCTCATGATGCCACTGTAGGGGAACGTCGCATTGGAAACAAAAAATTTCCTACGCGCACGAAGACCTATCATGGTGATGTCCATCTACGAGAGGGGATGTGTGATCTACGTACCCTTGTAGACCGTACATCAGAAGTGTTAGTGAACGCGGTTGATGTAGTGGAACGTCCTCACGACCCTCGATCCGCCCCGCGAACCGTCCCGCAATCAGTCCCACGATCTAGTGCCGAACGGACGGCACCTCCGCGTTCAGCACACGTACAGCTCGACGATGCTCTCGGCCTTCTTGATCCAGCAAGAGAGACGGAGAGGTAGAAGAGTTCTCCGGCAGCGTGACGGCGCTCCGGAGGTTGGTGATGATCTTGTCTCGGCAGGGCTCCGCCCGAGCTCCGTAGAAACGCGATCTAGAGGTAAAACCGTGGAGATATGTGGTCGGGCTGCCGTGGCAAAGTTGTGTCAAATCAGCCCTAAAACCTCCGTATATATAGGGGGAGGAGGGGGAGCCGTGCCTTGGGGTCCAAGGACTCCTAAGGGGGTCGGCCGAGCCTAAGGGGGGAACCCTCCCCTTCCAAACCGAGTCCAACTAGGTTTGGAACCAGGAGTCCTTCCCCCTTTTCCCACCTCCTCTTTTTTTCCTTTTCTCTTTGATTTTCTTCCAATGGCGCATAGGGCCCTCTTGGGCTATCCCACCAGCCAACTAAGGGCTGTTGCGCCACCCCCAAGGCCTATGGGCTTCCCCTGGGTGGGTTGCCCCCCGCCCCCGGTGAACTCCCGGAACCCATTCGTCATTCCCGGTACATTCCCGGTAACTCCGAAAACCTTCCGGTAATCAAATGAGGTCATCCTATATATCAATCTTCGTTTCTGGACCATTCCGGAAACCCTCGTGACGTCCGAGATCTCATCCGGGACTCCGAACAACATTCGGTAACCAACCATATAACTCAAATACATATAAAACAACGTCGAACCTTAAGTGTGCAGACCCTGCGGGTTCGAGAACTATGTAGACATGACCCGAGAGACTCCTCGCTCAATATCCAATAGCGGGACCTGGATGCCCATATTGGATCCTACATATTCTATGAAGATCTTATCGTTTGAACCTCAATGCCAAGGATTCATATAATCACGTATGTCATTCCCTTTGTCCTTCGGTATGTTACTTGCCCGAGATTCGATCGTCAGTATCCGCATACCTATTTCAATCTCGTTTACCGGCAAGTCTCTTTACTCGTTCCGTAATACAAGATCCTGCAACTTACACTAAGTCACATTGCTTGCAAGGCTTGTGTGTGATGTTGTATTACCGAGTGGGCCCTGAGATACCTCTCCGTCACACGAAGTGACAAATCCCAGTCTCAATCCATACAAACTAAACGAACACCTTCGGAGATACCTGTAGAGCATCTTTATAGTCACCCAGTTACGTTGCGACGTTTGATACACACAAAGTATTCCTCCGGTGTCAGTGAGTTATATGATCTCATGGTCATAGGAACAAATACTTGACACGCAGAAAACAGTAGCAACAAAATGACACGATCAACATGCTACGTCTATTAGTTTGGGTCTAGTCCATCACGTGATTCTCCTAATGACGTGATCCAGTTATCAAGCAACAACACCTTGTTCATAATCAGAAGACACTGACTATCTTTGATCAACTGGCTAGCCAACTAGAGGCTTTCTAGGGACAGTGTTTTGTCTATGTATCCACACATGTATATAAGTCTTCATTCAATACAATTATAGCATGGATAATAAACGATTATCTTGATACAGGAATTATAATAATAACTATATGTATTATTGCCTCCAGGGCATAATTCCAACACTTTACTCGTTCTGTAATACAAGATCCCGTAACTAATACATTAGCCACATTGCTTGCAAGGCTTATATGTGATGGTCTATTACCTAGTCGGCCCCGCGATAGCTCTCCGTCACACGGAGTGACAAATCCCAGCCTTGATCCATGCTAACTCAACGGACACCTTTGGAGATACTTGTAGAGCACCTTTATAGTCACCCAGTAACGTTGCGAAGTTTGATACACACAAGGTATTCCTCCGGTGTCAGTGAGTTACATGATCTCATGGTCATAGGAATGAATACTTGACACGCAGAAAACAATAGTAACAAAATGACACGATCACATGCTACGTTTATAGTTTCGGTCTTGTCCATCACATCATTATCCCAATGATGTGATCCAGTCATCAAGTGAGAACACTTGCATATGGTCAGAAAACTTTAACCATCCTTGGTAAACCATCTAGCCAACTTGAGGCTTACTAGGGACATTGTTTTGTCTATATATCCACACATGCATCTATGATTTCATTCAATACAATTATAGCATGGATAATAAACGATTATCTTGAAACAGGAACTACCATAATAACTATTTTATTATTGCCTCTAGGGCATATTTCCAACAGTCTTCACCGAGCAATGCGATGGCCCACCAACGGCGACAATAGGAACAAGCTACTTCGCACGGAGGCCTATCGTAGGAAGATCTTTGAGCAAAACGGCCAGGGGGATCCCTCTCCGCCGCTAAGAGGAACCGCCACCGTTGTGGTACTGGACGGATTTGGAGGTCGATCGAACGCTTACATGGAGCCTTACGTACCGGACTATGCGATAGCACACGAGCCACTCAATGAGGAAGAGCCTCAAGCGTCCACCCCTGGCGCATGTTCCCCTCAGGAGTAAGGGACGCCCTGGAGGCCCCGAGCGCCCCCAGGTCGCGGGGCATGACGCCAGCCGCCGCCCCCGCGGAGGAACTGCGAAGGACCAGTTCCCAGGCCTCAAGAGGACAAGTCATATGAAGCAACAAGGAAAAAGTGGCGCCGGCCACCCGTGGCAACCACGGAGCTGGTGCACCTGCCGAGGGTCGGGCCTCACGAGACGCCCCTCTCACGCGAAGAAGCTATCCGTGGTAAAATAAATTGGGTTCGCTGACCGCAGGAACTTCAAGTGTTCTCGACAACCCTGCCTATCATATCTTTCACTCATGTCTCTATAACTACTACTACACACATTCGGCGACCTAACATCTTGCCTTGCTTGCATCTTTGGGCCATCTACCCCCCCCCCCCCACCCCCCGCTCGGGGGCTCCGACCGGTGTACGTTGCCCCATCACACGACCTAGGCAGGCCTCACGGCTTCCCAGGGCCACAATCAGTAGAACAAGATGGGGGTCGCTTAAGTGTCAAAAGGGGGCTCCTGAGCATTTCACCTCAAGGGCCTTACCGGTCATAAGCCAACCTGCCACCCTTGAATCGTCCACGAACATTCGGTCATTATCAGGGGTGGCAGGGCTTGACCCTGTGGCTGCGTCTGTTTATTCGGTCGCATGCAGTGGCAGTTGGGAAATGTGCGGGACACGGTCTAGGCGACGCAGAATCGCTCGAATGTTAAAGGGGGCTCTTGAGCATCGCGCCTAAGGAGCCTTGCCGGTCACAAATCCACTTGGACACCCTGGTGCCGTCCAGGCACATTCGGTCGGTATCAGGGGAGCTAGTGCCTTGCCCCGTGAGGCGCCTCATGTCGGTCGGGAAATGTGCGGGACTGGGACCTGCCAACGTAGAGCAATAGAAAATCCCTCAACCAGTGTCTAGAGAACGAGCGCGCAGGACCTGCATCAACCCGTCGCACCAGTGCATCTTCCCTCAATCCTTCCGGAACCTACTTCATCCCGTTACACTCACACGTAATAATGAGCTAATGCTGTATACGCCCGGGGCCCCTCGAGGACATGGAAGGGGTCCATACCACGCCCAGTGGAAGCCCTATGCTCAGCACTGGGGGTGACGGCGGCAATCAACACAGTCCACCAATGACTTCCGGAATCAGGCACCTATGCCTCGGGGATAGGGACACTCGTGAGGCCAAAGCATCCTCGCAGTCTCCCAGATACACCCCCACTGTGACACTCTCACGTAATAATGAGCCAAGGTTGTATGCGCCGAGGGCCCCCCGAGGACGCGGAAGGGGTCCACCCCATGCCTAGTGGAAGCCCCATGATCCGCGCTAGGGAGAGGGCGGAGGCCCTCAACACAGTCCACCTATGACCATCCCCGTAGCTGGCAAGGAAACAGACTCAGTCCAATAATGACTATGCCCGCAGCTGGCATGGAAACCCACATAGTCCACCAATGACTATGCCAGCCTAGGTGCCGGACGGGGCGTTTGCTTGCTTTTCCATGGATTTCAAACTATCTTCCGCCGGACTCAAATCTATCAATTCTAAAAGTTGATGTTTCAAAAACGAAAAGGGGGTGGAACTTTCTCTTGCGCTTTATCGTTTCGCCGTTTTTAAGCCTCTTTTTCTAGATGACATTCTCTTAGGAGCTAAATGCTCCGCACCACGCCTAGGGGCCAAGGAGCGAAAGCAAGGACTTACCGTCCCAGGGGAATACATTTTCGGCGATCAACCTCCGCTCGGGGGTCCGGGTCGAGACACAATATCACCAGAAAGAGTCTCAGGAGGCCTCAGGGCTTCCTGGGGCGATGACCAAAGGAACAGGAAGAGGAACCACACGAGCGCTGAAGGGGCCTCTTCAGCATCGAGCCTCAGGAGCCTCACCGTACATGGTGCAGGACCAGGGCCCGCAAACATAGAGTTCCGAAGGGGTCTCCACCCCATCCCACTTGCAAAGCAGGAGCCACTTAGGAGGAGCTACAGGAGGGACCGGTGCAAACCCACGAGCTAAGTACACCACAAGCATGGACACGGATCATTTGGTTTCATGCCAAGCTAACAATAAATTAAAAATGCGCGTAAAAACGAAGGGATGCAGGGCCTAAGGATTCAGCTGCAGCGAGGAACGAGGTCATCGATCAAGCATGCGGCTGCACAAGCGGTACCTCGGGAGGACGGGACCTCCTCAGGACCCTGGCCCCCGTCAGCCCCGAGCGATGGTTGGGGCAGCGACGGGCCCTATGCTTTGAAGCCAAGCCGCAACGACCACCGACGAGCAAGCCATCAATTCAGGAGTAAAAGGAAAAAAGGAGAATGGCAAATGTAATAACACAAAGGTTTAATACCCAATAGGGCAGGGTTCTTGATCCAACATCGCACGAGCAGATAAGCAGAAGCTGGGGGATGCCTAAGGTGAGAGGTCACCGGCGATGTCCTTGGTGACCGCAGTCTCGGCGCCGGAGCCCTCCTCCTCACTGGAGACGGGCACCCGCGCGTACGGCTCCACCAGGACATCCATGTGCGGGCGGATTTCGTCCCGGAGAAGATGACGGGACTCATCGGGCACCGGATCGACGACACTCCGGAGGTCGAGCTGCGGCACAAGGCGGCGCAGGTTGCAGAAGACGAGTGTCAAGGAAAGGCCCAGGAGCTCGCGCGCGTCAGCCGCACAGTCCTCCTCCATGCGAGAGACGCTAGCCTCCACCATCTTCTGGAAGAAGGCGAGGTAATCCCCGTCGCTCCTCACATTTGGCAGCGCCGGGGCCTCCGCCACGAATCGGCGTGTCACGTCGGCCGCCCGGCCGGCGATGCCCGTGAACTGCTTGGCACGCTGGAACGCCATCGTTCGGGCGGACGACGCCTTATCCTTGGCGTCAAGGACGGCATCGGTCACATCCTGAACCTGCTGCTGTAGCGACGCCAGCTCCGCCTTGGCCTCCACCTCGCCCTGACGGGCAACCTTGAGGGCGGCCTCCGTGCTATCGAGATGGGCCTGCAGCCCCTCCACCTCCTATCCAAGCTCGCCAAGCTTGGTTTTCTTGGAGGAGGGCGCACTAGAGAAGAGGGGAGATCAACCACAAAGCAGCGGTTGGGATAAAAAGGAAAAGAGACGCACACGAGGGAGTTACCCATCGCTAGATACGAGCGGTGAAGAACGCGCGGAGGGCCCGAGGACCCTCCACTGCTGCCCCCTGGGGTGGACGGTGACGTGGACGGTGCCGTGTTCTTCCCCCTACCAGGTTTGCCTCTCGGAGACGCCATGCAGGACAGAGAAACGAAGAGGAGGGAAGGTTTTCTCGATGGAGCAAGAGGAATCAAAGAGGAAGCTCAAGATTGCAGTGCCTCCCCCTTGACGTGGGTGGGGCAGATTAATAGGCAAACCACGGCCACCAAACGTCGTGGGAGCGCGAGCGTCGCGCGCCCCATGAGGGTGCATGCAACGTTCCAAAACAGCTTGGACACAAAGCATGGAGTGCCATGGCATTTAAATTCCAAATAAATCAAACATGATGAGAAACACATGAAACCTTGCTTGACGTAATGGCATGCCACGAAGATCCGGTGGTAAAAGAATTGACCTCTTCGATGAAACTTTGGATACACACGCATCACAAACCGGTGCTACTCACTAGAAGGCTAGTGGTTCCGAGAGTGCAGGGTGTATCTTTGATGATGAACCGGCGATAGCTTACTCTTGTGGCCTTTAAATTTTTCTATAGTTAACGTGCACTAATAAAGCTGTCATGTCAAAAATTGGAAAATTCGAGTGATCATTTAACCTTTTTAAGACATTTAAGTGATTTTCACGTCATTTAATGAGCATAGTTGAAATTTGAACTACATGTACATGCAACGGCTAACCATAACGGTTTGAAAAATAATATTTCCGAACTTGTGTGCGAGTTAAGTCCATGTTCATTAAATTGGAAGAAATTTTCGAACATATTTGTGCCATGTCTTGGACACAAAGCATGGAGTGACATGGCCTTTAAATTCCAAAAAATTAAAAAATGATGAGAAACATATGAAACCTTGCTTGACGTAATGGCATGCCACCAAGATGTTGTGGTAAAAACTTGGCCTGTTTGAGGAAACTTTGGACACACATCTCTCACAAACTGGAGTTACTCACTAGAAGGATCATGGTATCGAGAGGGCATGGTGCATATTTGATGAAGAACTGGTAATAGCTTCCTCTTGTGGCCATCAAAATATTTCTACACTTAACATGCACTAATACAACTCTCATGTAAAAAACTGCAAAATTTTAGGGGTCATTTGACCTTGTTTAGACATGTAAGTAATATTCTAGCTATTTAATGACCATAATTCAAAGTTGAACTAAATGTACATGCAACAGCTAACCATAACAGTTTGAAAAATAATATTTGTGTACTTGTGTGCGAGTTAATTCCATATGCAGTAATTTGGAAGGATTTTTCAAACATATTGGTGTCACGGCTTGGACACAAACATGGAATGCCATTGCATTTAAATTGAACAAAAAAACTGAAAACTAATGAGAAAGTCATTAAACCTTGTCTCACATAATGGCATGCCACGATGATCCTGTGGTAAAGGAATTGTCGTGTTTGATGAACCTTTGGACACACACCCTCACAAACCGAAGCTACTCACTATAAGGCTCGTGGTTTCGAGATGGCATAATGCATGTTTGATGACGAACCGACGATAGCTTCCTCTTGTGGCCTTAAATTTTTCTACTTTTAACGTGCACTAATAAAACTCTCATGTCAAAAATGGAAAATTCCATGGGTCATTTGACCTTTTTTGAGATATTTAAGTGATTTCCTAGCCATTTAATGACCGTAATTCAAATTTTAACTACATGTAAATGCAACAGCTAGCCATAATGGTTTGAAAAATCATATTTGTGTACTTGTGTGCGATTTAATTCCATTTGCAATAAATTTGAAGGAATTTTCAAACATATTGGTGTCACGGTTTGGACACAAAGCATGGAGTGCCATGGCATTTAAATTCCAAAAAAAATAAAAATGATGAGAAACACATGAAACCTTGCTTGACGTAATGGCATTCCACAAAGATCCCAAGGTAAAAGAATTGTCCTGTTTGATGAAACTTTGGACAAACACCCCTCACAAACTGGAGCTACTAAGTAGAAGGCTCGTTGTTCGGAGATGGCACAATGCATCTTTGATGAGGAACCGGTGATAGCTTCCTCTTGTGGCCTTCAAATGTTGCTACAGTTAAAGTGCACTAATAAAAATGTCAAGTCAACAATTTGAAAATTACGGTGGTCAATAATTTGACGTTTTTAAGACATTTAAGTGATTTTATAGTCATGTAATGACCAAAATTCAAATTTGAACTACATGTACATGCAACAGCTAACCATAACAGTTTGAAAAATCATATTTGTATACTTGTGTGTGAGTTAATTCCATATGTGTAATAAATTGGAAGGAATTTTCAAACATATTGGTGCCACGGCTTGGACACAAAGCATGGAGTGCCATGACATTTAAATTCCAAAAAAATAAAGAATGATGAGAAACACATGAAACCTTGCTTGACGTAATGGCGTGCTAGGGAGATCCGGTGGTAAAAGAATTGGCCTGTTTGACAAAACTTTGGACACACACCCCTCACAAAGCGGTCACTACTAGGGAAAACCCTAGTAGTAGCGCTGGAAATATGCGTAGCAGTAGCGCTGGTCCAAGCGCTACTACTATCGCGCTACAGCTAAACACTAGTAGTAGCGCCGGTACGGGTAGCGCTACTGGTAACTTTAGTAGTAGCGCTTGCGCACAGAAAGTGCTCCTGCTAAGCCACGGTACTGCTAATATTTTCCAGCGCTACTTCTAAGTTTTACTGCTTTCACAAATTTGATTTGCATCATCAGAATGCATCATCATCATCGACAATATTAGCAGTATTCAGAATATTCAGAATGCATCATCATCGACAATATTAGCAGTATTCAGAATATTCAGAATATTTTCAAGCTCTACGTATTTAGCATCATCATCGAAAATATTTGCATCATCATCATCTATATCAATGACACGGGATTATCGGTAGCTCATACTCATTTAACAACTCATATAACTCATACTCATATAACTCATACTCATATAGCTCATACTCATTTAACTCATATAACTCATACTCATTTAACAACTCATATAACTCATACTCATAAAAGTCATACTCATATAACTCATACTCATATAACTCGTACTCATATAGCTCATACTCATATAACTCATACTCATACTCATATAACTCATACTCATATAACAATATCACTAATAATAATCCAGTTGACGTCTCACGATGCAGGCGGTGGCAACCCAAAGATAAGGAACCATCACCGGATCATGGCTCAGGTGATGTCCGTGGAGAACCTGCCAGGTATTGGAGAACCTGGCATCCAAAGCAGCCATGTAGCGAAAGACGTGCTCATCCTCCTCCCTGACACGACGATGTACCACCTCCGTGGGGGCCAGCTCCCTCGACACCGATAATGGCCCACGTGACTGTCACCAAAGAAGCTCCGGGTCAACGATGAGACCCGGATTCCGCACCAAGGTGCGCCCTCCGGAATGTAGCACCTCCCAGTGCCAGCCCGGCGGAGCCCAATCCCGGACATGGCGCCTATCAAGCAGGATCTCGACAACCACTCGATGACCAGGATGCGGGCCGAGATTTGTCGAAGCTGAGACAAATTCCTCTCAGAAAATTTTCTTATTGTTTGATGTTTCAACCAAATAAGACATGGCAACATCATATGACAAATTAATGAAGTTCATATGACAAAAACTAATTAGCTCATGTTCAGGGGTTCAACGCTCAGGTAGGTAACCCAAACCCAAAGCCAAACATATGATTTTCTTATTGATTCATGGATGCATAAGCATGATCCTCTAGTGAACAACGCAGTGCAATGTACTACTTGCCCACCTTCTTTTATATCAACTATAAATAATGATTGTGCATGTTTGCAAGTTTGAGGTAGTATGAACTAGACGGGAGCGAGAGCGCGGTAGTACCGTGTGGTGGCACGGTCGGAGGTGGCCGGGGCGACGTCGGACGTGGCCGGTGGCAGCACTAACCCTAAGAGAATGAGAATCGCCGAGAGGGGATGAAAATAATTTACTTAATAAACATGGTTGAGGAACTTAAATAAACGACATAAATTACTTAATAAATATGGTTAAGGAACTTACATAAACTACATATGGTGGACACTCTTCTCTCATATATGGTGGACACTCCCTCACCGATTTGTCAACCGTCGATGATGGTCGCTACTCCTACTTCCCCTAGTGCATATCAAGTATCTAGCACAAGGAGAAGGACGATAAGCGGCCCCCACGACAACAGTCGACATTCTTCTTCTCTCATATATGGTGGACAGTCCCTCGCCGTTTTTTCGACCGTCGATGATGGTCGCTACTCCTACTTCCCCTAGTGCATAACAAATATCTAGCACAAGGAGAAGGAGGAGAAGCGACCCCCACGACAACAGTCGGCATTCTTCTTCTCTCGTATATGGTGGACACTCCCTCATCGATTAAACTATTTCTATTAAACACATACTAAATAAACTATTTCTATTAAACACTTACTAAAAACAGTAAAAAAAACTACATTATACTTATATTGAAATATAATGTAGCACAAGGAAATAAACTACTTCTGGCTAAAAAGTGAAGCATTGCTAGATATATGTATTAATTCACCCATCCACCCATTCACAAGAACTTTGAGTCTGACTCCTTAGTGACACCTCCGACGCTAATTTAAAGTGCCTAACATGTTTTCACAAAGACCAACAAATATGCTTCTTAACAAAAAAGAGCCCAACATGTTTTCACAAAGACCAAGAAATATGATTCTTAACGATACTTATTTTGGTATGACTTGCACTAAATGTTTCTTTGTAAATTTTAATATTAGAATAAAACAGAAAGCTCACATAGACCTATCGTATAAGCCTAGGATCCATAAGCAATGTAAATAGAGTTGCAAGGTAGCAACAGCGTTATTTCGCGTAAAAAGATAGCAACAATATTTAGTGCAAGTTCGTCAATGTAATCAAGATTACTATATTTAACATTGATACTGATTTCACATATACAAGAAAAATATACAACATTGATGAACTCGAATGATGGGGGGTGGGAGGAGGGAGGAGGGAGGAGGAGGAGGGAGGATGGAGGAGGAGAACCAGGAGTGGCGGCGGCTGACGGTGCGCGATGGTCACGGCGGCGGAGGCGGACGACGGGCGACGGGAATGGCGGCGGCGGCGGTGGACAACGGGCGATGGGAACGGCTGCGGCGGCGGATGCTACGTCAACAAAAGTCCTTCCCCAGCAGTGGTGCCAGAGATCCTTCTGTCGTCTCTTGAGCTTGCGTTGGTTTTTCACTTGAAGAGGAAAGGATGATGCAGCACAGGAGCAGTAAGTATTTCCCTCAGTTTGAGAACCAAGGTATCAATCCAGTATGAGAATCTCGTCAAGTCCAGAGTACCTGCACAAACACAAAGAGATTGAACCCAACGCTATAAAGGGGTTGTCAATCCCTTCAAGATTGTTTGCAAAGTGAGATCTGAAGGCGGAAAGTGCAACGAAGTAAAAAGTGTAAGGCTGAAAATATGGTGTGGAGTAGACCCGGGGGCCATAGTGTTCACTAGAGGCATCTCTCAAAATAGCAAGTATCACGGTGGGTGAACAAATTACTGTCGAGCAATTGATAGAACCGCGCAAAGTCATGACGATATCTAAGGCAATGATCATACATATAGGCATCACGTCCGAGACAAGTAGACCGATACTTTCTGCATCTACTACTATTACGCCACACATCGACCGCTATCTAGCATGCATCTAGTGTATTGAGTTCATGACGAATAGAGTAACGCCTTAAGCAAGATGACATGATGTAGAGGGATAATCTCAAACCAATGATGAAAATTCCATGTTTTTACCCTTGATGGCAACAACACGATGTGTGCCTCGCTACCCCTTCTATCACTCGGTGAGGTCACCGCACGGTATGAACCCAAAACCAAGCACTTCACCCATTGCAAGAATCATAGATCTAGTTGGCCGAACAAAACCCACAACTCGAAGAGAATTACAAGGATATGAAATCATGCATAAGAGAGATCAGAAGAAACTCAAATAAGATTCATAGATAATCTGATCATAAATCGACAATTCATCGGATCTCGACAAACACACCGCAATTTAAGATTACATCGAATAGATCTCCATGAAGATCATGGAGAACTTTGTATTGAAGATCCAAGAGAGAGAAGAAGCCATCTAGTTACTAGCTATGGACCCGTAGGTCTATGGTGAACTACTCACGCATCATCGAAGAGGTCATGGTGTTGATGAAGAAGCCCTCCATATCCGAATCCCCCCTCCGGCTGGGAACCAGAACATGCCCCGGATGGGATCTTGCGGAGACAGAAGATTGCGGCGGCGGAAAAGTACTTTCGATGATCTCCTGATTTTTTATGGAATTTTAGAGAATATATAGGCACAAAACCTAGGGCAACGGAGCCTCAGGGAGCCCACAAGCCAGAGGGCCGCGGGCCCCCCTGGCTGCCCCATGAGGGCTTGTGGGGTCCCTGGTGGCCCCCTGCCCTGATTCTCCGGCTCCCCGATCTTTTTTTGTTCTGGAAAAAATCTTTTTAGCAGTTTCATTCCGTTTGGACTCTGTTCAAAATCCTCCTCTGAAAGGGGTGAAAAGCATGGAAAAAACAGGAACTAGCACTTGGCACTGAGTTAATATGTTAGAACCAAAAATATATATATAAGGCATGCAAAACATCCAAAGTTTGACAAGATAATAGCATGAAACCATCAAAAATTATAGATACGTTGGAGACGTATCAAGCATCCCCAAGCTTAACTCCTACTCGTCCTCGAGTAGGGAAATGATAAAAAATGAATTTTTGATGTGGAATGCTACCGAGCATAGTTGTCCTTTGCAACTTCTTTCACGTGACATGAATGTTCAGATCCATAAGATTCGAATGTTCGCTATTGACATGAAAACAATAATACTTCAAGCAAACTAGCAAGGTAATCATGAACTTTCAAAATAACAAGGCCAAGGAAAGTTATCCCTACGAAATCATATAGTCTGGCTATGCTCCATCATCCTCACACAACTAATGTAAATCATGCACAAACCCGGTATTGGCCAAGTAATTGTTTTCGCACTCTTACTTTCTCAAACCTTTTGTAACTATCACGCAATACATGAGCTTGAGCCACGGATATAGCACTATAGGTGGAATAGAGTGTGGTGGTGGTTGTGAGACAAAAAGGAGGAGATGGTCACATTGACTCGGCGTATCAAAGGGCTATGGAGATGCCCATTAATAGATATTAATGTGAATGAGTAGGGATTGCCATACAAGGGATGCACTAGAGCTATAAGTATGTGAAAGCTCAAAAGGAAAACTAGCGGGTGTGCATCCAACATGCTTGCTCACGAAGACCTAGGGCAATTTTGAGGAAGCACATCATTGGAATATACAAGCCAAGTTATATAATGAAGATTCCCACTAGCATATGGTGGTGACAAAGCAAGAAGCTCGCAATCATGAAGAACATGGTGTTGTTATGAAGCACAAGTGTGGAAAAAGATAGTAGCATTGTCCCTTCTCTCTTTTTCTCTCTTTTTTTCATTTGGGCTCTTAGGCCTCTTTTTTTCTTCTCTTTTTTTTGGGGTCTTTGGCCTCTATTTTTTTATTTCCTCACATGGGACGATGCTCTACTAATGATGATAATCACACTTTTATTTCCTCACAGCTCAAAGCTTAGAACGATGATGACTCTATAGGGAATGCCTCCGGCAGTGTACCAGGATGTGCAACGATCTAGCTTGGCGTATGACGTTGAAACATCTCACTATCTATCTTACGATCATGCAATGGAAATATGAGAGTGACAACACAAGTCATGAGACGCAACGGTGGTAGTTGCATGGCAATATATCTCGGAATGGCCATGGAAATGCCATAGTAGGTAGGTATGGTGGTTGTTTTGAGGAAGGCATATAGTGGGTTTGTGTACCGGCGAAAGTTGTGCGGCACTCGAGAGGCTAGCAATGGTGGAAGGTGAAAGTGCATCTATACCATGGACTCACATTAGTCATGAAGAACTCACATACTTGTTGCGAAAGTTTTTATTAGTAATCGAAACAAAGTGCTAGGGGAAGGGTTGGTAGGTGTTAACCATCGCGCGATCCCGACCTCAACAGAAAGGATGACAATCAATAGATCAATTATGCTTCGACTTCCTAACATAGCGGTTCACCATACGTGCATGCTATGGGAATCACTAACTTCAACACAAGTATCTCTAGATTCACAACACCCTATTAACATAACTCTTAATATTACCAAATCCACGTCTCAAAACTAATTGAGAGGAATCAAGACTTCTCTTTCTACTCAATGCACATGAAGATGGAGGTTTTTGCATCCTCTTTGGGTACCTATCACCTTTGGGACTACTTTCATAGCATAAGCCAACTACCAAGTCACGCACCGCCGTGCTCTAAAAGATATAAGTGAAGCACATAGAGAAAAAGTATCTAGCTCAAAAGATATAAGTGAAGCACTATGAGCATTCTAGCAAAATCACGATGAGTGCATGTCTCTCTCTCTCTCTCTCTCAAAAAGGTGTGCAGCAAGGATGATTGTGACACAACAAAAATAAAATACTCCTACGATACAAGACGCTCCAAGCAAAACACATATCATGTGGTGAATAAAAATATAGCTCCAAGTAATGTTACCGATGGATTGAAGACGAAAGAGGGGATGCCTTCCCGGGGCATCCCCAAGCTTAGGCTTTTTAGTGTCCTTGAATTTGGATTGGGATGCCTTGGGCATCTCCAAGCTTGATCTCTTTCCACTCCTTATCACTTTGTCCATGAGAACATCACCCAAAACTTGAAAACTTCACAACACAAAACTTAAACAAAAACTCGTGATAACATTAGCACAAGAAAACAAACTACCACCTCTTTTGGTACAGTAGAAAACTTGAATTCTATCTATATTGGTGTTGGGCTACTGTATTCTCACTTTTCCATGGCTAGTACCCCCCAATACTAACCATAGTTTCATCAAAACAAGCAACCAACTCAACAAAAACAGAATCTATCAAAAACAGACCAGTCTGTAGCGATCTGTATACTTCGTATACTTCTAGTACCTCACAAATTCAGAAAACTTACGAATGCCTAGGCAAAAGGCATATCAACCAGCACCAAAAAGAATCAACTCAAAATATCTTTCTGAATAAAAACTAAAAATCATCTCGTGAGCGAAAAGTTTCTGTCTTTTTCTAGCAGGATCAAACAACCATCACCAAGACTA
This sequence comes from Hordeum vulgare subsp. vulgare, assembly GCF_904849725.1. Taxonomy (NCBI): domain Eukaryota; kingdom Viridiplantae; phylum Streptophyta; class Magnoliopsida; order Poales; family Poaceae; genus Hordeum; species Hordeum vulgare. Next base: position 302,782,816 of record NC_058519.1, read on the forward strand.
GTCATAAAGGTTTTGCTTGGCTCAAACACAAAAAGAAACACAAAAAACACAATCACAACAGAATTATGATGGTGTGGACGCAACAAAACAGAAACAAAAATATAAATTCATAGGGTTGCCTCCCAACAAGCGCTATTGTTTAACGCCCTTAGCTAGGCATAAAAGCGATAGAATCACGTATTGTCGTCTTCGGTGCTCAAACCATAAGTAGGGTGATCACTTATCATCTTAAGGTTTTCATCTTTATTGCTAGATGATTCACCACTATTTTTTGGAACAAAAATAGACTTGGTGACCTTATTGTAGGCAGAGTCTGGAGTATTCTGCACAGCGGCAAAAGCGGAACCCAAGTTGGTTATAACGTCCTCTAGTTTGCCAATCCTAGCGGAATCATGACCTAGCTTTTCGTTAACTATGGGTTCCTTCTCCTTTAAATTTTTCAAAACCATTCCCACCTTGGATCCGTATTGAGTGATTTGATTTTTGATCTTCTTATCCAAATTCTCAATGAGTTCGATCGTAGCAACTTTATTTTCAATGACGTCCAGCCTACGCATCACATGTTCCAGAGTTAAGGTAGTTCCATTAACCATGAGTGGGGGTGAGCCTACCAATTATTACAGCGCCGTAAGAATCAACGGTATGGCTACCCAAGAAATTTCCAACTACGATGGTGTCAAGAATATACCTATTCAAAGGAGAAACACCCACATAAAAACTGCGAAGCAGGACGGTAGTGGATTGCTTATGAGTAGATCTACTCTGAGCATTGCAAATCCTATACCAAACGTCCTTTAAGTTCTCTTCCTCAATTTGTTTGAAATTGAGAACTTCGCTCTCGGGAGTATCGTTCGAAGTGGTGGATCTAGCCATGAGGACAGGTAGACTATCCCACACAGACGAACAAAAAAAGTGAGAGAAAAGGGCAAACGAAAACGCGAATGAAAAAGGCAAACGAAAAAGGCAAATTGGTGAAGTGGGGGAGAGGAAAACGAGAGGCAACTGGCAAACAAAGTAAATGCAAGAGATGATTTTGGGACACCTACTTGCATGAGTTCTTGACTTGATCCTCCCCGGCAACGGTGCCAGAAATTCTTCTGCTACGTCAACAAAAGTCCTTCCCCGGCAGTGGTGCAAGAGATCCTTCTGTCGTCTCTTGAGTTTGCGTTGGTTTTTCCCTTGAAGAGGAAAGGGTGATGCAGCACAGGAGCAGTAAGTATTTCCCTCAGTTTGAGAACCAAGGTATCAATCCAGTAGGAGAATCTCGTCAAGTCGAGAGTACCTGCACAAACACAAAGAGCTTGCACCCAACGCTATAAAGGGGTTGTCAATCCCTTCAAGATTGTTTGCAAAGTGAGATCTGAAGGCGGAAAGTGCAACGAAGTAAAAAGTGTAAGGCTGAAAATATGGTGTGGAGTAGACGCGGGGGCCATAGTGTTCATTAGAGGCTTTTCTCAAAATAGCAAGTATCACGATGGGTGAACAAATTACTATCAAGCAATTGATAGAACCGCGCAAAGTCATGAAGATATCTAACGCAATGATCAGACATATAGGCATCACGTCCGAGACAAGTAGACCGATACTTTCTGCATCTACTACTATTACTCCACACATCGAACGCTATCCAGCATGCATCTAGTGTATTGAGTTCATGACGAACAGAGTAACTCCTTAAGCAAGATAACATGATGTAGAGGGATAATCTCAAACCAATGATGAAAACCCCATCTTTCTACCCTTGATGGCAACAACACGATGCGTGCCTCGCTACCCCTTATGTCACTGGGTGAGGTCACCGCACGGTATGAACCCAAAACCAAGCACTTCTCCCATTGCAAGAATCATAGATCTAGTTGGCCAAACAACACCCACAACTCGAAGAGAATTACAATATACGAAATCATGCATAAGAGAGATCAAAAGAAACTCAAATAAGATTCATAGATAATCTGATCATAAATCCAAATTCATCGGATCTTGACAAACACACCGCAAAACAAGATTACATCGGATAGATATCCATGAAGATCATGGAGAACTTTGTATTGAAGATCCAAGAGAGAGAAGAAGCCATCTAGTTACTAGCTATGGACCCGTAGGTCTATGGTGAACTACTCACACATCATCGGAGAGGTCATGGTTGTAACACCCAAGATGCGACCCTATCCTTAATTTGGCACGAGGGCCACGTCAGGGATAGAAGCGCATCTCGTCGTTTCGCAAGAATGGATATCGTTACAAGTAAATGTACTGAAAAGAAGAGATATAAGAATTGGCTTACACTCGCCACAAGCTACATCAGAGTCACATCAGTACAACACATAATCATCATTAAGAAGAGTAGGGTCCGACTACGGACGAAAACAAACGAGAAAAGAAGAACGACGTCCATCCTTGCTATCCCAAGCTGCCGGCCTGGAACCCATCCTAGATCGATGAAGAAGAAGAAGAAGAAGCAACTCCAAAGGTACAATCAACGCGCTCGTGTCAATTAACCTTACCTATACCTGCAACTGGTGTTGTAGTAATCTGTGAGCCACATAAGACTCAGCAATCTCATTTCCAAAGGTATCAAAACTAGCAAAGCTTAATGGGTGAGGTATCGTTAAGTGGTGAGGTTGCAGCAGCGGCTAAGCATTATATGAGGAGGCTAACTTACGAGTACAAGAAACAAAGAGGGGGCTGATCTAAGCATAACGAACGAGAACTACTGATGATCAAATGAATGATCCTGAACACCTACCTACGTCAGACATAACCCCACCATGTCCTCGGTCGGAGAAGGAACTCACGAAAAAGACAGTCACGGTTACACACTCAGTTGGCATATTTTAATGAAGTTAAATTCAAGTTGTCTAGAACGAGTGTTAACCAAAGTTTCCACGTTGCCACATAACCGCGGGCATGGCTTTCCAAAAATATTTAACCCTGCAGGAGTGCTCCAACTAGTCCATCACAAATTACCACAAGCCGCATAGAAATCCTTGACCACGAAGCTTGCGATCTCGTCGGATTCCTTAGTGGAAAACCTCAACTCTGAGATTACCCAAAGCATCATCGGAATCCCGATGCACAAGATATCTCATCAACGGTAAAACTAATCCACCAAGGCCACCCGACGTGTCGACGATCCCGATACGAGCCGCGTATCTTGTTCTCAGGACACGACGGATAAGCGAAGCGTACGGTGGCCTGATAGACATCACCCGAGTTGCCCCGGGTTGGCCCCGCACGGTGCTCTATTTTGGACCAGCACCATCAGCATTGGCCCTCCCTGTATTATGTAGAATTACTCCTCGGGTAGCGCTAACTCCCTATGCATTTCAGTACTAAGAGAATTATTATGTTGGGAAAATGTAGAACCAATGTTGGGCCTTGGCAGACCAGCTTTACTCTAAAACGAATTATCAAGGGGGTCCCCATAACAACCCCGATCGTGTTAGGAGCGCTCAATAATGGAACATAACACCGGTAGCCGAAACTAAGGGGGCAAAGGTGGAACAAAACACCAGGCTAGAAAGGCCGAGCCTTCCACCTTTTACCAAGTATATAGGTGCATTAAATTAACATAGCAATTAATATGGTGATATATCAAGGGACCCATGTTATCACGTGGAAGCAATTGCACCTGCAACTAGCAACGCTAACACATGGTAAAGCAAGCAGTAACATAGCCAATCAGTGGTTTGCTAGGTTCTGAACAGGTTGAAGGTTTCATGGCATTATTGAGAGGCTGATATTTAACATGTGGTAGGCAACGAGACATAATCGATTGAAACGGTAAACTAGCATGGCAATGATAGTAATGGTATCTGGGGAAATGGTCATCTTGCCTGAGATCCTGCTTGGAAGAAGAATGACTCCGTGAAGCAGACGAACCGATGTAGTCGAACGGGTCCTCACTCTCCGACACGCTTGCGGAACTCTATCGAGACGAAGGAAACCAGAAACACAAATCAACACACGATATTCACCACACGATGCACGACACATGTGATGCATGAGCAGCTCAATACATACAAGTCACGGCATGGCAATTCACCTCAACCAAATACTACACATTAATTGAAGTTCAATATGCAACGAGTTGCATATTGACGAAACTCCATGTTTAATTATTTAGTTCTATCCCGATTAGGTACTCGGAAATATTAAATGTTATTAAACATGACAAGAGGTGAAGTGCAATTAAACTACCTATCTACGCATTTTAAATGAGGTCGGGAATGACATATAGCACCTCTGAAACGACCTCACATGTTAATTTACAATTCTGTCCATATCTGAACTAACACATTTAAATAGTTGTTAAACAGCAAAACAAATAGGTTCACATGATTATACGCGTCTTTAAAAGCAATTTACACATAGAGAACATCTCCAACGGAGCTACGGATCAAAAGATACAAGCGCCGCAAGATATGATGGCATGAATGCAATCTGTGTGCAAATGGTGGTCACGAGTACTTCGAAACATACAACCAGCAAGATAATATGAAACTACACGAGATTCTAAGCAAGTTCCATATAGGACACGAACAAAACGGAGCAACGGTTCAACAACTACGAGCAAAACAAGAAATCACTACAATCTGACAAAATCAGCCACATAGCATTTTCTACACCCCACTACTACGAGCTACACAACACCAATATACTCAACCAAGTCATGAGACGATAGAGGGCAAGGAGCACTACAACATACAACTAACAAAACCTATCATGGAAGCATGAAACACTAGGAAAAGAAGTCACAAAATGGCTTCTCACACACAGTTTCGGACTTAGTGAAAATAACAGTTTATGAAACTACAGTTTTCGATCTGAAGGCATATTGACAGCAGCAAAACCACAAGCTACAGGACTCAAATGGCATGAAAACTAACAGCATGCTAGAGAATCCTAAAGTCTACAACTAACTCCATTAAACCAACCTCAAAAGTGCTACAGAACACCAGATAAACTCATGCAAAGACAACAACAAAATAGAACATATTTCAGACTTTGAAATATTTCAGCATCTCCAAATCAGCACTATTTTCTAGCAACTTGAGAGCAAGCAAACCACACCTAAACATGGATTTCTAATGCAACCAAAATTATCACAGGCTAGCATACATATCCAAGGGCAAATCTTTAGTTGACAACTTGATCATATCACGCACGGAATAAATCCCACGAATTAAACAAAAGGCAACACGGCAAAATATCACACGCACTAACTTGCTCAAAAGCTAAAACTAAATGCACAGTTAAATTCTATGGATTTTTCTACCCCGAAAACATATATAACATGAGGGGTTGCAAAATAAAAACAACTCCACACGTATATGCGGGAATAAGACCTAAACGCCAAATAATAACTAGCGACTAAACCCTGCATGCAAAAATACAACCAACTACTCTAAAATACATGGCAATCGGGTTCCTAAAACATGAGCATTTTATCTACAGAGAACGAGCAATCCGGACACGCGCGAAAATAATTACGGGGCAATTCCCTATTGGGACAGCATGCAAAACTAGGCATATGGCGGGTCAAACTACTTTAAACATTTATGCAAGTTGCAAATTCGTAATCTACGCGAAAAACTAAACAAGGTACGTATCTAAATCATCGCGATCCGACATACGGATTAAAAGATACGGGCGTTAGAAATATAGCCTATTTACTGGAAAAAATAAATTCGGATTAAATCCTAAAATACTACTGGGCCGAATCTACACTACACGGGCCTAAATACAGCGGCGCAGGATATTAAACAATGTCGGGTCCAAGGAATAAAGGCAGGGGCGGCTCACCTAGTTCTTGGGCCTAGCCCAGGCGGAGGAGGCTGGGGGGGCCTGTAGCTGGCAGTGGAACGGGTCGGGAGGACCTCGCGCGATAGTTGGGCCGGAGGCGCTGGGCCGAGGCAAAGGCTGACTGGGCCGGCGTGCGTGGGCGCTGCGGCCAAGGGTGATGCGGGAGGCGGCGCAGGAGCGCGACGCTGGCGCTCGTCTTCTCCGATCCTGATCGGGACGCATGCGACGGTGGTAGCTCGCCGGCAGGAGCCGGGAAGAGGGCGGCGGCACCAGTGAGGCCCGGGTCTGCACGTGGACTGGGGGGCGACGGGATCCGGCGTGGTCCGACCGCCGGAGGGGCGAGGCCAAGGCCCTGGCGAAGCTCGGCGGCAGGCGGCCATGGCAGAGGACGCGGGGGGCGCTGCTCCAGCGAGCACGGCGGCCGGCTGCTCCGACGCGGTGTGGGACGGCTAGTGGCGGCCGCGAGGGCTCGAGCGACCGGAGGGAGGAGGCCCACAACTCTCGGCCGGCGGCGCGAGGAGCTCGGTTGCTGCGGGGGCTGGCCACCTCGGGCAGGGAGAGGCTCGCGAGCGACGGCGGTGGATGGGCTCGGCCGGGCCCGATCTGGGCCTGGCGGGGCCGCGGGAGGAGGGGAGGAGAGAGGAGAGAGAGAGGTGACTGCGCAAGGGTTAGGGTCTCGGGTGCGGATCCCGAGAAGAAGTTGGGTGGGTGTCTAAAATGCGTGGGGAGGTATATTTATAGAAAAAGGGGGGCTAGGTTGAGCGAAATTTCGTCCCGGGTCCAACCGGGCGATCGGAATTGAACAATTCCGAACGCGGGACGTGGTAAGTGGCCGTGTAGAGTAGGTTCGCCGGAGAAGAGAGGGAAACGGCACCTGGCAATGTAAATTTTAAAACACCGATAAACGTCCGAGATAGACCGGATAAGGTGCCGCTACGGTCGACCATTCGGGTAGCAGACGGACTCCGATTGCGACAAAATCTGACAGGCGGCCTACCTATATTAAAATAAGACCGCACGTAAATTCTCAACCCAATCAGAGAATGTTTTACACACACTTTTAAAACAAGGTTTTTACAATGTCGCGGGCGCGTGCGAGTGCGGTCGGGCTCAAAATGGACAACGACGAGAACAGGCAGCTAACAACGGATGCAAGTTTTGAAAACTGGCGGCAATGGGATGCCGATGCAATGTTGATGATGCGCATGATGCAATGATGATGCAACGAACAAAAATAACCACACACCAAAGATAGAAATAAAGGGGAATCTTCTGGAACGTCGATCTCGGGTTGTCACAACACTCCTACACTACAAGTGGATCTCGACCCGAGATCCAAGAATGAAAGGGTAAGAGGATGAGAAAGCAAGAGGTAAAACTTAATCGTTTCTTTGACAAACAAGTGAAACCAACGAACCTTGAAGGTTGCAAAGCGATGGGGAATGATATGAGAAACAAGCAAGAATTCACGGAAAATTTCGGCAGCACTTCGATAGGAAAAGGGGACAAAAATTCAATAAGATGGGAAAATTAGACAAGATTCATAACAAACAACTAAATAGAACAAAGGAACACCATGATCTTGATAGAACAACATGATTGACCCAAAAGAGCAACATCACAAAGCCTCCATTAGAAAGAATAGAACTAGCTCTTGGAAAGAGGTAACGAAGAAGAAAATGAGAACTACTACCACCAGAATCTTGCAGAACATCTTGAGACAAGGAATTGATATCATGAGCCACTCTGGAAGAAGAATTTAGACCACTATGAACAAGAATAAGAATTATGTTTAGCTTATCCTTCGTGAAGTTTAATTGATGACAAGCAACGGATTTAGCATACCACTTATTCTTCTAGAAATGATTGAGGAGAGATATATGAGCACAAACTTAGAAGAAATGTTGCAAGAAAGACCGATGAGAATTCAAATGAATGAGGCAACCATGAATGAATGGAGATACATGAGAATGAAGAGATCATGAGCCACCTGAGAGAAAACTAGAACAAGGTACCAGAATAACTGAGAGACGAACAAAGAGACAACAATTGAGAAGAATTGAGGATGAAAGTTGAAAGCTGAGAACGAAGAATCTTCTGAAATGATGGCCTTCGGAGGATCGAGAATGAAAACAACACAGAAAAGCACCGGATAGCAAGAACTGGATTCTCATGATTGACAACAATTAAGAAGATAACACCGGCTAATATGACAATCTTCACAAGAATGGAGCAAGATTTACGAGGAACACTCCGTCGAATTTGCAAGCTGAGAATGATGACGAGAAACAACACCAAGAATACTGAGACACTCCGGAATAATGAAGAATGAAAGGTTGAGCCAATTATGAGATTTAATTCTAATTGATCTAGTTGAAGGGATATGACTGATGAAATTCATACTTATGTCATAGTTGAAAAGAATTAAGGATTTCCAGAAAGATTAGAAGAGCGCGAACGATCCTGGGAAAAAAACCTATGGGTTATGGGCCCACTCAAAGATACCACCGTTGAAAGATTGCTTAGAAAAAGAGATATTGCACCGGTACAAATGAAAACTAGATGAGTTTGAGCACCTCGAAATAATTGAAAGGATTGAAAACAAGAAATTCGGAGATAACTTCAACGCTCCGGATAGAATAGAGATAAATGACAACAGAAGACTTGATAAGAATTTCCAACACAGGAAAGAATTTAAAGGATGACAAGGATATGATGAACACGAATAACCAAATTAAATTCACCGGAAAAGATAACAAGATTGAATAAATATGAACACGAAGCTCCTGAGAATCTTCACAACGAATCACCGGATAGGACACGGAAGAAAAGATAGCGGAAGCAACAATGAAAAGAAAACTCTTGGATGAAAAATGAATCAGTGAAGAAAAGGGTGGGAGGGTGGGAAAAACAAAGACAACATGGAACAGATGAGATGAACTCCGGAAAAAAAAAGAGATTGATCCTGCAAATATTGGAGAGGATTGAATTCACTGAAGAGAAGCACACCGGTTGAAAAGGATTAACACGACAACTCCGGTTGACAAGAACTGATAAGACACCTAATTGAGCAAAGGATTCAGCATTCCCATAAAACATGAGAACACCTCTTGGAAGGAGATGAATTCACCATTTGTCATGGAAGCAACTCGAATTACCATATTCCAACAAAACAAAGAGATGAGGCTTATGAAACAAGCCAGAACAAACTCATGAGAGAGATTTCCGTTCGATATTTTTGTGGACAGGATCGCACGGGCTCGAACCTTACAGTAGCCATCTTGTGCAAGGTAGTGCACACGACATACGAAGCGTCCCCGAGTCGTAGCAAGCTACAAGGACTCTTTAAGACGCAACGAGAACCCCTGTAAAACGACCGTTAACAAACAAATCCACTAGATGTCGAACCCCAACCTAACATCATGCATTCGTTGAAAGATTGTCCTATAAGTAACTACTTGAATTCCCACCTAAGAACTCCCAAAATTTCTAGTCATGCAATCTGGTATACTGATACAAGGAGTAATATATCACACAACTCCTATACTAACCCGTGCAGTGTATCACATCCGTCAACCCATAACCAGAATCTCGGACCTAAATCTACTACAGACCCTCATGATCACAACGATACAAAGTATGGCAGTACTCCCGAACAATCTGCACCAGTACTCGGGACATCGGGGTAATCTCGCCACTACTAGTATTGAAGCAATTACGAACATCCTTCGTCCTGAGATACAAAGAAACCTCCATGATAATGATTTGCTCGAGAATCCCCTGGAGCTCAACTCCCCGGAAAAATCAAGTTAGACAGGAGGCACCAAGACAGAACTCCATCACATCGGCATCATATAGATTCCAAAAATATCCACGTGATCCTAAAAAATTTGAGTGAGAAGAGGAGTAGAATTAAAATATTACGTCAAGATTCCTCACCAGAGCATGGAAGAGGAGAAAAAATAATCGTACTCTCCGATATATAACTAGACTCAAAGCAATTTTTCACTAGACTCGACTCGGCCAAGTTCGATCAATCAAGGGGGCTCCTAGGTCGATACTGCTCTGATAGCAACTTGTCATGCCCAAGATACAACCCTATCCTTAATTTGGCACGAGGGACTCGTCAGGGATAGAAGCGCATCTCGTCGTTTCGCAAGAATGGATATCATTACAAGTACATGTACTGAAAAGAAGAGATATAAGAATTGGCTTACACTCGCCACAAGCTACATCAGAGTCACATCAGTACAACACATAATCGTCATGAAGAAGAGCAGGGTCCGACTACGGAGGAAAACAAACGAGAAAAGAAGAACGACGTCCATCCTTGCTATCCCAGGCTACCGGCCTGGAACCCATCCTAGATCGATGAAGAAGAAGAAGAAGAAGAAAATCCAAAGGTACAATCAACGCGCTCGCGTCAAGTAACCTTACATATACCTGCAACTGGTGTTGTAGTAATCTGTGAGCCACAGGAGACTCAGCAATCTCATTTCCAAAGGTACCGAGACTAGCAAAGCTTAATGGGTAAGGTATGGTAAAGTGGTGAGGTTGCAATAGTGGCTAAGCATTATATGAGGTGGCTAACTTACGAGTACAAGAAACAAAGAGGGGGATGATCTACACATAACGAACGAGAACTACTGATGATCAAATGAATGATCCTGAACACCTACCTACGTCAGACATAACCCCATCGTGTCCTCGATTGGAGAAGGAGCTCACGAAAGAGATAGTCACAGTTACGCACTCAGTTGGCATATTTTAATTAAGTTAACTTCAAGTTGTCTAGAACTAGTGTTAAACAAAGTTTCCACGTTGCCACATAACCGCGGGCACGGCTTTCCGAAAAGATTTAACCCTGCATGGGTGCTCCAACTAGTCCATCACAAATTACCACAAGCCGCATAGAAATCCTCGATCACGAAGCTCGCGATCTCGTCGGATTCCATAGTGGAAAACCTCAACTCTGTGATTACCCAAAGCAACACCGGAATCCCGATGCACAAGATATCTCGTCAAAGGTAAAACTAATCCAGCAAGGCCACCCGACATGTCGATGATCCCGATAGGAGCCGCGTATCTCGTTCTCAGGACACGACGGATAAGCGAAGCGTACGGTGGCCTGATAGACATCACCCGAGTTGTCTCGGGTTGGCCCCGCACGGTGCTCTGTTTTGGACAAGCACCATCAGCACTGGCCCTCCCTGTATTGTGTAGAATTACTCCTCGGGTAGCGCTAACTCCCTACGCATTTCAGTATTAATAGAATTATTATGTTGGGCAAATGTAGAACCAATGTTGGGCCTTGCCAGACCAACTTTACTCTAAAACAAATTATCAAGGGGGTCCCCATAACAACCCCGATCGTGTTAGGAGCGCTCAATTATGGAACATAACACCGGTAGCCGAAACTAAGGGGGCAAAGGTGGAACCAAACACCAGGCTAGAAAGGACGAGCCTTCCACCTTTTACCAAGTATATAGGTGCATTAAATTAAAATAGCAATTAATATGGTGATATATCAAGGGACCCATGTTATCACATGGAAGCAATTGCACGTGCAACTAGCAACGCTAACACATGGTAAACCAAGCAGTAACATAGCCAATCATTGGTTTGCTAGGTTGTGAACAGGTTGAAGGTTTCATGGCATTGTTGAGAGGCTGATATTTAACATGTGGTAGGCAACAAGACATAATTGATAGAAACGGTAAACTAGCATGGCAATGATAGTAATGGTATCTGGGGAAATGGGCATCTTGCCTGAGATCCCGCTTGGAAGAAGAATGACTCCGTGAAGCACACAAACCTATGTAGTCGAACGGATCCTCACTCTCCGACACGCTTGCGGAACTCTATCTAGACGAAGGAAACCGAAAACACAAATCAACACACGATATTCACCACAGGATGCACAACACATATGATGCATGAGCAGCTCATTACATACAACTCACGGCATGGCAATTCACCTCAACCAAATACTACACATTAAGTTAAGTTCAATATACAACGAGTTGCATATTGACGAAACTCCACGTTTAATTATTTAGTTCTATCCCGATTAGGTACTCGGCAATATTAAATGTTATTAAACATGACAAGAGGTAAACCGCAATTAAACTACCTATCTAGGCATTTTAAATGAGGTCGGAAATGACATATAGCACCTCCGAAACGACCTCACATGTTAATTTACAATTCTGTCCAGATCTGACCTAAAATGTTTAAATAGTTGTTAAACAACAACAAAAATAGGTTCACATGATTCTACGCGTCATTACAAGCAATTTACACATAGAGATTATCTCCAACGGAGCTACGGATCAAAAGATACAAGCACCGCAAGATATGATGGCATGAATGCAATATGTGTGCAAATGGCAGTCACGAGCACTTGAAACATACAACCAGCAAGATAATATGAAACTACACGAGATTCTAAGCAAGTTCCATATAGGACACGAACAAAACGGAGCAACGGTTCAACAACTACGAGCAAAACAAGAAATCACTACAATCTGCCAAAATCAGCCACATAGCATTTTCTACACCCCACAACTACGAGCTACACAACACCAATATACTCAACCAAGGCATGATACGCTAGAGGGCAAGGAGCACTACAACATACAACTAACAAAACCTAGCATGGAAGGATGGAACACTAGGAAAAGAAGTCACAAAATGGCTTCTCACACACACTTTCAGACTTAGTGAAAATAACAGTTTATGAAACTGCAGTTTTCGATCTGACGGCATATTGACTGCAGCAAAACCACAAGCTACAGGACTCCAAATTGCATGAAAAATCACAGCATGCTAAATAATCCTAAAGTCTACAACTAACTCCCTTGCACCAACCTCAAAAGTGTTACAGAACACAAGATAAACTCATGCAAAGACAGCAACAAAATATAACAGATTTCAGACTTTGAAATATTTCAGCATCTAAAAATCAGCACTATTTTCTAGCAACTTGAGAGAAAGCAAACCACACCTAAACATGGATTTTTAATGCAACCAAAATTATCAGAGGCTAGCATACATATCCAAGGGCAAATCTCTAGTTGACAAGTTGATCATATCACGCACGGAATAAATCCCACGAATTAAACTAAAGGCAACACGGAAAAATATCATGCGCACTAACTTGCTCAAAAGCTAAAACTAAATGCACAGTTAAATTCTATGGATTTTTCTACCCCGAAAACATATATAACATGAGGGGTTGCAAAATATAAACAACTCCACACGTATATGCGGGAATAAGACCTAAATGCGAAATAATAACTAGAGACTAAACCCTACATGCAAAAATACAACCAACTACTCTAAAATACATGGCAATTGGGTTCCTAAAACATGAGCATTTTATCTACGGAGAACGAGCAATCCGGACACGCGTGAAAATAATTACCGGGCAATTCCCTATTGGGACAGTACGCAAAACTAGCCATATGGCGGGTCAAACTACTTCAAACATTTATGCAATTTGCAAATTTGTAATCTACGCGAAAAAACTACACAAGGTACGTATCTAAATCATCGCAATCGGACATACAAATTAAAAGTTACGTGAATTAGAAATATAGCCTATTTACTGGAAAAGAATAAATTCAGATTAAATCCTAAAATACTACTCAGCCGAATCTACACTACACGGGCCTAAATAGAGCGGTGCAGGATACTAAACAACGCTGGGTGCAAGGGATAAAGGCAGGGGCGGCTCACCTAGTTCTTGGGCCTAGCCCAGGCGGAGGAGGCTGGGGCGGCCTGTAGCTGGCGGTGGAGCGGGCCGGGAGGAGGTGGCGCGACAGTTGGGCCGGAGGCGCTGGGCCGAAGAGGAGGCCGACTGGGCCGGCGTGCCTGGGCGCTACGGCCAGGGGCGATGCGGGAGGCGGCCCAGGAGCGCGACGCTGGCGCTCGTCTTCTCTGATCCCGATCGGGACGCATGCAACGGCGGCAACTCGCTGGCTGGAGCCGGGAAGAGGGCGGCAGCACCGGTGAGGCCCGGGTCTACACGTGGACTGGGGGGCGACGGGATCCGGCATGGTCCAGCCGCTGGAGGGGTGAGGCCAAGGCCCTGGCGAAGCTCGGCGGCGGGCGGCCATGGCGGAGGACGCGCAGGGCGCTGCTCTAGCGAGCACGGCGGTCGGCTGCTCCGACGCGGTGCGGGACGGCGGGTGGCGGCCGCGAGGGCTCGGGCGACCAGAGGGAGGAGGCCCGCAGCTCTCGGTCGGCGGCGCGAGGAGCTCGGTTGCTGCGGGGGCTGGCCACCTCGGGCAGGGAGAGGCTCGCGAGCGGCGGCGGAGGATGGGCTCGACCGGGCCCGATCTGGGCCTGACGGGCCCGTGGGAGGAGGGGAGGAGGGAGGAGAGAGAGGTGGCTGCGCTAGGGTTAGGGTCTCGGACGCGGATCCCCAGGAGAAGTTGGGTGGGTGTCTAAAATGCCTCGGGAGGAATATTTATAGACAAAGGGGGCTAGGTTTAGCGGAATTTCGTCCTCGATCCAACCGCGCGGTCGGAATCGAACAATTCCGAACGCGGGACGGGGTGAGTGGCCGTGTAGAGTAGGTTAGCCGGAGAAGAGAGGGAAACGGCACCCGGCAATATAATTTTTAAAACACCGATAAACGTCTGACGATAGACCGGATATGGTGCCGCTACGGTCGACCGTTCGGGTACCAGATGGACTCCGATTGCGACGAAATCTGGCAGGCGACCTACCTATATTAAAATAAGACCGCACGTCAAATCTCAATCCAATCAGACAAAGTTTTACACACACTTTTAAAACAAGGTTTCGACGATGTTGCGGGCGCGTGCGAGTGCGGTCGGGCTCACAATGGACAATGACGAGAACCGGCAGCTAACAACGGATGCAAGTTTTGAAAACTGGCGGCAACGGGATGCCGATGCAATGCTGATGATGCGCATGACGCGATGATGATGCGACGAACAAAAATAACCACACATCGAAAACGGAAATAAAGGGGAATCTTTTGTAACGTCGGTCTCAGGTTGTCACAATGGTGTTGATGAAGAAGCCCTCCATATCCGAATCCCCCCTCCGGCAGGGCAGCAGAACATACCGCAGATGGGATCTTGCGGAGACACAAGCTTGCGGCGGCGAAAAAGTACTTTCGATGATCTCCTGATTTTTTTATGGAATTTTAGAGAATATACAGGCGCAAAACCTAGGGCAACGGAGCCTCAGGGAGCCCACAAGCCAGGGGCCGCAGGCCCCCCCCCCTGGCCGCGCCATGAGGGCTTGTGGGGTCCCTGGTGGCCCCGTGCCATGATTCTCCGGCTCCCCGATCTTTTCTGTTCCGGAAAAAAAAATTGGCAATTTCATTCTGTTTGGACTCTGTTCAAAATCCTCCTGTGAAAGGGGTCAAAAACATGGAAAAAACAGGAACTGGCACTTGGCACAGAGTTAATAAGTTTGTCCCAAAAAAATATAGAAGTCATGCAAAACATCCAATGTTTGACAAGATAATAGCATGAAACCATCAAAAATTATAGATACGTTGGAGACGTATCAGCGGACAAAGGGGGGGTGCGGGGGGAGTGTGAATTGGAGTGGAGAGGGTAGTAGGAGGGGTGGCCGGTTGGATAAGGTGGAGAAGATATAAGTATCAGTAGCGCTCGTTTAAGGCAAGCGCTACAGCTATTCAACTTATCAGTAATGTTTTACACAAGCGCGTGCTACTACTAACGCTACTGTCTCTCCACCTCGTTGGGTCTCCTTTAACAGTAGCATTGGGAATATATCCAGCGCTACTTCTAAGGTTTTAGTAGTAGCGCTTGACCGGATCGGCACTACTGCTAATTAGCAGCAATGTTTTATGTTTTCCAGCGCTACTATTGAGGTCCTGCCTATAAGGTTTTTCCTAGTGGTGGGTGCTACTCAATAGAAGGCTCGTGGTTCCGAGAGGGCACAGTGCCTCTTTGATGATGAACCGGCGATAGCTTCCTCTTGTGGCCTTTAAATTTTTCTCCAATTCACATGCACTAATAAAACTGTCATGTAAAAAATTGGAAAATTCCACTAGTCATTTGACCTTTTTAAGACATTTAAGTGATTTTCAAGTCATTTGAATGACCGTAATTGAAATTTGACCTTCATGTACATGCAACGGCTAACCGTAACAGTTTGGAAAATCATATTTCCATACTTGCGTGCGAGTTAATTCAATGTGCAATAAATTAGAAGGAATTTTCAAACATATTGGTGTCACGTCTTGGACACAATGCATGGAGGGCCATGGCCCCTAAATTCCGAAATATTTAAAAATGATGGGAAAAGCATGAAACCTTGCTTGACGTATTGGCATGCCACGAAGATGCTGTGGTAAAAAATTGGCTGGTTTGAGGAAACTTTGGACACACACCCCTCACAAACCAGAGCTACTCACTAGAAGGATCATTGTTCTGAGAGGGTACAGTGCATATTTGATAAAGAACATGTGGTAGCTTCCTCTTGTGTCCTTCAAACTTTTTATACACTTAACATGCAATAATACAACTATCATGTCAAAAATTGCAATGTTCTAGCCATTTAATGACCGTAATTCAAATTTGAACTACATGTACATGCAACAACTAACCATAATGCTTTGAACTATCATATTTTTGTACTTGTGTGTGAGTTAATTCCATGTGCAGTAAATTGGAAGGATTTTCAAACATATTGGTGTCACGGCTTGGACACATCGTATTCACTGCATTTAAATTCCAAGAAAATAAAAAATGATCAGAAATACATGAAACCTTGCTTCACGTAATGGCATGCCACCAAGATGTTGTGGTAAAAAATTGGCATGTTTGACAAAAGTTTGTGATACAGGCGGACCCGTGGGTCTTTATCTTTCATGAATTGGATGGGGATTCCTCAAGAACACGAAGAACATGGGGATGAATGGGGAGAAATCACAAGGGGAAATACTCAAGATCAAGACCAATCACAGATCCACTAGAGTCACCACACACAAGATCCACAAGGGTACAAGAGAAACAAAGGATAGTAAGATACATGGTAGAGTTCATCCCAAATCCCATAGGGAAATGAGGCCTTGAATACACTAGGGGATCTTCCCCCGTAACGGGCCTTGGCATCCATTACGTCGTCTTCTCACATGCAGGAATCTCCATGGGAGGAGGTACTAGATGGAGCTAAGCTCAACAAGTAATTTAGAAAACAAAGCTGACCCTAAAATGGAGGTGGGAGAGAGGTATTTATAATCTATCGGGAGATAGGAGGGAGAGAGGGCTACATGGGCCTCGGGCCCGAGTATTTGCACGCACGGAAGCCGCAAGTTTTGGGTTGGGCCGGAAGTTCCGGGTGTAGGATGTTCCAGGATAGGTATAGGAAGGCATCGGGGTTTCCCAAGGGTTTTCGCACTTCAGGTCCGGTCTATCCATAGAGCTGGCGCTCTTGGGAGCTACTTTGATCGCCGGAGGCCGAAAGGTCCGGAGCCGAAGGTTCCGGGTAGACCATAAGGTCCGGACCTTCCATAAGTTGTCCTTGCTTCTTCTTCCTTCTCTTCCAAGTTTCCACGTGGATGGTGTAGTCATACGTAGGAGCTGGCACTCCTCCTCGTCCTTCTTGAAACTCCAACAATACATATGTATGCACACGAGAGGAGTGTTAAGTAGTATACCACCATCGAAGGGATCAAGTGAGCACATGTAAAGGAGATGATTCACCGTTGTATGTTTGAAGTAGAAGTAGCACGGGTCACTTGGCAAACGAACCCTTGGCATGGTGATGTTCATGGGATGTTGTGTATCATTGTTAGGGTGATTGATGAAAATGCATGTGCGGACTAATCGTGTGCATTGAGCATTTCAGATAATTCAATAGTAGGCACAAGACGATTCGGTGCCCCTCGAAGCATATCAAAGACGATTGCTTTCTATGTTTATCTTTGTTGGATTTGATTCGTAGGAAAGACGTACTATTAAGAGGGGTCCGCTTCAGAAAGGTTAGGGTGGAATCAACACGTACATAGTTCCATTGCACCACCTTTCCCTCGCTTCAATGGAGCTTCAACTTGTTTCTCCCTATCTGTGCAAAGTACTAGTGGTAGTACCGCAAGTGCCAGCGGTAGTATCGCAGGTACTAGCGGTAGTTCTGCTCTATGGGCGGTAGTATTTTCTTACTACCGCTCTCTCCGACTTTTGCACAACCGCATCCTTAGCGGTGGTAGGCACAGAAGTAATTTTTTACTACTATGGTTGGTGAACCTACCGTGTGGTAGTACCACTCCTAGCAGCGGTAGTATCGCCCTTCTTGGGTTGTGAGTGGGGGGTAACGGTTGGATTCTTTCCCCCACTATATAAAGGGGTCTTCTTCCCCAAGATAGTCACCTCTTACCTCCCTAGGTTCCATTGTTGCTCCAAAGCTCACTTTTCCCGATCTCTCTCCCTAGCCAATCAAACTTGTTTATTTTTTAGGGATTGGTTGAGAAGGCCCTGATATACACTTCCACCAAGAGATATTTGATCCCCCCCACTAAACCCTTGCGGATCGTGTTACTCCTGGGCTATTGAGCACCCTAGACATTTGAGGTCACCTCGGAGCCACATTCCATTGTGGTGAAGCTCCATGGTCTTGTCGGGAGCCCAAGCTTTGTGTGGAGATTGTCGCAACCTTGTTTGTAAAGGTTCGGTTGCCGCCTTCAAGGGCACCACTAGTGGAATCACGGCATCTGGCATTGTCTGTGCGTGTGAGGAGAATATGGTGGCCTTAGTGGCTTCTTGGGGAGCATTGTGCCTCCACACCGCTCCAACGGAGACGTACTTCCTATCAAAGGGAAGGAACTTCGGTAACACATCCTTGTCTTCATCGGTTCCACTTGTGCTTATCTCTTACCTTTACTTTGTCCTTATTATTGTTGTGGTGTATTCCTCGCTTGCATTAGTTTTTGTTTTTGTTAGCATCATATAGGTTCCTCACCCAGTTGTTTATCTAGAGAACCTTTTGTTGCTAACCCTAATTTGTTAACAAGAGCTAAAAAGTGGTAGTTGCCTATTCACCTCCGCCTCTAGTCAACCATATCTATCCTTTCAATTGGTATCAAAGCCACATCTCTTTATTAAGGGTTTCACCACCCGAAGAGTATGGTTGACGACAGTGGGAGTGGGCATGAAGTGCCCGGGGCCATGGAGTTGAGTTCGATCACACGAGATGACTGGAATAAGGCTATCGCCTCGCTCAAGACGTCCATGACGATCGAAGTCAAGCCTATGCTTAAAGAAGTAATTGAGGGAATGAAGAATTCTGCCAAACCGTTGCTTCTGGATAAACCCACCACATCAGAGTCGGAGGCCAATTCCGAAAAGGAAGCGGCCAAAAGTACTCGTACTTCTTCCACTCTTGACAAGAATGGGACGGGAACCTTTGCCTCGGTTCCTCCTCCCCCGGTCTATGGAGGACCGGTCCCAACATAGCATATTAATAACGTTGGTCCTCCTCCTAAACTTGTTAAAGGTGATTTCCTAATTGGGTCTTTTGCATCAAGTCTCATTTGAATCATAGCTCAATAAATCTTTGGAGAATCATCGAACGAGGCTTCTACCCACATGATCCAAACAACGTCACTCCAAGAGAAGAGGCAGACAATCAACACAATCATTCCATGTTGTCCATCCTTCAATCCGCGGTTCCTCCCGAATATCTATCTCACTTGTGCCCCTTCACCCTTGCAAAGGATTTTTGGGAGCACATCATGGTATTCTACAAGGGGAGATCAAGCATTCAACGGTCCAACTTTGAAGTTTGAAGGGGAGATCAAGCATTCAACGGTCCAAATTTGAAGGGGAGATCAGGCCAATGAGTTTGTGATGCTAGAAGATGAGGACCCCGTGATCTCTATCGAAGGGTGACTACTCTTGCGTTTCTCTCCAAGATCATGGGAGCAAGGATACAGATGACACTTGGATCAGGAGCAAGTTTCTCAAAGCCATCATGCCATTCAACAAAGCCATGTCCTCCGTCATTCATCAAAGGCCGGGTTTCGATACCTTGACCTCAAGCGAAGTGTTGGATGAGTTCATTGTCGTGAATATCATGAACAAGACCACCGACAAAGCTCTTGCTTGTGTCGGATCGAAGAAAGTCTCACCTAACCTTACCTTGAGAGCCAAGGTCATTTCAGATGAAGAAGAGGAAGAGGAAGAAGAGAACTACCCCGAAGGCACGAAGTATGCTTATCACGAGCACATGGCTCTTACATCAAGGAAATTTTGGGCAACAAGAGAAACTCATGGCCCAACTTCTCCAAGAACAACTCAAGTGGGTCCAAGAACAAGCAACGAGTAAGGACATGCTACAATTGCGGCAATGTGTGTAACTTTGTGACGGATTATCCTTATGAGAAGAGGGAAGACAATGGGGCAAGCTCATTTGCAAATACAAAGCCAAGTCTTTCCCAAGCAAGAACATCTTCACCAAGAAGACTCCTCCAATGGGTTTGGTGGCCCATGAAGAGTACACCTCCGATGATGAGGAAGATGATACAGGCCGTGAGGGGATGGCAACGGCTATCGTGGCCATTGCCACTTCCTCTCCCAATGTGTCTCTCTTTGACGCCACGAACAAGAACCATGTCACCAAATGCCTCATGGCCATAGGTATCAATAAGCTATCCCCCAACATCAAGACCAGTATCACTACTTCTCCTTCATTGTTAGATTGTGTTGATGATAGTGAAGTAGTGGATCTTGATGAGAATGAGTTTGAAAAATTCTTGTGTAAGATCAAAGGTGAATCCAAGAAGCACTATGTTGATCTTTTGGAACAACTTGGTAAGGCCAATAATCTCATTGAGACTCATGAGGGTATTATCTCCAAGTTGGAGGGACACGGTCGTGATTAAGCCGATGAGATTGCGGAACTATCCTGTCATGGGAGAACGAACACCAATGGGATGTGAGAGGGTCACTTGTGGTTCGGCGGGGGAGAGGGATGCACCAAGAGAAGGACAAACGGCTGGCACAAGGGGAGATTTATCCAGGTTCGGGCCGCTCGGAAGCGTAATACCCTACTCCTGCTTTGTGTGTGTATTCGATGATGGTGAATGATTCACTAGGTAAGTCCTGGATGACTAACTAGCTAACAAATCCTCCGATCCTCCCCCTGTGCATGATCTGGGCATCTTTTTATAGGTCAAAGGGGTCTCCAACATTGGCAACATAGGACCCCCACGGGGTGCATAATGAAACAGTGCACCCATGGGGCATATAGCTAAGTACATTGTCCGTGGCGTCTAAGCAGACGCATTAAATGCTCCATGAGGTGCTCCAGACCCTGTGCGCCACGGGGCAGGGACGCGTTCCCTCGGCACTGTTTTCCCCTTATACCGCTCGACACACGTCTTGCGAATCGACACGTATCAAGTAGCGAGGGGCAGCTGGCCTCTGCGCTAGCGTAGAGGTCGGCTGGGATCTTGCCGGGTGCGGGTCACACTGGACCTTCGTTGAGTCCCCTCGCAAGGAAATTGTTAGAGCTTCGCTAGCCTCCCCGGGCAAGGATCTTGCCGGGGCTCTGTCTTCACTCTTCTGGGCTCCCCATGGCGCACCCTCGACAGCAGCACAGCACTCCGGGGAGGTGCGTTTGCTAAAGCGGGCGCGAGAGGTCTTGTCGAGCGTTTGCTTTGTCGGGGCTCTGCTATCCCCTGCCCCGTCAAGTATCTTGCTGGGGCTCTTTTCTTCTGGTCTCGGTCCTCTGGCTCGCTGCTTTTGCCGCGTTCTCAAAGGCTTCTCAATGCTTTCTGCTTCCCCCGCAGGTCTTGCCGGAGGCGTGGATACTACTACCCGTGCACAAGTCTGGGGTGCTAATGGCCCATTCTTTAGTGCGCCGTCAGGAGCACTGGGGCCTAGGCCACACACGCGTGTGAGGCGTCGTTGGGCTAGGCCAAAACAGTGCACAGGCACGGGAGGCTGGGGTTTATTGCGGTTGGGCTTCCTTTGGTCACTGTCCCCCCCCCATTGCGCACCTTTGAATGCGCAACGTGGGAGACGTGTGGGGAGTAGTCGATATATCCTCGCGGTTGGACGGGCCCACCATGACTGGTTGTTGTTGCCATGCATGTTGCATGCATAGCGAGGGCTGGGCAGGTAGCGCCCGGTACATAAAGGTCCTGACTGAGGTAGTAACCGCAGCGCCCTGGATTGGAGGAGTGGGTCGGTCACCTGTTCGCCCATGATCATGGGCGAGGGGATTGGTGGAAATGGGTGGCAGTTCTAGGGGGTGGAGTAGGGCAAGCCCCCACATTTTCCCCTATAAAGTTGGGGGATTGCGAGGGGTGATGCTCATCCATCCTCCAAGAACACACACTTCCAGAGCCAACCCTTCTGCCTCATCTTGAGTTTCGCTCGCCCCTGGCCATGGCCAGAGGAAGAGGGCGGCCACCATCCTCTACCTCAACGGTGAGAGGTTCTCGCTTGGATCATGCAATCGCTTCAGCATCCTATGCGGAGGATGGACCGAGCGCCCGTGGTGGGAGAGGGATGAGGGGCCGCGGTCGTCGTGGAGGCCATGGTCGGGGATGGAGGTGCGTCGCTCCACACCTTCCTCCGGTGCCAGATTCTCCTCCCGTGGGGACCCATGCGGAGGGGACAGCGCTGGAGTTTGTTGTCAGGCTGTGTAACCCCATCCGGGGCCGTCTAAGCCTCCCCCATCCTTTTTCCAAGGTGATAGGGGTGGACAAGCCACCCGTACTGTGGCTTCAGGAGCACGGCTGTTGTAATGGCATTGTGCAGGTGGACGT
The DNA here is from genome assembly GCF_904849725.1 of Hordeum vulgare subsp. vulgare. Taxonomy (NCBI): domain Eukaryota; kingdom Viridiplantae; phylum Streptophyta; class Magnoliopsida; order Poales; family Poaceae; genus Hordeum; species Hordeum vulgare. The sequence goes on from NC_058519.1 coordinate 302,805,404, forward strand.
GGAATACCCCGAGCGTCGCATTCTGCTCATTCGGAGCGGGTGGAAAAGCTACGCCCGTGCCCACAACCTCATGGATGGGCACGTTCTCCACTTCAAGATGGTGGAGGCCGATCTGCTCTCCATCAATATTTATGGGCGCTCAAGTGCGCGCCTCAGCTCCTGCTAAGAGAGCTCGAGGGGAACCTAAAGTCCTTCCCCGCACGATAGCGACGAGGAGGACAGTGATGGCAGCGGCGGCGGTGACGGGTCCGAGCTCCGGGACGTCATCTCGGAGTACGATGACCTGGGCTCGGACTGGCCGTCGGTTGCACCATCACCGTCACATCACGTCTCTCCCCCTCTCCGGTAGGGCCGACTCGCCGGTGGATCCGATGCTGCCTCATCTTCCAGCAGGCTCGTCGACCCCGGCTTCGTCATCCCTTCGAGTCGCCCTCTCCTCTACACAATGTTGGTCCAGGAGGGGCCAACCTCGGCCCCTGTCGCGGGCCTTTATTCTCCTTTTCTTCTTGTAGATGTCGCCTTGTGCCAAGGGATAACATTATCTTAAGTTGGTATGGCAACAAATACCAATGTAATATATTTGATTACATCACCACGAAAAAAATGTATGTTATTTTCCCTGTTCGATTACTTCCCGCATGGTACATACCCTACGTTGTGTTGAAAACCTACCGGTGCGCACAGCCCTGTCGCGAGCGCTTTAAGGAATGTGTCCTTAGTAGCTGTCGGCGTTCTAGGCATGGGGGTACCCAGACCTGCCTGCGTGCGGTCCAGGGTTGGCCCACTTCACGGACCAAACACCAACGGGCCCGGCACCATTCAAAGCAAGGCCCTTGCGAGGGGCCAAGCCTCGTGAGGAGGAAGAGCATCAAGACCCACATGGGGCCTCATTAGGACACCTCCAGAGTGACGGATATTCCGAGGCGAGGCCCGGCTTCAGGAGTCAAGGATGACACAGGGGAAGGACAGGCGAGCAGCAGACAGCAGGACATTGCAGTTTCTCCTTTAGTGCAAAGGGAGCAAGGATGAACGCGGGTTCACAAGGCATCTTCCAAAGGTTTCCTTTCTGGTGCAACAAGGTCGTCGCCGCCCGCCAGTAGGACAGACGTCATCCCTGGACCCATCCCTGCAGCGTTGGAAGCCACTTTGCAGCCGAATCCTACTCTCCATATGTAGTGGCGGCCCCGGTACTCTTCCCTTACCGTTTCGGCGGGAACGGATCCCACAACGGCCAATTTTGAAGGGGGACACGCGAACATGCTTCCCCTGTCCAAAAGTGGTCTTCGCGTGCAAAGTGGCTGCCAGCGCTATAGGGGCTGGTTAAGGGATAACGTTCGTCCTACCGACGGGCGTCCAGGGTCTTGCTGCACCAGAATGGAAACATTTTGGAGATGCCTTGGGAACCCCTGGTACGTCCTTGCCCTCCTTTGCACTAAAGGGGAAACTGCGCCACCCTGCTATCCGCTGCTCGCCTGTCCTTCTTCTGCGTCATCCTTGACTCGTGAGGCTGGGCCTCGCCTTGGAATATCCCCCGCTCTGGAGGGGTCCTCAGGAGGCCCCCTGCGGGTCTTGATGTTGTTCATCCTCGCGGGGCTTGGCCCCTCGTGAGGGCCTTGTCTTGGGTGGTGCCGGGCCCATTGGTTTTAGCTCGGTGAAGTGGGCCAGCCCTGGGACGTAGGCAGGCACGTCTGGGTACCCCATTCCCACAATGCCGACAGTAGGACTCCTCCCCAATAGTCCACCTCTTTTGGTTTTTTCCACTTTTACCTCATGGGCTTTATTTGGTTGACTAGTCAGCCAACTAAGAGCTATTGCGCCACCATCAAGTCCACGTGGCCCTCTTGGGGAGTGGTGGGCCCACCTGGTGGGGCCCCGGTACCCATTTGTCACTCGTGGTACACTGCCGGCAATGCCCGAAATTCTTCCGGAATCGAAATACCAACTTCCTATATATCAATCTTCTTTTCCGTACAATTCCGGAAACGCTTGTGACGTCCGGGATCTCATCTAGGACTCCGAACAAAACTTCGGTCACCAGCACCTATAACTCAACTATACCGAAACGTCACCAAACCTTAAGTGTGCAGACCCTGCGGGTTTGAGAACTATGCAGAAATGACCTGAGACACTCCCCGGTCAATATCCAATAGCAGGACCTGGATGTCCATATTGTATCCTACATATTCTATGATGATCTTATCAGTTGAACCTCTACACCAAGGATTCATATAATCACGTATACCATTCCCTTTGTCCTTCGGTATGTTACATGCCCAAGATTTGATCCTCGGTATCTCTATACCTATATCAATCTTGTTACCGGCAAGTCTCTTTACTTGTTCTGTAATACAAGATCCCGTGACTAACTCTTTAGTCACATTACTTGCAAGGCTTATATGTGATGTTGTATAACCAAGTGGGCCCCGAGATACCTCTCTGTCACACGGAGTGACAAATCCCAGTCTTGATCCATGCTAACTCAACGGAGACCTTTAGATATGCCTGCAGAGTACCTTTATAGTCACCCAGTAACGTTGCGACGTTTGATACACACAAGACATTCCTCCGGTGTTAGTGAGTTACATCATCTCATGGTCATAGGAATGAATACTTGACATGCAGAAAACAATAGCAAGAAAATGACACGATCATATGCTACGTTCATAGTTTGAGTATTGTCCATCAGATCATTCTCCTAATGATGTGATCCCATCATCAAGTAACAACACTTGTCTATGGCCAGGAAACCTTAACCATCCTTGATCAACAGGCCAGTCAACTAGAGACTCATTAGGGACACAGTTTTGTCTATATATCCACACATGCACTTATGTTTCCATTCAATACAGTTATAGCATGGATAATAATAGATTATCTTCAAACAGGAAATATAATAATAACTATTTTATTATTGCCTCTAGGGCATATGTCCAACAGTCTCCCACTTGCACTAGAGTCAATAATCTAGTCTAACATCTTCATGTGATTTACAATGTAATGAATCTTACACCCATACAGTTCTGGTGTTGTTCTTGCTTCGCTCGTGGTAGAGGTTTAGTCGGTGGATCTCCAACATTCAGATCCGTGTGCATTTTGCAAATATCTATGTCCTCTCCTTCAACATAGTCGCGGATGACGTTGAAGCGTCATTTGATATGTCTGGTCCTCTTGTGAAACTTTGGTTCCTTGGCTAAAGCAATGGCACCAGTGTTGTCACAGAACAGAGTTAGTGGATTTAATGCGCTTGGCACAACTCAAAGATCTGTCATGAACGGCTTCATCCAAACACCCTCCTTAGCCACCTCCGAGGCAGTTATGTACTCCGCTTCGCATGTAGAATCAGCTATGATGCTTTGCTTGGAACTGCACCAGCTTACCACACCCCCATTAAGAACATATACGTTTCCGGTTTGCAACTTAGAGTCATCCGGATCAGTGCCAAAGCTTGAATCGACGTAACCCTTTACGATGAGCTCTTCGTCAGCCCCATCAACGAGAAACATTTCCTTAGTCCTTTTCAGGTTCTTCAGAATATTCTTGACCGTTGCCTAGTGTTCCACTCCTGGATCACTTTGAAACATGCCTACCATACTTATGGCCAGGCTGACATCCCATCTTGTGCACAACATTGCATACATGATAGACCCTATGGCTGAAGCATAGGGGACGACACTCATCTTTTCTCTAACTTCTGCAGTTACTGGACACTGAGTCTTGCTCAACTTTATACCTTGTAACATAGGCAGGAACCCCTTCTTGGATTGTTCCATTTTGAACTTCTTCAAAACTTTATCAAGGTATGTGCTTTGTGAAAGTCCTACTAGGCGCCTCGATCTATCTCTGTAGGTCTTAATGCCTAATATGTAAGCAGCTTATCCTAGGTCTTTCATTGAAAAACTTTTGTTCAAGTAATCCTTGACGCTCTCCAAAAACCCCACATTGTTTCCAATCAGCAATATGTCATCGACATATAATATTAGAAACGCTACAGAGCTCCAACTCACTTTGTTTTAAAAACAAGCTTCTCCTACAACTTGTATCAACCCAAATGCCTTGATCACCTCATCAAAGTGCATATTCCAGCTCCGAGATGCTTGCATCAGTCCATAAATAGATCGATGGAGCTTGCATACTTTGTCAGCATTCTGTAAATCGACAAAACCTTCGGGTTGTATCATATACAACTCTTCCTTAAGAAACTCGTTAAGGAACGCCGTTTTGACATCCATCTACAAGATTTCATAATCAAAAAATGCAGCTATTGCTAACATGATTTGGACGGACTTAAGGATCGCTTCGGGTGAGAATGTCTCATCGTAGTCAACTCCTTGAAAATGTGAAAACCCTTTGCCACAAGTCGAGCTTTATAAACAGTCACATTATCATCTGCGTACGTCTTCTTCTTAAACATACATTTGTTCTGAATAGCCTTGCGACTTTTAGGTAATACTTCCAAAGTCCACACTTTGTTTTCATTCATAGATCCTATCTCGGATTTCATGGCCTCAAACCATTTGTTGGAATCTGGGCGCACCATTGCTTCTCCATAACTAACAGGCTCATTGTTGTCTAAAAACATGACAGACAAGACTGGATTCCCGTACCACTCGGGAGCAGAACGTGCTCTTGTTGACCTGCGAGGTCCGACAGTAACTTGAGCTGAAGCTTCATGATCATCATCATTAGCTTCCTCTTCAACCGGTGTTGCCTCGACAAAAATTTCTTACTGCCCCACGCCACCATCTTGTTGAAGCAGAGGTTTTGTAACCTCATCATGTTCTATCTTCCTCCCACTCAATTCTTTCGAGAGAAACTCTTTCTCAAGAAAAGCTCCCTTCTTAGTGACAAACACTTTGCCCTCAGATCTGAGATAGAAGGTATACCCAACTGTCTCTTTTGGGTAACCTATGAAGATGTACTTTTTCTCTTTGGGTTCCAGCTTTTCAGGCTGAAGCTTTTTGATATAAACACCGCATCCCCAAACTTTAAGAAACGACAACTTTGTCTTCTTGCCATACCACAGCTCATATGGTGTCGTCTAAATGGATTTTTATGGTGCCCTATTTAAAGTGAATGCAGCTGTCTCTAATGCATAGCCCCAAAGCAATAATGGCAAATTGGTAAGAGACTTCATAGATCGCACCATATCTAACAAAGTACGATTACAACGTTCGGACACACCACTACGCTATGGTGTTCCAGGCGGTGTCAACTATGAAACAATTCCACATTGTCCTAAGTGAGAACCAAACTCGTAACTCAGATACTCTCCTCCTCGATCAGATCGTAGGAACTTCATCTTCTTGCTATGATGATTTTCAACTTTACTCTGAAATTGCTTAAACTTTTCAAACATTTCATACTTGTGCTTCATCAAGTAGATATAGCCATACCTACTCAAATCATCAGTGAAGGTGAGAAAATAACGATATCCACCGCACGCCTCTATGCTCATTGGTCCGCACACATCAGTATCTAGAATCTCCAATAAGTCACTTGCACGCTCCATTGTTCCAGAGAACAAAGTCTTAGTCATCTTGCCCATGAGGCATGGTTCGCACGTGTAAGTGATTCAAAATCAAGTGACTCCAAAAGTCCATCAGCATGGAGTTTCTTCATGCGCTTAACACCAATATGACCTAAGCGGTCGTGCCACAAGAAAGTGGTGTTATCATTGTTAACTCTACATCTTTTGGTCTCCATGTTATGGATATGAGTGTCATCACAATCGAGATTTAATATGAACAAACCCTCACATTGGGTGCGTGACCATAAAAGATATTACTCATATAAATAGAACAACCATTGTTCTTGGACTTAAATGAGTAACCATCTCGCAATACACAAGATCTAGATATAATGTTCATCCTCAACACAGACACTAAATAACAATTATTTAAGTTCATAAATAATCCTGATGGTAACTAAAGTGAGACCGTGCCGACGGCGATCATCACTTCATCCTTCGCCATCCTTCGTTTATTCCGTAGTTCCTGTTTCGAGTTGCAAATGTGAGCAACAGAACTGGTATCAAATACCTAGGCACTACTACGAGAGTTGGTGAGGTCCACATCAATAAAACTGTATATCAAATATACCTTGTTTGGCATTAGCCGCCTTCTTATTGGCCAGATAATTGGAGCAGTTGTGCTTCCAGTGACGAGTCCCATTGCAATAATAGCACTCAGTTTCCGGCTGAGGCCCAGCCTTGGGTTTCTTAATCGGAGGGGCAACAGTTTTGCCACTCTTCTTGGAGTTACCCTTCTTGCCTTTGCCGTTACTCTTGAAACTAGTGGTCTTATTGACCATCAATGCTTGATGTTCTTTTTGGATTTCTGACTCAGTGACTTTCAGCATCGCAAATAACTCGCCGAGTAACTTATTCATCCCTTGCATGTTATAGTTCAACATGAAGCTCTTGTAGCTAGGTGGCAATGATTGAAGAATTATTTCAGTGATAGCTTCTCGTGGGGAGAGCGAACCCCAGCTCAGCTAGACGGTTTGAATACCCAGACATTTTGATCACATGTTCACTGACAAACAAATTGTCCTCCATTTTGCAAGCATAGAATTTATCGCAGGTCTCATACCTCTCGATCCGGGCATTCTTATCAAAGATAAACTACAACTCCTAGAACATCTCATATGCTCCATGCCGTTCCAAACGTCATTGTAGTCCCGGTTCTAAGCCATACAAAACTGCACAATGAACTAGTGAGTGGTCATCTTACGAGCTTGCCAAGCGTTCAGAACATCTTGGTCAGCCGTAGCGGGTGGTTCATCTCCTAGCGCTGCATCAAGAACATAATTCTTCTGCCCAGCTTGAAGGATAAGCCTCATATTTCGAGCACAATCTACAAAGTTGCTACCATCATCTTTTAGCTTAGCTTTCTCTAGGAACGTATTGAAATTCAGGGTTGCTACTGCGTGAGCCATTGATCTACAACATAAAATTTTGCATAGATTACTTAGACTATGTTCAAGATAGTTGAGTTTAGCTAATCATATTACTAATAAACTCCCAGTCAAATAGACATCTCTGTAGTTATTCGAGTGATGCATGATCCAAATTCACTAACTCAAGTACGATCATCACGTGAGTTGAGTATAGTCTCAGTGGTGAACATCTCGATGTTGATCATATCTACTATATGATTCATGCTCGATCTTTCAGTCTCTTGTGTTCCGAGGCCATGTCTCTACATGCTAGGCTCGTCAAGTTTAACCCAAGTGTTCCGCATGTGCAACTATTTTGCACCCGTTATATGTGAACGTTGAGTCTATCACACCCGATCATCACGTGGTGTCTCGAAACGACGAACTGTCATGACGATGACAGTCGGGGAGAACACAATTTTATCTTGAAATCTTAGTGAGGGATCACCTTATAATGCTACCATCGTTCTAGGCAAAATAAGGTGCATAAAAGGATTAACATCACATGCAATTCATAAGTGACATGATATGGCCATGATCTTGTGCTTCTTGATCTCCATCACCAAAGCACCGGCATGATCTTCATCGTCACCGGCGCCGCACCATGATGTCCATCATCAAGATCTCCATCATTGTGTCGCCATCGAGGTTATTGTGCTATCTATGGTATTAGTACTAAAGCTACTACTTAGCAATATAGTAAACGCATCTGCAAGCACAAACGTTAGTTTAAAGACAACCCTATGGCTCCTGTCGGTTGTCGTAGCATCGACGTGCAAGTCGATATTTAACTATTACAATATGATCATCTCATACATCCAATATATCACATCATGTCTGCGAGCATATCACATCACATGCATACCCTGCAAAAACAAGTTAGACGTCCTCTAATTTGTTGTCTCATGTTTTATTTGGCTCCTATGGGTATCTAGTATGATCGCATCTTACTTACACAAAGCCACAACGATGATATGCAAATTGCTATTTAACCTTCTCCAAGGACCGCCTCGGTCAAATCTGATTCAACTAAAGTTGAAGAAACCGACACCCGCAAGTCATCTTTATGCAACAACTTGCATGTTAGTCGATGAAACCGGTTTCACGTAAGAGTATGAGTAAGGTTGGTCGGGTCGCTTCAATCCAACAATACCGTTGAATCGAGAAAAGACTAAGGAGGGCAGCAAATCGAACATCAACGCCCACAAAACTTTTGTGTTCTACTAGAGATTTCATCTATGTATGAACCTAGCTCATGATGCCAATATTAGGGAACGTTGCATGGGAAACAAAAAAATTCCTACGCACAAAGACAGATCATGGTGATGATCATCTACGAGAGGGAGAACGGATCTGCATACCCTTGTAGATTGCTAAGCGGGAAGCGTTAAGAAACACGGTTGATGTAGTGGAACGTGTTTTCGATCCAAATCGTCGCCGTCCCACGATCCGTCCCGACCTAGTACCGAACGGACGGCACCTCCGCGTTCAGCACATGTACAGCTCGATGACGATCTCCACCTTCTTGATCCAGGAAGGGAGATGGGGAAGTAGATGAGTTCGTCGACAGCGCGACGGCGCGCCGGTGGTGGTGGTGATCCATTCCTGCAGGGCTTCGCCTAAGCACCGCAGAAATCCGATCTAGAGAAGAAGTACAAACTAGTGGAGAGGGTTGCACGTGGCTGAAATTGTGTCACTAAAACCTCTAGTATATATAGGAGGAAGGAGGGGCTAGCCTTGAGCACCAAAGAGAACCTCCTTGGGCTCGGCCGAAGCTAGAGAGGAGGAGTCCTCCTCCAATCCTACTTGGAGTAGGACTCCTTCCCAAGTTGTCCACCTCTTTTGGTTTTTTTCCACTTTTACCTCATGGGCTTTCTTTGGTTGACTAGTCAGCCCACTAAGAGCTATTACGCCACCATCAAGTCCAAGTGGCCCTCTTGGGGAGTGGTGGTCCCACCTGGTGGGCCCCCGGTACCCATTCGTCACTCCCGTTACACTGTCGGCAATGCTCGAAATTCTTCTAGAATCCAAATAACAACTTCCTATATATCAATCTTCGTTTCTGGACCATTCCGAAAACCCTCGTGATGTCCGGGATCTCATCTGGACTCCGAACAAAACTTCGGTCACCAGCACCTACAACTCAACTATACCAAAACGTCACCGAACCTTAAGTGTGCAGACCCTCCGGGTTCGAGAACTATGCAGACATGACCTGAGACACTCCCCGATTAATATCCAATAGCGGGACCTGGATGTCCATATTGGATCCTACATATTCTACGATGATCTTATCAGTTGAACCTCTACGCCAAGGATTCATATAATCCCGTAAACCATTCCCTTTGTCCTTCGGTATGTTACTTTCCCAAGAATTGATCGTCGGTATCTTTATACCTATTTCAATATCGTTACCGGCAAGTCTTAAATGTGATATTGTATTACAAGATCATGTGCCTAACTCTTTAGTCACATTTCTTTAAAGGCTTACATGTGATGTTGTATTACCGAGTGGGCCTCGAGATATCTCTCCGTCACATGGAGTGACAAATCCCATTCATAATCCATGCTAACTCAACGGACACCTTTGGAGATGCTTGTAGAGTACATTTATAGTCACCCAGTAACGTTGCGATGTTTGATACACATAAGGCATTCCTCCGGTGTTAATGAGTTACATCATCTCATGATCATAGGAATGAATACTTGACATGCAAAAAAAAATAGCAACAAAATGACACGATTATATGCTACGTTCATAGTTTGGGTCTTGTCCATCACATCATACTCCTAATGATGTGATCCCGTCATCAAGTGACAACACTTGTCTATGGACAGGAAACCTTAACCATCCTTGATCAACAGGCTAGTCAACTAGCGACTCACTAGGGACACAGTTTTGTGGCAGATCTTCTTCTTTCAACTTGTTCAAGGAACTTTCGAATAATTTGAAAGCAGAAATCATTCTGTACTTGGGTATGTTCTCCTGCATACAAACAGAAGGTATGCAGAATATTAGTATAGAGTGAAAAGTCACTGGGAGGTAATATATTCAGCGATGTTGTTTCTGTTTTGGCAAGTACAAAAAAAATAGTTAACTATAGAAAAAACTTGAAAAAAACTGCACAAACAAGTTGACGATATACGGGCAATTGAAACAAGTTGACACTAAAAATTTATGTATTCAGGATATATGTGCCAAAAGTAGAATTCAATGAGTTTTTAAGAAAGTACCACACTGAAAAACTTCATTGTTTGGCCTTCAAAGTTCTGCATGTATACTATCAAATAGTGTCCTGAGTCATGCCTGAATACAGAAGAAGAAAACAGAAAAGTATAAGAAGTAAAAAAGAAGCAAAAAATGGCCTGAGACAAGGCAAATGCATTTGCTTTCACCCTGCGGCAAGTCTCAAGTACCACCAGTGTGGTCGAGAATACACGAGAACTTGAAAAAAGGCACTTGGTGTTGCAAGGTATGGTAATGAAGAGGTATTAAAGGTACTGGCTCCTTTTAATTGTTGGTATTACTAGGATTACTGATAGCATGTCACATTTTGAGGAGGAGACCTCAGTTCAATCCTACTAATGCATGAAAGCAAAACAAATCAAAAAAAAGCATTGCTCGCACAAAATATAGCTTCCACCCTAGCCTGACGTCTACCATGTTCTATGGCCTCTACGGCATGTCACTAAAGGCAATATGCAATTAGAAGCATAGAAATAAAATGCAACTAAGAATTTAGAAAATAAAAAAGAATATAAGAAACAAACTTACATGAGGCAATTTTTTGGGTAGGGACCTGTAGCTTCAAGCTTGGAATTAAACACATTCTTGAAAGGTTTTTTATTAAGCTTCCAAAGCATGTTAAAGTTCGAAACCTGTTTCAATATATATAAATAAACAATAGTTTGAATCTTTCAAATGAGCTTGAGCAGGATTATAATTTTTTTCCTATCAAATCAAATGATCATCTGACAAAAGAAGTTCTTACCAAGTTTTGAACAAGTTCTTCTTCAATAGTTTCCGAGATAGTGGCACATGGATCAAAAAAGTGAGTTTTCTCGGAAAGAAAACTTATGAAAAGTATAACCCATTGGATTTATCTTACAAGGAAAGAATAAATGTTGAAACAAAAAACCAAAACAGATTGAATATAAAAAATAACAAAAACTTTATGCTTAAAACAATATAAGTTGGAACACATAATTACCAAGTCCTGTTTCCACACGGTTTCATCTGAATTAATCCTGTCAAATTCTCTTATGCAACTAACTAGATCAAATGTTTTAGTACTAACCAATAATTTATTCTACCACCATTCAAAGTAAGATAAGAAAAATTGAGTCAATTTAGAACTATAAAAGAAGAAGAAGTGAAAAGAGTAGCGGAAAGGTAGTTGGAAGATACTCACGAAAATAGGAAGTGAAACAGTATTTCTTGATAAAAGGTTTTACGTCAGTGTTCATCTTTGATTAGAAGTTCAGAAGTTGAATAAACGAGTTCGTAACTTCATCTACAATTTCACCCCTTGCTTTAAAATAATTGTAGTAGTTCTCATAGCTTACAGGAAAGCCAGGAATGTCCACAAAATGAGTGATGCAAAGAATAAAAAAGGGTAACTATAAAGATATAAAGAAAAGGTTTTCAAAAGAGAGTTGCATACCTACTTAAAATATATATGATTCAAATGCATTACTGCGTTGACAAAAAGTTATAACAATAATGGCAACAATAGGGTTATGACTAAACTATCTGGGTCTTATAATAAAAATTGCAAGCACACTCACATGGAGTTTGGATATCAATGCACAAAATCATCGAAAGAACAAGTTTTGATGATGACTACATACCTACCATGAAATACATAATTAAAAATAAGTTAAGTTGTTCAATTTCAATTTATCATTTAGTTGATATTTGGATATCAAATTTTTCTTAGCCAATCACTTGTGTGTGGAGAGTGATGGGCTAACAAAATAGATCTCATAAATTAATGAGTATCAAAAAAGCAGAGTTGCTGAATAAGAAAATTTACTATGTTTGGTAGAAAGGCTTCCTCCAAAATTTTGAAAAAGCACATCAATTTCTCGAGATATTTTAGCTTCTTAGGATGATGAGGAGATTGAACTTTAGCTGCTCTCTTTTTCATATTCTTCTTTTCAATTGTGTTAGGTCATCTGCTTGTTACAGCTTCAGCATCATTGATTGTAGAAAAGTCTGCAGAAAAGTAATCCAAAAAGAATGAAAAGGAAATAATCAAATGAGTTCAGACTCATACATCAAAAATTGAAAAAAAGGATATTAACGGTGAATTGTAACCTTGTTGCTCAGAAAATTCCAACGGCATTTGAATATGTACACCTGCATCACATTCATAGGTTGTTGTGTCTTCTTTTGTAGCAAGAACAGGAGTGATAGGACAAATATCCTGAATTATGATGGGTGTTCCTTGGAAGCACTTCACTCTATCTTTTGCACAAGAAGAACCGATCATTATAAAACTCATGTTTTCATTAATTCCGGTTGAAAAATTCTCATGAGTAGTTCGAGGTGATGGATTATTTTCTTCCTACCAGCAAAGGTAGAAGACATGTCGTTCAAGGATCAATAGAAAATAGCAATGGAAAAAAAGAAAAAAAAAGTTGAACCAAACCTTAGGTTGTGAAGTACTAACTTGACCAACACAGTAGCTATTCAGAACTAAAGGACGAACAGGAATGATTGGTGTTCGGTAAACAGAATTCATACCACAATTATTCTGGATGGAGGGAAAAACAAGTAAAAATTGTAGTGAATTGTACAGTAGTTCAACATTGGCAGATCTTTTTGGCTTTTCAACTTTTGGTTAATGAGAAAACAACCAGCTCTACTCAGTTTTTTGTACGGATAAAATTGTAAAAGAACATGAAAAAGATAAAAACCTGAATCAATAAATGTTAATGTTAAAAATAAAAATATCGGGTACCTTAAGTTCTACATTGTTTTCAACTTTTGGTTGTGTTGGCTCCTCCTTAGTGGCTTCTTCGACACGAGCCTCCATCTAATACTACTTTGTAAATAACAAATATTCTGCATGACTACAGAACAAGTTTTGTTTACATGATGAAGAATATTGTAAAAAAGGCGTAATATTCAAATTTACATCTTCCTTGAAATGTGGACGTGGCTTCACTTTGTCATCTAAGTCAACATTTGCACAGAATTTCAGTCCTTCTGAATTGATTGATGTACTATTTGAATCAATAGGCTTTAACTCAAAGAGATCTTGAGGAACATGCATGGCATTAATGACCTACAATTGACATTATGAATAAATGTTTATCTATAGTAAAAAAATAGACTAGTTGAAAATCATTTTTTCAATGAAATCCGAATGAAGAAAAAGAAATACCTCCATATGAGGAACTGAAAGAAACTCGGAAGGATTAACAGGAGCATTGCTGACACGTCCAACATTAGCATAGGGTGTTTGAGATATGTCTCGTAGCTAAAAATGTAAGAAGAATGGATAATGAAAAAAAAACTGAGCTAAAAATATAAGTAAACAAATGTAATAGAGTATATGATGCTTACTAGTAGAACTCCAAAAGCTTTCTTAGACTCCTAATTACTATCAACCAATGCAAGATACTCGAAATCATCATTCTTAATATGAGATATCCGAGGAGGAGAATAATCCACAGATGATTGATGATTCTCAATAACATCAAAATCAAAAAAAAATCCAGATAGATAATCTGTCAATAAAAAATAAAAAGACAATGAGCGAAAAAATGTATAGAAAAAATCTGAAAATTGTGATAAAAACTATAAATTGGAATATGGAAAGAACTTACTCCCCAAATAGGAAGGCATACACCAATATGTAAAGGCTTGTTCATGTCCTCGACACTTGGTTTGTTCATTATCATTTCAAAGTGACGCTCTGATCCCTCACGCATAAAATCGAGTGCCAATTGCCCAAAGTCAGTTGTAGGAATCACAGAAACATCTCTTAGAGAATATAGGAACTTCATGTTACCAAAGCGGTATGATTGACGACACAGAATAGTTGATATGAAATAAAAAGCGAAGCTTCTGATAAAACCATCTTCAGCTTTGTCACTAAGCATAACCTCTTCTATTTCTCTGAGTGGCATCTTGATACGATGATCAATGTACTTGCTTCTTAACTCTCCAACTTCTCATTTCACTTGAGGATTATCACTGCTAAAAAAATGGCACAGTGCCACCAGGGAAATCGATAAAAATTTCTACCATATATTTTGTGATCTTGATAACTTTGTCCTTGTGCTTGAAACAGGGCTCTACATTACAAAAAATGTGCTAATCTAACCACTCAAGCATAAACATACCACCTTGGTCATTCCGAAGACCTCGTGGGGGATATTCAAATGGTTCCTCCCCTCTTGAATCTTTTAGTTGCCCAACCCCACTACCTTCTTGTGCTAAAAATTCAGGTTGCACTTGAAAAACATAAATTACAATCTTCTAAACAATAACTACTACACAAAAATGAACAACAACTATTGTAATATGTCAAATTGCACAAAATTCTCTAAACATTATCACACGAAGCGGGAATTCCTGTAAAAAGGCATGCCAAACTTGAAAAACAATAACAAGAATCTTCGAACCAACAACTGCAACACAGGATGAACACAAAAATACGAATATTTCAAATACTTGAAAACATTCAAAACCCTGCCATACTAAATGGAATTTGTCAACAAAAGCTAAAATACTAATGTCAAATCCACTAAGAAGTCTACTTGATACTCCAAGTTATTATGGCAACGCATTGAATCATGCCAACTACTTGCTAAAGTCATGTATACCACCAAGAATAATGTTCGCAATCATAATCGTCCTACTAAATCCAACCTTACTCCAGATTATGTAGGTTATGCTACTGTATCAACTTGTTCCACCAAATCCACCTACCTTTATAAGGGTCTCACGATCCACCAAAATAGTCTAGCTATATCCTCAAGACACATATCATCAAGACAGTCTTTAATCTAATACTCTATATCCGAGAACGATCCTCTTATGGCATCAGGGTTATAGTGCTAGCTTGAGATGGAAGGATACTTGTTCATGGTGATCATTCGTTCCATTAAGAACCCGGTGCTCAGCGGGGTTTATCGGGGACCTACACGTGTTCTGGTAAATCTGTGTACTAGACACGTGACTAGAAAATTTGAGCCGGAAAGGCTTGTGGAGGTTAGTCTGGTCTAGTGTGGTTTTCCAATCTTGAGGGGAAAACACACTCCTATAGGTTGCGTGTGGTTAAGCGTAGCACAATCAGTGTCTTCAGCGTCAGCCGTCCTTCGAAGTTGATTTCTCGGCACACCTTGCCTTGCCGTCTTCAGTTGCCGAGAGGGGTGAGAGAGAGAGAGCACATAGGGGAGTGTCTAAGGGTCTTAGTGCAATCAAACAAACGTTGAAAAATCAACTCAAACAAGTGCTAAAATTATTTTGAACATCAAAATAAGACAAGTGATATAACCGCATGTTTGTTGCCTAAGAAAAAGCGCGACCCATATCAAAGCACAAACAACATAAACAAACAACACACAACATGGTCCATCGGAACCATTTCACGGACTCGACTTCGCATAGGGGGTTCACAACTCATCCTATCCTGGTTCTGGGACTCGACAGTCGTGCTTGCTTCTTGCTCTGGAGAGGAGTCCGCTAATTCTTTTGGACCTTCTCATAGTGTTGTCACGCCTCTTGTTGTCGCTTGCCGAAGCAATTTGCTTGAGTTGTAGAGAACTCTTGTTGTCTTCTCGTCTAGGAAGTTGCTGACGAAGGTGGTTCTTCATTGCTGTCATTCACAGGATCTTCCTTGTCTTCATGATCTTGTCATCGTATTCTTGTCTTCTGAGGCTTCGAGGGTCTCAAGGGGACATCTTCATGCACCGATATTTGCATGACATGATAGAGTTCTGATCTCTCAATCATACTAATTGTGATATTGACACCTAGAGCAGGGAATGAAGAGAACCGTTTTCCTGCTTACTAAGGTGAGGCGGACCATATGGCGAGGTTCTCATCCACCGGTGGTGGTCGACACAATTACTTATAACTGTCAGGGTCGCTCTATTAGTGATGCAGATCAAGGTTTGCATATATTATGTCCAGATTATCGTAGGCAAAAGTGGCATCACTCTAGAGCAGTGCAGGGTTTCACCATCTTCCAAGCCTCGATAACCTTGTTCCTCATAGAGGTACTACTGTTGGTGTCGTCTGGTCGCAGAGTTGTCTACTCTGTCCTTCAGCACAGGTGTTTGCCTGGAAAGGTTACTTCCTTCTGGACTGCCCACGAGGATTTCAGTTTATCCCATGGTCAAAGGGCATAAGGTTCTAGCGACCATTAGCAAGTTTTGAAAAAGTAGATGAGGAGTGGCAATAAAATAAGAGTGGAAGGCTAGAGCATAACCTTCATTTTTCTTTGAAACTTCAGGAGAGTCGAGAAAATATGCATAGGTTTTGTAAGTGTTTTGAAGGATCTGGAAAGCAGTTTTATCCTAACTAACGTCCGTGCTGACTAAGGGCTTCCTACAGTCAGGATGGCTCTGATACCAGCTCTGTGGGGACCCCGACTGGTAAGTCGAGATCGCCGTGCCCAGTGATCCCAAGGATCAATGCTCACTGAACACAGATACTGAATAATAGAGTCTTATATCCATACATACCGTTTGATACAATAAATGACCACTTCGGTCGAGTCTTACATATATAGGGCCTTAAAGGCCAAAGCACCAAACTAGACCAATAGCGGAATTATTGGTTGAAAGCGTGAACCCATGCCATCCGCCTTAACCTACAGGCATTCTGGCTGGGAAGCATCCTAGCTCGCAAGAACGTCACCGAATTAATCTTCACTCTATCCTGTCTGTCACACCTGGTCAATGAAATAACCAGCGGCAAGCCAATGAGTACTTTGAATGTACTCGCAAAAAAGTCCATGATACGAACAATGTAAGTGAAGGCTAACAATATCTTGCATCTTTAGTGTAACTCATGTGGGTGGAATGATCATGGGTATGCATCAAGTTAAAGAATTACTTTTGAAGAACAGGTTACAGATATCAACATATCTGCTAAGGGTTGAACCACCCAGGTTCACCCTATATGCCAAGTCATCGGACTTGTCCTAACCTCAATGTATCAGCTGAGGGTTAAACCATCCGGGTTTACCCTATATGCCAATTCATCGAACTTGGTCATATTATTACTTTCATAACAACACCTTTTTAACACCACACACACACACTCACACTTACACCTGGTTTATGCGGAAATATCAGGATGTAGTTTAAGCAGGATTACCCAACTGTCCTTGACCGTGGACACGGCTATTCGAATAGTTTACACTCTGGAGAGGTAGTACGTTGGACCCACGAAATCCAGGAAACTTCTGTGTCATCCACGACTCGCGGTATATCACATATACCCGAGGTAAGTACCCGATCATCATCTTTCCCCTGACGATACTAGACAAAGAGGTCCACTCGATTGGTACCCAGCCCACATGTTGTACGTCTTACGAGCACCGACTCTGGACAGTATCAACCATGCGGGGACCAACGGTGTGCCTGGAACTCATAATGATGGCATAGTTGTCCTACCTGGCACGACCCCATCACGAGAGTGACGACAATCACTCCCGCCACTAGTAATGTGGCTCTCTGCTAGCACCGACCAGAGTAAACAACAAAGCCCCGTCCCATAAAGGGGTATCGTGGTCGTACTGGTAAGGTTGGGATAGTCGACACATCATAAATCTAATCCCATTTCCGAAACCATACTCACACAAAACACCGGTGCATCACTTCACCAAAAGTGACCACCAACTCATCATCGCCCTCAGGCATTAGTGGCACCCGACGGGGTTTTCATAAACTCTTGATTTAACTCATCATCATGCTCATGATAATATACTTCTATCTTTACTTGTCAACATGCTATTAGCATGACTCTCAAGGGGTAGGGTCAAGCTCAATGCAATGGTCTTATAACTCTACTAGTCAACATGACAGTAGCATGATCCTCATACATGGTAGGGTGAAGCTCATCATGCTGGTGCTCCGAGGAGCCATATGTATAACATCACCATCATGCAAGTGCTTCGAAGAAGCCTTCGGTACCATCATACCACTCACATACATCAGAAAAGTACTTGCTATACTAGCATGCATCAATGTATATGCTCAAGTCATGGTGAAAGGGATGCTTTCCTTGCTCACGTAAGTCCTCGGGGTCTTTGAGGTCTTCCGCTCCAACTCTGAATACTTCGTCTACTCATAACTATCGTCGGAAACAACCCTAGTAAGCCACAGAGCAAGCAGAAATAAAAGTGCCACAAAAATAGAAGTTATATTTTTCTTGGACCTCTCTAGTCATAAGAAAAATACATGAATCTTTTCATAGGAGATTTGGATCCTCAAGGATTTTTGAATAGGTGAAAGGAGCAATAGGTGATCATTGAAGAAGCCAACAGAAATCATTCTGTTAAAAATGAGTGGAGGCACCCATTTAACAGAGAATGATTTTAGAAATATTTTGAAAGTGGTTTCACTGGTTTTGGAGTTGAAATTAATATATTAGAGATTTTACAATGAGGAATAAATAGCAATAGGAGCTATTTATTTCTTGCAACAGAAATAAATCACACAAAAATGTTGACCAAGGTTCTAAAAATACAGGATGATTTTAGAAGGCTCTGGGAGTTTGAATCACTCCATTTGGAGTTGATTTGAATCTGCTAGGAATTTTGAAAGGTGGGATATTTTATATCCAGATTGGGATTTTAAATAAAAAACCACAGAAAGTGGGTAGGGAAAAATGTGCAAAGCACTTATTTGGATAGGCCTCATTTTTAGGATCCTGTAGAAATTTGAATCAATGGAATTGGAGTTAGTATGAATTTTGGATGGAACTTTGAAGTTATACCAAAATAGGAAAAAGAGAAAAAGACTCAGCTTCGGGGAGGCTATCTAGCGCACTGGGCGCTAGAGAAAGAGGTGGGCCGGCCCGGCGGCTCGGCCTGGAGGCACAAGGTGGCCACGCCGAAGGCGCCTTTCCTGGGGGCGCTTTCCCCACCTGGAAGCGGATCTGAGAAGGGCGCCTCCACTTACTCCATGCGGGCCCGGCCTCCGGGAGGCAGACAGGAGGGTCCCGCGTGACAGGACCTTCTTCAACCTCTGCTCGGCCAGGGAGGAGCAGGGGCCCGGTCTCGGGGGCACGCCGGCGCTCTTCCTCGCGGCTCTGGCCACGCCCGGCTGTGCCCCGGCCAGCGGCGCCCTCGGCGCAAGGCTGCTGCGCCGTCCTGGAGGGTCTTGCTTGCAGGGTAGCGAGGGCGAGCAGGGCCCCGGTCACAGTGGCCGGCCGACGGCGGCTCAGGCGGCAGCCCCTCCCTGCGAAGGGGGATAGGAGGACAAGAAAGGCCCAAGGGAGGCCCCGGGGTCCTGGGTGACGGGGGGACGCTCAAGGTAGAGAGGATGTGCCCTGGGGGTGCTCGGATTCGAGCGGAAGCCGCCGAGTAGCTTCGGCCACGCCGGCCATGGAGAGGACAGGGGCTCGGAAGGAGCCGAGGGTTGGCTTAGAGTCCAACCTAGCATGAGAGGGAGAATGAGAGAGAGCAAGGAGGAAAAGAGGGCTCCAAGGAGAGGAGATAGGAGAGGGGAGGGCCGAGAGAGCTCGAGAGCTCTCTGGAGCTCTCGGTGCATGGTCGCCACGCATGCCTGAGGGGTCTTGGAGGTTTGCTAGTGGAAGGGAATGGCTTGAACGGTCAACATGGTGCTCTGAGACATGCTGGGGCAACCTACTGCTGCGGGACATGAGCTAGGGAACAAGGAAATGGTGCAGAGCACCATTAGTGCAGGCTGACAGTGTGGTCACCATGGCCACGTGTGTCCAGGGTGTCCATTCGACCTGGAAAAGTTGTCTCCCATGCAAGGCATGCTTGCCAGAGGTCACTGGTGGAGTTTGGAAGCATCTGGGGCTGGTTTGAACTTGTTTTGACTGCTGTTAAGTTTGCAACAGCAAACTTAAGCTGTGCAGATAGGGCACTAACTTGAGATATAATGGAATAAAAACATGTCTAGCAGTCTTAGGCATGGAAGGACTTCATCACTGTAAAGTTTCAGCTCAAACAAAGGAGGGTAGCTACTACTTGCTATTCAAAGCCATGATTCAGCCAGAAAGCCATTTGTAGAAGTGTTGCTCATTGTCTCCACATGAGCATGCCATATCTTTGTTCTAAATGAAGCCTTGGCATATAATAGATGCTCTGGAAAGAGTTGGGGTGATAGCTTAATCAGAAGAATGGGAAGAAGAGTAAAACAGTGCTTCCCAGGGTGAAAATGAGAGAAAGTTACAAAGGGACCTTCTCCAATAATTGACCAGTGGCCATGGGAAAGTTACTGGAGGTAAAATAGGACTATGTGAGGATGTGGTAGAAAATTGAGCTCAAGGAATAAAGTGGAAGGGGCAAAAGAAACCAAATTAATGAGTGCACACAAGGTGTTTAATCTGTGGTCGGGCTACCAGATAAATTCCAATGGCTATGAAACTTCACAGGGTCAAATAATAGATGAAAATAGGCTTGCACACCAAATTTGGTATTTGCTGGAGAAGTTTTCCAATGTAGACTTGAAAAACCCTAGAAAGGGGCAGAAATGGGTTTCTGCTTAGAACCCTATTCAAATAAATTCCCACAAATCCAATATTTAGTGTAGGGGCATTATTTGAGCATTAAAGCAGGCACAAAAAGTTTGAGGTCAATTGGATAAACTTTACAATGTATTGTTTACCAAAGTCAGAAATCAACACAGAGGGTTTTGAGGGTCTTAGGACAAGTTCTTCTATTCTCCTTAGTGTACCACTTGGTGTGGATGCCTTATTGGAGTATTAGAACATGTCCACAAAATTTGAGCACAATTCGAGACTCTTCACAATGTAGAGTTGCTCAAATTTGATTCTGGACACACAGGGTTTTAGAGTGATTAGGGGAGTCAAATCAACTTGGATAAAAATTAAAATTAGCAAGATCATCAAGAATATCATAGATGACATGCTAGAATTTTACTGGAATTTATTGAGAATATTTCTTATAGAAATATTCCAAAAGCTTGAAATAGGCAGGAATGGTTTTGGAGGGGTTTGCCCAATATTTTGAACATGACCATGTGTTGAAACTCATAAATATGGTATAAATATATCCACTCAGTTTCCCTAAATTTTCTTAAATATTTTGAAAGCAATAAAAATAACTTTCCTTCATAGGAGACCATTTCTGGCCTCACAGAAAGGCTTATAAATAAAATAATAAAATAACTTTTAAAATAATAATATGATGGTTTTTGGAAGACATTTTGATAATAGGTTTTAAATAAAATATTTGGTGCAAAAGAATCTACCTAATTTGAGGACTTGCAGTACAAACCTCATCTCAGGGGTTTGAAGTTTTAATTCAAGGAAATGCTTTTTGGAAAAATAATATTTTGTGAAAATAGATATTTGTTCTAAACACATGGCATGATCATTAGGCAGGAGATCATGGAATGAGGAGGTGATTAGGAGGATGGCAAGAATTAATGGGGAGCAATCACATGCAATTAAACAAACAGGCAAACAATAGTCACTCCAAGCATCCCAAGCATTCACAAAAAAAAATTAATTGGTCCTAAATTTTGAAATAAGTTAAGTAGTCAGGAAAGACAAAAACAGGGTGTTACAACAATCTCACGGTCGAAGGAAAAGACACTTGACATTAGAAAAGCTTTAGCATACGAACAATACGATCTAGTGCTATGCTTAGGATTGGGTCTTGTCCATCACATCATTCTCCCAATGACGTGATCCCGTTATCAATGACATCTAATGCCCATGACCAAGAAACCATGATCATCTATTGACTAACGAGCTAGCCAACTAGAGGCTTGCTGGGGACACCTTGTGATCTATTTATTCACACATGTATTACTGTTTCCTGTTAATACAATTATAGCATGAACAATAGACGATTATCATGAACAAGGAAATATGATAATAACCATTTTATTATTGCCTCTAGGGCATATTTCCAACAGTCTCCCACTTGCACTAGAGTCAATAATCTAGTTACATTGTGATGTATCGAACACCCATAGAATTATGGTGTTGATCATGTTTTGATCGTGGAAGAGGCTTAGTCAACGGGTGTGCAACATTCAGATCCGTCTGTACTTTACAAATCTCTATTACTCCACTCTGGACATGGTCCTAGATGGAGTTGTAGCGGCGTTTGATGTGCTTCGTCTTCTGGTGAAACCTGGGCTCCTTGGCTATGGCAATGGCCCTAGTGTTATCATAGAAGAGTGTCAATTGACCCGACGTGCTTGGAACCACTCCAAGGTCGGTGATGAGCTCCTTCATCCAAATTCCTTCATGAGCCGCTTCTGAAGCAGCTATGTACTCCGCTTCACATGTAGATGCTGCCACGACTTCTTGCTTGCTGCTGCACCAGCTCACTGCCCCACCATTCAAAACATATACGTATCTGGTATGTGACTTAGAGTCATCCGGATCTGTGTCGAAGCTAGCGTCGACGTAACCCTTTACGACGAGCTCTTCGTCACCTCCATAAACGAGAAACATTTCCTTAGTCCTTTTCAGGTACTTAAGGATATTCTTGACCGTTGTCCAGTGTTCCATACCAGGATCACTTTGGTACCTCCCTACCAAACTTTTGGCAAGGTTTATATCAGGTCTGGTACACAGCATGACATACATAAGAGAGCCTACGGCTGAAGCGTAGGGGACAAAACTCATCTTCTCTCTATCTGCTGCCGTGGTCGGCGACAGAGTCTTACTCAATCTCATACCTTGCAAAACTGGCAAAAACCCTTTCTTTGAGTTTTCCATATTGAACTTCTTCAATATCTTGTCAAGGTATGTACTTTGCGAAAGACCTATGAGGCGTCCCGGTCTATCTCTATAGATCTTGATGCCTAATATGTATGCAGCTTCTCCAAGGTCCTTCATTGAAAAACTCTTGTTCAAATAGGCCTTTATGCTCTCCAACATCTCTATATTATTCCCCATCAATAATATGTCATCCACATATAGTATGAGGAAAGCTACAGAGCTCCCACTCACTTTCTTGTACAGACAGGCTTCTTCGTAAACCTGTATGAACCCAAACGCTTTAATCACCTCATTAAAGCAAATGTTCCAAGTCCGAGATGCTTGCACCAGCCCATATATGGAGCGCTGGAGCTTGCACACTTTGTTAGAACCCTTAGGGTCGACAAAACCTTCTGGTTGCATCATATACAACTCTTCCTTAAGGTTCCCGTTAAGGAACGTTGTTTTGACATCCATTTGCCAAATTTAATAATCATAAAATGCGGCAATTGCTAACATGATTCGGACTGATTTCACCTTCGCTACGGGAGAGAAAGTCTCTTCGTAGTCAATTCCTTGAATTTGTCGAAAACCCTTTGTGACAAGTCGAGCTTTATAAACGGTTACATTACCGTTTGCATCAGTCTTCTTCTTGAAGATCCATTTATTTTCTATGGCTCGCCGGTCATCGGGAAAGTCCACCAAAGTTCATACTTTGTTCTCATACATGGATCCTATCTCGGATTTCATAGCTTCAAGCCATTTGTCGGAATCCGGGCCCACCACCGCTTCTTCATAGTTCGAAGGTTCACCGTTGTCTAACAACAAGATTTCCATTACAGGGTTGTTGTACCACTCTGGTGCGGAGCGTACCCTTGTGGACCTTCGCGGCTCAGTAGTAATTTGATCCGAAGCTTCATGATCATTATCATTAACTTCCTCTTCAGTTGGTGTAGGCGCCATAGGGACAACTTCCCGTGCTGCGCTACTATCTTGTTCGAGAGGGGGTGTAATTACCTCATCAAGTTCTACCTTCCTCCCACTTACTTCTTTCGAGAGAAACTCTTTCTCTAGAAAGGATCTGTACTTGGCAACAAAGGTTTTACCTTCAGATCTAAGATAGAAGGTATACCCAATAGTTTCCTTAGGGTATCCTATGAATACGCATTTCTCCGCTTTGGGTTCGAGCTTTTCTGGTTGAAGTTTCTTCACATAAGCATCGCGGCCCCAAACTTTAAGAAACGACAACTTAGGTTTCTTGCCAAACCATAGTTCACACGGTGTCGTCTCAACGGATTTAGACGGTGCCCTATTTAAAGTGAATGCTGCAGTTTCTAATGCGTATCCCCAAAATGATAGCGGTAAGTCGGTAAGAGACATCATAGATCGTCACCATATCTAATAAAGTGTGATTACGACGTTCAGACACTCCGTTGCGTTGAAGTGTGCTAGGCGGCGTCAGTTGTGAAACGATTCCACACTTCCTTAGGTGTGTGCCAAACTCGTGACTCAAATACTCTCCTCCACGATCAGATCATAGACACTTGATTTTTGTGTCACGTTGATTCTCGACCTCACTCTGAAATTCCTTGAACTTTTCAAATGTCTCAGATTTGTGCTTCATCAAGTAGATATACCCATACCTACTCAAATCATCAGTGAGAGTGAGAACATAATGATAGCCACCCCGAGCTTCAACGTTCATTGGACCACACACATCAGTATGTATTATTTCCAATAAGTCATTTGATCTCTCCATTATTCCTGAGAATGGAGTCTTAGTCATCTTGCCCATGAGGCACGGTTCGCATGTGTCAAATGATTCAAAGTCAACAGACTCTAATAGTCCATCAGTATGGAGCTTCTTCATGCGCTTAACGCCGATATGACCAAGGCGGTAGTGCCACAAGTATGTGGGACTATCATTATCAACTTTACATCTTTTGGTACTCACACTATGAATATGCGTAACATCACGATCGAGATTCATCAAGAATAAATCATTCACTAGCGGAGCATGACCATAAAACATATCACTCATATAAATAGAACAACCATTATTCTCTGACTTAAATGAGTAGCCATCTCGCATTAAGCAAGACCCTGATACAATATTCATGCTCAAAGCTGGTACTAAATAACAATTATTAAGGTTTAAAACTAATCCCGATGGTAGATGTAGAGGTAGCGTGCCAACGGCGATCACATCGACCTTGGAGCCATTCCCAACGTGCATCGTCACCTCGTCCTTGGCCAGTCTCCGCTTATTCCGCAGTTCCTTCTTTGAGTTGCAAATGTGAGAAACAGCGCTGGTATCAAATACCCAGGAGCTACGAGCGCTGGTAAGGTACACATCAATAACATGTATATCACATATACCTTTAACGTTGCCGGCCTTCTTGTCCGCTTAGTATTTGGGGCAGTTCTGCTTCCAGTGACCCTTTCCCTTGCAATAGAAGCACTCAGTCTCAGGCTTGGGTCCATTCTTTTTCTTCTTCCCAACATCTGGCTTACCGGGCGCGGCAACGGCTTTGCCGTCTTTCTTGAAGTTCTTCTTACCCTTGCCCTTCTTGAAACTAGTGGTCTTGTTGACCATCAACACTTGATGCTCTTTCTTGATTTCTACTTCTGCAGACTTGAGCATCGAGTACAACTCGGGAATGGTCTTCTCGATCCCTTGCATGTTGTAGTTCAGCACAAAACCTTTGTAGCTTGGTGGGAGAGACTGGAGGATTCTGTCAATTATAGCATCATCCAGAAGTTCGACTCCAAGTGAAGCTAGACGACTATGTAACCCAGACATTTTGAGTATGTGCTCACTGACAGAACTGTTCTCCTCCATCTTACAGCTAAAGAACTTGTCGGAGACTTCATATCTCTCGACACGGGCATGATCTTGAAAAACTAGCTTCAGTTCTTGGAACATCTCATATGCACCGTGTTGCTCAAAATGCCTTTGGAGCCCCGTTTCTAAACTGTATAACATGTCACACCTAACCAGAGAGTAGTCATCACTCCGCGTTTGCCAGACGTTCAGAATGTCCTGGGCTGCTGCGGGAGCGGGAGGGTCACCTAGCGGTGCATCAAGGACATAAGCCTTTTCATCTGCTTCAAGGATGAGCTTCAAGTTGCGAACCCAGTCCGCATAGTTGCTACCATCATCTTTCAGCTTGTTTTTCTCTAGGAATGCGTTGAAATTGAGGTTGACGTTGGCCATCTACAATATTTATAAAGACAACTTTTAGACTAAGTTCATGACAATTAAGTTCATTTAATCAAATTAAGTATGAACTCCCACTTAAATCGACATCCCTCTAGTCATCTAAGTGATACATGATCCATGTTGACTAACCCGTGTCTGGTCATCACGTGAGACGGACTAGTCACCATGGTGAGCAACTTCATGTTGATTGTATTCAACCATACGACTCATGTTCGACCTTTCGGTCTCTTGTATTCCAGGTCATGTCTGTACATGCTAAGCTCGTCGAGTCAACCTAGGTGTTTCGCGTGTGTAAATCTGGCTTACACCCGTTGTATGCGAACGTTAGAATCTATCACACCCGATCATCACGTGGTGCTTCGAGACAACGATCCTTCGCAACGGTGCACACTTAGGGGAATACGTTCTTGAAATTTTAAGAGGTATCATCTTATTATTTTACCGTCGTTCTAAGCAATAAGATGAAAAAAATGATAAACATCACAATGCAATCATATAGTGACATGATATGGCCATTATCATCTTTGCTCTTTCGATCTCCATCTTCAGGCATCGCATGATCATCTTGTCACCGGCATGACACCATGATCTCCATCATCGTGTCTCCGTGAAGTCGTCACGCCAACTACTACTATCACTACTACCATAGCTAACCGTTAGCAATGAAGTAAAAGTAGTAAGCACATGGCGTTGCCTCTCATACAATAAATTAAGACAACTCCTATGGCTCCTGCCGGTTGTCATACTCATCGACATGCAAGTCGTGAAACCTATTACAATAACATGATCATCTCATACATCATACATGCAACATCACAACTTTGGCCATATCACATCACATGTCAAACCCTGCAAAAACAAGTTAGACGTCTTCTAATTGTTGTTGCAAGTTTTACGTGGCTGATTTGGGTTTCTAGCAAGAACGCCTTCTTACCTACGTGACAGCCACAACGATGATATGCCAAAGCTATTTACCCTTCGTAAGGACCCTTTTCATCAAATCCAATCCGACTAGAGTGGGAGAGACAGACACCCGCTAGCCACCTTTATGCACGGTGTGCATGTCTGTCGGTGGAACCAGTCTCACGTAAGCGTATGTGTAAGGTCGGTCCGGGCCGCTTCATCCCACAATACCGCCGGAAAAGAATAAGACTAGTAGCGGCAAGAAATTGGCAAACCATCGCCCACAACCTTTTGTGTTCTACTCGTGCATAGAATCTACACATAGAAAACCTGGCTCGGATGCCACTGTTGGGTAACGTAGCATAAATTTAAAAAAATTCCTACGCATATTCAGATCTTCCTATGGAGAGACCAGCAACGAGATAGGGGTGAGTGCATCTTCATACCTTTGAAGATTGCTAAGAGGAAGCGTTGCTAGAACGCGGTTGATGGAGTCGTACTCGCGGCGATTCAGATCGCGGTGTGATTCCGATCTAGTGCCGAACCACGGCACCTCCGCGTTCAACACACGTGCAGCCCGGTGACGTCTCCCGCACCTTGATCCAGCAAGGAGGAGGGAGAGGTTGGGGAAGATCTCCGGCAGCATGACGGCGTGGTGTCTATGGAGAGACGAGGTCTCCCGGCACGGCTTCGCCAAGCACCAGCAGAGAGGAGGAAAAGAAGAGCAAGGCTGCGCCGAGGGAGAGAGAAAAATGTGTGTTAAACACCCCCGAAACCCCCACTATATATAGGAGGAGGGGAGGCGGTGCCACCCCTAGGGTTCCCACCCTAGGTGGTGCGGCACCCCCCCCCCCCAGATGGGAGGTGTGGCAGCCAGGGCAGGGGGAGGGGGTGGCGCACCCCTAGGTAGGCCTTAGGCCCACCAGCGCCTAGGGTTTCCCCCCCTCTCCACCTACTGCGCCTTGGGCTGAGTGTGGGGGGCGCACCAACCCACCTAGGGGCTGGTTCCCTCCCGCACTTGGCCCATCTAGCCTCCCGGGATTGTGTCCCCCTTCCGGTGGACCCCCGGGACCACTTTCGGTGGTCCCGGTGGTCCCGGTACGTTACCGGCGACGCCCGAAACACTTACGGTGTCCAAAACCATCCGTCCTATATATCAATCTTTACCTCCGGACCATTCCAGAGCTCCTCGTGATGTCCAGGATCTATTTCGGGACTCCGAAAAACTTTCGGTAACCTCGTATAACAATTCCCTATAACCCTAGCGTCATCGAACCTTAAGTGTGTAGACCCTATGGGTTCGGGAGACAGGCAGACATGACCGAGACACCTCTCCGGCCAATAACCATCAGCGGGGTCTGGATACCCATGGTGGCTCCCACTTGCTCCACGATGATCTCATCGGATGAACCACGATGTCAAGGATTCAATCAATCCAGTATACCATTCCCTTTGTGTGTCGGTATAGAACTTGCCCGAGATTCGATCGTCGGTATACATATACCTTGTTCAATCTCGTTACCGATAAGTCTCTTTACTCGTTCCGTAGCACGTCATCGTGTGACTAACTCCTTAGTCACATTGAGCTTATGATGATGTTCTACCGAGTGGGCCCAGAGATACCTCTCCATCGCGCAGAGTGACAAATCCCGATCTCGATTCGTGCCAACCCAGCAGACACTTTCAGAGGTACCCGTAGTGCACCTTTATAGTCACCCAGTTACGTTGTGACATTTGATACACCCAAAGCACTCCTACGGTATCCGGGAGTTGCACAATATCACGGTCGAAGGAAAATACACTTGACATTACAAAAGCTTTAGCATACGAACAATACGATCTAGTGATATGCTTAGGATTGGGTCTTGTCCATCACATCATTCCCCCAATGATGTGATCCCGTTATCAATGACATATAATGCCCATGACCAGGAAACCCTGATCATCTATTGACTAACGAGCTAGCCAACTAGAGGCTTGCTAGGGACACATTGTGATCTATTTATTCACACATGTATTACTGTTTCTTATTAATACAATTATAGCATGAACAATAGAAGACTATCACGAACAAGGAAATATGATAATAACCATTTTATTATTGCCTCTAGGGCATATTTCCAACAGCAAATTCGGTGACACCGAAGTCATAAACTCGGTGGTACCAATTCACACAAAGGCAGTAACTTTTGAATCTCGGTGGGACCGATATACACAACTCGGTGGCACCGAAAAGGTGTCTAACGGTCATATGACCAAACTCGGTGGCACCGATACTCAAACTCGGAAATTCCAATTTTGTGTACCGGGGCAACAGAAAGTTGGTCACACTAAACTCGGTAGCACCGATATGGATTCGGTTGCACCGATTTGGTGGGAATGGCTAGAGTTTCTGTATGAGGTCAAACTCGGTGAGTTGGAAATATGAAAGTTGGTGACACCGAATTTAAGTATGTGGAATTAGACATAATGGTTATGTGGGAAAAATGACTGAGTATTTTGGTGGCTAACTTTGAGCACTTTGAGCAATCAGTTCATTTTACTACCTCACCCCCTTTAATAGTATTGGCTTTCCTATGGACTCTAAAGTGATTTCTCACAAATATAAAATGAAGAGTCTTCTAGCTTGAAGCTTGGGCCAATATTATTCCTTTCTTTCATCAAGGGGCATCTCCACATAAACCTTTAGACAAAGCTCTCCATGGACTAAACCTGAAATATGTAGGTAAAAGTGTTAGTCCAAGAGACAATGTATGTTGTCATGAATTATCAAAACCACCAGGGGAGCATATTGTGCTTTCAATCTCCCCCTTTTGGTAATTGATGATAACATACAATCAAAGATTAAAATAAGGATAAGCATTAAAATATGACTTCTTTGAAGGAAAATTACTAGTACAGGCTCCCCCTGAATGTGTGCAATTCCTTTAAAGGATAGTTGCTTTGGAATGCATGGACACACAAAAGGTAGAAGGACCAGACAAGTCATAGACATCCTGCCTATATGCATCAAACATATGTGAATGAAGGACTTCCATGTTCAAAACTCGCTCTTGCAAATAATATGTGCAAGAAACAAGAGGTCATAATGAACAAGGATATGATGCACATATTGACCTTGAGGATCTTGAGTGTCTTAACATAGGAGTACACTTGGGAAAACAAATGTTAGATAACACAAGAGTACTCTGTTGTAAAGATGCAAAGAACTTCAAAAGTACCAAGATATTGAAGACATATTGAAGATAAGATTTGATGAAAGGATCTGCCTCCAAGAGAAATAAGAACTTTTCTCCCCTAAGGATGAATATGTAATAATTTCCTCTCCCCCTGAATCATAGCAGTGAAGATATTGGGAGTAGGTAGGGTAAGATAAGTTCAAACCAATAACAAAAAATATCTCTCTCCCCCTTAATATGTAAGGTTTGATATATCTCACTTCAGGTAGATTTGTTCCCTTTAGGAACATATATCTACCCGATTGATATTTCTCCACCTTATGTGTAAGCTTCTTGGTGATATTTCTACCCTATAAATAGGTTCATTGGATGGAAGCTTTGATATTTCTCCCCCTTTGGCATTAATTTCCAAAAAGTACGGAAGGTAAGGGTTCATTGAGAGAAAGGGATCCTGGATGCTTCTCTATTTTATAAGGGTTCCTAGAATTTATCGTTTCTCCGCCTTAGATAGTCTATAGGATTCATCGAATGTACTCCCCCTTTGATATGGATAAGAGTTCCTTGAACTATCTCCCCCTATGTTAGGGATCCTAGATGATTCTCCCGCTTATATTGTATGGGATCACTGAGGTTTTTCTCCCCCAAGAGAAGTTTTATCCCCCTAGAAATAATATTTCGAAAATTAATTTTGTCTCAAAAAAATTCAATAAGATCTTAGGAGACAATGAAACATGGGATCATTGATAGTCTTTCTCCCCCTAAGACAAAAATCCATAAGTAAATATCAGAAATTTCTAAGGCGGTGATAATATCGGAGTCACCGAGGCAAATTGGTTTGATAGAACCGAGAATGAGAATCAGGCCTGTGGGAGAAATCTGTTGGACCGAATTTCCCAGATCAGTGAGACCGAGTTGGAATATAAATCAACTCCTTAACTGAAAAAGGCAGATAGGAAACGAAAGAATTGTTTCAAGATTCCAATTGTAAAATATATCAATTGTGAAAGAAAACAAAAGTAAAAGAAAAAGATAAGGTAGCAGCAAATATATCCCTTTATTATTATTATTATTTTGAAAATATACACACAAATATATGAGAGTTGAATGGTTCCAAAATAATATGAAATGTCCAATGTCAACCATACAATTATCTCCATCTAGTTGTCGGGCGGTGACTAGGTCACCGATATTAGAGTATTTGACTTGAGGAGTCAAGCAAGGATGCTTGATCATAGGTCATACTCATCGTTAAGCGCAAAATGGGGTTATCATTTTTCGATTAAGCATTTCGATGTCTTCATATCACTTGAGTTGCTTTACCCCATGTATTGGTGTAAAGCTTTATCAATAATATGAGTACATACCTTCGAATGATGTTGATGATGTGGCATGTAGGTGAACTTGTTGTGAATGCTCAATGGTGATGAAGATCATCTTGAGTTGGGAACAATCCATGTTGTTTTGGTTCACTTTTCACCTACAATGGTTAGTCACGCAAGGAAGAACATAATATATCCAAATGACATGAGTGAAATTCAGTATCATAGAATTGTCAAGGATATGATTTTGTTGTCTACTTCCTCCATCTCCGAAGAAAAGGTTGTTGATACTTGGCCATGTCAAGATTGCTTTTGATGTGTGTTGATTGTAATCTTGTGGAGTGTATTTCTTCCAAGTACCTACAAAAGGTTAGATGCAATACAAGGGAGCATAGTTTCCAAGATATAAGATAGTCATATCAATGGCATCATGGAATGGGCAATCAAGCTCATGCC
Source organism: Hordeum vulgare subsp. vulgare (assembly GCF_904849725.1). Taxonomy (NCBI): domain Eukaryota; kingdom Viridiplantae; phylum Streptophyta; class Magnoliopsida; order Poales; family Poaceae; genus Hordeum; species Hordeum vulgare. Next base: position 302,837,321 of record NC_058519.1, read on the forward strand.
CTTGCGTGCATCCGAGTGAGTCTAGCTTAGGTTTGAAGCATCAATGATGTTGAACTCACTCACTCCTCAAATGACAGAACACTTTCTCATCAAGTGGTTTGGTAAAGATATCAACTAATTGTTTGTTAGTACGAGCATGCTTGAGATCTATATCTCCTTTAAACAGGATCGCGAATGAAATGATGTCGCACTTGGATGTGTTTTCTTCTAGAATGTTGCACGGGATTATAGGTAATCTTAATGAACTTTCATTGTCACATAACAATGGAACTTTTCTAACACGAATGCCATAATCCTGAAGAGTTTGTGTCATCCAAAGTAATTGTGCACAACATGACCGACCGGCAATGTATTCAGCTTCGTCAGTAGATAAGGATACCGAGTTTTATTTCTTGGATGACCAAGACACAAGAAATCTCCCAGGAAATTGACATGTGCCTGAGGTGGATTTTCTGTCAACCTTGTCTACGGCATAGTTCGAGTCGGAATAGACAACAAGATTAAAAGAAGATCCCTTGGGATACCATATGCCAAAGTTTGGTGTATGTATAAGGTATCTCACTATCCTTTTTACAACCAATAGGTGACACTCTTTTGGTGCTGCTTGGTATCGGGCACACATGCAAACGCTCAACATGATGTCAGGATGGGAGGCACATAAATATAACAATGAACCAATCATTAATCGATAAACCTTTTGATAAATTGGTTTTTCCTCCTTAGTGAGGTCAAGATGTCCACTAGTAGGCATGGGGGTTCTCATACCTTTGCATTCTTGCATGTTGAACTTTCTGATTAAGTCCTTGGTGTACTTGGTTTGAAAGATAAATGTACTTTCTCTCGATTGTTATATTTGCAATCCAAGGAAGAACTTCAGTTCACTCATCATGGACATCTCATACTTCTTTGACATCAGCTTTCCAAACTTTTCATTAAAATGTGGGTTGGTAGAACCAAAAATAATATCATCCACATATATTTGGCACACAAATAGTTCTCCATTAACTCTTTTAGTGAATAAGGTTGCATCAATTTTACCAATCTCGAAACCCTTTTCTATAAGGAACTCGTTAGGCATTTGTACCAAGCTCTAGGGGCTTGTTTTAGACCATATAAAGCTTTACGAAGTTTATAAACATGATCAGGTTTCTTAGGGTTCACAAACCCATGAGGTTGTTTAACATAAACTTCCTCCTCAATTTCTCCATTGAGAAAGGCACTTTTGATATCCATTTGATAAAGATTTATATCATGGTGATTGGCATAAGCTAGAAGAATGTGAATGGCTTCAAGTCTAGCAACAGGAGCATAAGTCTCACCGTAGTCCATACCTTTGACTTGTGTGTATCCTTGGGCTATGGGACGTGCCTTGTTGCATACAACTTGTCCGTATTCATCTTGCTTGTTCCGAAACACCCATATTGTACCAATGATGTTCTGCTCGTCTTCGGGCTTTTCAACAAGTGTCCATACTTGGTTCCTCTCGAAGTTGTGTAGCTCTTCGTGCATGGCGTTCACCCAGTTCGGATCTTGAAGAGCTTCTTCAACCTTCAAAATTTCAATGCTAGAGATGAAAGAATAATGCTCATAGAAGTTAGCTAAGCAAGATTTAGCGCGAGTGATTCTCCCTATTTTTATGTCACCGTAGATTTGGTTCAACGGATGATCTCTGTTCACTCTTTCTCTAACTCTTGAAAGCTTCTTCTTATTGGATGGTGGAGCTTCTTCTTCATCATCATCATCATCTTGCACATTGTCGCTCACGTTGTCATCTCCTTGAGGTGGTGGTGAGGAATGTTGAGGTGGATCATCACGATGTTCTTCTTCCTCTTCTTCATCATGTCGTGTACCGCTTGTGGATGCTTCCATGTTGTTTTTTGGTTCGCCTTGACGCGAAGTAGAAGCTTCCACTTGAATTGATGAAGTGCTTTCCTTCACCTCTATGGGATGAATCTTGCCAATGGACAAGTCTTTTATAGCTTCTGAAGGTTCCTTATCTCCTACATCATTTGGCAATTGTTCGACTTGCGATCCATTAGTCTCATCAATCTTCACATCTACCGTCTCTTCAACTTTTCAAGTGAACTTGTTGTAGACACGGTAAGAGTGAGAGTTCGATCCGTAACCGAGTAGGAAACCTTCATAAGATTTAGGTGAAAATATAGAGTGATGATGCTTATCAAGAATATAGCACTTAGAGCCGGATACCCGAAAGTATCCAACTTGAGGTTTGTCACCCGTGAGTAGCTCGTATGCCATTTTACTGAGAAGATTGTGCAGGTAGAGTCAGTTTATGGCATGGCAAGATGTTTCCACGACCTTTGCCCAAAAGTGTCCTGGAGTCTTGTATTCAGCCAGCATCATTCTCACCATCTCTATGAGAGTCTGGTTCTTTCTCTCAACAACTCCATTTTGTTGAGGTGTGTACGTCGCTGAGAACTCATGTGAGATACCTTTTGGTCAAGTAAGTTATCCACATTCGTGTTCTTGAACTCCGTTCTGTTGTCGCTTCGAACCTTCTTGATCTTCACTTCAAACTGATGTTGAACTTTTCGAGCAAAGTTCTTGAAGATCATTTGTAACTACGACTTATCATCAAGAAAGAATACCCACATAAATCTGGAAAAATCATCAACAATGACTAAACCATGAGAAATTCCACTGAGGCTTTTGTAAGCATTGGGACGAAAGAGATCCATGTGAAGCAGCTCGAGTGGTCTTCTAGTAGTCATGATGTTCTTCGAGGGATGACTTCCTCCAACTTATTTTCCTGCTTGACAAGCACTGCAAAGTCTATCTTTGTCAAAGATAACATCTTTAACACCAAGAATATGATCACATTTGATAAGTTTGTCAAGATTACGCATACCAGCATGTCCTAGCCTTCTATGCCATAACCAACCTTTAGAAGATTTTGCAATAAGACATGTACGGGGTTTAGATATCTTAGAGAAATCAACAATGTATAGATCACCTCTACGGAAACCAGTAAATACAATTCTATGGTTGTCGCTACGGAACACTCAGCAGTCAACTTTCATAAATAGCACATCGAAACCAAAGTCTGCTAGTCTAGATATGGAAAGAAGATTGTAGCTAAGGGATTCAACAAGCATGACATTTTGAAAGAAACTATCATGAGATACGACCACCTTAACAAGACCAAGTACCTTACCCTTGGAGTTATCTCCAAAAGTCACATACCTTCGAGGTCCACTGTTTTGCGTGATCTCACGGAACATGTATTTATCTCCGGTCATGTGATCAGTGCATCCACTGTCGAGAACCCATTCCTTTCCACCGGCCATGTTGTCTCTAAGGTTTGCCATAAGACTAAGGTTCCTCATGGTCTTCTCATACTCGATGTCAAAGTCCTCATCTTCATCGTAGTAGCCATGCTCCACATAATCATCATCGGATGAAGTTCCCTCATAAGAAATAAGAGTTTCATCAGAATTTTGACTATGACAATGTTCATGTTTATGCACTTGAATGGCTTCAACAATGATATTGTTAATAGTAATGACATCTCCTTTGGCACGCATAAGGTCACGAAGCTCAAAATAGGCATTTATCAAAATTAGGATCGGTTAGCTTCATTTTGTGAAAAGCAATGCATTTGTGGACAATGATATCAAGATTTTTCCAGGAATAATTTGGATATATTTTCTCTAATTCCTTCCACAAGGTATGAGCACACTCAAAGTTTTTCAACTGATTAAGCACATTTCTTGGTAATCCTCTAATGATTAGATTGACAGTGTTAAGATTACCAAGCATATCAATTTCATCATCATGAGAAGGATGAATGGGATCAATGGGAGGCGCATAGGGATATTCAACATACTTGCGCAAATGGAACTCATCAAATATATCAAGCATTTCATCTTTCCATTTTCTAAAGTACTATCCATCAAGAATAGGCACTCTACAACTAAAAATACCGGAACTAGTCACACTCATCTTCCTCCAACGGAGATTAAACCAAGGTTTTGGAGACATTTCTCTGATACCAATTGTGGGATCGATAGAAGATGTGTCTAGACGGGGGGTAGACTACTTGTCAAGATAAAATTCCTAACCTAACCCAAGTTCAAGGAAGGCAGAAATAGAGCAGTTCTAACAAGTCTACTACACCCTACACATGCTAGTCAACATATATGACAGCGGAAAAGTCAAGACTTTGCACATGTAAAGGAGTAGAGTTTAGGAGATCAAACGCAAATAGGTTGACACAATGATTTTTGCCATGGTTTCGATAGGTAGTGCTATCATATGACCATGTTAGTGGAGACTTCAACCAGCAGAAGGTAACGGCTGTGAGAGTCCATGAAGGGATCCACCCACAGGGGGTCCACGAAGAAGCGGTCTTGTCTATTCCACCACGGCTTCCACCCACGAAGGACTAGCCTTACTCACGGTAGATCTTCACGAAGTAGGCGATACCCTTGCCCATACAAAAATCTTGGTTCACTCCACAACACGAAGTAGGAGGCTCCCAAGCGACACCTATCCAATCTAGGAGGCACCACCCTCCAAAAGGTAATAGATGTGGTAGATCAATGAACTCCTTGCTCTTGTTCTTTTAAAGGTAGTGTCCTGAACACAAAATCACTCTCTCATAGAATAGGCATGGTAGGAGAGATTGATTTGGTGGAAAGCTATTTGGGGAGGCTAGAGATCAAGTTTCAAATGATGGATTGGAATATCTTGGTCTCAACACATGAGTAGGTGGTTCTCTCTCATAAAATGGATCGCGCAATGAAGTGTGTGTTCTGAGTGCTTCTCGTACGAGTGAGAGGTGGGTGAATGGGTATATATAGGCAACACACAAAATCCAACCGTTACACCTAAAGTGGCAAACCCGGTGACATTGAAGTCATAAACTCGGTGGTACCGATTCACACAAAGGCAGTAACTTTTTAATCTCGGTGGGATGGATACACACAACTCGGTGGCACCGAAAAGGTGGCTAACAGTCAGATTGCCAAAATTGGTGGCACCGATACTCAAACTCGTAAATTCCAATTTTGTGTACCGAGGCAACAGAAAGTTGGTCACACTGAACTCGGTAGCACTGATATGGACTAGGTTGCACCGATTTGGTGAGAATGGCTAGAGTTTCTATCTGAGGTAAAACTCGGTGGGTCTGAAATGTGGAAGTTGGTGACACCGAATTTGAGTATGTGGAATTAGACAGAATGGTTATGTGGGGAAAATGACTGAGTATTTTGGTGGCTAACTTTGAGCACTTTGAGCAATCAGTTCATTTTACTACCTCACCCCCTTTTAATAGTATTGGCTTTTCTATGGACTCAGAAGTGATTTATCAGAAATATAAAATGAAGAGTCTTTCAGCTTGAAGCTTGGGCCAATCTTATTCCTTTCTTGCATCAAGGGGCATCTTCACATAAACCTTTAGCCAAAGCTCTCCATGGACTAAATCTGAAATATCTAGGTAAAAGTGTTAGTCCAAGAGACAATGTATGTTGTCACGAATTATCAAAACCACCAAGGGGTCGTATTGTGCTTTCAGCTGAGATGAGAGGGAAGATGAGGGCAGCCCGACAACAAGTTTTAAAACACCAAAAACATCTGACGTTTGACCGGCTATAGTGACGCTATAGGTTTATCCGTTGGGGTATCAAACTATCTCCGGCTGCGACGAAATTTTACATGCAGACTATAAACATTATATTAAGACCGCACGCCAACTTTCAACCCAGTCTAAGAATTTTTTATACACACTTTTATAAACAATATTTTAAAGATGTCGCGGGCACGTGTGTGTGTGGTTAGTATCGAAACGGTCAACGACAAAACGGGGAGAACCAGCAACTAATAACATATGCAAGTTTTTGAAAAAATGACGGCACGGAGTGCCGATGCAATGCGGATGATGCACATAATGCGATGATGCATGCGACAACCAAATAAATCACACGACAACGACGGAATAAAAAGGGGAATCTTCTGAAGCGTCGGTACCGGGCTATTACACCATTCTTGACTGTGACTGCAAGGGATGTATGAAGTTCTTCCTCCTTCGAGAGTTTGTTTTGGCTTGAAAGAAAGCAGTCTTGGCGACCATGCATTTAGCCATGTGATCCTCGACGCCTGTCCCTTGCGCGCACGTTCGATCGCCGTGAGCCCAATGATTCTCCGCTTTAGTTGTTTCCACGGGTGAAATTCCGCAGTTGTGAGGCATCATTTTTCTTGGGCGATGTCTAGCCTGAGGACAACTTCCGCGACGAGGTGGAATTGAACCTTGGCATCACTGAACAATGTCCTAGCCCAAATCTGGAGGTAATAAGCAGTCCGCTTCATTTTTTGCTTGATCCGTGCAATATAGCAAACGAGAGTCATCGGACGCAGCCACGCCCGTTGCACTGTCTCCTGGAAGTGAGAGAACCGCGTCCAAAAGGATTCAAAATTGAAAGGTGGTTTGCATGTAGGTGTCTTCGTTTTTGCCAAAAAGAGAGGGTAGTGATCCGCATAGGCTGTCAAGGCAGCCATCAATATCTGGATAGGGAATAGTATATCCCATTCGAAGTTGTAGAAGACCTTGTCAATGCTGACGAGTGTAGGGTTTTCCCGCTCATTTGACGAGGTGAAACGTGTGTTCTTACACTTTATTTCCTTCAGACCGACAGTGTCGATGGCCCTTCTGAATTTTCTCATTAGTCTTTTGTTCAAGTTGACATTGCTCTTCTCGCGCTTCATAGATTATGTTGAAGTCACTGGTGATTAGCCATGGCTCGCCCACTAGCAGGGCAGTTTGGACGGCCAGGAAGGCATCTTTGTGGGCCTCGTTGGTGGGGCCGTATACGGTCGTCAGCCAGAATGACGCATCACCCTGTAGAAATGTGACATTGGTCGTGATCAAGAAGCAACTTGCGGCATGAGCAGCAAGATCAACCAGACGCTTGTTCTAGAGAATTGCAGCCCCTCCTCTCGTGCCATTTGCCAGTAGCACCACGCATCCCTCTAGCAAGGATCCCCCAAGCTCATGGACAGTGATAGCTGACCAGGTTTCCAGCTTCGTTTCTTCCACGCAGAGAATAGAAGTCCTATGGGATTCAGCGAGATCGTGGACTTCAAACCGCCCTGCTGGTGAATTCAATCCCCTGGCATTCCAACTCATGATGGAAAATGGTGTGTTAATCAGTGGACACAATAAGTTTCTCCAGCAACTGTAAATCATTATTGATTGGAATCAAGTATTGATACACCACCAACGTAACTGGAGCGCGCATGAACTACGAAGATCTAACATCAATCCTAACTCAAATTGGCTTAGGGCCAATCGCTGACGGAGACTAATACTAGCGATGATCAGGGCTAACATATCTAAACTACAGCATGAGCAGCGGCATTCGGGCCAGCCATGCCGCCCGCAGTGCAAAGAGCCTCCCGGTCGAGGGGGGTGAGCTTGGTGATGATAGCAATGTCGTCGTCGGAGTGGGGCTCGTCAAACCGTTTGATAAGAGCTTCAGCTACCTTGGTGGTCATGGCCTCCTTTGGACCAAGCAGGGCAAGCTGCTTGACCACCAGCAGGGAGGCGCGCTACACCACAGGAACGTTGGAGTTGGCGCTAGCTTTCCATGCGCTCTGTCTGGTCGGTGCGGTACTAGCACGGGTCTTGAGGGCGCCGAAGTGCGTCGGACAGGTGTGTCAGAGATGATCGGCGCCAGGGCTTCATGGAATAGGCCGCTGGTTTGGCCTACGTGTTCATCCCCGCAGCCAAGCTGAAGCTGCATGACCTGCTACGTCATCGCGCCGACGTGGACGGTTGTGAAGACAGCCAAGGGGGAGGCGCGACATGCAGCAGCGATGGTTCCAGTGGGGAACTCGAGAGGAGAGGCGAGCGCCTCGGTGATGGCCTGATCAATCTCTTGCATGTTGCTGGAGTCAACGTGAGGGTGGGGGAGGTGGTGGAACGCGATCCGCTAAGGCGAAGAAGGTGGAGACAGGTGAGGCGGGACCGTCTATTGCCGCGGGCGCAGCTTGCACCATGGGGATGGAAGTGTGCCCTAGCAGGAGCGGGAGCGGTGGCGTGGCCTTGAAGCTGCTGGCTCTTGCATGGAGATCGCGGTGGTCTCCCATGTGCTGATGATGGCTAGCGGGCGTCATGCTCCACTGTCAGGGCGGGGTCGCGGTATTGTGCTTCGACTCATGCACCCGCCTTCCATGCGCCAGTCCGAGGAGGGCGTCTTTCCACAAACGGCGACCCTGCTCGCCGTCTTGGTCGTCATGGTCGCGACGTGGGCTGAGCCGCAGGCCGCCACAACCAGCGGGCAAGACCATCGCCGGGTGCCGCCTGGTCTGACCCTAGCCGTCCTCCACGTGCATCGCCCACGTGCCCGGAAAGAATGACGGGCAAGGGCGGTCGTCATCAGACCCGGAGGAGGGAAGGCTGCTCTGGCCGGAGTGGGAGGAGCACGGCAATGGGGTGGACCAGTCCTCGACGCGGTCGACGTGGACGAGCATCTGGTGTTGCTTGACACGGGGAGGAGGGGCCACCTCCTGGCTTGGGGGAGAGGCGCCCAGCATGGTCTCGACGCGCCCAGCGTCGCGTGCTGCGTGCCAGATGGTGTGCTTCATGGCGATGAAGGCGACATCCCACACACACACCCAACACGCGAAAGTCCGCGTGTGGCCGCGCTCATGCGTGCGGGTGTCAAGGCGGTCGACGATGCAGTTGACTCCGAGCACCTCCGCCGCCCCCTCCAGGGACCACATATGCAGGGGCATCTTCTCGATCACCACCCGCACATGGAGCATGAAGTCTTGGTGAACCATGTGACCGTCCTCGTGCCATGCCTTAATGTAGAAGGCGACGTCCTACACGTTGATGGAGCTGAGGCGAACGACGTTGCCGTGGTGGGCCGGCAGCTCGAAAATCACCAGGAAATCCTATGGGTCGTGGCACGTGACCCGCAGCATGTGGGCCTACGTGCGGAGTACGCGTCGAAGGTGCGGTCCACCGACATGGGGTTCGCCGCATGCCACTCGGCCGCCGCTGTCAGGAGGTCGGCGTGGCGCCAAAGGAAGGAGATCTGATACTCCATCATCGGCACCTTGATCACCACCTTGTGGGTGTCCCTCGGCCGCCTGGATAGATCGGTGTGGCGACAGTGCTCCATGGCGCGCGCGGTTGCCACTGGGGTGGGGAAGCAAAGACGAGAGCGGACCGGGCCACGTCTAGTAGCTAGCCCGTGCCCCGCCGTTGACGGATAGCCGCCCCTTCTATTGCATGGAGCTGTGGGGCAGTTGCGAGCGATGTGGCCGGGAAACTTGCACTTGATGCGGTGGATGCGATTTCTACAGTCTACACGCAGATGCTTCGAGCTTAGGCACCGGAAGCAGCGCCCCTCGAAGCACCTTAAAAAAGGTCTCACGCCCGGCACTCGCATTGAAGGATGGCCGGTGGCATTCACGCCAGCATGGCCGCCCCCCAGCATGGGCGCGCGCTTGCCTGGCGCGTTTGTGGGACATGGCCTCTGTCGAGCCATCATCTTGGCCCGAAAGGGAAGTGCTGACGCGGGGAGACAGTTTAAGACCCTGTTTGGTTTCAATAAGTCAGGTGACTTATAAGTCAGGTAACTTAAAACCAGTGATTTATAAGTCACCCTTGTTTGGTTGTCACCTGACTTATAAGTCACCTGACCATACCGGCGACCTTGTCACTGGACCCGCGCTCTTGACGCCGCCCGGCACGACGGCGCTGTGGTCGTCGTCGACCTCGCCGAAGAACGGCTCGCCGGAGTAGCGGAGCATGCAGGCGTCGAGCCAGACGACGGCGTCCTTCTTGGACGAGCACAGGCGGTGCTGCAGCCGGCGGGACGGGGCGGGGCGCGGCGGGGCGCTGCAGCCGGCGGGCGGGGCGAGGTGCTGCAGCCGGCGGGGCGGGCGCGACGGCCGGCGGGGCAGGGGCGCGGCGGGGCGCGACGGCCGGCGGGGCAGGGGCGGGGCGACACGGTCGGCGGGGCAGGGCGCGGCGCGGCGCGGCGGGGCAGGGCGCGGCGCGGCGCGGCGGGGCAGGGCGCGGCGCGGCGGCCGGCTGGCGGGGCGGGGCAGGGGCGCGGCGCGGCGGGGCGCGACGGCCGGCTGGGCAGGGGCGGGGCGGGGCGCGACGGCCGGCGGGGCAGGGGCGGGGCGACACGGCCGGCGGGGCAGGGCGCGGCGCGGCGCGGCGGCCGGCTGGCGGGGCGGGGCAGGGGCGGGGCGAAGCTCCTGCCGGCCATGGTGGAGACCGGGCGGCGAGCGGAGGAGGCGAGCCGATCCGGGCGTTGGGCGAGGCGGAGCTCGCGCTTCTGGCCTGGGCGAGCCGAGCGAGCTCGCGATGGAGCTCGGCGGCGGCGAGGGCAGCAGCGGTGCGCGGTGGGGAGGGCAGCAGCCGGCGAGGCTGCGCTGCGCGGTGGGAGCGGCGGCGAGGCGCGCTGCGCGGCGGCGGCGAGGCGCGCTGCGCGGTGGGGAGCGGATGGGGCGGTGGGCACGGGTGGGATGGGGCGGTGGGCACGGGTGGGAAAAAGTGGTGGGACCCATCAAAAAGTAGGTGACTTATAAGTTTTAAGTTGGGGTATAGCAACTTATGACTTATAAGTTGGGGTGACTTATAAGTTAGGCCCTTTTGACAAAATAAGTCACTTTTTGCACTTTTTAACTTATAAGTTAGTGACTTATTTGTAACCAAACAGGGCCTAACTATGATGGACATAAGGCATGGCTGCCCAAACTGACGATCCCCTCAATATTCGGGGTGGAGAGGCCGGCTGCAGCGTTGAAGCACTCCCCCCGGAGCAGGATTCACGGCGAAGGGCCGGGGAGAGTCGTTCACGAGTTGCGAGGCGGCGTAGGGACCGGATCTGCCGACAGACTGTTGGGTTGGACGGAATCTGGGATGGACGTTGGGCGGCCCCATCCCTCGTTTTCCCGCGAGCTCGAACGGCTGAATGCGCGGGAGTACGCCGAGCGGGCGCGCCCCATGACGTGAGAGAGGTGGCGCCACTGACCAGACGGTCAGCGACGGATTTTGGTGGCCGTTGCGGTCGGAGCTGCCGGCGGCACGGGTAGACTGAGTTGGTTTGGGGAGATCATTAGGTTACTGAGATCGAAGTAGTGAGGCTGCTTGAGTGCCATCGAAACCCATTTGAAATTGCAATGACATATTGAAGTAGTAGTTCGTTCAGCACCCGATTAGGTATCTGGAAATAGTTCCTTAGCTCTTTTCTAGTTCGTTAATGACCTCAGCGGTTGAAATGGAATTGGATCCCGCTTCGATTCTTTCCAACAACGGTACGGTTGACTTTCGAACAACGGCCACGGTGTAGGTTCGTACTCGATTGATCGGCTTCCTTTCTATTAGCTTGCCATGTTTCCCCCAATCTGTTTGCTTTCACCAATTTAGGTGCCACAAATGTTTCCTTTTCCAGACAGTTTGCTTTAAGCAGCAAAGCTGGTGGGGGGACACAGATCAGGTGACATGCACGTTTGCATGTTAGTGTGTGCCTTGCGGCCTAAATTCAAATTTAAACATTGTGAAAAAATTTAAAAAAATCATGCATGTTCACAGCACATATTAAGATAACTTCTAAAAAATTCAGATCAAAATTCGAAACATACATCGAGAAACAAAAAAGACAAATGACAGATTTCTCTTTTTTGTTTCTCGATGTATGTTTTCAATTTTGATCTGAATTTTTTAGGGGTTATCTTAATATGTGTTGTGAACATGCATAATTTTTTTTTTTAAAATATCACAATGTTTAAATTTGAATTTAAGCCGCAAGGCATATGGTGACATGCAAACGTGCATGTCACCTGATCTCTGTCCGGGGTGGGGTGGGTCGGGCGGGGTGGCTCACTTTGTTGCCTTGCCTAACTTTTTTCTTCTTCCTTTGATTAGCACGTTTTGACCCTCCTACCTCTTATTAGGTTGCTTTTAGAGTTTCTATTGTAGGGAAAACGACTCGAAAGGTGTTTTAATACCACCTTATCAAGGGTGGATGAAATCCCCCCTCTTTTCCCTTATAAATGCAGCCCTTAAGCCGTCTTTTGGGTTTGTTTAGGTTAAACTTCGTTATAACTGCAACTTCCGTCTTTCATTTGTGTTCAATGCTCACACCAAGACGTTGCAGAACCCCGCTTGATTAGTAAAGTTTTGCTCTTAAATCCATAAAATTCAGATTGCCGCTTGATTAGTAAAGTTTTGCTCTTAAATCCGTAAAATTCAGATTGCAATCTCAGTTTCTTACTTGTTCTTTGTTTGCTTGCGAGAAATAGACTCTCGTGGTCAGATTGATCGAGAAATAGACTCTCGTGGTCAGATTGATCGTGCTCCGACGTGATCAGGATTGGCACACTCATATTCAAATCGTCAAAGTCGACTTTCATCGAAAACGAAAACTATCTATCATCGAAACGCCGGGACAGCTTGGCCTCTGTCATGTTGCATCGGTGAAGGGTAAGGATTGGTCAATCGGACGGATTAACCCCTTCCACATTTGAGACATGTTCACGCCCAGCTGCTCCACTGTTTCTTTACAGCCTTTCATTATTTGACCTACTTTCATTTGATTTTCAACCCTACTGCTAATCAGTACACAAGGTTTGTCTCAGAAAAAAAATTCAGTACACAAGGTCAAACAGGATAAATCATGTTGATATAAGAAAAAACACGGCATGAGAGACAGAGATGATATTTTTAACCATGCAGTTTAAGATTGAGATAAAAAAAACGACCAACAGTCCACATGATCAGCTTACAACAGCATCCAAACAACCACAAAACTCAGAACTAAAACAACAAACGATCAAAACTAGAAACAGCAGCTAGTAAGATAGATGATGATGATGATGTTAGAAATGGCATCAGCAATCAACAGGATCATGTGAGCGATGAAATTGGTTTATTACTCTTCGTCACAACTCGGAAACGTCTCATAACTTTACATCAACAACCAGAAACACTACAGCAGTATAACCGGAGTCAAGTGGGTTTCTTTCAAAGTGAAATCATGTTATTTGACAACCATACACTCACGACAGCATGACTGACAGTTGGAGTTTTTCTGTCCCTGTTTCATGAATCTTTTGGGCGGATCGTAGTATCATGCAGAAGATGGTCTCAGTACAAACTATGTGGAGCAATCATGGTCCACCTGTTTATTCTTGCCTTCTGCTGCGAGCTATCTCCCGAGCCCTTTCACGAAGTTCTTCGGGCCGTGGTGGTCGTGGGCCTTCTGGAGGGTAAACCACATAAGGACGCTGCAGTAGGACCAAAACAGAGTATAAATTCAAACTTTTGTAAAGTTCCAAAAGGAAGGAAAGGGAGGAAATGTACAAAGGGATACATGAAAGCACATGACTAGCAAGGTTTGCTTCTGATAACTTCGTGATGCAGCAGAACAAGAAACAGTTGTAGGAAGTATGACCACCATAAAAAACAATATGAGCTCACATGTTGAGGAACCCCATATTAGCAAATGCAGATGCGTGCAAATAAGATCACTGCATTTGCCTACAAATAAGTCAAATTTCCACCGACACAAGCAAGATCACCGTGTTTCCTACAAAAAGAGAAAATTGCCACCGGCACATAAACAAATAAGATGATTGAACCAACTTGCTTGACATCATAACCTGGTAGGAACAGCTAGGGTTCTACCGGGCCTAGGGCGGAGGTTGTAGGGGATGAAGCGGTGTTGGCGAGGGCTGGAGCGCGGCGGCCGGTGGCGGGGCGCCATTGCGCGTGAGGGAGGCGGCGGCGCGGCTAGGGTTCAGGCTCCTCTGGGAGCCGGGCAATAGAGTTAATGTCTATATTGCTTAATTCCAAAAGAGTTGTGTACATCGGTTTATATAATCTCACGGCTGACTAAGATAACTTGGAAACTAAGATAACTTGGGCTCAGCCCGTAACTAATCCTGCCCATTGGGCCTCCTCCTTTGGTACGTAATACCGGTCATAACATCTCTCCCCGCCTGCGCAAACAGCTCGTCCTCGAGCTGGTCCTCGAGATGGAAGTCTGGATAGTGCTGACTGAATTCGTCACGCTGCTCCCAAGTCGCGTCCTCCTCTGGAAGGCCTTCCCACTGGATCAACAGGTACCACACCCCGCGACGTAGTTGGGCCCGCAACACCTTTGCTGGCCCGGGAAGGAGGCCCCGTCGGAGGTCGGGGGTAGCGCCGGCGTGGCCGCCGGTGGCTCCCCACTTAAAGGCTTCAGGAGCCCCACACGGAAGACGTCGTGGATGCGAGCACCGGCCGGAAGCTAAAGGCGGTAGGCCACCTTTCCGATGCGCTCCAACACAGAAAATGGCCCGGCGTAGCGCGGGCCCAGCTTGCGCTTCGCGCGTGGGTCAAGGGACTGCGTAGAACGGTGAAGGAGACGCAGCCACACCCAGTCGCCCACCGCGAACTCCGCCTCGCGGTGGTGGCCGTCATAATAGTGCTTGGCCAACTGCTGGGCTTGAACGAGGCATTGGCGCACCTCGGCAAGCATCTCGTCGCGGTTGCGAAGAAGATCACCCGTCACCTCCGTCCTAGCCGTCTCCGGGTCAACCGGCAGGATGGGCGGGGGCGGTCGGCCATAGACCACCTCAAACGGCGTGGCGCGCAGGGCGGAGTGATAATAGGTGTTGTAGCAGTACTCCGCCCGCGCAAGCCAGTCCACCCAAGCACGAGGACGATCACCTGTAACACAACGCAAATATGATGGCAATCACCTTGTTGACGACCTCGGATTGGCCGTCCGTCTGAGGATGAAACGTCGTGCTCAAGCGGAGCTTCACGCCCGCCATCCTGAAAAGATCGTGCCAGACATGCCCCGTGAACACCGGGTCCCGGTCGCTGACGATCGAAGAGGGAAACCCGTGTAGGCGAACGATGTCGTCGAAGAAGGCCCGGGCCACGGAGGTGGCGGTGTAAGGATGGCCAAGCACGATGAAGTGGGCGTACTTGGAGAAGCGATCGACCACCGTGAGGATGACGGACTTGCCGCCCACCTTGGGGAGGCCCTCGATGAAGTCCATGGAGATATCGGCCCAAACCTGAGAGGGCACCTCCAAGGGCTCTAGCAGCCCTACCGGCCAGTGTCTCCGTCTTGTTACGCTGGCACGTCACACAAGACCGCACCCAGTCCCGAACCAGGGCCCGATCGCCGGGGATGTAGAAGTCGGCGCGAAGACGGTGGAGGGTCTTCTGCACACCCTCGTGGCCCGCCGAGTGGGCCAGCAGCAGTACCTGATGACGGAGGTCGTCGTGATCCGGCACGAAGATGCGTCGCCCATGCAGGAGCAGGCCCTCCGCCAAACGCCACGGCTCCTCCAGGTCGCCGGCATCAAGGCGCTGCCGAAGGAACTGTGCGTCGGGCACGTCTGTGGTGGCCCGACGGATGTCGTCGAAGAGGGCAAACGAGGGCCCTTAGCGGATGTAGAGGGCCGCTCCGTCGGATTCGCCCGCGTCAGCGTCGTGGTCGTCACGGCGTGACAGGGCATCGGCCACGGAGTTGAGGCGCCCGGACGATACTCGACGGTGAAATCAAACCCAAAGAGCTTGCTGATCCACTGATGTTGACGCATGGTAGACGGCCTCTGATCCAGTAAGAACTTGATGCTGTAGTGATCCGTGCGACTCCGGAACGACCATCAGTGGCGCACGGCCTGCACCAAACCAATGAGCTCCCTCTCATAGGCCGCGAGCTTGTGATGGCGCGCGGGGAAAGGCCTGTTGAAGAACGCGAGGGGCCCATCACCCTGATGAAGGACGGCGCCGAACCCCACGCCGGAGGCGTCGCAGTCGACCATGAACGGTCGGTCGAAGTTGGGCATCTGAAGGACGGGACCCGTGGTGAAGGCCCGTTTGAGGGCCTCAAACGCCTCTGTGGCCTCCGCATCCTAGGCGAAGGCGTCGCGTCGGAGCAGACGCGTGAGCGGGGACGCGATGAGGCCGAATTCCCGGATAAATTTCCGGTAGTAGCCTGCGAGGCCCAGGAAGCCGCGGAGAGTCCGCGGGGAGTGCGGCGTCGGCCAGGCCGCAACGGCCGCCACCTTGTCGGCGTCCATAGCAACACCCTTGGCCGAGATGACGTGGCCGAGGTAGGTGACTGAAGGCGTCCCGAACGAGCACTTCGAGTGCTTAAGATGAAGATGGTGCGCTCGAAGCTCGTTGAAGACGATGGCGACGTGCTGAAGATGTTACGCCCATGTCGTGTTGTAGATAAGAATGTCATCAAAGAAAACGAGCACAAACCGACGCAAGTAAGGCCGGAGGACGTCGTTCATCAAGGCCTGAAAAGTCGTCGGGGCGTTGGAGAGGCCAAAAGGCATCACCAAGAACTCAAAGTGGCCGTGATGAGTCCGAAACGCCATCTTCGCGACATCGTCCGGGTGCATCCGCACCTGGTGGTAGCCCGAACGGAGGTCGAGCTTGGTGAAGAAGCACGCCCCATGTAGTTAGTCCAAGAGTTCGTCGACGACTGGAATGGGAAATTTGTATTTGAGCGTCTGGGCGTTAAGGGAGCGGTAGTCGATGCAGAAGCGCCACAAGTCGTCCGACTTGCGGACGAGGAGGACCGGCGCCGAAAACGGTGAAGTGGAGATCCGGATGATGCCCAGGGCTAGCATGAGCGCGCACTGCCACTCTAGCTCGTCCTTCTGCAGTTGGGGGTAACGGTAGGGACGCACCGCCACCGGTTCCGTGCCTGGCAGGAGATGGATGCGGTGGTCATACACCCGGGCCAGCGGCAGACCCTAAGGCTCGTCGAAGAGGTAGTTGTGCTGCTGCAGGAGATGATCCAACAGAGGGTGCGCGGACTCGGCAGAAGTCGCGGTCAGTTGCGGTTGTGGCGTCGCTGGTGGGGCGCCACCGACGCCCTCCCACCGGACGCGGCGACCCAGGCGCCAGAAGGTCATCGCCATGGCGTCGAAGTCCCAGAGAATGGGACCCAGGGTCCGCAAGAAGTCAACGCCGAGGATGAAGTCGAAGTCCCAGAGGATGGTGAAGTGTTCGTCGCCTATGGTGATGGGAACGTCCCGTGCAAGCCCATGACATTGGAGACGGTCGCCGTTAGCCACGGTGACCCTCAGCTGCTCCCCGCCCGACGGCTGAAGTGCCAAGCGGCGCATGGTCGACTCGGGCTGGAAGTTATGTGTGGAGCCCGTATCCAGAAGGGCCTCGAGGCGCTCGCCGTGGATCATCACCGGCAGGAGCATAGTCTTCTCCGCTCGTATACCCGCGAGGACATGGAGGGAGACCACGAGAGCTGTCGTCGGTGTCGGTGCGACTTCCGCAGCAGCTGGTGCGGCCAAGTCGCCGAGCTCGTCGGCGGCCGTGTCCTCCTCGACGTAGTCGGCCGCCTCCAAGTAGAAGAGGCACGGGCAGACGTGGCTCGGCATGTAGGGCTCGTCGCAGTTAAAGCACAGCCCCTGGTGACGGCGCTCGAGCTGCTCGGCCGGAGAGAGACAGCGAAAGGGCCGCGTCGAGGCCAAAGTGGTAGTCGCGGGAGGGACCGGGGGCGGACGGCCCGGCACAGCCGTAGTTTGGGGAACCTTGGCTGGCTGTCGGCCACTCCGAGCCGGTGCCGCCTGCTGCAAGGCATGCGCGCGACGCTCGAAGGCGCAGGCGTAGTACATGGCCGTCTGAAGGTCCTGGGGCCCCCGATGCTCCACGTCCACACGGATGTGATCCGGCAGACCACCGACGAAAAGCTCGGCCCGCTGTTGAGCCGTCACGCAGGGCGCATGGCACGCCAGGGCCTGGAACCGGTCGGCGAAGTCCTGTACCATGGAGGTGAAGGGCAGTCGGCCGAGCTCCGCCAGCCGCCTCCCTTGTATCGGAGGTCCGAAGCGAAGGAGGCAGAGCTCGCGGAAGCGTTCCCATGGGGGCATGCCGCCCTCGTCCTGCTCGAGGGCGTAATACCACGTATGTGCGGCGCCCCGGAGGTGATAGGAGGCGAGCCAAGTGCGGTCTGACGCGAGCGTGCGTTGCCCCCGGAAGAACTGCTCACACTGATTGAGCCAGTTGAGGGGGTCCTCTGTACCGTCATAGGTGGCGAAGTCAATCTTGGCGAAGTGCGACGGTGTCTGAGTAAGACCGTCGTGTCCGTACGGCTCGGCGGTGCGGAGCAGCAAGGGTGATGGCGCCGGGTCAGTGGCCACCGGGGGTCCCCCGTGGAAAGGCGGCCTGTTGCGGCTGGCGTAGGGGCCCGCGGAGCTTGAGGGCCCCCCGTACTACAGAGCGATCGCCGGCTGCTCCGACGCCATCGTGTAGACCGGCAGCGGAACTGACCCGGCCAACCAGGCCGGAAGTGGGGACGGTGAGGGCAGGAACCGGACCTGCTGGATCGGGACGCCTGCTGGTGTTGTGGAAGGCGGCCCGGAGCTGAACTGCGGCGGCCCCGGCAGCTGCAGCGGCTGCTGGAAGGGGGGGCGACGCGGCCGACGCCGCAAGCACTTGGGTCGGACGGGGCGACCAAGGCGGAGTGGTGGCGGGTGCTGAAGTGACCCGGCGATCGCGTGGCCCGGCGGTGGTGGCTGCTGCCATGGCAGCAGCTGCAGCCCGGTGGCGGGGGCCGGTGGCGAACCGTGGTGGCGAGGTCGCGCAGGGCCCCCGTAACTTCCTCCGGGGTGTAGACGACAGGAGTCGGGGCGGCAGTGGTAGCCGACGCGGCGGTGGCAACCGCCGTACCCAGCGGCGCGGTGGAGATGGCCTGCAGCGGGGCGGTGGTGACGATCTGGACGGTGGTGGGGCCGGGATCGTGGTGGCGGTCGGCGAGGAAGACATGATCGGCCTGTCGTCTCTAGATACCCAATTGGTAGGAATAGCTAGGGTTCTACCGGGTCTAGGGCGGAGGTTGTAGTGGATGAAGCGGTGTTGGCGAGGGCTGGAGCGCGGCGGCCGGCGGCAGGGCGCCGTTGCGCGTGAGAGGGAGGCGGCGGCGGTTGGAGGCGGCGGCGCGGCTAGGGTTCCGGCTCCCTCTGGGAGCCGGGCAATAGAGTTATGTCTATATTGCTTAATTCCAAAAGAGTTGTTTGCATCGGTTTATATAATCTCACGGCTGACTAAGATAACTTGGAGACTAAGATAACTAAGATAACTTGGAGACTAAGAGAGCTAAGATAACTTGGGCTAAGCCCGTAACTAATCCTGCCCATTGGGCCTCCTCCTTTGGTACGTAGTACCGGTCATAACATAACCCTTGTTTGCTCAGTTCTTTCATAACACTAGGGCGAACTGATCTTACATGATTTATTTTTAAAACTAGAAAGAGGGACATCAAAGAAGGCATCCAGTGTTAGTCAGCACCATTATAGAGACCCCATCAACAAAAAGTATGCAATGCATATAATGAAGCATTGTGTTGATTCCCTATAACAAACTAGACACCAGGACTTCCAAGGACACACAATCATTCACCGCCTATTGCTATAAGCCTCTAATTCAGCTCGTGATCCAAAGAGGTAAAGACATTCCTCTTCTCTATGCTTTACAAATAAACAAAATATTTCTAGCAGCTACTAATCTAGCAGAGCGCCTGAGCCTTCTTATTATTCTTAAAGTCCATGAATTCCACCTACTCAGTAACAAATATTTCTTGCTGCATTCCTTGGTATCAGCAGGGTATACTGATTACAAAAAGATACCAAAGGATTAGGTGAAGCTAGAGAGGAGAGTGCCGCCAAAGAAGGCCTCAAGTGTTTTTCTCAGCAGAGTTCTGAAGTCTCTTATCAACGAATAATGGACCGTCCCATCTTATTAGCAGTAATTCAACTAGTGTGCAAAGATAACACAGCTTTACCCTTTACCTATCAACAGATTCTCCTTCTGCAGATACAAACCTAGCAGACATGAAGTTCTTGACACATGTGAGAGCCTAAGCTTTCTTAAATGCACAAATTACAGAGCCAACTCTGCCTACTTTGCCTAAACTCTAGTTCATGGTCAAGAACCACCCTACAAGCAATATAGTAACAATCTAGCCATCTAAATAATATCCACAAATATAAGATGTTATTTCAACATGGACTACATAAAGACTGAACCCAGTGAACAAGCGCACTAAATTGAGTCTATATACATCCGTATCAGAAAAAGGTTAAAACATCTTATAATAGTGAACAGAGGGAGAATTGATTTTAACCCCCCCCCCCTGTTCCCTCGCCTTGGATCCTATGCCCCCTACCACATAATTGTTGTTGATTGCCCCCTCATCATTGTTATTTGTTCAGTTAGCTAATAATGAAAAAAAAAACTGGTCTTATAATATTCCTATTTGACTAATTTGCGCTCCTAAAGTTTGCTCAAGAGCCCAGCCCATTCGTTCCCCTTTCCTTCTTGCTCGACCAGCAGCTAGAGTCGCTGTGCCTCGGCCCACCGTCCGCGCCCCTGCTGCTCCGCCGAGTCCCGCCCCCTGCCCCATCAGCCACCCTCCATTGCTGCCTCAAGGTACTCCCCTCCGTTTTCCATGGATTCGTGGTTTCTCTTGTATGGTTGTCTAAATCCTAGAAACCCTAGGTGCAGAGGGAGATTGACATGGGGATTTAAGTGTGAGTGGTTCGATCTGCAAAGGGGTGTGAATCATTGTGAGACTAGATATTTGCAGTCTGTTTTTGTGTGAAAGGCCATGTCTGACAGCAAAGTATACTGTTTTTTTTGTGTGAAACATAGCACAGCTGAAGTACTTCATGTCATTGTTTATTTTGAGAAAATATGTTGTGGCTGGGACATCCGAACGAGGCACAAGATGTGCCTTCTAAACTGAAGGGTACTTCTGTATGTTCTTATTTCTATTTGATGGTTATATATACTAACAAGTTTGTTAAACAATTCAAAAGGGGACATCAGCAAGAGCTAGACTGAACTGGGGGGTTCAGAGAAAGGCAAGCAAAGAAGAGGCATAAGATCCAAGGCGAGCGAACAGGGGGGGGGGGTTAAAATCAATTCTCCCATGAACGGAGGGGGGGGTGATCTTTTAACACACTTTATCAGGGGATAGTGTGGGTTAAGATAGAGGGACTCAATTCCGCAGCAGGATGCCAGGGCCTAAGAACTGTTAACACATGAAGGTTTCGCCTATATGCCCCTCATGCTCGAATGGACAGGAAGACACGAAACACATATTGTTCCTCTGTCATAGGAATAAGCTGGGGATGTACGGGGTGATTAAAAAAACATGTGCTATTGATTGGGCGGGAGAAGCAATCCTGGAATTTTTTACTTCTTATGCCGGACAACGAACTATTTATTCTGGGCATCCAGAATGTACGTGAACTGATAGCTATAACCGCTTGGTATCTATGGTGGGACAGACGTGTGCTGGTTCATGAAGGAAAGGTTCAAAATGCACAACAATCTTCCATGGGGATTAGGGCAATAACAACAAACTATGCAAATGCCCATTCCCCTAACGCATCTAATAAAAAAGAAGGTTGGAACTGTCGGAATCGGGGCTCCGCAGACCCAGAAAGGTTCGAGCACTGGGGTGCGCTCGCTCTCCTACCCTGTTCTGCCTCTCAACCTCACGACGACTCTCCGGTTGCTTGAGCTAAGGAAGATGAACAAGAACACTCACATAGTTTACCTAGGTTCGGGCCACCTTGCGGTGTAAAAACCCTACTCCTGCTTGTCTGGATTGCTTGAGGTGGAAGACGAGTACAAAGGGGGTTCTTCCCCTAATGGAGTTGGTGGATCCCCTTTCTACGGAGGCAGAACCTCCCTCTTATACCGGCCCCGGTCCTCTTCCCCCAAAAGCACTCGGCGGGAAGGGTTGCCACAACGGCCATTTTGAAAGGGGACAGGACTGCAGCCCACCCTGACAAAGGTGGTCTACGCCTGCTAAAGCTCTTCGCCATGACGCGCTGGTGGGCTCGGGGGTGACCTCCGTCCTGCCGAGCCCCCAGACTCGGTCCTCTTGCACCGAGTAGAAAACCTTTAGGGGTTGCTTTGGGAACCCGCGAGCTGGCTCTACTCCCTTAACACCAAAGGGGAAAACATCGCTGTCCGTGCTTGCTGGTACCGACCCTAGCACCGTCCTGCGTGGCTCACGTCACCTCCGTGAGGAGGTAGGACAGTGCGACCCCAGCGGGCCGTCCTTGGTTAGTCTGCTCCATACGGGCCGGGGGGGGGGGGGGGGGGGGGTTCAGGAGGCGGCTTCACGACGTGGACCTCAGGGGGGAATGGCCTCGAGGGGAACTCTGCCGGTCCCTGACGATTTTCGATGATCACGAGGAGGCGGGGTCGTGAGGGTCGGATTCCTGGGCCTTGGAGGGAAGCACTCCCGGGCCCACAACACGCGTCGTGCCCTGGGTCGCAGGCAGGTGAGCCTGGGTACCCCCAATCCCAGGACCCGACAGGAAGAAACCTCCCGTGGGTTTTGTTAAGCTGAATGTTGATACTTCTTTTGATCATGATCTTAGAGATGATAAAGGAAGATTTATTGTTGGCGGAAACTTGAATTTTGACTGGTGTGCGGATGTTTTGACAGCAAAAGTTTTGGCTCTAAGGTTTGGACTATTACTTGCACAGAGGGCGGGATGTAATCGCCTTGTTATTAACTCCGACAACAGTGAAGTTATCAACACAATGAAGAATGGGGGACAATCAGCAGGAGCCGCGGCGGCGGACTTCGATGATTGCTATTTTTTAGCTTCTGATTTTTCGCTTACTAGGTTTGAACATTGTAATAGGAAAGCAAATAAGGTGGATCATGAACTAGCTAGATTAGCGAAAGTTTCTGTGACAAGGGACTGTTTTGAGGAGCCCATGGATGAAATTGTACCTCTTCTTATTGACGATGTAACTGTTATTTCCAATTGATAAAGTTAGCGTTTTATTTCAAAAAAGAAACTAGGCAGCGTTATCGATCCATCCTTGATCTAACAACTGAACCGAATGGGAGAACAGCGGGAAGGAATCCTTACGAGGTCCATGAGCTTCTTGATGGCCTTGGCGTCAGTGGCGACAAGGTAGGTGAGGGTAACGGGGACGGCGACGTACACCCCAAATTTGGCGATCTCCAGGATCCCCTTGGACGTCCCCAACGACGACATGGCCGTGGCCTCCTCCCTCTCTCACTTCCCTTCCCTCTCTCCAATCTCAGGAATCTCTCGAGCGGTGGCGATGGCGACGACACGCACACAGTAGACCGGGCGTTCCTTGCTCTCGTTTTGGGGAAGATTCCTGCGCGTAATTAAGGGACTCTGGAGGGGGCTTTTGCAATGTTTGCAGAGCACCTAAGAATCAGATGACCGCACAGGAAGCTTACGAACTTTTTTTTTCCTTTTTCTTTTGTAAATGGAACACTAGGATTCCATATATCCGGTCCATACATATTCGGGACACTGGGACGACGACAAAATATGATACTTGTATACAAATAAAAATTAAAAATATATTATATTTCAAAAGCAATTATGTACATAGCATAGATTGATGGTCGAGAGAACTACATCATAATAGTATGAAAATAATATAGTTCTATAAAAAAGCGTTCTTTTAAGTTGCAAAAAGAGACTATCATCTTGCTCTTTTAAGTATGAAAACATTGTTAAAACTGATAGCAACTTGAACCATACATCAAGTGTTCTCAAACCCAAAGTATTCAAATTGAACATAACAAAATCTGAAAGGAAAAGGTTACATTCATCACATCAAAGTGGCAAGGGGAGAACACCATATGATCTAACTATATTAACAAAGTCAGCGATACATCAAGATAGTGACATCTCAAGAACACGAGAGAGAGATCAAACACATAGCTACTGGTACATACCATCAGCCTCGAGGGTGAACTACTCCTTCATTGTCATGGCCTCCACTGGGATGATGAAGATGGCCACCGAAGATAATTTCCCCCTCCGGCAGGGTACTCGACAAGCTCCACATGGGGTTTTCTTTGATACACAGAGTTGCCGCGACAGAGCAAAAGTTCTAGATTAACTTTTGGAGGTTTCTCTGTATATAGGAATTTTTAGAGTTGGAATTACACCAGATGGAGCCACATGGGCCCCACCACACAATAGAGCAGGCCAGGGGTGGCCGCGCCCTCTTGCCTCGTGGTCCACACGTAGCTCCCCTTCGATGGTTCTTCACTATGGTATTTTTTATTTTATCCACAAAAATCATAAATACATTTCGGGCGATTTCAAGAACTTTTATTTTCTGCACAAAAAACAACAACATCGTAATTCTACTTAAAACAACGTCAGTCCGAGTTAGTTCTAAATAAATCATAAGAACCGCGTCAAAACCATATAAAAGTATTGTAAACATAGGCAAATATGGCATGAATACTTCATAAATTATCGATACGTTGGAGATGTATGGCATATCACATGCTTATGATGTTTTTTTGCATCATGCATCATCTACATACTCTTGTGGTGCTTCTTTTAGTTTACTGGTTCATGTGCATTGCAACTTCTTCTTTGTTGTCTACTCCTTCTCTTTTCCCTTTCCTGATATATTTTGCTGAAGTTTCAAAAAGATTTACCAAGTGTCAAAATACCCTGGCTCCTTTTCTTCTTTGTTTCCTTTCCAATTTCAAGTGGCATTTTTTTACTTGTTTGAAAAAGTGTCCACTTTGGCTCATAAATCAAATTATTTTTGTAGGGTCACCTTATAAAAATTTAAGCCCTTTTGGGTTTGGTTTGGTTGGGCTTAAAATTCAAGATTTTTTTATTTAATTCAAAATTATTTAAATTTATAATAAATTTCCCCAACCAAATTTATAAATTGAAGAGTATTTTTATGACCACACGAAAATGTATATCTCTCCTTCATTCTCTCTCTAACCTTATGTTTATTTTTCCCTCAAGATTTTGCGTGAAGAAATGGAAAAGAAAATAAATGGGGGAGAGGAAGCCCACCTAACTTACATGTTCACTATAGCTCGAAAACACAATTAGCCTGGTTCTTCTTCTACCTTTTATACGACATCACTTCCATGAGTTTCACGTTGGCAGACTCACTGATTTGACGGTCTAAGGTGTTGGGGAACGTCGTCTGGGAAACAAAAAATTTCCTACGCGCACGAAGACCTATCATGGTGATGTCCATCTACGAGAGGGGATTTCCGATCTACGTACCCTTGTAGATCGCACAGCAGGAAGCGTTAAGAAACGCGGTTGATGTAGTGGAACGTCCTCACGTCCCTCGATCTACCCCGCGAACCGTCCCACGAATCGTCCCGCGATCCGTCCCACGATCCACTCGATCTAGTGCCGAACGGACGGCACCTCCGCGTTGAGCACACATACAGCTCGACGATGATCTCGGCCTTCTTGATCCAACAAGAGAGACGGAGAGGTAGATGAGTTCTCCGGCAGCGTGACGGCGCTCCGGAGGTTGGTGATGATCTATCTCAGCAAGGCTCCTCCCGAGCTCCGCAGAAATACGATCTAGAGGAAAAAACCGTGGAGGTATGTGGTCGGGCTGCCGTGGCCAAGTTGTCTCAAATCAGCCCTAATACCTCAGTATATATAGGAGGGAGGGGGAGGGCCTTGCCTTGAGGCTCAAGAGAGCCCCAAGGGGTCGGCCGAAGGGGGGAGGAGGAATCCTCCTCCAATCCTAGTCCAACTAGGATTGGAAGGTGGAGTCCTTCCCTTCCTTCCCATTTCCCCCTTTTTCTCTTTGATTTTCTTTATCTCCTGCGCAAGGGCCCTCTTGGCTTGCCCACCAGCCCACTAAGGGCTGGTGCAGCACCCCTAAGGCCTATGGGCTTCCCCCGGGTGGGCTGGCCCCCCCAGGTGAACATCCGGAACCCATTCGTCACTCCCGGTACATTCCCGGTAATGCCGAAAACTTTCTGGTAATCAAATGAGGTCATCCTATATATCAATCTTCGTCTACGGACCATTCCGGAAACCCTCGTGTCGTCCGTGATCTCATCCGGGACTCCGAACAACATTCGGTAACCAACCATATAACTCAAATACGCATAAAACATCGCCGAACCTTAAGTGTGCAGACCCTGCGGGTTCGAGAACTATGTAGACATGACCCAAGGGACTCCTCGGTTAATATCCAATAGCGGGACCTGGATGACCGTATTGGATCCTACATATTCTACAAAGATCTTATCGTTTGAACCTAAGTGCCAAGGATTCATATAATCCCGTATGTCATTCCCTTTGTCCTTCGGTATGTTACTTGCCCTAGTTTCGATCGTCAGTATCCGCATACCTATTTCAATCTCGTTTACCGGTAAGTCTCTTTACTCGTTCCGTAATACAAGATCCCGTGACTTACACTAAGTCACATTGCTTGCAAGGCTTGTGTGTGATGTTGTATTACCGAGTGGGCTCCGAGATACCTCTCCGTCACACGGAGTGACAAATCCCAGTCTTGATCCCTACTAACTCAATGGACACCTTCGGAGATACTTGTAGGGCATCTTTATAGTAACCCAGTTACGTTGTGACGTTTGATACACACAAGGTATTCCTCCGGTGCCAGTGAGTTATATGATCTCATGGCCATAGGAATAAATACTTGACACGCAGAAAATAGTAGCAACAAAATGACACGATCAACATGCTACGTTTATTAGTTTGGGTCTAGTCCATCACATGATTCACCTAATGATGTGATCCAGTTATCAACCAACAACACCTTGCACATAGTCAGAAGAACTTGACTATCCTTGATCAACTGGCTAGCCAACTAGCGGCTTACTAGGGACAGTGTTTTGTCTATGTATCCACACATGTATCTAAGACTTCATTCAATACAATTATAGCATGGATAATAAACGATTATCTTGATGCAGGAATTATAATAATAACTTATTTATCATTGCCTCTAGGGCATAATTCCAACATAAGGTTGCCCTAAGCCCCTATAAAACAACCCCAAGATAGGCCTAGCCCAGACTCCCCATTTCCCCTCCTATTTGTCCAGACGCTGCGAGGGAAGGCAGCTATGCATAGCCGTCGCCATGGCCGAAGGGCACCCTAGCTCATCAGTCATTTGATTTTCGTCGCCTCCTACCTTCTCTTGTCATGGAAGGCGCTGCGACATAGCTACTATCATCCTCCTCCACGAGCAGGACCACAGGAGGATCGAGGTTGACCTCCACGACTTCTTCTTTGTCCACAGCCTGCCTGAGATACTCCCTCACCACCGGTCTGATGAGGACATGACTACCTTGGATATTATCACAATCATTGCATATGCATATTTATTTGAGGTGATTTCTGATAAAAGTCATGCAATAATTTTTTATGTTATCCGGAACAGAAATACTTCACCTGTTTTTATTTTATGCCTAAATGCAGAATGGCTGAACACTTGTATTAACCAGGTGTGATGACAAGGGAAGAGGAAATGGTTGATTGCTATTCAAGAGGTCCTCTCATGTCAAAGGAAATAATTAGTTGTTGTTCAAGAAGTTCTCTCACGTCACTTTTAGCCCAAGAGACGATAGAGTCCAAGTCTCACGTTCTAGACTAAGATTCGAACTGCACAGACATATCCGTACCAAAACATCTACAACTTTTACATACAGACTCCAAATTGGGTGATTCATTTTGGGATCCAAGTAGATTTTATGTGCTTTCCAGCCCAGTTGGAATCACCTTCAAATTCGTCCGGAGCGTGGAGATATTGACCAAAAAATATGATGTTGCATCAGAATCCGAGTCAAACAACAAGTCCAAAGGCGTTGCATCACCTCCACTTGGGCCCATAGGCCTTGTACGACCTAGGGTTAGTTTTAGGCTGCCTTGGGACGTCCTCCCACACCCTTGGCCTCCACCCCTTGCTCCTACATAAGTAGATCAACCTAGTAGCTTTTTTTGCTTGGGGATTTGTTTAGTTAAAAGTTAGTCATTGCAACTTCGTGTATTTTGTTTGTGTCCAACGACTAGACTAAGACCGCTTTTGGATCCCCATCCTTATCAATACTTCATATATATTCGCAATATTCAGATTACAATATCATATTCTTGCTTGTTCTTCGATTGCTTGCAGGAATAGACCTTCGTGGTCAGGTTGATCGTGCTTCGGCGTGGTCAATAACCTCTTGGAGATTGGTTTAGCGATTGCTAAGGCGCAACTCGTGCATATTTGTAGTCGGATCGTCAAAGTCGTCTCCACCAAATCGATTGTCACCTTCTCATCAAAAGATCGGGACACCCATCCCTATATCAAGTGGTATCAAGTGGTATCAATTTTCAGGTTGCTTGGTGAGAATTTCCTGTTATCCCTAGATTAGATTTATTTTTCTTACCTATTACGCAAGAAAAAACCATAAAAAAGAGTTAGATCTAGTCATCCTTTGTCCAAGCCAGTCTGAGCCTTTGCAATTTTCTTTTTAGTGCTTGCATAGTTGAATTATTGGTTGCATCGTCATGTCAAGTTGCTGGTCTTAGGGTCTAGTCTTTTAGAGTTTCGAGTTATGTTCACAAGTTGTCACGCCGTCGCCGCACCATCTTCATTGCTGCTGCCATATACCACCATCACACCACCGTCGTCCCTTCTGTTGTTGCCCACCACTATCCATCAATTTCCACCGTTCGCATCTACGTTTGATACAATCTGCACCTTATATGTTTTGTTGGAGAGAAGAGACAAAAAAGTGAGAGAAAAAAAGAGAAATAAAAAGGTGAGAGAAAAATAAAGATAAAAAAGTATAAAAAAGTGAGAGAGAAAAAAAGAGACAAGAGCAAAACACAAATTTCGGATCTATCTAGACTCAATCCCGTATGTGAATTCAGATTGGAAACTCTTTTGCGCAGTGTTCAGTAAAACAAGTGTATCTTCCTCATACGAAGTCCGTTTTGGCTCCGCGGGTACTCAAATTCGAGCTATCGACGAGACGCATCTGAATAGTTCATCTACCTAGTTCACTATTGTTACCTCCAAATCAGCTTCTGGATAAGACCTTTTGCCCTCCGAACATTAGGAACACAGTTTGTCAATATTTTTCAGGCCCGTTCCAGAATTTTTTGATTCCTCATACGATCTCGGAATTGAGTGATTCTTTTTGCATTCGAAAGCTTGACTCGGTAGAATTTTGAGAAAAAATATCAGAAATTTGACTTCATATTTTCAAGAGGTAAGTTGTAGAGATAGTTTTGGATTATCGTGCTTGGGGTCATTTATCATCACTATCTTTACTGCCATTGTGATCTTCACTTATATCTTCCTATCCAGAGCTACCTCATATCATCTGTTGCTGCTATTTGTTCTTTGACGTGACTCCGTTAGTGTTCTAGGCTCGCGTCTCTAGTATGATCTAGCCTAGGACCAGCACAGTATGGTCGTTGAGCGTTTATTCAACATTGCATCTCTGAATTGATTATTGCTAATCTTTTGCTACCATATATTAAGCCTTCCTAGCTCCACATATTTCTACATAATATATACATATGTTTACCTGGTAGTCTCTTTACTCAATCTTCGGAGATATTGACACTGTTGGTTGCCGGTCACCGCCTGCTGCATGGTAAGAATTTGTAAGACATTGATATTTGCTTTACTGTGAGCGTTTTACCACCACATCATCGTAGTTAATAGGAACAATATTCTTGGATTTTTGTTTCTTGTTTCTACTAGTCATGACAGGATCCAGAGTTGTCAGTTCATGGGCTTTTTTGGTCGTGGGAGACGCGTCACCACAACAACTGTTACGAGAGGTGCAGAGAGATACAAATGCACGTCATGAGGTTAATGTTTCTATACCACCATTTAATTGCCATTTTAGACCTGCTTCATATATTGAATGGGAATTTGAAATAAATGATATATTTTCTTCCCATAATTTTGCTGAACATAAGAAAGTTAAGGTCACGGTTGGTTCTTTCACCGATTATGCTTCAGTTTGGTGGAGCGAATATTGTCGGTTACACCCTGATTATATACCTACTACTTGGAATGATTTGAAACTTGCCATGAGACACACATTCGTTCCTGCTTATTATACTCGTGGCATGATTACAAAGCTACAACATTTAAAACAAGGTAGTGACACTGTAATGGAATATCATGATGATTTACAAACGACCTTATTGTGTTCCTTGTTAGAAGAAAGTGAAGAAGATTTTGTGGATAGATTTTGGGGAGGATTAAAACATGATATTCAGGAGCTACTAATTCATGAAAAGTGTTACCTATGGATCGTTTGTTTCTTCTTGCTTGCAAAGCTGAACAGGAAATAAAATAACGTGTTACACACAAGGAGAACGAGCTCAAGGTGCACATTCCAAGAGTTGATGCGATTGTTCCTTCCAGTACTAGGCTTACTATGACATCCACATCAATTGTTGTGACGACTACATCACCTTCACCATGCGGCACATCACCACCGAGAGTGCCTACATCAACTGAGTTGATTGTAACAGGTAATGACAAAGGTACTGATATTCCACCTCCAGATGAGTATGATGAATGTCTTGTCAATTTGAATGCACCCTGTGATGAGCCACCTGTTACTTTGATCACACCACCTATTTTAGAGAACTACGTTGATGATTTGACTTTGCCATGTGATCAACCAACTAAAATATCAACAATTTTAAGTGCACCCATTGAATTAACTATTGTTGAGAAAGAACCATGTGAACAAGGGAATAAATCAAATTCGGATCAAATATGTTTGAAAATAATTGTGCCAATGTTTAATCATTTTGATATGACCTTGATGTCTACTACACAACCTTCTTCTTGTAGACGTTGTTGGGCCTCCAAGTGCAGAGGTTTGTAGGACAGTAGCAATTTTCCCTCAAGTGGGTGACCTAAGGTTTATCAATCCGCGGGAGGCATAGGATGAAGATGGTCTCTCTCAAGCAACCCTGCAACCAAATAACAAAGAGTCTCTTGTGTCCCCAACACACCCAATACAATGGTAAGTTATATAGGTGCACTACTTCGGTGAAGAGATGGTGATACAAGTGCAATATGGATGGTAGATATAGGTTTTTGTAATCTGAAATTACAAAAACAGCAAGTTAACAAATGGTAAAACTGAGCACGAACGGTATTGCAATGCGTGGAAACAAGGCCTAGGGTTCACACTTTCACTAGTGGAAGTTCTCTCAACAATGATAACATAATTGGATCATATAACTAGCCCTCAACATGCAACAAAGAGTCACTCCAAAGTCACTAATAGCGGAGAACAAACGAAGAGATTATTGTCGGGTACGAAACCACCACAAAGTTATTCTTTCTGATCGATCTATCATAGAGTTCGTACTAGAATAACACCTTAAGATACATATCAACCAAGGCCCTAATGTCACCTAGATACTCCATTGTCACCTCAAGTATCCGTGGGCATGATTATACGATATGCATCACACAATCTCAGAATCATCTATTCAACCAACACATAGAACTTCAAAGAGTGCCCCAAAGTTTCTACCGGAGAGTCAAAACGTGTGCCAACCCCTATGCATAGGTTCCTAATGTCACAAACCCGCAAGTTGATCACCAAAACATACATCGAGTACTCACATGAATCCACGTGTTGATAGAGGCGAAGTTGTCCCTGTCTTTCGATGAGATCGTGGATATCGTTTTAGATGGAGTAGACTTTGACGATCCGACTACGAACGTGTGAGGACGTTGCGCCTTAGCAATCGCTAAACCAACTCCGAGAGGTTATTGATCACACCGGAGCACGATCAACCTGACCACGAGGGTCTGTTTCCTGCACGCAAACGAAGAACAAGCAAGAAACCAAGATTGCAATCAGGATATTGCGAATATAAGAGGAAAGCTTTATTGATGAAGGTGGGGTTCTGTGACGTCTTTGTCTGGTCGTAGAACACAAACGAAGAACGCGAAGTTGCAGCTATGGCGAACTTGAAATCTAAACAAAACCCAAGTCTAAACGGTGCCCTAAGGGCTGTATATATGAGGGAAAAGAGAGGCAATTTCGTAACCCTTGGGGAAGGGTTCCGAAAACAGCCCTAGTCTCGGTTTCCCCACACATACGGACTCTAAAAATAGCCTATATTATGGTATTTCGAAATTACATGGGCCTGGCCCAAAAATAAGGTGGCGCAACACCTATAATAGCCTATGGACGAAATTAATAAAGTGGGGTCTTGAATATTTCGTCCAAAGTCTTCATGTTCTCCTTATGGTGGCTTTAAAGTGCGGAAATCACCAAGGGAAGCTCCATTGTTCTCTCCCGCGCGTGCCCCTTGTTTGCCATGCTTCATCCCGCTCCAACGGATATCCTTCTTGTCCATGCTAGGTCCTTCATTCATGAGAACAACAAAAGTATCTAACTTAGGCAGCATCATATGTTCATGAACATTAGAAGTATTCCCAATAAACGAAAGTACCTGGTAATTCAATTGGCGTGCACGAGCTCTAGTAACTGGTCCCGTATGTATAGCAGCTGGTGCTGTGGGTGTAGCAATGGTATTGATGTCCTCATCATCCTCCCCTTCTTGAACTGAAGTCGTCCTCGACGGAAGCTCATCTTCCTCACCCAAATATGGCTTCAAATCTGCAATGTTAAAAGTGGGACTAACCCCAAAATCTGCAGGCAGCTCAAGTCGATATGCGTTATCATTTATTTTTTCTAACACTTTGAAAGGACCATCAGCACGCGGCATTAGCTTTGACTTACGCAAATCCGGAAACCTATCCTTACGCAAATGCAACCAAACAAGATCTCCAGGTGCAAAGACAACATGTTTTCTACCCTTATCTCCAGCAAGTTTATATCTAGCATTCATGCGCTCAATGTTTTCCTTAGTTAACTCATGCATCTTCAATATCAATTCAGCACGTTCTTTAGCATCAAAATTAACCTTCTCCGAAGATGGAATAGGTAACAAATCAATAGGTGCACGAGGTAGGAAACCATACACAATTTCAAAAGGGCACATCTTTGTAGTAGAATGCAGCGAACGATTATAAGCAAATTCAATATGAGGCAAGCATTCTTCCCACAGTTTTAGATTGTTCTTCAAAACAGCCCTAAGCATAGTAGACAAAGATCTATTGACTACTTCAGTTTGTCCATCAGTTTGTGGGTGACATGTAGTACTAAAAAGCAATTTTGTCCCCAACTTAGCCCATAAACATCGCCAAAAGTGGCTAAGAAATTTAGCATCACGATCTGAAACAATCGTATTTGGCACACCATGTAAGCGAATAATTTCACGAAAGAACAAATCAGCCACATTAGCGGCATCATCACTTTTATGACATGGTATAAAGTGTGCCATTTTTGAAAATCTATCCACGACAACAAATATGCTATCCCTCCCCTTCTTTGTTCGAGGTAAACCTAAAACAAAGTCCATAGATATATCCTCCCAAGGAACACTAGGTACAGGCAAAGGCATATATAAACCATGAGGATTCAGTCGTGACTTAGCTTTTTGACATGTCGTGCAGCGAGCAACAAAACGCTCAACATCCCGTCGCATCCTTGGCCAAAAGAAATGTGTAGCAAGTACGTCCTCCGTCTTCTTTACGCCAAAGTGTCCCATCAATCCTCCTCCATGCGCCTCCTGTAACAACAAAAGACGAATAGAGCTAGCTGGAATGCATAGCTTGTTAGCACGAAACACAAAGCCATTATTAATGATGAACTTGTTCCATGTTCTCCCTTCTCTACAATTCTCCAACACATCTTTGAAATCAGCATCATGCACATATTGATCTTTGATGGTTTCCAAACCAAATATTTTAAAGTCAAGTTGTGAAAGCATAGTATAACGACGAGACAAAGCATCAGCAATAACATTATCTTTACCCTTCTTGTGTTTAATGACGTACGGGAAAGTCTCAATGAATTCAACCCATTTAGCATGTCTACGGTTCAGTTTTGCTTGACTTTTAATATGTTTCAAAGATTCATGATCAGAATGTATGACAAATTCTTTGGGCCATAAATAATGTTGCCATGTTTCCAAAGTCCGAACAAGAGCATATAATTCCTTATCATAAGTAGAATAATTCAGACTAGGCCCACTTAGTTTTTCAGAAAAGTATGCAACAGGTTTACCATCTTGTAATAACACACCTCCTAATCCAATTCCACTAGCATCACATTCAAGCTCGAAAGTCTTATTAAAATCAGGAAGTTGGAGTAAGGGAGCATGAGTTAACTTATCTTTCAAAACTGTGAAGGCTTCTTCCTGTGCAGTACCCCAAGAATAAGACACATCTTTCTTTGTAAGCTCATTGAGAGGTGCAGCAATGGTGCTAAAATCTCTCACAAAACGCCTATAAAACCCAGCGAGTCCAAGGAAACTCCGCACTTGTGTGACCGTTTTGGGTTGCGGCCAACTCTCAATAGCTTCAATCTTAGCTTTATCAACTTCAATTCCCTGTGGAGTAACAACATAGCCAAGAAAAGATACTCGGTCCGTGCAAAAGGTGCACTTCCCAAGGTTACCAAACAAACGTGCATCACGGAGAGCAGTAAAAACAGCACGCAAATGATCCAAGTGGTCCTCCAAAGATCTACTATAAATTAATATATCATCAAAGTAGACTACCACAAAGCGTCCAATGAAAGCACGTAAAACCTCATTCATTAATCTCATGAAAGTGCTAGGTGCATTAGTCAAACCAAAAGGCATAACTAACCACTCATATAATCCAAACTTAGTTTTAAATGCCGTTTTCCATTCATCTCCCAATTTCATGCGAATTTGATGGTATCCACTACGCAAATCAACTTTAGAGAAAATTATAGAGCCACTTAATTCATCAAGCATATCATCTAGCCTAGGAATAGGATGACGATAACGAATAGTAATATTATTAATGCCTCTACAATCAACACACATACGCGATGTACCATCCTTTTTCGGCACTAGAATAATAGGCACAGCACAAGGACTAAGAGATTCACGTATATAACCTTTGTCGAGTAGCTCTTGTACTTGACGCATAATCTCCTTCGTCTCCTCTGGATTGGTACGGTATGGTGCACGGTTTGGTAGCGATGCACCGGGAATTAAATCAATCTGATGCTCAATCCCTCTAATAGGTGGTAATCCCGGTGGCACGTCTTGTGGAAAGACGTCAGCGAACTCCTGCAAAATGTTAATGACAGCAGGAGGCAAAGAGGATGGCATGTCCTCAAAGGAAAATAATACCTCTTTGCAGACGAAAGCATAGCAAACAGATGTAGTGATATCCAAATCAGTAATATCGGATTTAGTGGCAAGTAAACAACCACTTTGCAGTTTTATTTCAGAGGCAACACTAGATGATGATTTATTAGGCTTATTGTGTTGCTCAAATTCTTTTGCTACAATCTGATTTTCACTCTTATGTAGGTCTTGTTTTGCTTTACTAGCTCTAGCAATGTCATCTTTCATAATATGTTCAGGAGACATAGGAAGCAAAGTTATATTTTGATCCTTATGAACAAGAGTATACTGATTTGTTCTACCATGGTGTACAGAATTTTTATCAAATTGCCATGGTCTACCAAGTAAAACGGAGCATGCTTGCATGGGTACCACATCACAATCAACAAAATCAGAATATGTAGCAATGCTAAAATGCACACGAACAGTACGTGTTACCTTAACCTTGCCACTGTTGTTGAACCACTGGATATAATAAGGATGAGGATGTGGTCTGGTGGTGAGAGATAGCTTCTCCACCATCTCCATGCTAGCTAAGTTGTTGCAACTCCCTCCATCGATGATTACGCGAACAGAACGTTCCTTTACCACTCCCTTAGTATGGAACAAGTTGTGCCTCTGATTTTGTTCAACCTGTGTTACCTGCACACTTAAAACACGTTGAGCAACTAAGCTTTCATACCTGTCAGCGTAGTCAGCAGCCATGTATTGTGTCTCTTGTGCAGTATCATCTACACCCCGTTCTTCACTTGCAATAAGAGCCAGAGTCTCCTCGTCATAATCACTAGCGGAGTCATATCCACCATCCTCAGTAATAATCATCACACGCTTGGATGGACACTCTCTTGCATAATGACCTCCACCCTTGCAACGACGACAGATAACCTCATGTGTTTGCCCTGTAGATGCAGTGGATGAAGAAGAACTCTGTGCGGGCCCAGAAGGTGTACTCTTGGCGAACGATGGTGCCGGGGCCTGTTTCCTGGTATCTCTGGTGGAATTGGCGGCTGAAACAGGTGGTGCGGATGCAGGAGGACGTGTTGAAGTAGACGTGGTTCGTGGCGTCCATGAGGAAGTGCGACCTGCAGAAAAGTTAGTTCTTGCCAAAGCCTGTCGATCCTGCACTTCACGTTCAGCTTTGCAAGCAAGATGGAATAAACGAGTGATAGTGTTATAATCCTTATATTCTAGAATAGTCTGAATATCTCTATTTAGTCCACCCATAAAACGTGCAAGCATAGCTTCATTGTCCTCAACAATACCACATCTAATCATGCCAGTTTGTAATTCCTGATAATATTCTTCTACAGACTTTTTTCCTTGTCTTAAACGCTGCAAGTTTTGAAGTAAGTCGCGTTGATAATATGGTGGAACCCAACGAGTACGCATAGCAGTTTTCAAAGCAGCCCAAGTAGCTGGAATATTAGCATGATGTATTCGACAATATTCAGACCACCAAATACAAGCAAAACTAGTGAAAGAACAAACAGCAGCAGCCACACGTCTATCTTCAGGAAATTGCAAGCATGTAAAACGTTGTTCTGTTTCTAACTCCCAAGTAAGATATAGATCAGGAACATAGCGACCATCAAAACTAGGAATATTCAATTTAACTTTAGGGAGATGGTCGTGATCCCGTACCTGAGGGTGTGGTGCATCCCTACCGTTGCGGTTGTATCCATGTGGACGACCGGCGGCTTGTCGTGGTGGTGGTTGTTGTTCCCCGTGCTGAACTGGAGCATGCTCTCCCTCAGCATCGTAATCACCATCGGAATCATCATCATAATCATCATGCTGCTCAGCCGGAGAAACCTCAGCAGCAGCAGCAGCAGCACCAGCACCAGCACCAGCAGCAGCAGGTGGAGGATCAAGACCAATAAAAGGCTGCACGTGGCCGAGAGGCACGCGTCCCGGTCGTCGCCGTTGTTGTGGTTGCAGGGGAACAGAAGCTATAGCTGGTGGTGGTAATCTGGCAAGCACCTCATTGAACTTGGCATTCATCTTGGTGTCGAATTTCTGCTCCATACCGTCCAGCTTTTCCATGGCCTCTCCAAAGGTTGTTAGGAAACCCTGTACCTGCTGAGACATCATTTGCTGAAATTTATCATAAAGCTCCTTGTTGGTCAGGTTCTCCCAGTCGATCTCCTCGTCGTGTGATCCTGGCATGGTTAGCAGCAATAGGAACACAGCAAAATATGACCCTACAGACTACTAGGAAGTGGTGGTGGTGTGTCACAAATCTGTCAAGCAAATCTCAATTTCTTACAAATTCTTACCCAGCAGCAGGTGGCGATCGGCAACCGGTGTAGTCAAAACTCTCGAAGGTTGGATATAGCGATTGCCAGGTGGTGTCAAACACACGATGTAGATGTATGTGGAGCTGGGAAGGCTTATAATATGGTAGCAAGAAGGGTCAGCTATAATCAGTTCAGAGATGCAAAATTGAAAAGACGCTCAACGACGGTACCGTGCTGGTCCTAGGCTAGATCGGACTAGAGACGCGAGCCTAGAACACCAACGAAGTCACGACGACACGTACTAATCAAGGGAAGAGCCACTCTGATTTTTCTTTTTTTTTTCTTTTTTTTTTTTTCAGGAAATCACTATAATGGCGAGTGGCTCAAAACTCTTCCCAAGGACTAAAAACAGGATAGGGACGAAAATTTTTTGTGGACACTTTTTTTTTTTTTTTGTAGCGGTGCGGGGCTGCGGCGGCCAAAAAAAAGCGAAAAAATCACTATGATGGCGAGGGTCTCAAAACTCTTTAAAAGACCTAACAAAACGATAGGGGAAAAAAAATTTCACCCCTCGAAATTTTGGCCTAAAAAGTGCTCTGGAAAGCGTGCCAGACTCTTTTTTTTTTTTTTTTTTTTTTTTTTTTTTTTTTTTTTTTTTCTTTTTCCGAGACCTACTCAGGTAAGGAAACGCGAAATCGAAATCAAATAGATCTCGAAATTAACCTAAACCGACACAGACTAGGATGGTAATGGATATCTGGTGGTGGTATATGGCAGCAAGGATAATGGTGGCGTGGTGGTGGTATATGGCAGCAAGGATAATGGTGGCGTGGTGGTGGTATATGATGAAATACGATGCGGTGAAGGCGTGACAAACTATGAACAGAACTCGAAACTCTAAAGAACTAGACACTAAGACCAGCAACTCGACACGACGATGTAACCGCAAATTCAACTAAGCAAACTACTGAAAAGATTATGCAAAGGCTCAGATTGGTTCGGATATGATGATCTAAGCCTAATATATATTTTTTTGGCTGTTTCGTGGACGATAGGTATGAAGAACAGATCCGATCTAAAGATGAAAACTGGTAGAATCTCACCGAGCAACCTGAAAATCTGATACCACTTGATAGAGGCGAAGTTGTCCCTGTCTTTCGATGAGATCGTGGATATCGTTTTAGATGGAGTAGACTTTGACGATCCGACTACGAACGTGTGAGGACGTTGCGCCTTAGCAATCGCTAAACCAACTCCGAGAGGTTATTGATCACACCGGAGCACGATCAACCTGACCACGAGGGTCTGTTTCCTGCACGCAAACGAAGAACAAGCAAGAAACCAAGATTGCAATCAGGATATTGCGAATATAAGAGGAAAGCTTTATTGATGAAGGTGGGGTTCTGTGACGTCTTTGTCTGGTCGTAGAACACAAACGAAGAACGCGAAGTTGCAGCTATGGCGAACTTGAAATCTAAACAAAACCCAAGTCTAAACGGTGCCCTAAGGGCTGTATATATGAGGGAAAAGAGAGGCAATTTCGTAACCCTTGGGGAAGGGTTCCGAAAACAGCCCTAGTCTCGGTTTCCCCACACATACGGACTCTAAAAATAGCCTATATTATGGTATTTCGAAATTACATGGGCCTGGCCCAAAAATAAGGTGGCGCAACACCTATAATAGCCTATGGACGAAATTAATAAAGTGGGGTCTTGAATATTTCGTCCAAAGTCTTCATGTTCTCCTTATGGTGGCTTTAAAGTGCGGAAATCACCAAGGGAAGCTCCATTGTTCTCTCCCGCGCGTGCCCCTTGTTTGCCATGCTTCATCCCGCTCCAACGGATATCCTTCTTGTCCATGCTAGGTCCTTCATTCATGAGAACAACAAAAGTATCTAACTTAGGCAACATCATATGTTCATGAACATTAGAAGTATTCCCAATAAACGAAAGTACCTGGTAATTCAATTGGCGTGCACGAGCTCTAGTAACTGGTCCCGTATGTATAGCAGCTGGTGCTGTGGGTGTAGCAATGGTATTGATGTCCTCATCACGTGTGCCAACCCATATGCATAGGTTCCCAATTGTCACAAACCCGCAAGTTGATCACAGCAGATAGACACGTGCAAGACATACATCAAGTGTTCTCAAAGACTCAATCCGATAAGATAACTTCAAAGCGGAAACTCAATTCATTACAAGAAGGGACAGGGGGAAGAACATCATAAGATCCAACTATAGTAGCAAAGCCCACGGTACATCAAGATCAAGACATCTCAAGAACACGAGAGAGAGAGAGAGAGAGAGAGAGAGAGAGAGATCAAACACATAGCTACTCGTACATACCCTCAGCCCCGAGGGTGAACTACTCCCTCCTCGTCATGGAGATCGCCGAGACGATGAAGATGGCCACCGGAGACGGATTCCCCCTCCGGCAGGGTGCCGGAAAGGGCTCCAGATTTGTTTTTGGTGGCTACAGAGGCTTGCGGCGGCGGTACTCCTGATCTAGGTTTCTTTCTGGAGGTTTCTGTATTTATAAGAATTTATGGCGGTGAAATTGCGTCAGTTGGGCCCACGAGGAGGTCACAAGCCTGCACGGTGCGACCAGGGGGGTAGGCCGCGCCCCATGGGCTTGTGACTCCCTCGTGGGTCTTCTGGCCTTCTTCCAATGCTTCGGAGGTCTCCTTTGGTCCAAAAAAAATCATCGTAAAGTTCCATTCCATTTGGACTCCGTCTGAAAAAGGGTCAAAAACATGGAAAAAACAGAAACTGGCACTTGGCACTGAGTTAATAGGTTAGTCCCAAAAAAGATATAAAATAGCATCATCATGCATATAAAACGTCCAAAGTTGACAAGATAATAGCATGGAACCATCAAAAATTATAGATACGTTGGAGACGTATCAAGCATCCCCAAGCTTAATTCCTGCTCGTCCTCGAGTAGGGAAGTGATAAATAATGAATTTTTGATGTTGCATGCTACCTAGCATAGTTGTCCTTTGTAACTTCTCTCACGTGACATGAATGTTCATATCTGTAAGATTCAAATCAATAGTTTGCTATTGACATGAAAACAATAATACTTCAAGCAAACTAGCAAAGTAATCATGAACTTTCAAAATAACAAGGCCAAAGAAAGTTATCCCTACAAAATCATATAGTCTGGCTATGCTCCATCATCCTCACACAACTAATGTAAATCATGCACAACCCCAGAATTGGCCAAGTAATTGTTTTCACACTCTTATTTTCTCAAACTTTTTATAACTATCACGCAATACATGAGCGCGAGCCATGGATATAACACTATAGGTGGAATAGAGTGTGGTGGTGGTTGTGAGACAAAAAGGAGGAGATGGTCACACTGACTCGGCGTATCAATAGGCTATGGGGATGCCCATTAATAGATATCAATGTGAATGAGTAGGGATTGCCATACAAGAGATGCACTAGAGCTATAAGTATGTGAAAGCTCAAGAGGAAAACTAGTGGGTGTGCATCCAACTTGCTTGCTCACGAAGACGTAGGGCAATTTTGATGAAGCCCATCATTGGAATATACAAGCCAAGTTATAAAACAAAGATTCCCACTAGCATATGGTAGTGACAAAGCAAGAAGCTCTCAATCATGAAGTACATGGTGCTAACATGAAGCACAAGTGTGGAAAAAGATAGTAGCATTGTCCCTTCTCTCTTTTTCTCTCTTTTTTTCATTTGGGCTCTTAGGCCTCTTTTTTTGGGATCTTTGGCCTATTTTTTTTATTTCCTCACATGGGACAATGCTCTAATAATGATGATCATCACACTTTTATTTACTCACAGCTCAAAGATCACAATGATGATGACTCCATAGATAATGCCTCCGGCAGTGTACCGGGATGTGCAACGATCTAGCATGGCGTATGACGTTGAAACATCTCGCTAGCTATCTTACGATCATGCAATGGCAATATGAGAGTGGCGGAACAAGTCATGAGACGGAATGGTGGGAGTTGCATGGCAATATATCTCGGAATGGCTATGAAAGTGCCATAGTAGGTAGGTACGGTGACTGTTTTGAGGAAGGAATTTGGTGGGTTTGAGTACCGACGAGAATTGCGCGGCACTAGAGAGGCTAGCAATGGTGGAAGGTGAAAGTGCATCTATACCATGGGCTCATATTAGTCATGAAGAACTCACATACTTAGTGCGAAAGTTTTTATTAGTAATCAAAACAAAGTGCTAAACGCATACTCCAAGGGGAAGGGTTGGTAGGTGTTAACCATCGCGCGATCCCGACCTCAACACAAAGGATGACAATCAATAAATCAATTATGCTCCGACTTCCTAACATAGCGGTTCACCATACGTGCATGCTACGGGAATCACTAACTTCAACGCAAGTATTTCTAGGTTCACAACACCCTACTAACATGACTCTTAATATTACCAAATCCATGTCTCAAAACTAATTGAGCGGAATCAAAACTTCTCTTTCTACTAAATGCACATGAAGATGGAGGTTTTTGCATCCTCTTTGGGTACCTATCACATTTGGTACTACTTTCATAGCATAAGCCAACTACCAAATCACGCACCGCCATGCTCTAAAGATATAAGTGAAGCACAAGAGCAAAAGTATCTAGCTCAAAAGATATAAGTGAAGCACTATGAGCATTCTAGCAAAATCACGATGAGTGCATGTCTATCTCTCTCTCAAAAAGTTGTGCAGCAAGTATTATTGTTACCAAACAAAAATAAAAGACTCCTAAGATACAAGACGCTCCAAGCAAAACACATATCATGTGGTGAATAAAAATATAGCTCCAAGTAGTGTTATCGATGGATTGAAGACGAAAGAGGGGATGCCTTCCCGGGGCATCCCCAAGCTTAGGCTTTTTGGTAACCTTGAATATGGATTGAGATGCCTTGGGCATCCCCAAGATTAGGCTCTTGTCACTCCTTATTCCATCGTCCATGAAAACATCACCCAAAACTTGAAAACTTCACAACACAAAACTTAAACAGAAACTCGTGATAACATTAGCACAAGAAAACAAACTACCACTTCTTTTGGTACTGTAGAAAACTTGGATTCTATCTATATTGATGATGGGATACTATATTCTCACTTTTCCATGGCTAGTACCCCCTGATACTAACCATAGTTTCATCAAAACAAGCAACCAACTCAACAAAAACAGAATCTGTCAAAAACAGACCAGTCTTTAGCAATCTATATACTTAGTATACTTTTGGTACCTCAAAAAATCTGAAAACTTACGACGGTCTGGGGAAAGAGCATATAAATCAGAAGCAAAAGGAATCAACTCAAAATCTCTTTCTGAATAAAAATGAAAAATCATATCGTGAGCAGAAAGTTTCTGTCTTTTTCCAGCATGATCAAACAACTATCACCCAAGCTATCATAAAGGCTTTACTTGGCATAAACGCAAAAAGAAACACAAAAAACACAATCATAACAGAATTATGATGGTGTGGAAAAAGAAAAACAGAAAGAAAAAAACAAAAATAAATTCATTGGGTTGCCTCCCAACAAGCGCTATTGTTTAACGCCCTTAGCTAGGCATTGATTTCAATGATGCTCACATAAAAGGTAAGGATTGAAACACAACGAGAGCATCATGGAGCATATGGATAGCACATTTAAGCCTAACCCACTTCCTATGCATAGGGATTTTGTGAACAAACAACTTGTTGGAGCAAGAGTCAACTAGCATAGGAAGGCAAAACAAGCATAGCTTCAAAAATTTCAACACATGGAGAGGAAGCTTGATACTATTGCAATAAGTAGAAGCATCTGATCCTCTCTCATAGTAATTTTCAGTAGAATCATGAATGAATTCAACAATATAACCAGCACCTAAGGATTTCTTTTCATGATCTACAAGCATAGAAATTTTACTATTCTCCACATAAGGAAATCTATTCTCAAGAATAGTAGTGGGAGTATCGTAAAAGACTGGAGCACTACAAATTGTGTCCACAATGAAAAAGCAAGGTTTAGCAAAGGGGTTTTCGAAAGTATGACAAGTTTTATCATCCCTCTTCTTCAAAGCATAAGTATCCTCACAATAATCATCATAGATAGGGGGCATGCTTTCATCAAAATGATTTTGATCATTCAAAGTGGAAGAACTAAAAAGATCATCTTCATCAAATATAGCATCCCCAAGCTTGTGGCTTTGCATATCATTAGCATCATGGGCATTCAAAGAATTCATGCTAAGAACATTGCAATCATGCTCATCATTCACATATTCTATGCCAAGCATTCTATGTAATTCTTCTTTCAGCACTTGAGCACAATTTTCCTTCCCATCATGCTCACAAAAGACATTGAAAAGATGGAGCATATGAGGCATCCTCAATTCCATTTTTTGTAGTTTTCTAGAGAAAGAACAAGAATTAAAAAGATTCTCTTGCAAGATCTAAAGATATACCTTCAAGCGCTATCCTCCCCGGCAACGGCGCCAGAAAAATGCTTCGTTGACGGGAGGTGAGTGCCGCTTACCTAGCCTCCCCGACAACGGCGCCAGAAAAATGATTGATGTCTACTACACAACCTTCTTCTTGTAGACGTTGTTGGGCCTCCAAGTGCAGAGGTTTGTAGGACAGTAGCAATTTTCCCTCAAGTGGGTGACCTAAGGTTTATGAATCCGCGGGAGGCGTAGGATGAAGATGGTCTCTCTCAAGCAACCCTGCAACCAAATAACAAAGAGTCTCTTGTGTTCCCAACACACCCAATACAATGGTAAGTTGTATAGGTGCACTAGTTCGGCGAAGAGAT
Organism: Hordeum vulgare subsp. vulgare; assembly: GCF_904849725.1. Taxonomy (NCBI): domain Eukaryota; kingdom Viridiplantae; phylum Streptophyta; class Magnoliopsida; order Poales; family Poaceae; genus Hordeum; species Hordeum vulgare. The sequence goes on from NC_058519.1 coordinate 302,881,419, forward strand.
GGTGATACAAGTGCAATATGGATGGTAGATATAGGTTTTTGTAATCTGAAATTACAAAAACAGCAAGTTAACAAATGGTGAAACTAAGCACGAACGGTATTGCAATGCGTGGAAACAAGGCCTAGGGTTCATACTTTCACTAGTGGAAGTTCTCTCAACAATGATAACATAATTGGATCATATAACTAGCCCTCAACATGCAACAAAGAGTCACTCCAAACTCACTAATAGCGGAGAACAAACTAAGAGATTATTGTCGGGTACGAAACCACCACAAAGTTATTCTTTCTGATCGATCTATCATAGAGTTCGTACTAGAATAACACCTTAAGATACATATCAACAAAGGCCCTAATGTCACCTAGATACTCCATTGTCACCTCAAGTATCCGTGGGCATGATTATACGATATGCATCACACAATCTCAGAATCATCTATTTAACCAACACATAGAACTTCAAAGAGTGCCCCAAAGTTTCTACCGGAGAGTCAAAATGTGTACCAACCCCTATGCATAGGTTCCTAATGTCACAAACCCGCAAGTTGATCACCAAAACATACATCGAGTACTCACATGAATCCATGTGTGCCAACCCATATGCATAGGTTCCCAATTGTCACAAACCCGCAAGTTGATCACATCAGATAGACACGTGCAAGACATACATCAAGTGTTCTCAAAGACTCAATCCGATAAGATAACTTCAAAGCGGAAACTCAATTCATTACAAGAAGGGAGAGGGGGAAGAACACCATAAGATCCAACTATAGTAGCAAAGCCCACGGTACATCAAGATCAAGACATCTCAAGAACACGAGAGAGAGAGAGAGATCAAACACATAGCTAGTGGTACATACCCTCAGCCCCGAGGATGAACTACTCCCTCCTCGTCATGGAGATCGCCGAGACGATGAAGATGGCCACCGGAGATGGATTCCCCCTCCGGCAGGGTGCCGGAAAGGGCTCCAGATTGGTTTTTGGTGGCTACAGAGGCTTTCGGCGGCGGAACTCCCGATCTAGGTTTCTTTCTGGAGGTTTCCGTCTTTATAAGAATTTATGGCGGTGGAATTGCGTCAGTTGGGCCCACGAGGAGGTCACAAGCCTGCACGGTGCGACCAGGGGGTAGGCCGCGCCCCATGGGCTTGTGACTCCCTCGTGGCTCTTCTGTCCTTCTTCCAAAGCTTCGGGGGTCTCCTTTGGTCCAAAAAAAATCATCTTAAAGTTTTATTCCATTTGGACTCCGTCTGAAAAAGGGTCAAAAACACGGAAAAAACAGAAACTAACACATGGCACTGAGTTAATAGGTTAGTCCCAAAAAAGATATAAAATAGCATAATCATGCATATAAAACATCCAAAGTTGACAAGATAATAGCATGGAACCATCAAAAATTATAGATACTTTGGAGACGTATCAGACCTCCAATCTTGATGATGATTCTATGTCAAACGACAAGTTGCATGTTTGCTTATTTTAGCGTGTTATAGCATGTACATTTGAAACAATTCAAGTTTCTTCACCAATGTTGGTATGGTTTAGTGATGAGCATTGTCAACCTTTCGATATAAATAAGAGCTTCACTTATATGTGCAATCTGAGTTGCAATATTTTCAGCTTTCTACTTCTTGTGATAATATTTTGGCATTAGTTTTCATAACCTATGAAAGTTACTCACGTATACATGTGTCATATGTGCATAAACCAAGGGAAGTAAAAAATGAATGACATATACATATACAACATATACACCTTGTCTCTTTTGTTAGCCACATTTGAGATTAAGCAGCGCCGAGGACAACTTTATTTTCAAAAGGGGAGGATGATGAGGACATGACTACCTTGGATATTATAACAATCATTGCATATGCGTATTTATTTGAGGTGATTTCTGATAAAAGTCGTGCAAAAATTTATATATGTTATCCGGAACAAAAATACTTGACCTGTTTTTATTTTATGCCTAAATGCAGAATGGCCGAACACTTGTATTAACCAGGTGTGATGACAAGGGAAGAGGAAATGGTTGAGTGCTATTCAAGAGGTCCTCTCATGTCAAAGGAAATAATTAGTTGCTATTCAAAAGTTCTCTCACGTCACTTTTAGCCCAAGAGAAGACAGAGTCCAACTCTCTCACTTCTGGACTCAGATTCAGACTGCATAGACATATCTGTACCAAAATGCCTACAACTTCTACATACAGACTCCGAATGGGGTGATTCTTTTTGGGATGCAAAGTAGATTTTATGTGCTTTCCAGCCCAGTTGGAATCACCTTCAAATTCGTCCGGAGCGTGGAGATATATACCAAAAAATATGATGTTGCACCAGAATCCGAGTCAAACAACAAGTCCAAAGGTGTTGCATCACCTCCACTTGGGCCCATAGGCCTTGTACGACCTAGGGTTAGTTTTAGGCTGCCTTGGGACATCCTCCCACCCCCTTGGCCGCCACCCCTTGCTCCTATATAAGCAGATCAATCTAGTAGCTTTTTGCTTGGAGATTTGTTTAGTTAAAAGTTAGCCATTGCAACTTCATGTACTTCGTTTCTGTCCAACGACCAGACTAAGACCCCTTTCGAATCCCCACCCTTATCAATACTTCATATATATTCACAATATTCAGATTACAATATCATATTCTTGCTTGTTCTTTGATTTCTTGCAGGAATAGACCTTCGTGGTTAGGTTGATCGTGCTCCGGCGTTATGACAGCCCGAGACCGACGTTCCAGAAGATTCCCCTTCTATTCCGTTTTCGTCGTGTGTTTATTTTTATTTGTCGCATCATGATCGCATCATGCACATCATCCACGTTGCATCGGCATCCTGTTGCCGCCAGTTTTCAAACTTGCATCCGTTAGTAGTTGTCGGTTCTCTCCGTTCTCGTCGTTGCGTGTGTTTAGCCCGACCACACACACACGCGCCCACGGCACCGCCAAAAATCTTGTTTTTAAAAGTGTGTGTAAAAATTTCTCTGATTGGGTTGGAACTTGACGTTCAGTCTTATTTAGATATAGGTAGGCCGCTTGTCAAATTTCGTCGCAATCCGAGTCCGTGTGGTACCCGAACGGTCGACCGTAGCGGCACCGTATTCGGTTATCGTCGGACGTTTGTCGGTGTTTTAAAATACGTTGTCGGGTGCCCCGTTTCTCTCTCTTCTCTGGATAACCTACTCTACATGGCCACTTAGCCCGTACCACATTTGGAATTGTTTGATTTCGATCGCGCGGTTGAAATCGGGGCAAAAAACTGCTAAACCTAGCCCCCCATCGTTATAAAAAAGACTCCCATGATATTTATAGCAGCCCCTCTCTCTCCTCCTCGATTTCCGTGCAACCCTAGTCTCCCACAACCACCTCCCTCCTCTCTCCTCAGCCCCATCCGCCGTGGGCCCCGCGAGCCCAGATCTGGCCCGCCGGGCCAGGATCACCCGAGCCGCCGCAGGCTCCTCGCACAGCTTTGATAACCCACAAGTATAGGGGATCGCAACAATTTTCGAGGGTAGAGTATCCAACCCAAATTTATTGATTCGACTCAAAGGGAAGCGAAAGAATATTCTCAAGTATTAGCAGTTGAGTTGTCAATTCAACCACACCTGAAAGATTTAGTGTCTGCAGCAAAGTATCAGTAGCAAGATAGTATGATAGCAGCAGTAGCAACAGAGTAACAGTAGCAGCAGTGACAGGAGTAGCAGCGACAACAGTAGCGGCTAAGTAACGTAGCAAGGACCAGTAGGAAAAACTCGTAGGCATTGGATCGGTGATGGATGATTATGCCGAATGTGATTCATCATGTAACAACTATAACACGGAGAGATAAGTAACTAGCTCCCGTTCGTCAATCTAATGTAGGCATGTATTCCGTATGTAGTCATACGTGCTTAGGGAAAAGAACTTGCATGACATGTATTGTCCATCCCTCCCGTGGCAGCGGGGTCCTAATGGAAACTAAGGGATATTAAGGTTCTCCTTTTTATAAAGAACCAGATCAACGCATTAACACTTGGTGAATACATGAACTCCTCATACTATGGTCATATCCGGGAGTGGTTCCGGCTATTGTCACTCCGGGGTTGACGGGTCATAACACATAGTAGGTGGCTACAACTTGCAAGATAGGATCTAAAACACACATATATTGGCGACAACATAATAGGTTCAGATCTGAAATCATGGCACTCGGGCCCTAGTGACAAGCATTAAGCATGGCAAAGTAGTAGCAACATCAATCTCACAACATAGTGGATACTAGGGATCAATCCCCGTCAAAACTAACTCGATTACATGATAGATCTCATCCAACTCATCACCGTCCAGCAAGCCTACAATGAGATTACTCACAAACGATGAAGAGCATCATGGGATTGGCGATGAAGAAAGGTTGATGATGACGATGGCGACGATCTCCCCTCTCCGGAGCCCAGAACGGACTCCAAATGTGCCATCCAGATGAAGAACAGGAGGTGGCGGCGCCTCCATATCGTAAAACGCGATGAACTCTTCTCCTTGATTTTTTTGGACGAAAGAGGTTATATAGAGCTGGAATTGGGGGCGGTGGAGTCCCGAGCAGCTCACAAGCCTGCCAGCCCCGGCCAGGGTGGGTGGCCGGGCCTGGTGGGCTTGTGGGCTCGTGGCTCCGTCCCTCGAGTTGATTCTTGTGCCAGTATTTTTCATATATTCTAGAAAAAATCCTCGTAGATTTCCAGGTCATTCCGAGAACTTTTATTTCTGCGCAAAAACAACACCATGGCAATTCTGCTGAAAACAACGTCAGTCCGGGTTAGTTCCATTCAAATCATGCAAATTAGAGTCCAAAACAAGGGCAAAAGAGTTCGGAAAAGTAGATACGACGGAAACGTAGCAACTCCCCCAAGCTTAAAACCTTGCTTGTCTTCAAGTAATTCAGTTGACAAACTAAAAGAGACTAAAGAAAAACTTTGACGAACTCTGTTTGATCTTGTTGTTGCAACTATGTCTAACTCATATCCAGAATTTCAGCAAGATCACAAGTAAACCACATAAGCAAATGACATCTAGGTCTCACGGTAAACTCATATCAATGGCATAATCAACTAGCGAGCAAATAATAACAAGTCTCAAACGTCAACACTTCAATCAAAACAATCATGAAGCAGTACGAACAGATGGTATCTCGCTAGCTCTTTCTGAGACCACAAAACATAAATGCAGAGCACCTTCAAAGACCAAGGGCTGACTAAACATTGTAATTCATCGCAAAGAAGATCCAGTCACAGTCATACTCAACACAGTTAAAAGCAAAGCATAAAAATAACAGAGGTGCTCTCTAATTGGTGCTTTTTCAAGAGGAGGATGACTCAACATGAATAAATAGACAGGCCCTTCGCAGAGAGAAGCATTGATTTGCACAGGTGCCAGAGCTCAAGCTTAGAAAACAGAGATAATAATTTTGGGTGGCATGCTTTCATTGTCAACGCAATGACTAAGAGTTCTCACCATCTTCCATGCTACACATGCTATAGGCGGTTCCCAAACAGAAAAGTAAAGTTTTGACTCCCCCACCACCAATCAATCACACTCCACGACTAGCCGAATACTCGGGTGCCGTCCATACCAACACCAATCCAGGGGGAGTTTTGTTTGCAATTATCTTTTCGATTTGAGCATGGAACTGGGCATTCCAATTACCGGCCCCTTCCTCGTGAATGATAGTGAATAAACACATATCGAGGATAACACACCTAGCATGGAAGATACTGATAGCCCCCTGTCACCACATGAGCGGTTCGGGCAAGCAAAACAGATTATTTCTTGAAGATTTAGAGAGTGGCACATGAAAAATTACTTGGAACGGCAGGTAGATACCGCATATAGGTAGGTATGGTGGACTCATATGAAACAACTTTGGGTTTAAGGAAGTGGATGCACAAGCAGTATTCCCGCTTAGTACAAGTGAAGGCTAGCAAAAGACTGGGAAGCGACCAACTAGAAAGCGGCAACAGTCATCAAAATGCAATGAGATTAACCAACATTGAGTGCAAGCATGAGTAGGACATAAATCACCATGAACATGAATATCATAGAGGCTATGTTGATTTTGTTTCAACTACATGCGTGAACATGCGCCAGGTCAAGCCACTTGAATCATTCAAAGGAGGATACCATCCTATCATACTACATCACAGTCATCTCAAAATTCATGTGGGCATCCAAGACAAACCATTATAAGCTCCTAGCTAAGTAAGCATGGCATAAGCAACTATGATCTCTAAGTTGTCATTGCAAACATGTTCTCTCACAACGAAGCTGAATCAGGCACGATGAGCTAGTCATATTTACAAAAACAAAATAGATCGAGTTCATACCAGCTTTTCCAGGCTCAGTCACTTCATCATATATCGTCATTATTGCCTTTCACTTGCACGACCGAATGATGTGAACAATAATAAGAGTGCTCGTGCATTGGACTAAAGCTAGAATCTGCAGGCAAACACAAAGGAGAAGACAAAGTAATATGGCTCTTTAACAGATAAGCAGATATGCATGCCAGAGCCACTAAACATTGTAACCATGATCTTCTACCTTGACCCAAAGAAAAAGAAAACTATTTTCACGGGAAAGCTCCCAACAAGCAAAAGAAGAAAAATAAAATCTTTTTGGGTTTTCTCAAACTAGACAGACACACGAAAAGAAAACGAGAAAAAGAAATAAACTAGCATGGATGATACAGTGGCAAAGTGTGAACACCGACGAACAAAATGAAAGCACAAGCAAGAATGTAAAGTCGGTGAGAAACACATACTCCCCCAAGCTTAGGCTTTTGGCCTAAGTTGGTCTACTCCCATGGAGGGAAATAACCAGCTCCAGGGTACTCCAGAGTGGACTGAGGATGCCACTGCTGTGTGAGCTCCTCTGGCTCCCACTGATAAACCGGCATTTGGTACTCGACTAGTGACTCACGCACGGGCACCTGTGGTTGGGCTAGGCCCCAATATGCGTAGATGTCCGAGGGCATAATAATGTACCTGTCTGCATGAAGGTTGAACAAAGAAGGAGCAGGCAAAGTAATGGTCTCACGAGTACCCTGACCAAACACCAGGTTATAAATCATCCTTCTATTTATATCTCTATCAAGAAAGTCATGGCGAACAATGCTATCGTAATCTAGATATCTTTCGGGAAGAAGAGTCTCTTCTTCCTCCTCGAGTCTAATAGGTATCTCAAAGTGTCTAGCAAGACGAGTAGCATAGATACCTCCATAGACAATGCCTTTAGAACGGTTCGTGTTCAACCGTTGAGCTACTATAGCGCCCAAGCTATAAGTTTTATCATTATAAAGGGCTTCGCGCAAAACCGCAAGATCTGGGGAACTAAGTGACCCAGCTTTCCCACGTCCAATCAAACATTTTCCCACAAATAGTGAGAAGTATCGAAGCACGGGAAAATGTATGCTAGCAGCTCTAGCGCAAGACACTCCTCTCTCCCCTCCTATAGAAATATTGTCGATGAAAGCTTCCAAGTCCCGTGGACGAGGTTCATGAATATCCCCAACGTAAGGTAATTTGCAAACATTGCAAAAATCCTGGAGTGACATGTACTGGGGGATATCATAAAGTTTGAACTCAACCATAGGAGGATTCTTCCTCGGATAGAAGTTAAAGCTTTGTACGAAGATATTAGTGAGGAGGAGGTATTGCGGACACTTATCTTCAACGAAGGCGGTAAGGCCTGCGTTCTCCACCAAGTAGTAAAAGTCCTCATAAAGTCCGGCGACGCGTAAGAACACATCGCTTGGCCACTCGCACGCTCGAACTTGTGCAACTCGAGGGATCGGATACTTGGGCTTCTTCTCACTTCCATCATCCTTGGGGTCACGGCTTGAAGAGCCTCTTAAGAACCTCCTCATCTTTTCCCTTTTCTATCTCTGAAAATTTCTGAAATTTTTAGTGATTCTAAGGAAAAGTGAATAAGGCTCAACAAAACTTGTAGCAACTACTCCCACAAGTGTCTACATGCCATATTACGCATCAAAACTAATTGGGACCAGCTAAAATTAGCATGCAAAGCTCAAGAACATGGTCACCAAGGCAACAAAAATACCCGAAGTATAAGGCACTAGAGCAGCAACTAATTGGACCAATGGAGGAGTCACTTACCAAGGAGTAATTTCCCCATAGCAGTTCGGAGAATGGTGCCTTGAGCAAGGAGATCGAAAATCCCAGCAAGAGGAGCAAGAACACGGGTTTGAGCTGCGAAATGAATTTTTCTGGAGGTAGGAGAAGTGGATGAGAGCTAGAATGAGTGGAGGGGGTGCATGTGGGCCCCACAAGCCTGCCAGCCCCGGCTAGGGGGGTGGCCGGGCCTGCTGGGCTTGTGACCCACTTGCGCATCTCCCAGACTAGCTATTCGTCTCTGTATTTTTCAAAAATTCCAGAAAAAATCATACTTGATTTTTTAGGACGTTCGGAGAACTTTTATTTTCGGGGTATTTTTCTACGGGATGCTAAAACAGAAAACAGGGAAAACTAAACTAAATCTATCATTTTTCTTCTAAGCAACCGAAGGTGAAAGCTTGGAACAGAGGTTTGTGACTCCTCGATTCATCCATCTCATGGTCATCGAAAGAAATACGTCAATTAGGTTGATCAAGTCTCCGAGAGAAACCTTTTCGAATCACAAAAGAGAACGGAGAATTTTCGAATAGTCACTAGGTCAACTCAATGGGGATGTGTATCTCCCCAACAAGCAAATCATACTTCATCTTAACAGGAGGTATAGGGCATTCAAAGCTCCCAATAAGAATCGATGAAGTTTTTTTGATAGCATTGATGCAATGTACTCGATATTGTTTCTTTGGAAAGTGCATCGTATGCTCATTACCGTTAACCTGGAAAGTGACATTGCCTTTGTTGCAATCTATAACAGCCCATGCAGTGTTTAAAAATGGTCTTCCGAGGATGACCGTCTGTGACGCCCTCGGTTTAATCGTACGCTAATCATACACGCAATGCGTACGATCAAACTCAAGGACTCACGGGAAGATATCACAACACAACTGTAGACACAAATAAAACAATATCAGCTTCATATTACAAGCCAGGGGCCTCGAGGGCTAGAATACAGAAGCTCGATAAACACACGAGTCAGCGGAAGCAACAATATCTGAGTACAAACATAAAACATGGGGTGCCTTAGAGAAGGCTAGCACAAAAGATACAGCGATCGAACGAGGCGAGGCCTCCTGCCTGGGAACCTCCTAACTACTCCTGGTCTTCAGCAGCCTCCACGTAGTAGTAGGCACCGTCGGGGTAGCAGTCGTCGTCGGCGGGGACCTCCATCTGCTGGGCTCCATCATCTAGTCACAGCAACGGATCAAGGGGACAAAGGGGGAGCAAAGGAACGGTGAGTACTCATCTAAAGTACTCGCAAGTCTTACATCAGAACTATGCTAAGTATGCATCGGTATCAAAGAAGGGGGTTGGTTATATGTGGACTGACTGCAGCAATGCGATAATAGAGAGAGAAGGCCTAGTCATATCGAAGACTAGGATCTTCATGGTCTTGCAGCAATAGACGAGAATAGAGCAAGGTAACACAATTAATAGTCATATTGTTGCAGCAATATTAAAGTGAGGTCACGCCCAAAGATCCTCCCTTGACTCCCTGCGAGGAAGCAATCCCGAGGCAACTAATTCCAGTTAAGTAACAATTGTAGTTGTATAAGATCAGGGCACAACTCCAAGTCGTCGTGTAACCGTGGACACGGCTATTCGAATAGTTAATTTTCATCCCTGCAGGGGTGCACCACATGTCCCGTCACGCTCGATAACACTCTAGACGGACACACTTTTCTAGGTCCTGCCCGGCCTCGGAATATCGACACGTCGCAGCCCCACCTAAGACAAATCACAGAGGCGAGCCCGCCGGTCTAAATCCTAGGCGCAAAGGGTTCATGGGCCCAGTTCCCCTCCGCGCTCCTGCATGATGCGAGGGCAGCCGACGTCAGTCCTAGCATCCCTTAATCACAAGCGCAATGCATCTCGGGACCACTCGGGCGCGCGCCACTACGTTGCTGACATCTGAAAAGCTTCGGCTGATACCGCAATGCCGAGTACCCATAATTGTTCCCGCGTAGCCGGTTAGTGCGAAAAGGTCTCCGACCAACCCAGATCAAATACCCAAATCCATTAACATTTTAATTAGGCCATCGACACAGTCTCGCGGTATCCACCCGTCTTACAACTAATCACCAATGATCCCAGTAACATGGTCGAGTAACTGTGTGGTTGTAACATCGGGGGGAATCCGAGGTATCACCCTCGTTGGATTCCGAACGATGTATCCGTCAAGGTGGGCTTAGAGGAATCACCCTCGGGGGTCCCACACTTGAGGGGTTGCACGACAGAGGCGTCATCGGGAATGGTGAAAGAGGAATCACCCTCGATAACCACGACCGACTAGCTATACTACAAAGATATCATCAGGAGTACTTAGCGAGGTGTCACCCTCGGTACTCGATAGTATCTTTGTAGCGTCGTACAACTAAGGGGGGTGTATGTGATGTGTCGGGTCTGGCTCGTCGATCCGGGATCGAGATTTGAAAGCAAAGCGGAGAAACTGGACTACGGGGTCAGAAGGGATGACTGCTCCACCTATACTAAGCAGATTAAAGATACAGTAGTGAAAGTAGCAGTTCATCAAAAATAGGCTATGCATCAGACACATGAGCTAACTACAACAGTAGCAAAATTCTAATGCAAGCATGTGGAAGAAAGAATAGGCGATATATGAATGATCGGGGGGGGGGGGGGGTTTGCTTGCCTTGTTGCTCTGCGGCAAAACAGATTCTCGACCGGGAAGTAGTCGATCACCGGATCATCATCGGTCTCGGGTTTACCGGAAAGGAAATAGCGTAGGGGAAACACAATAAATAACAGAACAATCAAAAGCATCACAAAGCAAGACGTGGCTTAAAGGCATCGCTAGGCATGAGCTAACGCAGTGCTATCCGTCATAGACGGGTCGGGAAAATATGGGATGATATTTCCCGGGTCTCTGGCTACTACTGGTCAGATGAAAATCGGTGAAAAAGTTCCACGTTTGCTAAGCTAGGGACGCGTGACACACAAACGGATAACGTATCCTGGTTCGTCTCGTTCTGCTGATCAACTTTCATGTTCAAAATACTTTCATCGGAGCTACAAATTATTTTATATTAATTTTTAAAGTTTTATTATTATCCTAAAATTAACAGATTTAATTTATTTCGAGTTGACCAAGTCAATTTGACTGGTCAAATAGGAAGGGGCTGGCCCACATGTCATTTTCTACTAGGCTAAATTGCACTAAATTAGTCATAATTGTAACTAAACCTAAACATAAAATAGTCTAATCATGGGATTGTTTTAATTAAAGATGAGACCCTAATCTAAACAAAGGCAGGAGTGGCACAGTTGGCCACTCACATACTCACTCACGCACACACTCACACACACTCACACGCTGCACACACCCACTGAGACACACAACACGCACACACAGCCGCACACTCAGCCATGGCCTCCATCAGTAGCAGCCGGCTGCAGCAGCGCTAGCAGGGAGCAACGACAAGCAAGAAGCAGCAGTGCAGCGGCGACGACAGTGGCATAGCAGTAGTGGCCGCGGCTAGCAGCGGCAGCAACACAAGTAGCAGCACAACAGTAGCAGTCACGGCGAGCAATGAGCAGCAGCAGCAGCAAGGAGCAGCAATGGCAGTAGCAGTGCATCGTCAGCAGCAGGAGGACAGAGCAGCTAGCAGAGGCGCGTGCCAAGTAGCGGCAGCGGCCAGCACGGGGACAGTGAGCGAGCGCCTGGGCACGGCCACGGAGCAGCGGGCGGGCGGCTACAGCGGTGGGCGACGGCAAGGCCACACGCGGATACGCACACATGCACGTACATACGCGTACGTTCAGACGGGCTCGAAGAAGGAAGCTACGGCGACGAATCGAGCCGGAAAGTAAGGGGAATCGGGTGAGGAACTCAGCACGGAGCTCGTGGACATGGTTAGGAAGCGTGGGGGCGACCAGACGTGACGAGCTCGACGATGCAGTGCGAGGGTCGTGTTGAAAAACCGGCTCGATGCCGAGCGTACAGGCCGTCCTGGTTTGAGTTGGTCTCCGGAACGGACGGATCCGGCCGCGGCGGACCTCCTGGACGTCCTCTCAGACGACGAGGCGCATGGTGGCCGCGACTACGACGTCGGCCATGGCGACCACAGCTTGGGCACGAGCAAAAATGAGAAAGAGAGCTAGCAAGAGGATATGATAGCTAGGGTTTGTCCAAGTATGTTGTGGGGATGCTCTTATCCACCAGGGGGGCCGCGGGATGGCCGGCACGTGGCCACGGCATGGCCATGGCAGCCAGATGCGAGCCACTACCCTCCTCACGCTCGTGTAACACAAGGTTGAAGGAGAGCTGGTGATGCCGGGCCGGGCTGTGCACTGTAGCAGTAGGTTATAAGTGCACAGTGTGGTTTCTTTTCTTTATTCTTCCGTTTTCCTTTTTAAATTATTTTTGGATTTTATTTAGCCTACAAATGATCTGCGTAAAAATATTGGACTTAGCCACACAAACAGTTTGCAATATTTAGTATTGCCACAAAATAAATTGGAAGACATTTGAATTTGTTAGAATTTTATTATTTAGAAAGGACATTTTAAATAATGTTCTGACCCCTTATTTTAATTATTTTGTGCAGTTATACAATTTATAAAATGTTTCTTTCTCCACTATAATTAACTATGTATTATTTGCGACATTTGGAACATTTTTGTTTTCATGTTTGAAGAACAATAATTTGACTTTTTATTTTATTTTATTTTCATTTGAAATTGGTTTTGATTTTTAACAAGTATCGATTTGGCTTATTTAATCATGATGACATGCCACCATTAGCGTGAGATTACTGTAGGTTAATTACGAGGGCGTCACAACTCTCCACCATTGAAAGAAATTCTCGTCCCGAGAATTAAGAGGTACGGGTAGGGGGGAAACGTTTGGTTACGAAATTCTAACGAGCCTTCTTGTCTTGGTTGCTCTTCCCAAAGAAATTTATCCTTTTCGTTGAAGTCTTCATTCCTCTGATTTAGGTCATCCTGATGAATTCGTCATCCTTCCTTTGGGATCTCCATCGTCCTACGAATGCGATTACCACGGAAAACTTTGGGAGAACGTAGCTACACAAAGTAGAGCATCTGACAACGAACTCACGAAAGGAGACACGATTTATTCCTCAAGTTGTAACTCACGAAATTCATCTGGCATAGTACGTGATGGTACAAAGGTTTCAAATGATTAGGCAATCGTTTGATGCCTAAACAGATATGAGAGGGGTGTTTAGAGCAACGAATATAAATATTGTTCCTGATACAGAATAGATCGTCCCATTGGACGGTGGCTCGGGAATTTCATATGAAGCCAAGTGCAAAGGATACTTTGGAGTCAAGGATGTAAAGAGGAGTGAGGTTTCAATCCTGTGGAACTTTGGGTTATGGATCCACCATGTGGGCCGAGAGTAGGCAGAGCGGTGACATCTCGTACGGTCTTGGTAGCAAGACATGTCAAAGGATAGCCTGTCAGTTATGTTGGAAACAACGTCGTTACCAAGGGCAGGGGATGAATAGAACCATTTTCCTGCTCGTTGTAACGAGGCGGACCAATAGGCAAAGTTCTCGTCCACCGACGGTTACCGGAATGTTATCCACAATAGTAACAGGGTCTTACTGACAGAGTTGTATACCGAGATATTTACCTAAGAAGGGGGGTACCACTGCTCAGATAGGTTATAAAACAAGAAAGGTCAAACAAACCAATGAAAGGGAAAATGTGTTCACACACACAAGTATTAATGTATACCATTCCCGAGGAAAACATAGAGTATGGTATACATGATAGGTCATCAAGTACATAACCATTTTGATAAAAGGGCAAGGAGAATCATGATGAAAGGGCAAGCAAACTCCCTCCATACCATACGGGTTGGACAATCAATCAAGAACAATTTAGCACTCCGCTTCCAATGATCCTGTTGAGATTTTGAAGTACCACATCCGTGCTTCAGGGTAGCATCGACATGGTCATCAGATAAGGGTTGGATTTATGGGTATACACAGAGGATTTATGAGAACAACTTATGAAATAAGTCAATATAGTTTCCGCATGGAAGATGGAGAATCTTACATATGGGATGATTTATAACAATAGGCCCTTCGGCCTGGTGTACCAGACAAGACATCACCGTACCAGGTTACATAAAGACCAAAGTTATAATTATTGAGAAAATGTTCTAACCATTATATCTGCCCGAGATTTAGATCAGATTGATGTCAGGACACCTCAGGCTCAAGATTCCTGAGAAGAAAAGATGAAGATGCAGGATTCTCAGGATATGAACTACACAAGCAATCCTTGGATCACGAGTTGGATTGTAAGACATATGAACACAATGTAAAGACTTTCGTGCCCACATAGAATTCTTACGTCAAAATGCAACCGAGTTCTGATTTGAGAACCCTCATCGAGGATATCGAGGTCCTTGTGTAAGCCTCGATTAGCTCTTATGAAAGGAACTTCTTTTCCTTGATAAAATCATTCAGTGGCTTGGCTTGCTAACAGAAGTTATATGAAGTGAAGATAACAAATCTTAAAAACATATAACACTTCGCACATGCATGAATGATTTGGGATGGCCAGAGAGGAAGTGGAAGAAAACTTCCTCGTATTCACGGCGATAAGAATGTACATGAACTTTGGGAAAACATTCCTGCTATCAAACATATTATTGGTGAGCTAGGCACGAAGATAATACTTTCAAAAGCTTCATCACGAACCATGGAGAACTTGAGGGTGCGACCGATGGGCTCAGCAATAATCCCTCATGATTTTGACAGAGATGAATTACCAAAATTGTAATATCAAGGAAATAGCATTTGTCAAATCAAATGGTATAATGTCGTATGCTCGAGGGAACAACAACAATTAAACATTGGTCGAAGGGTGCACTCGGAATACGGACGGAGTAGCACAACCAATGTCAAAAATGATGAGTCAACACCCAACACACTAAGAATGAAACAATCAGTTCTTAACCTCAAGGCAATAGGGTTGCCAGAAGTATTGGGATCACACATCAGAGTTCACTTGTTGGTATTCTGGTTTGAAACAACACGGGACCAAGAAATAGATGGTGATGACGAGAAGTATTACTATATCAAGAATTCTTAAGACGTGTGCAATCCTCACGACATTCTTGACATAAAAGCTAGTAATACTCCAAGGTAGAAGATAACATAAGCCGAATAGCAAGGAACTTAAGGGACAACGCAAAACATGAACATGTTTGTGTTAGAGGGAAGGCAACAAGGATGTCGATGCTAATACAATTCATCGAGGGAAAGGGATGGTATTTCTCAACATGCGTTCAATTGATACCCTGCAAGGGCTCAGAATGCTGATGATTATCACGACACATTTGTCGAGAAGCTCCACGAAGATGTAATCGTTCAGCAACGACATCAAGCAAGGGAATGATGAAGAATGAGGTTGTCGGAATTACAGATAAGGCTGCTAGCTTTAGGATTGAGATTGCCCTTCAGGACAAACAACATGATGTGGAAAACTCGATGCAAGCTTAATGCACGGTTGGAATTGTGTTCCAGGGATGAAGGGTATAGATAGCATGGTCGAGCTCCAACATGACGATGATGATGTAGCTTAACAACTTGGAACGACATGATCGAGTACAAACTCGTAAACAAGGAAGATTACTAATAGTTGTTGAATCGCAATGCGTACTCGATTCAATCATCGATGTACTCGTGTGTCCAACAACTCAAACACAAGGAAACTAGAATTAATGAAAATATCATAGTTGATGAGGAGCTCACAAGAAGTTATATAGCTCCTTGATATCCTCGAGCTACAAGGAATAATACTCGGAGGTAGATCTACATTAAGGCCTGGACCAATGTATTGATCTAAGAAGACAAGTACTTTAACTCGCCTGCGAATAAAATCAAGGTAGGGCAACATGGTCGGAACCACGATTGCAAAGGACAAGATCATAGATACCAAATTTAAACCACAGAATGAATGATTATTGATAGAGAAGTTTCTATGATAGGATTAACGTCGTTTCCATGGGCATGAACTCAAAGTTCAAGGTCGACTCCCACTTCATCAGTGCATCACCTGCCATTTACTCCTCGCCTTAGATCAGGTTGTAGCTTTTAAAGGATATCCGGCAGAACACCAGAAGAGCAAGACTCGTGAAAACTTTTCGAGTCATATCAATTTAGGAAGGCATAGGTTCAATCCGTCGGGGCATCTTAGGAACATATACCACAAACTTCAAGAGTAATTAACACATGCTTGACAACAGAGCATGGCCGACAAAAGTATGGGATACAATTTATCCGAGGGAGAAGACACAATTTACCAATGACATTATGTATTAGTGGAACACTATCACAAGAATTTTTTGGACGTAAAAGGATGTCGTCGGATAATAACTCAAGATGAGTCTGGCAATCCACAAATGATCTGATGTGAGTATCTATACTCAATGAGAGGGAGATAGGATGAATGCATCGGGTTATAGAACATCTGAAAAATATTGATACTTAGTTACCAAAGGAATTAAGATTTCCAGATTGGTGTATCATAAACAGATGCTCTCGTCAAATACCAGTAAGTTGGATGGATTTGGATGGAAAGACAACCAAAGTTGATTTGTCGAGAACCAGCTCTGTCTGGAAGGACGTATGAGCCGGAAGATAATTCATGAGTATCTACAGGTGATTGTGTGCATTCACACAAAGGCAGAATCAATAAGATCACAGGAAAATCACAAAGGATTTTAGTGAATGCTGCTAGATATATGGATTTAACCATAACACCAGCAGGTGAGAAAAGTTAAAAGCAATAGGCTGCTGGGGATTCCGAAAGATCGAGTAGTAATTCGAAGGACTTTCGAAACCCATGACAACTGATGATGGACGACTCCTTGATAAGATAATTCGTTGCATCTCGCAAAAACAAGAGCATTTGGAAAGAAAATATGAATGAAATTTGTATGCAGTCATCCACAAGGGTTGATGGAGGAAGGGAAATCGCAAGAGCGATGGGCACAAGTTCTCGAGAGAAACATCGGAGAGTATCATCGGAGTCTTCTGATGGACCAAGCCATCGTCTGAAATACGGGGTTCTCTGGGAGGAAGTATTTACGAGAACCTAAAGTTAGAGCCCAGAGTATAGGGAAGGAGTAAAAGATACTAATACCACCCAATTGAGATGTGGGCCCGTAAGCCACAACATCAGTGTTAGTAAAAAAATTCAAACACTAGACTCAACTTCGGCCGAGGAGTTGGAAAGGGGGCTACCTACAGGCAGTCGGCTCTGATACCAACTTGTGACGCCCTCGGTTTAATCATACGCTAATCATACACGCAATGCGTACGGTCAAACTCAAGGACTCACGTGAAGATATCACAACACAACTCTAGACACAAATAAAACAATATCAGCTTCATATTACAAGCCAGGGGCCTCGAGGGCTAGAATACGGAAGCTCGATAAACACACGAGTCAGCGGAAGCAACAATATCTGAGTACAGACATAAAACATGGGGTGCCTTAGAGAAGGCTAGCACAAAAGATACAACGATCGAACGAGGCGAGGCCTCCTGCTTGGGAACCTCCTAACTACTCCTGGTCTTCAGCGGCCTCCACGTAGTAGTAGGCACCGTCGGGGTAGCAGTCGTCATCGGCGGGGACCTCCATCTCCTGGGCTCCATCATCTAGTCGTAGCAACGGATCAAGGGGACAAAGGGGGAGCAAAGCAATGGTGAGTACTCATCCAAAGTACTCGGAAGTCTTACATCAGAACTGTCACGCCCAAGATGCGACCCTATCCTAAATTTGGTACGAGGGCCTCGTCAGGGATAGAAGCGCATCTCGTCGTGTCGCAAAAATGGATGTCGTTACAAGTACATGTACTGAAAAGAAGATATATATAATAGAATTGGCTTACACTCGCGACAAGGTACATCAGAGTCACAACAGTACCGTACATATACATCAAGAGTAAGAGCAGGGTCCGACTACGGACGAAAACAAACGAGAAAAGAAGAACGACGTCCATCCTTGCTATCCCAGGCTACCGACCTGGAACCCATCCTAGATCGATGAAGAATAAGAAGTAGAAGGAACTCCAAATGAACAATCAACGCACTCGCGTCAAGTAATCTTTACCTGTACCTGCAACTGGTGTTGTAGTCATCTGTGAGCCACAGGGGACTCAACAATCTCATTTCCAAAGGTATCAAGACTAGCAAGGATTAATGGGTGAGACATGGTTAACTGGTGAGGTTGCAGCAGGGGATAAGCATAAATGAGGTGGCTAAACTTACGAGTACAAGAAATAAGAGGGGATGATCTACGCATAACGGACGTGAACTACTGATGATCAAATGAATGGTCCTGAACACCTACCTACGTTAGACATAACCCCACCGTGTCCTCGATCGGAGAAGGAACTCACGAAAGAGATAGTCAAGGTTACGCACACAGTTGGTATATTTTAATTAAGTTATCTTCAAGTTATCTAGAACCAGTGTTAAACAAAGTTTCCACGTTGCCACATAACCGCGGGCACGGCTTTCCGAAAAGATTTAACCCTGCAGGGGTGCTCCAACTAGTCCATCACAAATTACCACAAGCCGCATAGAAATCCTCAATCACGAAGCTCGCGATCTTGTCTGATTCCCTAGTGGAAAACCTCAACTCTGAGATTACCCATAGCATCACCGGAATCCCGATGCACAAGATATCTCGTCAAAGGTAAAACTAATCCTGCAAGGCCGCCCGACGTGTCGACGATCCCGATAGGAGCCGCGTATGTCGTTCTCAGGACACGACGGATAAGCACAACGTACGGTGGCCTGATAGAAATCTCCCGAGTTACCCCGGGTTGGCCCCGCAAACGGCTCTAGTTTTGGACTAGCACCAATAGCACTGCCCCCCCTGTATTATGTGAAATTACTCCTCGGGTTCATGACGCCCTATGCTTTTAGTATTAACAAAATTATTATGTTGGGCAAATGTAGTACCAATGTTGGGCCTTGCTGGACCAGCTTTAATCTAAAACGAATTATCAAGGGGGTCCCCATAACAACCCCGATCGTGTTAGGAGCGCTCGTTTATGGAACATAACACCGGTAGCCGAAACTAAGGGGGCAAAGGTGGAACAAAACACCAGGCTAGAAAGGCCGAGCCTTCCACCTTTTACCAAGTATATAAGTGCATTAAATTAAATAGCATTAATATGGTGACATGACAAGGAACCCATGTTTTTCACATGGAAGCAACTACACCTGCAGCTAGCAACGCTAACAATAGAGTTAAGCAAGCAGTAACATAGCCAATCAGTGGTTTGGTAGGTCGAACAGGTTGAAGGTAATCATGGCATTGTTGAGAGGCTTATATTTAACATGTGGTAGGTAATGAGACATAATCGATAGAAGTGATAAAACTAGCATAGCAATGATAGTAATGGTATCTGGGGAAATGGTCATCTTGCCTGAGATCCCGCTTGGAAGAAGAATGACTCCGTGAAGCAGACGAACCGACGTAGTCGAACGGGTCCTCACATTCCGACACGCTTGCGGAACTCTATCGAGACGAATCAAACCGGAAACAACCATCAACACAAATATTCACCACACGATGCACAACATGATGCATAACCTACTATGATGCATGAACAGGTTAAAATGCAAGGCATGGCATGGCAATTCACCTCACGCAAACACTACGCATTAAGTGAAGCTCGATATGCAACGGGTTGCATACCGACGGAACTCCACGTTTAATTATTTAGTTCACTCCTGATTATTTACACGGCAATGTTAAATTGTTGTTAACATGGCAAGGGGTAAAGCGGTGATCCTACAGGTCATCCTAGACGGTTAACACGCGGAGCATAGAATGGAGCTACGACACAAGGGGCGTGCAACACAATAAATATTATGCCATGAATGCGTCATGCATGCAAGATCATCAACACCACGACAAGAAGATAAAGAAACACATGTCGCCACGGCGAGCGAGAGGGAACCATGGCGGCAAGACGGAAACGATGCCACGACAACGTTCCTATCCTGATTACTCAACGAGATATCGATGCCACGATCTGGAAGCGTGTGCGGGAACGTTAAATAAAGATGGGGTGATCCCGTATCTCGGGTTCCCATGTGTCGAGGGTGGGACGAAAGAGAGACAACGTGCAACGGGCAACATACAGTGCATACATATATTCATCTCACACATCATATGCGTTCGGTACACGACACGTCTCATCGGTATACCTTCGAAGCGTGCTATTCGAAGCGGTTCGGGTCGTAGCGGACCAACGGTCGTCGTGGAAGTCGTGTAAGTAGTCGTACACGGTCTCGTCGACGGTAGTCGTTCTCTCGACGTCGGTACATGGTCTTCGGCGTCGGTTACGGTCTTCACCTCGGTAGTCGAACACGGGTCTTCGGCGATGTCGAGGAAGTCGAACTCGTTTCTGGGGTCGTCGAGGAAGTCGTTGTACTCGCGATCTGACGGTTCCATGAAGGAGGGGATGGTCCGCGCGGCGATGGAAAACAACGACAGCGGCAACACAACTACATCATCTACAGCAAGGCAAAGCAGCAAGCAACAACATCTATAGCAACAACAGCAAATAGCAACGGCGATAGGCACATCTAAAGCAATCAAGCACATGCACCAACAGCAAACTAGCAGGAGCAACTACAGCTTTTACAGCAACACAACCTGCAGCTCGGCAACTGAATAGCAGGCAGCGGAGCAGAAAGGGCTCGGCAATAGCAAAACGCAGCAGCAACACGCAAGCTACCTAGCACTAAGCAACAAGAGCATCATCTACGCTACAACAGCACTCCGGCCAGCAGGCAGGCAAGCACGGCAGCATGCATTAGCTATGGGCAGGGCAGGGCGAGCAGCAGGCACCAGCTAGCCACTAGCAACGTGACAGTAAGCAGCAAATAGCAACGGCAACACCACCAGCAGCACAAGCGGCGACCGGGAGCTCGGCAAGGGAGGCGAGCATGTGGGCAGGGAGCCTCCGGCGAGAGGAACGGCGAGATCGGCGGGGCACCTGCGGGGAAGACCTCGGGGAATGCGAGGACGAGGGCTAGGGGTGCGAGGGGAGGACCTCGGGGCCTTGCCGAGAACGGCGACCGCACGCGGCAGGGGAGCTGCGGCAGGGTTTGGCCTCCGGCGACAACTGGCATCGGCTCCTTGCGCCGGCGGGCAGCGGGCATGGCGTCGGCCACGGCGAGGGCGAGAACCAGCAGCACATCGGCATGGGGATCCGAGGGGAACAGAGGGGGGGGCTCGGGACAGAGGGGGGAAGGATGAGAGTGAGGGCGAGGCCGAGGCCATGGCGCGGGAGGGGCGCTGGTGAGCTCGCGAGGCGGCGTGCGGGGAAGTGGGCGACAACAAGGCGAAGGGAGGAGAGGGAATCGGGACGGGAACAGGGGGCTCGAGGCCTGGGGAGGGGAGGACGGCGCGAGGAGGATGGGGGAGGCTACGGGAATTGGGGCTAGCTCGCTAGGTCAGGGAGGGGGGCTGGCTGGGCCTTGGGCCTGGCAGGCTGGGCTCCCTCTCCGTGCTAGTTTTCCTTTTTTTAAACAAAAACTCAACAAACCAAAGAAGTAGGTTTAAACAAAAATAAAAACAAAATGTTGTTGACTCCTTTGAAAAAAAATACCCCTACTTTATAAAAAATAGATTGGGCATTTTTTTTAAATAAATAAAATAATACCTTTTGAAGAATTAAATTTAAAACCCTTTTTACAAAAGAATAAAATCACACCCCTTTTATTTAAAGAATAAAATAAAACTCCTTTTATAAATAAAAAATGAGATTCTATTTTGAAAATAGACAAAAGGAGAATTGAAGGAAATCCAAGGGGTTGCCCCCACATTTAATAAAATGATTTTCTTTAAAAGAAGGCGAACCTTTTTAAATAGGGGTTTAAACGAAGACTTGAGCAAAACCACAAAAACGAAATAAGAGGGGAGAGGAGGGGAGAGAAGGTTTTAGGTCCTCGGTGCAACAGGGTTTGAAGCGGCTCTGTTGCACCCACTCTCATCACACCAATGAACAAAGCCACACTCACAAAGCACTCACAAGCAACACCGACAAATAACACAGTTGACATGATGCCATGCATGATGCCATGATGCAAACTACATGATGAAGCAACAAGCAAAAATAACCACACGACGAAATCGGAAATAAAGGGGGAATCTTCTGGAGCGTCAGTCTCGCGCTGTCACAACTCTCCTACACTACAAGAGGATCTCGCCCCGAGATCCAAGAATGAAAGGGGGGAGAGGATGAGAAAGAACAAGAGGTAAAACTTAGTCGCTTCTTTGACAAACGATTGACAACAATCCTTGAAAGTTGCAAAGAGATGAGGAATGATATGAGAGACGAGGAAGAATTCACGGAAAATTTCGGCAGCACTTCGGTAGGAAAATAGGACAAAAAATTCGATAAGAAGGTAGAATTAGACAATGTACATAACAAACAACTAAATAGAACAAGGGAACACCATGATCTTGATAGAACAACATAATAGACCCAAAAGAGAAACATCACAAAGCCTCCGGAACAAGGGAATATGAACTAGCTCAAGCGGAAGAAGAGAATGAAGAAAAGAATGACAACTATCATGACAATAGAATTGAAGAGCCTCCGGACAGAGAATTGACGTAGCAGTTGGAAAACCAACAACGAAGAAGAAGACATTAGTGGGCTTATGAAGATCATCTCAACATTTTTGAGGTGACAACCAACCACTAAAAGAAACAAGGATAGATGAAAGCAAAGATATCGAAACTTCTTACACCAAGAGGGTACATTGAGAACTGGGATTAATGACAAGCACCATGATAGCATAATCCATAGGAAAAGCTTTAGGTGAAATCCAAACCAAAATAGCTCAATGAAGAAATCATGGGTTGACAATATCTCATGATCATAGAATTGGTGGGTTTAATTATCTTATTCTTGAAAGGAAAACTCTTCGAGGCTCCTACACTAACAAGAATGCTATAAAACCACCTCAAAGGATAAAGGAGAACAAACGCATTGGAAATGCAAGAGAAAGAATACTTGAGGTACTCCTAGAGGAATGTTGAAGAACAGTTAAGAATGGATTGAAACCTTGATGAACCACCAAGAAGGACCTCCGTATACAAATGAATGATGCAACGATATGAAGGTAGAAAAGAATAAAATTATGACCTTGCCAAAATTAAGATGAAGCCTCACAAAGAGATACTTAAAAGAACTTGGAACTCCAGAAAAGAAAGATAAGCACCTGAGAAAAGAATCGATATCATGAGCCACTCCGAAAGAAGAATTGAAATCTCTTGGAAGAAGGAAGAACAAGAATAAGAATTATGTTATGCTTATCCTTCATCAAGTTTAAATGATGACAAGCAACGGATTTAGCATAGCACTTATTCCTCTTGAAAATATTAAAGAGAGATAGATAAAGCACAAACTAGAAGGAATGTTGCAAGAAACACCGGTAAGAATTCACAATTGAATGGGAACACCACGAATTAATGGAGATACATGAGAATGAAGAGAACATAAGCCACCTGAGAGAAAACTTGAACAAGGCACCGGATAAACGAGAGACGAACGAAGAGACAACAATTGAGAAGAATTTTAGGATGAAAGCTGAAAGCTAAGAACGAATAAGTCTTCTGAAATGATGGCCTTCGGAGGATCGAGAACTGAAAACAACTCAGAAAAGCACCGGATAGCAAGAAAGGGATCCAGAGGATTGACAACAATTAAGATTATGACACAAAGCTGAAATGATGAATCTTCAAAAGAATGAACCAAGATAGAGAGAAACACTCCTTCGTATAGCAAGCTGAGAATGAGGAGGAGAACACCACGAAGAATTAATGAGACACTCCGGACTAAAGAAGAATGCAAGGTTGAGCCAAATATGAGAGTTAATTCAAATAGATATTGAAGAAGGAATATGACTGATGAAATTCATACTTACGTCATAGTTGAAAAGATTTAGAGATCTCCGGAAAAGATTACAAGAGCAAGATAAGATCCTGGGAAAACCTATGGATTATGGGCCCACTTAAAAGAAACACCGTTGAAAAGATTGCTAGAAAGATTGATATTGCACAAGTATGAAGAGAACTAGATGAGGTTGAGAACCTCGAAATAACTAAAAGAATTGAAAACTCGAAACTCAGAGATATCTTCAGCACTCCGGATAGGATAGAGAGAACAGAGAACAAGATAGGCTGACAAGAAACTCCAACATAGGAAAGAATTACAAGGATGAAAAAGGATATGATGAACACAGACAACTGAATTAAATCCACCAGAAAAAAGATAACCAGGTTGAAGGAATGATGAACTAGAACTCCTGAGAACATTCACAATGAATCACGAGGTAAGAGAGAAAAGAACACACAGCGGAAGCACAAAGAAGAGAAAACTCTTGGATGAAAATTGAATCACTGAAGAAAAGGGTGGGAGGGTGGGGAAAAACAAAGACAACTTGGGACATATGAGATGAAATCCGGAATAAAAGAGAGAATTCTCTTGCAAAATTAGATAAGATTGAATTCAGTTGAAGAGAAGCACACCGGTTGAATGGAATTGATACGATGACTTCGGTTTAAAAGGAATTGACATGATAATTTATAGAGCAAAAGAATTAATACTCATAAAAATATGAGAACACCTCTTAGAAAAGATCTGAAATCACCACTTGACATCGAAGCGACACGAATTTGTTGGAAGATCGTCCTATAAGTAACTACTTGAATTCCCACCTAAGAATTTCCGAAATATCTGGTCATGCAATCTGGTACACGGATACAAGGAGTAATAATCACACAACTCCTATGCTAACCCGTCACCTGTATCACATCCGTCAACACACGACCAAAATCTCGGACCTTCATCTACTACAGACCCTCGTGATCACAATGATACAAAGTATGGCAGTACTCCCGAACAATCTTCACAAGTACTGGGGACATCGGGGTTATCTCGCCACTACCAGTATTGAAGCAATTACGAACATCCTTCGTTCTGAGATACTGAGAAATCTGAATGATAACGATGTGCTCAAGAATCCCCTGGAGCTCAACTCCCTAGAAGAAAATCAAGTCAGACAGGAGGCACCAAGATAGAACTCCGTCACATCGGCATCATATAGATTCCAAGAATATCCGCGTGATCCTAAAACAAATTTGAGTGAGAAGAGGAGAAGAATAAATTATTACGTCAAGATTCCTCACCAGAGCATAGAAGAGGAGTTAAAAGAATCCTACTCTCCGATATATAACTAGACTCAAAGCAGTTTTTCACTAGACTCGACTCGGCCAAGTTCGATCAATCAAGGGGGCTCCTAGGTCGGTACTGCTCTGATACCAACTTGTCACGCCCAAGATGCGACCCTATCCTCAATTTGGTACGAGGGCCTCGTCAGGTATAGAAGCGCATCTTGTCGTGTCGCAAGAATGGATATCGTTACAAGTACATGTACTGAAAAGAAGAGATATAAAATAGAATTGGCTTACATTCGCCACAAGCTACATCAGAGTCACAACAGTATATTACATATACATCAAGAGTAAGAGCAGGGTCCGACTACGGACGAAAACAAACGAGAAAAGAAGAACGACGTCCATCCTTGCTATCCCAGGCTGCCGGCCTGGAACCCATCCTAGATCGATGATGAAGAAGAAGAAGCAACTCCAAATGAACAATCAACGCACTCGCGTCAAGTAATCTTTACATGTACCTGCAATTGGTGTTGTAGTCATCTGTGAGCCATAGGGGACTCAACAATCTCATTTCCAAAGGTATTAAGACTAGCAAGGCTTAATGGGTGAGGCATGGTTAAGTGGTGAGGTTGCAGCAGCGGCTAAGCATAAATGAGGTGGCTAAACTTACGAGTACTAGAAATAAGAGCGGATGATCTACGCATAATGGACGTGAACTACTGATGATCAAATGAATGATCCTGAACACCTACCTACGTCAGACATAACCCCACCGTGTCCTCGATCGGAGAAGGAACTCACGAAAGAGACAGTCACGGTTACGCACACAGTTGGTATATTTTAATTAAGTTATCTTCAAGTTATCTAGAACCAGTGTTAAACAAAGTTTCCACGTTGCCACATAACCGCGGGCACGGCTTTCCGAAAAGATTTAACCCTGCAGGGGTGCTCCAGCTAGTCCATCACAAATTACCACAAGCCGCATAGAAATCCTCAATCACGAAGCTTGCGATCTCGTCGGGTTCCCTAGTGGAAAACCTCAACTCTGAGAATACCCATAGCATCACCGGAATCCCGATGCACAAGATATCACGTCAAAGGTAAAACTAATCCAGCAAGGCTGCCCGACGTGTCGACGATCCCGATAGGAGCCGCGTATCTCGTTCTCAAGACACGACGGATAAGCACAGCGTACGGTGGCCTGATAGAAATCTCCCGAGTTGCCCCGGGTTGGCCCCGCAAACGGCTCTAGTTTTGGACCAGCACCAACAACACTGGCCCCTGTATTATGTGAAATTACTCCTCGGGTCATGAAGCCCTATGCTTTTAGTATTAACCAAATTATTATGTTGGGAAAATGTAGTACCAATGTTGGGCCTTGGTGGACCAGCTTTAATCTAAAACGAATTATCAAGGGGGTCCCCATAACAACCCCGATCATGTTAGGAGCGCTCGTTTATGAAACATAACACCGGTAGCCGAAACTAAGGGGGCAAAGGTGGAACAAAACACCAGGCTAGAAAGGCCGAGCCTTCCACCTTTTACCAAGTATATAAGTGCATTAAATTAAATAGCATTAATATGGTGACATGACAAGGAACCCATGTTTTTCACATGGAAGCAACTACACCTGCAGCTAGCAACGCTAACAATAGAGTTAAGCAAGCAGTAACATAGCCAATCAGTGGTTTGGTAGGTCGAACAGGTTGAAGGTAATCATGGCATTGTTGAGAGGCTGATATTTAACATGTGGTAGGTAATGAGACATAATCGATAGAAGTGATAAAACTAGCATAGCAATGATAGTAATGGTATCTGGGGAAATGGTCATCTTGCCTGAGATCCCGCTTGGAAGAAGAATGACTCCGTGAAGCAGACGAACCGACGTAGTCGAACGGGTCCTCACATTCCGACACGCTTGCGGAACTCTATCGAGACGGAGCAAACCGGAAACAACCATCAACACAAATATTCACCACACGATGCACAACATGATGCATAACCTACTATGATGCATGCACATCTTAAAATGCAAGGCATGGCATGGCAATTCACCTCACGCAAACACTACACATTAAGTGAAGCTCGATATGCAACGGGTTGCATACCTACGGAACTCCACGTTTAATTATTTATTTCACTCCAAATTATTTACACTGCAATGTTAAATTGTTGTTAACATGGCAAGGGGTGAAGCGGTGATCCTACAGGTCATCCTAGACGGTTAACACGTGGAGCATAGAACGGAGCTACGTCACAAGGGGCATGCAACACAAGAAATATTATGCCATGAATGCGTCATGCATGCAAGATCATCAACACCACGACAAGAAGAGAAAGAAAAACATGTCACCACGGCGAGCGAGAGGGAACCATGGCGGCAAGACGGAAATGATGCCACGGCAACGTTCCTATCCCGATTACTCAACGAGGTATGGGTGCCACGATCTGGAAGCGTGTGCGGGAACGTTAAATAAAGATGGGGTGATCCCGTATCTCGGGTTCCCATGTGTCGAGGGCATGACGAAAGAGAGACAACGTGCAACGGGAAACATACGATGCATACATTTATTCATCTCACACATCATATGCGTTCGGTACACGACACGTCTCATTGGTATACCTTCGAAGCATGCTATTCGAAGCGGTTCGGGTCGTAGCGGACCAACGGTCATCGTGGAAGTCGTGGAAGTAGTCGTACACGGTCTCGTTGACGGTAGTCGTTCTCTCGACGTCGGTACACGGTCTTCGGCGTCGGTTACGGTCTTCACCTCGGTAGTCGAACACGGGTCTTCGGCGACATCGAGGAAGTCGAGCTCGTTTCCGGGGTCGTCGAGGACGTCGTTGTACTCGCGATATGACAGTTCCATGAAGGAGGGGATGGTGCGCGCGGTGACGGCAAACAGCGACAGCGACAACACAACTACAACATCTACAACAAGGCAAAGCGGCAAGCAACAGCATCTATAGCAGCAGCAGCAAATAGCAACGACGACAGGCACATCTAATGCAAGCAAGCACATGTAGCAACAGCAAACTAGTCGGAGCAACAACAACTTTTACAGCAACACAACATGCAGCTCGGCAACTGAATAGCAGGCATAGGAGCAGCAAGGGCTCGGCAATAGCAAAACGCAGCAGCAACAGGCAAGCTACCTAGCACTAAGCAACAAGAGTATCATCTACGCTACAGCAGCACTCCGGCCAGCACACAGGCAAGCACGACAGCATGCATTAGCTATGGGCAGGGCAGGGCAAGCAACAGGCAACAGCTAGCCACTAGCAACACGACAGTAAGCAGAAAATAGCAATGACAACACCACCAGTAGCACAAGTGGTGACCGGGAGCTCGGCAAGGGAGGCGAGCATGCGGGCAGGGAGCCTCCGGCGAGAGGAACGGCGAGCTCGGCGGGGCACCTGCGGGGAAGACCTCGGGGAACGCGAGGACGAGGGCTAGGGGCGCGAGGGGAGGACCTCAGGGCCTTGCCGGGAACGGCGACCGCAGGGGCACGGGAGCTGCGGCGGGGTTTGGCCTCCGGCGACAACCGACAGGGGCTCCTTGCGCCGGCGGGAAGCGGGCATGGCGTCGGCCATGGCGAGGGCGAGACCCAACAGCACATCGGTATGGGGATCCGAGGGGAACAGAGAGGGGGGCTCAGGACAGAGGGGGGAAGGACGAGAGCGAGGGCGAGGCCGAGGCCATGGCGCGGGAGGGGCGCTGGTGAGCTCGCGAGGCGGCGTGCGGGGAAGAGGGCGACAACAAGGCGAAGGGAGGAGAGGGAATCGGGACGGGAACAGGGGGCTCGAGGCCTGGGGAGGGGAGGACGGAGCGAGGAGGACGAGGGAGGCTGCGGGAATTGGGGCTGGCTCGCTAGGTCAGGGAGGGGGGGCTGGCTGGGCCTTGGGCCTGGCAGATTGGGCTCCCTCCCCCTGCTAGTTTTCCTTTTTTAAACAGAAACTCAACAAACAAAAGAAATAGGTTTAAACAAAAATAAAAATAAATAATTGCTGTTGACTCCTTTGAAAAAAATACATACCCCAACTTTATAAAAAATAGATTGGGCATTTTTTATAAAGAAATAAAATAATATCTTTTGAAGAATTAAAATTAAAAACCCTTTTTACAAAAGAATAAAATCACACCCCTTTTATTTAAAGAATAAAATAAAACTCCTTTTATAAATAAAAAATGAGATTCTATTTTGAAAATAGACAAAAGGAGAATTGAAGGAAACCCAAGGGGTTGCCCCCACATTTAATAAAATGATTTTCTTTAAAAGAAGACGGACCTTTTTAAATAGGGGTTTAAACGAAGACTTCAGCAAAACCACAAAAACGAAATAAGAGGGGAGAGGAGGGGAGAGAAGGTTTTAGGTCCTCGGTGCAACATGGTTTGAAGCGGCTCTGTTGCAGCGACTCTCATCACGCCAACGAACAACGCCACACTCACAAAGCACTCACAAGCAATACCGACAAATAACATAGTTGACACGATGCCATGCATGATGCCATGATGCAAACTACATTTTGAAGCAACAAACAAAAATAACCACACGACGGAATCAGAAATAAAGGGGGAATCTTCTGGAGCGTCGGTCTCGGGCTGTCACAAGAACTATGCTAAGTATGCATCACTATCAAAGAAGGGGGTTGGTTATATGTGGACTAACTACAGCAATGCGAGAATAGAGAGAGAAGGCCTAGTCCTATCGAAGACTAGCATCTTCAGGGTCTTGCAGCAAATAGATGAGAATGGAGCAAGGTAACACAATTAATAGTCATATTGTTGCAGCAATATTAAAGTGAGGTCACGCCTAGAGATCCTCCCTTGACTCCCTGCGAGGAAGCAATCCTGAGGCAACTAATTCTAGTTAAGTTAGAATTGTAGTTGTATAAGATGAGGGCACAACTCCAAGTCGTCCTGTAACCGTGGACACAACTATTCGAATAGTTAATTTTCATCCCTGCAGGGGTGCACCACATGTCCCGTCACGCTCGATAACACTCTGGCCGGACACACTTTTCTGGGTCCTGCCCGGCCTCGGAATATCGACACGTCGCAGCCCCACCTAAGACAAATCAGAGAGGCCAGCCCGCCGGTCTAAATCCTAAGCGCAAAGGGTTCATGGGCCCAGTTCCCCTCCGCGCTCCTGCACGATGCGAGGCCGGCCGACGTCAGTCCTAGCATCCCTTAATCACAAGCGCAATGCATCTCGGGACCACTCGGGCGTGTGCCACTACGTTGCTGACATCTGAAAAGCTTCGGCTGATACCGCAACGCCGAGTACCCATAATTCTTTCCGCGTAGCCGGTTAGTGCGAAAAGGTCTCCGACCAACCCAGATCAAATACCCAAATCCATCAACATTTTAATTAGGCCATCGACACAGTCTCGCGGGAATCCACCCGTCTTACAACTAATCACTAATGATCCCAGTAACTTGGTCGAGTAACTGTGTGGTTGTAACATCGGGGGGAATCCGAGGTATCACCCTCGTTGGATTCCGAACGATGTATCCGTCAAGGTGGGCTTAGAGGAATCACCCTCGGGGGTCCCACACTTGAGGGGTTGCACGACAGAGGCGTCATCGGGAATGGTGAAAGAGGAATCACCCTCGATAACCACGACCGACTAGCTATACTACAAAGATATCATCAGGAGTACTTAGCGAGGTGTCACCCTCGGTACCTGATAATATCTATGTAGCGTCATACAACTAAGGGGGGTGTATGTGATGTGTCGGGTCTGGTTCGTCGATCCGGGATCGAGATTTGAAAGCAAAGCGGAGAAACTGGACTACGGGGTCAGAAGGGATGACCGCTCGACCTATACTAAGCAGATTAAAGATACAGTACTGAAAGTAGCAGTTCATCAAAAATAGGCTATGCATCAGATATAGGAGCTAACTACAACAGTAGCAAAATTGTAATGCAAGCATGAGGAAGAAAGAATAGGCGATATAGGAATGATCAAGGGGGGTTTGCTTGCCTTCTTGCTGTGCGGAAAAACGGATCCTCGACCGGGAAGTAGGCGATCACCAGATCATCATCGGTCTCGGGTCTACCAGAAAGGAAATAGCGTAGGGGAAACACAATAAATAACAGAACAATCAAAAGCATCACAAAGCAAGACGTGGCTTAAAGGCATCGCTAGGCATGAGCTAACACAGTGCTATCCGTCATAGACGGGTCGGGAAAATATCGGATGATATTTTCTGGGTCTCTGGCTACTACTCGTGAGATGAAAATTGGTGGAAAAGTTCCACGTTTGCTATGTTGGGGACGCGTGACACACAAACGGATAACGTATCCTGGTTCGTCTTGTTCTGTTGATCAACTTTTCAAAATACTTTCATCGGAGCTAAAATTATTTTATATTAATTCTTAAAGTTTTATTATTATTCTAAAATTAACAGATTTAATTTATTTCGAGTTGACCAAGTCAATTTGACTGGTCAAATAGGAAGGGGATGGCCCACATGTCATTTTCTACTAGGCTAAATTGCACTAAATTAGTCATAATTGTAACTAAACCTAAACATAAAATGGACTAATCATGGGATTGTTTTAATTAAAGATTAGACCCTAATCTAAACAAAGGCAGGAGTGGCACAGTGGGCCACTCACATACTCACTCACGCACACACTCACGCACACTCACACGCTGCACACACCCACTCAGACACACAACACGAACACACAGCCGCACACTTAGCAATGGCCTCCATCAGTAGCAGCCGGCTACAGCAGCGCTAGCAGGGATCAACGGCAAGCAAGAAGCAGCAGTGCAGCGGCGACGGCAGTGGCATAGCAGCAGTGGCCGCGGCTAGCAGCGGCAACAACACAAGCAGCAGCACAACAGTAGTAGTCACGGCGAGCAATGAGCAGCAGCAGCAGCAACGGCAGTAGCAGTGCATCGTCAGCAGCAGGAGGACAGAGCAGCTAGCAGAGGCGCGTGCCTAGCAGCGGCAGCGGCCAGCACGGGGACAGCGAGCGAGCACCTGGGTGCGGCCACGGAGCAGCGGGCGGGCGGCTACAGCGGTGGGCGACGGCAAGGCCACACGCGGACACGCACACATGCACGTACATACACGTATGTTCGGACGGGCTCGAAGAAGGAAGGTAATGCGACGAATCGAGCCGGAAAGTAAGGGGAATCGGGTGAGGAACTCACCACAAAGCTCGTGGACATGGTTAGGAAGCGCGGGGGCGACCGGACGTGACGAGCTCGACGATGCAGTGCGATGGTCGTGTTGGAAAACCGGCTCGATGCCGAGCGTACAGGCCGTCCCGGTTTGATTTGGTCCCCGGAACGGACGGATCCGGCCGCGGCGGACCTCCTGGACGTCCTCTCAGACGACGAGGCGCATGGTGGCCGCGGCTACGACGTCGGCCATGGCGACCACAGGTTGGACACGAGCAGAAATGAGAAAGAGATAGCTAGCTAGAGGATATGATAGCTAGGGTTTGTCCAAGTATGTTGTGGGGATGCTCTTATCCACCAGGGGCCGCGGGATGGCCGGCACGTGGCCACGGCATGGCCATGGAGGTGAGATGCGAGCCACTCCCCTCCTCATGCTTAGGAGAGCTGGTGATGCTGGGCCGGGCTGTGCACTGTAGCAGTAGGCTATAAGTGCAGAGTGTAGTTTCTTTTCTTTATTCTTCCATTTTCCTTTTCAATATTAATTGTGTATTTTATTTAGCCTACAAATGATCTGTGTAAAAACATTGGACTTAGCCACACAAACACTTTGCAATATTTAGTATTGCCACAAAATAAATTTGAAGACATTGTAATTTGTTAGAATTTTGTGATTTAGAAAGGACATTTTAAATAATGTTTTGACCCCTTATTTCAATTATTTTGTGCAGTTATACAATTTATAAAATGTTTCTTTCTCCACCATAATTAACTATGTATTATTTGCGACATTAGGAACATTTTTGTTTTCATGTTTGAAGAACAATAGTTTGACTTTTTATTTTATTTTATTTTCATTTGAAATTGGTTTTGATTTTTAACAAGTATCGATTTGGCTTATTTAATCATGATGACATGCCACCATTAGCGTGAGATTACTGTAGGTTAATTACCATGGCGTCACACCGCCATGACATCGTCCTCGGGAATATCCAAGATAACAAAGTCTGTCAAGATAGTGACATTGGCAACCACGACAGGCACATCCTCGCAAATGCCGATACGGAAAGCAGTTGATTTGTCAGCCATTTGCAGATATATTTCAGTGGGTGTCAACTTATCCAGTTCAAGTCTACGATAAAATGAGAGAGGCATAACACTAACACCGGCTCCAAGGTCGCATAAAGCAGTTCTAACGTAGTTGCCTTTAATGGAGCAAGGTATAGTGGGCACACCGGGATCACCTAGTTTCTTGGGAGTTCCACCCTTGAAGGTATAGTTAGCAAGCATGGTGGAAATCTCAACCTCAGGTATCCTCCTCTTATTAGTCACAATATCCTTCATGTACTTATCATACGGAGACATTTTGAGCATATCTGTCAAACACATTTGCAGGAAGACAGGTCTAATCATTTCAACAAAGCGCTCAAAATCCCCATCATCCTTTTTCTTGGATGATTTGGGAGGAAAGGGCATGGGTTTCTGAACGCATGGTTCCCTTTCTTTACCATGCTTCCTAGCAGCGAAGTCATTCTTATCGTATCTTCTATTCTTAGGCTGTGGGTTATCAAGATCAACAAGTTCAATCTCCACATCCTTATCATTGCTAGGTTGAGCATCTACATGAACATCACTATTGATATTATCATTAGGCTCATGTTCATCACCAGATTGTGTTTTACATCAGAAACAGAGGCATCGTTTGGACTCTCAGGTGTAGCATCAACAGGGTTGCTAGCGTGCAGGTTCCTATCATCTTTCATCTTCTTTCTAGGATGACTAGGTGCATCAGTGCTAACTCCTTGAGAATCTTGTTCAATTCTCTTTGGATGACCCTCAGGATACAAAGGTTCCAGGGTCATTCTACCGCCTCTAGTGACGACTCTGACAGAATTTTCATTCAACTCATTGAGCAAGTCATTCTGAGCTTTAAGTACTTGTTCTACTTGAGTACTAACCATAGAGGCATGTTTACTCAGAAGCTTAAGATCATTGACGTTTCGGTCCACACAAGCACTTAAATGACTAAGCATATGAGCATTTTGTTCCAATTGTCTGCTAACGTAATCATTGAAACTCTATTGTTTGGCAACAAAGTTATCAAATTCATCCAGGCATAGGCTAGCAGGTTTAACAAAAGGAATATCACTCTCATCAAACCAACGCAGAGAATTTACTTCTACTACGTGTATCGGGTTATCGAGACCATGGATCTCTTCGATAGGTGTTAGATTTTTGACATCTTCAGATTTAATGCCTTTCTCTCGCATAGATTTCTTAGGTTCTTGCATATCTTCGGGACTGAGGAATAGAATACCTCTTTTCTTCGAAGTTGGCTTAGTAGGTGGTTCGGGAATAGTCCAAGCATTCTCATTGCACAAGATGTTATTCAATAGGATCTGAGCTTGTTCTACGGTTCGTTCCCTAAAAACACAACCAACACAACTATCTAGGTGGTCTCTAGAAGCATCGGTAAGTCCATTATAAAAGACATCAAGTATTTCATTCTTGTCAAGAGGGTGATTAGGCAAAGCATTCAGTAGCTGGACGAGCCTCCCCCAAGCTTGTGGGAGACTCTCTTCTCCAGCTTGAGCAAAGTTGTATATTTCCTGCAAGCCAGGTTGCTTCTTATGGGCAGGGAAATATTTTTCAGAGAAGTAGTAGACCATGTCCTGGGGGCTACGCACACAACCAGGAGCAAGAGAAGTGAACCAGGTCTTAGCATCATCCTTTAGCGAGAAAGGAAACAACTTGAGGATATAGTAGTGGCGTATCTTTTCCTCACTAGTGAATAGGGTGGCTATATCATGCAGTTTGGTAAGATGGGCTACAACCGTTTCAGACTCATAACCGTGAAAAGGATCAGATTCAACCAGAGTGATTAACTCAGGGTCGACAAAGAATTCATAATCCTTATCGGTCACAAAGATAGGCGAAGTAGCAAACTTCGGGTCATATTTCATCCTAGCGTTCAGAGATTTTTCTTTCCACTTGAGCAGTAGTTTCTCAACATCATAGCTATCCTTACACACAAGAAAGTCCTCAGCTATCTCTCCCTCCATAACATAACGTTCAAGCATATCAGGCAATTCAGGCATAGGAGAGCTAGTTCTAGCAGGCAAAATAGCAGGTTCTACTTCAATAGTATCAGCAGTTTCAGAAGTATCATCACATCTAGTAGCAACTCTAGCAATTTGTGCATCAAGGACTGGACCTAGTGGAAAAGCAGTATCAAGCATAGCATCATCATAAGCATCATGGGCAGCAGAAGTAGCATCATCAAGCACAGGTGACATATCAAGATTTCTAGCAGGAGGTGGTGTCGCAAACTTACTCATAACTGAAGGTGAATCAAGTGCAGAGCTAGATGGCAGTTCCTTACTTGTCCTCGTAGTGGAGGGCAAGACTTTAGTTCTTGGATCTATCGGATTCCTCATAGTGACCAGCAGACGTAAAACCCAAGTGACTCAGAGAATATAGCTGTGCTTCCCCGGCAACGGCGCCAGAAAAAAGGTGTTGATAACCCACAAGTATAGGGGATCGCAACAGTTTTCAAGGGTAGAGTATTCAACCAAAATTTATTGGTTCGACTCAAGGGGAAGCGAAAGAATATTCTCAAGTATTAGCAGTTGAGTTGTCAATTCAACCACAGCTGAAAGATTTAGTGTCTGCAGCAAAGTGTCAGTAGCAAGGTAGTATGATAGCAGCAGTAGCAACAGAGTAACAGTAGCAGCAGTGACAACAGTAGCAGCGACAACAGTAGCGGCTAAGTAACATAGCAAGGACCAGTAGGAAAAACTCATAGGCATTGGATCGGTGATGGATGATTATGCCGGATGTGATTCATCATGTAACAACTATAACACGGAGAGATAAGTAACTAGGTCCCGTTCGTCAATAATGTAGGCATGTATTCCGTATGTAGTCATACATGCTTAGGGAAAAGAACTTGCATGACATCTATTGTCCATCCCTCCCGTGGCAGCGGGCTCCTAATGGAAACTAAGGGATATTAAGGTTCTCCTTTTAATAAAGAACTGGATCAACGCATTAACACTTGGTGAATACATGAACTCCTCATACTATGGTCATCTCCGGGAGTGGTTCGGGCTATTGTCACTCCGGGGTTGCCGGGTCATAACACATAGTAGGTGACTACAACTTGCAAGATAGGATCTAAAACACACATATATTGGCGACAACATAATAGGTTCAGATCTGAAATCATGGCACTTGGGCCCTAGTGACAAGCATTAAGCATGGCAAAGTAGTAGCAACATCAATATCAGAACATAGTGGATACTAGGGATCAATCCCCGTCAAAACTAACTTGATTACATGATAGATCTCATCCAACTCATCACCGTCCAGCAAGCCTACGATGAGATTACTCACGAACGGTGAAGAGCATCATGGGATTGGCGATGAAGGAATGTTGTTGATGATGATGGCGACGATCTCCCCTCTCCGGAGCCCAGAATGGACTCCAGATGTGCCCTCCAGATGAAGAACAAGAGGTGGCGGCGCCTCCGTATCGTAAAACGCGATGAACTCTTCTCCTTGATTTTTTTCCGGACGAAAGAGGTTATATAGAGCTGGAATTGGGGGCGGCGGAGTCCCGAGGGACTCACAAGCTTGCCAGCCCCGGCCAGGGGGGTGGCCGGGCCTGGTGGGCTTGTGGGCTCGTGGCTCCGTCCCTCAAGTTGATTCTTGCGCCAGTATTTTTTATATATTCCAGAAAAATTCCTCGTAGATTTCCAGGTCATTCCAAGAACTTTTATTTCTGCGCAAAAACAACACCATGGCAATTCTGCTGAAAACAGCGTCAGTCCGGGTTAGTTCCATTCAAATCATGCAAATTAGAGTCCAAAACAAGGGCAAAAGAGTTCGGAAAAGTAGATATGACGGAGACGTATCAAGCTCCTGCAGCCTCCGAGCCGTAGCCCCGAGGTGCCCCTGTCGTGCCTCCCCACCGTCAGTCACCTTGCACCGTCGCCGCGCTAGCCTTCGCCGCGAGCCGCTGTCGCGAGCCGCCCGCGCCTCCCCATGTCCCCGAGGAGCCGCACTGGAGCGCCTCCCTCCGCCGCCTCTATGCTACGTCGCCGCCTCAGGCCGGATCGGCCAGATCTGGACGCTGCGGGTCCTCCCCTACCGCGCCCCTCGCCGGAGATCGCCGGCCTCGCCGTCGAGACGGCCTGCACCGCCGCTGGCCCCTGCCTCCTCGATCCAGGGGGGATCGCGAGCGCCGCCAACCGCCCCCGCGTTGACTTGTCGCTCGCCTCGCGTGGAGCCCCTGTGGGCTGGCCTGCCTGCCCGTGGCGAGCGCCAACGCCTCCTCCTGGACCACAACGCCTCGCCCCGGTCGAGTCTGCCTCGCCCAGGCCCACTCCGCCTGCACATCGCCTCGGCCACGTCTGCCTCTCCGTCCTGCGCCGGGCCCAACTAGGGTGAGAACCCCCCTGGCCCCTCTAACGTGCGCCCCGAGCGAGATCTACATATATTTCGCTTGCCTGCTAGGCCCATATGTGAATTAGACTGGTTAGTATATTTTAGGATTTTTCTATGAATTAGTATTTCCAGAAAAATTGCTAGGTTTGCAAATGTCCGTACCTTTTAAACCATATGTCAGATCGCGACGTATCGTATATGTAACTTGTGTAGTTTTTCGCGTAGATTACGATTTTGCAACTTGCATAAATGTTTGAAGTAGGTTGACCCGCCAAATGCCTAGTTTTGTGTGCTGACCCAATAGGAATTGTTCCGTATTTATTTTCCGTGCGTGTCCGGATTGCTCAAACCCCGTAGATAAAATGTTCATGTTTTTAGGGACCTCTTGCCATGTATTTTAGAGTAGTTGCTGGTATTTTAGCATGTAGGATTCCATCGCTAGTTTGCTATACCGTGTTTAGGACGTATTCCCGCATATACGTGTGGCGTTGTTTTTATTTTGCAACCCCACATGTTATATATGTTTTCGGGGTAGAAAGATCTATGGAATTTAACTGTGCATTTAGTTTTAACTTTTGAGCTAGTTAGTTCGCGTGATATATTGCCGTGCTGCCCTTTGTTTATTTTGTCGGATTTAATCCGTGCATGCTATGAAGGAGTTGTCAACCAGAGATATGCCCTTAGATGTGTAGGCTAGCCCCCGGTAATTTTGGTTGCAATAGAAATCCATGTTTAGGTGTGGTTTGCTTGCTCTCAGCTTGCTAGAAAATAGTGCTGATTTGGAGTGCTGAAATATTTCTAAGTCTGAAATCTGTTATATTTTGTTGTTGTCTTGTCTTGATTTTATCTGGTGTTCTGTAGCTCTTTTGAGGTTAGTGCAATGGAGTTAGTTGTAGACTTTAGGATTCTCTAGCATGTTGTCAATTTTCATTACATTTGGAGTCCTGTAGCTTATGGTTTTGCTGCTGTAAATATGCCTTCAGATCGAAAACTGCACTTTCATAAACTGTGGTTTTCTCTAAGTCTAAAATAGTGTGTGAGATGCCATTTTGTGACTTCTTTTCCTAGTGATCCATGCTTCCATGTTATGCGTAATTAGTTGTATGTTGTAGTGCTTCTTGACCTCTATTGCCTCATGCCTTGTTTGAGCCTTTTTGATTTATGTAGCTCGTAGTTGTGGGGTGTAGAAAATGCTATGTGGCTGATTTTGGCTGATTGTAGCAATTTCTTGTTTAGCTCGTAGTTGTTGAACCGTTGCTCCGTTTTGATCGTGTCCTATATGAAACTTGCTTAGAATCTCATGTAGATTCATATTTTCTTGCTGGTTGTATGTTTTGAAGTGCTCGTGAGTGTCGTTGCACACATTTTGCATTCATGCCATCATATCTTGCGGTGCTTGTATCTTTTGAACCGTAGCTCCGTTGGAGATGTTCTCTATGTGTAAATTGCTTGTAACGACGCGTAGAATCACGTGAACCCATTTATTTCGTCAATATGCAACTTGTTGCATATTGAACTTCACTTAATGTGTAGTATTTGGTTGTTGTGATTTGCCATGCCGTGTCTTGCATTTATTCAGCTTTCATGCATCATATGTGGATTGCATCTTGTTGTGCGTGTGCGTGGTGAATATCGTGGTTGATTCTTGTTTCCGGGTTCCTTCGTCTCGATAGAGTTCCGCAAGCGTATCGGATTGTGAGGACCCGTTCGACTACATCGGTTCGTCTTCTTCACGGAGGCGTTCTTCTTCCAAGCGGGGTCTCAGGCAATATGACCATTTCCCCAGATACCATTACTATCATTGCCATGCTAGTTTTATCGCTTCTATCAATTATGTCTCGTTGCCTACCACCTGTTAAATATCAGCCTCTCAACAACGCCATGAAAACCTTCAACCTGTTCACCACCTAGCAAACCACTGATTGGCTATGTCACCGCTTGCTTAACCATGTGTTAGCGTTGCTAGTTGCAGGTGTAGTTTCTTCCATGTGATAACATGGGTTCCTTGTTATATCACCCTATTAAATGCTATTTAATTTAATGCACCTATATACTTGGTAAAAGGTGGAAGGCCCGAGCTTTCTAGCCTGGTGTTTTGTTCCACCTTTGCCCCCTTAGTTTCAGCTACCGGTGTTATGTTCCATATTTGAGCGCTCCTAACACGATCAGGGTTGTTATGGGGACCCCCTTGATAATTCGTTTTAGATTAAAGCTGGTCTGGCTAGGCCCAACATTGGTACTACATTTTCCCAACATAATAATTT